>NC_141877.1:40790000-42040000 GCF_056163025.1 Triticum urartu | reverse complement strand
CCCAACAAGTACCTTCGGAGACACCTGTAGATCACCTTTATAATCACCAAGTTACGCTATGACGTTTGGTAGCACACAAAGTGTTCCTTCGGTAGACGGGAGTTGCATAATCTCATAGTCATAGGAACATGTATAAGTCATGAAGAAAGCAATAGCAACAAACTAAACGATCAAGTGCTAAGCTAACGGAATGGGTCAAGTCAATCACATCATTCTCGTAATGATGTGATCTCGTTAATCAAATGACAACTCATGTCTATGGTTAGGAAACATAACCATCTTTGATCAACGAGCTAGTCAAGTAGAGGCATACTAGTGACACTCTGTTTGTCTATGTATTCACACATGTATTATGTTTCCGGTTAATACAATTCTAGCATGAATAATAAACATTTATCATGATATACTGAACTAAATAATAACTTTATTATTGCCTCTAGGGCATGTTTCCTTCAGCAGGTGTGCAGGTTGCAATACACGCTGTGACGTGAAAGCGTATGGACCACTTTTGGGGAAGTAAACACATATAAATGGCTCATTTGAAAAAAAATGCACCATAGATACTGGCCATGCAAGCTTCGGACCTGAGATGAACAAACTTACATAGTTTTGGGACCCAAAATTGCAGTTTTGAAGTAATTAATAGGACTGGACTGACACACCTCCAATAGTTTTAGGACTTATGATGCAATTTTCAAAATTATAATTGCACTTACTCAGTTCCATAATATAGTGGCCATTGGTTTTCTCGAAAGTCATGCTTCATAAAGTTTAACCAATATATACAATATGGAATGTATACCATATGCAAATATATTTCTTGAACTAAAAGTAATGAATTGATATTGCAGATGTTGACAATTCTTTTCTATAAACTTGTTCAAAGTGTACAAAGTTTGAATTTGCAAAAATCTAATAACCAATATATTTTGGAACGAATGGAGTAATTATTGTGCTTTGACATTTGTTGAACCAGTTTTTTTAAAACATTATTGTACTTTCCAATCCACTATTTTGAACTTGCACCAAAATGGCCGTTAATACTTTTCTTTCTTATAATATTCAATTTAGCAATGGCAATCGGATATCAAAAACTTTATTCTTTTGTCCAACATTTTCATCAGAACAATAAAGGCGGTGCGCTCACATTTGCGAGGGCCAATGTTCTAGTTAGTACGAATAATACAAACCCCAAACGCATCATGACAAAAGTCCAGGAGTCCACCCAAGATAGCTAGCTACTACACTCGAGTCTATGTCACAAATCGCCACAAGAGGGAGCAAATGCACAGAGTATTAAGAGTTCACCGATAAAATTAATATTATCTGTTGTAATAACTGGAAGACCAACCCAAAACAATATTTGTCTTAAGAAATAAGTCTAAAATGATTTGGAATCTCAAAAGATTTTCTAGAGGGTTTGATGTACTTGCTAGGTGCCCTGGCATTTGCAAGGGCCACTGTTTTAGTTAGTACAATAGTACAAATCCCGGCGTTTCAGACCTACACCTGAATCTATGTCACCAACCGTGTCGCTCTCAATTGCATGTGGCCACCCCCAGCCCAGCCGATCAAGAGTGTGGTCAGGTCACTCTTGCATCCAAAAATCCGGCCTGACCAAACTCACAGGTCACGGCTGAACCCCGGCGAAATACATTATTCATACATGCTGGAATTCAATGAAAAACAATGGCTCACTCCACACCACAAACAAACAGGAGCGAGGGATGCATAGATATATATAATTAAACAACAGTAACAATTGTACCGAAGCTGGAACATATAACTCATGTCTGAAGTCTGATAATCATACTGCAGGGAAATGAAAAGGTCCAATATATACATCAAAGACGTCGGAGTATAGTCAATCCATCCAACTAACACTAATAAATTCAGACATACCGCACTCCATCAATGGTCATAGCATAATGCATACTCTACTTTCTTATTCCTTAGAACAAGCTAGGTAGTCATGACTTCATCCGTACCTCATGAACGCGCGAACTGATCGATCGGCTGCCTACGCCCTGCTCATCAGTTGTCACCTCCCAGGAGGAGGCCCAGGAAGCAGATGAGGTCGCCCCCCGCGAAGATGACGATGTTCGCCGTGCAGAAGATCCTGGCGATGATGTATCCTGGGTCGACGGCGAGGAGGAGGCGGACGGCGGCGGCGTACATGCACTGGCCGACGAAGGTGACGACGAGTGCGAAGAAGGCGAGGGCGCGGCGGACCCAGCGGCGGCGGCACGGGAGGTGAAGCGCCAGCGCCGCGGCAGCCGCCTGGAGTAGGGCGCAGCACAGCATCCCGAACCAGAGGGCGCTGTCGTCGGCGGCCTGCGCGTCGGTCCACAGGACGCACCGCAGGACGAACGGCGTGTGCATCCAGACGAACACCACACTGAACCATCTTGAATATGATGGATGGATCCATCGATGGAAAGTTTGGATTGTCCAGAAACCAGCCAAGCGGGTGTAGTTACGTAGTCCGACCTGGGTGGAGCAGACTTGGTACTGGCCGACTGCGTAGGCGGCCGCGTGGCCCGCGGCGAACGAGAGGAGGGTGCCGCAGGCAGTGAAGAGCGCCCATCCACTGGCCCGCCGGACGGCAGCCGGGATGGTCTCCTCCTTGGGCACGGTCGCAAGCAGCGGATCATGGATCTGGTTGTTGCCGTCCATGGTGATGGTGGAAGGATCCAACTCCAAGCTGCTAGCAACGATCGGTTTAGTTGCTTGTTCAGTTTCATGTCTGCAAAAGAAACAAGAAGAAAGATTTCCGTGAGAAGATTGAGAGAAGAAGACGGTTAGTTGGTTGGCCTAATTTCAACTGGTGAGAAGATTCTGGTGAGTAGATCCGACGAGCTAGTGCCTCTGCCTAGTGGACTACTCACCGTACTGCTCGGATGCCTTGCCTTGCTGTGCTTCTTTCTGGAGTATAGTCTTGGTCGCAGACGGAGCTTTAATTTATCCTTGGATCCGATGGGAGAGAGAGAGGAGAGGAGAGAGAGAGAGTGGAAGTGACGATATGACGGGCACAGGAAGCTGCCTATGTGCTGCATTGCACCCAGCCAAGCGCGCATGCCATCTTTGGCAAAGCGTCATTTCTTTGCTACTACCTCATTTTATCCTTGATAAAAAAAATTAATGCGATGTGGGTGAAATTGTATACACATGGCAGTGAAAACCCATCTAGCTCATTTTAGCCGCGCACTAGTTTTTGAACTAGGTAGTGTGGCTCATATTCTTTTGACACGCTTTTCAATTAGATAACGATGGCAAAATGACCATCTAGACCTTTCGAGCACCACCACCCATTTTCTCAACAAAGATAAATATAAGTAAGCTAATTAACTCAAAGTTAAGGTTGCATTATTTGACGTCATCAAATCATGCAAAAAAAGGATATTAGAAAGAATCAAATGATTCAGCCAAAATGTTGTAGAAGCTAGCTGATCAATATGATTGATGAGCCACCCCCACCCCATCGTTAAGAGTGGTGCATGCATTGGTATGGTACTGGAAATCACATGCGCTAGTTGAAAATCGACCAGCTAGGGAAGGGAAGCGCCTCCCGTCCCAAATCCTTATTTCTCTTGGTCTTTCTTCTTGAAATTAATTAGCGAACTAGTGCCACTCACATATATCTTTGGCGAGAAAATTAAACTAGGAACTAACGCCACCTTCATGTCTGAGCTTGCAAACTGGGAAGGTGGTGTGGTAACATACAAACATATAGTGCATCCGTAGACCGTGATCATAATGTTGGATCGAACCACACTAGCTAGTCGTCAGAGTGGATATGGGTGATGGGGGAAGCTACTTGCCGCAAATGGAACGGCGCTGGGTGGACAGCTAGCTAGCACTGCTAGTGCAAAAAGCAGGAGGGCTACATTACATGCGTGCGCTGCTACTCAGATGGAACGGCCGGTGTGAGTGTGTGTACACTGCAGAAATTGCCATAGTTGTACCAAATTACACTGTGCAGCAGCTATGGCCTTTTTCTGCCATGCATGTACGCATTTGTGTGTGTGTGAGCTTCAGTGCTTCACACCACTGGCATTCCTGCTCGAGTATACGCGCTCCGCACTGGCATAACTTACCCGTAGTTTCGATTGCCCAGTCATCGTAACTGCCATGAGTGAGATCGTCGTATGGTTGCTTACATATGATGAGCCACCGTTTAGTGCGGCATGAGTGAGTGTTAATTAATATCGCACTAAGCATGTTACGTTACTTAGAGCAACTCTAATGAGGCGACTCATTTCGTCCGCGGCCGTCTGTTTGGGTCGGCGCGGACAGAAAAGGCGGTCCAACGCGCCGACCCAAACGGACGCGCGTTCGTTTTTCGTCCGCGGACGACCCATTCCCGGCCCATTTTTGAGCCAGATTTGCGTCGGCGCGGACACGCGACGGACGCGCGCGCGGTCGCCTACTCCTGTCCCTGGGCCCGCCGGTCTGTGGCACATTGGCCTTCCTCCCCCGGCCAACAAGCAACCCTCACCCCCCGCCTCCCCCGTCACCGACACCGCCGCCCATTTTTGCGGCGACTCTTCCAGCTGCCGCCGCCTCCACATCCGCCCCGCAACGCCGCCCCTGACCCTAGTCGCCCGCCGCCGCCGGGAAGCAAACTAGTTCCCGTCGCCGCTTCCCCCACCGCACAGCCACCCGCGACCAAGAAGACGCCTCGCCGCCCCCGCTACATACGACCGGCACGCTCGTCGGACGCCGGCAGGGCAGCTAGCTGGTCTGTGGGCGCCGCGTCTCCCCTCGCCGGCCGTCTCCTTCTTCGACGCCCGCAAGCTGTTCGGCAGTTTGCCAAGGTACGAAAATGGACTCCGCCGACGAGTTATTTTTCCACAGTTTCATTTGCGACTCCGACGATTCGTCGTCCGACGACGAGGAGATATTGGCTGCCGTGTTGGTCCATCACCACCTCAACAACCAGCGGCCATTGTTTCGTGGATCCATTCCGGGCCACCTTCCGGCGTTGAATTGTAACCGAGAGAGCGGGCATTTCCTTCTCTGGAAGGAATACTTTGATACAACAAACCCGTTGTTCAAACATCACAAATTCCGCCGCCAGTTTCGTATGAGTAGGCATGTTTACAACCGTATTAGAGAGGGAGTGGTCGGCTATGATGACTACTTCGAGTGCAAAGAGGATGCCGTCGGCAAGATTGGTTTCTCCTCTTATTAGAAATGCACTGCCGTCATCCGAATGCTTGCATACGGAGTGCCCGGTGATCTCATTGACGAGTACGTCCGTATGGGCGAGTCTACATGCCTAGAGTCCCTGTATAAGTTCTGCAAGTCAGTGATTGTTGTGTTTGACCCTGAATACTTGAGAGAGCCGACAGCTGCAGATACAACCCGTTTGTTGGCGATGAATGCTAGTAGGGGCTTCCCGGGGATGCTTGGCAGTATAGACTGCATGCACTGAGAGTGGAAGAACTGTCCTTCTGCTTGGCAAGGGCAGTATAAGGGACATGTCAGGGCTTGCACTGTCATACTAGAGGCCGTGGCGTCTCAAGATCTCTGGATCTGGCATTCTTTATTTGGCATGGCTGGATCACACAATAATATCAACGTGCTTCAGCGCTTGTCGGTGTTTGCTATGCTTGCCGAAGGCAACAGCCCACCGGTGAACTTTACTGTCAACGGCCACAACTACGACAAAGGGTACTATTTGGGTGACGGTATCTATCCTCAGTGGACCACTATTGTAAAGACAATACCCAACCCTGTTGGAGAGAAAAGGAAAATATTTGCCCAAGAGCAAGAAAGTGCTAGAAAGGATGTCGAGCGTGCCTTTGGTGTTTTGCAATCTCGATGGGGCATCGTTCGGTATCCTGCTAATAGTTGGAGCACGCAGAAACTATGGGAGGTGATGACTGCTTGTGTGATCATGCACAATATGATCATAGAAGACGAGCGCCCGGAACGTCTGTACAATCAAGGCTTTCAGTTTCAGGGTGAGAATGTTGTGCCTGAGCATGGAGTAGCGGCAACATTTGAGTAGTTCACTCAGTTTCATTAAGACATGTGTGATTGGGAAACTCACGTGCAACTGCAAAATGATTTGGTTGAGCATACGTGGACTCATGTTGGCAATCAATAGATGTATCTTCTTTCATTCGTTTGTAAAACTATGTGAAACATTTTTATTTTTATTTGTCCTGTAAATTATACTATTTATTTGGGCGGACTATTTTGTTTGTTAAATTTTCTTCTCCCACACCATGTTACTAGTTAATACTCCCTATGTAAACTTTTGTAAGACTTCAGTCGTGATCTAAAAAGTCATATAAAAGTTTATGAATTGTTGTCGCCTTTGATGCCGTACTATTTGACCTTTTCTCTATATGACCAGACATCATTTATATGCTTATTTATCCAGCTTTGGTACAATTCACCGAGTGATGTATGTGTGAATCTACTAGTGTACTACTGTTAATTGGATAGATCAACGACACTAGTTAGTACTCCCTCCATAACTTAATATAAGACATTTTTTTTACACAATTATAGTGTGAACGGCTTATATTAAGTTACGGAGGAAGTATTTGTGTAATGTGTTAACCTGAATTGTGGCCATCTTTCATGTAGTATTTGACCTTTTCTCCATATGACTAGATAGCATTTATGTCACCCTTTTTAGACGTGTGTGCCAGGAGTGGTCAATATGCCTCCTAATTCTAGAATATTTTTCTACACACATTTTAATAAAAAGATCAACCCATGAAAAATTTGTTGCCGATTAAGTTTATCAGCAGATAGAAAAGTCGGATTGTGTGAGTATGTTTTGAAGGTGTTTGATGAAATGTTTTGTAGCGCTCCGGGACTGATACTATGCACATCTAGCAACCTCCAATAGCCTCCGCATAATATCGATCTTAAGGTGTCACCTTCACACAACACACACATGGAAACAACTTATATCATTGAGACGTTGGCATTGCAAGCGTCGGTGATGATGAGTTTATCTTGTTGTCCGCCATCACAGTGGCACATGAGTCGAGGGGGCACATGCATATCCAATGTATCATGCTATTTAAGCGTTGTTATCCCATTTTAGGAGCCAATCTTCTTGATTTCCTATGCCAGAATTCCACTTGATCAATTATAAACAACTTGATGTGCATATGTAACGTAATTTGAATTCTGGCCCAAGCTACATTAATTTCATGGTTAAACTTAACTTGACGATCTCGTTATGTCATATGGTGGATTAGGTCGCACAGCTAGGGATCGCCGTACAGATCTGTAACAACCCATATGTAATGCCTACCTTAATTGTGTCATCCATTTTGGATGCTGTATAATTTGGTGTTGCCTCTTGTCATTGTTTTGCATCATGCATCATAATCATCATTGCTTTGTTTGTGGCATATTTAATTTTGTTGTGATCTTGTGTGGGACTCCTTCCCTTAATCTTCATCTTGCTCGTTCCAACCAAACCATCATCAAGTTTCAAAAATCCCATCTCAAGCCTTTGCTTTTCTTTCTTTTGTCCAATAAATTCAAGTGGCATCATTTCCTCGTTCAGATTAATGTTCACTATATTTCTATAGTCCCTACACCATGGCAAGACCCACCCGTCCAAATTTTAGCTCATTTGGGAATGATCTGGTTAGATTCAAAATTCAATTCAAACTTGTTCAAAAATTTTAGTATTTAAAAATTGCAAGAGCATATTTATTTAAATTGGGCATAATTCCAGGACTCTACGAATATTTTCATTTCTACAAAATTCCCTCTCTACCCCTACTTTTATTTTTCCATTTTTTCTTCAACCAGAACTCGAAGAGACATGTGCAACCACCACTTTGCCCCTGGAAGACATGGGAATGAAAACTAGATGCACAACCACCACTTTCCCCTAGAAGACATGCATGGCCAGAGAAACCTGCAGCCATATCAGAGAGGTGAGCTAGAGGACACAAATAACCACGGGGTAATGGGGACGGCCGGGGGTAGCGGCTCACCTCGTGGCTAGAGGAACACATAGAGGACTAGGGAGGAGGGATGGCACATAATTGATCATCTCCAAGCGGTGGACACGAGAGGAAGGACGGGCTCCACTCGTCTTCTTCGGTAAAGAGGAGGTGCGAGATGGGATTGGGGTGGGGTGAAGGGGAGCGAAGCGGCCGATAGTGTAAGGCAGACATGTGACTCCATCCTCCTAACAAGGGATGAGACCCCAACGCCAACGAGAGGTCAAATCCTAGCACCGCCGCGGTGTAGGGGGAACTAAAAGTGATGGGAGTGACGAGAATGAAATTGATAAAATGCCTACCGAAAATAGCCCTTAAATTCCATCCAAAAATTCCCATCGATTAGTTTGAGAGGGAACACCTCCTTTGTTTGATTTTTTATACCAAAAATGCTCCTCGGGCCTCCATATAATTCACGTGACGTTAGTGTATTCCATCGCATCTGGACCGTCCAATCCAGTCTGACAAAGGACCCATATTAGCCGGAGGCACCGTTAAAGGACTCATTCATATGCATGTCAAGTTCCGGGGATATGGTTTAGAATTGATCAAGAGGGATTTTGGCATAGGAATTAAATTGAAGATTGGCATTAAAGGGGAATAGGGCCTTAGTGCATCTATAGGAGATCCCCCAAAGTCATATTTGACGGGAATTTTTTGTTTTGGAGAATTAAGTATCAGCTAGCATATCCCACAAAAAGTTTAATCCCTCAAATATGACTCCCCCTGCCCCTCATCTCCTCAAGTTTAGTCCAATCGCAACCGTTGTCAGTAAAAGTAGGGGAAATGCTTGGCTCCCATCCGCACGTTGTAACGCGCGTTTCTGGTCGTCCGCCGCCCCAGTGACAGTCAAAATGGAAACCTCAATCCCTCCCTCCCCCTCTTCCTCGCGTTGGCCCTCTAGCGAGCCTCCTATGCGACGAGAAATTTCACGAAAATAGGCAATAGCTGCTTCATCCAGTTGCATGGTCAGTGGCACCCTGCCAATCCCGGCGATCTTCCCCATGAGTAGCTCCTGCAGGGGAAAGCCGAAGGTGCGCAAATATGGCCTAACCTTTTGTGGCCCACGCTGCCACATCAGTCACCCGGATTGCTACCAGAGGCGACGATGGTGGGATTGCCATGCCAATAAAGGAGGTGTCCGGGTAGTCACCAAAGTGCGGTGCGGCCGTCATCAACAAGGTGTGTGTCATGCAACCCGACTACTACATCTGCATGGCGGCTGCCTCCTCATGTGCCTTGTCGAGCGCGAGAACAGCTGCGCTGATGATCAGGCAGCTGCAGGGCCAGCGATGCCCACAAAGCTGACTATTGGACAATATAGGAAGACTAGTGGATGACGAGAAGGCAGTTGCAAGGCCAGCAATACCCTAATTGGATGCTTCAGGGCCGTGGTGAAGTACAATACACCATCGGCAGCAGCCCGTTGCATCAGATGCCTTTTTAAGGATGGTTCACTGAGAACGGCTGCCAAGGTGGAATTTATAGCTATGTGCCTTTGATGGTGCATTGGGATCGTCGAGGTGAAAATTTTGCAGGCGTGCGTACTAGGAGTGGTCAAAATGCCACCTAATTCTAGCATAGTTTTTTACACGCTTTTTTATCAAAAGATCAACCCATGAAAATTTACTTAGTGATTAATTTTATCATCTGATTGAAAAGTCGGACGATGTGTGTGTGTGTATTGAAGGTGTTTTATGAAATGTTTTGTAACACTTCAGGACTGACACTATGCAGATCAAGCGACCTCCACTAGCCCCTTCATAATATCGATCCTAAGGTGTTACCTTCAGAAAACGTACAAGTGGGCATTGTGAGCTTCGATGATGATGAGTTTATTTTGTTTGTCTGCCATCAGGGTGGCAAATGAGTCCAGGGGACACATGCACACCGGATGCATCATCGTAATTAAGGGTTCTTATCCCACTTTAGGAGCCAAACTTCAATTGATTTCTTACACCAGACTCCCCCTTGATCAATTATAAACAACTTGATGTGCATATGTAACCTGATATGAATTCTGACGCAAGCTACATTAATTTAATGGTCAAACTTAAGTTGTGATCTCGTTATGTCACAGATTCTTTGAAGCTCAGTTGGCGCTAAAGAAAAGTTAGTTGTCCTAGCAAATATAGTCTAGAGGCATGGTCATTTGATATGTGAGCATGTGACAGATTAGCATGCAAGGATCTTCATTTTTTTCCCAAGTGATAGATTTTCCATGTGTTCAGAAGAGATTAACTAATTACCATCTCACTTTATTAAAGCAAGGGTTTATATATTTTAAGGTTTATAGTTTAGGGTTAGGCTTTAGGCTTTACAACAATATCTGGATTGTTACGATTAGAGCAAAGCTAATTCCTTCATAGGAGCCGGTCTCTTCCCGGTAAAGTAATGAGAAAGAAGGAGAACTAATAGAGAATTACTTATGTATATTGACATCGCCTAGAAATTAAAAAAAATATGAAAAGGGATAAAAGGGAGAAAAATTAAGCTCACTCAAGATAATGCCTTGAAAGCACGGATTGTTGGAAAGCACGTGATGGCTCGGCACTTTATGCCTTGGTGGAGACGTGTCATCAATGGCCATCACTTTCTTCCTTCTTTTGACACCACTGGTAGAAAAAGGGCCTATAGTTCCGGTTCGTAAGGGCTTTTAGTCCCGGTTCCGGAACCGGGACTAAAGTGTCGGTACTAATATCTCCCCCCCTCCACGTGGGCAGTGCGCAGAATCCAGTCAGGAGACCCTTTGGTCCCGGTTGGTGGCACCAACCGGGACCAATAGGCATCCACGCGTCAGCACTTCTGTGGCTGGGGTTTTTGTTTTTTTGAAAGGGGGGGAGGGGGGGGGTTGGGGGTTTTGGGGGGTTAATTTAGGTGTTTCATATATTGTGTTAGCTAGTTATAATTAATGGAGAGAAGTGTCCTCTGTTATGTCCGTGCTTGGTCGACGCTACGTACTATACATACGTATATAGAGAGGACTAGACACGCTAGCTAGCTAGTAAGCAAACGAAGGAAACAGAAGATCGTCATGAACATATATGCATATATACAGAGAGAAGTGATATCGACCACCTCTCCTTCTCCGAGAGATTGGTCGAACAACAAGTTCTCGTATATCTATCTGACACTACCGGCTACATATATACAATAATTATCTCTTACAAATATAATCATACGGACTCAGGGTCCACATAGAATTCTCCGTCTTCAGGGATCACGTGGTCAAGAAAGAATGCCGCCAATTCCTCTTGAATTGCTCGCATGCGAGCTGGTGCTAGGAGTTCATCCCGCTTCCAAAACATCTAATTTGAAGAAAGGGGTCAATACATATATATATAAATGAATGAAACTCAACACAAATGATGGTAATAAAATAAAATTGTGAATGTTGTTATTTACGTACTTCATATTGTTCGTTAGAGTACCCGCCCCGTTCACAGGTCGTGTGGCGGATGGACTCGCAGATGTAGTATCCACAGAAATCATTCTCTTGTTCCTGCCACAACCACTTTACAAGAAATAGAGGTCAATCAAACTGATAAGCAAGAATGCTAAATGGTATTGATGAAACTAGCGCTTGAATCACTAGGAGATGCGCGGAACATGCTACTATAGTACTTACTTTCGGGTGTCTAAATTCCAGCTCCTTCGGCAGTCCCGGAACTGTTTTGGTGAATTTTCTCCAAACCCTGCCGGACAAAGAAAACAATTACTTGATATCAGGAAATGAACAAAGTTGCTGATATGGTGGATAATGATCGATTTAACTTACTTCTTGAGGATTTCAGTCATGTCCGCATACTCCTTGGGATCTTTTCGTTTAGAGTCCAAGACGGTTACTACTCCCTGCTCAAGCTTAATCTCTAGGAGAATATAGTGGAAACTGCACACACATGCATAACTCATGAATTACATTACTATAACCTTGACTAATATATAAGGGAAACCGAATACGCACAAGACAGTAACACTCACCTGAAGTTGTAAGGAAAGAGTATTATATCTTTGTTTTGATTTATTACGAACGATCGTAGCAAGTTGGCCTCGGTAGCTGCGGCATGAAGTTTAACCTGAGTTGCATCTATGAGATATGTGTTAATGAACCCAATATCACCGACTTGTCTTTTCTTCAATTCGGCGATCTTCAATCTGCATAATATAGTGAGGATGATTATAAATACATGCAATGAAAGAGCTAAGCTATATAGAGAAACTTAATGACAGAAGTAGTACTACTTACAGACAGTAGCAGGCGACCGTTGTTTTATCGAGGGCCAATTGATTGAAAAACTGATAGAACTCCTCAAATGGAACAAGCAACAGATCAATTCCAACGAGGTCATGCTCCTTTTTAACTTTCACATACAAAGTACTCCTCCCCCCAGAGTCTCTGCAGATTTTCAAGTACCAATCATGCAATCTTCGCATCATCGTTGATAGAGATCTTTCATCTTTGACGAGAGGCTTCCCGTACTCGTATCTTTGTATCTACACCTCCATGGGTTCATAATGTACTTCGTCGGGCAGGTAATCTGCAAGATTGTTATAACCGGGCACCATCCTCGGATCATTATCGACGTTGTGGCTAGGCACCTTGAGCGGGGGCACGATTGCTTCGCTTGTTCGCCGAGCTGGGCAATTTGTTTCCCAGCTCGTCGTTCTTTCAGCCTTTGATCACTGACAGTACTTCCCGACCGCTCCGCTTCGGCAAATTCCTTTCCAATAATGCGGTCATAGTTTCCTTTCGGCGGATCAGACTTCGGTGGTTTTGTCAGGGCAGCCAGAGTGCGCTTCACTTTCACCCGATCTACCTTCTCCTCCGGAGGTGGATGTTTCTTTGCTTTCACCCCTTCAAAGAAGTTCCTCACTTCTTCTCGCGCGATCTCGGCGTTCTCCTCCAGGGTCCTCTCATATGGTAACTTCTCTGGAGTCTTCAGAGAAGGACCGAATCTGTATGTCCTCCCGCCTCTGGTTGTACTGCTAGACGCCGACCGAGCAGACGGAGCGGTTGTCTTCTTTACTTGCTTAAGCGGCGGAGGAGAAGGACTACGACGCGCCGGAGCAGCTGGAGCGGCGTCAGGTCTCTTCCGCCCTTGCTGACGAGGCGGAGAAGGAGGAGGCTGGCTGCTCGGGCGCGTCGGCGCAGGCGGAGAAGGAGGCGGAGTATTTATTCTCCACTATTCCTTTCTCTTCTTCTCCACTATTCCTTTCTTCTTCTCCTCTTCTTTTTCTTCTTTTTTCTTCTTCTTATTTATTTCTCCTCTTCTTTTCGGTAGAGGAAACCCTAAATAGCTAGCAAGTATCGTGGGTGTGAGATACATGTGGCCTTCGGTGTCGGACACTACATTCACGTCCCACAAGTGACGTGGGCGTCGAAGCCCGCGCCACTTGTGGGATGTGGGTGTAGTGTCCGACACCGAAGGTACATGTATCTCACACCGACGATACTTTCTATTTAGGGTTTCTCCTCTACCGCTCCTCGACCTCTCGACGACCCTCGTTCCCGATAAAATAAAGAGGAGGAAGAAGAAGAAAAAAAAGAGAAGAAAGAATAGAGGAGAAGACTTCCTCTTCTTCCTCTCCTCTTCTTCTCCCTCTTCTTCGCCTTCTTCCTCGCCTCTCTCATGAATGTCCGGCGTTCTCGACCCCCCCCCCCCACGTGTCGAAGAAAAAAAAGAATAAAAAAAAGAGGAGAAGAAGAAAGGAATAGAGGAGAAAAGAGAAAATAGAATATATTCTATTTTCTCTTCTTCTCCACTATTCCTTTCTTCTTCTCCTCTTCTTTTTCTTCTTTTTTCTTCTTCTTATTTATTTCTCCTCTTCTTTTCGGTAGAGGAAACCCTAAATAGCTAGCAAGTATCGTGGGTGTGAGATACATGTGGCCTTCGGTGTCGTACACTACATCCACGTCCCACAAGTGACGTGGGCGTCGAAGCCCGCGCCACTTGTGGGATGTGGGTGTAGTGTCCGACACCGACGGTACATGTATCTCACACCGACGATACTTTCTATTTAGGGTTTCTCCTCTACCGCTCCTCGACCTCTCGACGACCCTCGTTCCCGATAAAATAAAGAGGAAGAAGAAGAAGAAAAAAGAAGAGAAGAAAGAATAGAGGATAAGACTTCCTCTTCTTCCCCTTCTTCCTCGCCTCTCTCCTGAATGTCCGGCGTTCTCGACCCCCCCCCCCCCACGTGTCGAAGAAAAAAAAGAAGAAAAAAAGAGGAGAAGAAGAAAGGAATAGAGGAGAAAAGAGAAAATAGAATATATATTCTATTTTTCTCTTCTTCTCCTCTATTCCTTTCTTCTTCTCCTCTTCTTTTTCTTCTTTTTTCTTCTTCTTATTTATTTCTCCTCTTCTTCCTCTCCCCTCTTCTTCTCCTTTCTTCCTCTTCTTATTTTCTTTTTCCTCTCATTCTTTTTCTTCTTCTTCCTTCTTAAAAATACAAGTAGTATTGCCTAATTCATTGTTCATATGAATATAAAAACATTTGCATATTTACAATAATTAATATCACCAAAAAAAATCTATGAACAGAAAAAAATCCTAATTTTTCTAAAAAACAATCTTTTGCATTGTTCACATACACATATACATTATAGCCACATACACATATACATCACATATGAACAAAAAAATTAAAGTAATAGAAATAAAAAAACAGAGCCGGGCGGCGGCTCACAGCGCGGGGGCAGGCGAGGGCGCCGGCGCGCGGGGGCGGGACGGGGCTGGGGCTGGGCGACGGCGAGCATGGGGCGGCGACGGCGAGCCTGTAGCAGGGGAGCTCGAGGCGACGGCGGGGGCGGCGAGGGCGCCGGCGCGCGGGGGCGGGACGGGGCAGGGGCAGGGCGACGGCGAGCACGGGGCAGGTGCGCGGGGCGACGGCGAGCACGGGCAGCCTGACGGCGTCGTCGGGGTGAGCTCGGGCAGCCTGGCGGCGTCGTCGGGGCGGGAACTGGCGATGAAATCTGAAAAAACGCCAAGTCTTTGCTTATATAGAAAAGGCTTTGGTCTCGGTTCGTGGCACAAACCGGGACCAATGCCCCCCTTTAGTCCCGGTTAGTGCCACGAACCGGGACCAAAGGCCAATTTTCAGCAGCCCAAAGGGCGGGAAGCGGCGGCCTTTGGTCCCGGTTGGTGCCACCAACCGGGACTAAAGGGGGGCATTGGTCACGGTTGGTGCCACGAACCGGGACCAATGCCCCCTTTAGTCCCGGTTGGTGCCACCAACCGGGACCAATGGCCTTTGCTGCCCCGAGCCCAAAAGTTTAGTCCCACATCGCTAGCTGAAGGGCGCCGGCACTGGTTTATAAGCGCTGGTGTGCCTACCCATTCGAGCTCCTCTCTAATGCAGGCTTTCGGGCCTAAACTTGCTACTGCCTGTGGGCCTATTGGGCCTTCTGCGGGCCTGAATCCTGGCCCATCTAGGGTTTCTAGTCGTATTCAGGCCGTGGAGGCCCAGTAGGAGGCATTTTTTTTGGTTTTTTCTTTTTTATTTCTATGTTTTTTTGGTTTTTTATTTTTTTATTTCTACTTACAACTAAATACTTACATTTTTTTTAGTGATTCCTTTTTGCTTTTAGGTCACAAAAATTATAAACTTTCTGTTAGTGCCATTAGTTTTAAATTTTAAATAGTTTAAATTTGAATTTTTAAAAATTTGTGTGAATCACTAGTTTATGAATAACTTTACTATAAAAATAGAATTTTTTTTCTATTTATTTTTTTATTTCTACTTAAAACTAAATACTTATAGTTTTTTAGTGATTTCTTTTTGCTTTTAGGTCACAAAAATTATAAACTTTCTGTTAGTGCCATTAGTTTTAAATTTTAAATAGTTTAAATTTGAATTTTTAAAAATTTGTGTGAATCACTAGTTTATGAATAACTTTACTATAAAATTAGAAATTTTTTTCTATTTATTTTTTTATTCTTTGAGCTAAATGACTCTGAAATTGGAAAGCATTTCAAAATGAACTCTGAAAAGATTGAAAGTTGGCATGGTATCATCATTTCACCCACATAGCATGTTCCAAAAAGTAGAGAGGGTTACGACAAAAACTTGATGCACTTCGTATACAAAATGGACAATCACTTTCGAAGTATCAAAGTTTCAAACCATAAGACATGAAAGCATTTCAAATGAACTCTGAAAAAGTTGAAAGTTGGGATGGTATCATAATTTCACCCACATAGCATGTGCATGTATAAAACGGACAATGGTAGCATGTTCGTCTGTTACAAATTTGGCATGGTATCATCATAATAGTTGCGGGAGAAAGTCTTCACTTTTTATTCGCTTGTGTCATTTGCTTATTGCGCCGTAATCATGGATAATCTTCATTGTTTATCAGGATGCTTGGGTCAGCCTTGACATTGAAGGGAGGAATTTCATGAAACTTTTCATAATCTTCAGACATGTCTGTCTTGCCGTCCACTCCCAGGATGTCCCTTTTTCCTGAAAGAACTATGTGGCGCTTTGGCTCATCGTATGATGTATTCGCTTCCTTATTTTTTCTTTTTCTCGGTTTGGTAGACATGTCCTTCACATAGATAACCCGTGCCACATCATTGGCTAGGACGAACGGTTCGTCAGTGTACCCAAGATTTTTCAGATCCACTGTTGTCATTCTGTACTGTGGGTCTACCTGTACCCCGCCGCCTAACAGATTGACCCATTTGCACTTAAACAAAGGGACCTTAAAATCAGGTCCGTAGTCAAGTTCCCATATGTCCACTATGTAACCATAATATGTGTCCTTTCCGCTCTCGGTTCCTGCATCAAAGCGGACACCGCTGTTTTAGTTGGTGCTCTTTTGATCTTGGGCGATCGTGTAAAATGTATTCCCATTTATCTCGTATCCTTTGTAAGTCAATACAGTCAAAGATGGTCCCCTAGACAACAAGTACAACTCATCACAAACAGTGTTGTCACCTCTGAGACGTGTTTCCAACCAACTGCTGAAAGTCCTGATGTGTTCACATGTAATCCAGTCGTCGCACTGCTCCGGGTGTTTGGAGCGCAGACTGTTCTTATGTTCATCGACATACGGGGTCACCAAGGTAGTGTTCTGTAGAACTGTGTAGTGTGCTTGAGACCAAGAATATCCATCCCTGCATATTATTGAGTCTCTTCCAAGAGTGCCTTTTCCAGTCAGTCTCCCCTCATACCGCGATTTAGGGAGACCTATCTTGTTAAGGCCAGGAATGAAGTCAACACAAAACCCAATAACATCCTCTGTTTGATGGCTCATGGAGATGCTTCCTTCTGGCCTAGCGCGGTTACGGACATATTTCTTTAGGACTCCCATGAACCTCTCAAAGGGGAACATATTTTGTAGAAATACGGGCCCCAGGATGACAATCTCGTCGAGTAGATGAACTAGGACGTGTGTTATGATATTGAAGAAGGATGGTGGGAACACCAGCTCGAAACTGACAAGACATTGCGCCACATCACTCCTTAGCCTTGGTACGATTTCTGGATCGATCACCTTCTGAGAGATTGCATTGAGGAATGCACATAGCTTCACAATGGCTAATTGGACGTTTTCCGGTAGAAGCCCCCTCAATGCAACCGAAAACAGTTGCATCATAATCACGTGGCAGTCATGAGACTTTAGGTTCTGAAACTTTTTCTCTGGCATATTTATTATTCCCTTTATATTCGACGAGAAGCCAGTCGTGACCTTCATACCGAGAAGGCATTCAAAGAAGATTTATTTCTCTTCTTTCGTAAGAGCGTAACTGGCAGGACCTTTATACTGCTTCGGAGGCATGCCGTCTTTTTCGTGCAAACGTTGCAGGTCCTCTCGTGCCTCAGGTGTATCTTTTGTCTTCCCATACACGCCCAAGAAGCCTAGCAGGTTCACGCAAAGGTTCTTCGTCACATACATCACGTCGATTGAGGAGCGGACCTCTAGGTCTTTCCAGTAGGGTAGGTCCCAAAATATAGATTTTTTCTTCCACATGGGTGCGTGTCCCTCAGCGTCATTCGGAACAGCTAGTCCACCGGGACCCTTTCCAAAGATTACGTAGTGTAAATCATTGACCATAGCAAGCACGTGATCACCGGTGCGCATGGCGGGCTTCTTCCGGTGATCTGCCTCGCCTTTGAAATGCTTGCCTTTCTTTCGACATTGATGGTTGGTCGGAAGAAATCGACGATGGCCCAGGTACACATTCTTCCTGCATTTGTCCAGGTATATACTTTTAGTGTCATCTAAACAGTGCGTGCATGCGTGGTATCCTTTGTTTGTCTGTCCTGAAAGGTTACTGAGAGCGGGCCAATCGTTGATGGTCACGAACAGCAACGCCTTAAGGTTAAATTCCTCCTGTCTGTGCTCATCCCACGTACGTACACCGTTTCCATTCCACAGCTGTAAAAGTTCTTCAACTAATGGCCTTAGGTACACATCAATTTCGTTGCCGGGTTGCTTAGGGCCTTGGATGAGAACTGGCATCATAATGAACTTCCGCTTCATGCACATCCAAGGAGGAAGGTTATACATACATAGAGTCACGGGCCAGGTGCTGTGATTGCTGCTCTGCTCCCCGAAAGGATTAATGCCATCCGCGCTTAAAGCAAACCATACATTCCTTGGGTCCTTTGCAAACTCATCCCAGTACTTTCTCTTGATTTTTCTCCACTGCGACCCGTCAGCGGGTGCTCTCAACTTCCCATCTTTCTTTCGGTTCTCACTGTGCCATCGCATCAACTTGGCATGCTCTTCGTTTCTGAACAGACGTTTCAACCGTGGTATTATAGGAGCATACCACATCACCTTCGCAGGAACCCTCTTCCTGAGGGGCTCACCGTCAACATCACCAGGGTCATCTCGTCTGATCTTATACCGCAACGCACCGCATACCGGGCATGCGTTCAGATCCTTGTATGCACCGCGGTAGAGGATGCAGTCATTAGGGCATGCATGTATCTTCTCCACCTCCAATCCTAGAGGGCATACGACCTTCTTTGCTGCGTATGTACTGTCGGGCAATTCGTTATCCTTTGGAAGCTTCTTCTTCAATATTTTCAGTAGCTTCTCAAATCCTTTGTCAGCCATAGCATTCTCTGCCTTCCACTGCAGCAATTCCAGTACGGTACCGAGCTTTGTGTTGCCATCTTCGCAATTGGGGTATAACCCTTTTTTGTGATCCTCTAACATGCGATCGAACTTCAGCTTCTCCTTTTGACTAATGCATTGTGTCCTTGCATCGACAATGACCCGGCGGAGATCATCATCATCGGGCACATTGTCTGGTTCCTCTTGATCTTCAGCAGCTTCACCCGTGGCAGCATCATTGGGCACATCGTCTGGTTCCTCTTGATCTTCACCAGCTCCCCCCGTTGCAGCATCACCGTATTCAGGGGGCACATAGTTGTCATCGTACTCTTCTTCTTCGCCGTCTTCCATCATAACCCCTATTTCTCCGTGCCTCGTCCAAACATTATAGTGTGGCATGAAACCCTTGTAAAGCAGGTGGGAGTGAAGGATTTTCCGGTTAGAGTAAGACCTCGTATTCCCACATTCAGTGCATGGACAACACATAAAACCATTCTGCTTGTTTGCCTCAGCCGCATCGAGAAACTCATGCACGCCCTTAATGTACTCGCGGGTGTGTCTGTCACCATACATCCATTGCCGGTTCATCTGCGTGCATTATATATAATTAAGTGTCCAAATTAATAGAAGTTCATCATCACATTAAAACCAAAGTGCATACATAGTTCTCATCTAACAACATATAGCTCTCCAGAGCATCTAATTAATTAAACCATACATTGAAACTATGTAAAACATTTCAATGCGAAAACAAATGCGATCATAATCGCAACCAAGGTAACAATTGATCCAATGGCATAATGATACCAAGCCTCGGTATGAATGGCATATTTTCTAATCTTTTTAATCTTCAAGCGCATTGCATCCATCTTGATCTTGTGATCATCGACGACCTCCGCAACATGCAACTCCAATATCATCTTCTCCTCCTCAATTTTTTTTATTTTTTCCTTCAACAAATTGTTTTCTTCTTCTACTAAATTTAACCTCTCGACAATAGGGTCGGTTGGCACTTCCGATTCACATACATCCTACATAAATAAAATCTATGTCAGGTTGGTTGGCATAATTTTCATAAACAATAAATGAACCAATAGTTATAAAGATAATATATATACCACATCCGAATCATAGACGTGTCATCAGTGGTGACACAGCACTTTATGCCTTGGTGGAGACGTGTCATCAGTGGCCATCACTTTCTTCCTTCTTTGGACACGCTTTTCAAGTAGATGATAAAGGTCAAGATGACAATGCAAAACTTTGAAGCCCCATCATCCATTCTCAACAAAGATAAATAAGCTCAGGAATGATCTTGTGAAAAACCCAGTGTCACATGGTATTACACAATGTAACTCAAAGTTAAGGTTGCATCCGCTAATGACATCCAATCATGCATAAAGAAGGATATTAAAAATAATGAAACAATTTGCCTAAAATGTCTTAGAAGCTAGCTTATTAAAATGATCGATTTGGCACCCGTCGTTAAGAATGGTGTTACTAGAAATCACACTAGTTGAAAATGACCGCGCGCGTGTAGCTAAAATCAGCTAGCTAATTTTTTACTGCATGTCATGTGTGTGCTGTGGTTCACTCACACTTTTGTGCATCTGCCAGCAAATTAAGCATCCCATTGCATTGCCAAAGATGGCATGCCCTCTCCTTCCCCGTGGTTTCCTTTGTCCACAGTCACATGGGCCTCTGTGTGCGCGCGCGCGACTCGATCGACACGTCGTGGTGGGCGCCCACGCTGCGTCCCTTTGCATCGTCTCGGCTCCACACGTCGTGGTGTGGGCGCCCACGTGCCCTGCGTTGCTTTGCTCTCTTAAACAGCTCCACACCATAGTCCTCCGCCTCCAGTCTCCAACACCATAGTCACGCACGTCGCTAGCCAGCTAGGGAGTACAGGAGTAGGGAAGCATCTCTCACATCGATCGACGAGCGGCGGTGAGTCCATCCCCTCCTCCTCCGTGTCCCCGTTCCCGGAGATGCTTCACTTTCATGCTAATGCTTCATCTTCTTCTTGTCCACTTGTCCTGACTAGCTAGCTTGGAGCCTTGGATCCATGGAGTCCCCGCAGAAGAAGGCTGGATCCATGGATGGCACTGGCAGCGAGAAGACGCCTCTTCCTCATCTGCGGCCGGTGACCGTGGCGAAGAAGACGCCTCGTCCGGATGTTGTCCGAGAGGTCAGCGAGTGGGTGCTCGTGACCGCCTTCTCCTTCGCCTTCGCCTTCGTGTTCTCCTTCGACTTGGCCTACGCACTCGAGCTCTTCCACGTCCAGTGCAGCCAGGTAAAGACGAGTCGGCGAGCTCTTCCACGTCGCTATTCATGTTCCTTCGCGTTCTGAATTTCCTCCTCCGCAGTCCTCCCTCTTTCTTCGGTGCGGCCTGCTGACGGACGCGGAGGAAGCTGTGATGAACGCCCTAGGTATCGGGATGCTGTGCTGCGTCGCGCTCCAGGCGGCCGCAGCGGCGCTGGCGCTGCGTCTCCAGTGCCGCCGTCGCTGGGTCCGCCGTGCCCTCGCCTACCTCGCGCTCGCGCTCACCATCGGCGGCCACTGCTTCTACGCCGCGCTAGCCCGCCTCTTCCTCGTCGCCGACCCAGGAGACCTCTTCTTCAGGATCTGCTCAACCGTGGGCATCTTCGTCTGCGCGGCGGGAGACACCATCAGCTTCCTGGCCCTCATCCTCGGCCGCGAGTAGGACTGGGAAGCAGGGCAAGCAGCGGATCATGTCTATGGATCCTCTCATGACTCGTGAGGTACTGATGATGAGAGACTGATGAATATTGAGTGCAATAACGTAGAGTGTGCATTATGCTAGCTGCGACGATTGATCGAGTGCCCTGCCCTATGTTTGTGTGAATTTACTAGTGTACTGCCTTATCTTTGATGCAGTAGTATTTGACCTTTTCTCTACATGACCAGACATCATTTATATGCTTATTTGTGCAGCTTATCTGTGTGAATTTATTAGTGTACTGCCCTATGTGTGAATTACTGAATTCTGGTCGTCTTTGATACAGTGGTATTTGACTTTTCTCTATATGATCAGACATCACTTCTATGCTCATTTATCTCCAGCTTCAGTATAATTCATGTTGGTGAGATTGTCACTGCATGCACTTTTTATATATATTCATGAAGTATATATATGTTAACCATTGTTTTTCATGCAACCGCTGGCGTAATCCATTGGGGGTATATATAGCTGTTGGTTCCCCTGAACCTCTAGGAATTGTTGCGGTACAGCTAGCAAATTAAGAAATTTTGCTTATAGTTTTATTTCACCATACAAAATTATTTCAGTTATGCTTGTATGGATATATACTCAGTGCCTCACATGCATAATTAGCTTATCTTGGGTCTAATTGATGTTGGTGAAATTGGTAGTGCAGTTTATATGCATACACACATGCATGTTGTTTCAACATAGGTTCCTAGTATCAACTTCCTTGCTGATCAAGCAGTTTTCTAGAGTTGCGGAAATGCAACTTAAAGTACCTGTAAAATTGTCCATAGATAAACGTTTCATAATGATTTTTAGCCTGTACATGTGTTTGTTGAAACAAGGAAATAAAGTGCAGAGGAAAATGTTGGGGGTACATGCCTGTACTTTAGAGATGTCTTCTTACACTGACTGTTTGTCTTGCTTGTGCTAATTTCATTCCTGCATATCATTATTCAGCTAGTATTTAAGGTGGCTACGTTTATTTCCAACTTGTACTCTGAATCTTGCCGTGCATGCATGGTAATGTTGTTCAGTTGGGACGATTCTGTTTGAAGTTTGAACCGCATGTGTATTTGATGATCAGGGAGCGATCACTCTGTGCTTGTTCTGTTAAGATGTGTCCTACTGAAAGAAGAAGAAATTTACGCAGTTTACTAGCTAGTTTGTTTCCTACAGTTGTGTTTGGTGGTCTGATTAAGCAGTTTTCAAGAGTTGTGCAAATGCAACTTACAATTAGTCAGGTCGTAATTCTGCCATACCAACCCAGACTTACACATGTTGATACTCCTTCTATCCCAGTTGTCGAATTCAGCCCATGGAGTGGGACTAGACAAGACGCAACAAATCAAGATGACAAACAAAATAAACAAGCTCATGTATCTCTCTCAGCGCGTGAAACTCATTTTAGCTGATCTGGTATGAGCTGATCCTCATTTTAGCTGCACATGTACCCGCGTGCTATGTGCACTGCTGGTTGTTAGAGCGCGCTCCATCTTGCTCATTTTGCCAAGGCCAGGTGCTCGTAACTACCTACATGCGGTCATGCATGCATGCATGTCACCATGTGCACTGCTCTATCTTTGCCAAGAATATGAGAGGAGGTGGGGCTCCAAAGTCCTGTCTACAAGGTTTTCCATTTCACATAAACAAAAGGTCTACACGTCTTGACCCTTGTCATCTACTCCAAAGACCTATCAAAAGCAACAACAACAAATAAAAAGGTCACTATAATTCAAGACACTGACGCACGTCTCCATGGATCATCTATTTTCGATCTCACCTCCCCATGAATAAAGCAAAGACATGACCTTGTTGAGGCCACAGTGAGCCCGGGCAAGCTAGTTGCATTACCGAAGTGACATGGTCACTGATTAATTAATCCGGCCGTTGCCAAAACATGGGAAATCGATTGATTGAAATTAAAGTCTAGAGCTCCCAACACGTGAAATATGTTGGCATCCAGCAAAAATAAAAGGATCCTAGCCAAATCTATAAGTACTAATACATAAATAAAGGACTGTGCATTTCTCTGATTTTTTTCGACCATCATACAGTTGAATGAAATTACCCACCTCGCATGAACCAAGATGGGCCTGGTCAGCACTATTTTTTCATTAATTTGGGGAGCAGCGAAAATTCATTGATAGAAGAATACGCAAAGCTTGCGTATCTTTTCATTGATAGAAGAATAGAGAATGAGTACAAGCGAGGGTACAACACATGCACGAATACAAGATGGCATGAACACGGTGCCCAGAGCAGAGAGACAAAGGTTGCTCTTCCGAATAAGCGCACAACATAGCTAAACTCCCTAACATGAGAAGCAACCCGAAACAACATGACGTCCCACATCCACAAGTCCATCACCGTAGACATCGCGATCACGAAAGATGACACCTTCAAGAAGGATAACGACGGCATGGTGCCGTCACCGCTTGATCCAAAGAATCAGACCTAGGGTTCCCCCTAGTGCTCTAAGAGGGGCATAGAGAGTCCATAGCAACGCGTCCAAGGAGGGGAGGAAACTTGCTAGTGTCGCAGCTGCTAGCACTAGCAAGCCGAGAAGGGATTTCTCCCTGGCCTAGGTCTGAGCAATCTCATAGCCAGGGATCAGAAACCGGGAGTTGAAAGTCAAGTGCAGGTCAAAGCCCAGGACACATGAGCCTTGGACATGACGGGTGGCGGGACAACGAGGTGGCCGTGATTGGGGGCTACGGGGCGAAGTGGGCCGATGCAGGGGACGCAATGGTAACCAGCGATATCGGCAAGGTAGGAACTAGAGGAGACACAGCTCGGGACAAGCAAGGCTAAGGCAGTCACTGACCGGCGAGGCATAGAGGCTGGAGGAGGCGCAACATCTGGAGTGTCGTGGCCGGCGCGTCGCATGAAGAGACACCAACAACCATGGACACCAGAAAAAGCAGGTCGAAGGTCATCGGCTCTGGAGCCACACCAGCAATAGTCCAACTGCAAGGGCACAAGCGTCCACCGCCCGCCGAACGCCAGATCGCAACCGCCGCCGAGGAGGCACCACCGGGACACATAAAAAACCAGAACCTTTTTGGGCCATGGCCACGGGTCAGGGGAAGGATGGACGCCGCCACATTGCCACCAAGAGTGGAAAAATCGGCTAAGGAGCCCTACCACCAACCGCCCAAGATCCTACGCCAGGAAGAGCAAGCGACATCGGCGAGTGGAAGGAATTTGATGGGATCCTGCCGCCAGATCTAACGTGGGGCTTAGCGAGGAAGTGCCTCGGTGGCAGGCACATACGGCACTGGTGGCCATGTGGATCAGGCAGGGGGAGGGAAGGTAGATAGACGGAGGCATGCCGGCCCAGGGTGTGACTGCCGGCAGGGGAGACGGCCGGCAAGGAAGACATACGGGGAGGACGAGACTAGCAGTCGAGGCAATGTGAGGCGCCCCATCGCCACCATCCTAGGAGCCGGTCACTACTAGGAAAAGGGCTATAGATAGGATTGACACTAATGGCGCACCAGGGAAGTAGTGCGCCACTACTATATAGTAATAGCGCACCAGTTGGTGATGCGTCATTAGTGTGGAAGACACTAATGGCGCACCAGAAAATAGGTGCGCCACTAGTGATATTTTTTTTACATACATACTAATGGCGCATCCTACCGAAGTGCGCCATTACTAGTTCTAACTAGTAATGGCGCACCAGACATGGAGTGTGTCAGTACTGAATTTTTTTATTCTTTTTTTTGCAAAACTACTAATGGCGCACCGCCTCACAGTGCGCCATTACTAGTTTAACTACTAATGACGCACCCTGTAGAAGTGCGTCATTAGTATATATTTTGATATCATGAATATTTTTAAATTTCATGGGCACTTTTTGAATTCATGAATATTTTTTCAAATTTGATGATATTTTCTCATATTCAATATGATAAAATATTGAATATTCATGAGGACACTCGATCTCGATCCCCTCCATCTCGATCTCGATCCCACCCGCGCCTCCTCTTCCCTCTTCATTTTTAAAAAAATAATAATAAAAAAGTTCGCCGCTCCACCGCCGCCGCCGACCCACCGCACCCTCCCCCGCTCCACCGTCACCGACGATCCACCGCACCCTCCCCCGCTCCACAGCCGCCGACGACCCACCGCACCCTCCCCCGCTCCACCGCCGCCGCCGACACCCCGCACCTTCCCCCGGCCCGCTCCACCGCCGCCGCCGACACCCACACCCTCCCCCACTTTTTGAAGATATTTTTAAATAAAAAATTTGATGATATTTTCAAATAAGAAATTTGATGATATCTTCAAATAACAAATTTGATGATATTTTCAATTAAAAATAAAAAACAGATTTGATGATAGTTTCAAAAAAATTGATGATATTTGATGATATCTTCTGTTCTAGTCCTCATGAAAATAACAAATTTGATAAAAAACAAATTATTAGATGCAACAAGAAATAATAAAAAAATGTTGCTAATGGCGCACCAGAGGAGGGTGCGTCATTGCTGTCAGAAAAAAAAGTTACTAATGACGCACCAGAGGAGGGTGCGCCATTGCTATCAGAAAAAAAAACTACTAATGGCGCACCAGAGGGTGGTGCGCCATTGCTATAGTGTCTAGCTGGATACCCCTTCGCCCGATCCCCCCTTCCCTCTCCCTCGCCAGATCCCCCATCCCTCCCCCGCCGCGCCCGCTCCGATGACCCCCGGCCCGCTGCAACGACCCCCGCGACCGCTCCACACCCGCTCCGGCTCCCCCGCCTGCTGCCACGACTGCCAGCCCGACGTTGCGGCGCACCCAGCCGTCCGAAGCCTCCGCTGCCCCGCAGCCGGCACAGGAGCCCAGCAGCGCCTCCCTCCGCCGCCCCTACTGCGCCGCTGCCCGTCCTCCTCCACCCGTAAGCCCCCCTCCTCCTCCGCTCGTAAGCCCCCCTCCACTCCAAACCCCTGACCCCTTCTTGTCTCGTCTCTATAGGTAGACCGCGCCGGCAAGCGACCAGGACGACGCCCGGAGAGGAGAGGAGGGCCTTCTCCTCACTGTGTAGCCGCCGACCTTGTCCTGCTCGAGGAGGAGGAGCAAGAGGGGCGCACCCAGCCACCACAGTCGCCGCAATCAAGGGCTTCTTCCACCTAGACCTCTAAATCCACGGCGCCGTCGTTCAGCCACCCAAGGTGAAGGTGCCCCCAACTCCCCTCCTTGTTTCATTCGATCTAGCAGCCATGGATTTGGGTTCCTCAAGGCTGCCTAATTACTCTACCATGTGTTCCTACTACTAGCTCTAGCCATGGATTAGGGGCTAGTGTAGATGCAAAATAAGGTTAAATCCCTCTCGAATTTAGGTCAAATTAGGTTCAAATCCCTCTGAAATTAGTATGTAAAGCTCACTGTTCTGAAGTTCTGATCAGTTCAGTACCTTAGTAAGCAATAACACAAGCTTGCTGCTAGTTCAGTACCTTTTGCTGCTAGTTCCTCAAGGAGTTCTGCTCAAAATTAGCTCAACAAGTTGCATCTGGCTTTTAGAAACTTGTTTTGGCTTAAGAGGATAAGTTGTTGTATATACTGTCATAAAGTTCAGCAAGAATAGGGCATCAACAGTGCTACTCTAGTATCTAGTCGGGGAGGGACAAAATGGACAGGGCATCACTGTAGCTGTACTGCACAACAAAGTATTAGTCTTAGGATTAACACTCCTCATATGAGATGAGAGGATTTTTTTTAAATGGCTTTTCCCTCTAGCTAGCTTTAAATGGCATCACTGTAGCTGCCAATTCAGATAAACCTGAATTGACTTTTCCAGTGCTGTATTTGTCCCCTCTTGGATTATTGTAAATTATATGTAGTGAAGCATGCAAATTGGATTTGCTATAGTCAACCTATTAATATTTGTCAGTTTTGAAAATTCAGTTTATTCGGCTACTGAAAATTCAGTTAATTCAGTTAGGCACACAAATTTCAGAACTTTTGTGTGCCCTAGTACTTGGTGTTTGTAGAAAATTCAGTTAATCCATCGAGGTCAGCACTGATGCTACAAAAAGAGAAGACATGTATGAGTTTGGAGAAAGTGCCAATTTGATTTTCAGTTGCTAGCTAGCTGTGATTTATTGTTTCAATTTGGATTCCAGAAATGTTACTGTGTGTTACTATGACCCAACTTTATCGGTACCATAGCATGCTACTATCAGTTATTTTTGAACATCAAATTCAGTCTGTATCTTGCGTTCTTTTTTTTGTTCAAAATTTCTCAAACTCTGAATAAATAAAATTATTTGGAAAGAAGCACATGAGTATCAACAATAATTGTTTCTTTCTGCTTGAATGAATGGAGTACAATACAAGTTCAGGAACAAGGGACATTTTTTGCAATTGTGAACTCTCAATGCTCAAGTCTGGAAGTGTTTACAAATTCAAAGAGTTCACATGACTACTGGTCAAATACTCTAGTGTATTTAGTGTAAATCTAGTCTGAAACTAGTAGAGTTCTTGTTGATTTGCAAATTCAGTTTAAATAAAAATTTGGTACATGACTACTGATCATGTATGAAAGATGTTGCTACTGGATGAGCACAAGAACTGATTAGTAGATTTTGATTTTGAATGATTTTGAATTTTTATGACTAGTGATCAGGTTTCAAATGATTTTGAATTTTTATGATTTTTATGCACATAGATGAAGCCACTGACTACACTTCAGGTTCTACTCCTGGAACACTTCAGGAATTTTACTTCATAACTGGAGTATTTTGATGATATTGGGGGGTTCTGTCTCCGACCATCGTGTCGTGATGATATTGTGGGGTGTTGTGGGGTTGCAGCTGGGTGGGGGTGGGGTAATGAATTTGCAGGTACCCCGAGAGGCCCTTGAGTTTGCCGGAATGTCGATTAACTTCCGTTCCGGCAAATTCGGGTACTCCATATGTCCTATTTTCAGCAAAGGTCATGCTGAAATTTTCCGTGAATTTTAGCATGACTTTGCTAAAAATAGGACATATGGGGTACTTGCGACTAATGCATGGGCCGGGGTATCTTAGTACTTAGTTAAGTAGGATCAACTGCCCCGCCATTCTTGCTACATTAAACCATAGGTGGCAATAGAGCCAAGTGATTAGGCCCAACTTAGAATTCTCGTTAGCATCGATAAACCCTAGATGATAAACCCAACATAGGTGGCAATAGAGCCAAGTGATTAGGCCCAACCTAGGGTGCCTCGGCATCGATAAACCCTAAATGATGAAAACTTAAATTCGCTTCTATAGGGTGCCTCGGTGTCGATGAGAACCTAAATGATGTACGCTTAGGCTTTTAGGGTGCCTCGGCGTCGACAAAACCTAAATGATGAAAGCTTAGGCTTTTAGGGTGCCTCGACGTCGACAAACCCTAAATGATAAAACCTTGGCTTTTAGGGTGCCTCGGTGTCGATAAGAACCTAAATGATGAAAGCTTAGGCTTTTAGGGTGCCTCAGCATCGACAAACCCTAAATGATAAAAGCTTAGCTTTTAGGATGCCTTGGTGTCGACAAACCCTAAATGATGTAGTTTTGAATTATGAACGTAGGATATGTCGTCATCATCATCGGACGACGAAAGTCTCCCGGCGGAGTGCGACTGGTGCCACGACGATCGAGGTCTGTGCGACATGCCTCACCTGGACGATGATCGGCACTTCAGCATTAAGCTCGAGGAGACCTTCGAAGTTGAAACGGTACACAACGACGACAAGTGTTATTTTCATAATTAAGCATGACTTCAACTATTTCAATGTGTAATTTTCATCTTTTACAATTCGAGTATAGCTTATCCCATGCCATGCAAGACGCTACGTCTTGGAGAGGATGGATTTTGAAGACCATGAAATTTCTGAAACAAAGAAAATTCACCTAAGGACTCATCACGATGTGGACTTTGAAGTAAATCTATATAATTCTGAGAGCGTAACCCATTTTGGTTGCAAAAATTGGGAAGCATTTTGCAAGATGTATGGTTTTGATGAGGGTATGCTTATCACCATGGACCTTGGTAATCCTGACATCAACCAAGACAATATGGACATTTGGGTCCTTGTTGATACGCCTCCAGTTCTACCGCTATGTGAGTTTCTCAAACATAGTTATTAGCTAATTTATATTGTTTATTTCAAAATAGTTGACAGCTTATTTCCATTGACATCTTATTTTTATTGTTCAAAAAATGTGCGGGAGATGGTAGACAAAACCCACTACACCGATGGCTCCGAATTAACAACTTACAAGGAGAAAAATCATCTGGTCGGATTTTGTTGTCACATTGAGAATTACATTATCCACAAACAAACTCCTCAACATTATGGTAAATACGTTCCACTAGTGCATGTGTTCAACTACGGTAACTAGCATGGAGATACCCTGGTAAGATTTTTACTATTACGACATCCGTGCATCTTTTGCATACTTCTAAAACTATTACATCATTGCTAACTATGAAGTTATTACTATGTTTTTCAACAGATAATCCCAGAGAATTGTGTGCCTCATATGATGTATCAGAAAGGTAGTGTTAATGTTCTGAACATACAGCCAGGTCGTCCTACGAATCTCAACTGTCCATACGAGATTTCTAAAAGAAGTGGAGACATGAAAATCAAAGGGTGGAAAAAATGTATGGACAGTCGTAAGGAGCTTCTTGGAAGCAAAAGGAAGCGAAGCGCAAGAATTGGAGACAGGATGTTCTCCATTCTCCATAATGGAGAGTCAGGGTCTATATTGTTTTATGCTATTTTAGCTTAAATAGGGTATTTAGGTCCTGTCTAATACTGATGATCATGTGCTAAGAACAATTAAGTAGGGTTGGTTCGATGACTATCAAGATGATGATCGTATGACTTGTTATGAATAACGAGTAGAAGTTGTATGATGATGATTAGTAGGACTTGTTAGGATTAGTATTACTTCCGACAAACTCGATACTCGCGGTCTCGAGACTTGTAATGTTTTATCTTTGTTCGGTCTTTTGAATTCGGAGACTAATATGATGAATTGTATTCGAAGACTAATCTTCTATTGTATTCGATGAATCTGCTGTTGCTGTGTGCTACTGTCTATATTCTGTCAAATAATATATTTTGTAACATGTGCAAAAATCAGAAAAGTAAAAAAACCTAATATTCATACTAATGGCGCATCACTACAGAGTGCGCCATTAGTATGCCAAGTATACTAATGGCGCATCTATCCGCAGTGCGCCATTAGTGTGCCAAAGTACATGGTTAAATATGGCCCCTGGGAGGCACACTAATGGCGCATGGTGTTATATACTAATGGCGCACTGGATGGTGCGCCATTAGTATACCAGATACTAATGGCGCACCAGTGGTGCGCCATTAGTAAAAATTACTAGTGGCGTGCTACTAATGGCGCACCAGTGATGCGCCATTAGTAGGTAAAACTGGTGCGCCATTAGTAGGCCTTTTCCTAGTAGTTGGTGCGGGCTTCGCCGGTCGCTCCTCTGAAGGCGGCGAGGTAGGAGGAGAGGCTCGGGAAGGGGATGTGGCGGCCGATGTTGAGTTCCCCTATCGCCGCTAAGATAAGAGGTTTATTAGTTTACAAAAAGATTGTTCTCGACATACGAAGCACATAGTTTTTTGTCAACAATTAAGGCATTTCCAGCAACACTCAACTCTGAAAGTTTGTGGTAGTAGGATAGTCATGTTGCAAAATGCCAAGATATGTGAAAATATGAGATGGCATTAACATACTGTTGCCCCAATTCATACTTTGGAATTTAGTGGATGGCAATGATGCTATTCTTGGTCCAGGTATCCATTGTGGAATAAGCATAGTGGAAAACACTGTGATTGGGAACTATGTTTGTGGTTGGTGTTAAGTGCAAATATCACAAATATAAAGTTTAGCATCAACTTGACTTTGGTGTTACTGGTGTGACTGTTGGAAATATGCCCTAGATACCGGATACATATAATGGAGAATGGAGAACATATAATGGAGAATGGAGAACATATAATGGAGAATGGAGAACTTGCCTTTGACGATGCAAGCTTAACACCTATCCGGATAGCTCTGAGTAGAGATACCGGATACATATAATGGAGCAACAATTTAGAATAGCTCCAAGTAGAACAGTTATTTGAAATGGCTCCAAATGTAGCGTAGTAGTTGCATCTACAAGATGACATAGAAATTTGCGAAGTACATACGGATCTGAATGTTGCAGACCCGTTGACTGAAACCTCTCTCACAAGCGTAACATGATCAAACCCAGAACTCTTTGGGTGTTAGTCACATGGGGATGTGACCTTGAGTGTTAATCACATATCGATGTGAACTGGATTATTGACTCTAGTGCAAGTGGGAGACTGTTGGAAATAAGCCCTAGAGGCAATAATAAATTGGTTATTATTATATTTCCTTGTTCATGATAATCGTTTATTATCCATGCTAGAATTGTATTGATAGGAAACTCAGATACATGTGTGAATACATAGACAACACCATGTCCCTAGTAAGCCTCTAGTTGACTAGCTCGTTGATCAATAGATGGTTACGGTTTCCTGACCATGGAAATTGGATGTCGTTGATAACGGGATCACATCATTAGGAGAATGATGTGATGGACAAGACCTAATCCTAAGCCTAGCACAAAGATCGTGTAGTTCGTATGCTAAAGCTTTTCTAATGTCAAGTATCATTTCCTTAGACCATGAGATTGTGCAACTCCCGGATACCGTAGGAATACTTTGGGTGTGCCAAACGTCACAACGTAACTGGGTGGCTATAAAGGTTCACTACAGGTATCTCCGAAAGTGTCTGTTGGGTTGGCATGAATCGAGACTGGGATTTGTCACTCCGTGTAAACGGAGAGGTATCTCTGGGCCCACTCGGTAGGACATCATCATAATGTGCACAATGTGATCAAGGAGTTTATCACGGGATGATGTGTTATGGAACGAGTAAAGAGACTTGCCGGTAATGAGATTGAACAAGGTATCGGGATACCGACGATCGAATCTCGGGCAAGTATCGTACCGCTAGACAAAGGGAATTGTATACGGGATTGATTAAGTCCTTGACATCGTGGTTCATCCGATGAGATCATCGTGGAACATGTGGGAGACAACATGGGTATCCAGATCCCGCTGTTGGTTATTGACCAGAGAGTTATCTCGGTCATGTCTGCATGGTTCCCGAACCCGTAGGGTCTACACACTTAAGGTTCGATAACGCTAGGGTTATAGGGAATAGATATACGTGGTTACCGAATGTTGTTCGGAGTCCCGGATGAGATCCCGGACATCACGAGGAGTTCCGGAAAGGTCCGGAGGTAAAGATTTATATATGGGAAGTCATCATACGGTCACCGGAATAATTCGGGGGGATGCCGGTATTGTACCGGGACCACCAAAGGGGTTCCGGGGGTCCACCGGGAGGGTCCACCTGCCCCGGAGGGCCCTATGGGCTGTATGTGGAGAGGGACCAGCCCCTTAGTGGGCTGGGCGCCTCCCCCCTAGGGCCCATGCGCCTAGGGTTTGGGGGAACCCTAAAGGGGGGGCGCCCCCCTTGCCTTGGGGGGCAAGGCAACCCCCCTTAGCCGTCGCCCCCTCCTCAGATGGGATCTGAGGGGGCCGGCCCCCCCTCTCCCTTACCCCTATATATATGTGGGGGGTGGGAGGGCAGCCGCACCAATGTTCTGGCGCAGCCCTCCCCCTCTCCAAGGTCCTTCTCCTCTCCCGTGGTGCTTGGCTAAGCCCTGCAGGATTGCCACGCTCCTCCACCACCACCACGATGTTGTGCTGCTGCTGGATGGAGTCTTCCTCAACCTCTCCCTCTCTCCTTGCTGGATCAAGGCATGGGAGACGTCACCGGGCTGTACGTGTGTTGAACGCGGAGGTGCCGTCCGTTCGGCACTAGGATCTCCGGTGATTTGGATCACGACAAGTACGACTCCTTCAACCCCGTTCTCTTGAACGCTTCCGCTTAGCGATCTACAAGGGTATGTAGATGCACTCTCCTTCCCCTCGTTGCTGGTTTCTCCATAGATAGATCTTGGTGACATGTAGGAAAATTTTGAATTTCTGCTACGTTCCCCAACAGTGGCATCATGAGCCAAGTTTATGCGTATTTACTATGCACGAGTAGAACACAAAGTAGTTGTGGGAGTTGATATTGTCAATTATCTTGCCGTTACTAGTCTTATCTTGATTCGGCGGCATCGTGGGATGAAGCGGCCCGGACCAACCTTACACGTACGCTTACGTGAGACCGGTTCCACCGACTGACTTGCACTAGTTGCATAAGGTGGCTGGCGGGTGTCTGTCTCTCCCACTTTAGTTGGATCGGATAAGATGAACAGGGTCCTTATGAAGGGTAAATAGAAATTGGCAATTCACGTTGTGGTTTTGGCGTAGGTAAGAAACGTTCTTGCTAGAAACCCATAGCAGCCATGTAAAACATGGAAACAACAACTAGAGGACGTCTTACTTGTTTTTGCAGGGTATGCTATGTGATGTGATATGGCCAAGAAGAATGTGATGAATGATATGTGATGTATGAGATTGATCATGTTCTTGTAATAGGAATCACGACTTGCATGTCAATGAGTATGACAACCGGCAGGAGCCATAGGAGTTGTCTTTATTTATTGACCTGCGTGTCATTGAACAACGCCATGTAATTACTTTACTTTATTGCTAACCGGTAGCCATAGTAGTAGAAGTAATAAGTTGGCGAGACAACTTCATGGAGACACGATGATGGAGATCATGATGATGGAGATCATGGTGTCATACCGGTGACGATGATGATCATGGAGCCCCGAAGATGGAGATCAAAAGGAGCAATATGATATTGGCCATATCATGTCACTATTTAATTGCATGTGATGTTTATCATGTTCATACATCTTATTTTCTTAGAACGACGGTAGTAAATAAGATGATCCCTCATTAAAATTTCAATAAAGTGTTCCCCCTAACTGTGCACCGTTGCGAAAGCTCGTCGTTTCGAAACACCACGTGATGATCGGGTGTGATAGATTCTTACGTTCACATACAACGGGTGTAAGCCAGATTTACACACGCGAAACACTTAGGTTGACTTGACGAGCCTAGCATGTACAGACATGGCCTCGGAACACAAGAGACCGAAAGGTCGAGCATGAGTCGTATGGTAGATACGATCAACATGAAGATGTTCACCGATGATGACTAGTCCGTCTCATGTGATGATCGGACACGGCCTAGGTGACTCGGATCATGTAATCACTTAGATGACTAGAGGGATGTCTATCTGAGTGGGAGTTCATAAGATGAACTTAATTATCCTGAACATAGTCAAAAGGTCTTCGCAAATTATGTCATAGCTCGCGCTTCAGTTCTACTATTTAGATATGTTCCTAGAGAAAATTTAGGTGAAAGATGATAGTAGCAATTATGTGGACTAGGTCCGTAAACTGATGATTGTCCTCATTGCTTCATAGAAGGCTTATGTCCTTAATGCACCGCTCAGTGTGCTGAGCCTCGAATGTCGTCTGTGGATGTTGCGAACATCTGACATACACATTTTGATAACTACGTGATAGTTCAGTTAAACGGTTTAGAGTTGAGGTACTGAAGACGTTTTGAAACGTCGTGAAACATATGAGATGTTTCGAGGGCTAAAATTGGGATTTCAGGCTCGTGCCCACGTCAAGAGGTATAAGACCTCTGACGATTTTCTTAGCTTGCAAACTAAGGGAGAAAAACTCAATTGTTAAGCTTGTGCTCAGATTGTCTGAGTACAACAATCATTTGAATCGAGTGGGAGTTGATCTTCCAAATGAGATAGTGATGTTTCTCCGAAGTCATTACCACCAAGCTGCTAGAGCTTCGTGATGAACTATAATATATCAGGGACATATATGATGATCCTTGAGATATTCGCGATGTTTGACACCACAAAAGTAGAAATCAAGAAGGAGCATCAATTGTTGATGGTTGGTGAAACCACTAGTTTCAAGAAGGGCAAGGGCAAGAAGGGATACTTCATGAAATGGCAAATCAGCTGCTGCTCTAGTGAAGAAACCCAAAGTTGAACCCAAGCCCGAGACTAAGTGCTTCTGTAATAAGGGGAATAGTCACTGAAGCAGAACCACCCTAGATACTTGGTAGATGAGAAGGCTGGCAAGGTCGACAGAAGTATATTGGATATGCATTATAATGTGTACTTTACTAGTACTCCTAGTAGCACCAGGGTATTAGTTACCGGTTCGGTTGCTAAGGCTACGGAATAAACGGAGACTAGCTAAAAGGTGAGATGACGATATGTGTTGGAAGTATTTCCAAGGTTGATCAAATATCGTACGCTCCCTCTACCATCGAGATTGGTATTAAAACCTAAATAATTGTTATTTGGTGTTTTCGTTGAGCATAGACATGATTGGATTATGTCTATCGCGATACGGTTATTCATTTAAGGAGAATAATGGTTACTCTGTTTATTTGAATAATACCATCCCGATCGTAGTGACACACATTTTCAAGCCAAAAGTATAAGATAGTAATGATAGTACCACACAAATGTGGCACTGCAATTTGAGTCATATTGGTATAAAACGCATGAAGAAGCTCCATGTTGATGGATCTTTGGACTCACTCATTTTTGAAAGGATTGAGACATGCGAACCATGTTTGTTGGTAGATATGCATGAAGAAACTCTATACAAATGGATCGTTTGGACTCACTTGATTTTGAATCACTTGAGACATGCAAATCACACCACATGGGTAAGATGACTGAAAGCCTCGTTTTCAGTAAAATGGAACAAGAAAGCAACTTGTTGGAAGTAATACATCTTGATGTGCGCAGTCTAATGAGTGCTGAGGCATGTAGTGGATATCATTATGTTCTTACTTCACAGATGATTTGAGTAGATACTGAGTATATTTACTTGATGAAACATAAGTCTGAATTATTGAAAGGTTCAAGTAATTTCAGAGTGAAGTTGAACATCGTCGTGACAAGAGGATAAAATGTCTATGATATGATCGTAGAGATGAATATCTAAATTACGAGTTTGGCACAGAATTAAGACATTGTGGAAATTGTTTCACAACCAATACAGCCTGGAACACCATAGTGTGATGGTGTGTCCGAACATCATAACTGCACCCTATTGGATATGATGCATACCATGATGTCTCTTATCGAATTACCATGATAGTTTATGGGTTAGGCATTAGAGACAACCACATTCACTTTAATAGGGCACCACGTAATTACGATGAGATGACACCGTATGAACTATGGATTAGAGAAACCTAAGCTGTCATTTCTTAAAAGTTTGGGGCTGCAACGCTTATGTGAAAAAGTTTCAGGCTGATAAGCTCGAACCCAAAGAGGATAAATGCATCTTCATAGGACACCCAAAACAGTTGGGTATACCTCCTGTCTCAGATCCGAAAGCAATAGGGATTGTTTCTGAAATCAGGTCCTTTCTCGAGAAAAAGGTTTCTCTCAAAAGAATTGAGTGGGAGGATGGTGGAGACTTGATGAGGTTATTAAACCGTCTCTTCAACTAGTGTGTGGCAGGGCACAGGGAGTTGTTCCTGTGGCACCTACAACAATTGAAGTGGAAGCTTATGATAGTGATCATGAAACTTCAGATCAAGTCACTACCAAACCTCGTGGGATGACAAGGATGCGTACTACTACAGAGTGGTATGTAATCCTGTCTTGGAAGTCATGTTGCTGGACAACAATGAACCTATGAGCTATGGAGAAGCGATGGTGGGCCCGGATTCCGATAAATGGCTCGAGGCCAGAAAATCCGAGAGAGGATCCATGTATGAAAACAAAGTGTAGACTTTGGCAGAACGGCTCGATGGTCGTAAGGCTATTGAGTACAGATGGATTTTTTAAAAGGAAGACGGACAATGATGGTAAATGTCACCATTAAGAAAGCTCGACTTGTCGTTAAGATGTTTCCCGACAAGTTCAAGGAGTTGACTACGGTGAGACTTTCTCACTCGTAGCGATGCTAAGAGTCTGTTGGAATTATATTAGCAGTCACTGCATTATTTATGAAATCTTGTAGATAGGATGTCAAAAACCATTGTTTCCTCACGATTTTCTTGAGGAAAGGTTGTATGTGATACAACCGGAAGGTTTTGTCAATGCTGAAAGATGCTAATAAGTATGCAAAGCTCCAGCAATCCTTCTAAGGACTGGAGTAAGCATCTCGGAGTTGGAATGTATGCTTTGATGAGATGATCAAAGATTTTGGGTGTATACAAAGTTTATGAGAAACTTGTATTTCCAAAGAAGTGAGTGGGAGCACTATAGAATTTCTGATGAGTATATGTTGTTGACGTATTGTTGATCAGAAATGACGTAGAATTTCTGGAAAGCATATAGGGTTATTTGGAAAGTGTTTTTCAATTGAAAGCCTGGATTAAGCTACTTGAACATTGAGCATCAAGATCTATATGGATAGATCAAAACGCTTAATGGTACTTTCAAATGAGCACATACCTTGACATGATCTTGAAGGTGTTCAAGATGGATCAGTCAAAGAAGGAGTTCTTGCCTGAGTTGTAAGGTATGAAGTTAAGACTTAAAGCACGACCACGACAGAAGAAAGAGGAAGGACGAAGGTCGTCCCCTATGCTTTTGTCATAGGCTCTATACGGTATGCCATGCTGAGTACCGCACCTGATGTGTGCCTTGCCACATATCTGGCAAGAGGGTACAAAGGTAATTTAGGAGTAGATCACCAGATAGCAGGTCTAAATTATCCTTGGAGGAATAAGGATATGTTTCTCGGTTATGGAGGTGATAAAGAGTTCGACGTAAAGAGTTCCGTCGATGCAAGCTTAACACCTATCCGAATAGCTCTGAGTAGAGATACCGGATACATATAATGGAGCAACAATTTAGAATAGCTCCAAGTAGAACAGTTATTTGAAATGGCTCCAAATGTAGCATAGTAGTTGCATCTACAAGATGACATAGAAATTTGCGAAGTACATACGGATCTGAATGTTGCAGACCCATTTACTGAAGCCTCTCTGACAAGCATAACATGATCAAACCCAGAACTCTTTGGGTGTTAGTCACATGGGGATGTGACCTTGAGTGTTAATCACATATCTATGTGAACTGGATTATTCACTCTAGTGCAAGTGGGAGACTGTTGGAAATATGCCCTAGAGGCAATAATAAATTGGTTATTATTATATTTCCTTGTTCATGATAATCGTTTATTATCCATGCTAGAATTGTATTGATAGGAAACTCAGATACATGTGTGAATACATAGACAACACCATGTCCCTAGTAAGCCTCTAGTTGACTAGCTCGTTGATCAATAGATGGTTACGGTTTCCTGACCATGGACATTGGATGTCGTTGATAACGGGATCACATCATTAGGAGAATGATGTGATGGACAAGACCCAATCCTAAGCCTAGCACAAAGATCGTGTAGTTCGTATGCTAAAGCTTTTCTAATGTCAAGTATCATTTCCTTAGACCATGAGATTGTGCAACTCCCGGATACCGTAGGAATACTTTTGGTGTGCCAAACGTCACAACGTAACTGGGTGGCTATAAAGGTTCACTACAGGTATCTCCGAAAGTGTCTGTTGGGTTGGCACGAATCGAGACTGGGATTTGTCACTCCGTGTAAACGGAGAGGTATCTCTGGGCCCACTCGGTAGGACATCATCATAATGTGCACAATGTGATCAAGGAGTTGATCACAGGATGATGTGTTATGGAACGAGTAAAGAGACTTGCCGGTAACGAGATTGAACAAGGTATCGGGATACCGACGATCGAATCTCGGGCAAGTATCGTACCGCTAGACAAAGGGAATTGTATACGGGATTGATTAAGTCCTTGACATCGTGGTTCATCCGATGAGGTCATCGTGGAACATCTGGGAGCCAACATGGGTATCCAGATCCCGCTGTTGGTTATTGACCAGAGAGTTATCTCGGTCATGTCTGCATGGTTCTCGAACCCGTAGGGTCTACACACTTAAGGTTTGATGACGCTAGGGTTATAGGGAATAGATATACGTGGTTATCGAATGTTGTTCGGAGTCCCGGATGAGATCCCGGACATCACGAGGAGTTCCGGAATGGTCCGGAGGTAAAGATTTATATATGGGAAGTCATCATACGGTCACCGGAATAATTCGGGGGGATGCCGGTATTGTACCGGGACCACCGAAGGGGTTCCGGGGGTCCACCGGGAGGGTCCACCTGCCCCAGAGGGCCCTATGGGTTGTATGTGGAGAGGGACCAGCCCCTTAGTGGGCTGGGCGCCTCCCCCCTAGGGCCCATGCGCCTAGGGTTTGGGGGAACCCTAAAGGGGGGGCGCCCCCCTTGCCTTGGGGGGCAAGGCAACCCCCCTTGGCCGCCGCCCCCTCCTCAGATGGGATCTGAGGGGGCCGGCCCCCCCTCTCCCTTACCCCTATATATATGTGGGGGGTGGTAGGGCAGCCGCACCAATGTTCTGGCGCAGCCCTCCCCCTCTCCAAGGTCCTTCTCCTCTCCCGTGGTGCTTGGCGAAGCCCTGCAGGATTGCCACGCTCCTCCACCACCACCACGCCGTTGTGCTGCTGCTGGATGGAGTCTTCCTCAACCTCTCCCTCTCTCCTTGCTGGATCAAGGCATGGGAGACGTCACCGGACTGTACGTGTGTTGAACGCGGAGGTGCCGTCCGTTAGGCACTAGGATCTCCGGTGATTTGGATCACGACGAGTACGACTCCTTCAACCCCGTTCTTTTGAATGCTTCCGCTTAGCGATCTACAAGGGTATGTAGCTGCACTCTCCTTCCCCTCGTTGCTGGTTTCTCCATAGATAGATCTTGGTGACACGTAGGAAAATTTTGAATTTCTTCTACGTTCCCCAACAGTGACATAGTGCAATGTTTTCTTAGCTTTCCCGTTCATGCAATCTCGTTCAAGAAAACTACTTGTGTGTTCATGGTTTTGTCAGTCTTCTTTTTTTCAATGACACATGGACACCTAAATTTTCAACGACGAGCATTTCAGTTGGCTACTTGAAATCTTATGCTTTGTGCAGAGCGAGTGAGCAACTAATGGTTTTTCCTCCCATTCAGCCAGGAGATAAATGCTTTCTACACATACATCGGTAACAACAACGAAATCAGAGAGTACTGCTATTTGTGGCTCTTCTAAATCTTGTAACTGTACAGTATTCAGGTTTCATGTTATTAAAATATATTTGATGGGCTCATTTCTCCCTTTTTTACGAGTAAGCATATTTTGTTTTAGAAAACATGCACAAGAAGCGCCCGACTTTAAATTAATACAGCATATACGGGCTAGAGTTAAGTAGTTTTAGAGTAATCACAAAAATAAGAGATACATCACGCAATTTATAGGGAGCACTAACAGAACAAAAGGTATAATAGTAGCTAAGGGCTTCTGGGGTTGGCGTGGTGATGCTTGATCTTGGTGAGAATGCGAGTCGGCGCCTCATAGTTCTTCCTCTTTCTGAGAGGATGCCATTGCAGAAATAGAAGAGACTATCTAAGTTATTGGACAAGCATTTTTTTAACTTATTGACAACAATAAGCTCATAACGGGTCCTGCGGAACATGATTGCAAGATTGGTAGCAATAACATCTTTGCTAATAATATTTTACTAGAAGGATTGGGCGCGCTTTGCTGCGCCATCGGTGTTGTTGAGATTCTTTAAAAAAAATACTCGTTTTGTTTTAAAATATAAGGTGTATTACTTTTCTGAAAAGTCTAACCTCTTTAAGTTTGATAAAATTTATGAAGAATATATCAAAATTCGTAATATCAAATTGGTGTTATTAGATTCATCATTAACTGAATTTTTATAAATTTTTGGCTTAATATTGTCAATGTCGGTGTGTTTGGATCTAAACTTGTTCAAAGTTAAAGAAATTTGACTGTCCAAAGAACTAATAATCCTTGTATTTTGGAACTGATGGAATATTTAGTTTGGCGGATGGGGAAAACGATGGGTGTGTTTCATGTTGATTTATAATGCGGTTATTTGGTGGGCCTTTCATGGTGTGATTTTGGGTTATCCGCTAATCAACTCATATGTTTGTGGCTAAATTTCTGCGTCGGTGGCTACATGTACTATATTGGTGCTATAGTATCATCACATGGTGTGGCGCCTCTTTTTTCTAGGTGGTAAGAGGGTGCACGGGGTTGATACGTTTTCCTAGCCGGTTGGTGTTGATTGATTTGAAAAATCGGTGGCTCGATCAAAATCATAAACCAAATTCAAAATTGAATACCTCAATCGAATAAAAGCGCTTCAAGATTAGGGAATATGGTGAATTAAAATAATTAAATGGGAGAGCTCCTTGAGAAATTATTGACTCGGTCAAAATTAGGTGACCAAGTTCTAAAATGAAGACCTCAATTAATTATGAGGACTTAAAAATTATGAAGCATAGTATATAGTATAAAAGAATTGAATGTGAGCTTTGAGAAATTGTTGACTTGGTCAAAATCGGGCAACCCAATTCCAATTGAACACCTCAATTGATTGTGAGGCATTTTACCTCTAGGGAGCTTAATGATATACTAGAGGGGTTGGGTGCACTTTGTTGCGCCGTTGGTGTTGTTGATATTCTTAAAAAAATTACTCATTTTGTTTAAAATATAAGATGTATTACTTTTTTGAAAAGTCCAACCTCTTTAAGTGTGATCAAATATATCAATAAATATATCAAAATTCGTAATATCAAATTGGTGTGTTTAGATTGATCATGGAATGAATTTCCATAAATTTTTGGCTTAATATTGAGTATGTCGATATTTTTGGCTCTAAACTTGGTCAAAGTTAAAGAAATTTGACATTTCCAAAGAATTAATACCCCTTGTATTTTGGAACAGATGGAATATTTAGTGTGACGGATGGCGAAGATGATGGAGTGTGTTTTATGTTTATTTATAATGCGGTGATTTGGTGGGCATTTCATGGTGTGATTTTGTGTTATGCGCTAATCAACTCATACTTTTGTGGGTAAAATTCTACGTTGGTGACTACATGTACTATATTGGTGCTATAGTATCATCACATTGTGACGCTTCTTTTTTCTAGATGGTAAGAAGGTGCACGGGGTTGATATGTTTTTCTAGCCTGTTGATGTTGATTGATTTGAAAAATCATTGGCTTGATCAAAATTGTAAACCAAATTCGAATTTGAATATCTCAATCGAACAAAAGAGCTTCAAAATTAGGGAGTATGGTGAATTAAAATAATTAAATGGGAGAGATCCCTGAGAATTTATTGATCCAGTCAAAATCAAGTGACCAATTCTAAATTGAAGACCTCAATTAATTGTGAGAACTTAACAATTACTCCCTCTGCAAAATATAAGAACGTTTTTGACACTATGCTAGTGTTAAAAACATTCTTATATTTTGGGACGGAGGGAGTAGAAAGCATAGTATACAAGAATTGAATGGGAGCTTTGAGAAATTGCTGACCTAGTCAAAATCGGGTGACCCAATTCCAATAGGACACCTCAATTGATTGTAAGGCCTTTTACCCCTAGGAAGCTTAGTGATATACTCCCTCCGTTCCTAAATACTTGTCTTTCTAGGCATTTCAACAAGTGACTACATACGGAGCAAAATGAGTGAATCTACACTCTAAAATATGTCTACATATATCCGTATGTAGTAGTCATGTGAAATGTGTAGAAAGACAAATATTTAGGAACGGAGGGAGTAGTAGATAGTAGATTTGGTGGCCATATTCTTGTTGAAGTGAGTATCATTTGTCGTCTAAAATCACAAGGCATGCAGGCACAGCGACGCAAGCGAGGCAGCAGATGTAGATGAAGGGCATGTGGTGCAAGAGAGGTTTAGCATGCTGCTCTTGTTGCTAGAGAAGCTGTAGATGAAGGGCATGCAGATGAGGAGCCCCTAGTACCTGGCGCCTGCACGCTTCTTGATTTGGGCTGGTTCGAATCTGGCCCATGACCTGCTGACAAAGGAAATAAGGAAATAGTGAAAAAATAACCAATGGAGCTGGGGTTCGAACTCACTCTCTAACGTCTACAAACGAACGCGACAACCACCAGACCAAATTCGTATTGGTGACCAGTAACAGAAAACAGTTTTAGTTATTGCTTTTAATAAAATGTTAACTTAAATATAAAACAACTTGAAAAGTTCATTGGTTATGAAAAAGTTCACAAAAAATGAAAAAAAATCATAGATTTTCAGAAAATTTCACAATTTTATTTTAAAAAAAAGTTCATCTAATTCGAAAGAAGTTCATCCAAATTTGAAAAAAGTTCATTGAATTTGAAAAAGTTCATCAAATTTTCAAAAAAAGTTCACTGAATTTGAAAAAAGTTCATTGAAATTGAAATAAAGTTCATTGAATTTGCAAAATAGTTCATCCATTTTTTAAAAAATATCAAAATTTGAAAAAAGTTCACCGATTTTGAAGAAATGTTCATGGAAGTTCATGGATTTCGTAAAAAAGGCTCATCGATTTTGAAGAAAAAAATTCATGGTTTTTGAAGAATCCACGCATTCAAAAAAGAGAAAAAGGGAAAAGCAAGGAAAAAAATGAAAAAACAGAATGCAAACGTCCAGAAGGGAAACCACGATGGAAGGACGAAATAACAAGCTGAAAATGAATGTTTTTCACAATGTGCTTGGATGGCTGAATGGCTAGTGCCGCTCCCTTCGAACACAAAGGTCGCGAGTTCAAAGACGAACGCTGCACCATTTTTTGGGAGTTTGCGGAAATAATTGGGCCGGCCCCAGCTTGGGGCGCTGCAGACGCCCGTTTGCAAAAAATACACAGTAACGGGCGCCTGGAACACCAAATAGGATTCGCCATCCAGATGTGGCCATTCATTGGGACATCATCAAGGTAGAGGAGGAGCGAATGTATTGCATATGTCTTATGTTATTGGGCTGCTATATTACTATATAAACAGGACTAAGGTAGTGATATTTTATCAATGCCCATTGTTAATATCATGCAATGTTTTCTTGTTGAATATATATTAGTTGCGAGCATGCGTGGTTTGAAGGAGGCATGCGGAGACCACATACAGGATCTATTCTTGCTCCATAAAACAAGTCCACACACAAAACCGAGAGGAGGTTGAAAGATGGTGTATGGAACATATGTGGGAAGAGATTCATGTTGGGCGGCCCTCACATTAAGATCCGAAGATTAGTTTAAACTTGTCGTTGTGCTGCCGTGGTTTACTGAAAGGTGTGCCATGAGGTGTCTGAGCTTATCGCCTTGGAATTGGTCACGTCTAGACGGATTGTGATTAGGCGGACACTGCTGAAACTATTGGCGAGGGCGGGAAGAAGGATAGACGGTGACAGTGGTGGACATCATTTTCAAATAGAGATAGATAGAGTTGCGCACGCAGGGGTATGCTATTGATGGCCGGGTGCATAAAAATTTCTCTTGTTGCACCACACGGATATGTTTGCTAGCCTATCTGAAATAGAAAACGGAATACACAAAGAAAAAATCAAGACCAGACAGAAAGTGGACATCTATGAGCTTAATTTCTTATTCCAGGGTACGTACTGCATTGATACACTAGCCAAGCGGTTGGTTGCCAGAATGAATGCAAAAACAATGGGAAACGACATGACTAGTGCATCATGCACAGTGAGACATCGTATAATAAGTATAGGCTATCTATCCAATTAACGCTTCATTACTTTCTTAGAACTAAGTACTCGATCGATTATGAGCTCAGCCCCTGCAGTTGGCCAGCGTAGTGTCATCCAGCGGCCAAATTTCGTGTTTTGACCCTTTTGTGGTATAAAATCAAGATCTGATCCCCGTTCGAAAAGAAATCGAGATCTGACCCTTTCGCTACCGTCAGGGAAGGGTCAGACAGGCTGCCGCCAGGGTCCCTGTCGTAGGGTGCGACGAAGGGTGACGGCGGCCGTTTGCCCGAACTGACGTGGGTAAGTAGCCTACCGCCAGAGAACCTAGCGGTGGCCAGTCTGACCCTACCGTCAGGGTCTTTGGCGGTGGGGTCCTGTGTTTTATGGTTTTCAAGTTTAATTGTTTGCTTTTTTTCAAAAACAATATCACAGCAATGATATAGAACCTAAAAAACAGATCTCAAACAATTAAACTTGGGCATCACATACACATTAATAAAACTGTAGTGATTGTTTTATGGTTTAGGTTTTTACAAGTTTTAGTGATTGTTTCTTTTGTAAAGTTTTATCATATAGTTTTATAGTTTCACAAAGAAAGCAAAATATGAGCTCACATATTAATAAAGGTTCCACATAGCAAATAGCAAATAGCAAATAGTAAACTTGTCCACATAGTTTGGCAACCCCAACTAACGCAAGTAGTTTTGCAATAAGCTTTCACAAAACCAACAAACGGTGCAACAAGTTCTTAAGACAAGTTTATAGAGCGGGTAAACATCCCCCCTCGTATGTTAGGCCTGGCTGTGGAGATAGATACGGCAGCGGATCCACCGGTTCAAGCGGAGGGAGAACGCTGGTTGGCATCCGACCGTTCAAGCACTCCCACCTTGCCTTGCCCGCTGGAGTTTTCGCCTCCGCCCTTCCCCAGCTGATGATATCGACACTACTAGGAAAAGGCCTACTAATGGCGCACCGGTTTTGCCTACTAATGGCGCACCACCGGTGCGCCATTAGTATCACGCCACTAGAATTTTTTACTAATGGCGCACCACTGGTGCGCCATTAGTATCTGGTATGCTAATGGCGCACCAGACAGTGCGCCATTAGTATAGGCCACTGGTGCGCCATTAGTATAGGCCACTGGTGCGCCATTAGTATTTTTGAATTTTGAAGGCGGGAAAATAGTAGTGGCGCACCGTCTAACCCCCACCGTGCGCCATTGCTATTTTTGAATTTTGAATTTGGATCTGGATCGTGATTTTTTTGCCCATTTTTTGCTCGTTTTTTTGCTCGTTTTTTGGCACGATATTATTTCAAATTTTGTTTCTGTTTTTGGATCTTGTACGTTCTTTTGCCGTGTTCTTTTGCCGGAGAGGAGTTCGCCGGAGAGGAGGAGGAGGAGGTCACCGGAGAGGCGCTCGCCTACATCGTTGGAGAGGAGGAGGAGGAGTTCGCCGGAGAGGAGGAGGAGAAGGTCGCCGGAGAGGAGTTCACCGGAGCATCGGAGAGGAGGAAGGAGAAACCATGAGGGGATGGGAGGAGAGGAGGGAGGAGGAGCTCACCGGAGAGGAGGGAGGAGGAGCTCACCGGAAAGGAGGGAGGAGGAGCTCACCGGAGAGGAGGGAGGAGAAACTGTGAGGGGAGGGGAGGGGAGGAGAGGAGGAAGAGGAGGAGGTCGCCGGAGAGGAGGAGGAGGTCGCCGGAGAGGAGGAGGAGGAGGTCGCCGGAGAGGAGGAGGGTAGTATGGTGGAGGAGAGAAGGGAAGATGGAGTGGAGGAGAGGAGGAGATGGAGTGGAGGAGAGGTGGAGTGGAGGAGAAGAATGAAGAGGTAAGGAGGAGAGGACCACGCCTAGCCATATATACGGCATAGTAATGGCGCACCGCGGGCAGGTGCGCCATTACTAACTTTTTTTATTTTTTTCATTTATTTTGAATTTTGAAGGCGGGAAGATACTAATGGCGCACCATGGGCAGGTGCGCCATTAGTAACTTTTTTTTTATTTTTTTGATTTATTTTGAATTTTGAAGGCGGGAAGATACTAATGGCGCACCATGGGCAGGTGCGCCATTAGTAACTTTTTTTTTTATTTTTTTGACTTATTTTGAATTTTGAAGGCAGGAAGATACTAATGACGCACCATGGGCAGGTGCGCCATTAGTAAGTTTGAATTTTTTTGAATTTTTTTGCCTCTCCAGATTTTAAAAGCCCCCGTATCTTTTTTTCTGTTAGGTTTTTGAGGATTTTGAAAATGTTTAACAGGGTTCCCCCAGTTAAATTCGGATGTAACTTTTCGAGTAGATGATTTTTTATATAAAAAACTTCTTCATCCGAGTTCATACGCAAAAGTTATGCCCATTTTACAAATTCTCGAGAGATTTCGCAAATAAAGTCGAAATTCATATTTGTAAATTTTCACAACAATTAGACCACATATCACATGGAAAACTTATTTTTTTTATTTTTTTGACATTTCCATCATTTTTTTATTTTTTTAAAACTGAAAAGGCGGTCCGGGGGGGTGCATTCGATGGAAGTGGTGGCCAAGTTACTAATGGCGCACCGTGGCATGGTGCGCCATTACTAGTTCAACTAGTAATGGCGCACCACTCCCACGGTGCGCCATTAGTAGTTTTGAAAAAAATTTAAAAAATTTAAATCTTTTTTACTAATGGCGCACCGTGGATGTGGTGCGCGCCATGCCCACGGTGCGCCATTAGTAGTTTTGAAAAAAATTTAAATTTTTTTACTAATGGCGCACCGTGGATGTGGTGCGCCATTAGTATTTGGACACTAATGGCGTACCAACACATGGTGCGCCATTAGTATATAGTAATGGCGCACCACATGTCTGTTGCGCCATTAGTGTCAATTCCATCTATAGCCCTTTTCCTAGTAGTGCGAACGCCGATGCACTTGGGGGCGGCATCCTGGCTCTCTCCTCCGCATTACTCTCGAAGTAGATCCTCTGGCCCAAATTGCGCAGCTCCCAGTTGGAGTGCTGCTTGACAGCTTCAATGGTCCCTTCTCGGCGGTTACGGGGGATAGTTGGATCTCCCTCCTGTTGGGGAACGTAGTAATTTCAAAAATTTCCCACGCACACTCAAGATCATGGTGATGCATAGCAACGAGAGGGGAGAGTGCTGTTTACGTACCCTCGTAGACCGAAAGCGGAAGCGTTAGCACAACGCGGTTGATGTAGTTGTACGTCTTCACGATCCGACCGATCAAGTACCGAACGCACGGCACCTCCGAGTTCTGCACACGTTCAACTCGATGACGTCCCTCGAACTCCGATCCAGCCGAGTGTTGAGGGAGAGTTTCGTCAGCACGACGGCGTGGTGACGATGATGATGTTCTACCGACGCAGGGCTTCACCTAAGCACCGCTACGATATGACCGAGGTGGATTATGGTGGAGGAGGGCACCGCACACGGCTAAGAGATCAAGAGATCAATTGTTGTGTCTTTGAGGTGCCCCCTGCCCCCGTATATAAAGGAGTGGAGGAGGGGGAGGGCCGGCCCTCTCTATGGCGCGCCCTAGGGGAGTCCTACACCCACCGGGAGTAGGATTCCCCCTTTCCTAGTAGAACTAGGAGCCCTTCCAAGTAGTAGGAGTAGGAGGGAAGGAAAGGGAAGGGAAAAGGAGAAGGAAGGAAGGGGGCGCCCCCCCTCCCTGGTCCAATTCGGACCAGCCCATGGGGAGGGGTGCGGCCACCCTTTGAAGCCTTTCTCTCCTTTCCCGTATGGCCCATTAAGGCCTAATACGAATTCCCGTAACTCCCCGGTACTCCCGAAAATACTCGAATCACTCGGAACCATTCCGATGTCCGAATATAGTCGTCCAATATATCGATCTTTACATGTCGACCATTTCGAGACTCCTCGTCATGTCCCCGATCTCATCCGGGAATCCGAACTCCTTCGGTACATCAAAACACATAAACTCATAATATAACCGTCATCGAACTTTAAGCGTGCGGACCCTACGGGTTCGAGAACTATGTAGACATGACCGAGACATGTCTCCGGTCAATAACCAATAGCGGAACCTGGATGCTCATATTGGCTCCTACATATTCTACGAAGATCTTTATCGGTCAAACCGCATAACAACATACGTTGTTCCCTTTGTCGGTATGTTACTTGCCCGAGATTCGATCGTCGGTATCTCAATACCTAGTTCAATCTCGTTACCGGCAAGTCTCTTTACTCGTTCCGTAATACATCATCTCGCAACTAACTCATTAGTTGCAATGCTCGCAAGGCTTATAGTGATGTGCATTACCGAGTGAGCCGAGAGATACCTCTCCTACAATCGAAGTGACAAATCCTAATCTCGAAATACGCCAACCCAACAAGTACCTTCGGAGACACCTGTAGAGCACCTTTATAATCACCCAGTTATGTTGTGACGTTTGGTAGCACACAAAGTGTTCCTCCGGTAAACGGGAGTTGCATAATCTCATAGTCATAGGAACATGTATAAGTCATGAAGAAAGCAATAGCAATAAACTAAACGATCAAGTGCTATGCTAACGGAATGGGTCAAGTCAATCACATCATTCTCCTAATGATGTGATCCCGTTAATCAAATGACAACTCATGTCTATGGTTAGGAAACATAACCATCTTTGATCAACGAGCTAGTCAAGTAGAGGCATACTAGTGACACTCTGCTTGTCTATGTATTCACACATGTATTATGTTTCCGGTTAATACAATTCTAGCATGAATAATGAACATTTATCATGATATAAGGAAATAAATAATAACTTTATTATTGCCTCTAGGGCATATTTCCTTCAGTCTCCCACTTGCACTAGAGTCAATAATCTAGTTCACATCGCCATGTGATTTAACACCAATAGTTCACATCACCATGGGATTAACACCCATAGTTCACATCGTCATGTAACCAACACCCAAAGTGTTTACTAGAGTCAATAATCTAGTTCACATCGCTATGTGATTAACACCCAAAGAGTACTAAGGTGTGATCATGTTTTGCTTGTGAGAGAAGTTTAGTCAACGGGTTTGCCACATTCAGATCCGTAAGTATTTTGCAAATTTCTATGTCAACAATGCTCTGTACGGAGCTATTCTAGCTATTTGCTCCCACTTTCAATATGTATCCAGATTGAGATTTAGAGTCATCTGGACCAGTGTCAAAATTTGCATCGACGTAACCCTTTACGACGAACCTTTTTGTCACCTCCATAATCAAGAAACATATCCTTATTCCACTAAGGATAATTTGACCGCTGTCCAATGATCTACTCCTAGATCACTATTGTACTCCCTTGACAAAAACAGTGTAGGGTATACAATAGATCCGGTACACAGCATGGCATATTTTATAGAACCTATGGCCAAGGCATAGGGAATGACTTTCATTCTCTCTCTATCTTCTGCCGTGGTCGGGTTCTGAGTCTTACTCAACTTCACACCTTGTAACACAGGCAAGAACTCTTTCTTTGACTGTTCCATTTTGAACTACTTCAGAATCTTGTCAAGGTATGTACTCATTGAAAAACTTATCAAACGTCTTGATCTATCACCATAGATCTTGATGCTCAATATGTAAGCAGCTTCACCGAGGTCTTTCTTTGAAAAACTCCTTTCAAACACTCCTTTATGCTTTGCAGAATAATTCTACATTATCTCCGATCAACAATATGTTATTCACATATACTTATCAGAAATGCTGTAGTGCTCCCACTCACTTTCTTGTAAATACAGGCTTCACTGCAAGTCTGTATAAAACTATATGCTTTGATCAACTTATCAAAGCGTATATTCCAACTCCGAGATGTTTGCACCAGTCCAAAGATGGATCGCTGGAGCTTGCATATTTTGTTAGCACCTTTAGGATTGACAAAACTTTCTTGTTGCATCATATACAACTCTTCTTTAATAAATCTATTAAGGAATGCAGTTTTGTTTATCCACTTGCCAGATTTCATAAAATGCGGCAATTGCTAACATGATTCGGACAGACTTAAGCATAGATACGAGTGAGAAACTCTCATCGTAGTCAACACCTTGAACTTGTCGAAAACTTTTTTGCGACAATTCTAGCTTTTGTAGATAGTGACACTATTATCAGCGTCCGTCTTCCTCTTGAAGATCCATTTAATATCAATGGCTCGCCGATCAATGGGCAAGTCAATCAAAGTCCATACTTTGTTCTCATACATGGATCTCATCTCAGATTTCATGGCCTCAAGCCATTTCGCGGAATCTGGGCTCATCATTGCTTCCTCATAGTTTGTAGGCTCGTCATGGTCAAGTAACATGACCTCCAGAATAGGATTACCGTACTACTCTGGTGCGGATCTCACTCTGGTTTACCTACGAGGTTCGGTAGTAACTTGATCTGAAGTTACATGATCATCATCATTAGCTTCCTCACTAATTGGTGTAGCAGTCACAGGAACAAATTTCTATGATGAACTACTTTCCAATAAGGGAGCAGGTACAGTTACCTCATCAAGTTCTACTTTCCTCCCACTCACTTCTTTCGAGAGAAACTCCTTTTCTAGAAAGGATCCATTCTCAGCAACGAATATCTTGCCTTCGGATCTGTGACAGAAGGTGTGCCCAACATTTTCTTTTGGGTATCCTATGAAGACGCACTTCTCCGATTTGGGTTTGAGCTTATCAGGTTGAAACTTTTTCACATAAGCATTGCAACCTCAAACTTTAAGAAACGACAGCTTAGGTTTTCTTGCCAAACCATAGTTCATACGGTGTCGTCTCAACGAATTTAGATGGTGCCCTATTTAACGTGAATGTAGCTGTCTCTAATGCATAACCCCAAAACAATAGTGGTAAATCAGTAAGAGACGTCATAGATCGCACCATATCTAATAAAGCACGGTTACGACGTTCGGACACACCATTACACTGTGGTGTTCCAGGTGGCGTGAGTAGTGAAACTATTTCACATTGTTTTAACTGAAGGCCAAACTCGTAACTCAAATATTTTACTTCTGCGATCATATCGTAGAAACTTTTATTTTGTTACGATGATTCTCCACTTCACTCTGAAATTCTTTGAACTTTTCAAATGTTTCAGACTTGTGTTTCATCAAGTAGATATACTCATATCTGCTCAAATCATCTGTGAAGATCAGAAAATAATGATACATGCCGCGAGCTTCAATATTCATTGGACCAGATACATCAGTATGCATGATTTCGAACAAATCTGTTGCTTGCTGCATTGTTCCGGCGAACGGAGTCTTAGTCATCTTGCCCATGAGGCATGGTTCGCAAGCATCAACTGATTCATAATCAAGTGATTCCAAAAGTCCATCAGCATGGAGTTTCTTCATGCGCTTTACACCAATATGACCTAAACGGCAGTGCCACAAATAAGTTGCACTATCATTATTAACTTTGCATCTTTTGGTTTCAATATTATGAATATGTGTATCACTACGATCGATATCCAACGAACCATTTTCATTGGGTGTGTAACCATATATGTAAACAGAATAACAATTTATTCTCTTACTTAAATGAATAACCGTATTGCAATAAACATGATCAAATCATATTCATGCTCAATGCAAACACCAAACAACACTTATTTAGGTTCAACACTAATCCCGAAAGTATAGGGAGTGTGCGATGATGATCATATCAATCTTGGAACTACTTCCAACACACATCGTCACTTCACCCTTAACTAGTCTCTGTTCATTCTGCAACTCCTGTTTCGAGTTACTACTCTTAGCAACTGAACCAGTATCAAATACCGGGGGGTTGCTACGAACACTAGTAAAATACACATCAATAATCCGTATATCAAATATACCTTTGTTCACTTTGCCATCCTTCTTATCCGCCAAATACTTGGGGCAGTTCCGCTTCCAGTGACCAGTTCCTTTGCAGTAGAAGCACTTAGTCTCAGGCTTAGGACCAGACTTGGGCTTCTTCACTTGAGCAGCAACTTGCTTGCAGTTCTTCTTGAAGTTCACCTTCTTTCCTTTGCCCTTTTCTTGAAACTAGTGGTCTTGTCTACCATCAACACTTGATATTTTTCTTGATTTCTACCTTCGTTGATTTTAGCATTACGAAGAGCTTGGGAATCGTTTCTGTTATTCCTTGCATATCATAGTTCATCACGAAATTCTACTAACTTGGTGATGGTGACTAGAGAATTCTGTCAATCACTATCTTATCTGGAAGATTAACTCCCACTTGATTCAAGCGATTGTAGTACCCAGACAATCTGAGCACATGCTCACCGCTTGAGTTATTCTCCTCCATCTTTTAGCTATAGAACTTGTTGGAGACTTCATATCTCTCAACTCGGGTATTTGCTTGAAATATTAACTTCAACTCCTGGAACATATCATATGGTCCATGACGTTCAAAACGTCTTTGAAGTCCCGATTCTAAGCCGTTTAAGCATGATGCACTAAACTATCAAGTAGTCATCATATTGAGCTAGCGAAACGTTCATAACGTCTGCATCTGCTCCTGCAATAGGTCTGTCATCTAGCGGTGCATTAAGGACATAATTCTTCTGTGCAACAATGAGGATAATCCTCAGATCATGGATCCAATCCACATCATTGCTACTAACATATTTCAACTTAATTTTCTATAGGAACATATCAAAAATAAAACAAGGGAGCTAAACGCGAGCTATTGATCTACAACATAGATATGCTAATACTACCAGGACTAAGTTCATGATAAATTAAAGTTCAATTAATCATATTACTTAAGAACTCCCACTTAGACAGACATCCCTCTAATCTTCTAAGTGGTCACGTGATCCATATCAACTAAACCATGTCCGATCATCACGTGAGATGGAGTAGTTTCAATGGTGAACATCACTATGTTGATCATATCTACTATATGATAAACGCTCGACCTTTCGGTCTCCGTGTTCCGAGGCCATATCTGTTATATGCTAGGCTCGTCAAGTTTAACCTGAGTATTCCGCGTGTGCAATTGTTTTGCACCCATTGTATTTGAACGTAGAGCGTATCACACCCGATCATCACGTGGTGTCTCAGCACGAAGAACTTTCGCAACTGTGCATACTAAGGGAGAACACTTGTACCTTGATAATTAGTGAGAGATCATCTTATAAAGCTACCGTCGAACTAAGCAAAATAAGATGTATAAAAGATAAACATCACATGCAATCAAAATATGTGACATGATATGGCCATCATCATCTTGTGCCTTTGATCTCCATCTCCAAAGCATCGTCATGATCTCCATCGTCACCGGCATGACACCATGATCTCCATCATCTTAATCTATATCAATGTGTCGTCACATGGTCGTCTCGCCAACAATTGCTCTTGCAACTATTGCTATCGCATAGCGATAAAGTAAAGCAATTATTTGGCGCTTGCATCTTATGCAATAGAGAGATAATCATAAGGCTTTTGCAGTTGCCGATAACTTCAACAAACCATGATCATCTCATACAACAACTTATATCTCATCACATCTTGACCATATCACATCACAACATGCCCTGCAAAAACAAGTTAGACGTCCTCTACTTTGTAGTTGCAAGTTTTACGTGGCTGCTACGGGCTGAGAAAGAACCGTTCTTACCTACGCATCAAAACCACAACGATATTTTGTCAAGTTGGTGCTGTTTTAACCTTCGCAAGGACCGGACGTAGACACACTCGGTTCAACTAAAGTTGGAGAAACTGACACCCGCTAGTCACCTGTGTGCATAGCACGACGGTAAAACCAGTCTCGCGTAAGCGTACGCGTAATGTTGGTCCGGGCCACTTCATCCAACAATACCGCCGAACCAAAGTGTGACATGCTGGTAAGCAGTATGACTTATATCGCCCACAACTCACTTGTGTTCTACTCGTGCATATGACATCTACGCATAAAACCTGGCTCGGATGCCACTGTTGGGAACGTAGTAATTTCAAAAATTTCCTACGCACACTCATGATCATGGTGATGCATAGCAACGAGAGGGGAGAGTGTTGTCTACGTACCCTCGTAGACCGAAAGCGGAAGCGTTAGCACAACGCGGTTGATGTAGTCGTACATCTTCACGATCCGACCGATCAAGTACCAACGCACGGCACCTCCTAGTTCTGCACACGTTCAACTCGATGACGTCCCTCGAACTCCGATCCAGCCAAGTGTTGAGGGAGAGTTTTGTCAGCACGACGGCGTGGTGATGATGATGATGTTCTATCGACGCAGGGCTTCGCCTAAGCACCGCTACGATATGACCGAGGTGGATTATGGTGGAGGGGGGCACCACACACGGCTAAGAGATCAAGAGACCAATTGTTGTGTCTTTGGGGTGCCCCCTTCCCCCATATATAAAGGAGTGGAGGAGGGGGAGGGCCGGCCCTCTCTATGGCGCGCCCTAGGGGAGTCCTACTCCCACCGGGAGTAGGATTCCCCCTTTCCTAGTAGAACTAGGAGCCCTTCCAAGTAGTAGGAGTAGGAGGAAAGGAAAGGGAAGGGAAAGGAGAAGGAAGGAAGGGGCGCCCCCCTCCCTAGTCCAATTCGGACCAGCCCATGGGGAGGGGTGCGGCCACCCTTTGAGGCCTTTCTCTCCTTTCCCGTATGGCCCATTAAGGCCCAATACGAATTCCCGTAACTCCCCGGTACTCCCGAAAATACTCGAATCACTCGGAACCATTCCGATGTTCGAATATAGTCATCCAATATATCAATCTTTACGTCTCGACCATTTCGAGACTCCTCGTCATGTCCCCGATCTCATCCGGCACTCCAGACACCTTTGGTACATCAAAACACATAAACTCATAATATAACCGTCATCGAACTTTAAGCGTGCGGACCCTACGGGTTCGAGAACTATGTAGACATGACCGAGACACGTCTCCGGTCAATAACCAATAGCGGAACCTGGATGCTCATATTGGCTCCTACATATTCTAGGAAGATCTTTATCGGTCAAACCGCATAACAACATACGTTGTTCCCTTTGTCATCGGTATGTTACTTGCCCGAGATTCGATCATCGGTATCTCAATACCTAGTTCAATCTCGTTACCGGCAAGTCTCTTTACTCGTTCCATAATACATCATCTCGCAACTAACTCATTACTTGCAATGCTTGCAAGGCTTATAGTGATGTGCGTTACCGAGTGGGCCCAGAGATACCTCTCCGACAATCGGAGTGACAAATCATAATCTCGAAATACGCCAACCCAACAAGTACCTTCAGAGACACCTGTAGAGCACCTTTATAATCACCCAGTTACGTTGTGACGTTTGGTAGCACACAAAGTGTTCCTCCGGTAAACGGGAGTTGCATAATCTCATAGTCATAGGAACATGTATAAGTCATGAAGAAAGCAATAGCAATAAACTAAACGATCAAGTGCTATGCTAACGGAATGGGTCAAGTCAATCACATTATTCTCCTAATGATGTGATCCTGTTAATCAAATGACAACTCATGTCTATGGTTAGGAAACATAACCATCTTTGATCAACGAGCTAGTCATGTAGAGGCATACTAGTGACACTCTGTTTGTCTATGTATTCACACATGTATTATGTTTCCGGTTAATACAATTCTAGCATGAATAATAAACATTTATCATGATATAAGGAAATAAATAATAACTTTATTATTGCCTCTAGGGCATATTTCCTTCACCTCCATCTCTGCAATCACTCTCTTCCACTCCTTCACACTCTGCGACCAACACTTCACATCGTCGGAGATTCGCTCTGCCCTCTCGTGCCACCGCACTGCCCTCGTCGCCTCTAGGACCTCGTCTGAGACATTTCCGACCGGCTGCAGAAGCTCGGGGCAGGACTCGTACACGTACGGAAGTGGCAAGGCGGACGGGTCGTGTTGGGGATGAATGGGCGATGGTTGTGTTGGGGAACGCAGTAATTTCAAAAAAATTCCTGCGCACATGCAAGATCATGGTGATGCATAGCAACGAGAGGGGAGAGTGTTATCTACGTACCCTCGTAGATCGCAACGGAAGCGTTGACGCAACGTAAAGCAAATAGTCGTACGTCGTCCCGGTCCGACCGATCCAAGCACCGTTACTCCGGCACCTCCGTGTTCTTAGCACACGCACAACTCGATGACGCTCCCCGGGCTCCGATCCAGCAAAGCTTCGGGGATGAGTTTCGTCAGTACAATGGCGTGGTGACGATGATGATGTTCTACCGACGCAGGGCTTCGCCTAAGCACTACAACGATATGATCGAGGTGGAATATGGTGGCAGGGGGCACCGCACACGGCTAAGGAACGATCACGTGGATCAACTTGTGTGTCTAGAGGTGCCCCCCTGCCCCCGTATATAAAGGATCCAAGGGGGGGGGGGGCGGCCGGCCCTATGGTGGCGCGCAGGAGGAGTCCTACTCCTACCGGGAGTAGGACTCCCCTCACAAACCTTGTCCAACTAGGAGAGGTGGAGGGAGAATAGGAAGGGGGGGCGCCGCCCCTCCCTCCTTGTCCAATTCGGACTAGGGGGAGAGGGGGCGCGCGGCCTGCCCTGGCAGCCCCTTCCTCTTCTCCACATTAGGCCCATGAGGCCCATTAACCCCCCGGTGCTCCGGTTTTATCCGATACTCCTCCGGAACCCTTCCGGTGTCCGAATATAGTCATCCAATATATCAATCTTTATGTCTCGACTATTTCGAGACTCCTCGTCATGTCCGTGATCACATCCGGGACTCCGAACTAACTTCGGTACATCAAAATGCATAAACTCATAATAACTGTCATCGTAACGTTAAGCGTGCGGACCCTACGGTTCGAGAACAATGGAGACATGACTGAGACACATCTCCGGTCAATAACCAATAGCGGGACCTGGATGCCCATATTGGCTCCTACATATTCTACGAAGATCTTTATCGGTCAGACCGCATAACAACATACGTTGTTCCCTTTGTCATCGGTATGTTACTTGCCCGAGATTCGATCGTCGGTATCCAATACCTAGTTCAATCTCGTTACCGGCAAGTCTCTTTACTCGTTCCGTAATACATCATCTCGCAACTAACTCATTAGTTGCAATGCTTGCAAGGCTTATGTGATGTGCATTACCGAGAGGGCCCAGAGATACCTCTCCGACAATCGGAGTGACAAATCCTATTCTCGAAATACGCCAACCCAACATCTACCTTTGGAGACACCTGTAGAGCTCCTTTATAATCACCCAGTTATGTTGTGACGTTTGGTAGCACACAAAGTGTTCCTCCGGCAAACAGGAGTTGCATAATCTCATAGTCATAGGAACATGTATAAGTCATGAAGAAAGCAATAGCAACATACTAAACGATCGGGTGCTAAGCTAATGGAATGGGTCATGTCAATCAGATCATTCACCTAATGATGTGATCTCGTTAATCAAATAACAACTCTTTGTTCATGGTTAGGAAACATAACCATCTTTGATTAACGAGCTAGTCAAGTAGAGGCATACTAGTGACACTAAGTTTGTCTATGTATTCACACATGTATTAGGTTTCCGGTTTAATACAATTCTAGCATGAATAATAAACATTTATCATGATATAAGGAAATAAATAATAACTTCATTATTGCCTCTAGGGCATATTTCCTTCAGTCCCCCACTTGCACTAGAGTCAATAATCTAGATTACATAGTAATGATTCTAACACCCATGGAGTCTTGGTGTTGATCATGTTTTGCTCGTGGAAGAGGCTTAGTCAACGGGTCTGCAACATTCAGATTTGTATGTATCTTGCAAATCTCTATGTCTCCCACCTGGACTAGATCCCGGATGGAATTGAAGCGTCTCTTGATGTGCTTGGTTCTCTTGTGAAATCTGGATTTCTTTGCCAAGGCAATTGCACCAGTATTGTCACAAAAGATTTTCATTGGACCCGATGCACTAGGTATAACACCTAGATCGGATCTGAACTCCTTCATCCAGACTCCTTCATTCGCTGCTTCCGAAGCAGCTATGTACTCCACTTCACATGTAGATCCCGCTACGATGCTTTGTTTAGAACTGCACCAACTAACAACTCCACCGTTTAATGTAAACACGTATCCGGTTTGCGATTTAGAATCGTCCGGATCAGTGTCAAAGCTTGCATCAACGTAACCTTTTACGGTGAGCTCTTTGTCACCTCCATATACGAGAAACATATCCTTAGTCCTTTTCAGGTATTTCAGGATGTTCTTGACCGCTGTCCAGTGATCCACTCCTGGATTACTTTGGTACCTCCCTGCTAAGCTTATAGCAAGGCACACATCAGGTCTGGTACACAGCATTGCGTACATGATAGAGCCTATGGTTGAAGCATAGGGAACATCTTTCATTTTCTCTCTATCTTCTTCAGTGGTCGGGCATTGAGTCTGACTCAACTTCACACCTTGTAACACAGGCAAGAACCCTTTCTTCGCCAGATCCATTTTGAACTTCTTCAAAATCTTGTCAAGGTATGTGCTTTGTGAAAGTCCAATTAAGCGTCTTGATCTATCTCTATAGATCTTTATGCCTAATATGTAAGAAGCTTCACCGAGGTCTTTCATTGAAAAACTCTTATTCAAGTATCCCTTTATGCCATCCAGAAATTCTATATTATTTCCGATCAGTAATATGTCATCCACATATAATATCAGAAAATTCTACAAAGCTCCCACTCACTTTCTTGTAAATACAGGCTTCTCCGAAAGTCTGTATAAACCCAAATGCTTTGATCACACTATCAAAACGTTTATTCCAACTCCGAGAGGCTTGCACCAGTCCATAAATGGATCGCTGGAGCTTGCACACTTTGTTAGCTCCCTTTGGATCGACAAAACCTTCCGGTTGCATCATATACAACTCTTCTTCCAGAAATCCATTCAGGAATGCAGTTTTGACATCCATCTGCCAAATTTCATAATCATAAAATGCGGCAATTGCTAACATGATTCGGACAGACTTAAGCATCGCTACGGGTGAGAAGGCCTCATCGTAGTCAACCCCTTGAACTTGTCGAAAACCTTTTGCGACAAGTCGAGCTTTGTAGACAGTAATATTACCATCAGCGTCAGTCTTCTTCTTGAAGATCCATTTATTCTCAATTGCTTGCCGATCATCGGGCAAGTCAACCAAAGTCCATACTTTGTTCTCATACATGGATCCCATCTCAGATTTCATGGCTTCAAGTCACTTTGCGGAATTTGGGCTCACCATCGCTTCTTCATAGTTCGTAGGTTCATCATGATCTAGTAGCATGACTTCCAGAACTGGATTACCGTACCACTCTGGCGTGGATCTCACTCTGGTTGATCTACGAGGTTCTGTAGTATCTTGTTCTGAAGTTTCATGATCATTATCATTAACTTCCTCACTTATTGGTGTAGGTGTCGCAGAAACAGTTTTCTGTGATGTACTACTTTCCAATAAAGGAGCAGGTACAGTTACCTCGTCAAGTTCTACTTTCCTCCCACTCACTTCTTTCGAGATAAACTCCTTCTCTAGAAAGTTTCCGAATTTAGCAACAAAAGTCTTGCCTTCGGATCTATGATAGAAGGTGTATCCAATAGTTTCCTTTGGATATCCTATGAAGACACATTTCTCCGATTTGGGTTCGAGCTTATCAGGTTGAAGCTTTTTCACATAAGCATCGCAGCCCCAAACTTTCAGAAACGACAACTTTGGTTTCTTGCCAAACCACAGTTCATAAGGCGTCGTCTCAACGGATTTTGATGGTGCCCTATTTAACGTGAATGCGGCAGTCTCTAGAGCGTATCCCCAAAATGATAGCGGTAAATCAGTAAGAGACATCATAGATCGCACCATATCTAGTAAAGTACGATTACGACGTTCGGACACACCATTACGCTGTGGTGTTCCGGGTGGCGTGAGTTGCAAAACTATTCCACAATTTTTCAAATGTACACCAAACTCGTAACTCAAATATTCTCCTCCACGATCAGATCGTAGGAACTTTATTTTCTTGTTACGATGATTTTCAACTTCACTCTGAAATTCTTTGAACTTTTTAAATGTTTCAGACTTATGTTTCATTAAGTAGATATACCCATATCTGCTTAAGTCATCTGTGAAGGTGAGAAAATAACGATATCCGCCACGAGCCTCAACATTCATCGGACCACATACATCTGTATGTATGATTTCCAACAAATCTGTTGCTCTCTCCATAGTACCGGAGAACGGTGTTTTAGTCATCTTGCCCATGAGGCATGGTTCGCAAGTACCAAGTGATTCATAATCAAGTGGTTCCAAAAGTCCATCAGTATGGTGTTTCTTCATGCGCTTTATACCGATATGACCTAAACAGCAGTGCCAGAAATAAGTTGCACTATTATTATCAACTCTGCATCTTTTGGCTTCTACATTATGAATATGTGTATTACTACTATCGAGATTCAATAAGAATAGACCACTCTTCAAGGGTGCATGACCATAAAAGATATTACTCATATAAATAGAACAACCATTATTCTCTGATTTAAATGAATAACCGTCTCGCATTAAACAAGATCCAGATATAATGTTCATGCTCAACGCTGGCACCAAATAACAATTATTTAGGTCTAATACTAATCCCGAAGGTAGATGTAGAGGTAGCGTGCTGACCGCGATCACATCGACTTTGGAACCATTTCCTACGCGCATCGTCACCTCGTCCTTTGCTAGTGTTCGCTTAATCAGTAGTCCCTGTTTCGAGTTGCAAATATTAGCAACAGAACCAGTATCAAGTACCCAGGTGCTACTGCGAGCATTAGTAAGGTACACATCAATAACATGTATATCACATATACCCTTGTTCACCTTGCCATCCTTCTTATCCGCCAAATACTTGGGGCAGTTCCGCTTCCAGTGACCAGTCTACTTGCAGTAGAAGCACTCAGTTTCAGGCTTAGGTCCAGACTTGGGTTTCTTCTCTTGAGCAGCAACTTGCTTGCTATTCTTCTTGAAGTTCCCCTTCTTCTTCACTTTGCCCTTTTTCTTGAAACTAGTGGTCTTGTTGACCATCAACACTTGATGCTCCTTTTTGATTTCTACCTCCACAGCTTTCAGCATTGCGAAGAGCTCGGGAATAGTCTTGTTCATCCCTTGCATATTATAGTTCATCACAAAGCTCTTGTAGCTTGGTGGCAGTGATTGGAGAATTCTGTCAATGACGCAATCATCTGGAAGATTAACTCCCATCTGAATCAAGTGATTATTATACCCAGACATTTTGAGTATATGCTCACTGACAGAACTGTTCTCCTCCATCTTGCAGCTATAGAACTTATTGGAGACTTCATATCTCTCAATCCGGGCATTTGCTTGAAATATTAACTTCAACTCCTGGAACATCTCATATGCTCCATGACGTTCAAAATGTCGTTGAAGTCCCGATTCTAAGCCGTAAAGCATGGCACACTGAACTATCGAGTAGTCATCAGCTTTGCTCTGCTAGACGTTCATAACATCTGGTGTTGCTCCAGCAGTAGGCCTGGCACCCAGCGGTGCTTCCAGGACGTAATACTTCTGAGCAGCAATGAGGATAATCCTCAAGTTACGGACCCAGTCCGTGTAATTGCTACCATCATCTTTCAACTTTGCTTTCTCAAGGAACGCATTAAAACTCAACGGAACAACAACATGAGCTATCTATCTACAATCAAACATAAACAAGCAAGATACTATCAGGTACTAAGTTCATGATAAGTTTAAGTTCAATTAATCAAATTACTTAAGAACTCCCACTTAGATAGACATCCCTCTAATCCTCTAAGTGATCACGTGATCCTAATCAACTAAACCATGTCCGATCATCACGTGAGATGGAGTAGTTTCATTGGTGAACATCGCTATGTTGATCATATCTACTATATGATTCACGCTCGACCTTTCGGTCTCCGTGTTCTGAGGCCATATCTGTATATGCTTGGCTCGTCAAGTATAACCTGAGTATTCCGCGTGTGCAACTGTTTTGCATCCATTGTATTTGAACGTAGAGCCTATCACACCCGATCATCACGTGGTGTCTCAGCACGAAGAACTTTCGCAACGGTGCATACTCAGGGAGAACACTTCTTGATAATTAGTGAGAGATCATCTTATAATGCTATCGTCAATCAAAGCAAGATAAGATGCATAAAAGATAAACATCACATGCAATCAATATAAGTGATATGATATGGCCATCATCATCTTGTGCCTGTGATCTCCATCTCCGAAGCACCGTCATGATCACCTTTTTCTTTCTTCTTTTGACGGGCTTTTAGAGTTGATGACAATAGTCAAGCTGAATCTTGTAGACCTTTGGAGCCCTACCATCCATTTTTGACAAAGATAAATAAGTTCATGAATTGTCTCGTGAAAAACCTAATTGATTTTGGGTCACATAGTATTACACAAATGTAAGTCAAAGTTGAGGTCGTTCAAAATGACCGTGCAGCTAAGTAAAATTAGGCATCTAGCCCTTTGCTGCCTATGCAGCACCAGCATGTGCATGTCCAGTGTCACTGCCATGAGAAGATCGAGACCATCATCAACTCCCCTCTCTCTGCATCACATGCGCTGCGCAGGCTTGCATGCAGCTGCATGCGTCTGGGTCAGAAGAAGCAGGTTTGCTACATCTACAGGCGATTTCTCATAGAAGGGGAGTTACGGACTGACATGACCCAGTTAAAATCAAGGGGTGGGGCCAGCTAAAATCAAGGAGGGGTGAATTAATGGTGGGGAGGAGGACACATCTCCCCGTGAAACCAGCTTGTAGCACTCTTTCCGTAAGTGTAGGATTTTCGCCATAGCTAGCTCAGGTTTGCTACATCTACAGGCGATTTCTCACAGAAGGGGAGTTACGGACTGACATGACCTAGTTAAAATCAAGGGGTGGAGCTAGCTAAAATCAAGGAGGGGTGAATTAATGGTGGAGAGGAGGACACATCTCCCCGTGAAACCAGCCTGTAGCACTCTTTCCGTAAGTGTAGGATATTTGCCATAGCTAGCTCAGGTTTGCTACATCTACAGGCGATTTCTCACAGAAGGGGAGTTACGGACTGACATGACCTAGTTAAAATCAAGGGGTGGGGCCAGCTAAAATCAAGGAGGGGTGAATTAATGGTGGAGAGGAGGACACATCTCCCCGTGAAACCAGCCTGTAGCACTCTTTCCGTAAGTGTAGGATATTTGCCATAGCTAGCTCAGGTTTGCTACATCTACAGGCGATTTCTCACAGAAGGGGAGTTACGGACTGACGTGACCCAGTTAAAATCAAGGGGTGGGGCCAGCTAAAATCAAGGAGGGGTGAACTAATGGTGGAGAGGAGGACACATCTCCCCGTGAAACCAGCCTGTAGCACTCTTTCCGTAAGTGTAGGATTTTCGCCATAGCTAGCTCAGGTTTGCTACATCTACAGGCTATTTCTCACAGAAGGGGAGTTACGGACTGACATGACCCAGTTAAAATCAAGGGGTGGGGCCAGCTAAAATCAAGGAGGGGTGAATTAATGGTGGAGAGGAGGACACATCTCCCCGTGAAACCAGCCTGTAGCACTCTTTCCGTAAGTGCAGGATTTCCGCCATAGCTAGCTCAGATTTGCTACATCTACAGGCGATTTCTGACAGAAGGGGAGTTACGGACTGACATGACCCAGTTAAAATCAAGGGGTGGGGCCAGCTAAAATCAAGGAGGGGTGAATTAATGGTGGAGAGGAGGACACATCTCCCCGTGAAACCAGCCTATAGCACTCTTTTCGTAAGTGTAGGATTTTCGCCATAGCTAGCTCAGGTTTGCTACATCTACAGGTGATTTCTCACAGAAGGGGAGTTACGGACTGACATGACCCAGTTAAAATCAAGGGGTGGGGCCAGCTAAAATCAAGGAGGGGTGAATTAATGGTGGAGAGGAGGACACATCTCCCCGTGAAACCAGCTTGTAGCACTCTTTCCGTAAGTGTAGGATTTTCGCCATAGCTAGCTCAGGTTTGCTACATCTGAAGGAAATATGTCCTAGAGGCAATAATAAAGTTATTATTTATTTCCTTCTATCATGATAAATGTTTATTATTCATGCTAGAATTTTATTAACCTGAAACATAATACATGTGTGAATACATAGACAAACAGAGTGTCACTAGTATGCCTCTACTTGACTAGCTCATTGATCAAAGATGGTTATGTTTCCTAACCATAGACATGAGTTATCATTTGATTAACGGGATCACATCATTAGGAGAATGATGTGATTGACTTGACCCATTCCGTTAGCATAGCACTTGATCGTTTAATTTGTTGCTATTGCTTTCTTCATGACTTATACATGTTCCTATGACTATGAGATTATGCAACTCCCGTTTACCGGAGGAACACTTTGTGTGCTACCAAACGTCACAACGTAACTGGGTGATTATAAAGGTGCTCTACAGGTGTCTCCGAAGGTACTTGTTGGGTTGGCGTATTTCGAGATTAGGATTTGTCACTCCGATTGTCGGAGAGGTATCTCTGGGCCCTCTCGGTAAAGCACATCACTTAAGCCTTGCAAGCATTGCAACTAATGAGTTAGTTGCAGGATGATGTATTACGGAACGAGTAAAGAGACTTGCTGGTAACGAGATTGAACTAGGTATTGAGATACCGACGATCGAATCTCGAGCAAGTAACATATCGATGAAAATGGGAACAACATATGTTGTTATGCGGTTTGACCGATAAAGATCTTCGTAGAATATGTAGGAGCCAATATGAGCATCCAGGTTCCGCTATTGGTTATTGACCGGAGACGTGTCTCGTTCATGTCTACGTTGTTCTCGAACCCGTAGGGTCCGCACGCTTAACGTTATGATGACAGTTATATTATGAGTTTATGTGTTTTGATGTACCGAAGGAGTTCGGAGTCCCGGATGAGATTGGGGACATGACGAGGAGTCTTGAAATGGTCGAGACGTAAATATCAATATATTGGACGACTATATTCGGACATCGGAAAGGTTCCGAGTGATTCGGGTATTTTTCAGAGTACCGGAGAGTTACGGGAATTCGCCGGGGAGTATATGGGCCTTATTGGGCCATACGGGAATAGAGGAGAGAGGCCAAAAAAGGAAGGAGGCGCGCGGCCCCCCTCTGGTCTGAATTGTACAAGGGGTGCGGCCCCCTTTTCCTTGTTCCTCTCCCCCTATTTCCTTCTCTCCTACTCCAACAAGGGAGGGAGGAGTCCTACTCCCGGTGGGAGTAGGACTCCCCCCTTGGCGCGTCGTCCTCCTAGGCCGGCCGCCTCCCCCCTTGCTCCTTTATATACAGGGGCAGGGGGGCACCTCTAGACACACAAGTTGATCAAGTTGATCGTCTCTTAGCCATGTGCGGTGCCCCCTCCACCATAGTCCACCTCGATAATACTGTAGCGGTGCTTAGGCGAAGCCTTGCATCGGTAGAACATCAATATCGTCACCACGCCGTCGTGCTGACGGAAATCTTCCCCGACATTCTGCTGGATCGGAGTCCGGGGATCATCATCGAGCTGAATGTGTGCTAGAACTCGGAGGTGCCGTAGGTTCGGTACTTGATCGGTCGGATCGTGAAGACGTACGACTATATCAACCGCGTTGTGCTAACGCTTTCGCTTCCGGTCTATGAGGGTACGTAGACAACACTCTCCCCTCTCGTTGCTATGCATCACCATGATCTTGCGTGTGCATAGGAATTTTTTTTAAATTACTACGTTCCCCAACAGTGGCATCCGAGATTAGGTTTTATGCGTTGATGTTGTGCACGAGTAGAACAAAATTGAGTTGTGGGGGATATAAGTCATACTGCTTACCAGCATTTCATACTTTGGTTCGGCGGTATTGTTGGATGAAGTGGCCCGGACCGACATTACGCGTACGCTTACGCGAGACTGGTTCTACCGATGTGCTTTGCACACAGGTGGCTGGCGGGTGTCAGTTTCTCCAACTTTAGTTGAACCAAGTGTGGCTACGCCCGGTCCTTGCGAAGGTTAAAACAGCACCAACTTGACAAACTATCGTTGTGGTTTTGATGCGTAGATAAGAACGGTTCTTGCTAAAGCCCGTAGCAGCCATGTAAAACTTGCAACAACAAAATAGAGGACGTCTAACTTGTTTTTGCAGGGCATGTTGTGATGTGATATGGTCAAGACGTGATGAGATGTAAGTTGTTGTATAAGATGATCATGTTTTGTTGAAGTTATTGGCAACAGGCAAAAGCTTTATGGTTATATCTCTATTGCATAAGATGCAAGCACCAAATAATTGCTTTACTTTATCGCTATGTGATAGCAATAGTTGCAAGAGCAATTGTTGGCGAGACAACCATGTGACGACACATTGATATACATCAAGATTATGGAGATCATGGTGTCATGCCGGTGACGATGGAGATCATGACGATACTTTGGAGATGGAGATCAAAGGCACAAGATGATGATAGCCATATCATGTCACATATTTTGATTGCATATGATGTTTATCTTTTATACATCTTATTTTGCTTAGTTCGACGGTAGCTTTATAAGATGATCTCGCACTAAATTATCAAAGTATAAGTGTTCTCCCTGAGTATGCACCGTTGCGAAAGTTCTTCGTGCTGAGACACCACGTGATGATCGGGTGTGATAGGCTCTACGTTCAAATACAACGGGTGCAAAATAGTTGCACACGCGGAATACTCAGGTTAAACTTGACGAGCCTAGCATATAACAGATATGGCCTCGGAACACTGAGACCGAAAGGTCGAGCGTGAATCATATAGTAGATATGATCAACATAGTGATGTTCACCATTAAAACTACTCCATCTCACGTGATGATCGGACATGGTTTAGTTGATTTGGATCACATGATCACTTAGAAGATTAGAGGGATGTATTTCTAAGTGGGAGTTCTTAAGTAATATGATTAATTGAACTTAAATTTATCATGAACTTAGTCCTGGTAGTATTGGCATATCTATGTTGTAGATCAATAGCTCGCGTTTAACTCCCCTGTTTTATTTTTGATATGTTCCTAGAGAAAACTAAGTTGAAATATATTAGTAGCAATGATGCGGATTGGATCCATTATCTGAGGTTTATCCTCATTGTTGCACAGAAGAATTATGTCTTTGATGCACCGCTAGGTGACAAACCTATTGCAGGAGCAGATGCAGATGTTATGAATATTTGGCTAGCTCAATATGATGACTACTTGATAGTTTAGTGCACCATGCTTAAATGGCTTAGAATCAGGACTTCAAAGACGTTTTGAACGTCATGGACCATATGAGATGTTCCAGGAGTTGAAGTTAATATTTCAAGCAAATACCTGAATTGAGAGATATGAAGTCTCCAACAAGTTCTATAGCTAAAAGATGGAGGAGAATAGCTCAAGCAGTGAGCATGTGCTCAGATTGTCTGGGTACTACAATCGCTTGAATCAAGTGGGAGTTAATCTTCCAGATAAAATAGTGATTGACAGAATTCTCTAGTCACCATCACCAAGTTAGTAGAACTTCGTGATGAACTATGATATGCAAGGGATAACGGAAATGATTCCCAAGCTCTTCGTAATGCTGAAATCGACGAAGGTAGAAATCAAGAAAAATATCAAGTGTTGATGGTAGACAAGACCACTAGTTTCAAGAAAAGGGCAAAGGGAAGAAGGGGAACTTTAAGAAGAACGGCAAGCAAGTTGCTGCTCAAGCGAAGAAGCCCAAGTCTGGTCCTAAGCCTGAGACTAAGTGCTTCTACTGCAAAGGGACTGGTCACTAGAAGCGGAACTGCCCCAAGTATTTGGCGGATAAGAAGGATGGCAAAGTGAACAAAGGTATATTTGATATACAGATTATTGATGTGTATTTTACTAGTGTTCGTAGCAACCCCTCGGTATTTGATACTGGTTCAGTTGCTAAGAGTAGTAACTCGAAACGGGAGTTGCAGAATGAACATAGACTAGTTAAGGGTGAAGTGACGATGTGTGTTGGAAGTGGTTCCAAGATTGATATGATCATCATCTCACACTCCCTATACTTTTGGGATTAGTGTTGAACCTAAATAAGTGTTATTTGGTGTTTGCATTGAGCATGAATATGATTTGATCATGTTTATTGCAATACGGTTATTCATTTAAGTAAGAGAATAAATTGTTGTTCTGTTTACATGAATAAAACCTTATATGGTTACACACCCAATGAAAATGGTTCGTTGGATCTCGATCGTAGTGATACACATATTCATAATATTGAAACCAAAGATGCAAAGTTAATAATGATGGTGCTATTTATTTGTGGCACTGCCGTTTAGGTCATATTGGTGTAAAGCGCATGAAGAAAATCCATGCTGATGGGCTTTTGGAATCACTTGATTATGAATCAGTTGATGCTTGCGAACCATGCCTCATGGGCAAGATGACTAAGACTTCGTTCTCCGAAACAATGGAGCGACCAACAGATTTGTTGGAAATTATGCATATTGATGTATGTGGTCCGATGAATATTGAAGCTCGCGGCAGGTATCATTATTTTCTGATCTTCACAGATGATTTGAGCAGATATGAGTATATCTACTTGATGAAACACAAGTCTGAAACATTTGAAAAGTTCAAAAAATTTCAGAGTGAAGTGGAGAATCATCGTAACAAAATAAAAGTTTCTACGATATGATCGCAGAACTAAAATATTTGAGTTACGAGTTTGGCCTTCAGTTAAAACAATGTGAAATGGTTTCACTACTCACGCCACCTGGAACACCACATCATAATGGTGTGTCCGAACGTCATAACCGTACTTTATTAGATATGGTGCGATCTATGATGTCTCTTACCGATCTACCACTATCGTTTTGGGGTCATGCATTAGAGACAGCTGCATTCACGTTAAATAGGGCACCATCTAAATCCGTTGAGACGACACCGTATGAACTATGGTTTGGCAAGAAACCTAAGCTGTCGTTTCTTAAAGTTTGAGGTTGCAATGCTTATGTGAAAAAGTTTCAACCTGATAAGCTCTAACCCAAATCGGAGAAGTGCGTCTTCATAGGATACCCAAAAGAAAATGTTGGGTACACCTTCTATCACAGATCCGAAGGCAATATATTCGTTGCTTTGAATGGATCCTTTCTAGAAAAGGAGTTTCTCTCAAAAGAAGTGAGTGGGAGGAAAGTAGAACTTGATGAGGTAACTATACCTGCTCCCTTATTTGAAAGTAGTTCATCACAGAAATCTGTTCCTGTGACTACTACACCGATTAGTGAGGAAGCTAATGATGATGATCATGTAACTTCAGATCAAGTTACTACCAAACCTCGTAGGTAAACTAGAGTGAGATCCACACCAGAGTGGTACGGTAATCCTGTTCTGGAGGTCATGTTACTTGACCATGACGAGCCTACGAACTATGAGGAAGCGATGATGAGCCCAGATTCCGCGAAATGGCTTGAGGCCATGAAATCTGAAATGAGATCCATGTATGAGAACAAAGTATGGACTTTGATTGACTTGCCCAATGATCGGCGAGCCATTGACATTAAATGGATCTTCAAGAGGAAGACGGACGCTGATAGTAGTGTTACTATCTACAAAGCTAGAATTGTCAAAAAAGGTTTTCGACAAGTTCAAGGTGTTGACTACGATGAGAGTTTCTCACTTGTATCTATGCTTAAGTCTGTCCGAATCAAGTTAGCAATTGCCGCATTTTATGAAATCTGGCAAATGGATAAACAAAACTGCATTCCTTAATGGATTTATTAAAGAAGAGTTGTATATGATGCAACCAGAAGGTTTTGTCAATCCTAAAGGTACTAACAAAATATGCAAGCTCCAGCGATCCATCTGTGGATTGGTGCAAGCATCTCGGAGTTAGAATATACGCTTTGATAAGTTGATCAAAGCATATAGTTTTATACAGACTTGCGGTGAAGCCTGTATTTACAAGAAAGTGAGTGGGAGCACTACAGCATTTCTGATAAGTATATGTGAAAGACATATTGTTGATCGGAGATAATGTAGAATTATTCTGCAAAGCATAAAGGAATGTTTGAAAGGATTTTTTTCAAAGAAAGACCTCGGTGAAGCTGCTTACATATTGATCATCAAGATCTATAGAGATAGATCAATACGCTTGATAAGTTTTTTCAATGAGTACATACCATGACAAGATTTTGAAGTAGTTCAAAATGGAACAGTCAAAAAGGAGTTCTTGCCTGTGTTACAAGGTGTGAAGTTGAGTAAGACTCAAAACCCGACCACGACAGAAGATAGAGAGAGAATGAAAGTCATTCCCTATGCCTCAGCCATATGTTCTATAAAGTATGCCATGCTGTGTACCAGACCTATTGTATACCCTTCCCTGAGTTTGGCAAAGGAGTACAATAGTGATCTAGGAGTAGATCACTGGACATTGGTAAAAATTATCCTTAGTGGAATAAGGATATGTTTCTCGATTATGGAGGTGACAAAAGGTTCGTCGTAAAGGGTTACGTCGATGCAAGTTTTGACACTGATCCAGATGACTCTAAGTCTCAATCTGGGTACATATTGAAAGTGGGAGCAATTAGCTTGAGTAGCTCCATGCAGAGCATTGTTGACATAGAAATTTGCAAAATACTTACGGATCTGAATGTGGCAGACCCATTGACTAAACTTCTCTCACAAGCAAAACATGATCACACCTCAGTACTCTTTGGGTGTTAATCACATAGCGATGTGAACTAGATTATTGACTCTAGTAAACCCTTTGGGTGTTGGTCACATGTCGATGTGAACTATGGGTGTTAATCACATGGTGATGTGAACTATTGATGTTAAATCACATGGCGATGTGAACTAGATTATTGACTCTAGTGCAAGTGGGAGACTGAAGGAAATATGCCCTAGAGGCAATAATAAAGTTATTATTTATTTCCTTATATCATGATAAATGTTTATTATTCATGCTAGAATTGTATTAACCGGAAACATAATACATGTGTGAATACATAGACAAACAGAGTGTCACTAGTATGCCTCTACTTGACTAGATCATTGATCAAAGATGGTTATGTTTCCTAACCATAGACATGAGTTGTCATTTGATTAACGGGATCACATCATTAGGAGAATGATATGATTGACTTGACCCATTCCGTTAGCATAGCACTTGATCATTTAGTTTGTTGCTATTGCTTTCTTCATGCCTTATACATGTTCCTATAACTATGAGATTATGCAACTCCCGTTTACCGGAGGAACACTTTGTGTGCTACCAAACATCACAATGTAACTGGGTGATTATAAAAGTGCTCTACAGGTGTCTCCGAAGGTACTTGTTGGGTTGGCGTATTTTGAGATTAGGATTTGTCACTCCGATTGTCGGAGAGGTATCTCTGGGCCCTCTCGGTAATGCACATCACTTAAGCCTTGCAAGCATTGTAACTAATGAGTTAGTTGCAGGATGATGTATTACGGAACGAGTAAAGAGACTTGCCGGTAACGAGATTGAACTAGGTATTGAGATACCGACGATCGAATCTCGGGCAAGTAACATACCGATGACAAAGGGAACAACGTATGTTGTTATGCGGTTTGACCGATAAAGATCTTCGTAGAATATGTAGGATCCAATATGAGCATCCAGGTTCCTCTATTGGTTATTGACCGGAGACGTGTCTCGGTCATGTCTACATTGTTCTCGAACCCGTAGGGTCCGCACGCTTAACGTTACGATGACAGTTATATTATGAGTTTATGTGTTTTGATGTACCAAAGGAGTTCAGAGTCCTGGATGAGATCGGGGACATGACGAGGGGTCTCGAAATGGTCGAGACGTAAAGATCAATATATTGGACGACTATATTCGGACATCGGAAAGGTTCCGAGTGATTCGGGTATTTTCGGGAGTACCGGGGAGTTACGGGAATTCGCCGGGGAGTATATGGGCCTTATTGGGCCATACGGGAATAGAGGGGAGAGCCCAAAAAAGGAAAGAGGCGCGCGGCCCCCTCTGGTCCGAATTGGACAAGGGGTGCAGCCCCCTTTTCCTTGTTCCTCTCCCCCTCTTTCCTTCTCTCCTACTCCAACAAGGGAAGGAGGAGTCCTACACCCGGTGGGAGTAGGACTCCCCCCTTGGCGCGCCCTCCTCCTAGGCCGGCCGCCTCCCCCCTTGCTCCTTTATATACAGGGGCAGGGGGCACCTCTAGACACACAAGTTGATCAAGTTGATCGTCTCTTAGCCATGTGCGGTGCCCCCCTCCACCATAGTCCACCTCGATAACACTGTAGCGGTGTTTAGGCGAAGCCCTGCGTCGGTAGAACATTAATATCGTCACCAGCCGTCGTGCTGACGGAACTCTTCCCCGATATTCTGCTGGATCGGAGTCCGGGGATCGTCATCGAGCTGAACGTGTGCTAGAACTCGGAGGTGCCGTAGGTTCGATACTTGATCGGTCGGATCGTGAAGACGTACGATTATATCAACCGCGTTGTGCTAACGCTTCCGCTTCCGGTCTACGAGGGTACGTAGACAACACTCTCCCCTCTCGTTGCTATGCATCACTATGATCTTGCGTGTGCGTAGGAAAATTTTCAAAAGTACTATGTTCCCCAACAACATCTACAAGCAATTTCTCACAGTTAAAATCAAGGAGTGTTACGGACTGATTGCTACATCTACAGCCAAAATGCTAGACGACCTATACTAAAGCCTACGTAGGTTTATTAAAATTTTCTAACTAATCTAAACATGGCCCCCTTGAATTTTGGGGGTTGGTGGGCCTCACCCTCCCATTAATCAATTATCGTCAAATCAGACTAACCCATAAAGGTATGTAAATGTTTACGTGGATGTAGCATTGCTCGCTAGTCAGTGTTTCCTTTTATCGATCGCTGAAATTCTTATTTCTCTTCTTTCTTCATTCCTGTCGAAATTTGAGAAGCACGCCATGTAGACCATTCTTTATGTCATCTGGTGCTAGGCATATGCACTAGGCCGCCGCCTGCAACATCTTGCTCGCGTCAGCCGTGCGCTACGCAGTCGCCGGGAGAAAATCCTATGCGACCTGGGTCGTACGCCCAAGTCGTGAGACCCTCTCGAGATGAGGACATCTGGCAAAGGCGTGTCTGCCTCGTTCTGCTCTTTCTTCTTCCGGTGTTGTTAGTAAGTGTGAAATAGGCATGTCTGACTGAGATTTGAATCAATTTCAGGCCGATTTTAAAGATGTTGCAGTTGAAGAAAAGATAGATCATTTTATGTTTTTCGCTTACAAGCACGGTCGTTTTGTACATTCCAAATGCTCCAAAACACTCCCAAAATTATTATCAAATGCCAAATACAGCAGAGAATACAAAGTTAGAGACTAATCATACAGTAGAAAACCACGGTGGATGTGAGCGAAAAAGATAAAAATGGATAGATATTAACTTGATCTATCTTTTCTTGAACTGCAACATAGTCAAAATCAGCCTTCAAATTGATTCAAATCTCAGTCAAACATGCCTATTTCACACTTGCTAACAACACCCGAAGGACAAAGAACCGGAAATATGGCAGCCCATCCATTTTTGCAAGCTGAAAATATGGCAGTCCATTGGATCCTCCTCTACCCACACCTCCTCCACTGATGGTGTGTACATGTATCAGCAACTCAAATCACTGACAAGATGAGCAAACTACAGAAGTTTGTACAAACTACAAAGTTTCTTCCTTTGGCACATTTATCCTTGGTCATCACTGATAACATCAACAGCTCAAATCATTGGCAAGATGTACCCTTCGTCATCACTGTTGGGGTTGTCTTCTTTGCAGACTCAAGTCAGTTCAGCCACATGTGCCAAGATGCAGTCTGCAGGTGTGGACGGCGGGGGAGCTGGACGGTGGTCATGGACGGAGCGCCAGTTTACAGCGACGTAACGAGCAGACGAGCTGCGCCAGAAGCCGACTTGCCGGCGCTGAGGAAACACGGTCATGGACGGCGGGGGATAGGACCAGGGGCGGCGGCCACGGCCGCGACCGCGGCGGGCGAACACGAGAAGCGCCTCAAGGGCGAGCTTCTGGGGGCTGAGGAACGCCGGGGAGAGCCGCCGAGGCGGCGAGGGCGAAGGCGGTGGGGCCTGCCGCGGCGAGCGAGCGGAAGAAGATGAGGGGAATTGGGGTTTAGTAGCGAAGGTTAGGATTCGGGATTCTGTTAGTGAAACAGAGGATAAATGGCCTACGTGCTTTGAGATTCGCCTTTGCCAGGTGTCCTCATCTCGAGAGGGTCTCACGACCTGGGTGTACGACCCAGGTCGCATAGGATTTTCTTCCTGCCTAACTATGACCTCCCCTGCGGCCAGGTAACTGCTACGTCCAGTGCTTCTACTGCACCACAAATTTCCGATCGAATCATTCGTAAACTGGTGTTCGTCCTCTGCACTTGTGCAGTTCTTTCCGCGGTGCATCCCGCTGACGGCTGCGGAGGCCAGCGAGGTGACTGCCCTGTGGATTCATATCATGTGTGTTGGAGTTGTGTCGAATATAGTGTACGAGGTAGATTACAGTTGGACTTGTAGTTGTATTGTGTTTAGATAGAACATGAAGTCGTGTTCAAGTAGGACACTTGTATCCTAGGCCTCTCATATATAGTGAGCGTAGACACATGATGTAACCTATGCCAACATAATAGCACAGGCGTGCAAGGGGGAGTCGGCGGCGTGTGCCGGCACCCGGGTGGCCGGTGTGCGGTATTGTGACGGTGTCACGGGGAGGAGCGCCCGTAGTCAAGCCCCGGGGATGTAGCCATATCGTTGAACCTCGTTAACAAATCTCGGTGTCGTGCTCGTGTGATTGCTTGGTCTTCGGATGATCAACGGTATGCCTCAGATTTATTCTAACAAGTGGTATCATGAGCGAGGTTACAAGGAGGCCGCGGATTGTTGATCTGGAGAAAGAATCGAGTTTGAGATGCAGCCAGATGCGGCGTGGTTCTCAGCGAGATCGGAAAAAGCTGACAAGACGAGGGACTGGATGGATCAGCGACAGGCGGGACGTGCGGCGATCGATACGGATCGATTGGGCGAGCGTACAAAGGCGCGTGCACGGACGGTAGCCTGAGCGGAGACGTGCGGCAGTCGATCAACTAGATCGACTAGCTGAGTGCCCGTGCATTGCCACGGAATAATAAATAAAAGCTATATAGAGAGATTGATTATCTGCATTTTCTGTTCTATGAATGTATTTATCAAGGGTATTTTGTATGTGATGCCTGACTATCCCCTTGTTTTACATTAATGTTATTGTGTGTTTCACATAAAATGACCCATGTTGTATCATATAAAAATAAATGTTACTCCTGAGATACCATGATGCAGTTTTTCATAGTTCAGGCCGCATATAAAAATAAATCTTATTAGATCCAAAGTTTGGGCAAAAATCGTAATGATATATGACTGCAGTTTCAATTTAGTGAAACTAAATTAGAAAAATTAAAGCACAGGGAGGGAAGGAGAGTCGCTGCATTGGTATTCCATTATTATATTTGATGTAAGTTCTTCCCTCAAGTTTGCTCCTGTTGTAATGTCAAGGGCTATGTATTCCAATTTCGAAATACACATGAGATAATATAAAGGTTAAAGAAATATGACCTACTTATTCTATTTCTCAAAGTTGAAGCACAAATGAAAAGAGTACAATTCATGATTGCCATAAGCCAAAGAGTACAATTCATGATTGCCATAAGCCAAAAAGTACAATTCAAGATTGCTGCAAAGTTCCTTAACATTGCCATCACCTCAGTTTTGTTACTTTTCTTGACAATATACTCCTGAAATCTTGTGAAACAAAACCTTCATTATCCCCCCCCCCCCCCACATATGCATACACTTCCATTTTATACAATTAAGGGATTGAAGTGTTGACATATGTGAGATGTCGTTGATACCTCAGTAACATTGGCAGTGCAAAGCTAGGCCCCGGCCCCCAACAGTGACAAAAATATCGCCTCTCAAGGGGCTAAGTCCTTCTGCAAGGCATTCGAAAATGCATTGTGAGAATAGGATAGGACATCCATTTTAGAAAAATTGATATGATTCTGATATGCAAAGTTCAGAGTAATTGGTATCTGCTTTCCATGTTCCATCGGAGCTTGCTGTGTGGAAAATCAATTGTATACACACTATTAAGATTACAAAAAAACTCACGCGGTAACACATTACGAAGCTTAGAAAAACAGAATAAATATTGTGATTGCCAAATTAGTTAAAGGAAATAAAGGGGTTATAGAATTGTGATACTTGTGTGAGGACTCCCATAGGAAATAATGTTCTTACTTGATGGACGTACGTTCAGAGGCGTGCGCATCGGAGGATACCACCAATACGACCAGCCTCGCCGATTCCAACGTCAAACAACTTAATCAACCCATACTTTGTCTTTGGGAACATGGAAATGACGCAGTGAATCACATAGCAATCCTTGTGCGGCTGCTACGACAGTGGCCGGGGTTTGGGTTATCCGGAAGGAAACTTGGGTGCGACTGCTACGCATTTTCTGCTGATTGCAAGAACCGCAACGACCAGACGATGACTGATGTGAGCAAACACGTTCAGGTTCTTTAGGCATAGTGAGTGGCATCCTATTCCTAGCTACAAACAGTTTGAGGCCAAACAGACGGCCGCATCACAAATAGAGAGCTGAAATAAATTGCAAAAGCAGAAGAACAACTTAATATAATCCAATAGATCAAGCAAAAATAATCAAAACAAACTTTCTGTCTGTTCTTCCACTGAATAGTTGGAGTGCTTTAGTAGCAGTATCGAACTATCGATATATTAGATGCCGCTGTCAGTTCTGAACTTATGAATTATGATAGTATAGGCGGCCTCTCTTGGGTTTTGTCACACAAGCAGAAACAAAGAGAAGAGAAAAACACAACAAGCAGTAGCGAGAATGAAAAACGCTAGAGGGTAGCATCACTCACCTGAGCCTGCTATGAGCCTGTGACCGTGACGGTGCCCATGCCGCCTGTACCCCCACCCGGCGTCCTGTTCCTCCATGGCTCCATCACACACGACGGCTACATGTACATCCACGCCAAGGGCTCCAACCTCACCATCATCCATTGCTTCCTTCGTCTCCTATTCCATCCACTGGCCAACAGCCGCTCCCGTCGCTGTTGTTGCCACTGGGATGATGTGTGTTGTAGGCCTGAAATCCTGCTTGCACAATATGGGGCACTGTAAGACAGTACATTATACATCCTACAGGTGCAAGCCGTGATCCGCACCGTCGGGAGCGAGTCCACGATGACAACGGCGCCGACGCTGATGTGGACGGCCACCTCGCAGTCGACCCTGATTCTGGGAGGGCAAGGGCATGCCTTGGCGAGGTGGCGACACCGTCATGGTGCGAGTGCAGTAGGAAGAAACCTGGCGACTGGAGAGCGGCGTGCAGCATCGGCCAACCTCATGGAGGAAGCAACCGAAGAAGGGTACGCCAAAGACGTCGATTTGCCGGGTAGTTTGGGGAGCAGCGGATGGTGATGCTGACTTCCTTGGTGAACGCAATGATGAATCCTGTATTCTTCGGCTTCCCCTTCGGGGGATGTTGCACCTGCCCCACGTCGTCCGATCTCGACGGAGCATTAGAGGCTTATAGTGGAGTAGGCCAGGGCGCTGCGGCGAGAGGAGCCAACACCGTCACCCTCCTTTTCCGGCTGTGCCGTGTGCGGGTGTGGGGCGGCAGAGGAGACGACGACGCGGAGCTGGTTATGGCGGCTCCGTCCTTGGAGCAGCGGAGCGCGCCGCCCCGCTTTAGCATCACGGAGAGCCTGACGACCATGTCGACGAGAGACAGAGAGAGGACGGTTCTCATATGAGAGAGAGGTCGTGGTGAGGTGGGTGGTTTCTGGGAGAAGTGGGAAGCGGCATGAGTGGATCGTAGAGCATGCAGGATCGAGAGCGAGGGGACGTGAGACGTGGGATGTGCGTAAGTTTTTTTCTTTCGTGCGACGGGGTGGGGTGGAGTCGAGGAGCTTCGATTTTTTCGGGTGAGATGTTTACGACGGGAGGGCTGGTTGAACCATCACAACGACGGCACATCCCCCTTTAATAGTAGAGATTTAATAGTAGAGATTGCGCGAGCGTTCGGCAGCGGACGTTGCGGCAGTTGAAGCTGCAGCCAGACAGGGCGAACCCTATTTGACGCTCGCGTGCGTCCATCTGCTCCGCTTCCGCTGAAGCGCACGAGCGAGCAGTGCAAACGGGCCGGCCCATTTCGTGCGTTGAAGCAGGGCCAGGCAAACGGTTTTGGGAACCTTCTAGAGGGTTCCCTGGACCGATTTATTTCATGTTTTTTTCTTTTACTGGTTTTCTATTTTTCTTGTTTTCTTCTGTTTCTGTTTTCTATTTATTTTATTTTTTCTTTCCCTTTCTTTTATGTTTTTTCGTTTTTATTTTCATTCTATGTTTTAAGAAATGTTCGAAATTCCAAATTTTGTTCATGATTTCAAAACTTGTCCACAATTGTAAAAAACAGTTTTTATTAAAAAATCACAATTGTTCAGCGTATATTACAAAAATGTACAATGTATATATAAAAATTGTTCAACATATATCACAAAAATGTTCAATTTCTATTTCAATATTGTTCAGCTTATATCACAAAAGTGTTCAATGTGTAGTTAAAAATTTTCAGTGTATATTTACAAAAATATTTTATGTATATTTAACAAAATATTCAGCGTATATCACAAAAATATTCAATGTGTATTTCAAAATTGTTCAGCATGTATCCAAAAATGTTCTTTATCTATTTAAAAATTGAACGTTGTATATTTACAAAAATGTTCAATGGTTGAAATTTTTTGTATTTTTTCTGGATCTGTCACGGCATTGAGTTTAAATAAAATTGCGCGATGAACTCACCAGAAATGCTTAGTAGTTCAACTGGTGAAGAACGGTTACTCGTGGTTGCCAGGTTTCCAGTTCGATTCCTCGGTATGGCATTTTTTGTTCTTTTATATTTAAGTAGCCTCTCGCTACAACGCCATCGAATGGGCCGGCCCATTCAGTTCGCGCCTGCGCGAAAGCTCGTCCTTTTCACGCTAACGAGCGTCAGGTAGGGACTCCCGCCAGACAGCCAGGTCTAGGGTGCTGTGGCGTGGTGTAGGTGTTGCCCAGTTTGGGTGGCCGAAGCCCAGACGTTAACGGATCCTACAAGAGGCCCAGCTGGAGCAAGCTGGTGGGGCAACGCTGCAAGGCGCACATAAGCGCTGGACTGTGCTGAGCCAAGGAAAGGCAACGAGATTTGTTTGGACCAAAAGTGGACCGAGTCCACGTATGACACGGCGAGAGGCAACAGATCAGATCGGCCAGAAACAAATACATTGACGTACATCTGAAGCAAGGGCAGAGGCAAAGCAATAGCTTAGCATCGGAAGTTGAGCCAAGGGAAGAGCCGTCACGTAAAGACCAGCTAGTTGAATCGCTAGTAGTACACGAAGGTTCCGTTCGTGCACCTGGAGATCACGAGAAGACTGCTCGGTTATTTTTTCGCAGGGTCAATCGTACAAAGAACCATGGCGCCATCGGGTATCAGGTTTGAGGCGGAGAAGTTCAACGGAACTGAAAGCTTTGGGTTATGGCAGACAAGGATGAAAGATTTGTTGGCACAACAGGGATGCCTGAAGGCGTTGTTGCAGGAAGTCATGCCAGTAAGATGGAAGTATCATGTGATGGATGGGAATTCGCCGAAAACGGTTTGGGAGCCTCGAGCATGTCGTTGCAGCCGGATAAGGGCGGCTGGGTCAGACTTGTCAGTCTAACGGATCGACGCGAGTCGGTTGTTACAGAAGACGGTGGTGGGATCGGCGACGACGATGTAGGACCGTGATGCTGATGGTGACCGACTTCTGAGGCGTGGAAACACGTGGCGCAGGCCCCAAGGGCTTGTGCGGCTTCGACAAGGCTATGGCGCGGGGTTGATTCAAGACGGTGCACACGAGAGCTTGAAGATGACGGGGCGCGGGGTGGACTGATCATCTACCATGGAGTCATGTTGAAGGTGGAGCTGGATTGAGGGGCTATGGTGTAAGGATCCAGAGAATCGAAGCATATTTTAGCTGGGGAAAAAGCGAGGAACACGTAGTTCGGACTGGAGCCCAGTGGTCTGATGGAAGCGTGAAACTCGTCATCGGTCGGTGATGATCAGTGATACTCTGCAGTGGGGGTTGAGTGGTGTGGGTTCGCGACCCTTGAGACTCGACCAGGACAGCGGAGGCTCGACGCAGTAATAGCGGCGAGGCGTGCGGTATGCACAGACATGGAGACGGGCCAGGGCTCTGGTGGTCATACATGTGGTGAGACATCTGCGAAGTTGACTTGGGATGACTACAAGTAGCGGTGAAGTTGTTTCAAGTTTCAGACAGGCAATCAAGGAAGGAGCGGTGATGTTGAGTTCAGGTAACTCTTATGTGTGACACCCAATATGTGAGTTGTTCACTTTCACGCAGGTCAGTGATCGGTGTGTGATGATGTTGACGGGCACTCTGGAAGTTGGGAGCACAAATTAGAGTAAGGAAAACTTAATTTCGCTCGAGCATTGACTGTGGTCAAAAAAAGAAGGGACTACAAGTTGCAGGTGGAGTCATATGAAGTCTTTGGAGTAGCAGGGGTTCTCATGAGATAAGCTCAAGTCCGATGTACATGCAAGTTTGACGCATGGACAAATCCAGGATGGTGCAGAATATTCGCCAAGGTGGAGTTTGTTGGAGTTGTGTCGAATATAGTGTACGAGGTAGGTTACAGTTGGACTTGTAATTGTATTGTGTTTAGATAGGATATGAAGTCGTGTTCAAGTAGGACACTTGTATCTTAGGCCTCTCATATATAGTGAGGGTAGACACACGATGTAACCTATGCCAACATAATAGCACAGGCTCGCAAGGGGGAGCCGGCGGCGTGTGCCGACACCCGGGTGGCCGGTGTGCGGTATTGTGACGATGTCACGAGGAGGAATGCCCGTAGTCAAGCCTCGGAGATGTAGCCATATCGATGAACCTCGTTAACAAATCTCGGTGTCGTGCTCGTGTGATCACTTGGTTCTCGGATGATCAACGGTATGCCTCAGATTTATTCTAACAATGCGCTGCTCCGCACTCCAGGTGGCCACGCCCTCTCCTACCTCGCGCTCGTGCTCACCGTCGTCGGCCACTGCATGTGCGCCGCCTTAGCCGGCATCTTCCTCGTCGCCGACCCAGGAGACATTTTCTTCTGGATCCTGTGCATCGTGGGCATCTTGGTCTATGCGGCGGGCGACATCATCAGCTTCCTGGGGCTCCTCCTGGGAGGTGAGTAGTAGTGTAGGACTGAGAAGCAGGGGCAGGGAGGGCAGTAGGCACTAGCCAGTAGGCAGCCGATTGCTTCAGCTAGCTGCAGGAGATCGTATGAATCTAGTAATGCGCTGTTGCTACTTAATTAGCTAAAGTGGGCTATATATTTAGCCTCCCTGGATTATATTGTGGTTACTACTAGGATCGTGAGTTACTATATGCTTAATCATATCCAACTTCTTCGGTAGTATAATTAATTAATTAATTAATGTTGGATAAACTGCTCGCAGCAGTTCATATCTATACTATGCGTACACTGACTCACTCATGTTGTTTCTGGTGTGGAGTGGGCCATTATTTCATCAATGTGACTTGGAGATGGCTAGGCCATCAAGATTCAGGCACATGTCGGGCTTTTTCGGGGGATTTTTGGGTGTGGACGGAGAGACCTGAGCTGACCCTCTCGATCGGCGTTGAGATCATCGTGTTGACGGATACCTGGACGGACGTACAGTGCAAAGTGCTGAACCGCTGATCGGTCATGGGTTTGGCCATGACCATAAGCCTTGTGCGTGCAAAGACCACCATGCCGTTCATGCATGAAGGGAGGGTACGAACGTGTATCTGTTTTATCTTGCTGCGTGTAGCATACATGTAGTAGCACTAGACAGTACGGAGAGAAGCGTCAGAACTAAATTTAATCGATTATAGGAGAATCGACGAGATAGCTTTGTTGTACAAGACATCACAGTTCTTTTCCTTGACAAATCCCGAGGGGTGGATTTCACCAATGTTACATTTAGGCTTGAAAGCTAGTTATATCAATGAGAGGACACATAAAGATGTAGTGCTTCCAAAGTTGATCAGCAATATATACTATCATTCTGCTTTCTAAAAATACGAACATGAAAAATATACACCAATTGCGATTGGTGTGTCGCAAACGCAAAAATAATAGCCCATCGCAAGCAGCCAGCCAAGCCGTGTGTGCAATGAAGGGTGTCATTCGCACACGACTTCGCAAAACCGCATGCAATGGTAAACACTCAAGGGTGCGGTTGGAAAATCCAACAGTGCACAATGTTTAGTACTCATTCATGGATACAGTTGAAGAAATCCAACCGTGTGCGATGTCGATCTGGAATTTGGAAAAAACGGCCGCGACTTCCCTGGCTGGCGATGGGCGGCATCGCTGCAAGGTAGGGACAACGCCAAAGCTGCATGTCGACGCGGCCACACCAGTCGCCGGAGCCATGCGTCCTCCACGCCAGTAGCCTGAGCCGTGTGTCCTTGTCGTGGTGCCATCAAGGCTAATGGAGCAACTCATCATTATGAATCCACCGAATGTGCGTGCTCGTCGGTAGCCAGGCGAGTGGCTCCTCTTCTTGCTTCCACTAGAGACCACCAGATCAAATGCAACGTGCCCCTCGCCATTGTGAAACAAAATGAACAAGAGAGGTGCGGAGAGAGTCATGCAGGGATCTTTGGCACATCACCGGAAGACGAACAGACATGGTGTAGGAGGGAACCATGCCTCCTGGCCAATCACCGGAGTCGCGCCTCCTTCTCATGGTGCCAGAAGCAGCTCATGTCCATTTATCCACCGTATCTGATGGAGGTTGTTGATGCTGAAAATATGAGCAAATTACTACGAGATTTAATCCGAATAAACAGAAGATAAATCATGACCACAACAGTAGAGATTAAACTAATCATGCGAACTAGCATAGCAGATGAACATATCACATCTAGGGCACATACTAGAAGCATAAATTCTACTACGATCTCGAACAGGAAGGATAGAATCACATACGGTGCAGCGGGTGCAGCACCGCCGGCGTTGACGTTGTCACCCATGTCGTCGAGGACGAGGTTGCCGAGGTCGGGGAAGAAGTCGTCGTTCGCGAAGTCGTCGCTGCCAGCAGTCGCGCGAGTGCGCTCCCCAAAAACCTGATCGCCCCTCTCCCGTACAGGATCACGAGAGGCGGGGTTCCGGAGGCCTGCTGTCCCTTCTCGCGGTGCACGCCTGAAGGAGGAATGAAGAAGACTTGCTTGGCGGCGCAATGATCTGGAACGGTGGTGAGAAACCATACGAAGCGGCGACGGCTAGGGTAGACGTCTGCCTGACTATATAGTGTGGGCCGGGTAGGTCGTGGGAGTAAACCCCACGTCCGAGTCGTCATGATCCAAAAGAATCGGAAACGGTTCAGTAATTAACGCGTCCGTTAATTATTAATTAATGACTCATTAATTTTTCCATGCAGCAAAAATATAGACAACGTGCATAGCTCTGTCCTCGGCTCGGCTCAATTCCGCAACCCGCGGCGCGTCGTGACAAGGCGTGGCGTGGCGAGGTGAGCGTGTAGGTCTCCTCTTCTCATGCTCATACAAGTGGTAGAAGAGCTCACCTTTTAAAGAGGTGCAACTCTCTCTCAACTTCTGGGGTGGGACTAAACTTTAGCCTCACTCACTCCACTCACATGTGTGCATGAATGGGCCAAGAGAATTTCAGAATTTTAGTTGGGCTTTGAGCCAAAGGCCTACTAGCAAAATTCCAACAATCCCCCACAAAGTCTCATTGGCACATCTCATCATTTAGTTCCAAAACATTGTTTTATATATCGGTGCTTAGTGAAGACTGTGAAGTTGAACTTCCACTTAGAAATTTATGCTACACTAGATCACAACTTGAATAGTGGACTATGCCTTGAACTACAAGTTTTCTGTGAAAGTAGTTTCACACAGATTCTTGACCGATACTGGGCTGCCGCAAGGCTTCCCCGCGGATGGAGCGTATACGTCATACTCCAGGGCCTTTCATGAATTTATTAGAGAACACCCAATTCTCACAGACTGCGATGTTAACAGTCAAATTCATATAGGTGTGTTCCTCAGAAGATGTTCTGCAGGACAACATCTCTGCTTACCTGAATAAGCCACTTGGAACACATTAAGATAAGTATCAACCTGCCATGCAGATCAGGAGGGTATTGCATCTTCACGGAGTGGGATAATTAATATAGGGATACTCTCCTCCCAGCTGACCAACAGCTTGTCTCCCACTTCTACTTCACGGGATCTCTGATCACATAGAGTGGGTTACCACTATGGACAACTCATGCGGTGGGTCTCAAACCCATCTCCATCGATGCATTATCTATCACATTACGTGATAGACCCTTTGTGAAGGGATCTGCCAAGTTTTTCGATGTTTGGATATAATCCAACATAATAACTCCGGAGTTCCTCGGTTTTCTGACAGATTTTAGTCTCCTCTTCACATGCCTTGAGGACTTCATATTGTCCTTAGAACTGTTTATCTTGACGATCACAGTTTGATTATCACGGTTCATCAGGATAGGGGGTATTGGTCTTTCAATCATAGGTAAGTCCATCAAGAGTTCACGAAGCCACTCTGCTTCAACAGTGGCAGTGTCTAATGCTGTGAGTTCTGCTTCCATAGTTGACCTCGTTAAGATGGTCTGCTTGCAAGACTTCCAGGAAACAGCGCCACCACCAAGTGTAAAAACATAACCACTTGTGGCCTTAATCTCATCAACATCAGATATCCAGTTTGAGTCACTATAACCCTCTAGTACCCTTGGATACCCGGTGTAGTGAATCCCATAGCTCGCGGTGCCTTTCAAATAGCGCTTAACTCTCTCAAGCGCATGCCAATGATCATCTCCCGGTTTTGACACAAACCGACTCAGCTTGCTCACAGCAAAAGTCCATCAAGAGTTCACGAAGCCACTCTGCTTCAACAGTGGCAGTGTCTAATGCTGTGAGTTCTGCTTCCATAGTTGACCTCGTTAAGATGGTCTGCTTGCAAGACTTCCAGGAAACAGCGCCACCACCAAGTGTAAAAACATAACCACTTGTGGCCTTAATCTCATCAACATCAGATATCCAGTTTGAGTCACTATAACCCTCTAGTACCCTTGGATACCCGGTGTAGTGAATCCCATAGCTCGCGGTGCCTTTCAAATAGCGCATAACTCTCTCAAGCGCATGCCAATGATCATCTCCCGGTTTTGACACAAACCGACTCAGCTTGCTCACAGCAAAAGAGATGTCAGGCCTCATGGCACTCGCCAAATACATAAGCGAGCCAATAATCTGAGAATACCTCAGTTGATCTCTAGCAATCCGTCGATTCTTTCGAATCAACACACTAGCATCATATGGAGTTGGAGAAGGCGTGCAGTCGCTATACCCAAAACGACTCAAGACCTTTTCCACATAATGAGACTGAAGCAGTGTGATCCCACCATTCTCATCTCTCAACAGCTTGATGTTTAATATAACATCAGCTACTCCTAGATCCTTCATCTCAAAACAGCGAGATAAGAAATCCTTAGCCTCCTTGATTAAATCAAGTTTGGTTCCAAAGATCAATATATCGTCGACATACAGACAAAGAATAACTCCTTTGCCCCACCATAGCGATAGTACACGCACTTGTCACCATCGTTTACTACAAAGCCGGCAGCAGTTAATGTTCTTTCGAACTTCTCATGCCACTCCTTAGGAGCTTGTTTAAGGACATATAAAGACTTTAGTAACTTGCACACCTTTCCTTCCTGACCAGGTACTACAAAACCATCTGGCTGATCCATGTAAATTTCCTTCTTCAACTCTCCATTGAGGAAAGTCGTCTTAACGTCCATTTGATGAACGAGAAGACCATGTGAGGCAGCCAGTGATAGTAGCACCCGAATTGTGGTCAGTCTAGCCACGGGTGAGTAAGTATCAAAGAAGTCTTCACCTTCTTTCTGAGTATAACCCTTGGCCACAAGCCGTGCCTTGTACTTTTCAATCGTACCATCAGGTCTAAGCTTCTTCTTGAACACCCACTTACATCCTACAGGTTTGCACCCATAAGGACGGTCAGTGATCTCCCAGGTACCGTTAACTAAGATGGAATCCATCTCGCTACGTACAACTTCCTTCCAGCAGTCAGCATCAGGAGATGCATAGGCTTCTGAAATAGTCCTGGGTGTGTCATCCACGAGGTACACAATGAAATCATCACCAAAAGACTTTGCAGTCCTCTGTCTCTTACTCCTCACAGGAGTTCCATTGTTACCCTCAACAGGATTCTCAACGTGTTCCATCGCAATGGTGGGTTCAGGAATTACAGTGAATTCCTCACTAGATGGAGTAGGTATCTCCTAATTTGATGAACTCGACATATCCTTCATAGGAAATATGTCCTCAAAGAAAGTTGCATCATTTGATTCCATAATCGTACCAACATGCATGTCGGATACCTTAGATTTTATTATCAAAAATCTATAGCCGATGCTATGAAAAGCATAGCCCAGAAGAACACAATCCACGGTTTTTGGTCCAAGCTTGCGCTTCTTGGGAATTGGTATATTGACTTTCGCCAAACAACCCCAAGTACGTAGGTAAGAGAGTTTCAACATTTTCCTTTCCCATTCCTCAAATGGAGTCATGGTCTTATGCTTTGTGGGAACTCGGTTTAGGACATGACACGCAATCATTAGCGCCTCCCCCCACCATTCCTTGGATAGACCCGAAGTGTCTAACATGGTGTTAACCATATCAGTTAGAGTTTGGTTCTTTCTTTCGGCTACCCCATTTGACTGGGGTGAGTAGGGAGGCGTCCTCTCATGGATTATACCATGTTCCGCACAAAACAGATCAAATTCATTGGAAAAATACTCTCCACCACGATCGGACCTAAGCCGTTTAATTTTTCGATCAAGTTGGTTCTCTGCCTCAGCTTTATAGTTTTTAAAGAAATTCAAAGCCTCATCTTTTGATTTCAGAAGATACACATAACCATATCTAGTGGAGTCATCAATCAACGTCATGAAGTATCTCTTTCCACCTTTTGTCAACACGCCATTTATCTCACAAAGATCAGAATGTATAAACTCTAGTGGCGCCAAGTTTCTTGCCTCTGCAGTCTTATGGGACTTGCGAGGTTGCTTAGCTTGCACACATACTTGGCACTTGGAGCCTTTAACAGCAGAGATTTTCGGAATTAAATTCATATTGGCTAACCGCGTCATGCAACCAAAGTTAATATGACAGAGTCGTGAATGCCAAATATCAGACTCATTATTGTGGCAAACATTATTAATAACTTTAGTGCAAATATCTAACAAAGATAGGCGGAACAAGCCTCCGCACTCATAGCCTTTTCCAACAAATTGTCCACACTTAGAAATTACAACTTTATTGGATTCGAAAACCAACTTAAAAGCATCTCGACATAAACGGGAACCGCTAACGAGATTTTTATTGATGGACGGCACATGATGAACGTTCTTCAGACGCACAGTCTTCCCCGAAGTAAACTTCAGATCGACCGTACCAACACCTCGAACGATGGCATGTGACCCGTTCCCCATCAGCACGGGTGAAGTCCCTGTTGCCTGGTAAGAAGAAAACATGGAGGCGTCAGCACAAACATGTACATTGGCACCGGTGTCAATTAACCAATCAGGGGATTGAAATACTGAAAGGATGGTAGGAAAAATACCGTACCCTGATTCCTTCATATCAGTATCACCGATGACAACATTAGCGGACTTGCCGCTCTTCTCATGTTCGCGCTTCTCAAAGCGGTTAGGACACTTCGGAGCCCAGTGATTAGGATCACCGCAGACATGGCAAAGTCCCTTCCCCTTCTTATGAGAATTCTTCTTGAAGTTGGTAGAATGTGATGGCTTGTTCTTTGTATCAAACTTGCCTTTGCCCTGAGTTTTGTTCTTATTGTTTTTGAATTTGTTGGGCTGGGAGTTCTTCTTCTGTACCATGTGGGCACTAGAACCCCCCTCAGCAACTCGAGCACGTGTGTCCTTTGCTCTCGCCTTCTCTTCAACATCAAGAGTACCAATGAGATTCGAAACGGAAAACTCCTGTCTCTTGTGTTTCAGGGAAGTAGCAAAATTGTTCCACGAAGGTGGAAGCTTGGCAATGATGCCTCCGGCAACAAATTTGTCCAGCAACACACACTTGAAGTACTCAAGTTCTTTTGCGAGCGACTGTATCTCATGAGCCTGCTGTACAACAGGGCGCTCATCAGTCATCTTGTAGTCATAGAATTGCTCTATGACGTACAACTTGCTGCCGGCGTCCGAGGCACCAAACTTGGTCTGCTGTCCCTTCTCGCGGTGCACGTCGGAAGGAGGGATGGAGAAGACTTGCTTGGAGGCGCAATGATCTGGAACGGTGGTGAGAAACCATACGAAGCGGCGGCGGATAGGGTAGACGTCTGCCTGACTATATAGTGCGGGCCGGGTAGGTCATGGGAGTAAACCCCACGTCCGAGTCGTCACGATCCAAAAGAATCGGAAACGGTTTAGTAATTAACGTGTCCGTTAATTATTAATTAATGACTCATTAATTTTCCCATGTAGCAAAAATAGACAACGTGCATAGCCCTGTCCTCGGCTCGGCTCAATCCCGCAACCCGCGGCGCGGCGTGGCGAGGCGAGCGAGGAGGAGCGAGCGAGCGTGTAGGTCTCCTCTTCTCATGCTCATACAAGTGGTAGAAGAGCTCACCTTATAAAGAGGTGCAACTCTCTCTCAACTTTTGGGGTGGGACTAAACTTTAGCCTCACTCACTCCACTCACATGTGTGCATGAATGGGCCAAGAGAATTTCAGAATTTTAGTTGGGCTTTGGGCCAAAGGCCTACTAGCAAAATTCCAACAGTTGATGGCTCAATGGCGGCATCCCGCGGTCAGGCACAACTACCCCTAAGGACAATCGGCGCTGTCGGGTGGTTCTGATTTGCGGCGGGGCTTGGATGCAGGGCGAACTTCGATGGTGCATTAGTTGACTTCCTTTCAGTGACATCGAGCTATGGACGCAAGAAAGGGAGTGCGTTGAGCTTGCACCTCTCGACGTCGTGCTCTTAGTGGCCGGTGCTCATGGTGGGTAATCAGTCCGACTACAACAACCACTGGTAGCTCGTTATCTGAGAGGTAGAGAGAGCAGCAGTGGGACACATGTACATCCTCATTGCGAGCTTGGGGAATGTCGAGTTCACCTCGTCCATCAACTATCGGGGAGGCGGATACATTGAAGGGGCACATGCACATCTAGCATATTATATTGGTTAAGTGTTGTTAACTTGTTATCCCCTTCAAAGAAACAATGTTCACTTGATTTCCAAAGCTAGAATTCCTTTTGATCGGTTCTAAAGTTTATTTAGAACTTTGTGCATATGAGTTCCCATCAAAATTGTGGTGAAGAAGACTTTTATTTGATGGCAAAACTTTACTGAGATTTCACTATGCCATACGTTCTCTGAATGTCAGGTTGACACTAAACAAGATTTGTCAGCTGTAGCAAAAAAATATTCTTGTGTATGTACATTTGAAAAGTGAGCATGTGAGCGATTGGTTCGATATGATTTTCATCTGTTTTGTTGGATGCTGAAACATGTTTCATGTATTGAGAGGTTCAGACTTTTAGTTCGCCGATTTCCCGTGTGTTCATAATAGATTAGGATGACCATGTATCTCATTTTGCTAAAGCAACTAGCTGGTAATGTAGGCTCTGGTGGTCCAACAACATCTGAATTGTTGCTTTTAGCGAAAATCTAATTGTTGTAGATGATCTACTTTCTTCCTGACAAAGTAAAGAATGTCTTAGGTTTGTTGCCCACATCTTGAAATTAGAGAATAACTTGTTGTCCACACCTCGAAATTAGAAGAAGTTGTGGAAAGAGAGAAAGTTAAGCTCACTCAAGATAATGGCTTGAAAATTTGCGTTGTTGGGAAGCACATGATGTATACCTCAGTACCTCACCATTTTATGTCTTGATGGTGGCATGCGGATAATGGACATCACCTTTTTCTTCTTCTTTTGCCACGTTTTTCAAATAGATGACAAGGGTCAAGATAAAGCATGTAGACTTTTGATACCTCACCACTTTTATGTCTTGATGGTGGGCATGCTCATGATAGGCATCCATGTCATGTTTGAATTATTTCCGACACCATATGCAAGTTGCGTCACATCCGGCCATCTATCGCCCTCTTTTTTACTAAGGAAACTCCAGAAATTGCAAAATTTGTAGAAAACCAAAACAACTTGGCATGGTGCCTTCATTTAATTTGGTCATACAAGTAAATGAAAAAATTAAGGTCATTTAACGGATGTTGATAAACAACGTGCTCTTAGCGGAGCCTTCTCACCTATCTAGACACCCTAGGTTGCACATGCTATTTTTTTGGACATTCAAAAAAGAGCATCAACTTTGGTCAACTGGTGGGCATGCACATGGTGAAGATGTGAACATTTTCAAATTTGCCAGCATTTTTTCATATTTACGAATTTTTTTTGAATTTTTTTATGTTCTAGGGCCTAAGTACTTTTTTCTTCTCTAAATTTTCATTATTCTTCTCTTTTTCGTTGATTGATTTTCTCCTTCTTGAACTTTTTTTAAACCTGTTCAAAAATTTGAAAATTTCTTTAGACTACAAGATTCTTTTTTCAATACAAATTTAAAAAATGATCTGGAATTTCACAAAATGTCCCTGTACTCTCATACGGACCCTTCTCGCCTGCCTGAACAATATCTGTTGAATATGCTTTATTTTTGGACATGCATGAAATGACCTAACTTTTGCCAGCAGGTGGGCATGCTCATGGAAGTCATCCATGTCAGATTTGAAAGTTTCTAGCATCGTATGCAAGTTGTGTCACGTCTGGCCATTTATCGGGCATTGTTCACTCAGAAAACTCCAGAAAATGCAAAAAATGTCGAAAGCTCAAATAACTTGGCATGGTTCCTTGAATTGGTCATATACGCTCACGAAAAAATTGAGGTTATTTGACGATGCCGAAAAAATGTGCTCTCATACAACCCTTCTGACTTTTTCATTGCTTTCATGTTTCCTTTTTCGTTTCTTGTTTTCTTTTCAAATTTATATACCTTTTTGAAAAATGTTTGTGATTTCAATGTTTTTTGTTGGAAAATTCAAATTTTGTTAATGATTTTTAAAAGTTTTTCAGAGTTTTAAAAAAGTGTTCGTTTACAATTGTTTCTATAAATTCAAAAAATGTACAAGATTTTCAAAAAATGTTCTTTTTCTAGAAATTGTTATGAATGTTAAAATTCTTGCCGCATACAATCTTTTCTCAAAACTCTAATAACGTTCATGTTTTCCCATAATGTTTGGAACTTTCAAAAAATGTTCGGGTTTTTAAAACTTGTTTGCGGTTTCCCAAAAATTTTGAGTTTTTTAGAAAATTCAAAAAATTCTCTTGTTTTCATATTTTTGAGTAAATTCCAAAAATATACGAGAATTTCCGAAAAGGTTATTGTTTTCTGAAAACTGTTCAGAATGTTAAAAATGTTCCTGTTTCCATATTTTCCTGAAAATCAAAAAAATGTTTGGAAATTACTTAGAATGTTCGCGCTTTTGAGAAATTGTTCAGAATTTCCAATATGTTCCCATTAACAAGTTTTCTTCTCTAAGTTCCAAAAATGTACGCGTTTTTTCATATAATATTTAGGATTTAAAAAAATGTTTCCTGTCAAAAAAGGCAAGGTTTTAAACTTTTTTTAATTTTCAAAGTTTGTTGAAACAATTGCTGGATTTTCAAACATTACTCGCTTTTTAAAAAAATATTCACAATTTCCAAGAAAAGATAAAAAATCCAAAAACTGCCAGGATTCTGTGTTGTAGTTAGTTCTTAAAGTGGCACACTCTTTATTAGCAACTAACGTGTCCGAGGGTGACCGGAAAGTAGCTGCTCTTTCTAAGGTGGAGGTGTAGAGTTTGAATCCATGTGAGGTTGCTCTTAATTCTTTTTTTTAGCAATTTCTTGGGCCGGCCCAGTCAGGGGTATGCAGAGCGTATACAAGTATAAAGTGGGTATACCATGTCAAAAGTCTATATTGCCCTTTATATGTTTTGTGTGGAGTTGTACCGAAGCGGGAATAAAAATGCAACTAGTTTTCTAGTTTTTAATGATCGAGTTATTTTCCTAGAATTGTGCAAATGCAATTTACTATTAGTCAGGTTATGTAAAACTCTGCACTCATGAACTTGTCATGATGTTGAAAGAAAAGCACACACCCATAAAAAACACTGCATTTTCTCTCTCTCCAATCTCTACTCCTCCCAGGACTCTCACCGCATCTCTCATGGAACATGTCAGTTTTTTTCTCTATCTTTTCTCTCACACAACGAGAGAGAGTTATTCGCAAAAAAAGAAAAAACGAGAGAGAGTTGCCCTTTCTTCTCCGTGTCACAAAAAATCTCTCTCTCTCTCTCTCTCTTCAGAATCTCTTTTCCAGCATGCGGGATATAGGGGTGAGTTTTATCCACAGGGTAGCTCTTTACTTATTCCTTGTCTTTGTCTCTTCACATGTAGGCAGGCAGGTCACGAGGGGCGTGTTTGGTTGCGTGCATAGAGCCAAACCAAGCCCGCGCGGGAAGCATGAGGTCTGTTTGTTTGCCTGGTTTCACTATTGGGCCTGCATCGCACGCTTCTTAAAGCAGCCTAGAGCCTGGCTTGCTGGAAATGCTAGAATCGGCAGTTTCTTGCGAGCCAGGCCGAGCCGAGGGCAAGGGATGCGAGGTGATTACGTGAGGTCTTCTTCAACCTCCGGTAAGCTCCTATCTAATCTCCTCTCTCTGATCCACACAACGGTGCTTCGGTTCGAGGTAAGCTCTACACGAAAAAGATGCACCTCGATGCTATGGTTCCATTTAGCCGATCGGTTCATAATTTCGTCGGTCGTAAGTTCTTAATTTCGTCTTTTCGTTCGAAACTATTCTGGACGAATTTTGTCAGATTTGTCGCAGTTCCTCACAACATTCGTGTTGTAAATTTTTAGTTTCGACGATCGTAGCTTCATCTCTCTTTGAGCAACAGTCTACTACACTGATGCCGCCATGTCGAGCTCCTCTGTCCTCTGCCCAGAGCCCTCCTATTCGTCCCTCTCGACGCCGAATCCCCTCCCCTTGATCTCCTTGCCCACGTCCTACTACATTAGAGTCGTTTCCGGCGTCGCTCATCTCGACCTACTCTTCTTGTGTCCTCTGCCTCCGTGCACAGTGCAGTTCGCCGCGCTGCCGATGGGGTCGAACATCTTGGCCTCCTCTCCCTCGCCCTACTACACTCAAGTCATTTCCGGTGTCGATCATCTCGGCCTCCTCTCTCGTCCACTGCACTGACGATACCATGACGCGGGCACTACATTCCCCTCCTCTGTCAAATGTCTTTCCGCGAGCACCGCAACTAGTTCGCCGACGGTGTCGCTCCCCATGCCGCCGACAAGGTCACTCGTCTATGACTCCATGCTCGTCATGTCGGACACGGCGCCACGGCCACTATCCACCGCAGTCGCCATGGTCGGGCGCACACTGCGTTTCTTCTCCGCCTTCCTCTGCTATAGCTCTTAACCCTGTGTGCTAAGTGCAAGTGCTAGCTCTTAATCATACCTCATGCGGACAACCAAACAGCATGTAGTTGTATGCGCCGAGATAATGCAGGCAACCAAACAACATGCCAAAGTTGATCCACTGATGCAGGCAGTCCGTATGCAGGCAAACAAACAAGTTGCAGATGTCACATATGAGGCTGTTTTTCGAGAGCCGGGCTGAGTGGAGAAGTATATGCAATGTGGCTACTGTAGCCAGCAACCAAACACGCCCGAGAGGAACAGCGCCATGCAAGCTCTTGTATCCCTTGGTGTCAGTAGTCTGATCTTTTGTGCCAAGAAACTCTCAACCTCAAGTATACATAGTACACACCCGTGGCCGCAGAAGATCAGAACCACCCCTGCCCGCTCGCCAGACGTCTGGCCTGCGAGATTCCAAACATGAGCAAGGCCTAGGCCGATCACATGCATGGAGCCAGTAATCTCCTATGAGATTATCGCTTGAGGGCAGGAGGCCTCGCTCGTACGCACGCACGATGCTGTCGTCCCACACCCAATACTCACACTGGATTTTTGGAAGCCTGGATGCTTGTTGCTTCAGAATTGATACTATCCCCATCACCACGGGGCAATAGCTGGACGTCACCACGACGGGCCGCCAAGGCAGCAATCGACTTGTCCACCACGACTGCCCAAATAATCCGAGCATCACGTGCTGGACGGGCATACTCCGTAGAGAAGAATAATTAATGGCAATCAGAATCAGTCTCGAGGAATAGACCATGCACGTGAGTTGTCTGATCAAATGTGTGACATTGATTTGGCATGTTGGAACTTAAATGACTGCAGACATGCCTTCCATGTCTTTTCTCCAATGGTTTGTGTGCCCTTTCATCCTAGATGAATTTATATTTTATAATTTTGTCGTGTCATAATGTACTATTCCTCAAACGTAGCTGGTCAGCGCGTATGATCTTAATTTGACTATGTATTTTGAACTCAATTGCATTGAAATTTTGTGGGGAGAACTTTCCAGGAGTACCATTTTGTGTAATATTTGCTGAAACAGTCAACCCTGGTAATAATTTTCTTTTTGCTGAGTAACAAAAGTCACAAGGTTTGAGTTTGGTCATAGATTAGCATTATCTTCAGTTTGTATAGCTTGGTGACTGTTACATTGCAGAACATGAATGAGAAGAGGATGGGCCATGAGTTCCGGAATGACAGAGACACCCGATGCTTTGAGCACCTAAATTTGGTTAGGTTTAGTAGGCTTCTTGAGTATAGTGGTGATCGGTTGATCATTGTCGATTACGTTTCCAATGGCAACCTTCAAGAAATCTCGAAGGTAAGCATCATATGATCCTTCACGTTCCTCCTATCTATGTACGATAGATGCAATAGTATTTTCAAATTCTATGTTACTAAGTTCAGATGTTGCGGGTTTGAATGAAACTTTTCTTGAGTTCTCTGTCAGATTAAAAACTGCAACTGATGTGGCCCATGCAACTGAGATTAAAAACATGGGGAAGAATCATAAAAGATCTTGCTAAACAGAATCATAAATGACAGGCCGCGAAGTCTCGTAAAATGGTCTGGGTGATACGGCTGCCTCAATGCTTGATGCTATGTTCTGTAAGAGGCCAAGGTACTATATTTTGTCTCTGATGCATAATCTGGGCTTTTTTCTGTTATCTGTCCTTTTAGAGGCAACGATCAAAATGGTTTTTCTACATGAAGCAAGAAACCAGTTTGGTCTTTTTTATGCAGATACCAAATAGATTTGTGTGCATATAATTTTTCTTTGTACTGCATAATCATATTATCCACACATAATGAAGGAAAGAACACATGCTGAAGTGGAATGAACGTAAATAACTTCAGCTGAGACGTCTGGTGTTTCGTTGCTCGCTCTTGCTGGCATCCTTGATGTCGCTTGCTTGCCCGCGTCACTAGAAAGAAGGTGCGGACAGGTGACAGGTTTTACTAATCTTTCTACAAGTTTGTTTGCTCCTTACATATTTCATACATGTTGACCGATCCTGAAACTGCAATAGCAAGTTGCGTTGTGTTTCTGTCCGCATTTCAGAATGATGCACTTGAAACTACGGGGTTGCCAATCTCGCCCGTGTTCCTTTCTTGATGCTACTCGACTGGATTTGTTATGTGTATCAATGCTGAGGCTATGATGGCATTCTGCAATAGACTCTGAAAGAGAGGTAAGAGCAAGATCATTGTTGCTTGTAGTGGCTCCGCCTTATGCATTGGCTAAATTATTTGTTGTGCTTCTCACAAATTGTTAGAACAATTGTGTGTGTTTCTGTCGGAGGCTACGGTGTCTCGATTGACAAGCATGGTTTACAGGAGATAGATGTAGCTGCTCTGTTTTCTTCTTTCGGGGCAGCTGCTGCAAATTCAACTACAGGCTAAGTATATATGATTGTTTCTTTGTCCGCCACTTAGACTGTAATTATTTTAGCAGGGGTAAATCGATCTGATAGTATGTGCTAACTGGCCATCACTTCAGTGCCTGATTTAGTGACATCATAACTCTTCATCTACGATTAGTACTTGAATATCGGGTGGCCTGAATAATAGTGCACACCATTGTATTTGAGTAACATATTAGATGGTTGTCAGTCTTAGAGTTAATTGAGTACTTCCTCAGACTGCCCGAAAGTACATCATGAAACACTAGCCCTCATATTTGTTTCTATAAATGAACTCAATCTTGCATGCCTTGATCATGTTTTTGTCCTTGTTGAAGAAGAAAGATGCCTTGCAAATAGAGTTGGAGCAAGGCCTACTGGAGTTCTTTTTTGAGATGAAATCTACTGGACTTAGCTTTGATTTTGTAGAGGAAAATATTTATTGAATATAAGTAGAATAGTTGAATGAAAAACATTTTTCAATGCATGGTTGACTATTGTGGTGGTTCTTTCTCCATGCATGGTTGCATGTTGATGTGGGTCTTATTCCATTCATAATTCTATGCTCACATGATTATTATTTTTGGAAAAAGTAGTTGTTTGCTATGAGAGAAATGTCACATATTTTTTTATATAGTGAATAATATCGCATACCCTAACAAGTCATTTCTCGAGAATAATTTACCAACAACTGATTTACACGCGGGACTATAGTTTATTCAAATTGGGATGTGACACACTCTACAAAAAAGATACGATGTCACTCACTCTGACTAAAAATGTCACATGCTCGCATCTAGCAGCTGACCAATTGATATACATACATACATACATACATACATACATACATACATACATATCACGCTATTCGTCACCCTGGGTGAGGAAGAGTTATTCTTCACCCCCTCTATTTTACCATCAATGCCCCATATTTTTACGTTCCGTAAATTTTATCTTATTTCCGACGTAAAAAGAGACCGTAAGAAAATATATAATCGCTGTAAAAAATATTTTATGTTATGTAAAATTACAAACGTAAAAACAAAATGTAAAATACACATAAAGTGCAAATTTTCTTGTCTTATGACCTATATTTTTATTTTCTTATGCCAAATTTTATATAATGAATCTATAGGGATGTAACTATTTAAATTGCAAATGTAATTTAATTACGAAATAATCGTAAGATTACCTCAGGTGAAGAATAACTTATTCTGCACCCTGGGTGATGAATAGTAACACTATATATATATATATATATATATATATATATATATATATATATATATAGTATAAGAGCTTATTTTTGTATACCAGAGTATATGTTTATATGCTCACTTTGATATCGCTTCTACCGTTCAGATATCTGATGTCATATCGCTTCTACCGTTCAGGTACATGGCTGAAGGATCTTTTAGTATGCAAGTATGGAGCAATTTCTAAAATGGCTAGCTTGCATGATGTCACTTGTCATCCTTGTCATCTATCTCTTTCACACTACTACCTGCAGCTGGAGGCATGAGGCCTAGGAAGGTGATTCTGTACTGTTTTTCTGAAACCTCGGTTGTACTCGTGATTTCTTGTCTCATTAATCTGACAGCTACACAGGACAACTTCTGAATATATTACAGTTAATGCCTTTCTTCTTGGAGCTTTTGTGTTCGGGACTAGCATGATTTGTTGGCATGTGGGTCGCGGTATGTGCAAATTTTAGTTTCAAGTGCTGCTTGGGGGTCTGCAATGGAAGCGTTGCAGGTTTTATTTGTCATCTATGGTGTTCGTCTTTCATGCGTTTCCCCCTTCTACTATTTGAAATGGTGAATAATTTGCCAAAACAGATTGGTGTTCGTGCAGGTGATTTCTCAGCCATCACATGACTGTATTTGGTGTGGCACTACTCTATGCAAACATTTTATGTTTGACTTGGAGTATAGATTCGCCTGATGGTTATGGACAGTAAGTCTCTTGCAAGCTTGACTTTTTTCCACCATTAAATCCACACCTTTTTCCTTTGTTTACATGCCCCCACATATTTTGGCGTTCAACTTTTGACTAACTAAACGTGGGTTAGTTCATAAAAGTTATACCATTGAATTTCTGACATGTGAATCATCTATTATTGGTCAATGTTCAAACACAAAACCCGAGGGCACCATGTAAATAGAGACGGAGGTAGTAGTTATTAGTTTTCGCAATGTATACAGTTTTAAACTATTAGTGGTAATTCTTTTAAGAATTGATGAGCACGTGTTCATAAAATAAAAGGATTGGAGCAACAATTTATTGGAAAGTACCACAATGCGACCAACAGTGGAAATCTGAGTGGATAGTGTTGGTACTCTTTTATATATAGTATTCAGTTTTCACATGGAAAGTCCATACATTTTTGAACATATTGATGGTCACTTTTAAAACTTGGACTGTGAGCATTCTAAAACATCAGACAAAAGATGGGTATAATTACAGAAATGGACAAACAGTAAAGTTTGATTTGATGATATAACTCATACAAAAAATAGGCGCCCTCTCTGAAAACAAAAGTAAGTTTGCTGATTGATTGCTGTAATTGATCCACATTCCGTGCTTGTAGCTGAAACCTATCATGTATATATTTCATCTGTTATGGCATGAGAGAGGGATCATGGGTGAGGAAGCAGAGCAGCGGCAGGCATGGAGTGAGGGGAGCAGTCGGAGGCTCATAGGGAGGCGGATAATGGGTGAGGAAGCAGAGCAGCGGCAGGCATGCAGGGAGGGGGGCAGTCCAAGGCTCATAGGGACACGAAGTAGCGGCAGGTGGCGAGCAGGTTGGGGAGCTCGGTGATGACGGCACGACGTGAGGTTTGTGGTGGCGTGTGACGGTGCTGATTATATGTGAATTGCAACATGGAGTTCAGGAAGATAAGAGTTCACTAGTGCAGAACCGGGAAATAGCACCGGTTCATAAGGCCCTTTAGTGCCGGTTCAGGAACCGGCACTAAAGGTTCGGCACTAAAGGCCCCCCCTTTAGTACCGGTTCAGCACGAACCGGTGCTAAAGGGGAACCACGTGGCACGAGCCAGCTCCGGGGGCCGGGAGCCCTTTAGTACCGGTTGGTAACACCAACCGGTACTAAGTGGTTGTGGGTTTTTTGGTTTTATGATTTCTTTTTCATTTAATTTTGTGTTTTCCATTTTAATTCTTTTTCGTTTGCTGGTATTTTACGGTACTACACATTGTACACGTTATGCATATATATATATATATAAATAAATAGAATCTCTAATAGAACCAATCATATATATATCATCAATGTCTCACAAACCATATTAATTCACACATACACACATGTATAGCTATATACGATTTCTCCTACATATGCATGTTGCCTTCGGAGCCAGTGGCATTAGCCTAATTGGTGCCTTCGGAGCACGATGACAATTGGAAGTGGTTCATGGGGGCGGTAGCGGGTAATAGTATTCTCCCTTCGGATTTATGACCTGGTCGAGCAAAAATCCCGCTATTTCCTCTTGAAGTGCTTCTACGCGCTCCGTTGGTAGGAGCTTGTCCCGCACCTCTTTGAACTGTTAAGAAGGAGATCAATATGCATGTGTATTAGTTATGTGACTAGATATCGATAATGGTGTAAAAATTGTGAATAGTGTTCTGACAAGCGTACCCATTCCTGTCTTTGAGATCTGCTCCTTTCGGACGCCATCATGCGAATGTTCTCGCAAACGCAGAATGCACACAGATCAGTCCCCTGCGCCTGCTTCAGGGCCTTTATTACGAGAATGGAATTTAATTTGATCAGATAATAATTAATCAAGCATGATAATTAAAGAGATGGCAGCTAGCTAGCTAGCTAGTACTACTTAATTACTTACCTTGGATCGAAACCATTTCAGCTTTGGCTTCCATTCGCCTTCCGTGACGCTGATGAACCTTGCCCAAGCCCTGCCGCCGACAAAGAAAATGAATAAAGGGGTTATTAAATAGTTCATATCATGAAATGACGAATTACTAAATAGGCCGAGATATATAGTTAATAATGATTGAAATTACCTGTTGACTATCCCAAACAAGATGTTAAAGTCACTTTGTTTTTTAAGTAGCGAGTCTAGTATTTCAACTGTTCCGGCGTCAACTGTAATGATACACAAGATCCAGTGAAATCTGCATGCACACACGTTTGCATGTCTTAATTAAGCGGGCATATGTAACCAAAAACATGTAGCTAGCTAGCTAGTAGGCAAAAACAGATAATTTGTAGTACAAGAAAGTGTGACCTACTGGAAGTTGTAAGGAAGTAGTATATCTTCATTGTATTTGAGGCGCTTCAAGAACTCTAGCATGCTGTCCTCTACCTCTTTTTCTTGATGCTTGTTCATTTTCCATGTGTATTCATTAACGGTGTTTGGGTCAATGAACCCAATGCCATAGCGTCCACCTTTTCTCATTTCATACATCTTCATCCTGCATAATACCACAGAAAAGAATATAGTGAGGATAATTACAGGTAATTATTGATCAAAAGGATCACTACAGCTAGCTTGAGACTTAAATTACAGAAAGAAATCACTTACAGACAATAGCAACTGACGATAGATTTGTCGAGTGCGTCTTGATTGTATAACTGAAACAGTTCAGGATACTCAACGGCCACAGCTTTCTCATGGTAGTAATCATCCTTCTTGACATTCACCATGAGGGACTCGATTGGATCTTTTGGTAATGTACATGTACCATTGATGCAATTCATACATTCTCGTTGGGAGCTTGTTGACATCTTCTGGCTCGACCAAAGGTTGGCCCCGGACATATTTCCGTTTTATTTCCTCCTCTGTAATCCCAGGCATGTCCTCGATCTCGAGGAGTTGTTCAACAGTGATCTTGAGTTCTTCAGCCTGCATTATATGCTCCTGGGTTATTACCACATCGCCCACCTCGGGAACGTAAACTGTTTGGCCACAATAATATTGGGCGCGCGTGCTGTCACGTGTTGTTGGCGGCACAACAAGCGGGGGGATCGATTGCGCCGCCTGTTTTCCCAGCTGGGCAACGGTTTTCCCGCATTTTTTGACAGCTGCTTGTTGTTTGCTCGAGCTCGAGCTCGCCTCCTTCTGTAGACGTCGTCGATGTAACTTCCTGATGTGGCGCTCATAATCTGTGTCAACAGGCTTAGGAGCTGGTGGTTCAGCCATACGAATGAAGTGCTCAACTACTTCCACAGGCACTTTCTCCCTTGGCGGCGGTGGCGGTTTTGGTCCAAAATGGGCGTCGAGTTCTGCCTGCACTATGGCATTGGTTTGCTCCTCGGTCCTGTCGTAAGCCCTCACAGGAAGAGGAGTAGTGAGGTTTGGACCATATTTATATCGCTTGCCTCCGCCTGTACTTCCTGTACTATGACCTCGACTCGTACCGCTACGCACCATAGCTGTGGGGTGTCTCTTCTGCGATTGCTGAGGTGGCGGAGACGGCTGACGGGGCTGAGTTGGACGAGGAGGAGTGGCCTGAAGCTGTTCCGGACTTGCAGTGGCCTGAGGTTGTGCCGGACTTGGAGGAGGAGTGGACGTCTGACGCTGTGTCGGACTTGGAGGAGGAGTGGCCTGACACTTTGCCGGACTTGGAGGAGGAGGAGTGGCCTCACGCGTTGGTGGACTTGGAGGAGCGGGAGTCTGCTGACTCGGTGGCGGACTTCGACGAGGAGTCGGGTGATGCGGTGTCGGTGGCCTTCGAAAGATGATGCAATCCTTTCTCCATAGGATGACACGATGTATGGCCTCTCCCAATGCGTGCTCGTCGTCACCTCCAGGAATGTCAAGCTGTAGCTCCGAATATGGGTCCACCACCTCATCAACCAAGACACGAGCATAGCCCGCTGGAATCGGGTTGCAATGGAATGTTGCCTTGGGGGAATTTGAAAAAGCAACGGCGTCCGCCACCTTCATGGATATGTTCTTCATTTTGAAGTGTAGCTCGCAGTTAGTGTTCTCCGTGATGTCATCCACGGGGTATCTATCCAGCACTACTGCGTCGCCTGGGGTGGAACCCACGCTGCTTCTCGGCATGGATGGGGCGGTGGTATCCAATGCTGGATGATCCGCTAGCTGCTGCAGCTGTTGAGACCCCCTTTGCTGGCTAAGTGAGTCGATCTGCTCCTGCTGCCGCTGGAATTTAGCTGCCAATTCCGCTTGACTTCCTTCTAGGCCTTGAAGGCGTTCATAGTCCCGCTTCCTCTGCTCCTCCTCCATCTTCCTCTTCTTCTCCTCCGCAATATTCTTTCTCGCACGGGTTCTGTAGTCGGCGTTCCAGTCCGAAAACCCCTCATACCATGGAAGAGCGCCCTTGCCTCGTGTTCTTCCCGGGTGTTCAGGATTTCCCAGGGCACGCGTAAGCTCGTCGTTCTCTCTGTTGGGCTGGAACACCCCCGATCGAGCCTCTTCTATTGCAACAAGTAGCGCATCGTCGGCTCCGTTCAGACATGCCTTCGTCGAAACATTGTCTGTCTTCGGGTCCAACTCCCCCCATGCGCATAGAACCAAGTCCTGCACCTGGGGGGCCAGCTCTTAGTAACCGGAGTGACACTTGCATCCTCCATCTCTTTCTCAGACTTATCCCACTTAGGCATTGCCACCGCGTAGCCACCTGGCCCCAGCTTATGGAACTTATCCTTTTTTCGGCATTCTTCTTGTTTATTCTCGACCGTTCCTTAGCTAATCTGAATCCTTGAATTTCACGAAATCGTCCCAATGAGCACTTTGATTCTCTAGTATCCCCTCGAATACTGGAGTCTTCCTTCCTCCCTTGACGTACTTCTCCCACGTCATTCTCTTGTGGTTCTTGAATGCAACCGCCATCTTCCTAAAAGCAGCGTCCTTGACTTTCCGCACATCTGCTTCTGTAATATTATCTGGTAGGGTGAAATGTTCCATGAGAGTATCCCAAAGCAGTTTTTTTTATTCTCGTCGACAAAAGTAACATCTGGACGTGGCTTTGCTGGCTTTCTCCATTCTTGAAGGGAGATCGGGAGTTGGTCCTTCACAAGAACTCCGCACTGACGAACGAACTTGTCCGCAATCTTCTTAGGCGCTAATGGTTCGCCATTAGGTTTGAATGCCTCGATATTGTACTTTACGCCCTCCTTCAACTTTTTGTTCGGGCCTCGTTTCGTCCTTGTGCCTGAAGATTTGCTCGATCCGGATGGCTGAAAGAAGAAAGATCGATTCGTTAATATATCTTCAACTCATTTAAAACATGCGATGATCACCATATTCCTGCTTATATAAATATATATACCTCGCCGGTGTTTGTTGTTTCAGGATCAACATGTTCTTCGTCGTAGTTCATGACTTCATCTTCTCGGTCGTCGCGATCGAATATCATATCACCCTCTCCGGTGTTGTTTAGAAATTCGGAGCCGTCAAAATCTTCTTCATTCTGATCATCATCTGGCCCGCGTATGATATCGAACATGGTCTGTTCTCCCTCTCTCTGTCGGTATTGTCCGCCATAGCTTTTATTTAACTATGCCAAAAGAAATACAAACCAATTTAGTATAATCTCGAATAATAGATATAATCTCGAATACAACGTCTCGAATAATAGATATAATCTCGAATACATCGTCTCGAATAATAGATATAATCTCGAATACATCGTCTCGAATAATAGATTTAATCTCGAATACGTCGTCTCGAATAATAGATATAATCTCGAATACATCATCTCAAATAATATATATAATCTCGAATAAATCACCTCGAATATTATATATCGAATACATCACTAGCTAGCTAGCTAGCTAATAAAGATCGAATACTAGAGAGTAATCTAAGCGGTGGACAACCAAAGTGAAGGAACCATCACTGGATCATAGCTCGGGTGATATCCCCAAAGAACCTGCCAGGTATTGGAGAACCTGACGTCCATAGCAACCATGTAGCGATGGACGTGCTCGTCCTCCTCCCTGACACGGCGACGTACCACCTCCGGCGGGGCCGGCTCCCTCCGCACCGAAAGTGGCCCACGCGAATGCCACCAAAGGAGATGAGGGTTGACGACGGGACCCGGGGCCGGGTTCCTCACCAAGCATCGCACCCCTGAAGGTAGCACCTCCCAGTGCCAGCCCGGCGGAGCCCAGTCCCGGACATGGGTCCTCTGAAGCAGGACGTCGTCGCGAACGGGTCGACGGCGAGGATGCGGGCCGGGCATCGTCGACAACAAATACTATATGCAAATGTAACACTAATTATGCTATTATCATTGCATATGTCAAAATTCTATATGCTATTTCATACTAATTAAGCATCTAACACTAAAAACAGAAAAAACAACTTCTATACATCCATTAAAAACAGAAAAACAACATTATATAAAAAAATTCCATACTAATTAAACACTAATTATATCCATCTAACATGCATTCATACATATATACTAGTGAAAAAATAATAATCTGAAAAATCTAAACTAATTAAACATACAAATTAAAATACGTATATACTAATTAACTTAAGGAAATGTGCGTGTGTGTGTGTTCATCATGCATGCTTGTGTGTGTGTATATGGGGTCGGCGGGGGGCGGCGCCCATGGTGGCCACCGGGGGTGAGGGAGAGGGGTTAGAGGGGGAGAGCTCACAGCGGGGCGACAGCAACGGCGAGGCGACGGCCCGGGGCGGCGACGGGCCGGGGCGTGACGGGGCGGCGACGCGGGGACGGCGCGACGGGGACGGGCCCGGGGCGGCGACGGAGACAAGGGCGGCGACGGCGACGGGGGCGGCGACGGGGACAGGGGCGGCGACGGGGATGAGGGCGGCGACGAGGATGGGGGCGGCGACGGCAACGGCGCGCGACGGGGGCGGCGTAGGACGGGGGCGGCGAGGGCGTCGATCGATCGGGAAGAAACAGAGGGGGGAGAATGAAATTTTTCGAAGTGCTGTAAATATAGAAGGCACCTTTAGTACCGGTTGGAGCCACCAACCGGTACTAAAGGCCTGTTGGGGGTGGCTCCAACCGGTACTAAAGACCCCCCCTTAAGTACCGGTTGTTGCCACGACCCGGTACTAAAGGGGGTGCGCTGCCAGGCGAGGGGCGCAGAAGTTTAGTCCACCTCGCTAGCTGAAGGGCGCTCACACCTGCTTATAAGCCCCGCCGCCGCTCCTGTCTCGAGCTCCTCTCTAAAGCAGGCCTTCTGGGCCTACCTCTGCTACTCTGCCCTGTGGGGCCTATTGGGCTTGCGGGTCTGCATCCTGGCCCAACAACAGGTTGGGTTTCTAGTCGTATGCAGGCCGCTGTGGCCCGGTAGGTGGGCTTTTTTCATTTAGTTTTTTCTTTTCTGCTTTATTTATTTTGTTTTATTTATTTTTAGTTGTTTTTTGCTGTATTTAGAGTTTCTTTGTGAATATTTTTTATAGTTTTTAGAAACTTTCAGTTAGTGCCGGTAGTTTTTAAATTTGAATAGTTTAAATTTTGAATTATTTGAAATTTGTGTGAATCACTAGTTTGTGAATAACTTAACTTTAAAAATACATTTTTCAGTGATTCTTTTTTCTTATGTTTAATATTTGTGTGTTTTATCATTATATTCAATTTGGTAATGCTTAAGTTATTTAAAAAATGAAATGCCTTTGTAACGGATGAGTTTTCGTCCGAAACCCTGATACTTCGAAACAGATTGTCCATTTTGTACACGAAGTGCATCTAGTTTTTGCGGTAACCCTCTCTACTTTTTTGCACATGCTATGTGGTTGAAATTATGATACCATGCCAACTTTCATCCTTTTCTGAGTTCATTTGAAATGCTTTTCAATTTCAGGGTCATTTAGCTGAAAAAATCACTAAATGCATGAAAGAATTTGCTTGCACATAAAATTTCTTCGCGTTTCAAATGCCAAACACACATAACTAGCTACCGTAACTATTACAGAGATTCCCTCCTGGGTGTGAATCATAGAAGAAAGTGATGATAGTTAAGCCGATCACATCCCAGATCTTTGGGTGTGAAACTTTTTCTTCGCGTGTGTCCCTTTGCGTCGTAGCCATGGAAAATCTTCATCATTTAACGGGATGCTCGGGTCAATATTCACTGTGAATGGAGCAATTTCATCAAACTTTTCATAATCTTCTGACTTGTCTGTCTTGTCATCCACTCCCACGATGTTTCTCTTCCCAGAAAGAACTATGTGCCGCTTTGGCTCATCGTATGATGCATTCGCTTCCTTATCTTTTCTTTTTCTTGGCTTGGTAGACATGTCCTTCACATAGAAAACCTGTGCCACATCATTGGCTAGGACGAATGGTTTGTCTGCATACGCAAGATTGTTGAGATCCACTGTTGTCATTCCGTACTGCGGGTCTTCCGTTACCCCGCCTCGTGTCATATTGACCCATTTGCACCGAAACAAAGGGACCTTCAAACCACGTCGATAGTCAAGTTCCCATATGTCCTGTATGTAACCATAATATGTTTCCTTTCCCGTCTTGGTTTCTGCATCAAAGCGGACACCACTGTTTTGGTTGGTGCTCTTCTTATCTTGGGCGATCGTGTAAAATGTATTACCATTTATCTCGTACCCTTTGAAAGTCATTATATTCGAAGATGGTAACTGGGACAGCAAGTACATGTCATCTTCAATAGAGGTGTCATGCATGGTACGTGCTTGCAACCAGCTGGCGAAACTCCTGGTTTGTTCACGTGTAATCCAGTCATCAGACCGCTCCGGGTGTTTAGAGCGTAGCAAATTCTTGTGTTCATCCATATACGGAGCCACCAAGGTGGAATTATGTAGAACTGTGTAGTGTGCTTCAGTGAGAGAATGTCCGTCCATACATATTATTTGTTCCCCTCCTAGCGTGCCTTTTCCATCCAGTCTGCCCTTATGCCGCGATTCAGGAACACCAATCGGCTTAAGGTCAGGAATAAAGTCAATACAAAACTCAATGGCCTCCTCATTTTGACGGCCCTTGGAGATGCTTCCTTCTGGCCTAGCACGGTTATGAACATATTTCTTTAAGACTCCCATGAACCTCTCAAAGGGGAACATATTGTGTAGAAATACAGGACCCAAAACATTAATCTCTTCGCATAGGTGAACTAGGACGTCCGTCATGATGTTGAAGAAGGATGGTGGGAACACCAACTCGAAACTGACAAGACATTGCACCAAATCATTCTGTAACCTTGGTATGATTTCTGGATCAATTACCTTCTGAGAGATTGCATTGAGAAATGCACATAGCTTCACAATGGCTAATCGAACGTTTTCCGGTAGAAGCCCCCTCAATGCATCCCGAAGCAGTTGCGTCATAATCACGTGGCAGTCATGAGACTTTAGGTTCTGGAACTTTTTCTCTGCCATGTTTATTATTCCCTTTATATTCGACGAGAAGCCAGACGGTACCTTAATACTGAGCAGGCATTCAAAGAAGATTTCCTTCTCTTCTTTGGTAAGAGCGTAGCTTGCATGACCCTGATGTATGCCGTCTTTTCCGTGCATAGGTTGCTGGTCCTCCCGTGCCTCAGGTGTATCTTTTGTCTTCCCATACACGCCCAAGAAGCCAAGCAGGGTCACACAAAGATTCTTCGTCACGTGCATCACGTCGATTGCGGAGCGGACCTCGAGGTCTTTCCAATAGGGTAGGTCCCAAAATATAGATTTCTTCTTCCACATGGGTGCGTGTCCGTCAGCGTCATTCGGAACAGGTTGTCCACCAGGACCCTTTCCAAAGACCACCTTCAAATCCTTGACCATATCATGTACATCAGCACCAGTACGGTGGCGAGGCTTCGTCCGGTGATCCGCCTCACCTTTGAAATGCTTGCCTTTCTTTCTTACGGGATGCCTGCTCGGAAGAAATCGACGATGTCCCAGGTACACATTCTTATTAGCTAAATATATACTGTCGGTATCATCCAAACAGTGCGTGCATGCGCGGTATCCCTTGTTTGTCGGTCCTGAAAGGTTACTGAGAGCAGGCCAATCATTGATGGTCACGAACAGCAACGCCTTTAGGTCAAATTCTTCCCCCATGTGCTCATCCCACGCACGTACACCTGTTCCATTCCACAGTTGTAAGAGTTCTTCAACTAATGGCCTTAGGTACACATCAATGTCGTTGCCGGGTTGCTTAGGGCCTTGGATGAGCACTGGCATCATAATGAACTTCCGCTTCATGCACAACCAAGGAGGAAGGTTATACAAACATAGAGTCACAGGCCAGGTGCTATGGTTGCTGCTCTGCTCCCCAAAAGGATTAATGCCATCTGCGCTTAGACCAAACCATACGCTCCTTGCGTCATCTGCAAACTCCTTCCCGTACTTTCTTTCGATTTTTCTCCACTGCGACCCGTCAGCGGGTACTCTCAACTTTCCGTCTTTCTTACGGTCTTCTCTGTGCCATCGCATCGCCTTGGCATGCTCTTTGTTTTGGAACAAACGTTTCAACCGTGGTATTATAGGAGCATACCACATCACCTTGGCAGGAATCTTCTTCCTGGGGCGCCGGCCCTCGACATCACCAGGGTCATCGCGGCTGATCTTATAGCGCAATGCACCACATACCGGGCAAGCGTTCAAATCCTCGTACTCACCGCGGTAGAGGATGCAATCATTAGGGCATGCATGTATCTTCTGCACCTCTAACCCTAGAGGGCAGACAGCCTTCTTTGCTTCGTACGTACTCTCGGGCAATTCGTTGTCCTTTGGAAGCATATCCTTTATCATTACCAGCAACTTTCCAAATCCCTTGTCAGATACACCATTCTCTGCCTTCCATTGCAGCAATTCCAGTGTGATGCCCAGCTTTTTCTTGTCACCTACGCAATTCGGGTACAACAATTTTTTGTGATCCTCTAACATGCGCTGCAACTTCTTCTTCTCCAAATCACTTGCGCAGTTTCTCTTTGCATCGGCAATGGCCCGACCTAGATCATCAACGGGCTCATCTGATGCCTCTTCTTCAGCTTCTTCCCGCATTGCCGGCTCAGCTTCTTCCCGCATTACCGGCTCAGCTTCTTCCCCCATTGTTGTATCATCGTATTCAAGGAACCCATGGCCAGGATAGCTGTCGTCGTCCTCTTCTTCTTCATTGTCTTCCATCATAACCCCTCTTTCTCCGTGCTTGGTCCAAACATTATAATGGGGCATGAAACCGGACTTAAACAGGTGGACATGAATGGTTCTTGACGTAGAGTAATTGTGACCATTCTTACAGCGAGCACATGGACAAGGCATAAAACCATCCGCCCGCTTGTTTGCCTCAGCCGCAAGCAGAAAAGTATGCACGCCCTCAACGAACTGGGGAGAGCATCGGTCATCGTACATCCATTGCCGGCTCATCTTCATTACACAACACCGAATAGACCAAATTAATACAAGTTCATACATAAAGTTCATACAACACTTAAATGCAACAAACAAATAACTCTCTAGCTAAAGCATTTAAATGCAACAACAAATACGATCAAGATCGCAACTAAGGTAACAATGGATCCAACAGCATAATGATACCAAGCCTCACTATCGATGGCATATTTTCTAATCTTTCTAATCTTCAAGCGCATTTTCTCCATCTTGATCTTGTGATCATCGACGACATCGGCAACATGCAACTCCAATTCCATCATCTCCCCCTCAATTCTTTTCAATTTTTCTTTCAAGTACTCGTTTTCTCTTTCAACTAAATTTAACCTCTCGGAAATAGGGTCGGTTGGAATTTCCGGTTCACATACCTCCTAGAAAAAATTTCTATGTCAACTTTATGGGCATAATTTGTCATAAACATGAAATGCAACTAGTTTTAAAAGAGAATATACATACCACATCCGAATCATAACAAGGACTAGGGCCGACGGGGACGGATATCAAAACCATGGCACTATATGTATAACAAACAACGTACGGGTAAGATAATTATACGAGTAACTATATATCCAAATCACACAAACATCAATTTTTATATAAAATTTCATGAACAAGAGGCTCACCACAAGGTGGTGCCGGCGACGGGACGGTGCGGGCGATCGACGGTGGCTACGATGGAGATTTAGAAGGCACTAAGTAAACCACACCTACATATGCAAACTAAGTGTTATTTTTGACCTCAAATTGCATATAAATCAAATACTAGCACATATATATATATATCCTCCCAAATTACTAAACTCACAAATTAATCACTATATAAAGCATTGCAAGAGCTAATCTAGCAATGAGAGATGAAAGGACAAAGTTGCTAACCTTTGTGATCATTTGAATGGATGGGGGCCTTCAAATCTTGACAAATTTTGGGCAAAATGTGTGATGAGCTCGAGAGGAAGAGGGGAAGAACAGAGAGGAGAGGGGAAAGGGGAAGAACAGAGCGAGCTCGGGTGGACGAAGGGTTTATGTAGGACGACCTTTAGTACCGGTTTGTGCCAAGAACCGGTACTAAAGGGGCTGGAGGGGCCCCATTCTGACAACATCCTGCCACCACTCTCATTAGTACCGGTTCATGGCACGAACCGGTGCTAAAGGTTCGCCACGAACCGGTACTAATGAAAGCGGCCCGGCTAGCCGTTGGAACCGGCACTAATGTATACATTAGTGCCGGCTCAAATACAAACCGGCACTAATGTGCTTCACGTTTGACCCTTTTTCTACTAGTGGTTGAAGAGTATAAGAGAAGATGGAATGTAGTTAAGGATGAGTCTGCAATTAATTAGGTAGACAATTAATTATGCCTACAGATAATTAGAGGTAGGATTTTTTCCAATTAGGTGGATAATTAATTGATTTGTTGGCATTTAATTAGGCATGTAGAGAATTAGGTAGGCCATTAATTATTTGTGTACTTAATTAATCATGCAAGCAGTTAATCGCGCCGAATTATTTTGAAAGCGCTCGTGGGCATGGACGATGAGCAGGCTTTCAGCGACATGGCCGAGCACCACTTGCCAACATGAACAACGGCCATCATGCGCTCGCGACATGGGCGTCCTTGTGTTCACCAAGATAGATGACGACCATGCTCCGAAGGATGTCAACACGCTGACCATTGTCGACACGTTCGTGAGGGAGGATAACACGACACAACATTGGCCGGGTGATTTATGCTATAGTAGAAAGAAAGAGTGTTCGGAGAATAAGAAGTACAAAAAAACTAAAGCCACCAAGTGGTCCATAGTGTTGGAGAAGAAAAGAGTGTTCCAAAAAATAAACAAAAAAGAAAGGAGTATTACAGAAAATAAGTAGGAACGAGAACTAAAACTGGCGATTAAGGAGAAAGACGGAGACAAGGCGTCGTTGACGAATGTATTGATGTTAATGTGGTGTTGGTTGGCACCAACAAAATGGTAGGCGGAGTGGTTAGGAGTAGAAGATGTGGGAAAGGATGAGGACGAGAAGAACAACAATTACCCCTTCTAGCAATGAATGGTATGTGCGATGGAGGTGGAGCTTATTGGTAACTAGGAATACGTTCAGGTTGTCACTCGCCTTCAACGTCAATGTGCATTTGCAAAGTTGAATGGACCTTTGAGAGTGATCTTTATTTGTTGTTCTATGTCAATAGTATGTGTTAGTTTAACCAACTCTATATATTGCAAATATGAAAATTTTAATTCATGTTGCAATGCACGGTGAAGATGAGGTGGATGTCATCTGGTTTTAAAAGAGGTGGCTCCAGCGAGAAATGTTCCGCTACAGCGGGAAACCGAGCGAGAAGGGTAGGGTCGAACAAAAAAACAAAAGGGAGCGTACTGGGATGGGTTTTGTGTTTGGCTCAGGTGTTGGAAATAACATGATGTTAACGTGGTGTTGGTTGGCACCAACAAAATGGTTGGCGGAGTGGTTAGGAGTAGAAGATGTGGGAAAGGACGAGGACGAGAAGAACAACAATTACCCCTTCTAGCAATGAATGGTATGTGGGATGGAGGTGGAGCTTATTGGCAGTACTGCTTATTGGTAACTAGGAATACGTTCAGGTTGTCACTCGCCTTCAACATGAATGTGCATTTGCAAAGTTGAATGGATCTTTGAGAGTGATCTTTATTTGTTGTTCTATGTCAATAGTATGTGTTAGTTTAACCAACTCTATATATTGCAAATATGAAAACTTTAATTCATGTTGCAATGCACGGTGAAGATGAGGTGGATGTCATCTGGTTTTAAAAGAGATGGCTCCAGCGAGAAATGTTACGCTACAGTGGGAAACCGAGCGAGAAGGGTAGGGTCGAACAAAAAAACAAAAGGAAGCGTCCTGGGATGGGTTTTGTGTTTGGCTCGTGTTGGAAATAACATGATGTTAACATGGTGTTGGTTGGCACCAATAAAATGGTTGGCGGAGTGGTTACGAGTAGAAGATGTGGGAAAGGACGAGGACGAGAAGACTTACCCCTTCTAACAATGAATGGTGTGTGGAATGGAGGTGGAGCTTATTGGTAACTAGGAATACGTTCAGGTTGTCACTCGCCTTCAACGTGAATGTGCATTTGTAAAGTTGAATGGATCTTTGAGAGTGATTTTTATTTGTTGTTCTATGTCAATAGTATGTGTTAGTTTAACCAACTCTATATATTGCAAATATGAAAACTTTAATTCATGTTGCAATGCACGGTGAAAATGAGGTGGATGTCATCTGGTTTTAAAAGAGGTGGCTCCAGCGAAAAATGTTCCGCTACAGTGAGAAACCGAGCGAGAAGGGTAGGGTCGAACAAAAAAAAACAAAAGGAAGCGTCTTGGGATGGTTTTGTGTTTGGCTTAGGTGTTGAAAATTACATGACGAATAGCCCGTAGCAACGCACAGGCGTACTCCTAGTATATAGTAGAAGTAAACAGCAGCAATTTCACCGACATTAACCGTCCGGAAGCTGGATATAACGTACTCTCATGCATGTCTCATCATAGTACTTACTACAGAGGAAAGTTACTCCAATTAAGTGCATCAAATCAAGACGACCACAGCCAAGGCTATACAGTCGATCAAGTGCCATGTAGTACTAGCTAAGGAGATCTATCGCTCCAATTAACACTGAAGTACACTACTTCGTACTAGATTGACACATACTCACCAGTGATGAGTCAGTCCTCAACTCCTCTCATGAGATGCCCCCCTGCAGGCGCAGCTAGATGAACACCCTGTTCATCAGTCATTCAGTCCTCATCTCCCAGCTGGAGGAGGTCACGGAAGCAGACGAAGTCGGCGCCCGCGAAGACGACGATGCTCGCGGGGCCGACGATCCAGCCCAAGAGGAATCCTGGGTCGGCTTCGAGGAGGAGGCGGACGGCGACCGCGTACATGTAGTGCCCGACGATGGTGACCCTGAGCGCGAGGTTGGCGTTGTCGCGGCACGGGAGCATCAGCGCCAGCCCCGCGGCGGCCGCCTGGGCTGCGGCGCACCACAGCATCACGAGCCAGAGGCCGCTCAGCTTGTCCGTCAGCGCCACGCACTGCAGGACCAACACCGTACGTAAAGACTTGGCGCAAGATGAACCGAACCGATCGGAGATTCGGAATGTGTGGTATGCAAGGGGCAAGGGGTCACGCACGCACCTCGCTGCACGTGGCCTCGTAGCGGGCGACGGCATAGGCGGCGGACGGGCGCACGGCGAAGAAGGAGAAGAGGTGGAAGGAGGCGTTGACGAGCGCCCACTGGCTGGCCCGCCGGACGTCAGCCGGGATCTTGGGCTTCTTGCCGTCCATGGTCCTCTGCCGCAAAAAGAAAGCTTAATTTCAACTGGGAGGAAGAGAAAGAAGAAGTATTTGACTAGTAGCTAGCTAGTTCCAGCAGCACTGTCGAGAAGAAGAGGCGGGGAGACGGGGATGCTTCTTCGCAAGGAGACGAGACTTGCCGGCGGGGAGGCGGGAGGCCTCTGACGTAGTACGCGGGGAGGGAGAGAAGACAGAGAGACAAGCGAGTGTTGCAGTGCGGTCTGGGAACAAGTATGTGATGTGATCGCTTGGTTGGTTGCAGGAAAGCTGGAATGCACCGAGCCGAGCCGAGCGCGTGTGCCATCTTTCCCAATGCGCAATTAATTTCTGTCTTTCTGTCTTTGCAATGGGATCGGCACTCAATAAGTCGTCACATCACACTACTACCAGATTATTATCACTGGAACAAGCATGTGACCTGAACAGGCAGGGAGGAGATGGCGGGCAGAGGAAGCTAGCTTGCTGCCTATCTGCATTGCCTTATTGCACCCAGCCGAGCGCGTGTGCCATCTTTGGCAACGACGTATAATTTCTTTCTTTCTTTCTTTGCAATGGGACGTACACTGCAGAAAGAAAATGAATGCGATGTGGGTGAAACGACTCAGAATAGGCACATGCATACGATACTCTACATGGCAGTCAAAAGTTTTTGTTTTTCTTTTTGCGGATGATGGCGGTGAAAAGCTAGCTAGCTCATTTGAGGGGAGGGGAGGGGAGGCGCCGAATTCGAGCAGCTTCGTCCGCCAAGGCCGTGGCCTGGTCGCGTGTATGGGAGCGCCATGGCCGCCCTCGATCACGTGCTCGATCTGGAGCTTAGTTCGTCAGGTGAGTGAAGGGAGAGGGGGTCGTCGACGGTGAGGGTGGGGGTGGGGGCGGGGGTAGCTTAGTTCGTCAGGTGAGTGAAGGGGGAGGGGGTCATCGACAGAGGGACACCTGAGAGCAACATCCGGGCCAAACCCGCTGCTACATATCCACAACGTGTAGACCCGACACGTCCATTTCCCCCGCTGTCAATGAGGGGTGCCACACCCCGAGACGCGTGCCGCCTCTTCGGACATGCCACAACACCACCCCGCATGTATGAGGGGCCGGTACGACGCTCCGGTGACATTGCTACCCCCCAGGGCCCCCGTTCCGACTAACCCAGGAGCGGTTGATCACGAGATCTAGCCCTTTGACTTCCCACGGACGGGCTCTGACCAGTGGACCTCTCCACCCGGTTGTGTCAGGTCTACCCATAGGGACACCCGGGAGCAACATCCGGGCCAAACCCACAGCTACATCCACTCCGTGTAGACCCGACGCGTCGGTTTCCCCCCTCCAGGTGCCGGCAGCGGCGCCGTCCGTGATGGGGGGCACACCCCGGAGATGCGTGTCGCCTCTTCGGACATGCCACAACACCACCCCGCATGTATGAGGGACCGGTACGACGCTCCGGTGGCATTGCTACCCCCCAGGTCCCCCGTCCCGCCTAACCCTGTAGCGTTTGACCACGGGATCTAGCCCTTTGACTTTGCACGGACGGGCTTTGACCAGCGGACCTCCCCACCCGGTTGTGTTAGGTCAGACCATAGGAACACTTTGGAGCAACATCCGGGCCAGAACCACAGCAAGATCCCCTACGTGTAGACCCGACGCGTCCGTTTCCCCCCTCCAGGTGACGGCGACTGCACCGTCCGTGAGGGGGGGGGGGGCACACCCCGGAGACGCGTGCCGGGCGTTTGCAACCGCCACAACACTTCCAGACTTGTGAGAGGCCGCCTATGCAAGATTTGGCAGCATGCTAGCCCCCGGAGGCCGCCGGCCATAGCCGTAGACGCGCGAAGGGTAATCCGCGTAGAGGGAATTTTTCGGAGACTTCTCCATCACCAAAAATTATGAAAAAATAACACCGTTCCTATAGCACATGTGCCCGCGTCGTGCAAAAAAACTTATGATTTTATCGCGCTCCGAGTATTTAGTAATATTGACGCCGTATCCTTACCGCAGAACGTCTACTACCGTGTCATCGCCGTCCGTGAGGGGGGGCCACGCCCCGGAGACGCGTCCCGCCTCTTCGGACATGCCACCACACCACCCCGCATGTATGAGGGCCCGGTGCGACGCTCCGGTGGCATTGCTACCCCCCCCCAGTGCCCCCGTCCCGCCTAACCCTGTAGCATTTGACCACGGGATCTAGCCCTTTGACTTTGCACGGACGGGCTTTGACCAGTGGACCTCCCCACTCGGTTGTGTTAGGTCAGCCCATAGGAACACTTTGGAGCAACATCCGGGCCAGATGTTGTCGTGGGCCTATGGGCTGACCTTACACAACCGGGTGGATACGTCTACTGCTCAAAGCCCGTCCGTGCAAAGTCAAAGGGGTAGATCCCGTGGTCAAACGCTACAGGGCTAGGCGGGACGGGGGCCCTAGGGGGGTAGCAATGCCACCGGAGCGTCGCACCGGGACCTCGTACAAGCCGCGTGCCGGGTGCCTACGCCTGCCACCATGCTTATATAACCGTAGGAGGGCCACCGCAACACCTGGCGGCATTGCTACCCCCCAGGTACCCCGTCCCGTCTAACCCTGACACAGACGACCGCCGGGTCTATCCCTTTGACTTCCGCTGGACGTAGTTCGACCGGTGGACCTTTTCACCTTGTTGTCATAGCCCAGCCATAGCTACACCCCCCAACACAGTCCCGGCACAACCCACCACAAGATTCCCTCTACGTTGGCCCGACGTGGCCGTTTCCCCCCTCCGAGGCACGGCGGCATCGACGCCCGTGAGGGGGGAGGGGGCACACCCCGGAGCCGCGTGCCTGCGCCTGCCACCACGTTTCCACAACCGTAGGAGGGCCCACCGCAACACCTGGCGGCATTGCTACCTCCCACAGGTACCCGGCCCGTCCCGTCTAACCTCGCCGTGACACGACGGAAGAAGGCCCGTGTGGGGGGCAATCGATATATGTTTTCTATACATTTAAGTTAATGAAATTAGTATTGGAAAAAAAATAAAAAAATAAGAGAAAATAAAAAAAATATAAAAATATTATTAGAAATCTATGCCTACGACAAAGCCATCGGCATAGCTACGGCCACGGAACGGTAGAGCCCTGGATCGATGACGTGGCGTAGGGCGGGGATCAATGACGTGGCAAAAACCATGGGCCAGGCCTATGCCGACGGCCTAGCCGTCGGCATAAAAATGCCACCCCACGGGACCGGGGAACGACGCGGATCGATGAAGTGGCGGCGCGGCGGATCGATGACGTCGGCGTAGCTATGCCGACGGCCACCGTTAGCCCGTCGGCGTAGCCTGACGCCGTCAAACTGCCGTCGCCGCCCGGGTAGACGGGCCCATGCGATATGCCGACAGCCTGCTCTATGCCGACGGCCACCGTCGGTATATTCGAAGAAACGCCGACGGCTTATCTATGCCGACGGCCCCCCGTCGGCATAGATGGTTATACGCCGACGGCCTTTCTACGCCGACGGCTTTTATTGGGCCGTCGGGGTATGCCCATATATGCCGACGGGGGCCGTCGGCATAGATATGGCCGTCGGCAAAACAAAATTTTCTGGTAGTGGTTTATATTGCATTATACGTATTTGATTTTATGATCCATTCAGTAGCTTGTTTTTTGGTCTTGATGGCCTAGTGTTAACTACTTGCCTGATAGTTAGAGACTTAGAGTGGTATAATTACTTGGTAACTGATGTATATGACGCTAGTTACCCGTCACCGCACCATGCTGCCCACTTTGCAAGCCCTTGCTTAAAGTGTGCGTTGCCGGTTTACTGGAAATGCTCGTCACAAGGATTGCTCTATCTTTACCAAAAAGAGGTGAGACTCCAATGCTCATTAAGGTTTCTTGTTTCAAAAAAAAAAAAAAGCTCTGCAAGGTTGACCTTTATCATCTTCTCCAAATACCCGTCAAAAACAGAAAAAGGGCGACGATAAATGCTGACAATGACCCATCACCTATCTTTTCTTGTTGCCGGCTCAACAAACCAAACCTATGCGAACAATCACACCATACCTGCTCAAGCTTGGCAGCGAGCAACCGAGCAGGCTAGTTTTCTTTATCCGTTTCGAACACACGGAAGGTCTTTTGTTTTTTGAAATAAAACACATGGAAGAACAATCGATCAAAAATCCAGGTTCAGAGGTCTCAACACTTGAAGCATCGTGGAATACAAAATAATAATAATCAAGATCCTATTTAATTAATACCTCACATGCAAGCTCAAGAAAAATAAAATCCCCAACATGCTCACAGCTCACTAAATGGCTATTAATATGGCCGATAAAATTTGTGTAGCATCATGTAAGTTTCTAAAATATTCGACATAACTAGGTCATCAACATAAGTTTAATTGCTATAGTAAAGCAGCTTGAGCAAGAATTCATATGGTAATCCATATGCACATCAAGTTCTAGGGATATGGTTTACAATAGCTCAAGAGGAATTTTGGCATATGAAATAAATTCAAGATAGGCATTAAAGTGGAATATGGCCTAACTCACTAAAGAAAATTTAGTGGTTGACATTTTAGGTGACAATCTTCACTTTATTTCCTATGCCATAATTCCACTTGATCTATTATAAACAACATGGCGTGCATATGTATCCTATCTGCATTCTGCTGCAAGCTAGATTAATATAATGGTTAAACCATAACGCATGAAGCATGTACCTACATGCAGATCTGAAGGGAGGCCATCGGCAGTGCTACTTCACATATCAGACCTCAACATTGACGTGGAACAACAAAGACTTCATGGAAGGAAACGATTGTCGAACAAATGGATTACAACTACATACGGCAGCGATGAATAGCGAGCTTCAGCCTACATAGGCAATGCAGGGGGGAGAAGATGCGATATGGCCAGACCAGGGGTTTTGAGGGGAAAATATAATTGTTTCAGGGAAGGGTATTAAATGGGCAGGTTTGTGATTCAACACTTATTGCAATGGGATAGACGGTTCAAATTACCAGATACATTGATAAATGAGAGACGCCTGTCAATTTTACTACTTACGATTGAAGCATTTATCCCCTTTACTGAAATGATATGTACGAGGCCCTGAGAACTTTGGTGCGAAACGCCAAACAACTAGACTAGTTAAGAAAATTAGAACAGAGACTCTGACAAGCATGGTGAAGAGCTCGGACAAACATAATAAGTAAGAGGTTCTGATAAGCCAGGCGTGACAAAACACTTTCTTGAATGCATATCACTACAGACGCAACCACAAATTCATATGAGGCTCCAGTAAATGTGCAGGTACAACGCTTAATACTATGTTGTGATAAGTTGCATAACGCACCTACCTTTTTGTCGCTTGCGCGAATCCATATGCCATGCCTGGCCGTTAGGCGGGACAAGGACATGCCACGTTGACGGCGCGACCAACGGCCATGGACAACCCGAGGTCAAACATGCATATGGGTAAGGCGCCTTCACTTGTACCTTACATGTTTTCTGATTAGACAAGTTTTCGCGGTTCTGTTAGTGCTTAAGTTTTTCAAGGGTCATTAACTTCTTCAAATGAAGTTAGCTTGATATGCTATATGATATTTTAATCTATCTATCTATCTATTATATAATAAAAGAAAAATACTGGGTTCTAAGAGAGACACCACGTTAAGCCACATCATAAAACCTGTTTTAAGTTAGATCTAGAATTGTCCGTCTAGAATTTAACTAGAGATTGTAGGGAAAAACTGGTAGTGAAAAAATACAGGGTTCTAATAGAGACACCGCGTTAAGAAACATCATCAAAATTATTTTGATAGTTAGATCTAAAACTATGTGTCTAGGATTTAACTAGAGATTATAGAGGGAAACTACTCGACGGGTTAAACAAAAAAAAAGATTACTCCAAAAGATCTCACAAAAATTAGAAACATCCAACCATTAATTTAGTGGACCAATGAAATATAGCCATTAGATTTACGAAACTGAAGATGGAATTAGGTTCTCCCCGTGTAGCCCTGGTTGTGAGTCTAGCTCCCACTAGTGCAGAACCGGGCAATAGCACCGATTCGTAAGGCCCTTTAGTGCCGGTTTGGTAACCGGCGCTAAAATGTAGGCACTAAAGCCCCCCCCCCCCTTAGTACCGGTTCAGCACGAACCGGTGCTAAAGGGCAACCACGTGGCACGAGCCAGCTTTGGGGGCAGTGCCACTGGAATGTTGGGGGGGTTTTGGGTTTATGATTTCTTTTTCATTTAATTTTGTGTTTTCCATTTAATTATTTTTCGTTTGTTGGTATTTTACGATACTACATATTGTACACGTTATGCATATATATAAATAGAATTTCTAGTAGAACCGATCATAATATATATACACACACACACACACAATTGGAATGTCTCACAACCACCATTAATTAATTCACACATATATACACACATGTATATATATATATATACACAATTTCTCCTAATTGGTGCCTTTAGAGTCAGTGGCATTAGCCTAGCTAATTGGTGCCTTCGGAGCACGATAACAATTGGAAGTGGTTCATGGGGGCGGTAGCGGGTAATAGTATTCTCCTTTGGGATCTATGACCTGGTCGAGCAAAAATCCCGCTATTTCCTCTTGAATTGCTTCTATGCGGTCCTGTGCTATGAGCTTGTCCCGCACCTCTTTGAACTGTTAAGAAGGTGATCAATATGCATTTGTATTAGTTGTGTGACTAGATATCGATAATGGTGTAAAAATTGTGAATAGTGGTCTGACAATCGATATCGTACCCACTCCTGTCTTTGAGATTTGCTTCTTTCGGACGCCATCATGCGAATGTTCTCGCAAACATAGTATGCACATAGATCATTCCCTGGCGCCTGCTTCAGGGCCTTTACGAGAATGGAATTTTATCAGATAATAATTAATCAAGCATGATAATTAAAGAGATGACAGCTAGCTAGTACTACTTAATTACTTACCTTGGGTCGATACCATTTCAGATTTTGTTTCCATGGGCCTGGAGTGGCCCTGATGAACTTTGCCCAAGCCCTGCCCGCCGACAAAGAAAATAAGTAAATGAGTTATTAAATAGTTGTTATCAGGAAATGACGAACTAATTAAATAGGCCGAGATATAGTTAATAATGATTGAAATTACTTGTTGACTATCCCCTTCACGATGGTGTAGTCACTTGCTTTCTTAAGTAGTGAGTCTAGTACTTCAACTGTTCCTTCATCAACTTTAATGATTAACAAGATTCAGTGAAATCTGCATGCACACACGTTTGCATGTCTTAATTAAGCGGGCATATGTAAGCAAAAACATGTAGCTATAGCTAGTAGGGAAAAACAGAATTTGTAGTACAAGACAGTGTGACTCACTGGAAGTTGTAAGGAAGTAGTATATCTTCATTGTATTTGAGTTCCTTGAAGAACTGTAGCATGCTTTCCTCTACACTTTTTTCGTGATATGGATCTATTTTCCATGTGTATTCATTAATGTTATTTGGGTCAACGAACCCAATGCCATATCGTCCACCTTTTTTCATTTCATAAATCTTCATCCTGCATAATACCACAGAAAAGAATATAGTGAGGATAATTACAGGTAATGATTGATCAAAATGATCACTACAGCTAGCTTGAGACTTAAATTACAGAAAGAAATCACTTACAGACAATAGCAACTGACGATAGATTTGTCGAGTGCGTCTTTATTGTATAGCTGAAATAGTTCTGAATACTCGACGGTCACAGCTTTCTCATGGTAGTAATGCTCCTTGTTCACATTCACCATGAGGGACTCTCGATTGGAAATCTTGGTAATGTCCATGTACCATTGATGCAATTCATACATTCTCGTTGGGAGCTTATTGACCTCCTCTGGCTCGACCAAAGGTTGGCCCCGGGCATATTTCCGTTTTATTTCCTCCTCTCTAGTCTGAGACATGGGCTTGATATCGAGGAGTTGTCCAACAGTGATCCCGATCGATTCAGCCTACGCAATATGCTCCTCGGTTATTACCACATCGCCCACCCCGGGAACGTTAACGGTTTGCCCATAATAATATTGGGCGCGCCTACTCTCATGTGTTGTTGGCACAACAAGTGGGGGGATTGATTGCGCCGCCTGTTCTCCCAGCTGGGGAACGGTTTTACCGCTCCTTTTGCCAGCTGATTTGCTCGAGCTCGAGCTCGCCTCTTTCTGTAGACGTGCTCGATTTAACTTCTTGATGTGGCTCTCATAGTCTGTGTCAACAGGCTTGGGAGCTGGTGCTCTAGCCATACGAATGAAGTGGTCAATCTTTTCCACAGGCACTTTCTCCCTTGGCGGCGGTGGCGGTTTCGGTGCAAAATGGGCTTCCTCCTCGGCCTTCGATATGGCTACGTTTTCCTCCTCGGACTTGTCGTAAGGCCTCTGCGGAAGAGGCGCGAGGCTTGGACCATATTGAAATCGCTTGCCTCCGCCTGTACCTCCAGTCTACCTCGACTTGTACTGCTACGCACCATAGCTGAGGCGGCTCTTTTCCGTGATTGCTGAGGCGGCAAAGACGGCTGACGTGGCTGAGTTGGAGGAGGAGGAGTGGCCTGAAGCTGTGCCGGACTTGGAGGAGGAGTGGCCTGAAGCTGTGCCGGACTTGGAGGAGGAGTGGCCTGACGCTTTGCCGGACTTGGAGGAGGAGGAGGAGTGGCCTGAAGCTGTGCCGGACTTGGAGGAGGAGTGGTCTGACGCGTTGGTAGACTTGGAAGAGCGGGAGTCTGCTGACTCGGTGGCGGACTACGATGAGGAGTCGGATGACGCGGTGTCGGTGGCCTTCGAAAGATGATGCAATCCTTTTTCCATAGGATGATACGATGGTTGGCCTCTCCTAGTGTGTGCTCATCGTCACCTCCAGGAATGTCAAGCTCTAGCCCCGAATATTGGTCCACCACCTCATCAACCAAGACACGAGTATAGCCCGCTGGAATCGGGTTTCAATGGAAGGTTACCTCGGGGGGATTTGTAAAAGCAAGGGCATCCGCCACCTTCATGGATATGTTCTTTATTTTGAAGTGTAGCTCGCAGTTAGTGTTCTCCATGATGTCATCCACTAGGTAGCTATCCAGCAATGTGTCGCCCGGGGCGGAACCCATGCTGCTTCTCGGCATGGATGGGGCGGTGCTATCCATTGGTGGATCATCTGCTAGCTGCTGAGACCCCCTTTGCTGGCTAAGTGAGTCGATCTGCTCCTGTTGCCACTGGAATTTGACTGCCAAGTCCGCGTGCGCTGATTCTAGGCCTTGAAGGCGTTCATAGTCTAGCTTCCTCTGCTCCTCCTCCAACTTCCTCTTCTTCTCCTCCGCAATCTTCTTTCTCGCACGGGTTCTATAGTCGGCGTTCCAGTCCGAAAACCCCTCATACCACGGAATAGCGCCCATGCCTCGTGTTCTTCCCGGGTGTTCAGTATTTCCCAGGGCACGTGTAAGCTCGTTGTTCTCTCTGTTGGGCTCGAACAACCCCGATCGAGCCTCTTCTATTGCAACAAGTAGCTTATCTTCGGCTCCATCCAGACATGCCTTCTTCGAAACTGTGCCTGTCTTCGGGTCCAACTCCCCCCCATGCGCATAGAACCAAGTCCTGCACCTGGGGGGCCAGCTCAATGTTTCTGGAGTGACACCTGCATCCAGCATCTCTTTCTCAGACTTATCCCACTTAGGCATTCCAACCGCGTAGCCACCTGGCCCCAGCTTATGAAACTTATCCTTTTTTGCGGCATTGGCCTTGTTTATTCTGGACCGTTCCTTAGATAATTCCGAATCCTTGAATTTCACGAAATCGTCCCAATGAGCACTTTGCTTCTCTAGTGTTCCCTCGAATATTGGAGTCTTCCTTCCTCCCTTGACGTACTTGGCCCATTCACGAATCTTGTGGTTCATGAATGCAACCCCCATCTTCCTAAGAGCAGCGTCCTTGACTTTCTCCACATCTGCATCTGTGAAATGATCTGGTAGGGTGAAATATTCCATGAGCGTTTCCCAAAGCAAATGTTTTTGTCTGTCGTCGACAAAAGTAACTCCTGAACGTGGCTTTGCTGGCTCTCTCCATTCTTCAAGGGAGATCGGGAGTTGTTCCTTCACAAGAACTCCGCACTGACGAATGAACTTGTCCGCAATCTTCTTAGGCGCTAATGGTTCACCATTAGGTTTGATTGCCTCGATATTGTACTTTACGCCCTCCTTCAACTTTTTGTTCGGGCCTCGTTTCATCCTGTTGCCTGAAGATTTGCTCGATCCGGATGGCTGAAAGAAGAAAGATCGATTCGTTAATATATCTTCAAGTCATTTAAAACATGTGATGATCACCAGATGCCTCCTTATATAAATATATATACCTCGCCGGTCTTTGTTGTTTCAAGATCAACATTTTCTTCGTCATGTTCATAGTTCATGACTTCATCAATTCGGTCATCGCGATCGAATATCATATCACCCTCCCCGGTGTTGTTTAGATATTTGAAGCCGTCATAATCTTCTTCATTCTGATCATCATCTGGCCCGCGAGGATTGCGTATGATATTGAACATGGCCTCTTCTCCCTCTCTGCCGGTATTGTCCACCATAGGTTTTGTTTAACTAATCCAAAAGAAATATATTCAAATTACATTGCATGGATGCAATCAATTAATAAGGAAAAACTGAATCAATCATAGTACATAATAAGCATCATCGAATATAATCTCGAATACGTCGTCTCGAATAATAGATATAATCTGGAATACATCATCTCGAATAATAGATATAATCTCGAATACATCGTCTCGAATAATAGATATAATCTCGAATACATCGTCTCGAATAATATATAATCTCGAATACATCGTCTCGAATATTATATATCGAATACATCACTGGCTAGGTAGCTAATAAAGATCGAATACTCCAGAAGAATCTAGGACATTCGCGGTTCATGCGGCGCGGGCGGTGGACACCCAAAGAGAAGGAACCCTCACAGGATCATAGATGAAGTGAGATCCCTGAAGAAACTGCCAGGTATTGGAGAACCTGCCGCCCTCTAACGCAACCATGTAGCGATGGACGTGCTCGTCCTCCTCCCTAACACGGCGACGTACCACCTCCGGCGGGGCCGGCTCCCTCCGCACCGAAACTGGCCCATGTGAACGCCACCAAACGAGATCAGGGTCGACGACGGGACCCGGGGCCGGGTTCCTCATCAAGCGGCGCGCCCCTCCAGGCAGCACCTCCCAGTGCCAGCCCGGCGGAGCCCAGTCCTGGACATGGGTCAGCCGGACGTCGTCGTGGATGGGTCGACGGCGAGGATGCGGGCCGGGCATCGTCGAGAACAAATACTAGCTATATGCCCGCAAAAAGTAACATTTTTTTAATGATTGGATTTTGATAACTAAAATTTCTAACATTTCTATATAACTAACATTCCTATAACATTTCGAACAATGCTATATAACTAACATTTCTATAACATTTCTAATATTTCTATAACTAAAAAACAGAAAAAAATTATAACATTTCTATATATATAACTAACATTTGCATAACATTTCTAATATTTCTATAACTAAAAAAAATTCCAACTTTTTTATAACTATTTCTATAACTAAAAAACAGAAAAATTCCTAACAATTCTAACTTTTTTATAACTATTTCTATAACTAAAAAACAAAAAAATTTCTAACAATTCTAACATTTCTATAACATTTCTAACAATGCTATATAACTAACTATTTCTATAACTAAAAAAAGAAAAATTTCTAACATTTTTATAACTATTTCTATAACTAAAAAACTAAAAAAATGTATGTGTGTGTGTGCTCACCGGCGAGGCGAGAGGCGACGGGGGTCGGCGACGGGGACGGCGACGGGGGGCGGCGACGGGGACGGCGACGGGCGCGGCGACGACGGGGACAGGGACGGGGCGGCCACGACGGGGACGGGGACAGGGACGGGGCGGCGACGACGGGGACGGGGATGTACGGGCCGGGGCGGCGACGACGGGAACGGGGCGGCGATGAAGGGGACGGGGACGACGCGGGACGGGCCAGGACGGCGCGGCGGTGACGATGGGGATGACGGGGACGGGGACGACGGGGCGGCGACGACGGGGACGGGGCGGCGACGAGGGATATGGAGACGGGGGCGGCGGGCGACGGGGCAGAGGAGAAGAAGAAGATGAGAAACTGAAATTTTTGAAGTGTTTAGTTATATAGGATGGACCTTTAGTACCGGTTGGAGCCACCAAGCGGTACTAAAGGCCTGTTTTGGTCAGGCCAAGCGGCGGGAAGCGCACCCCCTTTAGTACCGGGGGTGGCTCCAACCGGTACTAAAGGCCCCCTCCTTTAGTAACGGTTGGTGCCACCACCCGGTACTAAAGGGGGTGCGCTGGCGCAGGTGCGGTGCGGCAAGTTTAGTCCAACCTCGCTAGCCGAGGGGCGTCCGCACTGGTTTATAACCCCCTGTGCGGTAGCTCTCTCGAGCTCCTCTTCGAAGCAGGCCTACTGGGCCTACATGGTCTGTGCTGCCCTGTGGGCCTACTGGGCCTTTGCAGGCCTGCATCCTGGCCCAACAACAGGTTGGGTTTCTAGTCGTATGCAGGCCACTCTGGCCTAGTAGGCGGGCTTTTTTTTAATTTTTTTGCTTTATTTATTTTTGAGTTGTTTTTTTGTGTATTTAGAGTTTCTTTGTGAATATTTTTGCTTTAGGTACAAAAAATTACAAACTTTCTGTTAGTTCTCGTAGTTTTCAAATTTGAATAGTTTAAATTTTGAATTATTTGAAATTAGTGTGAATCACTAGTTTGTGAATAACTTATCTTTAAAAATCAGTGTATTTAGAGATTCTTTGTGAATATTTTTGCTTTAGGTACAAAAAATTACAAACTTTTTGTTAGTGCCCGTAGTTTTCAAATTTGAATAGTTTAAATTTTGAATTATTTGAAATTAGTATGAATCACTAGTTTGTGAATAACTTAACTTTAAAAATCAGTAAAGGCATGAAAGAATTTGTTTGCACATAAAATTTCTTCGCGTTTCAAATGCCAAAACACATAACTACCCTAACTATTACAGAGATTCCCTCCTGGGTGTGAAACACAGAAGAAAGTGATGATAGTGAAACCGATCACATCCCAGATCTTTGGGTGTGAAACTTTTTCTTCGCGTGTGTCCCTTTGCGCCGTAACCATGGAAAATCTTCATGATTTAACGGGATGCTTGGGTCAATATTCGCTGTGAATGGAGCAATTTCCTCAAACTTTTCATAATCTTCTGACATGTCTGTCTTGTCATCCACTCCCACGATGTTTCTCTTCCCAGAAAGAACTATGTGCCGCTTTGGATCATCGTACGATGCATTCGCTTCCTTATCTTTTCTTTTTCTTGGCTTGGTAGACATGTCCTTCACATAGAAAACCTGTGCCACATCATTGGCTAGGACGAATGGTTTGTCTGCATACGCAAGATTGTTGAGATCCATTGTTGTTATTCCGTACTGCGGGTCTTCCGTTACCCCGCCTCGTGTCATATTGACCTATTTGCACCGAAACAAAGGGACCTTCAAACCACGTCGATAGTCAAGTTCCCATATGTCCTGTATATAACCATAATATGTTTCCTTTCTCATCTTGGTTTCTGCATCAAAGCGGACACCACTGTTTTGGTTGGTGCTCTTCTTATCTTGGGCGATCGTGTAAAATGTATTACCACTTATCTCGTACCCTTTGAAAGTCATTATATCCGAAGATGGTAACTGGGACAGCAAGTACAGGTCATTTTCAATAGAGGTGTCATGCATGGTACGTGTCTGCAACCAGCTGGCGAAACTCCTGGTTTGTTCACGTGTAATCCAGTCATCAGACCGCTCCGGATGTTTGGAGTGTAGCAAATTCTTGTGTTCATCCATATACGGAGCCACCAAGGCAGAATTCTGTAGAACTGTGTAGTGTGCTTCAGTGAGAGAATGTCCTTCCATACATATTATTTGTTCCCCTCCTAGCGTGCCTTTTCCATCCAGTCTGCCCTTATGCCGCGATTCAGGAACACCAATCGGCTTAAGGTCAGGAATAAAATCAATACAAAACTCAATGACCTCCTCAGTTTCATGGACCTTGGAGATGCTTCCTTCTGGCCTAGCACAGTTATGAACATATTTCTTTAAGACTCCCATGAACCTCTCAAAGGGGAACATATTGTGTAAAAATACAGGACCCAAAACGTGCGTCATGATGTTGAAGAAGGATGGTGGGAACACCAACTCGGAACTGACAAGACATTGCACCAAATAATTCTCTAACCTTGGTATGATTTCTGGATCGATTACCTTCTGAGAGATTGCATTGAGAAATGCACATAGCTTCACAATGGCTAATCGAACGTTTTCCGGTAGAAGCTCCCTCAATGCAACCGAAAGCAGTTGCGTCATAATCACGTGGTAGTCATCAGACTTTAGGTTCTGGAACTTTTTCTCTGCCATGTTTATTATTCCCTTTATATTCGACGAGAAGCCAGACGGTACGTTAATACTAAGCAGGCATTCAAAGAAGATTTCCTTCTCTTCTTTGGTAAGAGCGTAGCTTACATGACCCTGATGTATGCCGTCTTTTCTGTGCATACGTTGCTGGTCCTCCCGTTCCTCAGGTGTATCTTTTGTCTTCCCATACACGCCCAAGAAGCCAAGCAGGGTCACACAAAGATTCTTCGTCACGTGCATCACGTCAATTGCGGAGCGGACCTCTAGGTCTTTCCAATAGGGCAGGTCCCAAAATATAGATTTCTTCTTCCACATGGGTGCGCGTCCGTCAGCGTCATTCGAAACAGGTTGTCCACCAGGACCCTTTCCAAAGACCACGTTCAAATCCTTGACCATATCATGTACATCAGCACCAGTACGGTGGCGAGGCTTCGTCCGGTGATCCGCCTCACCTTTGAAATGCTTGCCTTTCTTTCTTATGGGATGCCTGCTCGGAAGAAATCGACGATGTCCCAGGTACACATTCTTCTTACAATTAGCCAAATATATACTGTCGGTATCGTCTAAACAGTGCGTGCATGCGCAGTATCCCTTGTTTGTCTGTCCTGAAATGTTACTGAGAGCAGACCAATCATTGATGGTCACGAACAGCAACGCCTTTAGGTCAAATTCTTCCCCCATGTGCTCATCCCACACACGTACACCTGTTCCATTCCACAGTTGTAAGAGTTCTTCAACTAATGGCCTTAGGTACACATCAATGTTGTTGCCGGGTTGCTTAGGGCCTTGGATGAGCACTGGCATCATAATGAACTTCCGCTTCATGCACAACCAAGGAGGAAGGTTATACAAACATAGAGTCACATGCCAGGTGCTATGGTTGCTGCTCTGCTCCCCAAAAGGATTAATGCCATCTGCGCTTAGACCAAACCATATGTTCCTTGCGTCATATGAAAACTCCTTCCCGTACTTTCTTTCGATTTTTCTCCACTGCGACCCGTCAGCGGGTACTCTCAACTTTCAGTCTTTCTTACGGTCTTCTCTGTGCCATCGCATCGCCTTGGCATGCTCTTTGTTTTGAAACAAACGTTTCAACCATGGTATTATAGGAGCATACCACATCACCTTGGCAGGAATCTTCTTCCTGGGTCCCTCGCCCTCGACATCACCAGGGTCATCGCGGCTGATCTTATAGCGCAATGCACCGCATACCGGGCAAGCGTTCAAATCCTCGTACTCACCGCGGTAGAGAATGCAATCATTAGGGCATGCATGTATCTTCTGCACCTCTAACCCTAGAGGGCAGACAGCCTTCTTTGCTTTGTGCGTACTCTCGGGCAATTCGTTGTCCTTTGGAAGCATATCTTTTATCATTACCAACAACTTTCCAAATCCCTTGTCAGATACACCATTCTCTGCCTTCCATTGCAACAATTCCAGTGTGGTGCCCATCTTTTTCTTGTCACCTACGCAATTCGGGTACAACAATTTTTTGTGATCCTCTAACATGCGCTGCAACTTCTTCTTCTCCAAATCACTTGCGCAGTTTCTCTTTGCATCGGCAATGGCCCGACCTAGATCATCAACAGGCTCATCCGATGCCTCTTCTTCAGCTTCTTCCCGCATTGCCGGCTCAGCTTCTTCCCGCATTACCGGCTCAGCTTCTTCCCTCATTGTTGTATCATCGTATTCAGGGAACCCATGGCCAGGATAGCTGTCGTCGTCCTCTTCTTCTTCATTGTCTTCCATCATAACCCCTATTTCTCCATGCTTGGTCCAAACATTATAGTGGGGCATGAAACCGGACTCAAATAGGTGGACATGAATGGTTCTTGACGTAGAGTAATTGTGACCATTCTTACAGCCAGCACATGGACAAGCATAAAACCATCCTCTCGCTTGTTTGCCTAAGCCGCAAGCAGAAAAGTTCGCACGCCATTAATGAACTCGGGAGTGCATCGGTCATCGTACATCCATTGCCGGCTCATCTTCAATACACAGCACGAAAAACATCAAATTAATACAATACATAAAGTTCATACATAAAGATCATACAACACTTAAATGCAACAAACAAATAACTCTCTAGCTAAAGAATTTAAATGCAACAACAAATGCGATCAAGATCGCAACTAAGGTAACAATTGATCTAACAGCATAATGATACCAAGCCTCACAATGAATGGCATATTTTCTAATCTTTCTAATCTTCAAGCGCATTTTCTCCATCTTAATCTTGTTATCATCGACGACATCGGCAACATGCAACTCCAATTCCATCTTCTCCCCCTCAATTCTGTTCAATTTTTCCTTCAAATCCTCGTTTTCTCTTTCAACTAAATTTAACCTCTCGACAATAGGGTCGGTTGGAATTTCCGGTTCAACTACCACCTACATACAAATATCTATGTCAACTTGATGGGCATAATTTGTCATAAACATGAAATGCAATGAATAGTTTTAAAAGAGAATATACCACGTCCGAATCATAAACCGGACGAGGGCCGACGGGGACGGATATCAAAACCATGGCACTATGTATAACAAACAACGTATGGGTAAGATACTTATACGAGTAACTATATATCCAAATCACACAAACATCAATTTTTTATATAAATCTTCATGAACAAGAGGCTCACCACAAGGTGGTGCCGGCGACGGGACGTTGCGAGCGATCGACGGTGGTTACGACGGAGATTTAGAAGGTACTAAGTAATCCACACCTACATATGCAAACTAAGTGTTATTTTTGACCTCAAATTGCATATAAATCAAATACTAGCACATATATAGATATAATTCCTCCCAAATTACTAAACTCAAAAATCAATCACTATATAAAGCATTGCACGAGCTAATCTAGCAATGAGAGATGAAAGGAAAAAGTTGCTAACCTTTGTGATCATTTGAATGGATGGGGGCCTTCAAATCTTGGGCAAAATGTGTGATGAGCTTGAGAGGAAGAGGGAAAAGAACAGAGAGGAGAGGGGAAAGGGGAAGAATAGAGCAAGCTCGGGTGGACGAAGGGTCTATGTAGGACGACCTTTAGTACCGGTTCGTGATACGACCCGGTACTAAAGGTGCTGGAGGGGCCCCAGACTGACAACATCCTGCCACCACTCTCACTAGTACCGGTTCGTGGCACGAACCGGTGCTAAAGGTTCGCCACGAACCGGTACTAATGAGAGCGGCCCGGCTAGCCGTTGGAACTGGCACTAATGGACACATTAGTGCCGGCTCAAATTCAAATCGGCACTAATGTGCTTCACGTTTGACCCTTTTTCTACTAGTGTCCATCTCACTTTCTTTACCATTTATTTTTTAAAAATATTTGGGATTTGAAAAGATTTTCTATAGGGTTTGATGTACTAGATAGGTGCACATAACAACATGATGTGAGAGAAACCAAGTGATATCCATTTTTCTGTATCCATTAGTTCAACCATATTTATTTTGGAATATAATGCAAAATAAGAATCATATTGAGTTCTTTAGTGGCATAAGAAAATGAGAAAAATGCATCATAAGTCTTAAAACTATTGGAGGTATGTTAGTTTAGTCCTATAACTTTGTGAATGCAGTTTTAGGTTCTAAAATTACAAAAGGCATGTCAATTTACTCGTATAACTCCCAAACTGTAGTTCTACATCCTAAAACTATTGGAGGTGCGTCAGTTTAATCATATAACTTTGAAACTGTAGGCCATGAGTGACATGATGGCTTGAGCTCCATGAAGGAGACTAGGCCGGCCATCTTAGCCTCACCCCATAGTAGCAGAGTGACATGTTGCATCGAATTGATACACACCAGTGGCTACTCTCTCGCCGACCTTTTTCTAGCTTGACGGTTTCCGCGTACTCCTCAGCGTCGTCCGACAGCAGCGACAATTCCCCACCTTTCGCCATGCTCATACCCAATCAACAACCTGCACGACTAGCTCCACAACAATGGTGTTGGGGCAACGACAATGTCATGAGGGAGAGAGAGGTGGGATGTGCTACCTCTTGAGCTTGCATTGGTTTTCCCCGAAGAGGAAGGAATGATGCAGCAAAGTAGCGTAAGTATTTCCCTTAGTTTTTGAGAACCAAGGTATCAATCCAGTAGGAGGCCATGCTCAAGTCCCTTGTACCTGCACAAAACGATAGCTACTCGCAACCAACGCGATTAGGGGTTGTCAATCCCTTCACGGTCACTTACGAGGGTGAGATCTGATAGATATAATATTTTGGGTATTTTTGGTATAAAGATGCAAAGTAAAAAGTAAAGGCAAAGTAAAAAAGCAAAGCAAGATTAAAGTGATGGAGATTGATATGACGAGAATAGACCCGGGGGCCATAGGTTTCACTAGTGGCTTCCCTCAAGAGCATACGTATTCTATGGTGGGTGAACAAATTACTGTTGAGCAATTGACAGAATTGAGCATAGTTATGAGAATATCTAGGCATGATCATGTATATAGGCATCACGTCCGTGACAAGTAGACCGAAACGATTCTGCATCTACTACTATCACTCTACTCATCGACCGCTATCCAGCATGCATCTAGAGTATTAAGTTAAAAACAGAGTAACGCCTTAAGCAAGATGACATGATGTAGAGAGATAAATTCATGCAATATGAAATAAACCCCTTCTTGCTATCCTCGATGGCAACGATACAATACGTGCCTTGCTGCCCCTTCTGTCACTGGGAAAGGACACCGCAAGATCGAACCCAAAGCTAAGCACTTCTCCCATGGCAAGAACTACCAATCTAGTTGGCCAAACCAAATGGATAATTCAAAGAGACTTGCAAAGATAACCAATCATACATAAAAGAATTCAGAGAAGATTCAAATATTATTCATAGATAGACTTGATCATAAACCCACAATTCATCAGTCTGAACAAACACACCGCAAAAAGAAGATTACATCGAATAGATCTCCACAAGAGAGGGGGAGAACTTTGTATTGAGATCCAAAAAGAGAGAAGAAGCCATCTAGCTACAAACTATGGACCCGAAGGTCTTAGGTAAACTACTCACACTTCATCGGACAGGCTATGATGATGTAGAAGCCCTCCGTGATGACGGCCCTCTCCGGGGAAGCTCCGGAACAGGCCCCAAGATGGGATCTCGTGGATACAGAAAGTTGCGGCAGTGGAATTAGGTTTTTGGCTCTTATTCTGATCGTTTGGGGGTACGTATGTATATATAGGAGGAAGGAGTACGTCGGTGGAGCACCGACGGGCCCACGAGGCAGGGGGCGCGCCCCCCACCCTCGTGACCGCCTCTTTGACTCCTTGGAGTAGGGTCCAAGTCTCCTGGACCACGTTCGGTGAGAAAATCACGTTCCCGAAGGTTTTATTCCGTTTGGATTCTGTTTGATATTCTGTTTCTTCGAAACACTAAAATAGGCAAAAAAACAGAAATTCTAGGCTGGGCCTCCGGTTAATAGGTTAGTCCCAAAAATAATATAAAAGTGGAAAATAAAGCCCAATATAGTCCAAAACAGTAGATAATATAGCATGGAGCAATCAAAAATTATAGATACGTTGGAGACGTATCAGGATGGCGGCATCTATCCTGATTGCCTTGGTGTCTCCCTGGCAGCCATGACAATCCTCTCAGCGAGGCTGCACTATCGCTCATGACCACACAGGTGGCAGGTGTTGGGGAACGTAGTAATTTCAAAATTTTCCTATGCACATGCAAGATCATGGTGATGCACAACAACGAGAGGGGAGAGTGTTGTTCACGTACCCTCGTAGACCGAAAGCGGAAGCGTTAGCACAACGCGGTTGATGTAGTTGTATGTCTTCACAATCCGATCGATCAAGTACCGAACGCACGACACCTCCGAGTTTAGCACACATTCAGCCCGATGAAGTCCCTCGAACTCCGATCCAGCCGAGTGTTGAGGGAGAGTTTCGTCAGCATGACAGCGTGGTGACGATGTTGATGTTCTACCGACGCAGGGCTTCGCCTAAGCACCGCTACAGTATTATCGAGGTGGACTATGGTGGAGGGGGCACTGCACACGGCTAAAAGATCAACTTGATCAATTGTTGTGTCTATGGGGTGCCCCTACCCCCGTATATAAAGGAGTGGAGGAGGGGGAGGGCCGGCCCTCTCTATGGCGCGCCCTAGGGGAGTCCTACACCCACCGGGAGTAGGATTCCCCCTTTCCTAGTAGAAATAGGAGCCCTTCCAAGTAGTAGGAGTAGGAGGGAAGGAAAAGGAAGGGAAAAGAAGAAGGAAGGAAGGGGGCGCCCCCCCTCCCTAGTCCAATTTGGACCAGCCCATGGGGAGGGGTGCGGCCACCCTTTGAGGCCATTTTCTCCTTTCCCGTATGGCCCATTAAGGCCCACGAATTCTCGTTACTCCCCGGTATTCTCGAAAATACCCGAATCACTCGGAACCTTTCCGATGTTCGAATATAGTTGTCCAATATATCGATCTTTACGTCTCGATCATTTCGAGACTCCTCGTCATGTCCCCGATCTCATCCGGGACTCCGAACTCCTTCGGTACATCAAAACATATAAACTCATAATATAATTTTCATCGTAACTTTAAGAGTGCGGACCCTACGGATTCGAGAACTATGTAGACATGACCGAGACACATCTCCGGTCAATAACCAATTGCAGAACCTGCATGCTCATATTGGCTCCTACATAATCTACGAAGATCTTTATCGGTCAAACCGCATAACAACATACGTTGTTCCCTTTGTCATCGGTATGTTACTTGCCCGAGATTCGATCGTTGGTATTTGAATACCTAGTTCAATCTCGTTACCGGCAAGTCTCTTTACTCGTTCCGTAACACATCATCCCGTAACTAACTCATTTGTTGCAATGCTTGCAAGGCTTAAGTGATGTGCATTACCAAGAGGGCCCAGAGATACCTCTCCGACAATCGGAGTGACAAATCCTAATATCGAAATACGCCAACCCAACAAGTACCTTCGTAGACACCTGTAGAGCACCTTTATAATCACCCAGTTACGTTGTGTCGTTTGGTAGCACACAAAGTGTTCCTCCGGTAAACGGGAGTTGCATAATCTCATAGTCATAGGAACATGTATAAGTCATGAAGAAAGCAATATCAACAAACTAAACGATCAAGTGCTAAGCTAACGGAATGGGTCAAGTCAATCACATCATTCTCCTAATGATGTGATCCCGTTAATCAAATGACAACTCATGTCTATGGTTAGAAAAAATAACCATCTTTGATCAACGAGCTAGTCAAGTAGAGGCATACTAGTGACACTCTGTTTGTCTATGTATTCACACATGTATTATGTTTCCGATTAATACAACTCTAGCATGAATAATAAACATTTATCATGATATAAGGAAATAAATAATAACTATATTATTGCCTCTAGGGCATATTTCCTTTAGTCTCCCACTTGCACTAGAGTCAATAATCTAGTTCACATCGCCAGTGATTTAACATCAATAGTTCACATCACCATGTGATTAACACCCATAGTTCACATCGTCATGTGACCAACACCCAAAGGGTTTACTAGAGTAAATAATCTAGTTCACATTGCTATGTGATTAATACCCAAAGAGTACTAAGGTGTGATCATGTTTTGCTTGTGAGGGAAGTTTAGTCAATGGATCTGCCACATTCAGATCCATATGTGTTTTACAAATTTCTATGTCAACAATGCTCTGCACGGAGCTACTCTAGCTAATTTCTCCCACTTTCAATATGTATCCAGATTGAGACTTAGAGTCATTTGGATCAGTGTCAAAACTTGCATCGACGTAACCCTTTATGACGAACCTTTTGTCACCGCCATAATCGGGAAACATATCCTTATTCCACTAAGGATAATTTTTGACCAATGTCCAGTGATCTACTCCTAGATCACTATTGTACTCTCTTGCCAAACTCAGGGCACGGTATACAATAGGTCTGGTACACAGCATGGCATACGTTATAGAACCTATGGCTGGGGCATAGGGAATGACTTTCATTCTCTCTCTATCTTCTGCCGTGGTCGGGTTTTCAGTCTTACTCAACTTCACACCTTGTAACACAGGCAAGAACTCCTTTTTGACTGTTCCATTTTGAGCTACTTCAAAATCTTGTCAAGGTATGTACTCATTGAAAAACTTATCAAGCGTCTTGATCTATCTCTATAGATTTTGATGCTCAATATGTAAGCAGCTTCACCAAGGTCTTTTTTTGAAAAACTCCTTTCAAACATTCCTTTATGCTTTGCAGAATAATTCTACATTATCTCCGATCAACAATATGTCATACATATACTTATCAGAAATGCTGTAGTGCTCACACTCACTTTCTTGTAAATACAGGCTTCACCGCAAGTCTGTATAAAACTATATGCTTTGATCAACTTATCAAAGCGTATATTCCAACTCTGAGATGCTTGCACCAGTCCATAGATGGATCGCTGGAGCTTGCATATTTTGTTAGTACCTTTAGGATTGACAAAACCTTCTGGTTGCATCATATACAACTTTTCTTTAATAAATCCATTAAGGAATGCAGTTTTGTTTATCCATTTGCCAGATTTCATAAAATGCGACAATTGCTAACATGATTTGGACAGACTTAAGCATATATACGAGTGAGAAACTCTCATCGTAGTCAACACCTTGAACTTGTCGAAAACCTTTTTGCGACAATTCTAGCTTTGTAGATAGTAACACTACTATCAGCGTCCCTCTTCCTCTTGGAGATCCATTTAATCTCAACGGCTCGCCGATCATTGGGCAGGTCAATCAAAATCCATACTTTGTTCTCATACATGGATCTCATCTCAGATTTCATGGCCTCAAGCCATTTCGTGGAATCTGGGCTCATCATCGCTTCCTCATAGTTCGTAGGCTTGTCTTGGTCAAGTAACATGACCTCCAGAACAGGATTACCGTACCACTCAGGTGCGGATATCACTCTAGTTTACCTATGAGGTTTCGGTAGTAACTTGATCTGAAGTTACATGATCATCATCATTAGCTTCCTCACTAATTGGTGTAGTAGTCACAGGAACAGATTTCTGTGATGAACTACTTTCCAATAAGGGAGCAGGTACAGTTACCTCATCAAGTTCTACTTTCTTCCCACTCACTTTTTTCGAGAGAAACTCCTTCTCTAGAAAGGATCCATTCTCAGCAATGAATATCTTGCCTTCGGATCTATGATAAAAGGTGTACCCAATATTTTCTTTTGGGTATCCTATGAAGACGCACTTCTCCGATTTGGGTTTGAGGTTATCAGGTTGAAACTTTTTCACATAAGCATTGCAACCTCAAACTTTAAGAAATGACAGCTTAGATTTCTTGCCAAACCATAGTTCATACAGTGTCGTCTCAACGGATTTAGATGGTGACCTATTTAACGTGAATGTAGCTGTCTCTAATGTATAACCCCAAAACGATAGTGGTAAATCGGTAAGAGACATCATAGATCGCACCGTATTTAATAAAGTACAGTTACGACGTTCGGACACACCATTACACTGTGGTGTTCCAGGTGGCGTGAGTAGTGAAACTATTTCACATTGTTTTAACTGAAGGCCAAACTCATAACTCAAATATTTTACTTCTGTGATCATATCGTAGAAATTTTTATTTTTGTTACGATGATTCTCCACTTCACTCTGAAATTCTTTGAACTTTTTAAATGTTTGAGACTTGTGTTTCATCAAGTAGATATACTCATATCTGCTCAAATCATATGTGAAGATCAGAAAATAATGATACCTGCCGCGAGCCTCAATATTCATCGGACCACATACATCAGTATGTATGATTTCCAACAAATCTGTTGCTCGCTCCATTGTTCCGGAGAACGGAGTCTTAGCCATCTTGTTCATGAGGCATGGTTCGCAAGCATCAACTGATTCATTGTCAAGTGATTCCAAAAGCCCATCAGCATGGATTTTCTTCATGCGCTTTACACCAATATGACCTAAACGGCAGTGCCACAAATAAGCTGCATTATTATTATTAACTTTGCATCTTTTGGCTTCAATATTATGAAAATGTGTATCACCACGATCGAGATCCAACAAACCATTTTCATTGGGTGTATGACCATTGAAAGTTTTATTCATGTAAACAGAACAACAATTATTCTCTAACTTATATGAATAACCGTATTGCAATAAACATGATCTAATCATATTTATGCTCAACGCAAACACTAAATAACATTTATTTTACGTTTAACACTAATCTCGAAAGTATAGGGAGTGTGCGATGATGATCATATCAATCTTGGAACCATTTCCAATACACATCGTCACTTCACCCTTAACTAGTCTCTGTTCATTCTGCAACTCCCGTTTCAAGTTACTATTCTTAGCAACTGAACTAGTATCAAATACTGAGGGGTTTCTATAAACACTAGTAAAGTACACATCAATAACATGTATATCAAATATACCTATGTTCACTTTGCCATCCTTCTTATCCGCCAATTACTTGGGGTAGTTCCACTTCCAGTGACCAGTCCCTTTGCAGTAGAAACACTTAGTATCGGGCTTAGGACCAGACTTGGGCTTCTTCACTTGAGTAGCAACTTACTTGCCGTTCTTCTTGAAGTTTCCCTTCTTCCCTTTGCCCTTTTCTTGAAACTAGTGGTCTTGTCAACCATCAACGCTTGATGTTTTTCTTGATTTCTACCTTCGTTGATTTCAGCAACACGAAGAGCTTGGGAATCGTTTCCGTTATCCCTTTCATATTATAGTTCATCATGAAGTTCTACTAACTTGGTGATGGTGACTAGAGAATTCTGTCAAACACTATCTTATCTGGAAGATTAACTCCCACTTGATTCAAACGATTGTAGTACCCAGACAATCTGAGCACGTGCTCACTGCTTGAGCTATTCTCCTCCATCTTTTAGCTATAGAACTTGTTGAAGACTTCATATCTCTCAACTCGGGTATTTGCTTGAAATATTAACTTCAACTCCTGAAACATCTCATATGGTCCATGACATTCAAAATGTCTTTGAAGTCCCGATTCTAAGCCGTTAAGCATGGTGCACTAAACTATCAAGTAGTCATCATATTGAGCTAGCCAAATGTTTATAACATCTGCATCTGCTCCTGCAATAGGTTTGTCACCTAGCGGTGCATCAAGGACATAATTCTTCTGTGCAGCAATGAGGATAAACCTCAGATCACGGATCCAATCCGCATCATTGCTACTAACATCTTTCAACTTAGTTTTCTCTAGGAACATATCAAAAATAAAACAGGGGAGCTAAACGCGAGCTATTGATCTACAACATAGATATGCTAATACTACCAGGACTAAGTTCATGATAAATTTAAGTTCAATTAATCATATTACTTAAGAACTCCCACTTAGAAAGATATCCCTCTAATCTTCTAAGTGATCACGTGATCCAAATCAACTAAACCATAACCGATTGTCACGTGAAATGGAGTAGTTTTCAATGGTGAACATGACTATGTTGATTATATCTACTATATGATTCACGCTCGACCTTTCGGTCTCAGTGTTCCGAGGCCATATCTGCATATGCTAGGCTCGTCAAGTTTAACCTGAGTATTCTGCGCATGCAAAACTGGCTTGCACCCGTTGTAGATGGACGTAGAGCTTATCACACCCGATCATCACGTGGTGTCTGGGCACGACGAACTTTGGCAATGGTGCATACTCAGGGAGAACACTTTTATCTTGAAATTTAGTGAGAGATCATCTTATAATGCTACCGTCAATCAAAGCAAGATAAGATGCATAAAAGATAAACATCACATGCAATCAATAAGTGATATGATATGGCCATCATCATCTTGTGCTTGTGATCTCCATCTCCTAAGCACCGTCATAATCACCATCGTCACCGGCGCGACACCTTGATCTCCATCGTAGCATCATTGTCGTCTCGCCAATCTTATGCTTCCACGACTATCGGTATCGCTTAGTGATAAAGTAAAGCATTACAGCGCAATTGCATTGCATACAATAAAGCGACAACCATATGGCTCCTGCCAGTTGCCGATAACTCGGTTACAAAACATGATCATCTCATACAATACAATTTAGCATCATGTCTTGACCATATCACATCACAAAATGCCCTGCAAAAACAAGTTAGACGTCCTCTACTTTGTTGCTGCAAGTTTTACGTGACTGCTACGGGCTTACCAAGAACCATTCTTACATACGCATCAAAACCACAACGATAGTTTGTCAAGTTGGTGATGTTTTAACCTTCGCAAGGACCGGGCATAGCCACACTCGGTTCAACTAAAGTTGGAGAAACTGACACCCGCCAGCCATCTGTGTGCAAAGCACGTCGGTAGAACCAGTCTTGCGTAAGCGTACGCGTAATGTCGGTCCGGGCCGCTTCATCCAACAATACTGCCGAACCAAAGTATGACATGCTGGTATGCAGTATGACTTATATCGCCCACAACTCACTTGTGTTCTACTCGTGCATATGATATCTACGCATAAAACCAAGCTCGGATGCCACTATTGGGGAACGTAGTAATTTCAAAATTTTCCTACTCACACACAAGATCATGGTGATGCACAACAACGATAGGGGATAGTGTTGTCCACGTACCCTCATAGACAGAAAGCGGAAGCATTAGCACAACGCGGTTGATGTAGTCGTACGTCTTCACGATCCGACCGATCAAGTACCGAACGCACGACACCTCCGAGTTCAGCACACGTTCAGCCCGATGACGTCCCTCGAACTCTGATCCAGCCGAGTGTTGAGGGAGAGTTTCGCCATCACGATGGCGTGGTGACGATGTTGATGTTCTACCGACGCAGGGCTTCGCCTAAGCACCGCTACAGTATTATCGAGGTGGACTATGATGGAGGGGGCACCGCACACGGTTAAAAGATCAACTTGATCAATTGTTGAGTCTATGGGGTGCCCCCTGCCCCCGTATATAAAGGAGTGGAGGAGGGGGAGGGCCGGCCCTCTCTATGGCGCGCCCTAGGGGAGTCCTACTCCCACCGGGAGTAGGATTCCTCCTTTCCTAGTAGAACTAGGAGCCCTTTCAAGTAGTAGGAGTAGGAGGAAGGAAAAGGAAGGGAAAAAGGAGAAGGAAGGAAGGGGGCACCACCCCTCCCTAGTCCAATTCGAAAAAGCCCATGGGGAGGGGTGCGGCCACCCTTTGAGGCCTTTCTCTCCTTTCCCGTATGGCCCATTAAGGCCCAATACGAATTCCCGTTACTCCCCGGTACTCTCGAAAATACCCGAATCACTCGGAACCTTTCCGATGTCCGAATATAGTCGTCCAATATATTCGATCATTGGTATCTCAATACCTAGTTCAATCTCGTTACCGGCAAGTCTCTTTACTCGTTCCGTAACACATTATCCCGCAACTAACTCATTAGTTGCAATGCTTGCATGGCTTAAGTGATGTGCATTACCGAGAGGGCCCAGAGATACCTCTCCGACAATCGGAGTGACAAATCCTAATCTCGAAATACGCCAACCCAACAAGTACCTTCGGAGACACCTGTAGATCACCTTTATAATCACCAAGTTACGCTATGACGTTTGGTAGCACACAAAGTGTTCCTTCGGTAGACGGGAGTTGCATAATCTCATAGTCATAGGAACATGTATAAGTCATGAAGAAAGCAATAGCAACAAACTAAACGATCAAGTGCTAAGCTAACGGAATGGGTCAAGTCAATCACATCATTCTCGTAATGATGTGATCTCGTTAATCAAATGACAACTCATGTCTATGGTTAGGAAACATAACCATCTTTGATCAACGAGCTAGTCAAGTAGAGGCATACTAGTGACACTCTGTTTGTCTATGTATTCACACATGTATTATGTTTCCGGTTAATACAATTCTAGCATGAATAATAAACATTTATCATGATATACTGAACTAAATAATAACTTTATTATTGCCTCTAGGGCATGTTTCCTTCAGCAGGTGTGCAGGTTGCAATACACGCTGTGACGTGAAAGCGTATGGACCACTTTTGGGGAAGTAAACACATATAAATGGCTCATTTGAAAAAAAATGCACCATAGATACTGGCCATGCAAGCTTCGGACCTGAGATGAACAAACTTACATAGTTTTGGGACCCAAAATTGCAGTTTTGAAGTAATTAATAGGACTGGACTGACACACCTCCAATAGTTTTAGGACTTATGATGCAATTTTCAAAATTATAATTGCACTTACTCAGTTCCATAATATAGTGGCCATTGGTTTTCTCGAAAGTCATGCTTCATAAAGTTTAACCAATATATACAATATGGAATGTATACCATATGCAAATATATTTCTTGAACTAAAAGTAATGAATTGATATTGCAGATGTTGACAATTCTTTTCTATAAACTTGTTCAAAGTGTACAAAGTTTGAATTTGCAAAAATCTAATAACCAATATATTTTGGAACGAATGGAGTAATTATTGTGCTTTGACATTTGTTGAACCAGTTTTTTTAAAACATTATTGTACTTTCCAATCCACTATTTTGAACTTGCACCAAAATGGCCGTTAATACTTTTCTTTCTTATAATATTCAATTTAGCAATGGCAATCGGATATCAAAAACTTTATTCTTTTGTCCAACATTTTCATCAGAACAATAAAGGCGGTGCGCTCACATTTGCGAGGGCCAATGTTCTAGTTAGTACGAATAATACAAACCCCAAACGCATCATGACAAAAGTCCAGGAGTCCACCCAAGATAGCTAGCTACTACACTCGAGTCTATGTCACAAATCGCCACAAGAGGGAGCAAATGCACAGAGTATTAAGAGTTCATCGATAAAATTAATATTATCTGTTGTAATAACTGGAAGACCAACCCAAAACAATATTTGTCTTAAGAAATAAGTCTAAAATGATTTGGAATCTCAAAAGATTTTCTAGAGGGTTTGATGTACTTGCTAGGTGCCCTGGCATTTGCAAGGGCCACTGTTTTAGTTAGTACAATAGTACAAATCCCGGCGTTTCAGACCTACACCTGAATCTATGTCACCAACCGTGTCGCTCTCAATTGCATGTGGCCACCCCCAGCCCAGCCGATCAAGAGTGTGGTCAGGTCACTCTTGCATCCAAAAATCCGGCCTGACCAAACTCACAGGTCACGGCTGAACCCCGGCGAAATACATTATTCATACATGCTGGAATTCAATGAAAAACAATGGCTCACTCCACACCACAAACAAACAGGAGCGAGGGATGCATAGATATATATAATTAAACAACAGTAACAATTGTACCGAAGCTGGAACATATAACTCATGTCTGAAGTCTGATAATCATACTGCAGGGAAATGAAAAGGTCCAATATATACATCAAAGACGTCGGAGTATAGTCAATCCATCCAACTAACACTAATAAATTCAGACATACCGCACTCCATCAATGGTCATAGCATAATGCATACTCTACTTTCTTATTCCTTAGAACAAGCTAGGTAGTCATGACTTCATCCGTACCTCATGAACGCGCGAACTGATCGATCGGCTGCCTACGCCCTGCTCATCAGTTGTCACCTCCCAGGAGGAGGCCCAGGAAGCAGATGAGGTCGCCCCCCGCGAAGATGACGATGTTCGCCGTGCAGAAGATCCTGGCGATGATGTATCCTGGGTCGACGGCGAGGAGGAGGCGGACGGCGGCGGCGTACATGCACTGGCCGACGAAGGTGACGACGAGTGCGAAGAAGGCGAGGGCGCGGCGGACCCAGCGGCGGCGGCACGGGAGGTGAAGCGCCAGCGCCGCGGCAGCCGCCTGGAGTAGGGCGCAGCACAGCATCCCGAACCAGAGGGCGCTGTCGTCGGCGGCCTGCGCGTCGGTCCACAGGACGCACCGCAGGACGAACGGCGTGTGCATCCAGACGAACACCACACTGAACCATCTTGAATATGATGGATGGATCCATCGATGGAAAGTTTGGATTGTCCAGAAACCAGCCAAGCGGGTGTAGTTACGTAGTCCGACCTGGGTGGAGCAGACTTGGTACTGGCCGACTGCGTAGGCGGCCGCGTGGCCCGCGGCGAACGAGAGGAGGGTGCCGCAGGCAGTGAAGAGCGCCCATCCACTGGCCCGCCGGACGGCAGCCGGGATGGTCTCCTCCTTGGGCACGGTCGCAAGCAGCGGATCATGGATCTGGTTGTTGCCGTCCATGGTGATGGTGGAAGGATCCAACTCCAAGCTGCTAGCAACGATCGGTTTAGTTGCTTGTTCAGTTTCATGTCTGCAAAAGAAACAAGAAGAAAGATTTCCGTGAGAAGATTGAGAGAAGAAGACGGTTAGTTGGTTGGCCTAATTTCAACTGGTGAGAAGATTCTGGTGAGTAGATCCGACGAGCTAGTGCCTCTGCCTAGTGGACTACTCACCGTACTGCTCGGATGCCTTGCCTTGCTGTGCTTCTTTCTGGAGTATAGTCTTGGTCGCAGACGGAGCTTTAATTTATCCTTGGATCCGATGGGAGAGAGAGAGGAGAGGAGAGAGAGAGAGTGGAAGTGACGATATGACGGGCACAGGAAGCTGCCTATGTGCTGCATTGCACCCAGCCAAGCGCGCATGCCATCTTTGGCAAAGCGTCATTTCTTTGCTACTACCTCATTTTATCCTTGATAAAAAAAATTAATGCGATGTGGGTGAAATTGTATACACATGGCAGTGAAAACCCATCTAGCTCATTTTAGCCGCGCACTAGTTTTTGAACTAGGTAGTGTGGCTCATATTCTTTTGACACGCTTTTCAATTAGATAACGATGGCAAAATGACCATCTAGACCTTTCGAGCACCACCACCCATTTTCTCAACAAAGATAAATATAAGTAAGCTAATTAACTCAAAGTTAAGGTTGCATTATTTGACGTCATCAAATCATGCAAAAAAAGGATATTAGAAAGAATCAAATGATTCAGCCAAAATGTTGTAGAAGCTAGCTGATCAATATGATTGATGAGCCACCCCCACCCCATCGTTAAGAGTGGTGCATGCATTGGTATGGTACTGGAAATCACATGCGCTAGTTGAAAATCGACCAGCTAGGGAAGGGAAGCGCCTCCCGTCCCAAATCCTTATTTCTCTTGGTCTTTCTTCTTGAAATTAATTAGCGAACTAGTGCCACTCACATATATCTTTGGCGAGAAAATTAAACTAGGAACTAACGCCACCTTCATGTCTGAGCTTGCAAACTGGGAAGGTGGTGTGGTAACATACAAACATATAGTGCATCCGTAGACCGTGATCATAATGTTGGATCGAACCACACTAGCTAGTCGTCAGAGTGGATATGGGTGATGGGGGAAGCTACTTGCCGCAAATGGAACGGCGCTGGGTGGACAGCTAGCTAGCACTGCTAGTGCAAAAAGCAGGAGGGCTACATTACATGCGTGCGCTGCTACTCAGATGGAACGGCCGGTGTGAGTGTGTGTACACTGCAGAAATTGCCATAGTTGTACCAAATTACACTGTGCAGCAGCTATGGCCTTTTTCTGCCATGCATGTACGCATTTGTGTGTGTGTGAGCTTCAGTGCTTCACACCACTGGCATTCCTGCTCGAGTATACGCGCTCCGCACTGGCATAACTTACCCGTAGTTTCGATTGCCCAGTCATCGTAACTGCCATGAGTGAGATCGTCGTATGGTTGCTTACATATGATGAGCCACCGTTTAGTGCGGCATGAGTGAGTGTTAATTAATATCGCACTAAGCATGTTACGTTACTTAGAGCAACTCTAATGAGGCGACTCATTTCGTCCGCGGCCGTCTGTTTGGGTCGGCGCGGACAGAAAAGGCGGTCCAACGCGCCGACCCAAACGGACGCGCGTTCGTTTTTCGTCCGCGGACGACCCATTCCCGGCCCATTTTTGAGCCAGATTTGCGTCGGCGCGGACACGCGACGGACGCGCGCGCGGTCGCCTACTCCTGTCCCTGGGCCCGCCGGTCTGTGGCACATTGGCCTTCCTCCCCCGGCCAACAAGCAACCCTCACCCCCCGCCTCCCCCGTCACCGACACCGCCGCCCATTTTTGCGGCGACTCTTCCAGCTGCCGCCGCCTCCACATCCGCCCCGCAACGCCGCCCCTGACCCTAGTCGCCCGCCGCCGCCGGGAAGCAAACTAGTTCCCGTCGCCGCTTCCCCCACCGCACAGCCACCCGCGACCAAGAAGACGCCTCGCCGCCCCCGCTACATACGACCGGCACGCTCGTCGGACGCCGGCAGGGCAGCTAGCTGGTCTGTGGGCGCCGCGTCTCCCCTCGCCGGCCGTCTCCTTCTTCGACGCCCGCAAGCTGTTCGGCAGTTTGCCAAGGTACGAGAATGGACTCCGCCGACGAGTTATTTTTCCACAGTTTCATTTGCGACTCCGACGATTCGTCGTCCGACGACGAGGAGATATTGGCTGCCGTGTTGGTCCATCACCACCTCAACAACCAGCGGCCATTGTTTCGTGGATCCATTCCGGGCCACCTTCCGGCGTTGAATTGTAACCGAGAGAGCGGGCATTTCCTTCTCTGGAAGGAATACTTTGATACAACAAACCCGTTGTTCAAACATCACAAATTCCGCCGCCAGTTTCGTATGAGTAGGCATGTTTACAACCGTATTAGAGAGGGAGTGGTCGGCTATGATGACTACTTCGAGTGCAAAGAGGATGCCGTCGGCAAGATTGGTTTCTCCTCTTATTAGAAATGCACTGCCGTCATCCGAATGCTTGCATACGGAGTGCCCGGTGATCTCATTGACGAGTACGTCCGTATGGGCGAGTCTACATGCCTAGAGTCCCTGTATAAGTTCTGCAAGTCAGTGATTGTTGTGTTTGACCCTGAATACTTGAGAGAGCCGACAGCTGCAGATACAACCCGTTTGTTGGCGATGAATGCTAGTAGGGGCTTCCCGGGGATGCTTGGCAGTATAGACTGCATGCACTGAGAGTGGAAGAACTGTCCTTCTGCTTGGCAAGGGCAGTATAAGGGACATGTCAGGGCTTGCACTGTCATACTAGAGGCCGTGGCGTCTCAAGATCTCTGGATCTGGCATTCTTTATTTGGCATGGCTGGATCACACAATAATATCAACGTGCTTCAGCGCTTGTCGGTGTTTGCTATGCTTGCCGAAGGCAACAGCCCACCGGTGAACTTTACTGTCAACGGCCACAACTACGACAAAGGGTACTATTTGGGTGACGGTATCTATCCTCAGTGGACCACTATTGTAAAGACAATACCCAACCCTGTTGGAGAGAAAAGGAAAATATTTGCCCAAGAGCAAGAAAGTGCTAGAAAGGATGTCGAGCGTGCCTTTGGTGTTTTGCAATCTCGATGGGGCATCGTTCGGTATCCTGCTAATAGTTGGAGCACGCAGAAACTATGGGAGGTGATGACTGCTTGTGTGATCATGCACAATATGATCATAGAAGACGAGCGCCCGGAACGTCTGTACAATCAAGGCTTTCAGTTTCAGGGTGAGAATGTTGTGCCTGAGCATGGAGTAGCGGCAACATTTGAGTAGTTCACTCAGTTTCATTAAGACATGTGTGATTGGGAAACTCACGTGCAACTGCAAAATGATTTGGTTGAGCATACGTGGACTCATGTTGGCAATCAATAGATGTATCTTCTTTCATTCGTTTGTAAAACTATGTGAAACATTTTTATTTTTATTTGTCCTGTAAATTATACTATTTATTTGGGCGGACTATTTTGTTTGTTAAATTTTCTTCTCCCACACCATGTTACTAGTTAATACTCCCTATGTAAACTTTTGTAAGACTTCAGTCGTGATCTAAAAAGTCATATAAAAGTTTATGAATTGTTGTCGCCTTTGATGCCGTACTATTTGACCTTTTCTCTATATGACCAGACATCATTTATATGCTTATTTATCCAGCTTTGGTACAATTCACCGAGTGATGTATGTGTGAATCTACTAGTGTACTACTGTTAATTGGATAGATCAACGACACTAGTTAGTACTCCCTCCATAACTTAATATAAGACATTTTTTTTACACAATTATAGTGTGAACGGCTTATATTAAGTTACGGAGGAAGTATTTGTGTAATGTGTTAACCTGAATTGTGGCCATCTTTCATGTAGTATTTGACCTTTTCTCCATATGACTAGATAGCATTTATGTCACCCTTTTTAGACGTGTGTGCCAGGAGTGGTCAATATGCCTCCTAATTCTAGAATATTTTTCTACACACATTTTAATAAAAAGATCAACCCATGAAAAATTTGTTGCCGATTAAGTTTATCAGCAGATAGAAAAGTCGGATTGTGTGAGTATGTTTTGAAGGTGTTTGATGAAATGTTTTGTAGCGCTCCGGGACTGATACTATGCACATCTAGCAACCTCCAATAGCCTCCGCATAATATCGATCTTAAGGTGTCACCTTCACACAACACACACATGGAAACAACTTATATCATTGAGACGTTGGCATTGCAAGCGTCGGTGATGATGAGTTTATCTTGTTGTCCGCCATCACAGTGGCACATGAGTCGAGGGGGCACATGCATATCCAATGTATCATGCTATTTAAGCGTTGTTATCCCATTTTAGGAGCCAATCTTCTTGATTTCCTATGCCAGAATTCCACTTGATCAATTATAAACAACTTGATGTGCATATGTAACGTAATTTGAATTCTGGCCCAAGCTACATTAATTTCATGGTTAAACTTAACTTGACGATCTCGTTATGTCATATGGTGGATTAGGTCGCACAGCTAGGGATCGCCGTACAGATCTGTAACAACCCATATGTAATGCCTACCTTAATTGTGTCATCCATTTTGGATGCTGTATAATTTGGTGTTGCCTCTTGTCATTGTTTTGCATCATGCATCATAATCATCATTGCTTTGTTTGTGGCATATTTAATTTTGTTGTGATCTTGTGTGGGACTCCTTCCCTTAATCTTCATCTTGCTCGTTCCAACCAAACCATCATCAAGTTCCAAAAATCCCATCTCAAGCCTTTGCTTTTCTTTCTTTTGTCCAATAAATTCAAGTGGCATCATTTCCTCGTTCAGATTAATGTTCACTATATTTCTATAGTCCCTACACCATGGCAAGACCCACCCGTCCAAATTTTAGCTCATTTGGGAATGATCTGGTTAGATTCAAAATTCAATTCAAACTTGTTCAAAAATTTTAGTATTTAAAAATTGCAAGAGCATATTTATTTAAATTGGGCATAATTCCAGGACTCTACGAATATTTTCATTTCTACAAAATTCCCTCTCTACCCCTACTTTTATTTTTCCATTTTTTCTTCAACCAGAACTCGAAGAGACATGTGCAACCACCACTTTGCCCCTGGAAGACATGGGAATGAAAACTAGATGCACAACCACCACTTTCCCCTAGAAGACATGCATGGCCAGAGAAACCTGCAGCCATATCAGAGAGGTGAGCTAGAGGACACAAATAACCACGGGGTAATGGGGACGGCCGGGGGTAGCGGCTCACCTCGTGGCTAGAGGAACACATAGAGGACTAGGGAGGAGGGATGGCACATAATTGATCATCTCCAAGCGGTGGACACGAGAGGAAGGACGGGCTCCACTCGTCTTCTTCGGTAAAGAGGAGGTGCGAGATGGGATTGGGGTGGGGTGAAGGGGAGCGAAGCGGCCGATAGTGTAAGGCAGACATGTGACTCCATCCTCCTAACAAGGGATGAGACCCCAACGCCAACGAGAGGTCAAATCCTAGCACCGCCGCGGTGTAGGGGGAACTAAAAGTGATGGGAGTGACGAGAATGAAATTGATAAAATGCCTACCGAAAATAGCCCTTAAATTCCATCCAAAAATTCCCATCGATTAGTTTGAGAGGGAACACCTCCTTTGTTTGATTTTTTATACCAAAAATGCTCCTCGGGCCTCCATATAATTCACGTGACGTTAGTGTATTCCATCGCATCTGGACCGTCCAATCCAGTCTGACAAAGGACCCATATTAGCCGGAGGCACCGTTAAAGGACTCATTCATATGCATGTCAAGTTCCGGGGATATGGTTTAGAATTGATCAAGAGGGATTTTGGCATAGGAATTAAATTGAAGATTGGCATTAAAGGGGAATAGGGCCTTAGTGCATCTATAGGAGATCCCCCAAAGTCATATTTGACGGGAATTTTTTGTTTTGGAGAATTAAGTATCAGCTAGCATATCCCACAAAAAGTTTAATCCCTCAAATATGACTCCCCCTGCCCCTCATCTCCTCAAGTTTAGTCCAATCGCAACCGTTGTCAGTAAAAGTAGGGGAAATGCTTGGCTCCCATCCGCACGTTGTAACGCGCGTTTCTGGTCGTCCGCCGCCCCAGTGACAGTCAAAATGGAAACCTCAATCCCTCCCTCCCCCTCTTCCTCGCGTTGGCCCTCTAGCGAGCCTCCTATGCGACGAGAAATTTCACGAAAATAGGCAATAGCTGCTTCATCCAGTTGCATGGTCAGTGGCACCCTGCCAATCCCGGCGATCTTCCCCATGAGTAGCTCCTGCAGGGGAAAGCCGAAGGTGCGCAAATATGGCCTAACCTTTTGTGGCCCACGCTGCCACATCAGTCACCCGGATTGCTACCAGAGGCGACGATGGTGGGATTGCCATGCCAATAAAGGAGGTGTCCGGGTAGTCACCAAAGTGCGGTGCGGCCGTCATCAACAAGGTGTGTGTCATGCAACCCGACTACTACATCTGCATGGCGGCTGCCTCCTCATGTGCCTTGTCGAGCGCGAGAACAGCTGCGCTGATGATCAGGCAGCTGCAGGGCCAGCGATGCCCACAAAGCTGACTATTGGACAATATAGGAAGACTAGTGGATGACGAGAAGGCAGTTGCAAGGCCAGCAATACCCTAATTGGATGCTTCAGGGCCGTGGTGAAGTACAATACACCATCGGCAGCAGCCCGTTGCATCAGATGCCTTTTTAAGGATGGTTCACTGAGAACGGCTGCCAAGGTGGAATTTATAGCTATGTGCCTTTGATGGTGCATTGGGATCGTCGAGGTGAAAATTTTGCAGGCGTGCGTACTAGGAGTGGTCAAAATGCCACCTAATTCTAGCATAGTTTTTTACACGCTTTTTTATCAAAAGATCAACCCATGAAAATTTACTTAGTGATTAATTTTATCATCTGATTGAAAAGTCGGACGATGTGTGTGTGTGTATTGAAGGTGTTTTATGAAATGTTTTGTAACACTTCAGGACTGACACTATGCAGATCAAGCGACCTCCACTAGCCCCTTCATAATATCGATCCTAAGGTGTTACCTTCAGAAAACGTACAAGTGGGCATTGTGAGCTTCGATGATGATGAGTTTATTTTGTTTGTCTGCCATCAGGGTGGCAAATGAGTCCAGGGGACACATGCACACCGGATGCATCATCGTAATTAAGGGTTCTTATCCCACTTTAGGAGCCAAACTTCAATTGATTTCTTACACCAGACTCCCCCTTGATCAATTATAAACAACTTGATGTGCATATGTAACCTGATATGAATTCTGACGCAAGCTACATTAATTTAATGGTCAAACTTAAGTTGTGATCTCGTTATGTCACAGATTCTTTGAAGCTCAGTTGGCGCTAAAGAAAAGTTAGTTGTCCTAGCAAATATAGTCTAGAGGCATGGTCATTTGATATGTGAGCATGTGACAGATTAGCATGCAAGGATCTTCATTTTTTTCCCAAGTGATAGATTTTCCATGTGTTCAGAAGAGATTAACTAATTACCATCTCACTTTATTAAAGCAAGGGTTTATATATTTTAAGGTTTATAGTTTAGGGTTAGGCTTTAGGCTTTACAACAATATCTGGATTGTTACGATTAGAGCAAAGCTAATTCCTTCATAGGAGCCGGTCTCTTCCCGGTAAAGTAATGAGAAAGAAGGAGAACTAATAGAGAATTACTTATGTATATTGACATCGCCTAGAAATTAAAAAAAATATGAAAAGGGATAAAAGGGAGAAAAATTAAGCTCACTCAAGATAATGCCTTGAAAGCACGGATTGTTGGAAAGCACGTGATGGCTCGGCACTTTATGCCTTGGTGGAGACGTGTCATCAATGGCCATCACTTTCTTCCTTCTTTTGACACCACTGGTAGAAAAAGGGCCTATAGTTCCGGTTCGTAAGGGCTTTTAGTCCCGGTTCCGGAACCGGGACTAAAGTGTCGGTACTAATATCTCCCCCCCTCCACGTGGGCAGTGCGCAGAATCCAGTCAGGAGACCCTTTGGTCCCGGTTGGTGGCACCAACCGGGACCAATAGGCATCCACGCGTCAGCACTTCTGTGGCTGGGGTTTTTGTTTTTTTGAAAGGGGGGGAGGGGGGGGGGTTGGGGGTTTTGGGGGGTTAATTTAGGTGTTTCATATATTGTGTTAGCTAGTTATAATTAATGGAGAGAAGTGTCCTCTGTTATGTCCGTGCTTGGTCGACGCTACGTACTATACATACGTATATAGAGAGGACTAGACACGCTAGCTAGCTAGTAAGCAAACGAAGGAAACAGAAGATCGTCATGAACATATATGCATATATACAGAGAGAAGTGATATCGACCACCTCTCCTTCTCCGAGAGATTGGTCGAACAACAAGTTCTCGTATATCTATCTGACACTACCGGCTACATATATACAATAATTATCTCTTACAAATATAATCATACGGACTCAGGGTCCACATAGAATTCTCCGTCTTCAGGGATCACGTGGTCAAGAAAGAATGCCGCCAATTCCTCTTGAATTGCTCGCATGCGAGCTGGTGCTAGGAGTTCATCCCGCTTCCAAAACATCTAATTTGAAGAAAGGGGTCAATACATATATATATAAATGAATGAAACTCAACACAAATGATGGTAATAAAATAAAATTGTGAATGTTGTTATTTACGTACTTCATATTGTTCGTTAGAGTACCCGCCCTGTTCACAGGTCGTGTGGCGGATGGACTCGCAGATGTAGTATCCACAGAAATCATTCTCTTGTTCCTGCCACAACCACTTTACAAGAAATAGAGGTCAATCAAACTGATAAGCAAGAATGCTAAATGGTATTGATGAAACTAGCGCTTGAATCACTAGGAGATGCGCGGAACATGCTACTATAGTACTTACTTTCGGGTGTCTAAATTCCAGCTCCTTCGGCAGTCCCGGAACTGTTTTGGTGAATTTTCTCCAAACCCTGCCGGACAAAGAAAACAATTACTTGATATCAGGAAATGAACAAAGTTGCTGATATGGTGGATAATGATCGATTTAACTTACTTCTTGAGGATTTCAGTCATGTCCGCATACTCCTTGGGATCTTTTCGTTTAGAGTCCAAGACGGTTACTACTCCCTGCTCAAGCTTAATCTCTAGGAGAATATAGTGGAAACTGCACACACATGCATAACTCATGAATTACATTACTATAACCTTGACTAATATATAAGGGAAACCGAATACGCACAAGACAGTAACACTCACCTGAAGTTGTAAGGAAAGAGTATTATATCTTTGTTTTGATTTATTACGAACGATCGTAGCAAGTTGGCCTCGGTAGCTGCGGCATGAAGTTTAACCTGAGTTGCATCTATGAGATATGTGTTAATGAACCCAATATCACCGACTTGTCTTTTCTTCAATTCGGCGATCTTCAATCTGCATAATATAGTGAGGATGATTATAAATACATGCAATGAAAGAGCTAAGCTATATAGAGAAACTTAATGACAGAAGTAGTACTACTTACAGACAGTAGCAGGCGACCGTTGTTTTATCGAGGGCCAATTGATTGAAAAACTGATAGAACTCCTCAAATGGAACAAGCAACAGATCAATTCCAACGAGGTCATGCTCCTTTTTAACTTTCACATACAAAGTACTCCTCCCCCCAGAGTCTCTGCAGATTTTCAAGTACCAATCATGCAATCTTCGCATCATCGTTGATAGAGATCTTTCATCTTTGACGAGAGGCTTCCCGTACTCGTATCTTTGTATCTACACCTCCATGGGTTCATAATGTACTTCGTCGGGCAGGTAATCTGCAAGATTGTTATAACCGGGCACCATCCTCGGATCATTATCGACGTTGTGGCTAGGCACCTTGAGCGGGGGCACGATTGCTTCGCTTGTTCGCCGAGCTGGGCAATTTGTTTCCCAGCTCGTCGTTCTTTCAGCCTTTGATCACTGACAGTACTTCCCGACCGCTCCGCTTCGGCAAATTCCTTTCCAATAATGCGGTCATAGTTTCCTTTCGGCGGATCAGACTTCGGTGGTTTTGTCAGGGCAGCCAGAGTGCGCTTCACTTTCACCCGATCTACCTTCTCCTCCGGAGGTGGATGTTTCTTTGCTTTCACCCCTTCAAAGAAGTTCCTCACTTCTTCTCGCGCGATCTCGGCGTTCTCCTCCAGGGTCCTCTCATATGGTAACTTCTCTGGAGTCTTCAGAGAAGGACCGAATCTGTATGTCCTCCCGCCTCTGGTTGTACTGCTAGACGCCGACCGAGCAGACGGAGCGGTTGTCTTCTTTACTTGCTTAAGCGGCGGAGGAGAAGGACTACGACGCGCCGGAGCAGCTGGAGCGGCGTCAGGTCTCTTCCGCCCTTGCTGACGAGGCGGAGAAGGAGGAGGCTGGCTGCTCGGGCGCGTCGGCGCAGGCGGAGAAGGAGGCGGAGTATTTATTCTCCACTATTCCTTTCTCTTCTTCTCCACTATTCCTTTCTTCTTCTCCTCTTCTTTTTCTTCTTTTTTCTTCTTCTTATTTATTTCTCCTCTTCTTTTCGGTAGAGGAAACCCTAAATAGCTAGCAAGTATCGTGGGTGTGAGATACATGTGGCCTTCGGTGTCGGACACTACATCCACGTCCCACAAGTGACGTGGGCGTCGAAGCCCGCGCCACTTGTGGGATGTGGGTGTAGTGTCCGACACCGAAGGTACATGTATCTCACACCGACGATACTTTCTATTTAGGGTTTCTCCTCTACCGCTCCTCGACCTCTCGACGACCCTCGTTCCCGATAAAATAAAGAGGAGGAAGAAGAAGAAAAAAAAGAGAAGAAAGAATAGAGGAGAAGACTTCCTCTTCTTCCTCTCCTCTTCTTCTCCCTCTTCTTCGCCTTCTTCCTCGCCTCTCTCATGAATGTCCGGCGTTCTCGACCCCCCCCCCCACGTGTCGAAGAAAAAAAAGAATAAAAAAAAGAGGAGAAGAAGAAAGGAATAGAGGAGAAAAGAGAAAATAGAATATATTCTATTTTCTCTTCTTCTCCACTATTCCTTTCTTCTTCTCCTCTTCTTTTTCTTCTTTTTTCTTCTTCTTATTTATTTCTCCTCTTCTTTTCGGTAGAGGAAACCCTAAATAGCTAGCAAGTATCGTGGGTGTGAGATACATGTGGCCTTCGGTGTCGTACACTACATCCACGTCCCACAAGTGACGTGGGCGTCGAAGCCCGCGCCACTTGTGGGATGTGGGTGTAGTGTCCGACACCGACGGTACATGTATCTCACACCGACGATACTTTCTATTTAGGGTTTCTCCTCTACCGCTCCTCGACCTCTCGACGACCCTCGTTCCCGATAAAATAAAGAGGAAGAAGAAGAAGAAAAAAGAAGAGAAGAAAGAATAGAGGATAAGACTTCCTCTTCTTCCCCTTCTTCCTCGCCTCTCTCCTGAATGTCCGGCGTTCTCGACCCCCCCCCCCCACGTGTCGAAGAAAAAAAAGAAGAAAAAAAGAGGAGAAGAAGAAAGGAATAGAGGAGAAAAGAGAAAATAGAATATATATTCTATTTTTCTCTTCTTCTCCTCTATTCCTTTCTTCTTCTCCTCTTCTTTTTCTTCTTTTTTCTTCTTCTTATTTATTTCTCCTCTTCTTCCTCTCCCCTCTTCTTCTCCTTTCTTCCTCTTCTTATTTTCTTTTTCCTCTCATTCTTTTTCTTCTTCTTCCTTCTTAAAAATACAAGTGGTATTGCCTAATTCATTGTTCATATGAATATAAAAACATTTGCATATTTACAATAATTAATATCACCAAAAAAAATCTATGAACAGAAAAAAATCCTAATTTTTCTAAAAAACAATCTTTTGCATTGTTCACATACACATATACATTATAGCCACATACACATATACATCACATATGAACAAAAAAATTAAAGTAATAGAAATAAAAAAACAGAGCCGGGCGGCGGCTCACAGCGCGGGGGCAGGCGAGGGCGCCGGCGCGCGGGGGCGGGACGGGGCTGGGGCTGGGCGACGGCGAGCATGGGGCGGCGACGGCGAGCCTGTAGCAGGGGAGCTCGAGGCGACGGCGGGGGCGGCGAGGGCGCCGGCGCGCGGGGGCGGGACGGGGCAGGGGCAGGGCGACGGCGAGCACGGGGCAGGTGCGCGGGGCGACGGCGAGCACGGGCAGCCTGACGGCGTCGTCGGGGTGAGCTCGGGCAGCCTGGCGGCGTCGTCGGGGCGGGAACTGGCGATGAAATCTGAAAAAACGCCAAGTCTTTGCTTATATAGAAAAGGCTTTGGTCCCGGTTCGTGGCACAAACCGGGACCAATGCCCCCCTTTAGTCCCGGTTAGTGCCACGAACCGGGACCAAAGGCCAATTTTCAGCAGCCCAAAGGGCGGGAAGCGGCGGCCTTTGGTCCCGGTTGGTGCCACCAACCGGGACTAAAGGGGGGCATTGGTCACGGTTGGTGCCACGAACCGGGACCAATGCCCCCTTTAGTCCCGGTTGGTGCCACCAACCGGGACCAATGGCCTTTGCTGCCCCGAGCCCAAAAGTTTAGTCCCACATCGCTAGCTGAAGGGCGCCGGCACTGGTTTATAAGCGCTGGTGTGCCTACCCATTCGAGCTCCTCTCTAATGCAGGCTTTCGGGCCTAAACTTGCTACTGCCTGTGGGCCTATTGGGCCTTCTGCGGGCCTGAATCCTGGCCCATCTAGGGTTTCTAGTCGTATTCAGGCCGTGGAGGCCCAGTAGGAGGCATTTTTTTTGGTTTTTTCTTTTTTATTTCTATGTTTTTTTGGTTTTTTATTTTTTTATTTCTACTTACAACTAAATACTTACATTTTTTTAGTGATTCCTTTTTGCTTTTAGGTCACAAAAATTATAAACTTTCTGTTAGTGCCATTAGTTTTAAATTTTAAATAGTTTAAATTTGAATTTTTAAAAATTTGTGTGAATCACTAGTTTATGAATAACTTTACTATAAAAATAGAATTTTTTTTCTATTTATTTTTTTATTTCTACTTAAAACTAAATACTTATAGTTTTTTAGTGATTTCTTTTTGCTTTTAGGTCACAAAAATTATAAACTTTCTGTTAGTGCCATTAGTTTTAAATTTTAAATAGTTTAAATTTGAATTTTTAAAAATTTGTGTGAATCACTAGTTTATGAATAACTTTACTATAAAATTAGAAATTTTTTTCTATTTATTTTTTTATTCTTTGAGCTAAATGACTCTGAAATTGGAAAGCATTTCAAAATGAACTCTGAAAAGATTGAAAGTTGGCATGGTATCATCATTTCACCCACATAGCATGTTCCAAAAAGTAGAGAGGGTTACGACAAAAACTTGATGCACTTCGTATACAAAATGGACAATCACTTTCGAAGTATCAAAGTTTCAAACCATAAGACATGAAAGCATTTCAAATGAACTCTGAAAAAGTTGAAAGTTGGGATGGTATCATAATTTCACCCACATAGCATGTGCATGTATAAAACGGACAATGGTAGCATGTTCGTCTGTTACAAATTTGGCATGGTATCATCATAATAGTTGCGGGAGAAAGTCTTCACTTTTTATTCGCTTGTGTCATTTGCTTATTGCGCCGTAATCATGGATAATCTTCATTGTTTATCAGGATGCTTGGGTCAGCCTTGACATTGAAGGGAGGAATTTCATGAAACTTTTCATAATCTTCAGACATGTCTGTCTTGCCGTCCACTCCCAGGATGTCCCTTTTTCCTGAAAGAACTATGTGGCGCTTTGGCTCATTGTATGATGTATTCGCTTCCTTATTTTTTCTTTTTCTCGGTTTGGTAGACATGTCCTTCACATAGATAACCCGTGCCACATCATTGGCTAGGACGAACGGTTCGTCAGTGTACCCAAGATTTTTCAGATCCACTGTTGTCATTCTGTACTGTGGGTCTACCTGTACCCCGCCGCCTAACAGATTGACCCATTTGCACTTAAACAAAGGGACCTTAAAATCAGGTCCGTAGTCAAGTTCCCATATGTCCACTATGTAACCATAATATGTGTCCTTTCCGCTCTCGGTTCCTGCATCAAAGCGGACACCGCTGTTTTGGTTGGTGCTCTTTTGATCTTGGGCGATCGTGTAAAATGTATTCCCATTTATCTCGTATCCTTTGTAAGTCAATACAGTCAAAGATGGTCCCCTAGACAACAAGTACAACTCATCACAAACAGTGTTGTCACCTCTGAGACGTGTTTCCAACCAACTGCTGAAAGTCCTGATGTGTTCACATGTAATCCAGTCGTCGCACTGCTCCGGGTGTTTGGAGCGCAGACTGTTCTTATGTTCATCGACATACGGGGTCACCAAGGTAGTGTTCTGTAGAACTGTGTAGTGTGCTTGAGACCAAGAATATCCATCCCTGCATATTATTGAGTCTCTTCCAAGAGTGCCTTTTCCAGTCAGTCTCCCCTCATACCGCGATTTAGGGAGACCTATCTTGTTAAGGCCAGGAATGAAGTCAACACAAAACCCAATAACATCCTCTGTTTGATGGCTCATGGAGATGCTTCCTTCTGGCCTAGCGCGGTTACGGACATATTTCTTTAGGACTCCCATGAACCTCTCAAAGGGGAACATATTTTGTAGAAATACGGGCCCCAGGATGACAATCTCGTCGAGTAGATGAACTAGGACGTGTGTTATGATATTGAAGAAGGATGGTGGGAACACCAGCTCGAAACTGACAAGACATTGCGCCACATCACTCCTTAGCCTTGGTACGATTTCTGGATCGATCACCTTCTGAGAGATTGCATTGAGGAATGCACATAGCTTCACAATGGCTAATTGGACGTTTTCCGGTAGAAGCCCCCTCAATGCAACCGAAAACAGTTGCATCATAATCACGTGGCAGTCATGAGACTTTAGGTTCTGAAACTTTTTCTCTGGCATATTTATTATTCCCTTTATATTCGACGAGAAGCCAGTCGTGACCTTCATACCGAGAAGGCATTCAAAGAAGATTTATTTCTCTTCTTTCGTAAGAGCGTAACTGGCAGGACCTTTATACTGCTTCGGAGGCATGCCGTCTTTTTCGTGCAAACGTTGCAGGTCCTCTCGTGCCTCAGGTGTATCTTTTGTCTTCCCATACACGCCCAAGAAGCCTAGCAGGTTCACGCAAAGGTTCTTCGTCACATACATCACGTCGATTGAGGAGCGGACCTCTAGGTCTTTCCAGTAGGGTAGGTCCCAAAATATAGATTTTTTCTTCCACATGGGTGCGTGTCCCTCAGCGTCATTCGGAACAGCTAGTCCACCGGGACCCTTTCCAAAGATTACGTAGTGTAAATCATTGACCATAGCAAGCACGTGATCACCGGTGCGCATGGCGGGCTTCTTCCGGTGATCTGCCTCGCCTTTGAAATGCTTGCCTTTCTTTCGACATTGATGGTTGGTCGGAAGAAATCGACGATGGCCCAGGTACACATTCTTCCTGCATTTGTCCAGGTATATACTTTTAGTGTCATCTAAACAGTGCGTGCATGCGTGGTATCCTTTGTTTGTCTGTCCTGAAAGGTTACTGAGAGCGGGCCAATCGTTGATGGTCACGAACAGCAACGCCTTAAGGTTAAATTCCTCCTGTCTGTGCTCATCCCACGTACGTACACCGTTTCCATTCCACAGCTGTAAAAGTTCTTCAACTAATGGCCTTAGGTACACATCAATTTCGTTGCCGGGTTGCTTAGGGCCTTGGATGAGAACTGGCATCATAATGAACTTCCGCTTCATGCACATCCAAGGAGGAAGGTTATACATACATAGAGTCACGGGCCAGGTGCTGTGATTGCTGCTCTGCTCCCCGAAAGGATTAATGCCATCCGCGCTTAAAGCAAACCATACATTCCTTGGGTCCTTTGCAAACTCATCCCAGTACTTTCTCTCGATTTTTCTCCACTGCGACCCGTCAGCGGGTGCTCTCAACTTCCCATCTTTCTTTCGGTTCTCACTGTGCCATCGCATCAACTTGGCATGCTCTTCGTTTCTGAACAGACGTTTCAACCGTGGTATTATAGGAGCATACCACATCACCTTCGCAGGAACCCTCTTCCTGAGGGGCTCACCGTCAACATCACCAGGGTCATCTCGTCTGATCTTATACCGCAACGCACCGCATACCGGGCATGCGTTCAGATCCTTGTATGCACCGCGGTAGAGGATGCAGTCATTAGGGCATGCATGTATCTTCTCCACCTCCAATCCTAGAGGGCATACGACCTTCTTTGCTGCGTATGTACTGTCGGGCAATTCGTTATCCTTTGGAAGCTTCTTCTTCAATATTTTCAGTAGCTTCTCAAATCCTTTGTCAGCCATAGCATTCTCTGCCTTCCACTGCAGCAATTCCAGTACGGTACCGAGCTTTGTGTTGCCATCTTCGCAATTGGGGTATAACCCTTTTTTGTGATCCTCTAACATGCGATCGAACTTCAGCTTCTCCTTTTGACTAATGCATTGTGTCCTTGCATCGACAATGACCCGGCGGAGATCATCATCATCGGGCACATTGTCTGGTTCCTCTTGATCTTCAGCAGCTTCACCCGTGGCAGCATCATTGGGCACATCGTCTGGTTCCTCTTGATCTTCACCAGCTCCCCCCGTTGCAGCATCACCGTATTCAGGGGGCACATAGTTGTCATCGTACTCTTCTTCTTCGCCGTCTTCCATCATAACCCCTATTTCTCCGTGCCTCGTCCAAACATTATAGTGTGGCATGAAACCCTTGTAAAGCAGGTGGGAGTGAAGGATTTTCCGGTTAGAGTAAGACCTCGTATTCCCACATTCAGTGCATGGACAACACATAAAACCATTCTGCTTGTTTGCCTCAGCCGCATCGAGAAACTCATGCACGCCCTTAATGTACTCGCGGGTGTGTCTGTCACCATACATCCATTGCCGGTTCATCTGCGTGCATTATATATAATTAAGTGTCCAAATTAATAGAAGTTCATCATCACATTAAAACCAAAGTGCATACATAGTTCTCATCTAACAACATATAGCTCTCCAGAGCATCTAATTAATTAAACCATACATTGAAACTATGTAAAACATTTCAATGCGAAAACAAATGCGATCATAATCGCAACCAAGGTAACAATTGATCCAATGGCATAATGATACCAAGCCTCGGTATGAATGGCATATTTTCTAATCTTTTTAATCTTCAAGCGCATTGCATCCATCTTGATCTTGTGATCATCGACGACCTCCGCAACATGCAACTCCAATATCATCTTCTCCTCCTCAATTTTTTTTATTTTTTCCTTCAACAAATTGTTTTCTTCTTCTACTAAATTTAACCTCTCGACAATAGGGTCGGTTGGCACTTCCGATTCACATACATCCTACATAAATAAAATCTATGTCAGGTTGGTTGGCATAATTTTCATAAACAATAAATGAACCAATAGTTATAAAGATAATATATATACCACATCCGAATCATAGACGTGTCATCAGTGGTGACACAGCACTTTATGCCTTGGTGGAGACGTGTCATCAGTGGCCATCACTTTCTTCCTTCTTTGGACACGCTTTTCAAGTAGATGATAAAGGTCAAGATGACAATGCAAAACTTTGAAGCCCCATCATCCATTCTCAACAAAGATAAATAAGCTCAGGAATGATCTTGTGAAAAACCCAGTGTCACATGGTATTACACAATGTAACTCAAAGTTAAGGTTGCATCCGCTAATGACATCCAATCATGCATAAAGAAGGATATTAAAAATAATGAAACAATTTGCCTAAAATGTCTTAGAAGCTAGCTTATTAAAATGATCGATTTGGCACCCGTCGTTAAGAATGGTGTTACTAGAAATCACACTAGTTGAAAATGACCGCGCGCGTGTAGCTAAAATCAGCTAGCTAATTTTTTACTGCATGTCATGTGTGTGCTGTGGTTCACTCACACTTTTGTGCATCTGCCAGCAAATTAAGCATCCCATTGCATTGCCAAAGATGGCATGCCCTCTCCTTCCCCGTGGTTTCCTTTGTCCACAGTCACATGGGCCTCTGTGTGCGCGCGCGCGACTCGATCGACACGTCGTGGTGGGCGCCCACGCTGCGTCCCTTTGCATCGTCTCGGCTCCACACGTCGTGGTGTGGGCGCCCACGTGCCCTGCGTTGCTTTGCTCTCTTAAACAGCTCCACACCATAGTCCTCCGCCTCCAGTCTCCAACACCATAGTCACGCACGTCGCTAGCCAGCTAGGGAGTACAGGAGTAGGGAAGCATCTCTCACATCGATCGACGAGCGGCGGTGAGTCCATCCCCTCCTCCTCCGTGTCCCCGTTCCCGGAGATGCTTCACTTTCATGCTAATGCTTCATCTTCTTCTTGTCCACTTGTCCTGACTAGCTAGCTTGGAGCCTTGGATCCATGGAGTCCCCGCAGAAGAAGGCTGGATCCATGGATGGCACTGGCAGCGAGAAGACGCCTCTTCCTCATCTGCGGCCGGTGACCGTGGCGAAGAAGACGCCTCGTCCGGATGTTGTCCGAGAGGTCAGCGAGTGGGTGCTCGTGACCGCCTTCTCCTTCGCCTTCGCCTTCGTGTTCTCCTTCGACTTGGCCTACGCACTCGAGCTCTTCCACGTCCAGTGCAGCCAGGTAAAGACGAGTCGGCGAGCTCTTCCACGTCGCTATTCATGTTCCTTCGCGTTCTGAATTTCCTCCTCCGCAGTCCTCCCTCTTTCTTCGGTGCGGCCTGCTGACGGACGCGGAGGAAGCTGTGATGAACGCCCTAGGTATCGGGATGCTGTGCTGCGTCGCGCTCCAGGCGGCCGCAGCGGCGCTGGCGCTGCGTCTCCAGTGCCGCCGTCGCTGGGTCCGCCGTGCCCTCGCCTACCTCGCGCTCGCGCTCACCATCGGCGGCCACTGCTTCTACGCCGCGCTAGCCCGCCTCTTCCTCGTCGCCGACCCAGGAGACCTCTTCTTCAGGATCTGCTCAACCGTGGGCATCTTCGTCTGCGCGGCGGGAGACACCATCAGCTTCCTGGCCCTCATCCTCGGCCGCGAGTAGGACTGGGAAGCAGGGCAAGCAGCGGATCATGTCTATGGATCCTCTCATGACTCGTGAGGTACTGATGATGAGAGACTGATGAATATTGAGTGCAATAACGTAGAGTGTGCATTATGCTAGCTGCGACGATTGATCGAGTGCCCTGCCCTATGTTTGTGTGAATTTACTAGTGTACTGCCTTATCTTTGATGCAGTAGTATTTGACCTTTTCTCTACATGACCAGACATCATTTATATGCTTATTTGTGCAGCTTATCTGTGTGAATTTATTAGTGTACTGCCCTATGTGTGAATTACTGAATTCTGGTCGTCTTTGATACAGTGGTATTTGACTTTTCTCTATATGATCAGACATCACTTCTATGCTCATTTATCTCCAGCTTCAGTATAATTCATGTTGGTGAGATTGTCACTGCATGCACTTTTTATATATATTCATGAAGTATATATATGTTAACCATTGTTTTTCATGCAACCGCTGGCGTAATCCATTGGGGGTATATATAGCTGTTGGTTCCCCTGAACCTCTAGGAATTGTTGCGGTACAGCTAGCAAATTAAGAAATTTTGCTTATAGTTTTATTTCACCATACAAAATTATTTCAGTTATGCTTGTATGGATATATACTCAGTGCCTCACATGCATAATTAGCTTATCTTGGGTCTAATTGATGTTGGTGAAATTGGTAGTGCAGTTTATATGCATACACACATGCATGTTGTTTCAACATAGGTTCCTAGTATCAACTTCCTTGCTGATCAAGCAGTTTTCTAGAGTTGCGGAAATGCAACTTAAAGTACCTGTAAAATTGTCCATAGATAAACGTTTCATAATGATTTTTAGCCTGTACATGTGTTTGTTGAAACAAGGAAATAAAGTGCAGAGGAAAATGTTGGGGGTACATGCCTGTACTTTAGAGATGTCTTCTTACACTGACTGTTTGTCTTGCTTGTGCTAATTTCATTCCTGCATATCATTATTCAGCTAGTATTTAAGGTGGCTACGTTTATTTCCAACTTGTACTCTGAATCTTGCCGTGCATGCATGGTAATGTTGTTCAGTTGGGACGATTCTGTTTGAAGTTTGAACCGCATGTGTATTTGATGATCAGGGAGCGATCACTCTGTGCTTGTTCTGTTAAGATGTGTCCTACTGAAAGAAGAAGAAATTTACGCAGTTTACTAGCTAGTTTGTTTCCTACAGTTGTGTTTGGTGGTCTGATTAAGCAGTTTTCAAGAGTTGTGCAAATGCAACTTACAATTAGTCAGGTCGTAATTCTGCCATACCAACCCAGACTTACACATGTTGATACTCCTTCTATCCCAGTTGTCGAATTCAGCCCATGGAGTGGGACTAGACAAGACGCAACAAATCAAGATGACAAACAAAATAAACAAGCTCATGTATCTCTCTCAGCGCGTGAAACTCATTTTAGCTGATCTGGTATGAGCTGATCCTCATTTTAGCTGCACATGTACCCGCGTGCTATGTGCACTGCTGGTTGTTAGAGCGCGCTCCATCTTGCTCATTTTGCCAAGGCCAGGTGCTCGTAACTACCTACATGCGGTCATGCATGCATGCATGTCACCATGTGCACTGCTCTATCTTTGCCAAGAATATGAGAGGAGGTGGGGCTCCAAAGTCCTGTCTACAAGGTTTTCCATTTCACATAAACAAAAGGTCTACACGTCTTGACCCTTGTCATCTACTCCAAAGACCTATCAAAAGCAACAACAACAAATAAAAAGGTCACTATAATTCAAGACACTGACGCACGTCTCCATGGATCATCTATTTTCGATCTCACCTCCCCATGAATAAAGCAAAGACATGACCTTGTTGAGGCCACAGTGAGCCCGGGCAAGCTAGTTGCATTACCGAAGTGACATGGTCACTGATTAATTAATCCGGCCGTTGCCAAAACATGGGAAATCGATTGATTGAAATTAAAGTCTAGAGCTCCCAACACGTGAAATATGTTGGCATCCAGCAAAAATAAAAGGATCCTAGCCAAATCTATAAGTACTAATACATAAATAAAGGACTGTGCATTTCTCTGATTTTTTTCGACCATCATACAGTTGAATGAAATTACCCACCTCGCATGAACCAAGATGGGCCTGGTCAGCACTATTTTTTCATTAATTTGGGGAGCAGCGAAAATTCATTGATAGAAGAATACGCAAAGCTTGCGTATCTTTTCATTGATAGAAGAATAGAGAATGAGTACAAGCGAGGGTACAACACATGCACGAATACAAGATGGCATGAACACGGTGCCCAGAGCAGAGAGACAAAGGTTGCTCTTCCGAATAAGCGCACAACATAGCTAAACTCCCTAACATGAGAAGCAACCCGAAACAACATGACGTCCCACATCCACAAGTCCATCACCGTAGACATCGCGATCACGAAAGATGACACCTTCAAGAAGGATAACGACGGCATGGTGCCGTCACCGCTTGATCCAAAGAATCAGACCTAGGGTTCCCCCTAGTGCTCTAAGAGGGGCATAGAGAGTCCATAGCAACGCGTCCAAGGAGGGGAGGAAACTTGCTAGTGTCGCAGCTGCTAGCACTAGCAAGCCGAGAAGGGATTTCTCCCTGGCCTAGGTCTGAGCAATCTCATAGCCAGGGATCAGAAACCGGGAGTTGAAAGTCAAGTGCAGGTCAAAGCCCAGGACACATGAGCCTTGGACATGACGGGTGGCGGGACAACGAGGTGGCCGTGATTGGGGGCTACGGGGCGAAGTGGGCCGATGCAGGGGACGCAATGGTAACCAGCGATATCGGCAAGGTAGGAACTAGAGGAGACACAGCTCGGGACAAGCAAGGCTAAGGCAGTCACTGACCGGCGAGGCATAGAGGCTGGAGGAGGCGCAACATCTGGAGTGTCGTGGCCGGCGCGTCGCATGAAGAGACACCAACAACCATGGACACCAGAAAAAGCAGGTCGAAGGTCATCGGCTCTGGAGCCACACCAGCAATAGTCCAACTGCAAGGGCACAAGCGTCCACCGCCCGCCGAACGCCAGATCGCAACCGCCGCCGAGGAGGCACCACCGGGACACATAAAAAACCAGAACCTTTTTGGGCCATGGCCACGGGTCAGGGGAAGGATGGACGCCGCCACATTGCCACCAAGAGTGGAAAAATCGGCTAAGGAGCCCTACCACCAACCGCCCAAGATCCTACGCCAGGAAGAGCAAGCGACATCGGCGAGTGGAAGGAATTTGATGGGATCCTGCCGCCAGATCTAACGTGGGGCTTAGCGAGGAAGTGCCTCGGTGGCAGGCACATACGGCACTGGTGGCCATGTGGATCAGGCAGGGGGAGGGAAGGTAGATAGACGGAGGCATGCCGGCCCAGGGTGTGACTGCCGGCAGGGGAGACGGCCGGCAAGGAAGACATACGGGGAGGACGAGACTAGCAGTCGAGGCAATGTGAGGCGCCCCATCGCCACCATCCTAGGAGCCGGTCACTACTAGGAAAAGGGCTATAGATAGGATTGACACTAATGGCGCACCAGGGAAGTAGTGCGCCACTACTATATAGTAATAGCGCACCAGTTGGTGATGCGTCATTAGTGTGGAAGACACTAATGGCGCACCAGAAAATAGGTGCGCCACTAGTGATATTTTTTTACATACATACTAATGGCGCATCCTACCGAAGTGCGCCATTACTAGTTCTAACTAGTAATGGCGCACCAGACATGGAGTGTGTCAGTACTGAATTTTTTTATTCTTTTTTTTGCAAAACTACTAATGGCGCACCGCCTCACAGTGCGCCATTACTAGTTTAACTACTAATGACGCACCCTGTAGAAGTGCGTCATTAGTATATATTTTGATATCATGAATATTTTTAAATTTCATGGGCACTTTTTGAATTCATGAATATTTTTTCAAATTTGATGATATTTTCTCATATTCAATATGATAAAATATTGAATATTCATGAGGACACTCGATCTCGATCCCCTCCATCTCGATCTCGATCCCACCCGCGCCTCCTCTTCCCTCTTCATTTTTAAAAAAATAATAATAAAAAAGTTCGCCGCTCCACCGCCGCCGCCGACCCACCGCACCCTCCCCCGCTCCACCGTCACCGACGATCCACCGCACCCTCCCCCGCTCCACAGCCGCCGACGACCCACCGCACCCTCCCCCGCTCCACCGCCGCCGCCGACACCCCGCACCTTCCCCCGGCCCGCTCCACCGCCGCCGCCGACACCCACACCCTCCCCCACTTTTTGAAGATATTTTTAAATAAAAAATTTGATGATATTTTCAAATAAGAAATTTGATGATATCTTCAAATAACAAATTTGATGATATTTTCAATTAAAAATAAAAAACAGATTTGATGATAGTTTCAAAAAAATTGATGATATTTGATGATATCTTCTGTTCTAGTCCTCATGAAAATAACAAATTTGATAAAAAACAAATTATTAGATGCAACAAGAAATAATAAAAAAATGTTGCTAATGGCGCACCAGAGGAGGGTGCGTCATTGCTGTCAGAAAAAAAAGTTACTAATGACGCACCAGAGGAGGGTGCGCCATTGCTATCAGAAAAAAAAACTACTAATGGCGCACCAGAGGGTGGTGCGCCATTGCTATAGTGTCTAGCTGGATACCCCTTCGCCCGATCCCCCCTTCCCTCTCCCTCGCCAGATCCCCCATCCCTCCCCCGCCGCGCCCGCTCCGATGACCCCCGGCCCGCTGCAACGACCCCCGCGACCGCTCCACACCCGCTCCGGCTCCCCCGCCTGCTGCCACGACTGCCAGCCCGACGTTGCGGCGCACCCAGCCGTCCGAAGCCTCCGCTGCCCCGCAGCCGGCACAGGAGCCCAGCAGCGCCTCCCTCCGCCGCCCCTACTGCGCCGCTGCCCGTCCTCCTCCACCCGTAAGCCCCCCTCCTCCTCCGCTCGTAAGCCCCCCTCCACTCCAAACCCCTGACCCCTTCTTGTCTCGTCTCTATAGGTAGACCGCGCCGGCAAGCGACCAGGACGACGCCCGGAGAGGAGAGGAGGGCCTTCTCCTCACTGTGTAGCCGCCGACCTTGTCCTGCTCGAGGAGGAGGAGCAAGAGGGGCGCACCCAGCCACCACAGTCGCCGCAATCAAGGGCTTCTTCCACCTAGACCTCTAAATCCACGGCGCCGTCGTTCAGCCACCCAAGGTGAAGGTGCCCCCAACTCCCCTCCTTGTTTCATTCGATCTAGCAGCCATGGATTTGGGTTCCTCAAGGCTGCCTAATTACTCTACCATGTGTTCCTACTACTAGCTCTAGCCATGGATTAGGGGCTAGTGTAGATGCAAAATAAGGTTAAATCCCTCTCGAATTTAGGTCAAATTAGGTTCAAATCCCTCTGAAATTAGTATGTAAAGCTCACTGTTCTGAAGTTCTGATCAGTTCAGTACCTTAGTAAGCAATAACACAAGCTTGCTGCTAGTTCAGTACCTTTTGCTGCTAGTTCCTCAAGGAGTTCTGCTCAAAATTAGCTCAACAAGTTGCATCTGGCTTTTAGAAACTTGTTTTGGCTTAAGAGGATAAGTTGTTGTATATACTGTCATAAAGTTCAGCAAGAATAGGGCATCAACAGTGCTACTCTAGTATCTAGTCGGGGAGGGACAAAATGGACAGGGCATCACTGTAGCTGTACTGCACAACAAAGTATTAGTCTTAGGATTAACACTCCTCATATGAGATGAGAGGATTTTTTTTAAATGGCTTTTCCCTCTAGCTAGCTTTAAATGGCATCACTGTAGCTGCCAATTCAGATAAACCTGAATTGACTTTTCCAGTGCTGTATTTGTCCCCTCTTGGATTATTGTAAATTATATGTAGTGAAGCATGCAAATTGGATTTGCTATAGTCAACCTATTAATATTTGTCAGTTTTGAAAATTCAGTTTATTCGGCTACTGAAAATTCAGTTAATTCAGTTAGGCACACAAATTTCAGAACTTTTGTGTGCCCTAGTACTTGGTGTTTGTAGAAAATTCAGTTAATCCATCGAGGTCAGCACTGATGCTACAAAAAGAGAAGACATGTATGAGTTTGGAGAAAGTGCCAATTTGATTTTCAGTTGCTAGCTAGCTGTGATTTATTGTTTCAATTTGGATTCCAGAAATGTTACTGTGTGTTACTATGACCCAACTTTATCGGTACCATAGCATGCTACTATCAGTTATTTTTGAACATCAAATTCAGTCTGTATCTTGCGTTCTTTTTTTTGTTCAAAATTTCTCAAACTCTGAATAAATAAAATTATTTGGAAAGAAGCACATGAGTATCAACAATAATTGTTTCTTTCTGCTTGAATGAATGGAGTACAATACAAGTTCAGGAACAAGGGACATTTTTTGCAATTGTGAACTCTCAATGCTCAAGTCTGGAAGTGTTTACAAATTCAAAGAGTTCACATGACTACTGGTCAAATACTCTAGTGTATTTAGTGTAAATCTAGTCTGAAACTAGTAGAGTTCTTGTTGATTTGCAAATTCAGTTTAAATAAAAATTTGGTACATGACTACTGATCATGTATGAAAGATGTTGCTACTGGATGAGCACAAGAACTGATTAGTAGATTTTGATTTTGAATGATTTTGAATTTTTATGACTAGTGATCAGGTTTCAAATGATTTTGAATTTTTATGATTTTTATGCACATAGATGAAGCCACTGACTACACTTCAGGTTCTACTCCTGGAACACTTCAGGAATTTTACTTCATAACTGGAGTATTTTGATGATATTGGGGGGTTCTGTCTCCGACCATCGTGTCGTGATGATATTGTGGGGTGTTGTGGGGTTGCAGCTGGGTGGGGGTGGGGTAATGAATTTGCAGGTACCCCGAGAGGCCCTTGAGTTTGCCGGAATGTCGATTAACTTCCGTTCCGGCAAATTCGGGTACTCCATATGTCCTATTTTCAGCAAAGGTCATGCTGAAATTTTCCGTGAATTTTAGCATGACTTTGCTAAAAATAGGACATATGGGGTACTTGCGACTAATGCATGGGCCGGGGTATCTTAGTACTTAGTTAAGTAGGATCAACTGCCCCGCCATTCTTGCTACATTAAACCATAGGTGGCAATAGAGCCAAGTGATTAGGCCCAACTTAGAATTCTCGTTAGCATCGATAAACCCTAGATGATAAACCCAACATAGGTGGCAATAGAGCCAAGTGATTAGGCCCAACCTAGGGTGCCTCGGCATCGATAAACCCTAAATGATGAAAACTTAAATTCGCTTCTATAGGGTGCCTCGGTGTCGATGAGAACCTAAATGATGTACGCTTAGGCTTTTAGGGTGCCTCGGCGTCGACAAAACCTAAATGATGAAAGCTTAGGCTTTTAGGGTGCCTCGACGTCGACAAACCCTAAATGATAAAACCTTGGCTTTTAGGGTGCCTCGGTGTCGATAAGAACCTAAATGATGAAAGCTTAGGCTTTTAGGGTGCCTCAGCATCGACAAACCCTAAATGATAAAAGCTTAGCTTTTAGGATGCCTTGGTGTCGACAAACCCTAAATGATGTAGTTTTGAATTATGAACGTAGGATATGTCGTCATCATCATCGGACGACGAAAGTCTCCCGGCGGAGTGCGACTGGTGCCACGACGATCGAGGTCTGTGCGACATGCCTCACCTGGACGATGATCGGCACTTCAGCATTAAGCTCGAGGAGACCTTCGAAGTTGAAACGGTACACAACGACGACAAGTGTTATTTTCATAATTAAGCATGACTTCAACTATTTCAATGTGTAATTTTCATCTTTTACAATTCGAGTATAGCTTATCCCATGCCATGCAAGACGCTACGTCTTGGAGAGGATGGATTTTGAAGACCATGAAATTTCTGAAACAAAGAAAATTCACCTAAGGACTCATCACGATGTGGACTTTGAAGTAAATCTATATAATTCTGAGAGCGTAACCCATTTTGGTTGCAAAAATTGGGAAGCATTTTGCAAGATGTATGGTTTTGATGAGGGTATGCTTATCACCATGGACCTTGGTAATCCTGACATCAACCAAGACAATATGGACATTTGGGTCCTTGTTGATACGCCTCCAGTTCTACCGCTATGTGAGTTTCTCAAACATAGTTATTAGCTAATTTATATTGTTTATTTCAAAATAGTTGACAGCTTATTTCCATTGACATCTTATTTTTATTGTTCAAAAAATGTGCGGGAGATGGTAGACAAAACCCACTACACCGATGGCTCCGAATTAACAACTTACAAGGAGAAAAATCATCTGGTCGGATTTTGTTGTCACATTGAGAATTACATTATCCACAAACAAACTCCTCAACATTATGGTAAATACGTTCCACTAGTGCATGTGTTCAACTACGGTAACTAGCATGGAGATACCCTGGTAAGATTTTTACTATTACGACATCCGTGCATCTTTTGCATACTTCTAAAACTATTACATCATTGCTAACTATGAAGTTATTACTATGTTTTTCAACAGATAATCCCAGAGAATTGTGTGCCTCATATGATGTATCAGAAAGGTAGTGTTAATGTTCTGAACATACAGCCAGGTCGTCCTACGAATCTCAACTGTCCATACGAGATTTCTAAAAGAAGTGGAGACATGAAAATCAAAGGGTGGAAAAAATGTATGGACAGTCGTAAGGAGCTTCTTGGAAGCAAAAGGAAGCGAAGCGCAAGAATTGGAGACAGGATGTTCTCCATTCTCCATAATGGAGAGTCAGGGTCTATATTGTTTTATGCTATTTTAGCTTAAATAGGGTATTTAGGTCCTGTCTAATACTGATGATCATGTGCTAAGAACAATTAAGTAGGGTTGGTTCGATGACTATCAAGATGATGATCGTATGACTTGTTATGAATAACGAGTAGAAGTTGTATGATGATGATTAGTAGGACTTGTTAGGATTAGTATTACTTCCGACAAACTCGATACTCGCGGTCTCGAGACTTGTAATGTTTTATCTTTGTTCGGTCTTTTGAATTCGGAGACTAATATGATGAATTGTATTCGAAGACTAATCTTCTATTGTATTCGATGAATCTGCTGTTGCTGTGTGCTACTGTCTATATTCTGTCAAATAATATATTTTGTAACATGTGCAAAAATCAGAAAAGTAAAAAAACCTAATATTCATACTAATGGCGCATCACTACAGAGTGCGCCATTAGTATGCCAAGTATACTAATGGCGCATCTATCCGCAGTGCGCCATTAGTGTGCCAAAGTACATGGTTAAATATGGCCCCTGGGAGGCACACTAATGGCGCATGGTGTTATATACTAATGGCGCACTGGATGGTGCGCCATTAGTATACCAGATACTAATGGCGCACCAGTGGTGCGCCATTAGTAAAAATTACTAGTGGCGTGCTACTAATGGCGCACCAGTGATGCGCCATTAGTAGGTAAAACTGGTGCGCCATTAGTAGGCCTTTTCCTAGTAGTTGGTGCGGGCTTCGCCGGTCGCTCCTCTGAAGGCGGCGAGGTAGGAGGAGAGGCTCGGGAAGGGGATGTGGCGGCCGATGTTGAGTTCCCCTATCGCCGCTAAGATAAGAGGTTTATTAGTTTACAAAAAGATTGTTCTCGACATACGAAGCACATAGTTTTTTGTCAACAATTAAGGCATTTCCAGCAACACTCAACTCTGAAAGTTTGTGGTAGTAGGATAGTCATGTTGCAAAATGCCAAGATATGTGAAAATATGAGATGGCATTAACATACTGTTGCCCCAATTCATACTTTGGAATTTAGTGGATGGCAATGATGCTATTCTTGGTCCAGGTATCCATTGTGGAATAAGCATAGTGGAAAACACTATGATTGGGAACTATGTTTGTGGTTGGTGTTAAGTGCAAATATCACAAATATAAAGTTTAGCATCAACTTGACTTTGGTGTTACTGGTGTGACTGTTGGAAATATGCCCTAGATACCGGATACATATAATGGAGAATGGAGAACATATAATGGAGAATGGAGAACATATAATGGAGAATGGAGAACTTGCCTTTGACGATGCAAGCTTAACACCTATCCGGATAGCTCTGAGTAGAGATACCGGATACATATAATGGAGCAACAATTTAGAATAGCTCCAAGTAGAACAGTTATTTGAAATGGCTCCAAATGTAGCGTAGTAGTTGCATCTACAAGATGACATAGAAATTTGCGAAGTACATACGGATCTGAATGTTGCAGACCCGTTGACTGAAACCTCTCTCACAAGCATAACATGATCAAACCCAGAACTCTTTGGGTGTTAGTCACATGGGGATGTGACCTTGAGTGTTAATCACATATCGATGTGAACTGGATTATTGACTCTAGTGCAAGTGGGAGACTGTTGGAAATAAGCCCTAGAGGCAATAATAAATTGGTTATTATTATATTTCCTTGTTCATGATAATCGTTTATTATCCATGCTAGAATTGTATTGATAGGAAACTCAGATACATGTGTGAATACATAGACAACACCATGTCCCTAGTAAGCCTCTAGTTGACTAGCTCGTTGATCAATAGATGGTTACGGTTTCCTGACCATGGAAATTGGATGTCGTTGATAACGGGATCACATCATTAGGAGAATGATGTGATGGACAAGACCTAATCCTAAGCCTAGCACAAAGATCGTGTAGTTCGTATGCTAAAGCTTTTCTAATGTCAAGTATCATTTCCTTAGACCATGAGATTGTGCAACTCCCGGATACCGTAGGAATACTTTGGGTGTGCCAAACGTCACAACGTAACTGGGTGGCTATAAAGGTTCACTACAGGTATCTCCGAAAGTGTCTGTTGGGTTGGCATGAATCGAGACTGGGATTTGTCACTCCGTGTAAACGGAGAGGTATCTCTGGGCCCACTCGGTAGGACATCATCATAATGTGCACAATGTGATCAAGGAGTTTATCACGGGATGATGTGTTATGGAACGAGTAAAGAGACTTGCCGGTAACGAGATTGAACAAGGTATCGGGATACCGACGATCGAATCTCGGGCAAGTATCGTACCGCTAGACAAAGGGAATTGTATACGGGATTGATTAAGTCCTTGACATCGTGGTTCATCCGATGAGATCATCGTGGAACATGTGGGAGACAACATGGGTATCCAGATCCCGCTGTTGGTTATTGACCAGAGAGTTATCTCGGTCATGTCTGCATGGTTCCCGAACCCGTAGGGTCTACACACTTAAGGTTCGATAACGCTAGGGTTATAGGGAATAGATATACGTGGTTACCGAATGTTGTTCGGAGTCCCGGATGAGATCCCGGACATCACGAGGAGTTCCGGAAAGGTCCGGAGGTAAAGATTTATATATGGGAAGTCATCATACGGTCACCGGAATAATTCGGGGGGATGCCGGTATTGTACCGGGACCACCAAAGGGGTTCCGGGGGTCCACCGGGAGGGTCCACCTGCCCCGGAGGGCCCTATGGGCTGTATGTGGAGAGGGACCAGCCCCTTAGTGGGCTGGGCGCCTCCCCCCTAGGGCCCATGCGCCTAGGGTTTGGGGGAACCCTAAAGGGGGGGCGCCCCCCTTGCCTTGGGGGGCAAGGCAACCCCCCTTGGCCGCCGCCCCCTCCTCAGATGGGATCTGAGGGGGCCGGCCCCCCCTCTCCCTTACCCCTATATATATGTGGGGGGTGGTAGGGCAGCCGCACCAATGTTCTGGCGCAGCCCTCCCCCTCTCCAAGGTCCTTCTCCTCTCCCGTGGTGCTTGGCTAAGCCCTGCAGGATTGCCACGCTCCTCCACCACCACCACGATGTTGTGCTGCTGCTGGATGGAGTCTTCCTCAACCTCTCCCTCTCTCCTTGCTGGATCAAGGCATGGGAGACGTCACCGGGCTGTACGTGTGTTGAACGCGGAGGTGCCGTCCGTTCGGCACTAGGATCTCCGGTGATTTGGATCACGACAAGTACGACTCCTTCAACCCCGTTCTCTTGAACGCTTCCGCTTAGCGATCTACAAGGGTATGTAGATGCACTCTCCTTCCCCTCGTTGCTGGTTTCTCCATAGATAGATCTTGGTGACATGTAGGAAAATTTTGAATTTCTGCTACGTTCCCCAACAGTGGCATCATGAGCCAAGTTTATGCGTATTTACTATGCACGAGTAGAACACAAAGTAGTTGTGGGAGTTGATATTGTCAATTATCTTGCCGTTACTAGTCTTATCTTGATTCGGCGGCATCGTGGGATGAAGCGGCCCGGACCAACCTTACACGTACGCTTACGTGAGACCGGTTCCACCGACTGACTTGCACTAGTTGCATAAGGTGGCTGGCGGGTGTCTGTCTCTCCCACTTTAGTTGGATCGGATAAGATGAACAGGGTCCTTATGAAGGGTAAATAGAAATTGGCAATTCACGTTGTGGTTTTGGCGTAGGTAAGAAACGTTCTTGCTAGAAACCCATAGCAGCCATGTAAAACATGGAAACAACAACTAGAGGACGTCTTACTTGTTTTTGCAGGGTATGCTATGTGATGTGATATGGCCAAGAAGAATGTGATGAATGATATGTGATGTATGAGATTGATCATGTTCTTGTAATAGGAATCACGACTTGCATGTCAATGAGTATGACAACCGGCAGGAGCCATAGGAGTTGTCTTTATTTATTGACCTGCGTGTCATTGAACAACGCCATGTAATTACTTTACTTTATTGCTAACCGGTAGCCATAGTAGTAGAAGTAATAAGTTGGCGAGACAACTTCATGGAGACACGATGATGGAGATCATGATGATGGAGATCATGGTGTCATACCGGTGACGATGATGATCATGGAGCCCCGAAGATGGAGATCAAAAGGAGCAATATGATATTGGCCATATCATGTCACTATTTAATTGCATGTGATGTTTATCATGTTCATACATCTTATTTTCTTAGAACGACGGTAGTAAATAAGATGATCCCTCATTAAAATTTCAATAAAGTGTTCCCCCTAACTGTGCACCGTTGCGAAAGCTCGTCGTTTCGAAACACCACGTGATGATCGGGTGTGATAGATTCTTACGTTCACATACAACGGGTGTAAGCCAGATTTACACACGCGAAACACTTAGGTTGACTTGACGAGCCTAGCATGTACAGACATGGCCTCGGAACACAAGAGACCGAAAGGTCGAGCATGAGTCGTATGGTAGATACGATCAACATGAAGATGTTCACCGATGATGACTAGTCCGTCTCATGTGATGATCGGACACGGCCTAGGTGACTCGGATCATGTAATCACTTAGATGACTAGAGGGATGTCTATCTGAGTGGGAGTTCATAAGATGAACTTAATTATCCTGAACATAGTCAAAAGGTCTTCGCAAATTATGTCATAGCTCGCGCTTCAGTTCTACTATTTAGATATGTTCCTAGAGAAAATTTAGGTGAAAGATGATAGTAGCAATTATGTGGACTAGGTCCGTAAACTGATGATTGTCCTCATTGCTTCATAGAAGGCTTATGTCCTTAATGCACCGCTCAGTGTGCTGAGCCTCGAATGTCGTCTGTGGATGTTGCGAACATCTGACATACACATTTTGATAACTACGTGATAGTTCAGTTAAACGGTTTAGAGTTGAGGTACTGAAGACGTTTTGAAACGTCGTGAAACATATGAGATGTTTCGAGGGCTAAAATTGGGATTTCAGGCTCGTGCCCACGTCAAGAGGTATAAGACCTCTGACGATTTTCTTAGCTTGCAAACTAAGGGAGAAAAACTCAATTGTTAAGCTTGTGCTCAGATTGTCTGAGTACAACAATCATTTGAATCGAGTGGGAGTTGATCTTCCAAATGAGATAGTGATGTTTCTCCGAAGTCATTACCACCAAGCTGCTAGAGCTTCGTGATGAACTATAATATATCAGGGACATATATGATGATCCTTGAGATATTCGCGATGTTTGACACCACAAAAGTAGAAATCAAGAAGGAGCATCAATTGTTGATGGTTGGTGAAACCACTAGTTTCAAGAAGGGCAAGGGCAAGAAGGGATACTTCATGAAATGGCAAATCAGCTGCTGCTCTAGTGAAGAAACCCAAAGTTGAACCCAAGCCCGAGACTAAGTGCTTCTGTAATAAGGGGAATAGTCACTGAAGCAGAACCACCCTAGATACTTGGTAGATGAGAAGGCTGGCAAGGTCGACAGAAGTATATTGGATATGCATTATAATGTGTACTTTACTAGTACTCCTAGTAGCACCAGGGTATTAGTTACCGGTTCGGTTGCTAAGGCTACGGAATAAACGGAGACTAGCTAAAAGGTGAGATGACGATATGTGTTGGAAGTATTTCCAAGGTTGATCAAATATCGTACGCTCCCTCTACCATCGAGATTGGTATTAAAACCTAAATAATTGTTATTTGGTGTTTTCGTTGAGCATAGACATGATTGGATTATGTCTATCGCGATACGGTTATTCATTTAAGGAGAATAATGGTTACTCTGTTTATTTGAATAATACCATCCCGATCGTAGTGACACACATTTTCAAGCCAAAGGTATAAGATAGTAATGATAGTACCACACAAATGTGGCACTGCAATTTGAGTCATATTGGTATAAAACGCATGAAGAAGCTCCATGTTGATGGATCTTTGGACTCACTCATTTTTGAAAGGATTGAGACATGCGAACCATGTTTGTTGGTAGATATGCATGAAGAAACTCTATACAAATGGATCGTTTGGACTCACTTGATTTTGAATCACTTGAGACATGCAAATCACACCACATGGGTAAGATGACTGAAAGCCTCGTTTTCAGTAAAATGGAACAAGAAAGCAACTTGTTGGAAGTAATACATCTTGATGTGCGCAGTCTAATGAGTGCTGAGGCATGTAGTGGATATCATTATGTTCTTACTTCACAGATGATTTGAGTAGATACTGAGTATATTTACTTGATGAAACATAAGTCTGAATTATTGAAAGGTTCAAGTAATTTTAGAGTGAAGTTGAACATCGTCGTGACAAGAGGATAAAATGTCTATGATATGATCGTAGAGATGAATATCTAAATTACGAGTTTGGCACAGAATTAAGACATTGTGGAAATTGTTTCACAACCAATACAGCCTGGAACACCATAGTGTGATGGTGTGTCCGAACATCATAACTGCACCCTATTGGATATGATGCATACCATGATGTCTCTTATCGAATTACCATGATAGTTTATGGGTTAGGCATTAGAGACAACCACATTCACTTTAATAGGGCACCACGTAATTACGATGAGATGACACCGTATGAACTATGGATTAGAGAAACCTAAGCTGTCATTTCTTAAAAGTTTGGGGCTGCAACGCTTATGTGAAAAAGTTTCAGGCTGATAAGCTCGAACCCAAAGAGGATAAATGCATCTTCATAGGACACCCAAAACAGTTGGGTATACCTCCTGTCTCAGATCCGAAAGCAATAGGGATTGTTTCTGAAATCAGGTCCTTTCTCGAGAAAAAGGTTTCTCTCAAAAGAATTGAGTGGGAGGATGGTGGAGACTTGATGAGGTTATTAAACCGTCTCTTCAACTAGTGTGTGGCAGGGCACAGGGAGTTGTTCCTGTGGCACCTACAACAATTGAAGTGGAAGCTTATGATAGTGATCATGAAACTTCAGATCAAGTCACTACCAAACCTCGTGGGATGACAAGGATGCGTACTACTACAGAGTGGTATGTAATCCTGTCTTGGAAGTCATGTTGCTGGACAACAATGAACCTATGAGCTATGGAGAAGCGATGGTGGGCCCGGATTCCGATAAATGGCTCGAGGCCAGAAAATCCGAGAGAGGATCCATGTATGAAAACAAAGTGTAGACTTTGGCAGAACGGCTCGATGGTCGTAAGGCTATTGAGTACAGATGGATTTTTTAAAAGGAAGACGGACAATGATGGTAAATGTCACCATTAAGAAAGCTCGACTTGTCGTTAAGATGTTTCCCGACAAGTTCAAGGAGTTGACTACGGTGAGACTTTCTCACTCGTAGCGATGCTAAGAGTCTGTTGGAATTATATTAGCAGTCACTGCATTATTTATGAAATCTTGTAGATAGGATGTCAAAAACCATTGTTTCCTCACGATTTTCTTGAGGAAAGGTTGTATGTGATACAACCGGAAGGTTTTGTCAATGCTGAAAGATGCTAATAAGTATGCAAAGCTCCAGCAATCCTTCTAAGGACTGGAGTAAGCATCTCGGAGTTGGAATGTATGCTTTGATGAGATGATCAAAGATTTTGGGTGTATACAAAGTTTATGAGAAACTTGTATTTCCAAAGAAGTGAGTGGGAGCACTATAGAATTTCTGATGAGTATATGTTGTTGACGTATTGTTGATCAGAAATGACGTAGAATTTCTGGAAAGCATATAGGGTTATTTGGAAAGTGTTTTTCAATTGAAAGCCTGGATTAAGCTACTTGAACATTGAGCATCAAGATCTATATGGATAGATCAAAACGCTTAATGGTACTTTCAAATGAGCACATACCTTGACATGATCTTGAAGGTGTTCAAGATGGATCAGTCAAAGAAGGAGTTCTTGCCTGAGTTGTAAGGTATGAAGTTAAGACTTAAAGCACGACCACGACAGAAGAAAGAGGAAGGACGAAGGTCGTCCCCTATGCTTTTGTCATAGGCTCTATACGGTATGCCATGCTGAGTACCGCACCTGATGTGTGCCTTGCCACATATCTGGCAAGAGGGTACAAAGGTAATTTAGGAGTAGATCACCAGATAGCAGGTCTAAATTATCCTTGGAGGAATAAGGATATGTTTCTCGGTTATGGAGGTGATAAAGAGTTCGACGTAAAGAGTTCCGTCGATGCAAGCTTAACACCTATCCGAATAGCTCTGAGTAGAGATACCGGATACATATAATGGAGCAACAATTTAGAATAGCTCCAAGTAGAACAGTTATTTGAAATGGCTCCAAATGTAGCATAGTAGTTGCATCTACAAGATGACATAGAAATTTGCGAAGTACATACGGATCTGAATGTTGCAGACCCATTTACTGAAGCCTCTCTGACAAGCATAACATGATCAAACCCAGAACTCTTTGGGTGTTAGTCACATGGGGATGTGACCTTGAGTGTTAATCACATATCTATGTGAACTGGATTATTCACTCTAGTGCAAGTGGGAGACTGTTGGAAATATGCCCTAGAGGCAATAATAAATTGGTTATTATTATATTTCCTTGTTCATGATAATCGTTTATTATCCATGCTAGAATTGTATTGATAGGAAACTCAGATACATGTGTGAATACATAGACAACACCATGTCCCTAGTAAGCCTCTAGTTGACTAGCTCGTTGATCAATAGATGGTTACGGTTTCCTGACCATGGACATTGGATGTCGTTGATAACGGGATCACATCATTAGGAGAATGATGTGATGGACAAGACCCAATCCTAAGCCTAGCACAAAGATCGTGTAGTTCGTATGCTAAAGCTTTTCTAATGTCAAGTATCATTTCCTTAGACCATGAGATTGTGCAACTCCCGGATACCGTAGGAATACTTTTGGTGTGCCAAACGTCACAACGTAACTGGGTGGCTATAAAGGTTCACTACAGGTATCTCCGAAAGTGTCTGTTGGGTTGGCACGAATCGAGACTGGGATTTGTCACTCCGTGTAAACGGAGAGGTATCTCTGGGCCCACTCGGTAGGACATCATCATAATGTGCACAATGTGATCAAGGAGTTGATCACAGGATGATGTGTTATGGAACGAGTAAAGAGACTTGCCGGTAACGAGATTGAACAAGGTATCGGGATACCGACGATCGAATCTCGGGCAAGTATCGTACCGCTAGACAAAGGGAATTGTATACGGGATTGATTAAGTCCTTGACATCGTGGTTCATCCGATGAGGTCATCGTGGAACATCTGGGAGCCAACATGGGTATCCAGATCCCGCTGTTGGTTATTGACCAGAGAGTTATCTCGGTCATGTCTGCATGGTTCTCGAACCCGTAGGGTCTACACACTTAAGGTTTGATGACGCTAGGGTTATAGGGAATAGATATACGTGGTTATCGAATGTTGTTCGGAGTCCCGGATGAGATCCCGGACATCACGAGGAGTTCCGGAATGGTCCGGAGGTAAAGATTTATATATGGGAAGTCATCATACGGTCACCGGAATAATTCGGGGGGATGCCGGTATTGTACCGGGACCACCGAAGGGGTTCCGGGGGTCCACCGGGAGGGTCCACCTGCCCCAGAGGGCCCTATGGGTTGTATGTGGAGAGGGACCAGCCCCTTAGTGGGCTGGGCGCCTCCCCCCTAGGGCCCATGCGCCTAGGGTTTGGGGGAACCCTAAAGGGGGGGCGCCCCCCTTGCCTTGGGGGGCAAGGCAACCCCCCTTGGCCGCCGCCCCCTCCTCAGATGGGATCTGAGGGGGCCGGCCCCCCCTCTCCCTTACCCCTATATATATGTGGGGGGTGGTAGGGCAGCCGCACCAATGTTCTGGCGCAGCCCTCCCCCTCTCCAAGGTCCTTCTCCTCTCCCGTGGTGCTTGGCGAAGCCCTGCAGGATTGCCACGCTCCTCCACCACCACCACGCCGTTGTGCTGCTGCTGGATGGAGTCTTCCTCAACCTCTCCCTCTCTCCTTGCTGGATCAAGGCATGGGAGACGTCACCGGACTGTACGTGTGTTGAACGCGGAGGTGCCGTCCGTTAGGCACTAGGATCTCCGGTGATTTGGATCACGACGAGTACGACTCCTTCAACCCCGTTCTTTTGAATGCTTCCGCTTAGCGATCTACAAGGGTATGTAGCTGCACTCTCCTTCCCCTCGTTGCTGGTTTCTCCATAGATAGATCTTGGTGACACGTAGGAAAATTTTGAATTTCTTCTACGTTCCCCAACAGTGACATAGTGCAATGTTTTCTTAGCTTTCCCGTTCATGCAATCTCGTTCAAGAAAACTACTTGTGTGTTCATGGTTTTGTCAGTCTTCTTTTTTTCAATGACACATGGACACCTAAATTTTCAACGACGAGCATTTCAGTTGGCTACTTGAAATCTTATGCTTTGTGCAGAGCGAGTGAGCAACTAATGGTTTTTCCTCCCATTCAGCCAGGAGATAAATGCTTTCTACACATACATCGGTAACAACAACGAAATCAGAGAGTACTGCTATTTGTGGCTCTTCTAAATCTTGTAACTGTACAGTATTCAGGTTTCATGTTATTAAAATATATTTGATGGGCTCATTTCTCCCTTTTTTACGAGTAAGCATATTTTGTTTTAGAAAACATGCACAAGAAGCGCCCGACTTTAAATTAATACAGCATATACGGGCTAGAGTTAAGTAGTTTTAGAGTAATCACAAAAATAAGAGATACATCACGCAATTTATAGGGAGCACTAACAGAACAAAAGGTATAATAGTAGCTAAGGGCTTCTGGGGTTGGCGTGGTGATGCTTGATCTTGGTGAGAATGCGAGTCGGCGCCTCATAGTTCTTCCTCTTTCTGAGAGGATGCCATTGCAGAAATAGAAGAGACTATCTAAGTTATTGGACAAGCATTTTTTTAACTTATTGACAACAATAAGCTCATAACGGGTCCTGCGGAACATGATTGCAAGATTGGTAGCAATAACATCTTTGCTAATAATATTTTACTAGAAGGATTGGGCGCGCTTTGCTGCGCCATCGGTGTTGTTGAGATTCTTTAAAAAAAATACTCGTTTTGTTTTAAAATATAAGGTGTATTACTTTTCTGAAAAGTCTAACCTCTTTAAGTTTGATAAAATTTATGAAGAATATATCAAAATTCGTAATATCAAATTGGTGTTATTAGATTCATCATTAACTGAATTTTTATAAATTTTTGGCTTAATATTGTCAATGTCGGTGTGTTTGGATCTAAACTTGTTCAAAGTTAAAGAAATTTGACTGTCCAAAGAACTAATAATCCTTGTATTTTGGAACTGATGGAATATTTAGTTTGGCGGATGGGGAAAACGATGGGTGTGTTTCATGTTGATTTATAATGCGGTTATTTGGTGGGCCTTTCATGGTGTGATTTTGGGTTATCCGCTAATCAACTCATATGTTTGTGGCTAAATTTCTGCGTCGGTGGCTACATGTACTATATTGGTGCTATAGTATCATCACATGGTGTGGCGCCTCTTTTTTCTAGGTGGTAAGAGGGTGCACGGGGTTGATACGTTTTCCTAGCCGGTTGGTGTTGATTGATTTGAAAAATCGGTGGCTCGATCAAAATCATAAACCAAATTCAAAATTGAATACCTCAATCGAATAAAAGCGCTTCAAGATTAGGGAATATGGTGAATTAAAATAATTAAATGGGAGAGCTCCTTGAGAAATTATTGACTCGGTCAAAATTAGGTGACCAAGTTCTAAAATGAAGACCTCAATTAATTATGAGGACTTAAAAATTATGAAGCATAGTATATAGTATAAAAGAATTGAATGTGAGCTTTGAGAAATTGTTGACTTGGTCAAAATCGGGCAACCCAATTCCAATTGAACACCTCAATTGATTGTGAGGCATTTTACCTCTAGGGAGCTTAATGATATACTAGAGGGGTTGGGTGCACTTTGTTGCGCCGTTGGTGTTGTTGATATTCTTAAAAAAATTACTCATTTTGTTTAAAATATAAGATGTATTACTTTTTTGAAAAGTCCAACCTCTTTAAGTGTGATCAAATATATCAATAAATATATCAAAATTCGTAATATCAAATTGGTGTGTTTAGATTGATCATGGAATGAATTTCCATAAATTTTTGGCTTAATATTGAGTATGTCGATATTTTTGGCTCTAAACTTGGTCAAAGTTAAAGAAATTTGACATTTCCAAAGAATTAATACCCCTTGTATTTTGGAACAGATGGAATATTTAGTGTGACGGATGGCGAAGATGATGGAGTGTGTTTTATGTTTATTTATAATGCGGTGATTTGGTGGGCATTTCATGGTGTGATTTTGTGTTATGCGCTAATCAACTCATACTTTTGTGGGTAAAATTCTACGTTGGTGACTACATGTACTATATTGGTGCTATAGTATCATCACATTGTGACGCTTCTTTTTTCTAGATGGTAAGAAGGTGCACGGGGTTGATATGTTTTTCTAGCCTGTTGATGTTGATTGATTTGAAAAATCATTGGCTTGATCAAAATTGTAAACCAAATTCGAATTTGAATATCTCAATCGAACAAAAGAGCTTCAAAATTAGGGAGTATGGTGAATTAAAATAATTAAATGGGAGAGATCCCTGAGAATTTATTGATCCAGTCAAAATCAAGTGACCAATTCTAAATTGAAGACCTCAATTAATTGTGAGAACTTAACAATTACTCCCTCTGCAAAATATAAGAACGTTTTTGACACTATGCTAGTGTTAAAAACATTCTTATATTTTGGGACGGAGGGAGTAGAAAGCATAGTATACAAGAATTGAATGGGAGCTTTGAGAAATTGCTGACCTAGTCAAAATCGGGTGACCCAATTCCAATAGGACACCTCAATTGATTGTAAGGCCTTTTACCCCTAGGAAGCTTAGTGATATACTCCCTCCGTTCCTAAATACTTGTCTTTCTAGGCATTTCAACAAGTGACTACATACGGAGCAAAATGAGTGAATCTACACTCTAAAATATGTCTACATATATCCGTATGTAGTAGTCATGTGAAATGTGTAGAAAGACAAATATTTAGGAACGGAGGGAGTAGTAGATAGTAGATTTGGTGGCCATATTCTTGTTGAAGTGAGTATCATTTGTCGTCTAAAATCACAAGGCATGCAGGCACAGCGACGCAAGCGAGGCAGCAGATGTAGATGAAGGGCATGTGGTGCAAGAGAGGTTTAGCATGCTGCTCTTGTTGCTAGAGAAGCTGTAGATGAAGGGCATGCAGATGAGGAGCCCCTAGTACCTGGCGCCTGCACGCTTCTTGATTTGGGCTGGTTCGAATCTGGCCCATGACCTGCTGACAAAGGAAATAAGGAAATAGTGAAAAAATAACCAATGGAGCTGGGGTTCGAACTCACTCTCTAACGTCTACAAACGAACGCGACAACCACCAGACCAAATTCGTATTGGTGACCAGTAACAGAAAACAGTTTTAGTTATTGCTTTTAATAAAATGTTAACTTAAATATAAAACAACTTGAAAAGTTCATTGGTTATGAAAAAGTTCACAAAAAATGAAAAAAAATCATAGATTTTCAGAAAATTTCACAATTTTATTTTAAAAAAAAGTTCATCTAATTCGAAAGAAGTTCATCCAAATTTGAAAAAAGTTCATTGAATTTGAAAAAGTTCATCAAATTTTCAAAAAAAGTTCACTGAATTTGAAAAAAGTTCATTGAAATTGAAATAAAGTTCATTGAATTTGCAAAATAGTTCATCCATTTTTTAAAAAATATCAAAATTTGAAAAAAGTTCACCGATTTTGAAGAAATGTTCATGGAAGTTCATGGATTTCGTAAAAAAGGCTCATCGATTTTGAAGAAAAAAATTCATGGTTTTTGAAGAATCCACGCATTCAAAAAAGAGAAAAAGGGAAAAGCAAGGAAAAAAATGAAAAAACAGAATGCAAACGTCCAGAAGGGAAACCACGATGGAAGGACGAAATAACAAGCTGAAAATGAATGTTTTTCACAATGTGCTTGGATGGCTGAATGGCTAGTGCCGCTCCCTTCGAACACAAAGGTCGCGAGTTCAAAGACGAACGCTGCACCATTTTTTGGGAGTTTGCGGAAATAATTGGGCCGGCCCCAGCTTGGGGCGCTGCAGACGCCCGTTTGCAAAAAATACACAGTAACGGGCGCCTGGAACACCAAATAGGATTCGCCATCCAGATGTGGCCATTCATTGGGACATCATCAAGGTAGAGGAGGAGCGAATGTATTGCATATGTCTTATGTTATTGGGCTGCTATATTACTATATAAACAGGACTAAGGTAGTGATATTTTATCAATGCCCATTGTTAATATCATGCAATGTTTTCTTGTTGAATATATATTAGTTGCGAGCATGCGTGGTTTGAAGGAGGCATGCGGAGACCACATACAGGATCTATTCTTGCTCCATAAAACAAGTCCACACACAAAACCGAGAGGAGGTTGAAAGATGGTGTATGGAACATATGTGGGAAGAGATTCATGTTGGGCGGCCCTCACATTAAGATCCGAAGATTAGTTTAAACTTGTCGTTGTGCTGCCGTGGTTTACTGAAAGGTGTGCCATGAGGTGTCTGAGCTTATCGCCTTGGAATTGGTCACGTCTAGACGGATTGTGATTAGGCGGACACTGCTGAAACTATTGGCGAGGGCGGGAAGAAGGATAGACGGTGACAGTGGTGGACATCATTTTCAAATAGAGATAGATAGAGTTGCGCACGCAGGGGTATGCTATTGATGGCCGGGTGCATAAAAATTTCTCTTGTTGCACCACACGGATATGTTTGCTAGCCTATCTGAAATAGAAAACGGAATACACAAAGAAAAAATCAAGACCAGACAGAAAGTGGACATCTATGAGCTTAATTTCTTATTCCAGGGTACGTACTGCATTGATACACTAGCCAAGCGGTTGGTTGCCAGAATGAATGCAAAAACAATGGGAAACGACATGACTAGTGCATCATGCACAGTGAGACATCGTATAATAAGTATAGGCTATCTATCCAATTAACGCTTCATTACTTTCTTAGAACTAAGTACTCGATCGATTATGAGCTCAGCCCCTGCAGTTGGCCAGCGTAGTGTCATCCAGCGGCCAAATTTCGTGTTTTGACCCTTTTGTGGTATAAAATCAAGATCTGATCCCCGTTCGAAAAGAAATCGAGATCTGACCCTTTCGCTACCGTCAGGGAAGGGTCAGACAGGCTGCCGCCAGGGTCCCTGTCGTAGGGTGCGACGAAGGGTGACGGCGGCCGTTTGCCCGAACTGACGTGGGTAAGTAGCCTACCGCCAGAGAACCTAGCGGTGGCCAGTCTGACCCTACCGTCAGGGTCTTTGGCGGTGGGGTCCTGTGTTTTATGGTTTTCAAGTTTAATTGTTTGCTTTTTTTCAAAAACAATATCACAGCAATGATATAGAACCTAAAAAACAGATCTCAAACAATTAAACTTGGGCATCACATACACATTAATAAAACTGTAGTGATTGTTTTATGGTTTAGGTTTTTACAAGTTTTAGTGATTGTTTCTTTTGTAAAGTTTTATCATATAGTTTTATAGTTTCACAAAGAAAGCAAAATATGAGCTCACATATTAATAAAGGTTCCACATAGCAAATAGCAAATAGCAAATAGTAAACTTGTCCACATAGTTTGGCAACCCCAACTAACGCAAGTAGTTTTGCAATAAGCTTTCACAAAACCAACAAACGGTGCAACAAGTTCTTAAGACAAGTTTATAGAGCGGGTAAACATCCCCCCTCGTATGTTAGGCCTGGCTGTGGAGATAGATACGGCAGCGGATCCACCGGTTCAAGCGGAGGGAGAACGCTGGTTGGCATCCGACCGTTCAAGCACTCCCACCTTGCCTTGCCCGCTGGAGTTTTCGCCTCCGCCCTTCCCCAGCTGATGATATCGACACTACTAGGAAAAGGCCTACTAATGGCGCACCGGTTTTGCCTACTAATGGCGCACCACCGGTGCGCCATTAGTATCACGCCACTAGAATTTTTTACTAATGGCGCACCACTGGTGCGCCATTAGTATCTGGTATGCTAATGGCGCACCAGACAGTGCGCCATTAGTATAGGCCACTGGTGCGCCATTAGTATAGGCCACTGGTGCGCCATTAGTATTTTTGAATTTTGAAGGCGGGAAAATAGTAGTGGCGCACCGTCTAACCCCCACCGTGCGCCATTGCTATTTTTGAATTTTGAATTTGGATCTGGATCGTGATTTTTTTGCCCATTTTTTGCTCGTTTTTTTGCTCGTTTTTTGGCACGATATTATTTCAAATTTTGTTTCTGTTTTTGGATCTTGTACGTTCTTTTGCCGTGTTCTTTTGCCGGAGAGGAGTTCGCCGGAGAGGAGGAGGAGGAGGTCACCGGAGAGGCGCTCGCCTACATCGTTGGAGAGGAGGAGGAGGAGTTCGCCGGAGAGGAGGAGGAGAAGGTCGCCGGAGAGGAGTTCACCGGAGCATCGGAGAGGAGGAAGGAGAAACCATGAGGGGATGGGAGGAGAGGAGGGAGGAGGAGCTCACCGGAGAGGAGGGAGGAGGAGCTCACCGGAAAGGAGGGAGGAGGAGCTCACCGGAGAGGAGGGAGGAGAAACTGTGAGGGGAGGGGAGGGGAGGAGAGGAGGAAGAGGAGGAGGTCGCCGGAGAGGAGGAGGAGGTCGCCGGAGAGGAGGAGGAGGAGGTCGCCGGAGAGGAGGAGGGTAGTATGGTGGAGGAGAGAAGGGAAGATGGAGTGGAGGAGAGGAGGAGATGGAGTGGAGGAGAGGTGGAGTGGAGGAGAAGAATGAAGAGGTAAGGAGGAGAGGACCACGCCTAGCCATATATACGGCATAGTAATGGCGCACCGCGGGCAGGTGCGCCATTACTAACTTTTTTTATTTTTTTCATTTATTTTGAATTTTGAAGGCGGGAAGATACTAATGGCGCACCATGGGCAGGTGCGCCATTAGTAACTTTTTTTTTATTTTTTTGATTTATTTTGAATTTTGAAGGCGGGAAGATACTAATGGCGCACCATGGGCAGGTGCGCCATTAGTAACTTTATTTTTTATTTTTTTGACTTATTTTGAATTTTGAAGGCAGGAAGATACTAATGACGCACCATGGGCAGGTGCGCCATTAGTAAGTTTGAATTTTTTTGAATTTTTTTGCCTCTCCAGATTTTAAAAGCCCCCGTATCTTTTTTTCTGTTAGGTTTTTGAGGATTTTGAAAATGTTTAACAGGGTTCCCCCAGTTAAATTCGGATGTAACTTTTCGAGTAGATGATTTTTTATATAAAAAACTTCTTCATCCGAGTTCATACGCAAAAGTTATGCCCATTTTACAAATTCTCGAGAGATTTCGCAAATAAAGTCGAAATTCATATTTGTAAATTTTCACAACAATTAGACCACATATCACATGGAAAACTTATTTTTTTTATTTTTTTGACATTTCCATCATTTTTTTATTTTTTTAAAACTGAAAAGGCGGTCCGGGGGGGTGCATTCGATGGAAGTGGTGGCCAAGTTACTAATGGCGCACCGTGGCATGGTGCGCCATTACTAGTTCAACTAGTAATGGCGCACCACTCCCACGGTGCGCCATTAGTAGTTTTGAAAAAAATTTAAAAAATTTAAATCTTTTTTACTAATGGCGCACCGTGGATGTGGTGCGCGCCATGCCCACGGTGCGCCATTAGTAGTTTTGAAAAAAATTTAAATTTTTTTACTAATGGCGCACCGTGGATGTGGTGCGCCATTAGTATTTGGACACTAATGGCGTACCAACACATGGTGCGCCATTAGTATATAGTAATGGCGCACCACATGTCTGTTGCGCCATTAGTGTCAATTCCATCTATAGCCCTTTTCCTAGTAGTGCGAACGCCGATGCACTTGGGGGCGGCATCCTGGCTCTCTCCTCCGCATTACTCTCGAAGTAGATCCTCTGGCCCAAATTGCGCAGCTCCCAGTTGGAGTGCTGCTTGACAGCTTCAATGGTCCCTTCTCGGCGGTTACGGGGGATAGTTGGATCTCCCTCCTGTTGGGGAACGTAGTAATTTCAAAAATTTCCCACGCACACTCAAGATCATGGTGATGCATAGCAACGAGAGGGGAGAGTGCTGTTTACGTACCCTCGTAGACCGAAAGCGGAAGCGTTAGCACAACGCGGTTGATGTAGTTGTACGTCTTCACGATCCGACCGATCAAGTACCGAACGCACGGCACCTCCGAGTTCTGCACACGTTCAACTCGATGACGTCCCTCGAACTCCGATCCAGCCGAGTGTTGAGGGAGAGTTTCGTCAGCACGACGGCGTGGTGACGATGATGATGTTCTACCGACGCAGGGCTTCACCTAAGCACCGCTACGATATGACCGAGGTGGATTATGGTGGAGGAGGGCACCGCACACGGCTAAGAGATCAAGAGATCAATTGTTGTGTCTTTGAGGTGCCCCCTGCCCCCGTATATAAAGGAGTGGAGGAGGGGGAGGGCCGGCCCTCTCTATGGCGCGCCCTAGGGGAGTCCTACACCCACCGGGAGTAGGATTCCCCCTTTCCTAGTAGAACTAGGAGCCCTTCCAAGTAGTAGGAGTAGGAGGGAAGGAAAGGGAAGGGAAAAGGAGAAGGAAGGAAGGGGGCGCCCCCCCTCCCTGGTCCAATTCGGACCAGCCCATGGGGAGGGGTGCGGCCACCCTTTGAAGCCTTTCTCTCCTTTCCCGTATGGCCCATTAAGGCCTAATACGAATTCCCGTAACTCCCCGGTACTCCCGAAAATACTCGAATCACTCGGAACCATTCCGATGTCCGAATATAGTCGTCCAATATATCGATCTTTACATGTCGACCATTTCGAGACTCCTCGTCATGTCCCCGATCTCATCCGGGAATCCGAACTCCTTCGGTACATCAAAACACATAAACTCATAATATAACCGTCATCGAACTTTAAGCGTGCGGACCCTACGGGTTCGAGAACTATGTAGACATGACCGAGACATGTCTCCGGTCAATAACCAATAGCGGAACCTGGATGCTCATATTGGCTCCTACATATTCTACGAAGATCTTTATCGGTCAAACCGCATAACAACATACGTTGTTCCCTTTGTCGGTATGTTACTTGCCCGAGATTCGATCGTCGGTATCTCAATACCTAGTTCAATCTCGTTACCGGCAAGTCTCTTTACTCGTTCCGTAATACATCATCTCGCAACTAACTCATTAGTTGCAATGCTCGCAAGGCTTATAGTGATGTGCATTACCGAGTGAGCCGAGAGATACCTCTCCTACAATCGAAGTGACAAATCCTAATCTCGAAATACGCCAACCCAACAAGTACCTTCGGAGACACCTGTAGAGCACCTTTATAATCACCCAGTTATGTTGTGACGTTTGGTAGCACACAAAGTGTTCCTCCGGTAAACGGGAGTTGCATAATCTCATAGTCATAGGAACATGTATAAGTCATGAAGAAAGCAATAGCAATAAACTAAACGATCAAGTGCTATGCTAACGGAATGGGTCAAGTCAATCACATCATTCTCCTAATGATGTGATCCCGTTAATCAAATGACAACTCATGTCTATGGTTAGGAAACATAACCATCTTTGATCAACGAGCTAGTCAAGTAGAGGCATACTAGTGACACTCTGCTTGTCTATGTATTCACACATGTATTATGTTTCCGGTTAATACAATTCTAGCATGAATAATGAACATTTATCATGATATAAGGAAATAAATAATAACTTTATTATTGCCTCTAGGGCATATTTCCTTCAGTCTCCCACTTGCACTAGAGTCAATAATCTAGTTCACATCGCCATGTGATTTAACACCAATAGTTCACATCACCATGGGATTAACACCCATAGTTCACATCGTCATGTAACCAACACCCAAAGTGTTTACTAGAGTCAATAATCTAGTTCACATCGCTATGTGATTAACACCCAAAGAGTACTAAGGTGTGATCATGTTTTGCTTGTGAGAGAAGTTTAGTCAACGGGTTTGCCACATTCAGATCCGTAAGTATTTTGCAAATTTCTATGTCAACAATGCTCTGTACGGAGCTATTCTAGCTATTTGCTCCCACTTTCAATATGTATCCAGATTGAGATTTAGAGTCATCTGGACCAGTGTCAAAATTTGCATCGACGTAACCCTTTACGACGAACCTTTTTGTCACCTCCATAATCAAGAAACATATCCTTATTCCACTAAGGATAATTTGACCGCTGTCCAATGATCTACTCCTAGATCACTATTGTACTCCCTTGACAAAAACAGTGTAGGGTATACAATAGATCCGGTACACAGCATGGCATATTTTATAGAACCTATGGCCAAGGCATAGGGAATGACTTTCATTCTCTCTCTATCTTCTGCCGTGGTCGGGTTCTGAGTCTTACTCAACTTCACACCTTGTAACACAGGCAAGAACTCTTTCTTTGACTGTTCCATTTTGAACTACTTCAGAATCTTGTCAAGGTATGTACTCATTGAAAAACTTATCAAACGTCTTGATCTATCACCATAGATCTTGATGCTCAATATGTAAGCAGCTTCACCGAGGTCTTTCTTTGAAAAACTCCTTTCAAACACTCCTTTATGCTTTGCAGAATAATTCTACATTATCTCCGATCAACAATATGTTATTCACATATACTTATCAGAAATGCTGTAGTGCTCCCACTCACTTTCTTGTAAATACAGGCTTCACTGCAAGTCTGTATAAAACTATATGCTTTGATCAACTTATCAAAGCGTATATTCCAACTCCGAGATGTTTGCACCAGTCCAAAGATGGATCGCTGGAGCTTGCATATTTTGTTAGCACCTTTAGGATTGACAAAACTTTCTTGTTGCATCATATACAACTCTTCTTTAATAAATCTATTAAGGAATGCAGTTTTGTTTATCCACTTGCCAGATTTCATAAAATGCGGCAATTGCTAACATGATTCGGACAGACTTAAGCATAGATACGAGTGAGAAACTCTCATCGTAGTCAACACCTTGAACTTGTCGAAAACTTTTTTGCGACAATTCTAGCTTTTGTAGATAGTGACACTATTATCAGCGTCCGTCTTCCTCTTGAAGATCCATTTAATATCAATGGCTCGCCGATCAATGGGCAAGTCAATCAAAGTCCATACTTTGTTCTCATACATGGATCTCATCTCAGATTTCATGGCCTCAAGCCATTTCGCGGAATCTGGGCTCATCATTGCTTCCTCATAGTTTGTAGGCTCGTCATGGTCAAGTAACATGACCTCCAGAATAGGATTACCGTACTACTCTGGTGCGGATCTCACTCTGGTTTACCTACGAGGTTCGGTAGTAACTTGATCTGAAGTTACATGATCATCATCATTAGCTTCCTCACTAATTGGTGTAGCAGTCACAGGAACAAATTTCTATGATGAACTACTTTCCAATAAGGGAGCAGGTACAGTTACCTCATCAAGTTCTACTTTCCTCCCACTCACTTCTTTCGAGAGAAACTCCTTTTCTAGAAAGGATCCATTCTCAGCAACGAATATCTTGCCTTCGGATCTGTGACAGAAGGTGTGCCCAACATTTTCTTTTGGGTATCCTATGAAGACGCACTTCTCCGATTTGGGTTTGAGCTTATCAGGTTGAAACTTTTTCACATAAGCATTGCAACCTCAAACTTTAAGAAACGACAGCTTAGGTTTTCTTGCCAAACCATAGTTCATACGGTGTCGTCTCAACGAATTTAGATGGTGCCCTATTTAACGTGAATGTAGCTGTCTCTAATGCATAACCCCAAAACAATAGTGGTAAATCAGTAAGAGACGTCATAGATCGCACCATATCTAATAAAGCACGGTTACGACGTTCGGACACACCATTACACTGTGGTGTTCCAGGTGGCGTGAGTAGTGAAACTATTTCACATTGTTTTAACTGAAGGCCAAACTCGTAACTCAAATATTTTACTTCTGCGATCATATCGTAGAAACTTTTATTTTGTTACGATGATTCTCCACTTCACTCTGAAATTCTTTGAACTTTTCAAATGTTTCAGACTTGTGTTTCATCAAGTAGATATACTCATATCTGCTCAAATCATCTGTGAAGATCAGAAAATAATGATACATGCCGCGAGCTTCAATATTCATTGGACCAGATACATCAGTATGCATGATTTCGAACAAATCTGTTGCTTGCTGCATTGTTCCGGCGAACGGAGTCTTAGTCATCTTGCCCATGAGGCATGGTTCGCAAGCATCAACTGATTCATAATCAAGTGATTCCAAAAGTCCATCAGCATGGAGTTTCTTCATGCGCTTTACACCAATATGACCTAAACGGCAGTGCCACAAATAAGTTGCACTATCATTATTAACTTTGCATCTTTTGGTTTCAATATTATGAATATGTGTATCACTACGATCGATATCCAACGAACCATTTTCATTGGGTGTGTAACCATATATGTAAACAGAATAACAATTTATTCTCTTACTTAAATGAATAACCGTATTGCAATAAACATGATCAAATCATATTCATGCTCAATGCAAACACCAAACAACACTTATTTAGGTTCAACACTAATCCCGAAAGTATAGGGAGTGTGCGATGATGATCATATCAATCTTGGAACTACTTCCAACACACATCGTCACTTCACCCTTAACTAGTCTCTGTTCATTCTGCAACTCCTGTTTCGAGTTACTACTCTTAGCAACTGAACCAGTATCAAATACCGGGGGGTTGCTACGAACACTAGTAAAATACACATCAATAATCCGTATATCAAATATACCTTTGTTCACTTTGCCATCCTTCTTATCCGCCAAATACTTGGGGCAGTTCCGCTTCCAGTGACCAGTTCCTTTGCAGTAGAAGCACTTAGTCTCAGGCTTAGGACCAGACTTGGGCTTCTTCACTTGAGCAGCAACTTGCTTGCAGTTCTTCTTGAAGTTCACCTTCTTTCCTTTGCCCTTTTCTTGAAACTAGTGGTCTTGTCTACCATCAACACTTGATATTTTTCTTGATTTCTACCTTCGTTGATTTTAGCATTACGAAGAGCTTGGGAATCGTTTCTGTTATTCCTTGCATATCATAGTTCATCACGAAATTCTACTAACTTGGTGATGGTGACTAGAGAATTCTGTCAATCACTATCTTATCTGGAAGATTAACTCCCACTTGATTCAAGTGATTGTAGTACCCAGACAATCTGAGCACATGCTCACCGCTTGAGTTATTCTCCTCCATCTTTTAGCTATAGAACTTGTTGGAGACTTCATATCTCTCAACTCGGGTATTTGCTTGAAATATTAACTTCAACTCCTGGAACATATCATATGGTCCATGACGTTCAAAACGTCTTTGAAGTCCCGATTCTAAGCCGTTTAAGCATGATGCACTAAACTATCAAGTAGTCATCATATTGAGCTAGCGAAACGTTCATAACGTCTGCATCTGCTCCTGCAATAGGTCTGTCATCTAGCGGTGCATTAAGGACATAATTCTTCTGTGCAACAATGAGGATAATCCTCAGATCATGGATCCAATCCACATCATTGCTACTAACATATTTCAACTTAATTTTCTATAGGAACATATCAAAAATAAAACAAGGGAGCTAAACGCGAGCTATTGATCTACAACATAGATATGCTAATACTACCAGGACTAAGTTCATGATAAATTAAAGTTCAATTAATCATATTACTTAAGAACTCCCACTTAGATAGACATCCCTCTAATCTTCTAAGTGGTCACGTGATCCATATCAACTAAACCATGTCCGATCATCACGTGAGATGGAGTAGTTTCAATGGTGAACATCACTATGTTGATCATATCTACTATATGATAAACGCTCGACCTTTCGGTCTCCGTGTTCCGAGGCCATATCTGTTATATGCTAGGCTCGTCAAGTTTAACCTGAGTATTCCGCGTGTGCAATTGTTTTGCACCCATTGTATTTGAACGTAGAGCGTATCACACCCGATCATCACGTGGTGTCTCAGCACGAAGAACTTTCGCAACTGTGCATACTAAGGGAGAACACTTGTACCTTGATAATTAGTGAGAGATCATCTTATAAAGCTACCGTCGAACTAAGCAAAATAAGATGTATAAAAGATAAACATCACATGCAATCAAAATATGTGACATGATATGGCCATCATCATCTTGTGCCTTTGATCTCCGTCTCCAAAGCATCGTCATGATCTCCATCGTCACCGGCATGACACCATGATCTCCATCATCTTAATCTATATCAATGTGTCGTCACATGGTCGTCTCGCCAACAATTGCTCTTGCAACTATTGCTATCGCATAGCGATAAAGTAAAGCAATTATTTGGCGCTTGCATCTTATGCAATAGAGAGATAATCATAAGGCTTTTGCAGTTGCCGATAACTTCAACAAACCATGATCATCTCATACAACAACTTATATCTCATCACATCTTGACCATATCACATCACAACATGCCCTGCAAAAACAAGTTAGACGTCCTCTACTTTGTAGTTGCAAGTTTTACGTGGCTGCTACGGGCTGAGAAAGAACCGTTCTTACCTACGCATCAAAACCACAACGATATTTTGTCAAGTTGGTGCTGTTTTAACCTTCGCAAGGACCGGACGTAGACACACTCGGTTCAACTAAAGTTGGAGAAACTGACACCCGCTAGTCACCTGTGTGCATAGCACGACGGTAAAACCAGTCTCGCGTAAGCGTACGCGTAATGTTGGTCCGGGCCACTTCATCCAACAATACCGCCGAACCAAAGTGTGACATGCTGGTAAGCAGTATGACTTATATCGCCCACAACTCACTTGTGTTCTACTCGTGCATATGACATCTACGCATAAAACCTGGCTCGGATGCCACTGTTGGGAACGTAGTAATTTCAAAAATTTCCTACGCACACTCATGATCATGGTGATGCATAGCAACGAGAGGGGAGAGTGTTGTCTACGTACCCTCGTAGACCGAAAGCGGAAGCGTTAGCACAACGCGGTTGATGTAGTCGTACATCTTCACGATCCGACCGATCAAGTACCAACGCACGGCACCTCCTAGTTCTGCACACGTTCAACTCGATGACGTCCCTCGAACTCCGATCCAGCCAAGTGTTGAGGGAGAGTTTTGTCAGCACGACGGCGTGGTGATGATGATGATGTTCTATCGACGCAGGGCTTCGCCTAAGCACCGCTACGATATGACCGAGGTGGATTATGGTGGAGGGGGGCACCGCACACGGCTAAGAGATCAAGAGACCAATTGTTGTGTCTTTGGGGTGCCCCCTTCCCCCATATATAAAGGAGTGGAGGAGGGGGAGGGCCGGCCCTCTCTATGGCGCGCCCTAGGGGAGTCCTACTCCCACCGGGAGTAGGATTCCCCCTTTCCTAGTAGAACTAGGAGCCCTTCCAAGTAGTAGGAGTAGGAGGAAAGGAAAGGGAAGGGAAAGGAGAAGGAAGGAAGGGGCGCCCCCCTCCCTAGTCCAATTCGGACCAGCCCATGGGGAGGGGTGCGGCCACCCTTTGAGGCCTTTCTCTCCTTTCCCGTATGGCCCATTAAGGCCCAATACGAATTCCCGTAACTCCCCGGTACTCCCGAAAATACTCGAATCACTCGGAACCATTCCGATGTTCGAATATAGTCATCCAATATATCAATCTTTACGTCTCGACCATTTCGAGACTCCTCGTCACGTCCCCGATCTCATCCGGCACTCCAGACACCTTTGGTACATCAAAACACATAAACTCATAATATAACCGTCATCGAACTTTAAGCGTGCGGACCCTACGGGTTCGAGAACTATGTAGACATGACCGAGACACGTCTCCGGTCAATAACCAATAGCGGAACCTGGATGCTCATATTGGCTCCTACATATTCTAGGAAGATCTTTATCGGTCAAACCGCATAACAACATACGTTGTTCCCTTTGTCATCGGTATGTTACTTGCCCGAGATTCGATCATCGGTATCTCAATACCTAGTTCAATCTCGTTACCGGCAAGTCTCTTTACTCGTTCCATAATACATCATCTCGCAACTAACTCATTACTTGCAATGCTTGCAAGGCTTATAGTGATGTGCGTTACCGAGTGGGCCCAGAGATACCTCTCCGACAATCGGAGTGACAAATCATAATCTCGAAATACGCCAACCCAACAAGTACCTTCAGAGACACCTGTAGAGCACCTTTATAATCACCCAGTTACGTTGTGACGTTTGGTAGCACACAAAGTGTTCCTCCGGTAAACGGGAGTTGCATAATCTCATAGTCATAGGAACATGTATAAGTCATGAAGAAAGCAATAGCAATAAACTAAACGATCAAGTGCTATGCTAACGGAATGGGTCAAGTCAATCACATTATTCTCCTAATGATGTGATCCTGTTAATCAAATGACAACTCATGTCTATGGTTAGGAAACATAACCATCTTTGATCAACGAGCTAGTCATGTAGAGGCATACTAGTGACACTCTGTTTGTCTATGTATTCACACATGTATTATGTTTCCGGTTAATACAATTCTAGCATGAATAATAAACATTTATCATGATATAAGGAAATAAATAATAACTTTATTATTGCCTCTAGGGCATATTTCCTTCACCTCCATCTCTGCAATCACTCTCTTCCACTCCTTCACACTCTGCGACCAACACTTCACATCGTCGGAGATTCGCTCTGCCCTCTCGTGCCACCGCACTGCCCTCGTCGCCTCTAGGACCTCGTCTGAGACATTTCCGACCGGCTGCAGAAGCTCGGGGCAGGACTCGTACACGTACGGAAGTGGCAAGGCGGACGGGTCGTGTTGGGGATGAATGGGCGATGGTTGTGTTGGGGAACGCAGTAATTTCAAAAAAATTCCTGCGCACATGCAAGATCATGGTGATGCATAGCAACGAGAGGGGAGAGTGTTATCTACGTACCCTCGTAGATCGCAACGGAAGCGTTGACGCAACGTAAAGCAAATAGTCGTACGTCGTCCCGGTCCGACCGATCCAAGCACCGTTACTCCGGCACCTCCGTGTTCTTAGCACACGCACAACTCGATGACGCTCCCCGGGCTCCGATCCAGCAAAGCTTCGGGGATGAGTTTCGTCAGTACAATGGCGTGGTGACGATGATGATGTTCTACCGACGCAGGGCTTCGCCTAAGCACTACAACGATATGATCGAGGTGGAATATGGTGGCAGGGGGCACCGCACACGGCTAAGGAACGATCACGTGGATCAACTTGTGTGTCTAGAGGTGCCCCCCTGCCCCCGTATATAAAGGATCCAAGGGGGGGGGCGGCCGGCCCTATGGTGGCGCGCAGGAGGAGTCCTACTCCTACCGGGAGTAGGACTCCCCTCACAAACCTTGTCCAACTAGGAGAGGTGGAGGGAGAATAGGAAGGGGGGGCGCCGCCCCTCCCTCCTTGTCCAATTCGGACTAGGGGGAGAGGGGGCGCGCGGCCTGCCCTGGCAGCCCCTTCCTCTTCTCCACATTAGGCCCATGAGGCCCATTAACCCCCCGGTGCTCCGGTTTTATCCGATACTCCTCCGGAACCCTTCCGGTGTCCGAATATAGTCATCCAATATATCAATCTTTATGTCTCGACTATTTCGAGACTCCTCGTCATGTCCGTGATCACATCCGGGACTCCGAACTAACTTCGGTACATCAAAATGCATAAACTCATAATAACTGTCATCGTAACGTTAAGCGTGCGGACCCTACGGTTCGAGAACAATGGAGACATGACTGAGACACATCTCCGGTCAATAACCAATAGCGGGACCTGGATGCCCATATTGGCTCCTACATATTCTACGAAGATCTTTATCGGTCAGACCGCATAACAACATACGTTGTTCCCTTTGTCATCGGTATGTTACTTGCCCGAGATTCGATCGTCGGTATCCAATACCTAGTTCAATCTCGTTACCGGCAAGTCTCTTTACTCGTTCCGTAATACATCATCTCGCAACTAACTCATTAGTTGCAATGCTTGCAAGGCTTATGTGATGTGCATTACCGAGAGGGCCCAGAGATACCTCTCCGACAATCGGAGTGACAAATCCTATTCTCGAAATACGCCAACCCAACATCTACCTTTGGAGACACCTGTAGAGCTCCTTTATAATCACCCAGTTATGTTGTGACGTTTGGTAGCACACAAAGTGTTCCTCCGGCAAACAGGAGTTGCATAATCTCATAGTCATAGGAACATGTATAAGTCATGAAGAAAGCAATAGCAACATACTAAACGATCGGGTGCTAAGCTAATGGAATGGGTCATGTCAATCAGATCATTCACCTAATGATGTGATCTCGTTAATCAAATAACAACTCTTTGTTCATGGTTAGGAAACATAACCATCTTTGATTAACGAGCTAGTCAAGTAGAGGCATACTAGTGACACTAAGTTTGTCTATGTATTCACACATGTATTAGGTTTCCGGTTTAATACAATTCTAGCATGAATAATAAACATTTATCATGATATAAGGAAATAAATAATAACTTCATTATTGCCTCTAGGGCATATTTCCTTCAGTCCCCCACTTGCACTAGAGTCAATAATCTAGATTACATAGTAATGATTCTAACACCCATGGAGTCTTGGTGTTGATCATGTTTTGCTCGTGGAAGAGGCTTAGTCAACGGGTCTGCAACATTCAGATTTGTATGTATCTTGCAAATCTCTATGTCTCCCACCTGGACTAGATCCCGGATGGAATTGAAGCGTCTCTTGATGTGCTTGGTTCTCTTGTGAAATCTGGATTTCTTTGCCAAGGCAATTGCACCAGTATTGTCACAAAAGATTTTCATTGGACCCGATGCACTAGGTATAACACCTAGATCGGATCTGAACTCCTTCATCCAGACTCCTTCATTCGCTGCTTCCGAAGCAGCTATGTACTCCACTTCACATGTAGATCCCGCTACGATGCTTTGTTTAGAACTGCACCAACTAACAACTCCACCGTTTAATGTAAACACGTATCCGGTTTGCGATTTAGAATCGTCCGGATCAGTGTCAAAGCTTGCATCAACGTAACCTTTTACGGTGAGCTCTTTGTCACCTCCATATACGAGAAACATATCCTTAGTCCTTTTCAGGTATTTCAGGATGTTCTTGACCGCTGTCCAGTGATCCACTCCTGGATTACTTTGGTACCTCCCTGCTAAGCTTATAGCAAGGCACACATCAGGTCTGGTACACAGCATTGCGTACATGATAGAGCCTATGGTTGAAGCATAGGGAACATCTTTCATTTTCTCTCTATCTTCTTCAGTGGTCGGGCATTGAGTCTGACTCAACTTCACACCTTGTAACACAGGCAAGAACCCTTTCTTCGCCAGATCCATTTTGAACTTCTTCAAAATCTTCTCAAGGTATGTGCTTTGTGAAAGTCCAATTAAGCGTCTTGATCTATCTCTATAGATCTTTATGCCTAATATGTAAGAAGCTTCACCGAGGTCTTTCATTGAAAAACTCTTATTCAAGTATCCCTTTATGCCATCCAGAAATTCTATATTATTTCCGATCAGTAATATGTCATCCACATATAATATCAGAAAATTCTACAAAGCTCCCACTCACTTTCTTGTAAATACAGGCTTCTCCGAAAGTCTGTATAAACCCAAATGCTTTGATCACACTATCAAAACGTTTATTCCAACTCCGAGAGGCTTGCACCAGTCCATAAATGGATCGCTGGAGCTTGCACACTTTGTTAGCTCCCTTTGGATCGACAAAACCTTCCGGTTGCATCATATACAACTCTTCTTCCAGAAATCCATTCAGGAATGCAGTTTTGACATCCATCTGCCAAATTTCATAATCATAAAATGCGGCAATTGCTAACATGATTCGGACAGACTTAAGCATCGCTACGGGTGAGAAGGCCTCATCGTAGTCAACCCCTTGAACTTGTCGAAAACCTTTTGCGACAAGTCGAGCTTTGTAGACAGTAATATTACCATCAGCGTCAGTCTTCTTCTTGAAGATCCATTTATTCTCAATTGCTTGCCGATCATCGGGCAAGTCAACCAAAGTCCATACTTTGTTCTCATACATGGATCCCATCTCAGATTTCATGGCTTCAAGTCACTTTGCGGAATTTGGGCTCACCATCGCTTCTTCATAGTTCGTAGGTTCATCATGATCTAGTAGCATGACTTCCAGAACTGGATTACCGTACCACTCTGGCGTGGATCTCACTCTGGTTGATCTACGAGGTTCTGTAGTATCTTGTTCTGAAGTTTCATGATCATTATCATTAACTTCCTCACTTATTGGTGTAGGTGTCGCAGAAACAGTTTTCTGTGATGTACTACTTTCCAATAAAGGAGCAGGTACAGTTACCTCGTCAAGTTCTACTTTCCTCCCACTCACTTCTTTCGAGATAAACTCCTTCTCTAGAAAGTTTCCGAATTTAGCAACAAAAGTCTTGCCTTCGGATCTATGATAGAAGGTGTATCCAATAGTTTCCTTTGGATATCCTATGAAGACACATTTCTCCGATTTGGGTTCGAGCTTATCAGGTTGAAGCTTTTTCACATAAGCATCGCAGCCCCAAACTTTCAGAAACGACAACTTTGGTTTCTTGCCAAACCACAGTTCATAAGGCGTCGTCTCAACGGATTTTGATGGTGCCCTATTTAACGTGAATGCGGCAGTCTCTAGAGCGTATCCCCAAAATGATAGCGGTAAATCAGTAAGAGACATCATAGATCGCACCATATCTAGTAAAGTACGATTACGACGTTCGGACACACCATTACGCTGTGGTGTTCCGGGTGGCGTGAGTTGCAAAACTATTCCACAATTTTTCAAATGTACACCAAACTCGTAACTCAAATATTCTCCTCCACGATCAGATCGTAGGAACTTTATTTTCTTGTTACGATGATTTTCAACTTCACTCTGAAATTCTTTGAACTTTTTAAATGTTTCAGACTTATGTTTCATTAAGTAGATATACCCATATCTGCTTAAGTCATCTGTGAAGGTGAGAAAATAACGATATCCGCCACGAGCCTCAACATTCATCGGACCACATACATCTGTATGTATGATTTCCAACAAATCTGTTGCTCTCTCCATAGTACCGGAGAACGGTGTTTTAGTCATCTTGCCCATGAGGCATGGTTCGCAAGTACCAAGTGATTCATAATCAAGTGGTTCCAAAAGTCCATCAGTATGGTGTTTCTTCATGCGCTTTATACCGATATGACCTAAACAGCAGTGCCAGAAATAAGTTGCACTATTATTATCAACTCTGCATCTTTTGGCTTCTACATTATGAATATGTGTATTACTACTATCGAGATTCAATAAGAATAGACCACTCTTCAAGGGTGCATGACCATAAAAGATATTACTCATATAAATAGAACAACCATTATTCTCTGATTTAAATGAATAACCGTCTCGCATTAAACAAGATCCAGATATAATGTTCATGCTCAACGCTGGCACCAAATAACAATTATTTAGGTCTAATACTAATCCCGAAGGTAGATGTAGAGGTAGCGTGCTGACCGCGATCACATCGACTTTGGAACCATTTCCTACGCGCATCGTCACCTCGTCCTTTGCTAGTGTTCGCTTAATCAGTAGTCCCTGTTTCGAGTTGCAAATATTAGCAACAGAACCAGTATCAAGTACCCAGGTGCTACTGCGAGCATTAGTAAGGTACACATCAATAACATGTATATCACATATACCCTTGTTCACCTTGCCATCCTTCTTATCCGCCAAATACTTGGGGCAGTTCCGCTTCCAGTGACCAGTCTACTTGCAGTAGAAGCACTCAGTTTCAGGCTTAGGTCCAGACTTGGGTTTCTTCTCTTGAGCAGCAACTTGCTTGCTATTCTTCTTGAAGTTCCCCTTCTTCTTCACTTTGCCCTTTTTCTTGAAACTAGTGGTCTTGTTGACCATCAACACTTGATGCTCCTTTTTGATTTCTACCTCCACAGCTTTCAGCATTGCGAAGAGCTCGGGAATAGTCTTGTTCATCCCTTGCATATTATAGTTCATCACAAAGCTCTTGTAGCTTGGTGGCAGTGATTGGAGAATTCTGTCAATGACGCAATCATCTGGAAGATTAACTCCCATCTGAATCAAGTGATTATTATACCCAGACATTTTGAGTATATGCTCACTGACAGAACTGTTCTCCTCCATCTTGCAGCTATAGAACTTATTGGAGACTTCATATCTCTCAATCCGGGCATTTGCTTGAAATATTAACTTCAACTCCTGGAACATCTCATATGCTCCATGACGTTCAAAATGTCGTTGAAGTCCCGATTCTAAGCCGTAAAGCATGGCACACTGAACTATCGAGTAGTCATCAGCTTTGCTCTGCTAGACGTTCATAACATCTGGTGTTGCTCCAGCAGTAGGCCTGGCACCCAGCGGTGCTTCCAGGACGTAATACTTCTGAGCAGCAATGAGGATAATCCTCAAGTTACGGACCCAGTCCGTGTAATTGCTACCATCATCTTTCAACTTTGCTTTCTCAAGGAACGCATTAAAACTCAACGGAACAACAACATGAGCTATCTATCTACAATCAAACATAAACAAGCAAGATACTATCAGGTACTAAGTTCATGATAAGTTTAAGTTCAATTAATCAAATTACTTAAGAACTCCCACTTAGATAGACATCCCTCTAATCCTCTAAGTGATCACGTGATCCTAATCAACTAAACCATGTCCGATCATCACGTGAGATGGAGTAGTTTCATTGGTGAACATCGCTATGTTGATCATATCTACTATATGATTCACGCTCGACCTTTCGGTCTCCGTGTTCTGAGGCCATATCTGTATATGCTTGGCTCGTCAAGTATAACCTGAGTATTCCGCGTGTGCAACTGTTTTGCATCCATTGTATTTGAACGTAGAGCCTATCACACCCGATCATCACGTGGTGTCTCAGCACGAAGAACTTTCGCAACGGTGCATACTCAGGGAGAACACTTCTTGATAATTAGTGAGAGATCATCTTATAATGCTATCGTCAATCAAAGCAAGATAAGATGCATAAAAGATAAACATCACATGCAATCAATATAAGTGATATGATATGGCCATCATCATCTTGTGCCTGTGATCTCCATCTCCGAAGCACCGTCATGATCACCATCGTCACCGGCGCGAGACCTTGATCTCCATCGTAGCATCGTTGCCGTCTCGCCAATCTTATGCTTCCACGACTATCGCTACCGCTTAGTGATAAAGTAAAGCATTACATCGCGATTGCATTGCATACAATAAAGCGACAACCATATGGCTCCTACCAGTTGCCGATAACTCGGTTACAAAACATGATCATCTCATACAATAAAATTTAGCATCATGTCTTGGCCATATCACATCACAACATGCCCTGCAAAAACAAGTTAGACGTCCTCTACTTTGTTGTTGCAAGTTTTACGTGGCTGCTACGGGCTTAAGCAAGAACCAATCTCACCTACGCATCAAAACCACAACGATAGTTTGTCAATTTGACTCCGTTTTAACCTTCGCAAGGACCAGGCGTAGCCACACTCGGTTCAACTAAAGTTGGAGAAACAGTCACCCGCAAGCCACCTTTGTGCAAAGCACGTCGGGAGAACCGGTCTCGCGTAAGTGTACGCGTAATGTCGGTCCGGGCCGCTTCATCCAACAATACCGTCGAACCAAAGTATGACATGCTGGTAGGCAGTATGACTTATATCGCCCACAACTCACTTGTGTTCTACTCGTGCATATAACATCAAACCATAAAACCTGGCTCCTATACCACTGTTGGGGAACGCAGTAATTTCAAAAAATTTCCTACGCACATGCAAGATCATGATGATGCATAGCAACGAGAGGGGAGAGTGTTATCTACGTACCCTCATAGATCGCAACGGAAGCGTTGACGCAACGTAGAGGAAGTAGTCGTACGTCTTCCCGATCCGACCGATCCAAGCACCGTTACTCCGGCACCTCCGAGTTCTTAGCACATGTACAGCTCGATGACGCTCCCCGGGCTCCGATCCAGCAAAGCTTCGGGGATGAGTTCCGTCAGCACAACGGCGTGGTGACGATGATGATGTTCTACCGACGCAGGGCTTCGCCTAAGCACTACAACGATATGATCAAGGTGGAATATGGTGGCAGGGGGCACCGCACACGGCTAAGGAATGATCACGTGGATCAACTTGTGTGTCTAGAGGTGCCCCCCTGCCCCCGTATATAAAGGATCCAAGGGGGGGTGCGGCCGGCCCTATGGTGGCGCGCAGGAGGAGTCCTACTCCTACCGGGAGTAGGACTCCCCTCCCAAACCTTGTCCAACTAGGAGAGGTGGAGGGAGAATAGGAAAGGGGGGGCGCCGCCCCTCCCTCCTTGTCCAATTCAGACTAGGGGGAGAGGGGGCGCGCGGCCTGCCCTGGCAGCCCCTTCCTCTTCTCCACATTAGGCCCATGAGGCCCATTAACCCCCCGGGGGGTTCCGGTAACCCCCCGGTGCTCCGGTTTTATCCGATACTCCTCCGGAACCCTTCCGGTGTCCGAATATAGTCATCCAATATATCAATCTTTATGTCTCGACCATTTCGAGACTCCTCGTCATGTCCGTGATCACATCCGGGACTCCGAACTAACTTCGGTACATCAAAATGCATAAACTCATAATAACTGTCATCGTAACGTTAAGTGTGCGGACCCTATGGTTCGAGAACAATGCAGACATGACTGAGACACATCTCCGGTCAATAACCAATAGCAGGACCTGGATGCCCATATTGGCTCCTACATATTCTACGAAGATATTTATCGGTCAGACCGCATAACAACACACGTTGTTCCCTTTGTCATCGGAATGTTACTTGCCCGAGATTCGATTGTCGGTATCTAATACCTAGTTCAATCTCGTTACCGGCAAGTCTCTTTACTCGTTCCGTAATACATCATCTCGCAACTAACTCATTAGTTGAAATGCTTGCAAGGCTTATGTGATGTGCATTACCGAGAGGGCCCAGAGATACCTCACAGACAATCGGAGTGACAAATCCTATTCTCGAAATATGCCAACCCAACATCTACCTTTGGAGACACCTGTAGAGCTCCTTTATAATCACCCAGTTACGTTGTGACGTTTGGTTACATACAAAGTGTTCCTCCGGCAAACGGGAGTTACATAATCTCATAGTCATAGGAACATGTATAAGTCATGAAGAAAGCAATAGCAACATACTAAACGATCGGGTGCTAAGCTAATGGAATGGGTCATGTCAATCAGATCATTCACCTAATGATGTGATCTCGTTAATCAAATAACAACTCTTTGTTCATGGTTAGGAAACATAACCATCTTTGATTAACGAGCTAGTCAAGTAGAGGCATACTAGTGACACTAAGTTTGTCTATGTATTCACACATGTATTATGTTCCCGGTTTAATACAATTCTAGCATGAATAATAAACATTTATCATGATATAAGGAAATAAATAATAACTTTATTATTGCCTCTATGGCATGTTTCCTTCAGGTAGCACCACAGTTGCAGGCCTAAACATATGGATGCATAACAAAAGTCCATCATTAACTAAATAAAATACATATATCAAGTTGGGTCAAATGCAATATCATATCATATTGACTCCAACCAAATCCACTACTTGCATCATATAAATTTTGTTTACTCCAATATTCATCATATCATAAATTTTGTTAACAAAAAAATTGAGAAGTTGAGGGTTTAACATTTTTCAAAAAAATCTAAACCTAAACCTAGGGTTCATCAACTAGGGAGGGTTCCTCATATGGTCAAAAAAACTGAACCTAGGGTTCATCAACTAAGTTCATCATGATGCAATCACCTAGGTTCATCATATTAACTAGGGTTCATCATATCAACTAGGGATCCTCATGATTTTGAACATAAACATGAACATGAATGAACCTTTTTTAGGCTACAAAAAAGCGGATTGATTTGACTCAAACTAAATGGGGGATGGGAGGAGTTTACTTTCCTCTTTCCGGAGCCATCTCAATCCACAAAATCCATGAAGAAACGAAGAAGATCGGAAGGGGGGGAGTGGAGGAGATGAGAAAAGGGGCGAGAGGAAGAAGAAGGCGGCTGGGTGGGTGGGGTGGGTTGGGCGGGGCGGTTGGGTTTATAAATGCCCAAACCCTACCGCTAGGGCCGGCGGCGGTAGGGATAGGCAACCTACCGCCATAGGGCACGGCGGTAGGGTCGGAGCATGTGTGTTAGGTTTCTATGGCCAAAACAACCTGCGACTCAGCGGTAGGGTTGAACACCCTACCGCCGAGGCTTTCGGCGATTGGATCCGACCACCAACATCCCTGGCGGTAGGGTGTGCAACCCTACCGCTGAGCCGCTGGCTGTTTTGGTCATAGGAGGGGGTGTGGGGGGGAGGCACCCTACCGCTGGGTGGCATGGTGGTAGGCTGTACAGACCTACCGCCTTAGGGTCTGGCGGTAGGGTGGCCCAGAGTGCATTTTTTGCACCTCCTAACTTCTCTTGTCATCAATTTTTGGCATGCAACAATTAAACACTTGTAAACATGAAGCATATGTATGATATATCAAGAACACATCCACAAATCCATAAATAAGATAGGTTGGATACATAGCAAATAGACATCCACAAAGGTTTTCACCAAGTTATACATAGCAAATTAACGAAACAGTTTCACGAGCAAATCCATACGGTTCACGAAGCAAACATGCAAGGTTTTAGTTCAACGACACGGCATCAACTTCAGTCCTTCCTTCCCCTCTTCGCAGTCCGGTCCTCATTGTTCTTTGATCGCTTCTCGGCCGCCTTCTTGCGATGAGTAGGACGCGCTTTCTGAAACGGGGATGGACTCTTCCAATCCATCTTCGGCATATTTCTCTTCTGACGCTGGGTTGTCTGAGTTGGTGGAGGTCCGTCGGGATCATCGTACTCCTCCTCCTCATCGTCCTCTTCCTCGTCATCCTCTTGCTCTTCTTCACCATGTTCTTCTTCCGCTCCCTCTTCCTCGCCTTCTTCTTCATCTTCCTCTTCATCATCATCGTCCTCGCCCACCTCCTCACTACTAGGGAAAACCCTAGCAGTAGCGCGCATATTTTGCCTATTAGTAGCGCGGGAGGACGCGCTACTGAAAAGGCGCTACAGCTATTCCTTAGTAGTAGCGCGTGCTGCACGCGCTACTGCTAAGACATATAGCAGCAGCGTTTGTTCACCCCAGCGTTACTGCTAATATAGCTAGTAGTAGCGTGTTTACTCTCCATCGCTACTAGTATTCCTTTTCTCATTTTTTTAATTTTTAGAGTATTTATACGCCGTTATACAAATTTTGGTACAATATCAATTATGAGGTTGTTATATCAATATATGTGTCAAATGAAGGTGGATTAGGTTTAAGTGGAGGGAACATGTGGTGCATGTCAAAATTATACTACTAATCCAAACTTGATCTAGTTTGGACTAGTAGTACTTTTGATGTGCACCACATGTTGCCTCCACTTGAATCTATCCACCAACACAAGCTATTTAATCATCATCATAGTCTTTACCACCAACAGTAGCTATTTAATCATCATCATATAGTCATTACCACCAACAGTACACATCATCATCTTCAAACTTATTCTAGCTAGCTAATCACCACCAAACACTAGTTGCGGTAGCTATCTAATCACCACCAACACTAGCTAACATTAATCATCATAGTCATTACCACCAACACTAGCTATTTAATCATCATAACTCATTTCTAGGTAGCTAATCACTCCTGCTGCTCTCTCTCAGGTAAAATAGCATAAAACATGTGTAGCACTCCTGCTTCATCAAGTTGGAGCATGCAGATGAACCTGTCTCCTAATCGTGGGCTGCGCTTCTGATTGTTTCCCCCTAGTACTTCTCTGCGATCATTCACAATTTTGCTCCAATCTTTCACCATTTTGCATTCCTCGCTATTAGAAATCCTGTATGCACTAAAGTGCATTGTAGGATATCTTGGCCGTAAGCTAACAATTCTCATGCGACCTTTAGTCTCGATCCAATGATGCACAACATTCATGGGGAGTCCCTGTTGAAGAAAATCGTATAGTATAGCAATAAAGTTTAGCTTAAAAAATAATGTATGCAAAAGATGCACTGAGGACAAATAGTAAAAATCTTACCATCTTTCCTAAATGGATGTTATCATAGTTCAGTACGAACACTATTGGTCGCACGTTTTGAGTACTAAGATTTTTAAGTCCAGAAAAATAATTTGTCTTGACAGTATGAAGATCCTCAAGCCATGAAACATAATGACATATCTCCTCGCAGTTTAGTTCAGCCCCGGGACAGTGGACGGTCATGTCTACCAAGCGTCGGACATGTTTGCTTGAAAGGAAATAAGCTGTCAATAGAAATTAGTTGTCAACTATTTTTGAATAAACAATATCAAAGACATAAATATGGTTGAGAAACTCACATAATGCTATAACTGGAGGCGTCTGCACATCGAATCAGATGTCTCTATTACCTTCAATATCATCTTCGGGACGAATATCAAAGGTGATAAACATATCAGGCTCAAATGCATAAGCCTTGCATAGTGCTTGCCAAGTTTTGCATTCAAAAAAGGCGTAGGTATCTGCGTTGTATAATTTTGCGTGGAAAGTATAAACATGCTCGGTCTTCAAGTTAACTCTCTTTACCTCTGTAGTAGTTTACATAGGACTGAAACCTATCTTATCCAAGACAAAAACTCTTGCATGGCAGGGGATACACTAGTAGAATAGTAAAAAAATTAAATTATAAGTTGAAGAAAATGAAGCAAATGTCATGCTTAATTATGAAAAAAGACTTGTCGTTGTGACTTACTGTATCCACTTCGAAGTTCTCGTCCAGCTTGATGCTAAAGCGTCTATCACCATCTAGGAAGATTCTGTTGCACAAGCTGCGCTCGTCTTCGCAGTATTCGCAAATACCGAAATCCTTTTCGTCGTCAGACATTTCCTATGTTCATAGCTGAAACATTAATTGAAATTCGATAGAAGGCAACTACGAGGATACTCAACACACAAATCCGGGCACTCAATATTTCCTACATATTCTAGCACAAGTCATGCCAAAATTCACAGAAAAATCCGGCATGACCTTTGCTAAAATAGGACATATCGAGCGCCTGAAATTTGCCGGAACGGAAATGAATCAACACTCCAGCAAAACACAGGCCACTCGGAGGTGTAACCTGCAAACATGACCGGGCACTTGGGCAAGCACATATCCTATTTGAGCAACACAAGATATACATTTCAAAATATCTTATAGGACTCATATTGACATGAGCATTCAATAAGCAAAACCAAATCATAAAATAAATAAGTATTCAAATTAGCATGCATTCAATAAGCAAAAGTAAATCATCTCATGCGTCCATACAACGTCGAATATTGTCACTAATACATTCCGAATAGTATCATACATATAACATCACTAATACAACTAAAACCATAGCGCACGACGGCTATCGGCGCAGGCGGTGGACACCCACAGAGAAGGAACCATCACAGGATCATAGCTCCAGTGAGATCCCTGGAGAACCTGCCAGGTATTGGAGAACCTGTGCTCCAACGCAAACAAGTAGCGACGGACGTGCGCGTCCTCCTCACTGAAACGGTGACGCACGACCTCCGCGGGGTCCTCGAGCCTCTGGACCGTCACTGGCCCACGCGACCGCCACCAAAGAAGGTTCGGGTCAATGACGGACTGACTCCTCACCAACCTGCGTGTTAGGGAACGTAGTAATTTCAAAAAATTTCCTACGCACACGCAAGATCATGGTGATGCATAGCAACGAGAGGGGAGAGTGTGATATACGTACCCTTGTAGATCAATAATGGAAGCGTTTGGTTGATGTAGTCGTACGTCTCCACGGCCCGACCGATCAAGCACCGAAACTACGGCACCTCCGAGGTCTAGCACACGTTCAGCTCGATGACGATCCCCGGACTCCGATCCAGCAAAGTGTCGGGGAAGAGTTCCGTCAGCACGACGGTGTGGTGACGATCTTGATGTACTACCGTCGCATGGCTTCGCCTAAGCACCGCTACAATATTATCGAGGATTATGGTGGCAGGGGGCACCGCACACGGTTAAGAATATGATCACGTGGATCAACTTGTGTCTCTAGGGGTGCCCCTGCCTCCGTATATAAAGGTTCAAAAGGGGGAGGCCGGCCGGCCATCATAGGGCGCGCCAGGAGGAGTCCTACTCCCTCCGGGAGTAGGACTTCCCCCCCAATCCTAGTTGGAATAGGATTCTCGAGGTGGGAACAGAGAGAGAGAGAAGGAGTGGGGCGCCGGCCCCCTCTCTCCTTGTCCTATTCGGACTAGGGGGAGGGGCGCACGGCCCAGCCCTGGCCCCCTCTCCTCTTCTTCCACTAAGGCCCATTAAGGCCCATGTACCTCCCGGGGGGTTCCGGTAACCTCCCGGTTTTCCAGTAAAATCCCGATTTCACCCGGAACACTTCCGATATCCAAATATAGGCTTCCAATATATCAATCTTTATGTCTCGACCATTTCGAGACTCCTCGTCATGTCCGTGATCACATCCGGGACTCCGAACAAACTTCGGTACATCAAAATGCATAAACTCGTAATATAACTGTCATCGAAACCTTAAGCGTGCAGACCCTATGGGTTCGAGAATAATGTAGACATGACCGAGACACGTCTCCGGTGAATAACCAATAGCGGAACCTGGATGCTCATATTGGTTCCTACATATTCTACGAACATCTTTTATCGGTCAGACCGCATAACAACATACGTTGTTCCCTTTGTCATCGGTATGTTACTTGCCCGAGATTCGATCGTCGGTGTCCAATACCTAGTTCAATCTCGTTACCGGCAAGTCTCTTTACTCGTTCCGTAATACATCATCCCGCAACTAACTCATTAGATGCAATGCTTGCATGGCTTAAGTGATGTGCATTACCGAGAGGGCCCAGAGATACCTCTCCGACGATCGGAGTGACAAATCCTAATCTCGAAATACGTCAACCCAACATGTACCTTTGGAGACACCTGTAGAGCACCTTTATAATCACCCAGTTACGTTGTGACGTTTGGTAGCACACAAAGTGTTCCTCCGGCACACGGGAGTTACATAATCTCATAGTCATAGGAACATGTATAAGTCATGAAGAAAGCAATAGCAACATACTAAACGATCGAGTGCTAAGCTAATGGAATGGGTCATGTCAATCAGATCATTCAACTAATGATGTGATCCCGTTAATCAAATGACAACTCTTTGTCCATGGTTAGGAAACACAACCATCTTTGATTAACGAGCTGGTCAAGTAGAGGCATACTAGTGACACTCTGTTTGTCTATGTATTCACACATGTATTATGTTTCTGGTTAATACAATTCTAGCATGAATAATAAACTTTTATCATGATATAAGGAAATAAATAATAACTTTATTATTGCCTCTAGGGCATATTTCCTTCAGTCTCCCACTTGCACTAGAGTCAAGAATCTAGATTATACAATAATGATTCGAACACCCATGGAGCCTTGGTGTTGATCATGTTTTGCTCGTGGAAGAGGCTTAGTCAACGGGTCTGCTACATTCAGATCCGTATGTATCTTTCAAATCTCTATGTCTCCCACCTGGACTAGATCCCGGATGGAATTGAAGCGTCTCTTGATGTGTTTGGTTCTCTTGTGAAATCTGGATTCCTTCACCAAGGCAATTGCACCAGTATTGTCACAAAAGATTTTCATTGGACCCGATGCACTAGGTATGACACCTAGATCGGATATGAACTCCTTCATCCAGACTCCTTCGTTTGCTGCTTCCAAAGCAGCTATGTACTCCGCTTCACATGTAGATCCCGCCACGACGCTTTGTTTAGAACTGCACCAACTGACAGCTCCACCGTTTAATGTAAACACGTATCCGGTTTGCAATTTCGAATCATCCGGATCAGTGTCAAAGCTTGCATCAACGTAACCATTTATGATGAGCTCTTTGTCACCTCCATATACGAGAAACATATCCTTATTCCTTTTCATGTACTTCAGGATGTTCTTGACCGCTGTCCAGTGATCCACTTCTGGATTACTTTGGTACCTCCCTGCTAGACTTATAGCAAGGCACACATCAGGTCTGGTACACAGCATTGCATACATAATAGAGCCTATGGCTGAAGCATAGGGAACATCTTTCATTTTCTCTCTATCTTCTGCAGTGGTCGGGCATTGAGTCTGACTCAACTTCACACCTTGTAACACAGGCAAGAACCCTTTCTTTGCTTGATCCATTTTGAACTTCTTCAAAATCTTGTCAAGGTATGTGCTTTGTGAAAGTCCAATTAAGCGTCTTGATCTATCTCTATAGATCTTTATGCCTAATATGTATGCAGCTTCACCGAGGTCTTTCATTGAAAAACTCTTATTCAAGTATCCCTTTATGCTATCCAGAAATTTTATATCATTTCCAATCAGTAATATGTCATCCACATATAATACCAGAAATGCTACAGAGCTCCCACTCACTTTCTTGTAAATACAGGCTTCTCCGAAAGTCTGTATAAAACCAAATGCTTTGATCACACTATCAAAGTGTTTATTCCAACTCCGAGAGGCTTGCAGCAGTCCATAAATGGATTGCTGGAGCTTGCACACTTTGTTAGCTCCCTTTGGATCGACAAAACCTTCCGGTTGCATCATATACAACTTATCTTCTAGAAATCCATTCAGGAATGCAGTTTTGACATCCATCTGCCAAATTTCATAATCATAAAATGCGGCAATTGCTAACATGATTCAGACAGACTTAAGCATCGCTACGGGTGAGAAGGTCTCATCGTAGTCAACCCCTTGAACTTGTCGAAAACCTTTTGTGACAAGTCGAGCTTTGTAGACAGTAATATTACCGTCAGCGTCAGTCTTCTTCTTGAAGATCCATTTATTCTCAATTGCTTGCCGATCAACGGGCAAGTCAACCAAAGTCCATACTTTGTTCTCATACATGGATCCCATCTCAGATTTCATGGCTTCAAGCCATTTTACGGAATCTGGGCTCACCATCGCTTCTTCATAGTTCGTAGGTTCATCATGATCTAGTAGCATGATTTCCCGAACAGGATTACCATAGCACTCTGGCACGGATCTTACTCTGGTTGATCTACGAGGTTCAGTAGTATCTTGTTCTGAAGTTTCATGATCATTATCATTAGCTTCCTCACTAATTGGTGTAGGTGTCGCAGAAACAGGTTTCTGTGATGTACTACTTTCCAATAAGGGAGCAGGTACAGTTACCTCGTCAAGTTCTACTTTCCTCCCACTCACTTCTTTCGAGAGAAACTCCTTCTCTAGAAAGGATCCATTCTTAGCAACGAATGTCTTGCCTTCGGATCTGTGATAAAAGGTGTACCCAACAGTCTCCTTTGGGTATCCTATGAAGACACATTTCTCCGATTTGGGTTCGAGCTTATCAGGTTGAAGCTTTTTCACATAAGTATCGCAGCCCCAAACTTTAAGAAACGACAACTTTGGTTTTTTTGCCAAACCATAGTTCATAAGGCGTCGTCTCAACGGATTTTGATGGTGCCCTATTTAACGTGAATGCGGCCATCTCTAAAGCATAACCCCAAAACGATAGCGGTAAATCAGTAAGAGACATCATAGATCGCACCATATCTAGTAAAGTACGATTACGACGTTCGGACACACCATTACGCTGTGGTGTTCCGGGTGGCGTGAGTTGCGAAACTATTCCGCATTGTTTCAAATGTACACCAAACTCGTAACTCAAATATTCTCCTCCGCGATCAGATCGTAGAAACTTTATTTTTTTTTGTTACGATGATTTTCAACTTCACTCTGAAATTCTTTGAACTTTTACAATGTTTCAGACGTATGTTTCATTAAGTAGATATACCCATATCTGCTTAAGTCATCTGTGAAGGTGAGAAAATAACGATATCCGCCACGAGCCTCAATATTCATCGGACCACATACATATGTATGTATGATTTCCAACAAATTTGTTGCTCTCTCCATAGTACCGGAGAACGGTGTTTTAGTCATCTTGCCCATGAGGCACGGTTCGCATGTACCAAGTGATTCATAATCAAGTGGTTCCAAAAGTCCATCAGTATGGAGTTTCTTCATGCGCTTTATACCGATATGACCTAAATGGCAGTGCTACAAATAAGTTGCACTATCATTATCAACTCTGCACCTTTTGGCTTCAACATTATGAATATGTGTGTTACTACTATCGAGATTCATCAAAAATAGACCACTCTTCAAAGGTGCATGACCATAAAAGATATTACTCATATAAATAGAATAACCATTATTCTCTGATTTAAATGAATAACTGTCTCGCATTAAACAAGATCCAGATATAATGTTCATGCTCAATGCTTGCACCAAATAACAATTATTTAGGTCTAATACTAATCCCGAAGGTAGATGTAGAGGTAGCGTGCTGACCGCGATCACATCGACTTTGGAACCATTTCCTACGCGCATCGTCACCTCGTCCTTTGCTAGTGTTTGCTTAATCCGTAGTCCCTGTTTCGAGTTGCAAATATTAGCAACAGAACCAGTATCAAATACCCAGGTGCTACTGCGAGCTCTAGTAAGGTACACATCAATAACATGTATATCACATATACCTTTGTTCACCTTGCCATCCTTCTTATCCGCCAAATACTTGGGGCAGTTCCGCTTCCAGTGACCAGTCTGCTTGCAGTAGAAGCACTCAGTTTCAGGCTTAGGTCCAGACTTGGGTTTCTTCTCTTGAGCAGCAACTTGCTTGTTGTTCTTCTTGAAGTTCCCCTTCTTCTTCCCTTTGCCCTTTTTCTTGAAACTAGTGGTCTTTATGACCATCAACACTTGATGCTCCTTTTTGATTTCTACCTCCGCAGCTTTTAGCATTGCGAAGAGCTCGGGAATAGTCTTATTCATCCCTTGCATATTATAGTTCATCACGAAGCTCCTGTAGCTTGGTGGCAGTGATTGGAGAATTCTGTCAATGACGCAATCATCTGGAAGATTAACTCCCATCTGGCCGTCCGTCTATCGCCGCCGCCCCCTCCGCCACCCCCGGAGCCGGATTGACGCCTTGCCTTGGCCGCGTCCTTTTTGTGTTTTTTCTGGGCTTGTTGAGCTGTGCCCTCAACAGAACCTTTGTACTCCTCATTATGTGACTTGGGTGTGTGTGTGTTGAACTAGTCTGTGTATGTTTGCTCTTGGGGGTTTGCTTTATCTATAAAGCGGGGCGAAAGCCTTTTTCGGTAATCAAGTAATTATTATACCCAGACATTTTGAGTATATGCTCACTGACAGAACTGTTCTCCTCCATCTTGCAGCTATAGAACTTATTGGAGACTTCATATCTCTCAATCTGGGCATTTGCTTCAAATATTAACTTCAACTCCCGGAACATCTCATATGCTCCATGACGTTCAAAACGTCGTTGAAGTCCCGATTCTATGCCGTAAAGCATGGCACACTGAACTCTGCCAGACGTTCATAACATCTGGTGTTGCTCCAGCAGCAGGCCTGGCACCCAGCGGTGCTTCCAGGACGTAATTCTTCTGTGCAGCAATGAGGACAATCCTCAAGTTACGGACCCAGTTCGTGTAATTGCTACCATCATCTTTCAACTTTGCTTTCTCAAGGAACGCATTAAAATTCAACAGAACAACAGCACGGGCCATCTATCTACAATCAAACATACATAAGCAAGATACTATCAGGTACTAAGTTCATGATAAATTTAAGTTCAATTAATCTAATTACTTAAAGAACTCCCACTTAGATAGACACCCCTCTAATCCTCTAAGTGATCACGTGATCCAAATCAACTAAACCATAACCGATCATCACGTGAAATGGAGTAGTTTTCAATGGTGAACATCGCTATGTTGATCATATCTACTATATGATTCACGCTCGATCTTTCGATCTCAGTGTTCCGAGGCCATATCTGCATATGCTAGGCTCATCAAGTTTGAGCTGAGTATTCTGCGTGTGCAAAACTGGCTTGCACCCGTTGTAGATGGACGTAGAGCTTATCACACCCGATCATCACGTGGTGTCTGGGCACGACGAACTTTGGCAACGGTGCATACTCAGGGAGAACACTTTTATCTTGATAATTTAGTGAGAGATCATCTTATAATGCTACCGTCAATCAAAGCAAGATAAGATGCATAAAAGATAAACATCACATGCAATCAATATAAGTGATATGATATGGCCATCATCATCTTGTGCCTGTGATCTCCATCTCCGAAGCACCGTCATGATCACCATCGTCACCGGCGCGACACCTTGATCTCCATCGTAGCATCGTTGTCGTCTCGCCAATCTTATGCTTCCACGACTATCGCTACCGCTTAGTGATAAAGTAAAGCATTACAGCGCGATTGCATTGCATACAATAAAGCGACAACCATATGGCTCCTGCCAGTTGCCGATAACTCGGTTACAAAACATGATCATCTCATACAATAAAATTTAGCATCATGTCTTGACCATATCACATCACAACATGCCCTGCAAAAACAAGTTAGACGTCCTCTACTTTGTTGTTGCAAGTTTTACGTGGCTGCTCGGGCTTAAGCAAAACCAATCTTACCTACGCATCAAAACCACAATGATAGTTTGTCAAGTTGGTGTTGTTTTAACCTTCGCAAGGACCGGGCGTAGCCACACTCGGTTCAAGTAAAGTTGGAGAAACTGTCACCCGCAAGCCACCTATGTGCAAAGCACGTCGGGAGAACCGGTCTCACGTAAGCGTACGCGTAATGTCGGTCCGGACCGCTTCGTCCAACAATACCGCCGAACCAAAGTATGACATGCTGGTAAGCAGTATGACTTATATCGCCCATAACTCACTTGTGTTCTACTCGTGCATATAACATCAACATATAAAACCTAGGCTCGGATGCCACTGTTGGGGAACGTAGTAATTTCAAAAAATTTCCTACGCACACGCAAGATCATGGTGATGCATAGCAACGAGAGGGGAGAGTGTGATCTACGTACCCTTGTAGATCGACAACGGAAGCGTTTGGTTGATGTAGTCGTACGTCTCCACGGCCCGACCGATCAAGCACCGAAACTACGGCACCTTCGAGTTCTAGCACACGTTCAGCTCGATGACGATCCCCGGACTCCGATCCAGCAAAGTGTCGGGGAAGAGTTCCATCAGCACGACGGCGTGGTGACGATCTTGATGTACTACCATCGCAGGGCTTCGCCTAAGCACCGCTACAATATTATCGAGGATTATGGTGGCAGGGGCACCGCACACGGTTAAGAATACGATCACGTGGATCAACTTGTGTCTCTAGGGGTGCCCCTGCCTCCGTATATAAAGGTTCAAGAGGGGGAGGCCGACCGGCCATCATAGGGCGCGCCAGGAGTCCTACTCCCTCCGGGAGTAGGACTTCCCCCCAATCCTAGTTGGAATAGGATTCGCGAGGTGGGAACAGAGAGAGAGAAGGAGGGGGGCGCCGGCCCCCTCTCTCCTTGTCCTATTCGGACTAGGGGGAGGGTCGCGCGGCCCAGCCCTGGCCGCCTCTCCTCTTCTTCCACTAAGGCCCATTAAGGCCCATGTACCTCCCGGGGGGTTCCGGTAACCTCCCGGTTTTCCGGTAAAATCCCGATTTCACCCGGAACACTTCTGATATCCAAATATAGGCTTCCAATATATCAATCTTTATGTCTCGACCATTTCGAGACTCCTCGTCATGTCCGTGATCACATCCGGGAGTCCGAACAAACTTCGGTACATCAAAATGCATAAACTCATAATATAACTGTCATCGAAACCTTAGGCGTGCGGACCGTACGGGTTCGAGAATAATGTAGACATGACCGAGACACGTCTCCGGTCAATAACCAATAGCGGAACCTGGATGCTCATATTGGTTCCTACATATTCTACGAAGATCTTTTATCGGTCAGACCGCATAACAACATACGTTGTTCCCTTTGTCATCGGTATGTTACTTGCCCGAGATTCGATCGTTAGTATCCAATACCTAGTTCAATCTCATTATCGGCAAGTCTCTTTAGTCGTTACATAATACATCATCCCGCAACTAACTCATTAGTTGCAATGCTTGCAAGGCTTAAGTGATGTGCATTACCGAGAGGGCCCAGAGATACCTCTCCGACGATCGGAGTGACAAATCCTAATCTCGAAATACGTCAACCCAACATGTACCTTTGGAGACACCTGTAGAGCACCTTTATAATCACCCAGTTACGTTGTGACGTTTGTTAGCACACAAAGTGTTCCTCCGGCACACGGGAGTTACATAATCTCATAGTCATAGGAACATGTATAAGTCATGAAGAAAGCAATAGCAACATACTAAACGATCGGGTGCTAAGCTAATGGAATGGGTCATGTCAATCAGATCATTCAACTAATGATGTGATCCCGTTAATCAAATGACAACTCTTTGTCCATGGTTAGGAAACATAACCATCTTTGATTAACGAGCTAGTCAAGTAGAGGCATACTAGTGACACTCTGTTTGTCTATGTATTCACACATGTATTATGTTTCCGATTAATACAATTCTAGCATGAATAATAAACTTTTATCATGATATAAGGAAATAAATAATAACTTTATTATGACCTCTAGGGCATATTTCCTTCACTGCGCCCCCCGGTAGGTAGCGCCTCCCAGTACCACCCCGGCGGAGCCCAGTCCCAGACATGGCCCATCTGGTGACGCAGGTGTCCTGCACCGACTCGACGACGAGGATGCGGGATAGGCATCGTCGACGTCGATGCGGAAATAATTGCTTTAACTAAAAAAGTAAACTAGTTCTATCAATTTTTGTACTAAAAATAAAATAGTTGTTAACTCAACTAGTTCTATTAAGCACTTACTATAAATATAAATAAACTAGTTTTACTAAAAATAAACTAGTTCAACTAGTTATATTCATTTTCTTACTAATTCTATTAAACACTTACTAAAAATAGTAAAAAATAGTAGATGAAGTCTAAAATTTAACCCTAACTAATTTGATGAACTCTAAAATTTAATGAACCCTAACTAATTTGATGAACTCTAAAATTTAACCCTAACCAATTTGATGAACTCTGAAATTTAACCCTAACTAATTTGATGAACTCTAAAACTAATTCTATTTAACAACTACTGCCATAATTAGCATCTAATTTGATGAACCCTAACTAATTAGATGAACTCCGAAATTTAAACCTAAGAACCCTAGCTAGGCAGAGGTAGGGGAGGAGGAGGAGGAGGAGGGCATGCTCACCTCAGGCGCCGGCGGGGTTAGGGAGAGGGGCACGCGGCGTCGAGGTCGGAGACGGGGTCGGGGCGGCAGGCGCACGGCGGAGGGCGGCGATGTAGGGGGGCGTTGAGGTCGGGGTCGGGGGCGTCATGGAGGTCGGGGTCGGGGGCGGCATCGACGGCGTGCAGAGGGCAACGGGAGAGCGCGCGGCAGCCGGGTGATGACGGCGGCGACAGCAAACGCGCGCGTATTGGATTTGGGGAAAGTGGGCATGGGGAAGAAGAACGGTTGGTTAAGTGAAAAGTAGCAGCAGCGCGTTCCACAAAAAGCGCTACTGCTACATTAGCTATAGCGCCTGTCCATAAAGCCCGCTGCTGCTATGCATTTCTCCTTTATTTTTCTTTTTCATTTATTTTCATTCACATTTTCTTTTTTTTCCTTCCCCTTTTTCTATTTCTTTCATTTTCATTTACTTTTCTATATGTTTTTCATTTTATTTTCCTTTCCTTAGCAGTAGCGCTTCCTGCGCGAAATACGCTGCTACAACAATCTTAGCAGCAACGCGCTTTCCTTAGGAATGCTACTACTATAGGTATCCTGGCGAGAATAGTAAGGGGAATTGTAGTAGTAGCGCCTCTATAGTTAGACGCGCAACTGCTATGATCTTAGCTGCAGCGCGTTTGGATAACATGTGCTAGTGGTAAATTGTAGTAGCGCTTCTTTTGGTCCCGTGCTACTGGTAAGTATCCGTGTATAAGGTTTTCCCTAGTAGTGCCTTGTCATCTTGAACCACCATAGACGATGAGGCGGCCTGGCTCAATGAAGCGAGGCTACGCATCGGTGCTGCAGGAGCAATCACATCAGCGGAGGAGGTGGCACACCCAAGCAGGCCCACAAGCTTGCAACATTTTTTGACGAATTTCTGCAATGAGAACGAAACAATAAGCACAGTATGGATCAACTTCATGATGAACATGAGCAAATGAACTCCATGTTACCTTCACCGTTCCCCTCAACTTGTTCTCACTAGCTCGAGTCTCGGGGATAGAACTAAGCGCATCAGAGGCATCAAAAATGCTTTTGTTCAGCTCCGAAGACTGCAATGGAATAAAATGAGTCAGTAGCACTAAAGTTGATTTCATCCAAACATCGGTTGAAAACAGATAAAAATAACTTACCACTCTATTCATGATGGGTCCATACTCCCTAAATCCGCCTTGTAGCTCTCTGATGCTGTCATTGTAGGCTTCATTCTCGGAGTCGTCGTCGTACAGACTTTCGGCGTCTGTCGTCGTCCACTGTGGCCTTAGGCGCAGACGATGCTTGATGCCATCGTCGAACCACAGCAGGTGATCCGAGTACTCCTCCCAGTCAATCACTCTTCTCTCCACATCTTTCTGAGTTTTCCACTGGTTCCATTCAGTCACGTATTTGGCATGTTGCTCTCCCCAATCGGTGATAGACTAATTCTTCTTCCTGCTCAGCCTGCAAAGCACAAGAAAGATTGTAAAACACCATTAGGAAGAATATGAAACATCAAAACGAAAGTTGGTAACGATGAGAATGGGCGGTGGTACTCACAAGTGTAGGTCGTAGCCACCGTTATCTTTGATGATGCCGGCTGGTGGTGTACGTTGTGCCTTACCAAATTGCGCGGCAAAGCGCTATGGCAAGTGGTACTCGATGGCATAGACAAAAATCATGGGCACGATGCACCGCCAGAGAAGTCGGTCCTGCTTGCACATCACGTTCAGCTCGAACCCCCACTCTCGGTCGTCAGTATACGGCCGCCAGTTAACATAGCACCAAAAGTGGTAAGCTCAAGTGAAAGTGTTGTCAACCACATTCGAAAGCTAGGTCTTATACCTGGAGAGGCGTCAGAGCATCAAGCTCGTTGATGAAGATCTTGTACAAGGTCTTGGATTCACCCGAGATTGTACCCACCACGTCCCAAGCGTATGCGACGGTCGGGTATCGAGCATCGTCGCCATCTTCACCATATTCAGTCCATGCATGCGCTCTAAGCTTCTCCAGACGACCCACCGGGATTCGCTCCCACATCCTAATGGAGAGGCCCCACACACATCCACACATACCGGACGTAGCTTCCGTCCTCCGGGTTGCATCGTCAAGCTACAAAACAAGTGTAGATGATAAGATGCCAAAATCCAAAGTAGCACATGTCCATGATATTTGAAACAATAGTGTGATATTCACTTACCGAACGGTATAGGTAGGCGAGACCGGCGACCCCCCAGCTGTACCCCGCATCCCAGTCCGCCAGGAAGTCGAAATACATCCAGAAGGTAGTGTCTGCAGAGCAGTCTTGAAACACTACCTCCGTGAGAAGATACCACAGGCAGGCCCTGACGTACTGCTCCACCACCCAGGGTTCGGCCCCTTCTGGGCACTTGCTCCGGTACTTCAGGAGCCAGGGCAGCGCGACGCCGGAAGTCCGGTTCTTCTTATCTGGGGGGCAGTCGCCGATGAGGACGACAACCCTGTCGTGCCAGTTCTTCCTCTCCACTCGTCTTGTCAGAGCATGACCCTCGAGCGGTAGGCCCGTAATCATCCCCCAATCCTCGAGTATAATCGTCATCTCCCCACATGGAAGATGGAAGTTGTGCGTCTTTGGCCGCCACCGATCGATCAAGGCCGCGAGAGCTGAGTGAACGAGCGTCGGCGGCATGCGCTTGATCTACAGGACGAAACCCAGTAGTTGGGCTCTCCTGTAGAACAACGTGTACCGCTCATCGTACTCCATCTTCACGGTCGTCCCGTGACCCCTCATCCACAGTGGCGGGAGCATCTGTTGAAATGAAGACCCAAACAATTAGTAACTTTTTTTTCATCAATTTGAAATATTTGTTTTAAGAAAGTTACTTACCACTCTGTTCTCAATAAAACGGGCACGATGGCCCTTGTTGAACATAGGGTCAGCATAGTATACTTGATGCCAATGTCATCCGCAAGAGGTGGCCACCTAAAAAAATTGCATAAACATAAGCATAAGCATATCAAAAGAATTTTTAACATGAACTTGGGGACATATAGATGCATAACAAAGGCTCATCAAGGTTCAAATGCATCATATCACATATTTCTCCAACAACATCCAACATGCATCATCTCATATTTTCATAAAAAACAAAAAACATGAACTAGGGTTCATCTTGAGGGGTTCACCATTTTTACCCCAACAAAATCCAGTATTTGCATCATCTAACATACACTACATGCAACAAATATCTCCAATATTCATCATATAATAAATTTTTTGATAACAAAAAATTATGAACTAGGTTCATCTTGAGGATTCATACCCTACATATAACAAATATCTCCAATATTCATCATACACTACATCCAATACTTGCATCATATCATAGCATGCATCATCTATCACAACAAATGCCTCCAACATGCATCATATCAAAAAACATTCAAATCAAATATGAACTAGGGTTCATCTTAACACAACCATACCAAGTATTGAATAGAGTTCATATCTAACACAATATAACATCTAGAATCAACCTAAATCAATCCTAGGGTTAAAAAAATATTCAATCTAGTTCAGAAAAGGAGCGATTTGAATCAAATAATGCGACGAATCGAAAGGTGTTTGATTAAAACTAATTGGAGGGATCGAAAGAGCTTACTTTTCTCTCTACGGGGCCATCTCGGTCCGCAAAATCCGTGAAGAAACGAAGAAGATCGGAGGGGGAGTGGAGGGGATGAGAGGGGGCGAGTTGGAGGAACTGCTCTGTTCTTCGTGGTGGGGGTGGGGGGGGGGGGGGAGGCGGCTGGGTGGGTGGGAGAAGGGGGTGGGGGCGGTCGGCCTGCGGTTTATATATGTCCGCACCTTACCGCCAGAGACCTCGGCGGTAGGTGCAGACATCCTATCACCAGGCGGAGCGGTGGTATGGTGTGACGGAGGGGGCATGGAGGCCGTTATCGCTGCTGATGTGGATAAGTTTGCTACCGCCGCAGGTGCTGGCGGTAGGCTATAGGATCCTCTTGGCAGTAGGAGAAAGGGTCAAATCACGAAAAATTTAAACGGGGTCAGATCACGATTTTAGATCACAAAAGGGTCAAAACACGAAATTTTGCCTCATCCAGCCGGCCGGGAATGAGCAGACCCATGCACCGTGGTCGGATGGGAGCCCACTAGCTTGGACTTGGAGTGCTATGGTGGAGCCGAACCGAAAGCTGCACAGTAAGAGAGAGAGAGAGAGGGAGAGAGAGAGTCCTTGTCATGCGAACAAGCAAGCATGTGATCTCATCTCATCTCATCGCAGGATAAGGAAACAATGGGAAAGCGTCGTCTGGCAACGCTTTAATTTCTTTGCGTGCATTGGATGCACTACAGAAATGTCATGGGAGTGAAGGCTCAGGGTCAGCCTCAGTGGACACAACACACACAGTGACATATACTATAAACACCAACGTACATGCATACAGGAGAGTAAAAAGCTAGCTAGTTACCTCATTTTAGCTGCACAACAATGTTTCAACTAGTTTGATTCAACTTCACCCTTGTAATCATATCTACCCCAAAGACCAGTCAAAAGAAGAAAAAGGGTTCTGATGATATATGACACTAAGGACTAAGATCGTGCCGAACTAATCCCTCGCTGAAGAAAATGCATGTTAAACTTGGGTTATTAAGAAGCACATGATGTCTCGCCACTTTATGCCTCGATGAAGGTATGCCATCAATCCTCATCACCTTTTTCTTTTCTTTTAGCACGTTTTTTTAGTAGATCTTAAGGGGCAAGCTGAACCGTGTAGACTTTTTGAACCCACATCCTATCCCACAACAAGCTGAACCGTGTAGACTTTTGGATCTTAAGGGGCACGTTTTTAGTAGATCTTAAGGGGCAAGCTAATGAATGGGCCAATGGTTGATCCATCACGTGGTAAAAATATGCAATATATGTAAGACTACGCAATATAACGTGTGTTGTTGCAATATATGTAAGAGTACACAATATAACTTGTGTTGTTGTGTTGTTGAGGTTGTACCCGCTAACAACATCCAAGTGTAAAAGGAAGATAAAAAAATAAAACGTTTCTGTCTAAATGTAGTACTAACTAGTTCATAAAATTGTTGGATAAGCCTTATGGTGCCTGGTTTTTTTTATCAAAGAAAGGATCCATTTCGCTAGCTCCATCATTTTTTGTTTTGGGAATTCATGCGAGGGATTTATTTGCTAGGTATTGATTCTTTTTGTTGGAACCCAACATGTTTCATGTGCTGAGGTTTCTACATCTTTGATTGTTCAAACTTGGGTAAAGCAACAAGTTGACCGTTTAGACTTGGAAGGGCCAACAACATCTGAATTTTTGCATTAAGTACAAACCTTAGAAACTTGAGTTGTTGAGTAGCACATGATGGCTCACCATTTTATGCCATGGTGGAGGCATCAATCTTCATCACCTCCTTTCTTCTTTTTACACGCCTTTCGAGTAGATGACTATAGTAAAGTTAGGCCAACTTGAACGCACCGACCCAAATGGACACGGATTTGGTCAGCTTTTTGTCCGTTTGGGCCGGCTAGAGGTGCATTGTCTGACTGCATCCACACAAATCTGGCCAGTGGGCCCAACCGGCCGACCCATTTGGTTCGCCCAACCGTTGGGTGGCCAAAATTTCACAATTAGAATTATTTGCATATGAAATTTACATGAAAAGAAACGTTACAACCAAATAAATCACATAGTTTAAGCATCACAATAAATAGTTTACAACCAAATAAAATCTCATAGTTTACAACAAAATAAAATTTATTTTTTCACAAATACATCGGAAGAGAAGACCTGATACATTTATTGGTTGCCAAGGAGTCCACGTATGCTCAACCAAATCATTTTGAAGTTGAATGTGAGTAGTCCAATCACGCATTTCTATATGAAACTGGATGAACTGTGCAAATGTTGTCGGTCCATGCTCAGGCTCGTATTTTCACCTTGGAAATCAAACCCTTGGTTGAAGAGGCTGTCGTCACACTCATCCTCTATGATGATGTTATGCATGATCACACAAGTAGTCATCACTTCCCACATCTTCTGAGTGCTCCATGTTCTTACAGACTCTCGAACAATAACCCATCGAGACTGGAGCACACGAAAAGCACGCTCCACATCCTTCCTAGCACTCACTTGTGCTTATGCAAACCTAACCCTCTACTCTCCTACTGGCTTGGAGATTGTGTTCAACATAGTTGACCACTGATGATAGATAGCATCAGCAAGATAATATCCCTTATTGTAGTGCTGGCCATTGATCTCAAAGTTGACCTCCAGGTAGTTTCCCTCTGCAAGCCTTCTGAACACCGGAGACCACTGAAGCACGTTGATGTCATTGTGTGAACTTGCCATGCCGAAAAAGGAGTGCCAAATACAGACATCTTGTGATGCCACAGCTTCAAGTATGATTGTGCAAGCTTTAACATGTCCCTATATTGCCCTGGCAAGCAAATGGCCAGTTCTTTCACTTCCAGTGCATATAGTCTATGCTACCAAGCATTCCCGGGAAGCCTCTCGATTCATTGATCGCCAACAATCGGGTTGTATCTGCAACATTTGGTTCTCTCAAGACCTCTCGCCCAACATTGGAATCACAACTTTGCAAAGCTTGTACAATAATGAAAGGCATGTGGACTCACTCATGCGGACATACTCATCCACAAGATCACTGGGAACTCTGTATGCAAGCATGCAAATAGATGCAGTGCATTTCTGATAAGAGGAGAAGCCAACCTTTCTGAGGGCATCATTCTTGCATCGAAAATAATCATCATACGCCACTACTCCCTGTGAATACGGTTGAACACATGCCTCGCCATCCAGAAGCGTCGCTAGAAAATCCTGGGATTTTAGAGTGGGGATGTGCACTAAAAATAATCACTAAAGAGTAGGCAATGGTCGCTCTCTCTATTGTGACTCAGCGCCGGAGCATGGCCCGAGATCGCCCCCCCCCCCCCCTAAACCTTGGCCGCTGCCTAGAAGTGTGATCAATGATATTGATAACCATAGTAGCAACCACAAGATCCTCATCATCGTATGATGAACCGTCCAAGGAACATATGCCGATATTGTAAAAGAACTTATCCCGCTGTCCATGGTACCTTGTGGGCAAATGGTTGAAAACCTTGCGCGTGGTGAAGCTTGCAGGCATGGTGGAGTAGCGCCCAGAGAAGGGCACCGCATGCCCCCCGTGCAGGCAGCATGCCTATCCAAGTCTACGCCGCCAACGAAGACCGTGGAGGCGAGGGCAATGCCGGTGGCGGTGAAGGGCCATGTCTTCTCGTGCTACAACTGACGACGAGGAGTGGCCGCAGACGCCGGCAAGGGGTGGGCCTCGATGGATGCGGTGTGGCAATGGGGAAGTGGGTGGATGCATGCGGTGGCGGCCTAAGTAGTGTCCATGCGGCCGGAAGTGGGTGGCTGTGGCGAGGCGAGGGAGTCGAGCGTGGAGTGGGGAGGAGAAGAATGGTTGATGTGCCACCGACGGACGGGTCAGGGGAAGGATAAGGTAGGGCATCGCACACGTCGGCGTTGACGCAAACCCGACCCAAATTTTCTTCGGAAATGGGTCACAACGGACGGAAAAACAGACGCCCATCCATTTGCGGTGGCGTGTTGGGCTGTCATTTCTGTCCATTCTGACTTAAAACAGATGTGCGCGGACCAATGTGGACCTTCCACCTCTCACTCTTGGCAAAAAGCTTAATAAGCGGATCAATTTTTTTATTTTTTCGGAAAAGGAGAAAGACCCCCCGGCTTGTGCATCTGGGCGATGCATGCAGCCACTTTATTAATTATTCACATAAGAAAAAGCAAATCAATGGGCTTGTAAAAAACCTCATCGATGATCCATCACATAGCTAGTAAAAATAGGCAATGTAGCTCAAACTTGAGGTTGTACATGCTAGCTATGTAGTGCATGAATCATGGTGGTTTCATGCGTGTGCTACTAGAAATCACACCGGTTAAAAATGATCGCGCAGCTAGAATGAGCTAGCTATCTTTTTACTGAATGTAAGGGCATCTCCAGCCGTTGGCCCCCCAGGACGTATAAAAATCGCTCCCTGGGGCGAGCCGGCGATACACTCGACGCTGGGGGCGGTTTTGCGTCCAGTCGTCACCCCCAGCTCGCCCCCAGGCGCTGAAATTGGCCCACTTTGCAGCCCAATTTCGGCGAATAAACGGCCCATATGGGCGAGAATAGGCCCATATTCGGCGTGGTTTCGCCGTGTCTCGGCGTTCAATTATCAACACAATTATTTCTTATCACATATTTTATCACAGAAAAATCAAATACTTCAACAAAATACTACAACAACAAATAGTTCAATACAAATTATATAGTTCAACAAATAAAAACTCGTATTTCATCACGTGGCGTTCCCCTTGAGCCTCCATAGGTGCTCAATCAGATCTTTCTGCAGTTGATGATGCACCTATGGTCTTGGATCTCCTGACGCATACTGAGATAGGCAGTCCAAGTTGCCGGTAGCTGGTGATCAACTTCGGCTAGAGGACCCTGCCTGTAGTATGGTTCAGTGTCAAACACTGGGTCTTCTTGCTCGCTCTCGATGATCATGTTGTGCAAGATGACACAACAAGTCATGATCTCCCACATTTGATCTTTCGACCAGGTCTGAGCGGGGTACCGAACAACAGCGAATCGAGATTGGAGCACACCAAATGCCCGCTCGACATCCTTCCTGCAAGCCTCTTGAAGCTTCGCAAACCAGGCGTTCTTGCCTCCTGCCACAGGGTTTGAGATCGTCTTCACAAATGTCGACCATCTCGGATAGATGCCGTCAGCTAGATAGTACCCCTTGTTGTATTGGTGCCCATTGATCTCGAAGTTCACCGGAGGAGAATGGCCCTCAACGAGCTTAGCAAAAACAGGAGAGCACTGCAGCACGTTGATGTCATTGTGAGTTCCTGGCATACCAAAGAAGGAGTGCCAAATCCAGAGGTCCTGTGTGGCTACCGCCTCAAGCGCCACACTGCAACCGCCTTTGGCGCCTTTGTACATCCCCTGCCAACCAAATGGGCAGTTCTTCCATTTCCAATGCATGCAGTCGATGCTTCCAAGCATCCCAGGAAATCCTTTTGCTGCATTTTGGGCTAGGATCCGAGCAGTGTCTTCCGCATTGGGTGTTCTCAAGTATTGTGGCCCAAACACTGCCACCACTGCCCGACAGAACTTGTAGAAACACTCTATGCTGGTGGACTCGGCCATGCGCCCATAGTCGTCGAGTGAATCACTGGGAGCTCCATATGCAAGCATCCTCATCGCTGTCGTGCACTTCTGGATGGAGGTGAATCCAAGAGCGCCAGTGCAATCCATCTTGCACTTGAAGTAGTTGTCGAACTCCCGGATGAAATTCACAATCCTGAGGAAGAGCTTTCGGCTCATCCGATAACGGCGCCGAAATGTTCTCTCGCCATGAAGTGGAGCATCGGCGAAGTAGTTGGAGTAGAGCATGCAGTAGCCTTGCAGACGATGCCGGTTCTTTGCTTTCACCAGCCCCGGCGCCGAGCCACCTTGCCGCGGCTTTTCATTACTCGCCAGCAGCTGGGCGAGGGCGGCGAGCACCATCAGATGCTCTTCTTCCTGGACGTCGACCGCGGCTTCCTCCTCCAGCAGCGCGGCGAGCTCTTCCTCCTCATCCGAGTCCATCGCCGAGACAGAAAAAACGCCGAACACCTTGCGCTCGGTGGGCGTGTACCCGCCGTTAAACCGCGCCTCCGCGGCTGGAAACGGCGGCCGGAAACGCCCAGCTGCTGTGGGAGGGGCTGCCGCGGCGAAGCGCTGCTATTTTCCGGCGGGGAATGGCTATCTGGCGGAGTAGGGCGGCGGCCGTCGCCAGGATATAGCTAGTGGTGGCCGAGGGCGCGGGGGGTGCGAGGCGAGTCGGGGGAAGAGAACCTTGACTTTTCCTCTGTCGGTGTGGGCCAGGCATGCTTTTCCCTAGCGCCGGAGCCCCCAACGGCTCCCCAGTGCGCCAGGTTCGGCCTGTGACCGCCGGGCGGAAAAAAAGGTCCGAACCGGCGATTTTCGGCGTCCTGGGGACGCGACTGGGCCGTTTTTTCGGCGCCGGCGCCGAAAAAGTGGCCTGGGGAGGCCTGTTGGGGGCGCGGCTGGAGATGCCCTAATATGTCATGTGTGTGTGATGAGCTTCAGTCGCACATTTGTGCATCTGCCATGCCAGTGAAAGGAAATTGTGCATCCTATTGCATTGCCAGCCAAAGACTGAGATCATCACATGCTAGCTCCTGTCTGTGTGTGGCTGCTCCACACGTCGTGGTGGGCGCCCACGCGGTGTTCCTTTGCTCTGCGCCCCGGCTCTTAAACAGCCCCACACCACAGCTCCACACTCCACAGTCCACGCCACAGCTCCAAGCCTCCAACACCACCCCTTCCGCGATCACCGACGAGCGACGGTGAGTCTCCATCCCCTCCCCCTCCGTCTCGCCGTTCGCTCGACGGATCTGTGCTTTTCTCGTCGAAATCTTTCTTCTTCACCGCACGCTTGCTTGTTCACAGACCATGGACGCCAAGAAGCCGATCCCGGCTGCCGTCCAGCGGGCCATGGACTGGGCGCTCGTCACTGCCTGCTTCCCGTTCGTCTCCTTGGCGTTCGCCTACGCGCTCGTCCGCTACGACGTCAGCTGCAGCGAGGTACGTCACGTGACTACGACCCCTTGCTTGCATACAGACTTTCCGAACCTCCGGTCGATTGAACATGCGCCATGGTGTTCGTCCTGCAATGCGTGGTGGCGTTGACGGACGCGCAGAACGCGGAGGTGGGTGCCCTCTGGTTCGGGATGCTGTGCTGCGCCGTGCTCCAGGCTGCCGCCGCGGCGCTGGCGCTGCTGCTCCCGTGCGGCCGCCGCGCCCTAGCCCACCTCGCGCTCGCGGTCACCATCGTCGGCCACTACATGTACGCCGTCGTCTTCCGCCTCCTCCTCGCCGCCGGCGCAGGATTCCTCTTCAGCAAGATCTTCGGCCCCGCGAGCATCGTCCTCTTCGCGGGCGGCGACCTCGTCTACTTCCTGGGGCTCCTTCAGGGAGGTGGACTGAATGACTGATGAGCCGATTAGTCCATCTAGCTGCACCTGCAGAGGATCAGCTCGTGAGGAGTTGAGGACTGGCTGATGATTATGTGTGAATCTAGTACGTACTAGTGTAGTTCAGTGTTAATTGGACTGATGAGTGATGACTGATGACTGATGAGCAGGGCAGCTGATTACTTCAGCTGTACTAGTAGTGTAGTGTTAATTTGTGTAAATCAGCATGCGCAGAACTGGATCTTGTACTCTACTAGTTAGAATATATGGTTACCCTGGATTAGGGTCGTCTTCGATGTAACATCCACCTTAATTTTATATGCAGTATGATGATCAGACATCCAGACATCAGGACGTTAATTATATCCAGCATTCCAGCTTCCGTATGACTAATGTTGGTGACATTATTGCTGCTACGTGCTGATACAATATATCTACTATTATTATATTAATTACCCCGGTTCGGAAATACATGATGTGGTTTTAGTTTAAATTTGAATTGGTGTTTTTTATTTGGATAACAGAACAGGCACGGTCTCGTTCGTGCAATTTAGTAATGGCTAGACGAGAGTACGTACTAGCAAGTCGCTGCACTGACTTTTGTTCTTCACGGTGACGGTCAGAGGGCCAGATGCTGTGGTCGCTGCTGTACTAAATATCTGGTCGCTGCTGGGACATAAAAAATAGATGGATAGATGCATGCATTTGCAGTTTGTGCTTGTTTAGTTTGCAATATGGTGAATCCTAACGCTTTGTGCGCACAACGTGAATCCCTGGCGTCGCTTCTTCATGTGGATGCGTGCCCCTTGCATGCACATGTTCCTTTCCCGTCTCTCTCTGCACACACACTGCCACATGCATGCCTACCCTATCTTCCCTCTCCTCTCTAATTCAATCACTTTTCATTTTGTTTTGACAATTTAGATGATTCTTATCTTTCAAACCAAAATTGCGTTTTCCAAACTTTATACATATTTGAACTCGTGGCGCCAAGCCCTTTAGAACAAGATCAGGTTTGGATACATTTGAAACACATTTTTTTTGAAACAATGAAGAACTTTATAGATAGTGGGTCTGCACTTTGTTAGAAATATTAAAGAACTTTGCTATAAATTTTATCTGGAGCCAAAGAACTTTGCTAACACAGTGTATGAACTTTGCCATAAAAATAGAAGAACTTTATATACATAGTGTGATTGTTAGTTCGTGGTGTGTGAAAAAAAGAAATCCCCAAAATATTAATTCTGAATGTGAGATCTTAATTAGCATCTACGTAGGTTAGGCGCCCAACTAAAAAGTATTGCAGTCTAGTATTGTCGTGTCAACACGTGATGAATGTTGCATGCTGTGACAAAGAATATAAAGGACTGTACCATGTGTTGCATGGCTGACACTATGGTGGCCCATGTTGATTGGACATCACGCTTGATGAGCGGCAACGATTTCAGTTGTGCGCGCATAGAGTTAGGAAAAATCCATGCCCTTTAGTTTGGCCATCTTGATATGTTGCTTCTAGTTGTAGTCCCCTGGCTGAATTTTAAGAACTGAGATAGGATAGGAGGGGTATCTGCAGTGTGCTCTCTAGTCTAAAATTCAGAGCTTGCCTACAACACTACCTGCGTTTGGAACAAGATCTGATTCAGAAGTTGATGGCCCCGGAACTGGCATCTATAGAAGAATTAGCAGATGTAAAAAAAGTATTGTATATCAATGAGACGTGGGCATTTGCGAGCTTTCGGTGATGACAAGTTTATCTTGTATGTCCGCCATCAGGGTAGCGCATTGTGTCGAGGGGACAAGTGCACATCCGATGCATCATGGTAGTTAGCGTTGTTATCCCATTTTAGGAGCCAATTTTCACTTGATTTCCTATGCCAGAATTCCACTTGATCAATTATAAACACTTTGATGCGCATATGTATCCTGATATGAATTGGCACAAACTGCATTAATTTAATGGTTCAACTTGGGTTGACGATCTAATTATGTCACAGATTCTCCAAGGTTAACTTGGTGCTAAAGATAAATTAGTTGTTGTAGCAAAAATAGTATAGAGGCATGGTAATTTGATATGTGAGCATGTGACGGATTACTATGCTAGGATCTTGATATATTTTTTATTGTTAGATGCTGCATTTCCCATGTGTTCACAAGAGATTATGCAATCACTTTGTTAAAGCAAGGCTTTATGGTTTTTAGCGTTTAGGGTTAGGGTTTACAACAACACCTGGATTGTTACCTTTAGAGCAAAGATAATTCTTGCAGGGGAGCCAATGTCTTCTCGGACAAAATAAATAGAATGACTTAGGTTTATTGTCCTCGCCTAGAAATTATCAAAACTTGTGAAAAGATTAAAAAAATATAAGCTTGCTCATGATAATGCCTTGAAAGCACGTGTTTTTTGGGAAGCACATGATGGCTCACCACTTTATGTCTTGGTGATGGCAATGCCATCAATCGCCATCACTTTCTTTCTTCCTTTGACAGGTTTTTGAGTAAATCACAAGGGTCAAGCTGACCATGCTGACCTTTAGAGCCCCAACATGTCAATTTAAGTTGAGGTTGCATCTCTCCTTTAATCATTAACCATTAATCATATTTATTCGTGCCCATTTGCATCTCTCCTTTGGCGAATTGTGTTTGTTGCATTCAATATGCCATCACACACAATAATCATAAATATGCCTCTGCATAGTTTGCGTTGTGTTCATCCTAAACTTAAGGCCCAAATTCAAGTGGGGATATGTGCCTTAAGTGGGGATATAGTTTGCGGTGTAGTAGGAACTGTGACACAACTCGACACGACCACCATCAAAGTGCCCTGAAGGCACGTCGTGCATGGCGCACCATGACATACATCATTGAGATGTGGGAATTGCGAGCTTCGGTGATGACCTGTTTATCTTGTCTGTCCGCCATCGGGTTAGCACATGTAGGGACACATGCACATTTAGTGGATAACCCCAATTAAGCGTTATTATCCCATTTAAGGAGGCAATCTTCATTTGATTTCCTAAGCCATAACTCCATTAGATGAATTATAAAACATATTTACAACTTGATGTCCATATGTACCCTGATCTGAATTTGTGCGCAAGCTACATTAATTTAATGGTTAAAGTTACGCTAATGATCTCATTATGTCATACATTCTGTGAGCCTCAATTGGCGCTAAACAAAGTTTAGTGGTCCTAGCAAAACTAGGTTAGAGGCATGATCATTTGAGATGTGAGCATGTGGGGGACTAATATGCTAGGATCTTCCGTGTGTTCAAAAGAGTTTAAGAATTGATCAACTCACTTTGTTAAAGCAACTAGCGTGGGTGGTGCAGGAACGTCCAAATTGTTAAAATTTTAAGGCAGAGCTAATCCTGCAGAGGAGTCGGTCTCTTTCCGAACAAAGTAAACACAAAGAAGAAAAAATAATAGAGAATGACTTTGGTTTATTGTCCTTGTGTAGAAATTATAAAATGTTATGAAAAGACTGAAAATTAAGCTCAGTAAAGACAATGCCTTGAAAGCATGCTTTGTTGGGAAGCAAATGATGGCTCGCCACTTTATGCCATGATGGAGGCATGCCATAAATCATGATCACCTTTTTACACGATTTTTCAGTACATAACAAGGGTCAAGATGAGCATCCAAACCTTTGAAGCCCCACCAACCATTCACAGCAAAGATAAATCATAATACGGAATGTAACTCAAAGTTAAGGTTGACAAAGATATTTAGAAGAAACAAACGATTCAGCAAAAAATGCCATAAGGCCAACGCGCGACCCCATTTGGTCCGCACGAATCTGTTTTGACCCCAACGAACAGATGCGACGGCCCAATGCGTGACCCAACCGTAAATTTTATCCGTTTGGCATCTGGCTCGCCCTGTTTCTAGTGCAAACTTTTGCCGGCCCGGTATGCGTCCAGGCAGACAACAACCGGATGTCCATGCTCCTGCTCCTCCTCCGCCTCGGGTACGCCTGTCGGCCTCCCTCCTACCTCCCACCGCCCGCATTTACGGACCACACGTGGGCGGACCCGCCTGTCAGCCCATCGGCCGAACGGTCCACATCGTTTTTAATGTAGTAGTCCATACCGGCGAGTCCATGGACTTCCACTATCGGTGACGCATGCCTCCTCGATCTCTGACATGCTCAAAACCTAGCCTCCGGCCTCCACCTAGCTCTCCTCCACTTTGCCACTAGCGGCCATGGGCCTGCACTGATCTCCGGTAACGGAAGCACAACCGCGAGGCCGGGTCCTCGATCGGCCGCAACCGCAGCCGCTCCACCCCTCCTCCAACTCCTGTGACGTTCGACTTCATGCCGCCGCCGGCCACGACTCACGTACGACCGTGTGTGAAGGCCGAGATCTGCAAGCGGTATTGGGGACGCGCACGCCGCTGCCGTGGAGCGACGGGCACCTCTGGGCGGACCGCGTGGCCATTCTTCGAATCCCAGTCGGCGGCCGCGCTCGCCGTGAGGAGATCAACCGCCGCCGCGCCCGCCTGCCCCCCGACCTCCTCCATGACTCTGGGTACGTCGTGGATTCACCCCTGTGGGATATGTGGTTCGGAAAAAGCACGACTTGCGGCAGTAGTCCTACTTCGCTGGTAGCCTGCCACGAGCGCGCTCTGACAGCCGCTCGCGTGCTGTCAGCCCGCCCCAGCCGCGCGGTCGTACGCGCCTCCGTGGGGGCCCGACGCCGTCCCCGCGTCGTGTCCGCCACCACCACCTCCCATGACGGCCGAGGAGGAGGAGGAGCTCGTGTGGCGTGTTCTTGAGGACTCTGTCCACGACCACGACGAGGCCTAGTGGGAGGGGTTGGAGGAGATGATGGCCCTCTCCTCCGCAGGAGACGTCGCCATCCTCCCGGAGTTGGAGGCCGTCAAGGATGAGTCGGTCAAGGAGGAGGTGGTCAAAGAGGAGGACGCCATCGACCCACGGTTTGCGGCAATGGTGGGGCAGAGGTGGGCGTGGACGGACACGGTGTCGTGCACGCTGGATTACGTGCCAGTGCCGCCCTCGTGGGTGGGCACCGAGGCGTAGTCGCCGTCCCTACCACATGAAGAGGTTGTGCAGGCACCTCCGGCCATGTAGTCGCTGCAGGGGCCGCCTGCCCACCTCTGGCAGCCACCACCGTACATCGACCTCATCAAGGAAGATGAAGAGTAGGACGACAGCGCATAGAGGACGACCACGACGGTGCCGGCCAGTTTATCTTTTTATGTGAAGTTTAATGTGTGGCCCCTACTTGTTTGAGCGGTTTTAATTTTATTGTGCTATGTAATTAAGTTTATTGTATGTCTTTAAATATGAGGCTGACTTATTTTTAAGTCCAAACCAGACAATTTGCGATGTGACCACTCGGTTGGTTGCGCTAGCAGCAGACGGCCAAAACCAGACATGGGCGTCCGTTTGCCCGATCCAAACAAACAAAATTAAGACAAAATAGATGTCTGTTTGAAAGCGATGGCTGGAGTTGGCTTAAATGATTGATGAGGCACCCCACCCCGTCTTTAAAGCCAACTCCACCGCGCAACCCTATCCTGTCCGCCCCCGTCCGTTTGGGGTAAAAGGGACAAAAAAGGCGACCCAGCGCGCGGGAGCAAACGGACTTTTGTCCGCTTTGTGTCCGCTTTCGACCCATCCCCAGCCCAAACTTGCGCCGGTTTTGGGGTGAAACGGACAGCGCGCGGACGGGCGGGACGGGCGGGACGGGCGCGGAAGCCCGCCTGTCGGGGACACTAGCAGTCCCTCCGCTCCCAACGCTTCGCCCTTTCTCCCCGCCCCGCCCCGCCGCCGGCGCCGCCGCTATTCTCCGGCCGCCTCCTCACCGCGCAGCCCCCCCCCCCCCCCCCGCCGTCCATACCAAACCATTTGTCGACATGGCCGCCACCACGCCCGCGCTTCCGCCATAGTTTTGTTCGTCGATCGGAGGAGGTTTGGCCGTGGCCGTCCTTGCCGGTGGCAGAGCGGACACGACTGCCGGCGACGTACCACGGCGGCCGAGGCAGATTCCGACGAGAGCTCCAGAGCGGCCTGTAGCCGGCCGGCAACCACCCTGCTGCGTCGAGGTGATCATCGCGGCCTCTTCGCCAACACGACCGCAAGGTGTTCGACCTTTTGCCAACAAAGGTATGGATAGTGGAGACGAGTTTTTCTTCCATCACTTCCTTTGTTCATCGGACGATTCGTCGTCGGATGATGACGATCTTGTGGTGGCTGCACTGGTCGTTCACGACCATATTCAACGGCAGCTTCCTCGGTACAGGGGGTCAGTCCCTGGCCGTGCTCCCAACCTGAACCGCAACAGGGAGAGAGGCCACGCCATGCTCTATGCAGATTACTTTGCCAACACCCCGCTCTTCAGGCCAGATAAATTCCGTCGCCGTTTTCGTATGGCAAGGCATTTGTTCAATCGTATCCGAGAGGGAGTGGTTGCTCATGACCAATACTTCGAGTGTAAGACGGATGCCCTTGGTAAGCTTGGATTCTCCTCGTACCAGAAATGCACCGCGGCCATCCACATGCTTGCATATGGAATTCCAGGCGATCTGGTGGATGAGTATGCGCGTATGAGTGAGACAACATGTCTGATGTCAATGTACAAATTTTGCCAGGCTGTGATCGAGGTCTTTGGGCCAGAGTATTTGAGGCAACCAACTGCCGCTGATACAGAGAGATTGTTGGCGACCAACGCAGCTAGAGGATTTCCAGGTATGCTTGGCAGCATAGATTGTATGCACTGGGAGTGGAAGAACTGTCCATTTGCTTGGCAGGGCCAGTACAAGGGGCATGTTAACGGGTGCACTGTCATATTAGAAGCGGTGGCATCACAAGATCTTTGGATATGGCATTCTTTTTTCGGCATGGCAGGTTCTCACAATGATATCAACGTGCTGCAACGTTCTCCAGTCTTCGCGAGGCTTGCAGAAGGCCACTCCCCACCTGTCAACTTTGAGATCAACAGCCACCAATACAACAAGGGATACTATCTAGCAGATGGTATATATCCTCAGTGGTCAACTTTTGTGAAGACAATCTCGAAACCCCAAAGTGAGAAGAGAAAGAGATTTGCCCAAATGCAAGAGAGTGTTAGAAAGGATGTGGAACGTGCTTTTGGTGTGCTTCAATCCCGGTGGGGTATCGTTCGAAACCCTGCACTGTCATGGGATGAAGGGAAGTTTTGGGAGGTGATGACTGCTTGTGTGATCATGCACAACATGATCGTCGAGGATGAGCGTGATGAGAGTATCTTCGACCAAGGATTTGATTATCAAGGTGAAAATATTGAGCCCCTGCATCAAGACCCGGCCACATTTGAACAGTTTGCCCAATTTCACCGTGAGATGCGTGATTGGCACACTCATGTGAATCTTCAAAATGACTTGGTTGAGCATGTGTGGGAGCACGTTGGCAACCAATAGATGTATTTGTCTATTTTATGTTCAGTCAAGACAATTTCGATTTGGTTGTAAAACTATTTTATTAAAGACAATTTCAATTGGGTTGTAAAACTATTTTAATTTTCATACAAATATTTGGGTTCGAAACTAGTTTTAATGCAAATTTGGCCAATTCTTGGCACTGATGGATAGGATGGGGCAAAAAGATGCGTCCGCACGCTGGGCGCATGGCCGCCGCATCCCAGGACAGGACCGGACACGACCACAAATTCCTACTCAAAAAGACAAAAACCAGACAAAACGGACGTCCGTTTGGGGTCGCGCAGTGGAGTTGGCCTAAGACTGGTGCATGGATGCATGGGTATGCTCGTGGAAATCGCACGCGCTAGTTGAAAATGGCCGCAGCAAATTGAAATGAGCATATGTGCATGTGTGCGCGTGATGGGCTCCCCCGACGAAGCTTCCCGGTGGATTCCTCTGTCCAACGTCAGTGCCATGCCCTGCTGAGACGTACGAGACCATCTACGCATGCTTTGCTTGTTCATCGACTCCCTCTCGCTGCTCGACACGTCACTCTGCTGCGCTGTGGCTTTTGCTGCTGCCCTGCCAAGCTAGCCAGGCCAGCCAGGGAAGGGAAACGGGCGCGTCCCATCCCATCCGATCGAAACCAGTCACCGTCGTCGTCGATCCCCTCTCCCATCCCATCCCATCCGTCCTAGCTAGCTAGTGTGTATGCTTTCCTCGCTGAAATCTTCTTTACTAGATCAGGATAGCGCCGCGGCGCGAGGATGCCGGTCCAAACATTTGTATGCACATAATAAGAAGCTACTTAACAATGCATGAACATAGAAAGCATGTTTCACGATAGGTTAGCACCAAATATCTTAGGCATAGAAGATACGACAACACATCGCTTAAAGACAATTTACAACTATGCATAGACAACTTTAAGTTTTAGGCATAATGTAGACGTTTAGGCATAGAAGATACGACAACACGTCGCTTACAGATGTTTTAGGTATAGAAGATACGGCAACACGTCGCTTACAGACAATTTACAACATGGGTCTTGCCGTCCTCATGAACAACGCGTTCATACTGAGCCGGTGATAGTCCAAGGTGTGCCAGGAGCATGCCAAGAACTGCCGTGTGTGGGATCCTAAACACTCGCTGGGTGTCTTGTAGTTCCCAATAACATAAAACATAAGGCCTTGGGGAATTGCCCAAAACAATTGCATTACAGCATGGGAAAGGAATCAGAGAAATCAGTTGCGGATAAAAGCAACCATGGTGACAAAAAAGATATGCCAAGCCTATCGTTTAATCAGGATTTTGTTTAGGATGTGCCAAGCATTTAAAAAAACAGACTATGAATCAGGATTTTGTTGCAAACAGACTGAATGATGGAATGAGAAGAGGAATATATTCATGAAATAAAGTAAGAGAGATGAAGTTGAAAGGAAAGAAGTGCAGAGCTTGCAGGTGAAAAACATCATATAAAATGTATAATCACCAATCAGGCAATTTCAAGATATCATGACTTATTGTTGTGATTAAAACAAAACTAGTTGATGAATGATTGGAATCAGCTATTTCACTGAATAAATACATTCATGGCGTAGTTTCAGTTTTGTGCCATGAAGAGAGGCCGTCGAGTGTGATATCCAGAACAGAGATGACCATATATATCAAGAATGGTGAGGTATGAAGAAGACAAACTCTCTAAGAAACACATGCAGGTAGGTATTTTTTTTCTTGGATTCTGTTGCTTCTACCTGAATCTCAAGGTATACAGTGACAGCCACGATTAGCGGAATTAAGCAACAACGACATGCTCTCTGATTTCAATGTAACATGTTTCAATTCCTCTATAACCCATGTGTTTTATCAAAACAAGCGCACAAACAAGATAATTATCGAAACAATATTATGTTCTCAGCAAGGCTATGTGCATTCTTCTCAAGTCTGAGATATGCACGTATAGTGGTCTTAGATCAATTGATAATCACCAGAACTAACTACAGTACATAGTCTGTGAATCAAAAGTGAGAAAATACCAGGAAGATGATTTGTGTAGTTGCAAGAGCTCAGGGGAAAGGAGAGTAGGCGGACCTGCTTGCTGGAGCTCCTTGACTGGCCAGTTGAACGTGCAGCCACAGCCGAGAGAGTGCTACTACCTTACATGAGAGCATGTTAAATGTTAAAAACTCAAATCCCTAACAAGAACTTTTTTTTGAAAGATCCATAAAATCCAGATCGGGATAGGGGGACTAACACGAACTCATCCTTCACGCGAGCACCGCCATTCGATGGAGATGGTTGGTACCCCACGCCACTCCACGCATCATCATATTCCTCCTTCACGCGAGCACCGCCGCTCGGCAGCCTCCACATCCGCCGGCTCGGCTCCCTCGGAGGCCGCTGTGCCCCACGCCGACATGAGCGCACATCCAAAGGGAAATAAAGAAGTAGACAACAAAACAAAGAGCGATGTTAATATAACCACAATATTCAATTCACATGTCAAGATACAATAGGAAGTCTTTCCACCAAGCGGCTTGATACATACAATTAAACTCAGGAAAATAATATTCACCACTTATAGATAATAAGCAGCTATAAGGGGGCACGTAGACAACCGCCTACCAGTATACATGCAAATAACTTCCAAAATAAACGTATGCCACAGGAAAAGTAAACTCCAACATATTACCAAAGAGACAATAAAAGCTCTAAACCAAAAAATCTAAGAAATGCTCAATTCAGTTTACTTAATAGTTATGAAATTAATTATTCTCGGTCAGGTGGTTCTGGTATACTTAAGAAAACACTTGTAGACTTCAAGTACAGATAAATACTCAAGCTACATGGAACTATAGTCAACAACATAGTTCTATAATAACAAGTGATTCCAATTAAACACAAGTGCTCAGAACCATGGAACTGGAGCTTTATAAAATCATGCTACTAATTATCTTAGACACCAATTAAACTCATATCCGGACCATGGTCAACTGTGGGTTTATACACTCGTCAGAAATATTGGCCACTAAAAACATAACAGCATTAATACAGTCAACACATACCTCAAGTACTGAAGGACTGAGGCACTGATCATCTGTTTGACTCGTTTTCACTTCTGCATACGCTATTTTTATAAAGTGATCGAGCAGGGGTGCAGCATCGTCGAGCAGGGGCGGCAGCGGCAGCGACAGCCAGACCACCTTGAGCACCACGGTCCGGAAGCCAAGAGCATGAGCAGACCAAAATCAGAATGGATTAACCAGGAAACCGTAGACAAATCCCTAAAAAACAACAAAGCCCTTGATGAGCACATACACATCACAAAGGGAAAGACAAACAAGGGATCAAATAATCACCTCAGCCATCTTAGAAGCCCACTCGGTGTGCTCCCTCTCCGCCCGACCCACAAGACAGCCCCAACGCCACGCCACCGTCCCAACCGTGAAACAGCCAGAGAAGCAAGGAAGATGGTAAGAAACAAGCGAAATAAAAGGTAGTGGGATCCAATACAAACATTAACCAGCCTAAAGATGCTGTTATTAGAAACATGACACCATGGTTTCTGCTGGTTTATCAACAAATTAAAACAAGCCATTGAACCGACAACTTGCTTACTCTTAACCAGATGAAATCAAGGACCAACAACAAACAATAAAAGTCAAGAACAACTTATATGCAATAAAGATATGAGAGAGAAGAAATATTCACATAAGATGGCTATAAACACTGGAGCATAAATAAGCAACACCTTTAAATACAAATAAAAAGGGTTCAGGGTTCAATGCATAGTGGGCTCAGATTTGCCTTTCCTCGATCATATAATCTACCCCCGCCATCTCTTGTCACCACATTAATCTGTTTATACAGTGGAGCTGCCCTGGTTATCACTCAACAAGAATGACCATCCAAGGACAGAACAATAAGTATCACATGATCAAAAAGGATTCTAGAGACAAGAGGGAGGACCCAACTTGATACCCACAGGTGCCTTGTTTGCTCAAAGGCACACTTATTTCAGCCACAACGAATCATCATCGCCCTAGCAAGGATGGCTTCCAACCAGTGGGGCACGTGCGAATAAAAAGGGTTCAGGGTTCAATGCATATGGGCTCAGATTTGCCTTTCCTCGATCATATAATCTACCCCCATCATCTGTTATCACCAAATCAATCTGTTTATACAATGGAGCTGCCCTGGTTATCACTCAATAAGAATGACCATCCAAAGGACAGAACAATAAGTATCACAGGATCAAAAAGGATTCTAGAGACAAGAGGGAGGACCGAACTTGATACCCACGGCTAATCATCATCGCCCTAGCAAGAATGGCTTCCGGCCGATGGGGCACGTGATTCAAACGCGGTGACACGAGATATCTCATTTTGGGAGTAACTATTCATTCCCGCAGTAATTGTTTTTTATCTGACGGACAAGGTCGTTACAGGGGTCAATCCGACGGCCCAAGATCCATCAAGCAACCAGATCCGACGGTCAGGAATCCCAAATCACTGAGGAGCGGCCCGATGAGCTTCTATTCTTATTTCTGGATGGACTTATTTCTGGATTTCTGGATGGACCACCGGATCAATATGTTCTTACGAGGGTTTAACTGCCCTGGTTATCACTCATTAGAAATGACAATCCAAGGACAGAGCCACTAAAATAAGAACGTGATCAAAACAGCTCAAAGAAACGAGGGAGGATCCAAATTAATACCCACAAGTGCCTCGACTGCTTGAGAGGATGCCTATATCAGCCATAGCTGTCCATCATAGCCCTGGCCATGTCCCATATAGTAGCCGAAGCAGAGCAGGGGAAGATGGAGCTCACAGAGGGAGGTTGTAGCCGAGGCAGTACTCAGAGGGCACCAGGGTTGCACCTAAACGACATCCAACCAGTGAGGAACCACGTCGGAGTTGCGCCTTGCACCATCCCGCCGACGAGCACGAAAGCCATGGGCACCGAAGTAGCCAAGGAGGTGAGGAGGTGATGTATAGCACATCTAGGAGCACCATCAGAGACGACCGGGGCAACGAGCAGGCAGGGAGAGAGGCGAGGCGGCAGGGAGAGGAAAGGGCACGACGCAAGTGTAGGCCTGCAGGGAGCGGAACATCAGCTATTTTTTCTTTCGGGGTATATAGGAAGTATCAAACATATCATATAAGTGCAATCATTGGAGTGAGCGATAGATTTATTATTCTGATAATTTGGTAGTAACTATACATAAATAATTCATTCGCCAACAGTAAAAAATATGCGATGCATTATTTACAGAAAACAATATTTTTTGTATAGGGTCAGAAAGATATTTCAGCATTCAAATCAATAAGGCTGAAATAATCTAAGAGTATTATCACAACAGACCAACAATTTATGAACTCGCTGTCAGTCAAAAGTAATAATACATGGAAATCTATCTTGAAGTGCAAGAGTTCAATTTAGCAGATCTGACACACCAGACACGAATGTGCTTACCTGCTTTCCCAGGCGGGCCTAGTCAGCTCTCTTTTAGCTGCAATCAAAGATAAGATTTGTTAGGACATTCTTGTGGGCAAAATTTATCATCATGCAAGCAATGGGCCTATCTATCATCATGCAAGCAATGGGCCTATCTATCGGGTTCGCGCCTTGACGCGAGGGTGCCGGTCCTAACGTTTTAATCAAACGGGTAATGCTAAGTCAGTATTAACCCAGATTTAGCATATGCAATCATACAGGATAACATGCAGTGAGAATATAATAGGAGCGAGATACAGATGTGCAGACACATGTGAACAGATTTCAAAATTACGGTAATATTTTAAAAATATGTTAACACTTCTTAAGTTACACAGAAAAAAGCCTATAATAGTCAACAACAAGAAACCCAACCCATCCAACACTTTTACATCGCCACCAAGTGCCCTGTAGTAGAAATATTAGCCAAAATATGCACTAATGATTATCTGAACTGGAGCATCACAAGAAACAAGAATATATTTGATAGACAACATACTGAACTTGGTTCACAGGACATGACATTCCTTATGATCTGAACCTTGTAAAAAGGAAAGATGTATTTACTATTACATCTGATCATTCTAGCACAGCGAGTACAACCTTAAGGTAAAGAGAAGATTCACAATGGAGTTGACAGATGCCATGAGGACGATCAAGAGTACAGAATCAGCCGGGCTACAAAGCAGCAGAGCAAGTCTGTGAATAGATGTGGCGCGCGTTGCCTGCCTGAGCAATTCGACAGAGTATATGTCCTGACAAGAAGAGAAAAGGAGGTGAAGCACCACATTACATAATTTATATTAGACTAAAGAGCAATACAATATCACAATAATTTGAAGGACTAATTGCATGCCTAATCATGATCTCAAGAGATGTGACTCTGCACATGTATTTCTTTGATCATTTTTCATTTGAATAACCACGATCTTAAAATTACTATAGTTTGGTTTGATTATAATCAAATAAATCAACCAGCTATGCAAGTACGATAGTTATCTACAGATAGGCACCTCACGTGAGTCATAAATTTCAGGATAGGTACTTACTATATATTCTAAGATTGGCATGCATCTTGTTAGAACCAAGAAATACATGTATATATACGACAGCAGCTTGTGCTCCCAGGCGAACTGAAGCATGCTTATGCAGCATCAGGAATATCTAAATATATACGCTACTGAATATATACGATGGATTTACTCTAGTTGTCGTGGTAAAAAGTTCTAAACTGACTTATATTCTACAAAAATGCATACCGGATGTGATCCAGTGTGCTGTTGCAAATACAATTTTTTTAATAAATCATTTGTACATCTCTGACCTCTATGCTCTAGCCATGATTACCATGTAATTACTAAGTTCTTAACTTTCTCTTCATTTATAATTAGAACATGGCATTACTTTGATATATCCCCACCTTGACACGGAGATCCTAAAAAAATCAGGCAAATAAGCCTAAAAACAAAACAGTGGCGAATACCTTGAGAAAAGACTAATTTGACCCTTGTATCAATCAATAAACCAAATTCTACTCTAGATGGCCACATATTGCCCATTCATAACTTGTATAAGGTGTATTGACCCGGTAACCGACTTTTAGTTATATTAGGTACTGAGCATTGGTCGATGCAACATCAAAGAGCAAAATTGGTTCCTTAAATAGAGAAGCTTTTTGGAAACTTCACATGGAGAAAGCAAGGAATTTAAACCATGCTGCCAAGGTAAAGCATCCGACAACGCAAAAGGGACAACATAATCCAGAACAACGATTGTAAGCCATATTTTTTAATACAGCTGAGCCCAGAAGGGCTATTAAGCTAAGTTAGAAATTGTAGTCATAAGTATAGAGCAAAAACATTAAAGACTACTAAAACCAAGGTATAGTCAACCTACCGGATAATTGATCTCAAGTTGGTTGTCCAGGAACTGATTTGCATCAGGATGTGTGCCGCCTGTCCAGGAAGTGATTTACATCAGAAAGCGCAATGCGTAGTGCCTGTGTAAGGCAATGGTCAAGCGTCTCTCATAGAAGGAGCTGGTTCAACAGAATGCATATTTATAATAATAGTGGTTAAGTAAAAAAGCATCAAGATTTGACAGGATAACTGATTTGCACCAAGATTCATTACATTCCAAGAGAATGGCACAGTGGTAGCCCAGGATAATCGATTTGCATAAAGATTCGGTACAAAGCAAGATTTACAATATACTAAAAGCAAGGCATAATGATAACACAGGATAACCAATCTATTTGTTTCTACTATGGTATAGTAATATATTTTATAGTAGACCATTGTGCCGGCAGCCATGCTTTTTTCTGGAGACTAATCATGTGGAACTTAGAGAATAATAAATCATAAACAGACATCTTCAGAGACTAACCTTGGGTCTAGCTGCTTGTCGACATAAGGATCACTGGAGGTGACTTTGTTAGATGATGTGCCGACAACCTGCATACAATGATTTACAGAGAAGGGGATGAGTAAGGTTTGTTTGCTCAGGACTGTGCATCAACCAATCACCTAAAGTAATTTCAATAAATAAAAATTTACATATAGACCAAGATAAACGTCACGGTTAAAAAATACATTGAAAATATATACATCAATGACATCTCAAAGCTCATTTCACAACAAAACTACTGTAAACTTGATATAAATATATAATGGACCCATAAAGATCCCCATCTGTAGAAACCAAGTGAAAAATCCTTTGGAAAATGGTGTTTAGATATCACTGCCCCATAAATATATAATGTCGCATGAAAAATGGCGTTTGTTCTAAATGGTCACTGAACATACTTGTTCTAGCGCTGCAAACATACACAGATAGATCCAAAGCAATGTATCTAAGACATAAATTAAGGGGAATAGATAAAAAAACGGCAAAGACGCATCTCTTATAGTCGAAGTAAACATGGTAGATCCAAAGCAATGTATCTAAGACTCAAATTAAGGGGAAAATGCAAACTAATTAAAGATTGAAGCCGTCAATTTCACTCCCAAAATTTGCAAATTGTAATGGTCTCAGATGAACTAACTGAATATATTTACATAAGGCAAGAGAAATCATCATCACTGATATTCCTTACAGATTTAGGTCTCTGCCAAGAATCACACAAGTTCCTTGATGCTCCAAAAATCAAGCGATGTCCGAGCAAGGGAAACACGAAAAGGCGTGAGGAGAGCTCCGTCGGGAGGGAGAGGGGTAGGGTTCGTACCTTGACTACATGAGTTCACTGTAACTTCACCTCCGGATCCAGGCGAGGTACTCTGTAGTTTAGAAACAGAGATGATCTATGGTCAAAATTTTGGTGCCTTGATTAGTTTAATCAGCTGCATCATCTCTTAGCGTCTCAGAGGCAACCACAAGTTAAAGGACACCACATCCTCGTGAGGTAAGGATCCAAATACCTCTCAGGTGGCGTGGGGCGGAGGGGTCGACGGCATTGATGCCCTGCCTTGCCCACGGACTACCATCCCCAACTGGAGCTTGGCACCACTGAGCGTCGCGGTGACCTAGACAGCAAGAGAGGTGGCAGGCCGTCCTGACCAAAACGTAGCAACAAGAAAACAATTAACTACCTTAAGAATAAATTCTGAAAGAATCAGGAAGAATAAAACCAACAACAATTGGGATTGCAGAGAAAACATTTTCTAGTGGCCATCTGAGAAACATGGCACTCACTTTTTAGACAAATTCAACTTGGAAGAAGCTGAGAGCAATTTCTCCTAAAACTGAAATATCAATTGAACCATCTGACCTAACATCAGGAAACGAAAAATCTATGTAAAACAAAAATTTATGATACACAGTCTGTAGATAGCAATATATATAGCTTTCAGAACCTGTATATAGCTAGGTGATGACAATATATATAGCTGTGAATATATATAGCTTTCAGTAACATTAGGTGCTTAAGGCAAGTGAATATCTTCCTGACAGCATACTACTTCAGCTACAGGCCAATGAACATTTTCTATAAATCATATCTAGAACGATATTGGTTAGTTTGGTAGCCCCACCAGCGCGACACATGCGATCACTTCCAACAAACAAATCATTAGGCTACTTCTAGGACACAGCAGAAAGGTACAAGAAAGCATAGGTCCTACCAGGATCTAGAGAAGTGACAAAAATCCCCATTTCTGAATGCCAAGCAAGCACAAAAATACAAGCAGGGAACAATAATTTAGGTGCTAGGCTTCTACGAATAAGAGGACAAAAAGCACATACATCCATTGTCCAAACACAATCTAACAGCAGCTTCATACAGGAAGAAATGTAAGCCTAGGCCTGGAAAGCATAGAAGAGAGGGGGAGAAGGGGACAACCTGCAAAGAGGTGGTCGAAGACAGAGCACGACAAACTGGCCAGAATAACGAGCACCTGTAGACAGCGGACCAACCTGCAAGGGGAAAAAGAGGAAAAGGTACAACCATGGATGAGCTGCAGTTAACCAGAATTTAGATGGTCCAAAACAAAACCATGGATGAGCTGCAGTTAACCAGAATGAGAGGGAGGGCTCACCACAATTGTGTTGGGTGGGAGTTGAAGAGGGAGGTAGGGATGTTGGCCTGCTCCTCTCAATGATATCAGATATAACCTTTCATCTCAATGTATTATTTAGTTATGTTACATGTAGAATGAGATACAAAAAGAACATGTAATATACAAAAAATGGAATGCAGCAACAGCGGAAAGAAATGCTAAAAGGGAACATAGAGCAGAAAACCAACCCAAAATGCAAGCAAGAATCTTTAAAAGGGAACATAGAGCAGCATGAGCATGAGGCATAGAAAAATGGGGTCACTTTAAGATCAAGAATCAGTGGCCCTCTCCTAGTTCAAATCAGATGGATAGAATCACTATATAAATAGGGTCACCTTAAGATGAAGAATCAGTAACCAACAAAGGAAGAATGCACCTTTTTGGAATTTTAAAGTAGCAAGACATTAAAAGTTCTCTTTTGCCTTCAATACTACACACATTAGGGGAGGTAGCTGCAGTTTTATTGCATAGTGGGCTCAGATTCGCCTTTTCTCGATCATATAACCTATCCCCATCATCTCTTATCACCAGATCAATCTGTTTACACAATGGAGCTGCCCGGGTTATCACTCAACAAGAATGACCATCCAAGGACAGATCAATAGGTATCACAGGATCAAAAAGGATTCTAGAGACAACAGGGAGGATCCAACTTGATACCCACAGGTGCCTTGATTGCTCAAAGGCACACTTATTCCAGCCACAGTTAATCATCATCGCCCTAGCATGAACGCCAGCCACAGACAAAGCGAAATGGCGAGAATGCCCCCGGCGGGGCAGGCTATTTACGCGCGGTGGCACGGTCGAGGTGAAACTGTTCATTCCAGCAGTAACTATTTTTTATCCGACGGACAAGGTCGTTCCAGGGCTCGATCCGACGGCTCGGATCGCATCAAGCGCGCAGATCCAACGGCCAGGAGCCCAAATCGCTGAGGAGCCGGAATGAGAGCTTCTATTCTTATCTCTGGATGGCCATGTCCCATACAGTAGCCAAAGCAGAGGAGAAGGAGGAAGATGGAGCTCACGAGGGAGGTTGTAGCCGAGGCAGTACTCACTGCACGCCGGGGTTGCGCGTGAACGCCGTCCAACCGGCAAGGAACCGCTTCCTACACCGCACATCCACCACGCGACCGCGTCGGAGTTGCGCCTTGCACCGTCCCGCCGACGAGCACGAACGCCACGGTCACATAATTCTCCTTGAAAACCACATATGCACACATGCTCTCATCTATTAGTATAGTTATACATAGAAATTGCTAGTTGCTTCAAACCAAAAATACTTAATTCACGCATTCATTGCCCCTTTTCACACAGAATAATGCATCAAATCCTATGACTCAGAAGTTGTTGATCATAACAGGCCATGTCGCTCGTCTTGACACCAACGTGTGTTGTTAATGAGACCAAAAACTATATTAAACGACAATGGCCTATCTTTTTAGTGAACTAATTACCTAACCAGCAGTCATTTCAATTTATCAATTGAAGAATTCCCCAAACAGAAATTGAGGAGCAGGAGGAAGTAGGAGATCACCGAGGGAGGTTGTAGCCGAGCCAGTAATCAATGGGCGCCGGGGTTGCGCCTCAACGCCATCCAGCCGGCGAGGAACCACTTCCCCGGACATCCACGCCGCTACATGAAGTGAAACTCTCCTGGCAAAGCAAAGTAAAATCTTATGACCAAATGTAATGGAAAATATAAATGAATTCCTTACCTACTGCATTTTGTGAACCAGAATAAGTGGGACCATATCTAGAGTATCATTCTCATGTTCGCCTTGGACAGAGGTTAATCGACGTGGTGTATTGAAACTCAGTACTCAATACTCCAGTTACATGTCATTCCTAGACTCCTAGTGCTTGGTGATGCTCACGAATGAGGCAGGGGTGCGGGCAGCACCGTCATGGCTCACATAGGCACAACCCACGTGCTACCTATGTTAAACACCGTGGAGGAGAAGTGGCAGATGTGACGCGCTAGCTGGACGGACGTGGCGGCAGTGGGCAACAACTGTAGTACTAAAAGAAAATCAGCGTTGTTTAAGGTAGTAACAGCCACGGTCGAAAATAGTAAGTTTTGGTAATTATAACCCGACTACTTGTACACAATCAGACAAAATCTAGAAGGACCATCTAGCCAAACCATAAAAAGTATATATTCATGTTATCACCTGAAACCAAAGTTCCATGGAAGCATTCAGTTCAATGATAAACCATGCCATCTTGATTCATGCCTTGTAGGTATATGGAAAGGACCAAACAAGGATATCTCACAATTTAGCCCTCCCTTAGTGTGAGCCTCTCCTGCATATGCAGTTTTGAAATAAAGAAAATTAGACAAATGCACCTTTAAATATCGAGTTGTGCATAATTTTATTGAAACAAAAGAAATATACTTCGCGAGAAGTAAAATTAATTAGTTACATTCTGACATATGTAGCTAACAGGCATCGTTAAAACAATATATTTCTATAATGACCAAAAAGGGTATATGCATGTATGGAAACTATCAGGAAGGTGAGTTTAGAAATCGACAAAAGGAAACTCAAGCATATTTAATTTTAAAAGAAGAAAGAACAAAATCTGATATTTCTTTTGGAAGTGTGTGTATAACAGTAGTACACAAAGCTGTGATTTGGAAAATTAAGGATTATCAAGTAAACATAACACTGACTGCCATCATGAGCAAGGTCCATCTCTCTGGACTCGGAAAAATATAATGCAATCTTGGTAGCACAAATATACACGTAGAAAACAAAACATGTGTGGATCCTTCTATCAAAGGTTACAGAAAAAACAATTTGAACTCACTATTTTACTTAGAAAATGTCTTGGTAAGACATATATACAATATTTATGAAGCCCTCTAGTTTGATAAGAAAAACAATGGAGGAGCCGAGATTTAGTGATCCTTTAGCATGGAACTAAATATGAAGGCATGGGTATGACATAGAAGCCCTTCTTCCACTATATGTTTATCCACTCAAGGGGAAATGAATCACTTACTTTATATGAGATAATTTCAGTACCAATAAAGTCCAGATAGACAAATTCAGCACCTAAATGATCATATATAAGTTCAGTTTGTTTAATGAACCTTTATATTGCACTTTTTATCCCTAGGTAAAATGAAACATCTGTACAAAAACCACAATAAAATTATATTAACCTAAGGAACTAAATCAAAATAATTAACCAAACATAAGAGTTCTAGGTATACAGCAGGACATATACTCTCTTCATTAGACATAAGCAAGCAATCCAACAAATACAAACACAAGAATCGATCCCGCGAGGGGCGAATGCACTGGCCACGGGAGAGAAGGGTGAGGGGATTGGGAGAAGGTGGGGCCCTGCAGCGATGGGGAGAGGGTGGGGGCGCGGCGGCGGTGGTTGTGGACGACGGCGACGACGCCGGGGAAGTGAGCGTCGGGGGTCGGGCGGGCAGGACGAACGAGATGGTGGCGGCGCAAGTGCCCACCACCGTCTGCTGCCCCTCCAGACTCGAGCACTCCGCGGGGTCGGAGCAGGAGGGCTCGGGAGCCGCCGCCGTGCCCGGGGACCAGCTCGCAGACGGGGAGGGCGGGCGCCCACTCGCCGCCGCCTTGCCCTGCTGCTGCTCCTCCCCGCTACCGCCGCCGTGGTGCTCCTCGTCCTCCCTCCGCTTTTGGGGAGGGGGGCTTTGCTGCGGTGGATCTGGCCGCCGACGGCGCGGGGAGGCGGGTGGCGGCGGCGGCGATGTGGGCGGGAGGAGAGGAGGCGTGCGGGAGGGGAGGCGAGGGGAGGGGAGGGGAACGAGAGAGAGGGAGGGGAGGCGCGCGGGAGGGGGAGGGGAGCCGGCTAGGTCATCTCCTCGCGGGCCGGCCCTTTTATACCCCGTGCAAGTGAAATGATGAAAATGCCCCCGGCGGGGTAGGCTATTTACCGCGGTGGCACAGTCGAGGTGAAACTGTTCATTTCAGCAGTAACTATTTTTTATCCGACGGACGAGGTCGTTCCAGGGCTCGATCCGACGGCCCAAGACTCATCAAGCCACACGATCCAACGGTCCAGAATCGCGATCGCTGAGGAGGCTTGTGCATCCATCCTTCTCTTATTTCTGGATTTCCCATCTTCTTCTTTCCTGTCCAAGTTAAGCTACGTGTCTGTCGCGACTGGAAAACAATAGGGAACTACTCCCCGTCTTAAATAATTTTTTTAGAGATTTTAAATTAACTATCACATACGGATATATAGACATATTTTAGAGTGTAGATTCATGCATTTTGCTCCAGGTAATCACTTGTCGAAATCTCTAGAAAGACAAATATTAAGAAACGAAGGGAGTAAGTACATAGTAACACTGCGAAAATGCATAGGAGCACCTGCGGGCTACCCACCTTGATATCTCACCATTTAATATGTATAGGGATTTGCACAGCTATATTACTAGCATGCTTGTATTCTTTGTTATAGTTCATTTTACGTTCTCTGTATAACTAGTATAAGGAGATATTCTGCTGACCCACTCATCCTTGTGCTCTCGTGCCAACCCCCAACAACCAACAACGACATCATCATTAACTTGTGAATCACATGCATGCAGATTTTGTTGATCTCAGAGTTTTGAATCATGGAACACATTGTCCCAAGTTTTTAAAATGTAATAGTATTTGAACTCTAAAAATATCTTTCACAAGTTTATGTTTGTACCAGTATTAAAATTGCAATATCGTTTCAACTTTGAAAATAATCTATGTTTAATGCATTTGAATAATTTTCAAGATTTTGTAATTGTGAAATCAAATATATTTCCATTAAGTTATGTGTATTCTATAAACTGAGAATCTCATCATGGGATAATTAAAGTACATACTGGATTTCATGATTGTTAAAACTTCAATTAAGAAAAGAATAATAATGCCAATATTGCAATTCTTTGGAAAATTCATGGTACAAATTCCACGAAATTACGTCTTTCATTTTTTATTTCTAGTGAAACGCGAGAACTCAATATAATAATTTTAGAAAGTTTAATTATATTAATCTCAGGACTTTTTCTGCCATAAAAATGTTATGTTCTACTGACGTTGCCTGCTGATTTATTAGTGCAGCTGTATGTAACTGTTTATCTTCATGTTCTAGCAGATGAATTAACACTAATTATATTGCATACCGTCATTTGGTTTCATTTATTAAATCGTGGCATACATGTGAGCTCCAACACAATTATTATAGTAACTATCTGACATTCTTTCTCTGTCAACACGCATGAATTAACCATATGTGCACACAAAGTCAATGCACATTTACTTTTGGTATACCATTAACAATTCAAAAATCATATCCTGCGTCTGTACGCGGCAGTAACTCAACTTTACTTCTCTACAATGTCATGTGAGTAATTATACTGTATTGTTTCAATAGGGAAACTAAAAAGGATTTCAATCCGCATCCCAATGGACATCGATTGTGGTTCGGATTACACGGAGGTGTGCCTCCGTGTGCTCTTCGTCCGCCTCCGTAACATTGCCCTTCTCTCTTTTTCTCCTTTTTTCTATTTTTTCCTCACTTTTTTGTTGGGCTCTTTTGGCCTCTTTTTTGTGGCCTCTTTTTGGGCTCTGTTTTTTCTTCACTTGGGACAATGATCTAATAATGAATAATGATGATCATCACACTTCTATATACTTACAACTCAAAGATTACAACTCGATACTAGAACAAAATATGACTCTATATGAATGCCTCTGACGGTGTACCAAGATGTGCAATGGTCTAGCGTAACATGTATAAAAATGATGAACGGCGGCGGAGCCACAAACACTATGTCAGCTATATGATCGTGCAAAGCAATATGACAATGATGATATGTGTCATAAAAATGGAACGGTGGAAGTTGCATGGCAATATATCTCAGAATGGCTATGGAAATGCCATAATAGGTAGGTATGGTGGCTATTTTGAGGAAGATATAAGGAGGCTTATGTGTGATAGAGCATATCAAATCACGGAATTTGGATGTACCGGCGAAGTTTGCACCACATCTCGAGGTGAAAAAGGGCAATGCACGGTACCCAAGAAGCTAGCAAATGACGGAAAGGTAAGAGTGTGTATAATCCATGGACCCACATTAGTCATAAAGAACTCACATACTTATTACAAAAGTTTGTGTGACGCCCCGATTCAATCGTACACTAATCATGCACGCAAATGTGTACGATCAAGATCGGGGACTCACGGGAAGATATCACAACATAACTCTACAAATAAAATAAGTCATACAAGCATCATATTACAAGCCAGGGGCCTCGAGGGCTCGAATACAAGAGCTCGATCACAGGCGAGTCAGCGGAAGCAACAATATCTGAGTACAGACATAAGTTAAACAAGTTTGCCTTAAGAAGGCTAGCACAAACTGGGATACAGATCGAAAGAGGCGCAGGCCTCCTGCCTGGGATCCTCCTAACTACTCCTGGTCGTCGTCAGCAGGCATCACGTAGTAGTAGGCACCTCCGGTGTAGTAGGAGTCGTCGTCGAAGGTGGCGTCTGGCTCCTGGGATCCAACATCTGGTTGCGACAACCAGGTAGAAGGGATAGGGGGAAAAGAGGGAGAAAGCAACCGTGAGTACTCATCCAAAGTACTCGCAAGCAAGGAGCTACACTACATATGTATGCATTGGTATCAAATGGATTAAGGCTATCATATGTGGACTGAACGGCAGAAAGCCGGAATAAGAGGGGGATAGCTAGTCCTTTCGAAGACTACGCTTCTGGCAGCCTTCGTCTTGCGGCATGCAGAAAAGAATAGACTGAAGTCCTCCAAGTAGCATCGCATAGCATAAACCTAACCGATGATCCTCCCCTCGTCGCCCTGTGAGAGAGAGATCATCGGTTGTATCTGGCACTTGGAAGGGTGTGTTTTATTAAGTATCTGGTTCTAGTTGTCATAAGGTCAAGGTACAACTCCAAATCGTCCTGTTACCGAAGATCACGGCTATTCGAATAGATTAACTTCCTTGCAGGGGTGCACCACATACCCCAACACGCTCGATCCCATTTGGTCAGACACACTTTCCTGGGTCATGCCCGGCCTCGGAAGATCAACACGTCGCAGCCCCACCTAGGCACAACAGAGAGGTCAGCACGCCGGTCTAAACCTAAGCGCACAGGGGTCTGGGCCCATCGCCCTTAGCACACCTGCACGTTGCGAACGCGGCGGCCAGCAGAACTAGCCCCCTTCATACAAGAGCAGGCTTACGTTCCAATCCGGCGCTCGCTGACGTCACGAAGGCTTCGGCTGATACCACGACGCCGGGATACCCATAACTACTCCCGCGTAGATGGTTAGTGCGTATAGACCAAATGGCCAGACTCAGATCAAATACCCAGATCTCGTTAAGCGTGTTAAGTATCCGCGAACACTGACCAGGGCCAGGCCCACCTCTCTCCTAGGTGGTCTGAACCTGCCCTGTCGCTCCGCCTCAAAGATCCACTCGCGGGTGCTCCTCAAGCCGACCCGTCTTTAGTCACCACATGTATCCTGTATAAAGTAAATAGAATATACCCGTGATCACCTCCCGAGTGATCACGGCCCGATAGTATAGCACAGCAGACGGACAAGAATGTAGGGCCACAGATGGAAAAACTAGCATCCTATACTAAGCAAGTAGGATTGCAGGTAAAGGTATCAACAGTAGTAGCAAGGACAGGCTATGCATCAGGATAGGAATAACGAAAACAGTAACATGCTACACTACTCTAATGCAAGCAGTATAGAGGAGAGTAGGCGATATCTGGTGATCAAAAAAAGGGGGGGCTTGCCTGGTTGCTCTGGCAAGAGAGAAGGGTCGTCAACTCCGTAGTCGTACTGGGTAGCAGCGGCGTCGGTCTCGATGTCTAGCGAGAGAAGAGGGGGAAGAAACAATAAATATAATGCAAACAAATGCATGACGTTGCATGACATGACAAGTATCGGTGCTAGGGGTGCCCTATCGCGGTATGAGGTGATACCGGTGAAGAGGGGAAACATCCGGGAAAGTATCCCCGATGTTTCGCGTTTTCGGACAGATGAAACGGAGGGGGAAAGTTGCGTGTTCGCTATGCTAGGGATGCGTGGAGGACGAACAGACCGCGCATCCGGATTCGTCTCGTCGTTCTGAGCAGCTTTCATGTAGAAAACTTTTCCATCCGAGCTATGGTTTATTTTATATTAATTTTAAAATATTTAAATCATTTTTAGGATTTAATTAATTAATTTAATCAACATTATCCAGAATAGTGTCTGCTGACATCATCATGACGTCAGTAGTTGACTTGGTCAACCTGACAGGTGGGTCCCGTTAGTCATACTCTATTTTAATTAACTAACAGTTAATTAGGTTAATTAGTGATTAGGTTAATCTAATTATAATTAATTAACTTAATTAATTCCTTAATTAATTAATTAATTAATTTTATTATTACTATTATTATTTAATTCTTTTCTTCTTTTTTTTAATTAAAACGTTCTGGGGCGGTGGGGGCCCTTGTCAATGGCCCATAGGCCTATCGGGTCGGGCGTGCAGGCGACGGGCGCCACCCGAATGGGCACACGCCCATGGGCGGGCAGATCCGGCGCAGCGCCGGAGCAGGGGGAGGCCGGTGGCCACGGCGCTCCATCGGCACCCTGCGGCGGCAGCAGGCGAGCAGGGGCCGCGGCGTTGAGCAGCAGTAGCATTAGGCAGCAGCAGTGAAGCGGCGACGAGCATCAACGGCGGCTCGTAAGCCGAGCGGGGAGAGGTGGCAGCAACAGCGCAGCGCAGTGGGGCGAGCAGGGCGGGCGCCAATAGGCGCGGGGCACGCCGGGCGCGCCGAGGCCACGGCGGCGTCAGCAGAGCCGCGGGGAGGAGGCCATGGCGTGAGCGCGAGGAAGAGAGGAGGGGGAAGCTCACAGGGGCGGCGTAGGGTTCGTGGCAGTGGGCTCGGGAAGGAGGACGACGAAGGGGCGGTGTCCGGGTCGTCGGGGACGAGTGCGGCGAGGCGACGGGGTCGATGGCGCGTCGGCGGAGTCCTGAAGCAGCGGTGGTCGGCGACGGTGGTCGCTGCGTCGTGGGCGTCGCTGTCGATGGGCGACGAGCGGCGCTGGCGATGGGGCGGCGTTGAGGCGCGATGGCGTAGGGGCGGGAGGGCGTCACGGCGAGGGGGGTCTCCGGCGCTGTGGGATGATGGCGACGATAGCGGGGTGGCGTCGGGCGATCGGGGCGATGGCGTCGTTGAGGCCGTTCGGAGAGGAGGTCGAGGACGGCCGGGCGACGGGGAGACGAGCGGCTGCGGCGAGGGACAGCACCGGCGTCGGCGGTGAGCGGCGGGGGCGCGTCGGGCTCGTCGCGGCCGTGGGTGCGTTCCCCCCGATCCCGATCTGGATCGGGGAGGAGGAGAAGCGAGAGGCGTGGGGGGGATCGTGGGAGGAGTGGGTGAGTGGGGGGGGTTCGATCTAGGTTTTCCACCGACAGGGGGAATATGGGGGAGGGTGTGGGGTGCGGCTGGGCCGGCCTGGCGGCCCGATGGCCTGCTGGGCCGTGGCCCTTCGTTGGGGGGGGGGGGGTCCTTCTTTTTCTTTTCCTTTTTTTTGTTTTTGTTTTCTGTTTTTTTTTCATTGCACTATATTTTTGGTTTAGAAAAATATGAAAATAGCTCCAAAAATAGTGTGTCAAATTAATTCACTGTTCTAAGAAGTTTTACCTCAGAATAAAAATAGTTTAGCATTTGGTAAAATATATTAGGAGTATAACTAATTGTTTTGATGTTGTTTTAATCACTTTAGCGTATTTAAATATTTTATAAAGATGTGGTTACTCCACCAATAATAACCTATGCAATATTTGGTTCACTCCGAACATTTTAGTTTTAATATTTGAAAACTTTTATTCTTTGGTTGATTTTGAATTTGAATCAGTTTCGAACTAACATGAGATTAGGAACCGTAATCGAGGTGACGTGGCCTCATTAGGAGAGGTTCACTGTAGCTTAAATATCCGGGCGTTACAGTTTGTTAGGCCTCAAAGAAAAGTACTATTACACATGCTCCTAGTGGGGAGATTGGTAGAGATAACCATCGTGCACCCCCGACCTTCACGCAAAGGAAGACACTCAATAATAAATCGTGCTCCAACTTCTTAGCATAACAAGAGACCATACGTACATGCTTCAGGAATCACAAACGTTAATATACCAATATTCTTACTAAACCACAATCATTCACTAGTACCTCCCATATATTACCATCTTTATATCGTAAAACTATTGCAAGGAATCAAACTTATCATATTCAGTTATCTACATGAAAGATTTTATTATATCCCTCTTGAGTACCTATGGTATTAGGACCACATTCATAACCCATACTAATTGCCATTACTATTTATCAAATTCTCAAAATAATATAGGTGAAGTATGAGAGTGCAACTATTTCTTTAAAATACAACCACTATCGTGCTCTGAAATATATAAGTGAAGTACAAGAGCAACTGCCTAGCTCAAAAGATATAAGTGAAGCACCTAGAGTATTCTAGCAAATCACGAATAATGTGTATCCCTCTCAAAAAGGTGTTTCCAGCAAAGATGATTGTGGCAAACTAAAAAGAAAACAAAGCAAAGATGCATACAATACACGACGCTCCAAGGAAAACTCATATCATGTGATGAGTAAAAATATAGCTCCAAGTAATTTACCGATGGTAGGTAGAAAAAAGTGGGGATGCCATCCGGGTCATCCTCAAGCTTAGAAGCTTGGGTGTCCTTGAATATTACCTTGGGGGTGCCTTGGGCATCCCGAATCTTAGGCTCTTGCCACTCCTTGTTCCTTCATCAATCATGATATCACTCAAAACTAGAAAACTTGAGCACACAAAACTCAAAAGAAAACTCGTGAGATCCGTTAGTATAACATGTGAATCATAAACTTTAGGTATTGTTGTAAACCCATTTATATTTTATTATTGCCTAATACCCAATGTATTCTACCCCCCGATACAATCCATAGATTCATTAAAACTAGCAAACAATGCAATGAAAACAGAATTTGTCAAAAATAGAACAGTCTGTAATGATTTGATTAATGACTTAACTTCCGTAACTCCAAAAATACTGAAAAATTAGGACAACATGGAAACTTGTATTTCAATCCTGTGTTGGAAATTCAGAATTTTATAACATTCCAGTGAATTTAAAAAGTTCTGTTACTGGGCGCAAAAGTTTCCGTTTCCTCACAAAATCAAAACAACTATCATCCAAATCATCCCAAAGGCTTTACTTGGCAGAAACACTAATTTAAACACAAAAGCACAACCATAACAGTAGCATAATTATGTGCACACCAAAACAATAAAAGATTGGGTTGTCTTCCAACAAGCTCTTTCTTTATAGCTATTAAGATAGGCTTGAGATTTCAATGATGCTGACATGAAAGATAAGAATTGAAGCACAAAGAGAGCATCATAATACGTGTGAAAAACACATTTAAGTATAACATACTTCCTATGCATATCCATTTTATAAGGAAACGAATTATCAAGGCAAGCAAAACCTAGCACATGCAAGGAAGAAGAAAGACACAATAGCAATCTCAACAGGAAGAGAGGTAGTTTAGTAATATGAAAATTTCTACAACCATATTTTTCTCTCTCATAATAATTACATGTAGAATCATAATCAAATTCAACAATATAGCTACCATATAAAAATTTCTCTTCATGATCCACATGCATAAAGGTCTTATTATCTTCTAAGATAGTGGGATTAACATCGACTAAGGGCATGACCTCTCCAAACCCGCTTTTATCAAAATTTCAAAAGGTTGAGCACTCTCCAAATATGTGGGATTATTTTTACCTAAAGTTTACACTATTCCCAACCCACTTTCAGTATTATTGCAAATATTATTATCAATATCATAATCATCACGAGGCTTAAATAAAATTTCAAGATCATTAGAAACATTATCACCCCAATCATGATCATTGCAACAAGTAGTGGACATAACAAAATTATTATCCCCAAGCTTGTTGTTTTGCATATTATTAACACAATTGACATTAATAGAATTTATAATAACATCATTGCAATCATGGTTTTCATTCAAGGAGCTATCATGAATCACTTTATAAATTGCTTTGTTTAACACTTCATCACAATTTTCAGATTCATGATTTTCAAGCAAAACTTCATAGAGATAATCAAGTGCACTCAACTCACTAGCAATTGATTCATCATAATTTGGTCTTTTGAAAAGATTAGCAAGTGGATGAGGATCCATATGTCTTTACTCTTCCTTTCTCTTTTCTGTTTTTGGTGTGTTGACATGAAGGCCATAAAAGCAAGCAAGCAAAACAAGCAAAAATAAAATGTTTTTGTGTTTTTGTGAAAATGTTTTGGAAGTGGGGGAGATGAAAACGAGAGGGGAATAGAAAATGAAAGTAAATGCAAGGAGATGAAAGTTTATGAGATGGTACTTGATAGCTTTTGGTGATGTCTCCCCAGCAATGGCGCCAGAAATTCTTCCTAGTACTTGTGAGCTGCTTTGGGTTTTCCTCGAAGAGGAGAAGATGATGCAGTGCTGTAGAGATAACTATTTTCCTCAGTTAAGAACCAAGTTATCAATCCAATAGGAGAACTACGCAACACCTCATTAGCAGCACCTACACACAAAATAATAAATACTTGCACCAAACGGAAACAAGGGTTTGTCAATCCCTTGGCGGTTAATTGCAAGGTTCAAATCTCGTATTGATATATCGATAAACAAAAACACACAAAAAATAAGAGTAAATAAATTGCATAAATGTATTTTTGGATTTTAATATATGATAAAGATAGACCCGGGGGGGGGGGGCATAGTTTTCACTAGAGGCTTCTCTCTCGAACAAAAAGCATACGGTGGATAGCCAAATTACTGTTAGGCAACTGATAGAAAAGCACATAGTTATGATGATATCCAAGGCAATGATCATGTATTAGGCATCACGTTCGAGACAAGTAGACCGACTCCTGCCTGCATCTACTACTATTACTCCACACATCGACCGCTATCTAGCATGCATCTAGAGTATTAAGTTCATAAAGAGCGGAGTAGCGCCTTAAGCAAGATGACATGATGTAGACAAAGTAAATTCAATCAATATGAATAAATGTCATCTTTTTATCCTCAATGGAAACGATACAAGTATATTTCATGTCCCTTTCTGACTGGGATTGAGCAACGCAAGATCGAAGCAATCACAAAGCACCTCTCCCATTGCAAGATAAATCAATCTAGTTGGCCAAACCAAACGGATAGATCGGAGAGAAATACAGAGCTATAACAATCATGCATAAAAGAGTTCAGAGAAGACTCAAATAATATTCGTAGATAATCTAACACTAGTAGAAAACAGGGCTATGGTCCAGGCCGGCTCAGCCCATTAGTCCCGGTTCAGTCTAGAACCGGGACTAATGTGAGCATTGGTCCCAGTTCGTGCGGCTAAGGCATTAGTCCCGGTTCACTCGGGCCCTTTAGTCCCAGTTTAAGACATGAACCGGGACTAAAGGGTGCGATGACCTTTAGTCCCGGTTCATGCCTCAAACCGGGACTAAAGATTAGACCTTTAGTCCCGGTTTGAGGCACGAACCGGGACTAATGGGGTTGAGACCTTTAGTCCCGGTTCGTGCCACGAACCGGTATTAAAGGTCCCATTTTCAAACTCTACCCCCCCCCCCCCCCCCGTGGATCGCCTTTTCAGTTTTAAAAAAAATAAAAGAAAATAATGGAAATGTCAAAAAAATAAAATAAAATAAGTTTCTCATGTGATATGTGGTCTAGTTGTTGGGAAAATTTGCAAATGTGAATTTTGACTTTATTTGCAAAATCTCTCTGAAATTTGTAAAAATGGGCATAACTTTTGCATACTAACTCGGATGAAAAAGTTTTTTATATGAAAAATCATCTACTCGAAAAGTTACATCCAAATTTTTGACATTCTTTCTCTGTCAACACGCATGAATTAACCATATGTGCACACAAAGTCAATGCACATTTACTTTTGGTATACCATTAACAATTCAAAAATCATATCCTGCGTCTGTACCCGGCAGTAACTCAACTTTACTTCTCTACAATGTCATGTGAGTAATTAAACTGTATTGTTTCAATAGGGAAACTAAAAAGGATTTCAATCCGCATCCCAATGGACATCGATTGTGGTTCGGATTACACGGAGGTGTGCCTCCATGTGCTCTTCGTCCGCCTCTGTAACATTGCCCTTCTCTCTTTTTCTCCTTTTTTCTATTTTTTCCTCACTTTTTTGTTGGGCTCTTTTGGCCTCTTTTTTGTGGCCTCTTTTTGGGCTCTATTTTTTCCTCACTTGGGACAATGATCTAATAATGAATAATGATGATCATCACACTTCTATATACTTACAACTCAAAGATTACAACTCGATACTAGAACAAAATATGACTCTATATGAATGCCTCTGACGGTGTACCAGGATGTGCAATGGTCTAGCGTAACATGTATAAAAATGATGAACGGCGGCGGAGCCACAAACACTATGTCAGCTATATGATCGTGCAAAGCAATATGACAATGATGATATGTGTCATAAAAATGGAACGGTGGAAGTTGCATGGCAATATATCTCAGAATGGCTATGGAAATGCCATAATAGGTAGGTATGGTGGCTATTTTGAGGAAGATATAAGGAGGCTTATGTGTGATAGAGCATATCAAATCACGGAATTTGGATGTACCAGCGAAGTTTGCACCACATCTCGAGGTGAAAAAGGGCAATGCACGGTACCCAAGAAGCTAGCAAATGACGGAAAGGTAAGAGTGTGTATAATCCATGGACCCACATTAGTCATAAAGAACTCACATACTTATTGCAAAAGTTTGTTAGGCCTCAAAGAAAAGTACTATTACACATGCTCCTAGTGGGGAGATTGGTAGAGATAACCATCGTGCACCCCCGACCTTCACGCAAAGGAAGACACTCAATAATAAATCGTGCTCCAACTTCTTAGCATAACAAGAGACCATACGTACATGCTTCAGGAATCACAAACGTTAATATACCAATATTCTTACTAAACCACAATCATTCACTAGTACCTCCCATATATTACCATCTTTATATCGTAAAACTATTGCAAGGAATCAAACTTATCATATTCAGTTATCTACATGAAAGATTTTATTATATCCCTCTTGAGTACCTATGGTATTAGGACCACATTCATAACCCATACTAATTGCCATTACTATTTATCAAATTCTCAAAATAATATAGGTGAAGTATGAGAGTGCAACTATTTCTTTAAAATACAACCACTATCGTGCTCTGAAATATATAAGTGAAGTACAAGAGCAACTGCCTAGCTCAAAAGATATAAGTGAAGCACCTAGAGTATTCTAGCAAATCACGAATAATGTGTATCCCTCTCAAAAAGGTGTTTCCAGCAAAGATGATTGTGGCAAACTAAAAAGAAAACAAAGCAAAGATGCATACAATACACGACGCTCCAAGGAAAACTCATATCATGTGATGAGTAAAAATATAGCTCCAAGTAATTTACCGATGGTAGGTAGAAAAAAGTGGGGATGCCATCCGGGTCATCCTCAAGCTTAGAAGCTTGGGTGTCCTTGAATATTACCTTGGGGGTGCCTTGGGCATCCCGAATCTTAGGCTCTTGCCACTCCTTGTTCCTTCATCAATCATGATATCACTCAAAACTAGAAAACTTGAGCACACAAAACTCAAAAGAAAACTCGTGAGATCCGTTAGTATAACATGTGAATCATAAACTTTAGGTATTGTTGTAAACCCATTTATATTTTATTATTGCCTAATACCCAATGTATTCTACCCCCCGATACAATCCATAGATTCATTAAAACTAGCAAACAATGCAATGAAAACAGAATTTGTCAAAAATAGAACAGTCTGTAATGATTTGATTAATGACTTAACTTCCGTAACTCCAAAAATACTGAAAAATTAGGACAACATGGAAACTTGTATTTCAATCCTGTGTTGGAAATTCAGAATTTTATAACATTCCAGTGAATTTAAAAAGTTCTGTTACTGGGCGCAAAAGTTTCCGTTTCCTCACAAAATCAAAACAACTATCATCCAAATCATCCCAAAGGCTTTACTTGGCAGAAACACTAATTTAAACACAAAAGCACAACCATAACAGTAGCATAATTATGTGCACACCAAAACAATAAAAGATTGGGTTGTCTTCCAACAAGCTCTTTCTTTATATCTATTAAGATAGGCTTGAGATTTCAATGATGCTGACATGAAAGATAAGAATTGAAGCACAAAGAGAGCGTCATAATACGTGTGAAAAACACATTTAAGTATAACATACTTCCTATGCATATCCATTTTATAAGGAAACGAATTATCAAGGCAAGCAAAACTTAGCACATGTAAGGAAGAAGAAAGACACAATAGCAATCTCAACAGGAAGAGAGGTAGTTTAGTAATATGAAAATTTCTACAACCATATTTTTCTCTCTCATAATAATTACATGTAGAATCATAATCAAATTCAACAATATAGCTACCATATAAAAATTTCTCTTCATGATCCACATGCATAAAGGTCTTATTATCTTCTAAGATAGTGGGATTAACATCGACTAAGGGCATGACCTCTCCAAACCCGCTTTTATCAAAAATTTCAAAAGGTTGAGCACTCTCCAAATATGTGGGATTATTTTTACCTAAAGTTTACACTATTCCCAACCCACTTTCAATATTATTGCAAATATTATTATCAATATCATAATCATCATGAGGCTTAAATAAAATTTCAAGATCATTAGAAACATTATCACCCCAATCATGATCATTGCAACAAGTAGTGGACATAACAAAATTATTATCCCCAAGCTTGTTGTTTTGCATATTATTAACACAATTGACATTAATAGAATTTATAATAACATCATTGCAATCATGGTTTTCATTCAAGGAGCTATCATGAATCACTTTATAAATTGCTTTGTTTAACACTTCATCGCAATTTTCAGATTCATGATTTTCAAGCAAAACTTCATAGAGATAATCAAGTGCACTCAACTCACTAGCAATTGATTCATCATAATTTGGTCTTTTGAAAAGATTAGCAAGTGGATGAGGATCCATATGTCTTTACTCTGCCTTTCTCTTTTCTGTTTTGGTGTGTTGACATGAAGGCCATAAAAGCAAGCAAGCAAAACAAGCAAAAATAAAATGTTTTTGTGTTTTTGTGAAAATGTTTTGGAAGTGGGGGAGATGAAAACGAGAGGGGAATAGAAAATGAAAGTAAATGCAAGGAGATGAAAGTTTATGAGATGGTACTTGATAGCTTTTGGTGATGTCTCCCCAGCAATGGCGCCAGAAATTCTTCCTAGTACTTGTGAGCTGCTTTGGGTTTTCCTCGAAGAGGAGAAGATGATGCAGTGCTGTAGAGATAACTATTTTCCTCAGTTAAGAACCAAGTTATCAATCCAATAGGAGAACTACGCAACACCTCATTAGCAGCACCTACACACAAAATAATAAATACTTGCACCAAACGGAAACATGGGTTTGTCAATCCCTTGGCGGTTAATTGCAAGGTTCAAATCTCGTATTGATATATCGATAAACAAAAACACACAAAAAATAAGAGTAAATAAATTGCATAAATGTATTTTTGGATTTTAATATATGATAAAGATAGACCCGGGGGGGGCATAGTTTTCACTAGAGGCTTCTCTCTCGAACAAAAAGCATACGGTGGATAGCCAAATTACTGTTAGGCAACTGATAGAAAAGCACATAGTTATGATGATATCCAAGGCAATGATCATGTATTAGGCATCACGTTCGAGACAAGTAGACCGACTCCTGCCTGCATCTACTACTATTACTCCACACATCGACCGCTATCTAGCATGCATCTAGAGTATTAAGTTCATAAAGAGCGGAGTAGCGCCTTAAGGAAGATGACATGATGTAGACAAAGTAAATTCAATCAATATGAATAAATGTCATCTTTTTTATCCTTAATGGAAACGATACAAGTATATTTCATGTCCCTTTCTGACTGGGATTGAGCAACGCAAGATCGAAGCAATCACAAAGCACCTCTCCCATTGCAAGATAAATCAATCTATTTGGCCAAACCAAACGGACAGATCGGAGAGAAATACAGAACTATAACAATCATGCATAAAAGAGTTCAGAGAAGACTCAAATAATATTCGTAGATAATCTAATTAATCATAAACTCATAATTCATCGGATCCCAACGGACACACCGCATAAAAGAATTACATCGAATAGATCTCCAAGAACATCAAGGAGAACATTGTATTGAAGATTGAAGAGAGAGAAGAAGCCATCTAACTACTAGCTATGGAGCCGTAGGTTTGTGGTAAACTATTCACACATCATCGGAAGGGCTGCAAGGTTGATGTAGAGGCCCTCCATGATCGATTCCCCCTCCGGCAGAGTACCGAGAAAGGCAGATGCGATCTCCGAAGAACAAAAACTTGCGGCGGCGGAAAAAGTATTTGGGGTGGCTCCCTTATGTATGTGGAATATTTGAGAATTTCTAGAGCTGGAATTAGGCCAGGAGGTGCCACGAGGGGCCCACAAGCCTGGGAGGTGCCCCTCGGGGCGCGCTTGGCAGGCTTGTCACTGCCTCGTGGCACTTCAGGTCCGCTCCTGAAGCTTTTATGGTCCCTTCTGGTCCAGAAAAAATCGTCAAAAAGTTTCGTAACATTCAGACTTTGTTTGGTACTGATTTTCTGAAAATCTAAAAACAAACAAAAAAACAGAAACTTGCACTCGGCACTAGGTTAATATGTTAGTCTCAAAATATGATATATAATTACATATAAATGCATAATAAACATCCAAGATTGATACTATAATAGCATGAAACAATCAAAAATTATAGATACGCTGGAGATGTATCTGTGGCTATGGGACGACTGTATACATGCAAAAAGGAGAGCACTGGTTGGCTAGTCGGTCCAGTCTCTAGTTAAGTATGCCAAAGAAATCAGTAGTGGGGAGTCGCGACTGACGGAGCAAGAGGACACTGATCAGGCTCGAGAATCTTCTTGGGTCATGTGCACTTAGGGAGGATTGTAATATCTCTCTGTTGGTAATATAATTCATGCTGGTTTTTTCCTAGAAAAACCTGCTAGATGTTTCTTTGTGTGCTTCAGTTTGGTATATGCTCAACACCGTCTACATGATTGATCAATTTCATAATATATGCTGGTTTTAGCCACTAATCTCGCTCTCATGCATGCATGTGTTTTTCAGACAAGGAAAGGAAGTGCAGAGAAAAACGTTCAGATTACATTGATGCATGTACACCAGCGCACTCTTCATCTTGGCTGCAAAAAGAGCAAAGTTGCTTATGTCTACTGTTTACAAGTGCTAATTCTGGTTCTGGTGCCATTACGCACATGTTCGAGTGTTTTTCTGGATCAACAAGGAGGAGCTCCCGGCTCCATTGCTCAAAAAGAAGCCTGAATAGAATCCCACATGTATGTTTTTCCATTTACTATTATTCAAGCTCTGAATTTCAGACAACATAGTACACATGTTCAAGTACAGGAATATGGACCGTTACACTCAAACTGCACCCATGACAGTTCTTGAACTCAGTGCACTGCACATATCCTGGATCCTTACATTACCAACCAACCAAGATGCAAAAAGAACACGCTAGCACAGGCTACACATGCATACATCTGCTGCATGGATCTATTTTCAGGCAAAAACAACAAATTTGATCTATGGACGAAAAGAATTCACAAACTGAACTGTTGATGAAAAAATTTCACATAGCTGACCTTTTTGTGTAGCGCCCGACAGTTAGGCGTCACACTAGGCTGTGCGACACCTAATTGAAAGACGTTACACGTCTGACCAGCGTCCCGCATCGGACTGACTGAAAATTTCTAAGTCAGTATGCAACGCCTGAGAGGTAGGCGCGGCATTATACAGTGTAGCGCCCGGCCTCTAAGCGCTGCACTAGTGTCCACTCAAGCATATGCGTAGGGTTCGCGTTATGCATTGGTTCGTAGCACTGAATCTCGGAATGGGTGGTCGGCTAGTTAGATTAAGCAGTACCATTACGAGCTAGTGCATGCATGGGTTCCGGGCTATGATCTATGGAGCTACTTCTGATATGTCTCTATCAAGAATCAGCTTTTTTTCTAGTTGGATCTTCTGTATCCGTGTGCTGTTGAAATACCTCGAGTCAGCCACGAAAAATCCCTGAAGTTTTATCTCGCACTGCACACCTGACCCCACATGCGTGAGACGTATTCGTGTGTCCTTGTTCGGTATTACTACACTCTTTCCCCATCATGCAGATGTGTATATAAATGACGCAAACAATTTCTACCAAGTGTTTAAAAACAATAAGTTGTAAATCATAAATTTCTATTAGCAAGTGTCACTTGGTGAAGACACATGAGAGAGAGATTCAGGCGCCCAAGTCGGAAATGTGGTACAGTGTGTCATGGGTTCCTGAGATTTTTGTCTGGCATTGTTGTCTCCTTGTGTGTTGTATAAAGCTATGGACAACAGTGTCCTAGGGCCTCATAGGTATATCACATGTGCATGTGCCAATTAACCGATGCATGCAAACCGATGGTACACGTAAACGTTTTTGCTAGGCATAGCGCGGCACCGGCGCATATGCACTAGTGTAATGCCTAGACACTAGGCGCTACACTGTATAGTGTAGCCTAACTCTCAGGTGTTGCACATTGACTTAGCAATTTTTAGGCAGTCTGAGGTGCGACGCTCCTCAGGCGTGTAACGCCTGTCAGTTAGGCGCTGCATAGTGTAGTGTGGCGCCTAGCTGTCGGGCGCTATACAAAAAGGTCGGCGGAGTGAAAATTTTTCAATAACAGTTCACTTTGTGAATTTTTTTCGTCTACAGGTTAAATTTGTCTTTTTCACCCTATTTTCATGTCCCAACTATCTATTTTGAAAATTTATTCGTTGCCCTTGTATCTCAGCAATAAGATGTTTAGTGCAGCAGCAGCAGATTGTATTACTATGAATTTGCCATCTTACATACACATTTAGATTAAAAGTTTCGTATTCATGCTAGAATTGTATTAACCAAAAACTTGATACATGTGTGAATACATAGACAAAATAAAGTGTCCCTAGTATGCCTCTACTTGACTAGCTCGTTAATCATAGATGGTTAAGTTTCCTAACCATAGATATGTGTTGTCATTTGATGAACGGGATCACATCGAGAATGATGTGATGGACAAGACCCATCCGTTAGCTTAGCATAATGATCGTTAAGTTTATTGCTATTGCTTTCTTCATGAGTTATACATATTCCTTTGACTATGAGATTATGCAACTCCCGAATACCGCAGGAACACCTTGTGTGCTATCAAACGTTACAACGTAACTGGGTGATTATAAAGATGCTCTACATGTGTCTCCGAAGGTGTTTGTTGGGTTGGCATAGATTGAGATTAGGATTTGTCACTCCGAGTATCGGAGATGTATCTCTGGGCCCTCTCAGTAATGCACATCATGATAAGCCTTGCAAGCAATGTGACTAATGAGTTAGTTGTGGGATGATGTATTACGGAACGAGTAAAGAGACTTGCCGGTAACGAGATTGAACTAGGTATGATGATACCGACGATCGAATCTTGGGTAAGTAACATACCGATGACAAAGGGAATAACGTATGTTGTCATTGCGGTTTGACCGATAAAGATCTTTGTATAATATGTAGGAACCAATATGAGCATCCAGGTTCCGCTGTTGGTTATTGATCGTAGATGTGTCTCGGTCATGTCTACATAGTTCTCAAACTCGTAGGGTCCGCACACTTAACGTTCGATGACGATTTGTATTATGAGTTATGTGTTTTGGTGACCGAAAATTGTTCAGAGTCTTAGATGAGATCACGTACATGACGAGGAGTCTCGAATGGTCGAGAGGTAAATATTGATATATTGGACGATAGTATTCAGACACCGGAATGGTTACAGAGTGCTTCGGATATTTATCGAAGTACCGAGGGGTTACCGGAACCCCCCGAGGAAAGTAATGGGCCAACATGGGTCATAGGGGAGAGAGAGGGCAGCCCACAAGGGGTGGCGCCCCCCCCATGGGTAGTCCGAATTGGACAAGGGGAGGGGGCGCGGCCCCCCTTTCCTTCTCCCTTTCCCTCTCCTTCCCCCTTTTCCCCTCCGAAAGAAGGAAGGGGGCGACTAGGACTAGGAGTCCAAGTCGGTTTCCCCCCACTTGGCGCGCCCCTAGGGCTGGCCTCCTCCCCTCTCCTCCTTTATATACGGGGATAGGGGGCACCCCAAAGCACATCAATTGTTCTCTTAGCTGTGTGCGGTGCCCCCCTCCACAGTTTACTGCTACGGTCATATTGTCGTAGTGCTTAGGCGAAGCCCTGCGTGGATCACATCACCATCACCGTCACCTCACCGTCGTGCTGACAAAACTCTCCCTCGACACTTTGCTGGATCAAGAGTTCGAGGGACGTCATCAAGCTGAATGTGTGCTGAACTCGGAGGTGCCGTACATTCGGTGCTTGATCGGTTGGATCGCGAAGACGTTCGACTACATCAACCGTGTTAAGCTAACGCTCCCGCTTTCAGTCTACGAGGGTACGTGGACACACTCTCCCCCCTCTCGTTGCTATGCATCTCCTAGATAGATCTTGCGTGATCATAGGATTTTTTTTGAAATTGCATGCTACGTTCCCCAACAAATACCATCTACACCTTCTTTATAAAGATGTGGGTCATCCCAAAAGTAATGTCTTAAATCATAAAAGATTTTTTATTTTGTTGGTATGTAAAGCTAGGTGGTAAATTCATACCAAGGAGTGTTATGATCAACATTTATTGCAGCTAACTGCTCATGAGGAAAACTATCATCAATTGGTAGTGGGTCATCAAGCAAATTTTCAAGCATAGGCAAGTTATCAGCTACGGGGTTCTCAGCTCCATTTATATCAGTGATATGTAAATCGAATTCTTGTAGCAAGAGAACCCATCGAATAAGTCTAGGTTTAGCATCTTTCTTTTCCATAAGATATTTAATAGCAGCATGATCGGTGTGAACAATTACTTTTGAATCAACAATATAAGATCTAAATTTATCACAAGCAAACACCACTGCTAAGAATTCTTTTTCAGCAGTAGCATAGTTTCGTTGAGCACTGTCTAGAGTTTTACTAGCATAATGAATAACATTCAGTTTCTTATCAACTCTTTGTCCTAGAACAACAACAACAACATAATCACTAGCATCACACATAATTTCAAAAGGCAAGTTCCAATCAGGTGGTTGAACAATAGGTGCAGAAATTAAGGCTTTATTGAGTGTTTCAAAGGCTTCTAAACAATCATCATCAAAAACAAAAGGAATATCCTTTTGCAAAAGATTCGTAAGAGGCCTAGAAATTTTAGAAAAGTCTTTGATAAATCTCCTATAGAAACCAGCATGACCTAAGAAACTACGAATACCTTTGATATCTTTAGGACATGGCATTTTCTCAATTGCATCAACCTTAGCTTTGTCCAGTTCAATACCTCTTTCAGAAATTTTATGGCCCAAGACAATACCTTCATTAACCATAAAGTGGCACTTTTCCCAATTAAAGACAAGATTTGTTTGCTCACATCTCTGTAAAACTCGGTCAAGGTTGCTTAAACAATCATCAAAAGACTTCCCATAAACAGAGAAATCATCCATGAAAACCTCAACAATCTTTTCACAAAAGTTAGAGAATATAGAAGTCATACATCTTTGAAAGGTATAAGGTGCATTGCATAAATCGAAAGGCATACGTCTATAAGCATAAGTTCCAAAGGGACAAGTAAAAGTGGTCTTTTCTTGATCAGGTTGAGAAACAGGTATTTGTGAAAAACCAGAATATCCATCAAGGAAGCAAAAATGTGTGTGCTTAGATAATCTTTCTAGCATTTGATCAATAAAAGGCAAAGGGTAATGATCTTTTCTAGTTGCTTTGTTTAATTTTCTAAAATCGATTACCATTCTATAGCCTGTAACAATTCTTTGTGGAATAAGTTCATTCTTATCATTAGGAACAACAAATATACCCCCTTTCTTTGGGACACAATGAACCGGACTTAGCCATCTACTATCAGCTATGGGATAGATATTATACCTGCTTCCAGAAGTTTTAATATTTCCGTTCTTACCGCTTCTTTCATCTTTGGATTTAACCAACGTTGGTGATCAACAACGGGTTTAGTATCAGGTTCCATATTAATTTTGTGCTGACATAGAGTGGGACTAATGCCCTTTAAATCATCAAGAGTATATCCAATAGCAGCACGGCGCTTCCTTAGAACTTTAAATAATCTTTCTTCTTCATGTTCTGAAAGGTCAGCACTAATAATAACATGATATATCTTCTTTTCATCAAGATAAGCATATTTCGAAGTGTCTGGCAATTGTTTTAATTCAAACACAGGATCACCTTTAGGTGGAGGAGGACCTCCTAGAGTTTCAATAGGCAAATTGTGTTTAAGAAGAGGACGTTGTTCAAAGAAAATCTTATCTATTTCATTTCTTTCATGGATATGTAAATCATTTTCATGGTCTAGCAAATATTGTTCTAGTGGACCTGTAGGAGGCACAACAATAGAAGCAAGACCAATTAATTCATCTTTACTAGGCAATTCTTTTTCATGAAGCTTTCTACTAAACTTGGAAAAATTAAACTCATGAGACTCATCACCAAAACTAACACCGACAGTTTGTTTCTCACAGTCTATTTTAGCATTAACGATGTTCAAGAAAGGTCAATCAAAGATAATGGGACAAAAGTCATCTTGTGGGGAACCAAGAACAAGAAAATTAGTAGGGTATTTTATTTTCCCACACAAGACTTCAACATCTCTAACAATCCCAATTGGTGATATAGTGTCTCTATTAGCAAGTTTAATAGTAACATCTATGTCTTCTATCTCTGCAGGTGCTATGTCATTCATAATTTCTTGATATAAGGAATAAGGAATAGCACTCGCGCTAGCACCTATGTCACATAAACCATGATAACAGTGATCTTCTATTTTAACTGAGACAACGGGCATGCCAACAACATGTATATGTTTATCCTTTTTATCAGGCTTAGCAATTCTAGCAGCTTCTTCGCAGAAGTAAATAACATGCCCATCTACATTTTCTTCCAAGAGATCCTTGACCATAGCAATACTAGGTTCTAATTTAATTTGTTCATCAGGTTTAGGTGTTCTAATGTAACTTTTGTTGACCACAGTTGCAACTTTAGCATGTTCCTTTATCCTAACAGGGAAAGGTGGTTTCTCAATGTAAGAAGTAGGAACAACTAGATCAACATTGTAAAGTATAGTTTCTTCTTTAACTGGTACCGGTTCTCTAATTTCTTCTTTAATAGGTGGGTGATAATTAAACCACTTCTCTTTAGGGAGATCAACATGAGTAGCAAATGATTCACAAAAGGAGGCTACTATCTCAAAGTCAAGTCCAAATTTAGTGCTAAATTTTTGAAAAGCATCGATATTCATAAAAGATTTAACACAATCACACTTAAGCTTAATACCTCACTCTTTACCTTCGTCGAGTTCCCAATCTTCAGAGTTGCGTTTAATTCTTTCCAAAAGATCCCATCGGAATTCAATAGTCTTCTTCATAAAAGAACCAGCACAAGTATCAAGCATGGTTTGATCATTACGAGAAAGCCAAGCATACAAATTATGGATAATAATTTGTCTTGAGAGCTCATGATTGGGGCATGCATATAACATTGACTTAATCCTCCCCCAAGCTAGAGCAATACTTTCTCCCCCACGAGGCCACAAATTATATATATAATTCCGATCACGGTGAACTAGATGCATAGGATAAATTTTTTGGTGGAACTCCAATTTCAATTGATTCCAATTCCAGGATCCAATATCATCGCATAGCCTATACCATGCCAATGATTTTCCCTTCAAAAATAAAGGGAAAACCTTATTCATAACTTCATCTCCGGGTAAACCTGCAAGCTTGAATAATCCACAAATTTGTTCTACATATATCAAGTGCATATCAGGATGTTCGGTTCCATCTCCTGCATAAGGATTAACTAGCAGTTCTTCTATCATACCCGAAGGAATTTCATATTCAATATTTTCAGTAGGTGCAGTAGGTTGAGGGGTAGCTAATTGTGGTTCCGGTCGAGGTGAAGATACCGCGAACAAACCCCTCAAAGGATTGTTTTCCATAGTAACAAGTGACAGTAAATTTCAGCACACTGTATAAATGTTTCCTTACCAAATTCCACTTACCAAAGGCACTTCACTCCCCGGCAACGGCACCATAAAATAGCCTTGATGACCCAAAAGTATAGGGGATCAATTGTAGCTCTTTTTGGTAAGTAAGAGTGTCGAACCCAACGAGGAGCAAAATGAAATGACAAGTGGTTTTCAGCAAGGTAATGTCTGCAAGTGCTGAAATTATAAGTAACAGAATAGTTTGATAGCAAGATAATTTGTAATGAGCAAGTAAAGATAATAGTAGAAAAAGTGCAGCAAGGTATCCCAATCCTTTTGAGGTAAAAGACAGGACAAAATGGTCTCTTATGATAAGTAAAGCGTTCTTGAGGGTACACGGGATTTTTATCTAGTCACTTTGACCATGTTGGTTTGATTTGTGTTCGGTACTTTGATAATTTGATATGTGGGTGGACCGGTGCTTAGGTGTTGTTCTTACTTGAACAAACCTCCTACTTATGATTAACCCTCCCGCAAGCATCCGCAACTACGAGAAAAGTATTAAGAATAAATTCTAACCATAGCATTAAATTTTTGGATCCAATCGGTCCCTTACGGAATAGCGCATAGACTGGGGTTTAAGTTTCTGTCACTCTCGCAACCCATCATCTAATTGCTACTCCACAATGCATTCCCTTAGGCCCAAATATGGTGAAGTGTCATGTAGTCGACGTTCACATGACACCACTAAGGGAATCACAACATACATACTATCAAAATATCAAACACATATCAACTTCACATGATTACTTGCAACATGATTTCTCCCGTGACCTCAAGAACAAAAGTAACTACTCACAAATGATAATCATGCTCAAGATCATAGTGGTATTAAATAGCATATTGGATCTAAACACATAATCTTCCACAAAATAAACCATATAGTAATCAACTACAAGATGAAATCAACACTACTAGTCACCCACAAGCACCAATTAATCTATAGTTCCGGTAACAAGATTGAACACAAGAGATGAACTAGAGTTTGAGATGAGATGGTGTTGTTGAAGATGTTGATGGAGATTGCCCTCCCCAACATGGGAGAGTTGTTGGTGATGATGAGGACAATGATTTCCCCCTCCGGGAGGGAAGTTCCCCCGGCGGAATCGCTCCACGGAAGGGGGAAAGTGCTCCTGCCCAAGTTCCGCCTCGAGACGGTGGCACTCCGTCCCGAAAGTCCACTCGTTATTTTTTTCTAGGTCAAAATGACTTATATATATCAGAAGATGGGCACCGAAGGTGGGCCTGGGTGAGCACAACCCACCAGGGCGCGCCTGGGCTCCCTAGCACGCCCAGGTGGGTTGTGCCCACCTGGTGGGCCCCCTCTAGTACCTATTTACTCCAATATTCTTCATATATTCCATAAAAATTCTCCGTGAAGTTTCAGCTTGTTTGGAGTTGTGCAGAATAGGTTGCCTGGCGTAGCTTTTCCAAGTCCAGATTTCCAGCTGCCGGGATTCTCCCTCTTTGTGTATACCTTGCATATTATGAGAGAAAAGGCATTAGAATTACTCCAAAAGGCATTATTATGGATAAAAACATCATAAATAACAGTAGGAAAACATGATGCAAATCGACGTATCATTGACCTACGAGGTTCAGTAGTAACTTGATCTGAAGTTTCATGATCTTTATCATTAGCTTCCTCTCTAGTTGGTGTAGGCATCACGGGAACGGTTTTCTGTGATGAGATACTTCCCAATTCGAGAGAAGGTACAGTTACCTCATCAAGTTCTACTTTCCTCCCATTCACTTCTTTCGAGAGAAACTCCTTCTCTAGAAATGTTCCATTCTTGGCAACAAAGATCTTGCCTTCGAATCTGTGGTAGAAGGTGTACCCAATTGTTTCCTCAGGGTATCCTATGAAGACGCACTTTTCCGATTTGGGTTCGAGCTTATTAGGCTGAAACCTTTTGACATAAGTGTCGCAACCTCAAATTTTAAGAAACGACGGCTTAGGTTTCTTGCCAAACCACAGTTCATACTCTGTCGTCTCAACGCATTTATACAGTTCCCTATTTAATGTGAATGCAACTGTCTGTAATGAATAACCCCAAAACGATAGTGGTAAATCGGTAAGAGACATCATAGATCGCACTATATCTAATAAAGTACAGTTATGATGTTCGGACACACCATTACGCTGTGGTGTTCCAGGTGGCGTGAGTTGTGAAACTATTCCACATTGTTTTAAATGAAGGCCAAACTCGTAACTCAAATATTCGCCTCCGCGATCAGATCGTAGAAAATTTATTTTCTTATTACGATGATTCTCTACTCCACTCTGAAATTCTTTGAACTTTTCAAATGTTTCAGACTTGTGTTTCATTAAGTAAATATACCCATATCTGCTCAAATCATCTATGAACGTCAGAAAATAACGATACACGCCGCATGCCTCAACACTCATCGGACCGCATACATCAGTATGTATTATTTCCAATAAGTCATTGGCTCGCTCCATTGTTCCAGGGAACGGAGTTTTAGTCATCTTGACCATGAGGCATAGTTTGCAAGTATCAAATGATTCATAATCAAGTGATTCCAAAAGTCCATATGCATGGAGTTTCTTCATGCGCTTTACACCAATATGACCTAAACGGCAGTGCCACAAGTATGTTGCACTATCATTATCAACTTTGCATCTTTTAGCATCAATATTATGAATATGTGTATCACTAGGATCTAGATTCAATAAATTATTCACCTTGGGTGTATGACCACAGAAGGTTTGATTCATGTAAACAGAACAACAATTATTTTCTGACTTAAATGAATAATCGTATTGCAATAAACATGATCTAGTCATATTCATGCTTAACGCAAACACCAAATAACATTTATTTTAGGTTGAACACTAAACCCGAAGGTAGAGGGAGTGTGCGATGGTGATCGTATCAACCTTGGACTCATTTCCAACACAGACCGTCACTTCACTCTTAATTAGTCTCTGTTCATTCTGTAACTCCTGTTTATCCATAACATGTATATCATATATACCTTAGTTCACTTTGCCATCCTTCTTATCCGCCAAGTATTTGGGGTAGTTCCGCTTTCAGTGACCATTTCCTTTGCAGTAGAAGCACTCAATTCAGGCTTGGGTCTAGCTTTGGGCTTCTTCATGGGAGTGGCAACTTGCTTTGCCCTTTTACTCGAAACTAGTGGTCTTGTCAACCACCAACACTTGATGCTCCTTCTTGATTTCTATCTTCACCGACTTCAGCATTGCGAAGAGCTCGGGAATTTTTTTCGTCATCCCTTGCATATTATAGTTCATCACGAAGTTCTAGTAGCTTGGTGATAGTGACAAGAGAACTCTGTCAATCTCTATCTTATCTGGAAGATTAACTCCCACTTGATTCAAGCGATTGTAGTACCCAGACATTCTAAGCACATGCTCACTGGCTGAGCTATTCTCCTCCACCTTGTAGGCAAAGTACTAGTAAGAGGTCTCATACCTCTCCACACGGGCATGAGTCTAAAATACCAATTTCAGCTCTTGGAACATCTCATATGCTTTGTGGCGTTCCAAACATTTTTTAAATCCTTGTTCTAAGCCGTAAAGCATGGTGCACTAAACTATCAAGTAGTCATCATACCAAGCTTGTCAAACATTCATAACGTCTGCATATGCTCCTTTAATAGCTCTGTCACCTAGCGGTGCATCAAGGACATAATTCTTCTGTGCAGCAATGAGGATAATCCTCAGATCACGGACCCAGTCCGCATCAACTATCATATTTCAACTTTTCTCTAGGAACATATCAAAAATATACAGGAGCTATTTCGCGAGCTATTGGTCTACAACATAGATACACAAATACTATCAGGACTAAGTTCATGATAAATTAAGTTCAATTAATCACATTACTTAAGAACTCCCACTTAAAAAGACATTCCTCAAGTCATCTAAGTGATACGTGATCCAAATCAACTAACCCATATCCGATCATCACATGAGATGGGGTAGTCATCAATGGTGAACATCTCTATGTTGATCATATCTACTATATGATTCACGTTCGACCCTTCGGTCTCCAGTGTTCTGAGGCCATGTCTATACATGCTAGGCTTGTCAAGTTTAACCCAAGTATTCCACATGTGCAAAACTGTCTTGCACCCGGTGTATGTGAACGTAGAGTCTATCACACCCGATCATCACGTGGTGTCTCAACATGAAGAACTGTAGCAATAGTGCATACTCAGGGAGAACACTTTTACCTTGAAATTTAGTTAAGGGGTCATCTTATAATGCTACCGCTATACTAAGCAAAATAAGATGCATAAAAGATAATCATCAGATGCAATCAAAATATGTGACATGATATGGCCATCATCATCTTGTGCTTTTGATCTCCATCTCCAAAGCAACGTCATGATCTCCATAGTCACCGCCTTGACACCTTGATCTCTATCGTTCCGTCCTGGTCGTCTCGCCAACTATTGCTTCTAGAACTATCGCTAATGCATAGTGATAAAGTAAAGCAATTACATGGAGTTTGCATTTCATACAATAAAGAGACAACCATAAGGCTCTTGCCGGTTGCCAGTAAATTTTACAAAACATGATCATCTCATACAATAACGTATATCACATCATGTCTTGACCATATCACATCACAACATGCCCCGCAAAAACAAGTTAGACGTCATCTACTTTGTTGTTGCAAGTTTTACGTGGCTGCTAAGGGCTTCTAGCAAGAACCGTTCTTACCTACACACCAAAACCACAGCGGTGATTTATCAGGTTTGCTGTTTTAACCTTCAACAAGGACCGGCCGTAGTCAAATTCGATTCAACTAAAGTTGGAGAAACAGACACCCCCAGCCACCTTTTTGCAAAACTAGTTGCATGTCTGTCAGTGGAACCGGTCTCATGAACGTGGTCATGTAAGGTTGGTCTGGGCCGCTTCATCCAACAATACCGCCGAATCAAAATAAGACATTGGTGGTAAGCAGTATGATGATCACCACCCACAACTCTTTGTGTTCTAATCATGCATATCATCTACACATAGACCTGGCTCGGATGCCACTGTTGGGAAACGTAGTATGCAATTTCAAAAAAAATCCTACGCTCAGCAAGATCTATCTTGGAGATGCAGAGCAACGAGAGGGGGAGAGTGTGTCCATGCACCCTCTTAGACCAAAAGCGGAAGCTCTTGACAACGCGGTTGATGTAGTCGAACTTCTTCTCGTTCCAACCGATCAAGCACCGAACGTACGACACCTTTGAGTTCTGCACACGTTCAGCTCGATGACGTCCCTCGAACTCTTGATCCAGCAAAGTGTCGAGGAAGTAGATGAGTTCCGTCAGCACGACGGCATGGTGATGGTGATGGTGAAGTGATCCGCGCAGGGCTTCACCTAAGCACTACGACAATATGACTGCAGGCGTAAACTGTGGAGGGGGGCGCCGCACACGGCTAACAATTGTTGGTGTGTGTTCTAGGCATCCCATCCCCACGTATATATAGGTGGGAGTGGAAGGAGACAGCCTTGGCGCGCCCCAAGTAGGAGGAATCCTACTTGGGGCCCTAGTCCAATTCGCCCCCCTACCATGTTTACCGGAGGGGAAAGGAAAGAGGAGGGAGGAGGGATGGAAGGGGGAGGCTGAATCCCTCCCCTTGCTTCTCTCTTCCCCTCTTTCCTTCCCCTCATGTGCAGCCCATATGGGGGGTGCGGCAGCTCTGATGGCTGCTGCGTTTTCCCCTCTTGGCCCATTAGGCCCATATCTTTGGCGGGGGTGCCCGGAACCCCTTCTAGTGACCCGATATGTACCTGGTACCCTCCAAAACACTTTCGGTGTCCGAATACTATCGTCCTATATATGAATCTTTACCTCTCGACCATTTCAAGACTCCTCATCGTGTCCGTGATCTCATTCGGGACTCTGAACAACATTCGGTCACCAAATCACATAACTCATATAACACAAAATCGTCATCAAACGTTAAGCGCGTGGACCGTACGGGTTCGAGAACTATGTAGACATGACCGAGACACCTCTCCGATCAATAACCAATAGTGGAACCTGGATGCTCATATTGGTTCTTACATATTCAATGGAGATCTTTATCGGACGAACCGTTATGACAACATACGCTATTCCCTTTGTCATTGGTATGTTACTTGCCTATGATTCGATCATCGGTATCTTCATACCTAGTTCAATCTCGTTACCGGCAAGTCTCTTTACTCGTTGCATAATGCAACATCCCGCAAGTAACTCATTAGTCACTTTGCTTGCAAGTCTTCTTATGATGTGCATGATACGTCTCCAACATATATAATTTTTTATTATTCCATGTTGTTATATTATCATTCTTGGATGTTTTATAATCATTTTATAGTCATTTTATATCATTTTTTAGTACTAACCTATTGACATAGTGTCAAGTGCCAGTTGTTGTTTTCTGCATGTTTTTTACATTGCAGGAAATCAATACCAAACAGAGTCCAAATGAAATGAGACTTTACGGAGAATTTTTTGGGACCAGAAGACACCCAATGGGCCAAGGCTGAGCCTGGGGGGGGTGCTCTGAGGGGAGCACAACCCACCAGGGTGCTCCAGGAGGCCCAGGTGCGCCCTAGTGGGTTGTGCCCACCTCTGGTGCCCCCCGGACCGCCTCTTTGCTCTATATATACCCCAATATTCTAGAAACCCTAGGGGAGTCGACAAAAATCAATTCCAGCCGCCGCAGAGTCCAGAACCACAACATCCAATCTAGACACCATCATGGAGGGGTTCACCACTTCCATTGGTGCCTCTCCGATGATGTGTGAGTAATTCTTTGTAGACCTTCGGGTCCATAGTTAGTAGCTAGATGGCTTCCTCTCTCGCTGAATTCTCAATACAATGGTCTCTTGGAGATCCATATGATGTAACTCTTTTTGCGGTGCTTTGTTGGGATCGGGTGAACTTTGAGTTTATGATCAGATCTTTCTTTTTATATCCATGAAAGTTATTTGAGTTTCTTTGATCTCTTTTATGCGTGATTACTTATAGCCTCGTATTTCTTCTCTGATATTTGGGTTTTGTTTGGCCAACTTGATCTATTTATCTTGCAATGGTAAGAGGTGCCCGGTAGTGGTTTCGATCTTACGGTGTTTTGCCAATTTCTGTCACCGTTACCCAAAATGGATTGACAACCCCTTTAATACGCCGGGTTGCGAGTAGTTGTTATTTGTGTGCAGGCGTCGCTTACGTGTTGTTGCTTGGTTCTCCTACTGGTTCGATAACCTTTGTCTCATCACTGAGGGAAATACCTACCGTCGTTGTGATGCATCATCCCTTCCTCTTTGGGGAAATACCGACGTAGCTTCAAGCCGCATCAGTGCATTATCGAGAGGGCCCAGAGACACCTCTCCGATACTCGAAGTGACAAATCCTAATCTTGATCTATGCCAACCCAATAGACACCTTCGGAGATACTTTTCGAGCATCTTTATAATCACCCAGTTATGTTGTGACATTTGATAGCACACAAGGTATTCCTCCGGTATCCGGGAGTTGCATAATCTCATAGTCGAAGGAATATGTATTTGACATGAAGAAAGCAATAGCAATAAAACTGAACAATCAATTGGCTAAGCTAACGGATGAGTCATGTCCATCACATCATTCTCATAATGATGTGATCCTGTTATCAAATGACAACTCATGTCCATGGTTAGGAAACCTTAACCATCTTTCATCTATGAGCTAGTCAAGTACAGGCTCACTAGGGACACAGTGTTTGACTATGTGTTCACACATGTATTAAAGTTTCCGATCAATACAATTCTAGCATGAATAATAAACATTTATCATGAATAAGGAAATATAAAATAACAACTTTATTATTGCCTCTAGGGCATATTTCCTTCAAAATACTCTTTGGGCTCTGGGTGTTTTGGGCTTTATCCTCGCAAGGGTTCCCTCTCAAAGGCTTCGGAGGAGGGTTGCTCTCAAACGATGAAAGCCGTGCACTAACTCTGAGCAACCACTGATTTATGGTGGAGGGGGTGGGCTATTTATTGCCAGGAAGCAACCCGGCACGATATGTCCAAAATGACCCTGGGTCACTAAGGAACCAACACGTGTCCAGCGATCGGATTTAAAACACACGTGGCATCTTGAATTGGGCTACAAGCAAAGCTGACTCATCCAACTCTGGATAAGATTTTCTCTCATTGTCTTCACTCCAAGACATAGGATTTGGGTTGAGTATCACATCAGTTTTCTCACTTTGTTCACTTGGAGCCCACTTAATAGTTTTGTGGTTCCTATAAATCAAGAAAGAAGAAAATGAAACTATGAAAGAAACTAAGTCTTCGCACTCCATTTACTTCAAGTGAATGTCGTCACACGTCATTATCTTCGACATGAATGTCTTCACGAACCACCATTGTCTTCAATGTCATCATACATTTTTAGGGGTCATCTCCGGTAGGTAAACTGAACCAATGAGGGACTTCTACCTATGTTATCATGTGAATCTCACAAACACATTAGTCCCTCAACCACGTTTGTCGTCAATACTCCAAAACCAACTAGGGATGGCACTAGATGCACTTACATTCTCCTCTTCGGCCACTGTAAGGGACTCAGGAGCCCTCACCCGCTTCGCTGAGTACGAGGGAAGCCCCAACTAGTTGTTGGCCCCTGGGACGTCCCTACAGTAAAAGAAAGTTCCCTGCCACCCATTGACGGAGTCAGGAAAGCTCATTTTCGGGAAGGCGCTGCCTCTCCTGACCTGGATTCCCAAACCCCGCATAGCTGGGTGACATTTGTCTTTGTGTCAGTCAGTGAATCCTTCTTCACGACCATCGATTGGCAGGTGAAGATGTGCTTGAAGAGGCCCCAATGCAGGGGGCAACCAATGAAGTTTTCGCAGAGAGAAATGAAAGCCACAAGACAAATGATGGCGTTTGGCGGAAGATGATGGAGATGTGCTCCGAAGTAATCCAAAAGGGCGAGAAAGAAGGGGTGCGGTGGCAAAGAGAAACTGCTCCTGATGTGGGACACCAGAAGGACACACTCGTCCTCCTGTGGCGCCGGCTCGACCTCTCCGGCCTTCGTGCGCCTCCATCCTCCCTGCGGGATCCGACCCTCCATGGCCAACTCCTCCAGATCCTTAACTTTGACGCGTGAAGGGATCCAATCCCCTGCCGCACCACCGTCCAGAGCGCCCGAGCTCGAGGACATGGCCTTCCCGGCCTTCTCCGCCTTGGCCATCGAGTCCTTCGCCATGGTTGTGAGTGTTGCAGTGCATCTGGCTAAAAGATTGGAAGCAAAGGAGCCGAGAGAAAGAAAAGGGGGTGTGGGGAATTATCGCTAGCGGCAATCCTTATATACCTCCGGTAAAGAATGCGCTGCGGATTCCCATCGCAGATCTCAGGATCGACGGCATCTGCGGCGTAGCCCCACACAGGAATGCATAGACACATAGCGGATTTCATGGGCGGAGATCGAGGCATTTCGCCCCCACTTTCCCCACTGACCCATGACGTTACCACTTCCGCGCGAGCACGATCTAATTCAAATCCCATGATTTCCACACCTAGTCAATCTGATTGATTGCCCGCTGTCCCTTTCCTAAAGGGCACCCATCAGCCGGAGTGACCACCCTCCGCGGGGACCCGTGCACTCGGTCACGTTAAACACCCAATTGAGGTTTCCTTCAGGATTGCTATGAGACGAGCTTGACGCCCTTCCAAGGGTTAACTTGGCCCTTTCACTAGGCTCCAAGGCGCATGACTCGTGAATCTGGACTCGTAGATGGCCCGTGCTGGTGTTCCCCCGGGATAAGGAGTGTCATTCCTTCGGAAAGTCAGCCCACGCGCCGGCATCGCCACTTGGGTTATAATGGCACGTACGCACTCGGACCCCAAGTCTGCCTCTCTCGAGAGTTGAATGAGTGCCACCAGATTTTCCTCGGCGATCAACAATACGAGGTCACCGGGGGAACCCTTTAGTCCAGAATCCGTTGGGTTTTTGTCCCAGGAATGGCGGGCTAGTACTCGGAAACATATTCCTAGTGTCGAGAAGTACTCGTATTTAACCGAAAGCTCGGTTCGCCCATCCTACAAAACCTCTACCGATTCGGGGGCTAATGATGAGGTCACCTAGTATAGGTAGGGTCAAGGGCCCATCATCTAGGGACCACCTAGGGCCCCACACCATCGTTGGAAGGTCCGAGGACCATCAAAGTGTCGATGTACATGATTCACTCGGACGCTTCAACTTCACTCGGACGCTCCGGATCCACTCGGACGCCCTATCCTCAGTCAGCACAGCCATCCTCACTCGGACAAGGAAGTACGTGGGAGCTACAATGGTCCAAGAATCCTAAGTATATCTTAAAGATGAGTCATAGCTACTGTCGGTGTCAAAACCGGCGGATCTCGGGTAGGGGGTCCCGAACTATGCGTCTAAGGCGGATGGTAACTGGAGGCGGGGGACACGAAGTTTACCCAGGTTCGGGCCCTCTCGATGGAGGTAATACCCTACTTCCTGCTTGATTGATCTTTATGATATGAGTATTACAAGAGTTGATCTACCACGAGATCGTAGAGGCGAAACCCTAGAAGCTAGCCTATGGTATGATTGCCCTCCGGTTTATATAGACACTGGAGGGGGCTAGGGTTACACAGAGTCGGTTACAAGGGAGGAGATCTACATATCCATATTGCCAAGCTTGCCTTCCACGCCAAGGAGAGTCCCATCCGGACACGGGTAGAAGTCTTCAATCTTGTATCTTCATAGTCCAACAGTCTGGCCAAAGGATATAGTCCGGCTGTCCGAGGATGATACGTCTCCAACGTATCTATAATTTTTGATTGCTCCATGCTATATTATCTATTGTTTTGGGAAATATTGGGCTTTATTATCCACTTTTATATTATTTTTGGGACTAACCTATTAACCGGAGGCCTAGCCCAGATTTGCTGTTTTATGCCTATTTCAGTGTTTCGAAGAAAAGGAATATAAGGCGGAGTCGAAACGGAACGAAATCAACTGGAGAAGTTATTTTTGGAAGGAAACCTACCGGATAGACTTGGACCCTACGTCAGAAAATGAAGGAGGTGCTCATGAGGGTAGGGGGCGCGCCCCCCCTACCTTGTGCCCCCCCCCTTCGGTCCATGGACGTACTCCTTTCACCCATATATACCTACGTATCCTAAAACTTCCAGAACAGAGATTAGATCTGGAGTTCCGCCGCCGCAAGCCTCTGTAGCCACCAAAAACCTCTCGGGACCCTGTTCCGGCACCCTGCCGGAGGGGGGAACCCTCACCGGTGGCCATCTTCATCATCCCGGCGCTCTCCATGACAAGGAGGGAGTAGTTCACCCTCGGGGCTGAGGGTATGTACCAATAGCTATGTGTTTCATCTCTCTCTCTCGTGTTCTTGATTTGGCACGATCTTGATGTATCGCGAGCTTTGCTATTATAGTTGGATCTTATGTTTCTTCTCCCCCTCTTCTCTCTTGTAATGGATTGAGTTTTAAAGATTTGAGAACACTTGATGTATGTCTTGCCGTGCATATCTGTGGTGACAATGGGATATCACGTGCCACTTGATGTATGTTTTGGTGACCAACTTGCGGGTTCCGCCCATGAACCTATGCATAGGGGTTGGCACACGTTTTCGTTGTGATTCTCCGGTAGAAACTTTGGGGCACTCTTTGAGGTTCTATGTGTTGGTTTGAATAGATGAATTGAGATTGTGTGATGCATATCGTATAATCATACCCACGGATACTTGAGGTGACAATGTAGTATCTAGGTGACATTAGGGTTTTGGTTGATTTGTGTCTTAAGGTGTTATTCTAGTACGAACTCTAGGGCTGTTTGTGACACTTATAGGAATAGCTCAACGGATTGATTGGAAAGAATAACTTTGAGGTGGTTTCATACCCTACCATAATCACTTCGTTTGTTCTCCACTACTAGTGACTTTGGAGTGACTCTTTGTTGCATGTTGAGGGATAGTTATATGATCCAATTATGTTATTATTGTTGAGAGAACTTGCACTAGTGAAAGTATGAACCCTAGGCCTTGTTTCCTATCATTGCAATACCATTTACGCTCACTTTTACCGCTTGTTACCTTGCTGTTTTTATATTTTCAGTTTACAAAAACCTATATCTACCATCCATATTGCACTTGTATCACCATCTCTTCGCCGAACTAGTGCACCTATACAATTTACCATTGTATTGGGTGTGTTGGGGACACAAGAAACTCTTTGTTATTTGGTTGCAGGGTTGCTTGAGAGAGACCATCTTCATCCTACGCCTCCCACGGATTGATAAACCTTAGGTCATCCACTTGAGGGAAATTTGCTACTGTCCTACCAACCTCAGCACTTGGAGGCCCAACAGCGTCTACAAGAAGAAGGTTGTGTAGTAGACATCAAGCTCTTTTCTGGCACCGTTGCCGGGGAGGCTAGGTAAGTGAAGGTATATCTTTAGATCTTGCAATCAAATCTTTTTGTTTCTTGTTTTAGCACTAGTCTAGTTTATAGAAGAAAAATACCAAAAAATGGAATTGAGTTTGTCTCATATGCTTCATCTTTTTAATGTCTTTCGTGAAAATGATGGGAAGGAAAACTGTGCTCAAGTACTAGAAGAAGAATTACATAGAATGCTTGGCATGAAATATGTGAATGATGAGCATGATTGCAATGTTGTTAGTATGAATTCCTTGAATATCCATGATGCTAATGATATGCAAAGCCACAAGCTTGGGGAAGCTATGTTTGATGAAGATGATATTTTTTGTCCCCCAAGCTTTGATGAGCAAATTTACTATGATGAAAGCATGCCTCCTATCTATGATAATTATTGTGATGACACGTATGCTTTAAAGAATAACGATAACCATGAAACTTGTCATCTTGATCTTAATTTTGAATCATATGATAGTTATTTTGTTGAGTTTGCTCCCACTACTATTCATGAGAATAAATTTGCTTATGTGTAGAGTAGTAAAATTTCTATGCTAGTAGATCATGAAAATAATGTTTTAGGTTCTAGTTATATTGTTGAATCCATTCATGATGCTACTGAAAATTATTATGAGAGAGGATCATATGCTTCTACATATTGCAATAATATCAAGTTTCCTCTCTGTGTGCTTAGAATCTTGAAGTTATGCTTGTTTTACCTTCCTATGCAAGTTTATTATTGTTCCCATAAGTTGTTTGCTCAAAAAATCCCTATGCATAGGAAGTGGGTTAGACTTAAATGTGCTAGTCATATTCTTCATGATGCTCTCTTTATGTTTCAATTCTTATCTCTTATGTGAGCATCATTGAAATCATCATGCCTAGCTACGGGCGTTAAACGATAGCTCTTGTTGGGAGGCAACCCAATTTTATTTTAGTTTCTTGCTTTTTGGTTCTGCTTAGGAATAACTAATCCATCTAGCTTCTGTTTAGATGTGGTTTTATGTTTTAATTAGTGTTCGTGCCAGGTAGAACATTTGGGAAGACTTGGGTGTAGTCTTTATGATCATGTTGTAAAAAACATAAACTTTAGCGCTCACGAGATTACCTAGAACTTTTTACTGGAGAGTGCTATTTAGTTGATTATTTTTGCATATGATTACTAGACGTACAAATTCCTCAGGTCCACCAATTTATTTTCGAACTTTTTGGAGTTCAAAAGTTTGCGTTAGTTACAGATTACTACAGATTCTTCTGTTTTTGACAGATTCTGTTTTTCATGTGTTGTTTGCATATTTTGATGACCCTATGGCTAGTAAAATAGTTTATAAACCATAGAGAAGTTAGAATATAGTAGGTTTAACACAAATATAAATAAAGAATGAGTTCATTACAGTACCATGAAGTGGTGTTTTGTTTTCTTTCGCTAACGGAGCTCACGAGTTTTCTGTTAAGTTTTGTGTTGTGAAGTTTTGAAGTTTTGGGTAAAGATTCGATGGACTATGGAATAAGGAGTGGCAAGAGCCTAAGCTTGGGGATGCCCAAGGCACCCCAAGGTAATATTCAAGGATAACCAAGCATCTAAGCTTGGGGATGCCCCGGAAGGCATCCCCTCTTTTGTCTTCATTCATCGATAACTTTACTTGGAGCTATGTTTTTATTCACCACATGATATGTGTTTTGCTTGGAGCGTCATTTTATTTTATTTAGCTTTTCTTGCTGTTTGAATAAAGTACTAAGATCTGAAATTATTAAATGGGAGAGCCTTCACATAGTTGAATAATTATTTGACTACTCATTGATCTTCACTTATATCTTTCGGAGTAGTTTGTTGTTTGCTCTAGTGCTTCACTTATATCTTTTAGAGCATGGTGGTAGTTTTATTTTGAAGAAATAGATGAACTATCATGCTTCACTTATATTATTTTGAGAGTCTTTGGATTATCATGGTAATTTGCTTAAATAATCATAATATGCTAAGCATAAAAGATTTGTAAGAATTCTTATGAGTGTGTTGAATACTAAGAAAAGTTTGATGCTTGATGATTGTTTTGAGATATGGAGGTGATAATATTAAAGTCATGCTAGTTGAGTAGTTGTGAATTTGAGAAATGCTTGTGTTGCAGTTTGCAAGTCCCGTAGCATGCACGTACGGTAAACTTTATGTAACAAATTTGAAACATGAGGTGTTATTTGATTGTCCTCCTTATGAGTGGCGGTCGGGGACGAGCGATGGTCTTTTCCTACCAATCTATCCCCCTAGGAGCATGCACGTAGTGCTTTGGTTTTTGATGGCTTGTAGATTTTTGCAATAAGTATATGAGTTCTTTATGACTAATGTTGAGTCCATGGATTATACGCACTCTCACCCTTCCATCATTGCTAGCCTCTTCGGTACCATGCATTGCCCTTTCTCGCATTGAGAGTTGGTGCAAAATTCGCCGGTGCATCCAAACCCCTTGATATGATACGCTCTTTCACACATAAACCTCCTTATATCTTCCTCAAAACAGCCACCATACCTACCTATTATGGCATTTCCATAGCCATTCCGAGATATATTGCCATGCAACTTTCCACCATACCGTTCTTCATGACACATTCATCATTGTCATATTGCTTAGCATGATCATGTAGTTGACATAGTATTTGTGGCAAAGCCACCATTCATAATTCTTTCATACATGTCACTCTTGTTTCATTGCATATCCCGGTACACCACCAGAGGCATTCATATAGAGTCATACTTTGTCCTAAGTATCGAGTTGTAATCATTGAGTTGTAAATAAATAGAAGTGTGATGATCATCATTCAATAGAGCATTGTCCCAAAAAAAAGAGAAAGGCCAAAGAAAAAAAAGGCCCAAAAAAATAAAAAAAAATAAAAAAAGGAAAATAAAAAGGGGCAATGCTACTATCCTTTTTTACCACACTTGTGCTTCAAAGTAGCACCATGATCTTCATGATAGAGAGTCTCTTGTTTTGTGATTTTCATATACTAGTGGGAATCTTTCATTATAGAACTTGGCTTGTATATTCCAACGATGGGCTTCCTCAAATGCCCTAGGTCTTCGTGAGCAAGCAAGTTGGATGCACACCCACTTAGTTTCTTTTGTTAGGCTTTCATACATTTATAGCTCTAGTGCATCCGTTGCATGCCAATCCCTACTCCTTGCATTAACATCAATCTATGGGCATCTCCATAGCCCATTGATTAGCCTCGTTGATGTGAGATCTACTCCTTTTTTGTATTCTCCACATAACCCCCATCATCATATTCTATTCCACCCATAGTGCTATATCCATGGCTCACGCTCATGTATTGCGTGAAGGTTTATGAGTTTGAGATTATTAAAGTATGAAACAATTGCTTGGCTTGTCATCGGGGTTGTGCATGATGAGAGCATTCTTGTGTGACGAAAATGGAGCATGACTAAACTATATGATTTTGTAGGGATGAACTTTCTTTGGCCATTTTATTTTGAGAACACATGATTACTTAGTTAGTATGCTTGAAGTATTATTATTTTTATGTCAATATGAACTTTTGTCTTGAATTTTCCGGATCTGAATATTCATATCACAAGTAAGAAGAATTACATTGAAATTATGCCAACTAGCATTCCACATCAAAAATTATCTTTTTTATCATTTACCTACTCGAGGACGAGCAGGAATTAAGCTTGGGGATGCTTGATACGTCTCAACCGTATCTATATTTTTTTGATTGCTCCATGCTATATTATCCACTGTTTTGGGCAATATTGGGCTTTATTATTCACTTTTATATTATTTTTGGGACTAACCTATTAACCGGAGGCCCAACCCAGATTTGCTGTTTTTTACCTATTTCAGTGTTTCGAAGAAAAGGAATATCAGACGGAGTCGAAACGGAACGAAATCAACTGGAGAAGTTATTTTTGGAAGGAAACCTACCGGATAGACTTGGACCCTACGTCAGAAGATGAAGGAGGTGCTCACGAGGGTAGGGGCGCGCGCACCCCCCTGGGGCACGCCCCCCTGCCTCGTGCCCCCCCCTTCGATCCACCGACATACTCCTTTCACCCATATATACCTATGTATCCTAAAACTTCCAGAAAAGAGATTAGATCTGGAGTTCCGCCGCCGCAAGCCTCTGTAGCCACCAAAACCCTCTCGGGACCCTGTTCCGGCACCCTGCCGGAGGGGGGAACCCTCACCGGTGGCCATCTTCATCATCCACGCACTCTCCATGACGAGGAGGGAGTAGTTCACCCTCGGGGCTGAGGGTATGTACCAGTAGCTATGTGTTTGATCTCTCTCTCTCGTGTTCTTGATTTGGCACGATCTTGATGTATCGCGAGCTTTGCTATTATAGTTGGATCTTATGTTTCTTCTCCCCCTCTTCTCTCTTGTAATGGATTGAGTTTCCCCTTTGAAGTTATTTTATCGGATTGAGTCTTTAAAGATTTGAGAACACTTGATGTATGTCTTGCCGTGCGTATCTGTGGTGACAATGGGATATCACGTGCCACTTGATGTATGTTTTGGTGACCAACTTGCGGGTTCCGCCCATGAACCTATGCATAGGGGTTGGCACACGTTTTCGTCGTGATTCTCCGGTAGAAACTTTGGGGCACTCTTTGAGGTTCTATGTGTTGGTTTGAATAGATGAATTGAGATTATGTGATGCACATCGTATAATCATACCCACGGATACTTGAGGTGACAATGGAGTATCTAGGTGACATTAGGGTTTTGGTTGATTTGTGTCTTAAGGTGTTATTCTAGTACGAACTCTAGGGCTGTTTGTGACACTTATAGGAATAGCTCAACGGATTGATTGGAAAGAATAACTTTGAGGTGGTTTCGTACCCTACCATAATCTCTTCGTTTGTTCTCCGCTATTAGTGACTTTGGAGTGACTCTTTGTTGCATGTTGAGGGATAGTTATATGATCCAATTATGTTATTATTGTTGAGAGAACTTGCACTAGTGAAAGTATGAACCCTAGGCCTTGTTTCCTATCATTGCAATACCATTTACGCTCACTTTTACCGCTTGTTACCTTGCTGTTTTTATATTTTAAGTTTACAAAAACCTATATCTACCATCCATATTGCACTTGTATCACCATCTCTTCGCCGAACTAGTGCACATATAAAATTTACCATTGTATTGGGTGTGTTGGGGACACAAGAGACTCTTTGTTATTTGGTTGCAGGGTTGCTTGAGAGAGACCATCTTCATCCTACGCCTCCGATGGATTGATAAACTTTAGGTCATCCACTTGAGGGAAATTTGCTACTGTCCTACAAACCTCTGCACTTGGAGGCCCAACAACGTCTACAAGAAGAAGGTTGTGTAGTATACATCAGAGGACCCCCTAATCCAGGACTCCCTTAGTAGCCCCCGAACTAGGCTTCAATGGCGATGAGTCCGGCGCACAGATTGTCTTCGGCATTGCAAGGCGGGTTCTTCTCCAAATTCCGAATACTTGTTTGAGTAGTGTCCAACTTCCCATAAATGTTGCACTCCTTGGCTTCCGCGCCTAATAATGGATATCCTCCACGCGTCGAGAGAATGTGAGAAGTCGGGGCATTGTTACAATTGCCACCCTAGCCATGTGGGTAAATCATCTATTAAAGAGACGGGGATTCTCATATCCAGATCACACCATCCTCCCACAGCGAGTATCCATCGGAGCGCGCCCGAAAAAAATCCATTCCAACATGGCCGGTCCTCGTAGCTCCTCCTCTCGCTCACGTAGCCCTAAGCGTGGCAATTGGAAGAAGTGTTCCGTCCCCCACAGCCAATTAGTAGAGTTACAGACCCAGGGGTTTCTCCCTCCAGCGTATATGGTCCCCGTTCGAGCCGGGCTCGCCACCTATAACGGCGGGGAGCAAGCGGAGATCTTTCCCAGCCCATCCATGGGGGAGCGGGTATGCCTCGTATCTTACTTATTAAGAGGGCTTGGATTTCCAATTCATCCGTTCCTCCGCAGGCTCCTGGAGTTCTATGGCCTCCAGCTGCATAATTTCACTCCCACCTCCATATTACACATAGCTGGCTATGTCGCCCTTTGCGAGCTGTTTCTGGGCTACGAAGCTCATTTCGAGCTATGGAAGAGGCTATTCTGCCTCGTACCCCGTACACAGGAGGGGTCAGTATACCAAGTGGGCGGAGCCGAAATATGGTGCATCGCCGGGACCGGATACCTGTCCCGTACTCTGAACAAGACATCCGAGGACTGGCCTTCGGAGTGGTTTTATATGGAGGACGTCCCCCTTCCGGACCCTATTCGGATGGGCCTCCCTGAGTTCGACAACGCTCCCCTGAAGAAACGCCGCAGCTGGCGCCCTCGGAGCCCTCAGGAGGAAGGTAATGGAGAAGTCCTTTACCTGATGGGCCGGATAAAAATGCTGGCTCAATCAAGACTGACAATAATCGAGGTTATGTCAATATGTATAAGGCGGGGGGTACAGCCACTTCAATATCGAGGGCACCCCATGTGGCACTTTAACGGGGAGGATGATGCCACCCGCTGCGGGCGTAAGGGACCGGACTCAGTTGCTGCTGTAGCAAAAATCCTATCCGATTTGTACAAGGGAGAGGAAGAGGAGTTCATCCGCATTAAGCCACGGGATGGATTCTCCATGTATAACCCTCCAAGCTGGGTGAGCCATCACTTTTTACTCCCAACCTTCCCGCATTCTTTGTCATAAGTACTTACCTTACCGTTTCATGGCAGGAACTGCAAAACGCTGTAAGGGAGATCCACAACCCACCTCCACAATCGGAGGACCCTGACCGGGCCCTCGATCCCTGACTCGAAGAGGATCCGGACATATTTGTGGAGCTAATCGACAGGACATCCTATCAATTGAGCTGCGATGATGCCATAGTGGCCATCACAACCGACTATCCTGGGCTACTCCCTGCATCGCATGTAAGTAAAACCAGAGTCCCAACTTCCGAGAAGGATCCCCTTTTCTGCACTTCACCTACCGTACACATATGGTGTCTTACAGGGAAGGCCCTCGAGACGCCATGCCGAACCCGTAGTGACTCGCCAACAAGGGGCAGCGAAGCCGGGTAGGCTAAAAAGGAAGGCGGTCAGGACTGAGACGCCGTCGCAGAGGTATGATACAGAACCTTGCTCCGTGGTTGTCGTCTTTTAAAGTATAATAACGTCCATGTTTCCTAGTAGGAAAAACGCTCGCCGGACTATATCCGAAGAGGTTGCCGATCACGCCTCTACAAGTCGGGCTCCAGGGCCGGACATAGAGGCGGAAGCAAACACGGGGCGAACGTCGGATGTTCCTCCTACAGAGGATGCGGATAGATTATCCGCTACAAATTCCGAAGTGGAGATCTCCATGAATCACAGGCATCGTCGGGCCGTCCTTCGTGACGCTTGTTTCTCCCAAGAGGAGTTTGATGCCTTCAACTCAAGAGACGCGTACATCCGTGCTGATCAAAATGGTCTTGCTAGAGCCACAGACCAGTATGTAAAGGATATACGGGTAAGAAAATCTGATGATTATATATATCAGTAGCCCCTGAGACTTGAAACAGTTGACACAACTGATTTAAGGATCATTATTCGTGCAGGTTCTTACAGAAAAGAATACCCAATTGTCTCAAGAGCTGGAAGAGTGCCAAGCCCAGCGACGGGCCGCAGATGCCGCGCTGAAGGAGTCCGAGAAGGCCCCCTCTGGTAACACTTGTCTTTATTGCAAAGAATGACAGGTACCAGATAGTATGCGGCATGCATGCAAATCTAACAATAGATTCTACAGATGACCCCGGAGTGAATCCGGAGGTCGTGATAGGGAACGAGCCGCATGCCCAACGACAGCTAAAGGCTGGTGAGCGCGTGCTTAAAAAGGTTAGGCAGGAGAAAAACACTCTCCAAGATGCCAATATCCAGCTGAGCGTGGAACTGAAGGATGTTTGGCCCCAGCTTGCTGACTCCGTAAAGGAGAACGGGAGGCTTCGACGCGGCATTTTCAGTGAGTGCTTGAACGAACTTTTTAAAGAGTTCGGTGAAGAAACCGGCTAACAAACTTATATCTGCAGGTATGCTGACGGGTCGTCCTGAGAAGGAGATGCCCGGGTCCGCGGGTGATCTTCTGCCAGAGCTCTCACAACTGCACGAACAAGTTCGGCAGGTGATGAAGGGCATTGCCCAAGCCTTGTGGCCATCCGCCTCTCTGCCCGGAGGCATGGGGGAGCTTGTAGAGAAGCTCAGGGAGCGCGGCGGTGCTTCCGATTATGAAAGATATCAGCCTGCCAATAAGGTGCGAGGGAAGCCTGGGCCATGGTGAAGACGCGGTATACCAAGGCTGACCCTAACCACATGGCTGAGGTCAGACCTGTGGGGCCTGACGGGAAGGAGATCCCCGTCATTTTGGTGTATGACAAAGTAGAATTAGCCGCAAAGTTTTCCCAACAGGATTGTAGGCTAGACAGCCTGTTGGATGATATAGAAGAAGAATTTAGTCAGTCTAAGTCGCCGTGTACTTCAAGTGACATATATTGTCCCTAGCCGGATTGTAAATCATTTGTCATGGCGGACCTTGTCGCTTTGACCTCTGGACCCAATAGTCTGGAGTGTATCCGAATATCCGCTCAATTATGTAAAAACTGGGAACGCGTGGAAACCAGGCGTAGGGGTCATAAGTGCTTGAACAGACAAGTACCCAACTAGTTATTTTATATTACATGGATAGTAAGAAACATCTTCCAGGGAGAATAGTTCCGTTAAGGGTTCCTTTCCCTGGGTACGCATGCCCTAATGTGCATGTCCGAACTGCGAAAAGAGACGCGGGCTATAAACATTTGGGCATGTATTAAAATAAATAAAAGTCATCTTTTGTTCACCAACCGAGTATTCCCTTAAGAATGCTAGCTTTCAGCTTCACCCAGTCTGCGGTACACATCTGGTTGACCCGGCAGTAACAATCGCAGAGGTGCTCCCCTTATGCCCTAGCCAAACTAACGGGAACGTAGGGCATAAACACAAGAGCCAGGCAACCCAGCTTGCGCAAACTTAAGTCATATCAATCCATATAATGGCGAAAAAAGGTACATGTGGAAGGATAACACATGTTTGGGGCATAGATCCCGGAAAATAGTTATATTAAGCTTCTATATAAGAAGCCCCCCAAGTATAATGAGTGTGGTTAGCGCGTCAATATTGTGTAGTCAAGACACAATTTAGCCTTTTAAGGCCTTGAAGAAAAGGAAAAAAGAGAGATAAAAGACAGATGACGGATATTAAAAAATTGGCGGAGGTAAGGAGACGAACATAGAGTCCGACACTAGGCGTAGAACCTTCGGAGTCTGGCTGCGTTCCATGGGTTTGGCTCGAGTGGATTGTCCAATGCATCCCACAGACGGTACGCTCCACCGGTCAGAACCTGGTCAATAATGAAGGGACCTTCCCATTTGGGCTTGAGCTTGTTCTTTTTCTTCTCCGGTAGGCGTAGAACAAGTCCGCCAACGTTATAGGTTTTGGCCCGTACTTCTCTGCTTTGATACCTTCGAGCATGTTGCTGATAGAATGCGGAACGGGCTTTTGCCACGTCACGCTCCTCCTCCAGGGCGTCCCAACTGTCCTGCCGATCAAGCTCGGCTTCTTTCTCTTCATACATGCGTACTCGAGGTGAGTCATGGATTATGTCGCAGGGCAGTACCGCCTCTACGCCGTACACCATAAAAATGGTGTGTATCCGGTAGTGCGATTCGGCGTGGTCTGCAGCCCTCATAATACGGAGTCGAGCTCCTCTACCCAGTGCGTGTTTGATTCCTTTAAGGACCGCACTAGTCTGGGTTTAATGACGCTCATGATAAGACCATTTGCTCGCTCGACTTGACCGTTAGTTTGCGGGTGATAGACAGAAGCATAATCGAGCCTAATGCCCATGTTGCTGCACCAAAGTTTTACCTCGTCGGCTGTAAACTTCGAGCCGTTATCTGTGATGATGCTATGGGGGGCGCCATAACGGTGTACAAACCCAGATATGAAGTCTATCACTGGTCCGGATTCGGCCATTTTAACTGGTTTGGCTTCTATCCATTTGGTGAATTTATCCACCATGACCAATAAGTATTTTTTTCTTATGGCTTCCCCCTTTGAGGGGTCCGACCATATCGAGCCCCCATACCGCAAAGGGCCAAGTAATGGGGATTGTTTGGAGGGCGGTAGGCGGCATATGGCTTTGGTTTGCAAAAAGCTTGCAACCGACGCAACATTGGACAAGGTCCTGTGCGTCTGCTTGGGCCGTCGGCCAGTAGAAACCTGACGTAAGGCCTTGCTTACAAGGGCCTGAGCTGCGGCGTGGTGGCCGCCAAGTCCAGCATGAATTTCTTCCAAAATTTTCCGCCCTTCCTCTTCGGAGATGCACCTTTGAAGGACTCCGGTGGCGCTTTTCTTATAGAGCTCTCCTTCGTGGACCTTGTAGGCTTTAGCCCACCGCACAATGCAACGTGCCACGTTTGGGTCCTCCGGTAGTTCCTGCCTAGTTAGGTAGGCCAGGATGGGTTCTGTCCACGGGGAAATGACAGCCATAATCACGTGGGCGGAAGGTGTTATTTCAATGGCAGAGCCTCCGATTACGTCAGAGTGTTCGGTATCTGGTGTTGTGGCCAAGTCCGGACTGTTGTTGCCGGTCTCTCCTTCCCATACCACGGATGGCTTAAACAGCCTTTCCAAGAAGATATTGGGTGGGACAGGGTCGCTCTTAGCGCCGATGCGGGCGAGGATGTCCGCCGCTTGATTGTTTTCTCGGACCACATGGTGGAATTCGAGCCCCTCGAACCGAGCTGACATCTTGAGGACGGCGTTGTGGTAAGCCGCCATTTTTGGATCCTTTGCGTCAAAGTCTCCATTTATCTGAGATATTGCGAGGTTCGAGTCCCCCCACACCTCTAGGCGTTGAATGCCCATGGAGACTGCCATCCGGAGACCGTGTAACGGGGCCTCATATTCTTCCGCATTGTTGGAGTTTGTGTATAGTATTTGGAGTATGTACTGGACTATATCTGCGGTGGGGGATGTCAGGATGACACCAGCCCCCAGACCCGCCAGCATTTTGGAGCCGTCGAAGTGCATGATCCAATTGTAGTACGCGCCTTATCACTAGTAGAAAACAGGGCTTTGGTCCAGGCCGGGTCAGCCCATTAGTCCCGGTTCGTGAGCCCAGGGGGCCGGCTGGGCCACGTGGGCCATTGGTCCCGGTTCATCTGGACCTTTTGGTCCCGGTTAGTGGGATGAACCGGGACCAATGGGCCTCGCTCCTGGCCCACCACCATTGATCTCGGTTGGTGGCTTGAACCGGGACCAAAGGCTCCCCTTTAGTCCCGGCTCATGTCACCAACCGGGACCAATGAGGTGCCTATATATACCCCTCGCTCGCGAGCAGAGCACCCCAGTGCTCTGTTTTTCTCTGGCCGAGGGGGAGAGTGCTTGGTGGTGCTCTAGCTCACCTCCTATGCACACAAGGTGTTTGATGGAATGCCCGAGCCACACTACTTAAGCTTTCTCCTCTCCAAGCTCGACCTCCAAACTCCATTTTCCATAGTATTTGTCTAGGTTTAGCGGTCCGTCACGCCCCGTCCCCGTCTTCACCGCCGTCGATCACCCGCGCCGAGCTCATCGCCGGCACCACCGTGGTGAGCCTCTTGTTTTATCTTCTTTCTGAAAGGAAAAATATTATTACTTGTATGTTTACATAGATACTTGTATTATTTTCTTACTTTTATTATTGCATCTTATATAGTGCGATGGTTTTGGTATCCGCCCCCGTCGGCCCTCGTCCTGTCTATGATTCGGACGTGGTATATATATTATATTTATAACTATTGGTTCATTTATTGTTTATGAAAATTATGCCGACCAACGTGACATAGATTTTATTTATGTAGGATGTATGTGAATCGGAAATGCCAACCGACCCTATTGTCCAGAGGTTAAATTTAGTTGAAGAAGAAAACAATTGGTTGAAGGAAAAAATAAAAAAAATTGAGGAGGAGAAGATGATATTGGAGTTGCATGTTGCGATGTCGTCGATGATCACAAGATCAAGATGGATGCAATGCGCTTGAAGATTAGAAAGATTAGAAAATATGCCATTCATACCAAGGCTTGGTATCATTATGCCGTTGGATCAATTGTTACCTTGGTTGCGATTATGATCGCATTTGTTTTCGCATTGAAATGTTTTACATAGTTTCAATGTATGGTTTAATTAATTAGATGCTCTGGAGAGCTATATGTTGTTAGATGAGAACTATGTATGCACTTTGGTTTTAATGTGATGATGAACTTCTATTAATTTGGACATTTAAATATATATAATGCACGCAGATGAACCGGCAATGGATGTACGGTGATAGACACACCCGCGAGTACATTAAGGGCGTGCATGAGTTTCTCGATGCGGCTGAGGCAAACAAGCAGAATGGTTTTATGTGTTGTCCATGCACTGAATGTGGGAATACGAGGTCTTACTCTAACCAGAAAATCCTTCACTCCCACCTGCTTTACAAGGGTTTCATGCCACACTATAATGTCTGGACGAGGCACGGAGAAATAGGGGTTATGATGGAAGACGGCGAAGAAGAGTACGATGACAACTATGTGCCCCCTGAATACGGTGATGCTGCAACGGGGGGAGCTGGTGAAGATCAAGAGGAGCCAGACGATGTGCCCAATGATGCTGCAATGGGTGAAGCTTCTAAAGATCAAGAGGAACCAGACGATGTGCCCGATGATGATGATCTCCGCCGGGTCATTGTCGATGCAAGGACGCAATGCGAAAGTCAAAAGGAGAAGCTGAAGTTCGATCGCATGTTAGAGGATCACAAAAAAGGGTTATACCCCAATTGCGAAGATGGCAACACAAAGCTCGGTACCGTACTAGAATTGCTGCAGTGGAAGGCAGAGAATGCTATGGCTGACAAAGGATTTGAGAAGCTACTGAAAATATTGAAGAAGAAGCTTCCAAAGGATAACGAATTACCCGACAGTACATACGCAGCAAAGAAGGTCGTATGCCCTCTAGGATTGGAGGTGGAGAAGATACATGCATGCCCTAATGACTGCATCCTCTACCGCGGTGCATACAAGGATCTGAACGCATGCCCGGTATGTGGTGCATTGCCGTATAAGATCAGACGAGATGACCCTGGTGATGTTGACGGTGAGCCCCCCAGGAAGAGGGTTCCTGCGAAGGTGATGTGGTATGCTCCTATAATACCATGGTTGAAACGTCTGTTCAGAAACGAAGAGCATGCCAAGTTGATGCGATGGCATAGTGAGAACCGAAAGAAAGATGGGAAGTTGAGAGCACCCGCTGACGGGTCGCAGTGGAGAAAAATCGAGAGAAAGTATTGGGATGAGTTTGCAAAGGACCCAAGGAATGTATGGTTTGCTTTAACCGCGGATGGCATTAATCCTCTCGGGGAGCAGAGCAGCAATCACAGCACCTGGCCCGTGACTCTATGTATGTATAACCTTCCTCCTTGGATGTGCATGAAGCGGAAGTTCATTATGATGCCAGTTCTCATCCAAGGCCCTAAGCAACCCGGCAACTAAATTGATGTGTACCTAAGGCCATTAGTTGAAGAACTTTTACAGCTGTGGAATGGAAACGGTGTATGCACGTGGGATGAGCACAGACAGGAGGAATTTAACCTTAAGGCGTTGTTGTTCATGACCATCAACGATTGGCCCGCTCTCAGTAACCTTTCAGGACAGACAAACAAAGGATACCACGCATGCACACACTGTTTAGATGAAAATGAAAGTATATACCTGGACAAATGCAGGAAGAATGTGTACCTGGGCCATCATCGATTTCTTCCGACCAACCATCAATGTCGAAAGAAAGGAAAGCATTTCAAAGGTGAGGCAGATCACCGGAAGAAGCCCGCCATGCGCACCGGTGATCACGTGCTTGCTATGGTCAATGATTTACACTACATAATCTTTGGAAAGGGTCCCGGTGGACTAGCTGTTCCGAATGATGCTGAGGGACACGCACCCATGTGGAAGAAGAAATCTATATTTTGGGACCTACCCTACTGGAAAGACCTAGAGGTCCGCTCCTCAATCGACGTGATGCACGTGATGAAGAACCTTTGCGTGAACCTGCTAGGCTTCTTGGGCGTGTATGGGAAGACAAAAGATACACCTGAAGCATGGGAGGACCTGCAACGTTTGCACAAAAAAGACGGCATGCCTCCGAAGCAGTATAAAGGTCCTACCAGCTACGCTCTTACGAAAGAAGAGAAAGAAATCTTCTTTGAATGCCTTCTCGGTATGAAGGTCACGACTGGCTTCTCGTCGAATATAAAGGGAATAATAAATATGCCAGAGAAAAAGTTTCAGAACCTAAAGTCTCATGACTACCACGTGATTATGATGCAACTGTTTTCGGTTGCATTGAGGGGGCTTCTACCGGAAAACGTCCGATTAGCCATTGTGAAGCTATGTGCATTCCTCAATGCAATCTCTCAGAAGGTGATCGATCCAGAAATCGTACCAAGGCTAAGGAGTGATGTGGTGCAATGTCTTGTCAGTTTCGAGCTGGTGTTCCCACCATCCTTCTTCAATATCATGACGCACGTCCTAGTTCATCTAGTCAACGAGATTGTCATCCTGGGGCCCGTAGTTCTACACAATATGTTCCCCTTTGAGAGGTTCATGGGAGTCCTAAAGAAATATGTCCGTAACCGCGCTAGGCCAGAAGGAAGCATCTCCATGGGCCATCAAACAGAGGATGTTATCGGGTTTTGTGTTGACTTCATTCCTGGCCTTAAGAAGATAGGTCTCCCTAAATCGCGGTATGAGGGGAGACTGAATGGAAAAGGCACTCTTGGATGAGACTCAATAATATGCAGGGACGGATATTCTTGGTCTCAAGCAAACTACACAGTTCTACAGAACTCTACCTTGGTGACCCCGTATGTCGATGAACACAAGAACAGTCTGCGCTCCAAACACCCGGAGCAGTGCGACGACTGGATTACATGTGAACACATCAGGACTTTCAGCAGTTGGTTGGAAATACATCTCAGAGGTGACAACACTGTTTGTGATGAGTTGTACTTGTTGTCCAGGGGACCATCTTTGACTGTATTGACTTACAAAGGATACGAGATAAATGGGAATACATTTTACACGATCGCCCAAGATCAAAAGAGCACCAACCAAAACAGCGGTGTCCGCTTTGATGCAGCAACTGAGAGCGGAAAGGACACATATTATGGTTACATAGTGGACATATGGGAACTTGACTATGGACCTGATTTTAAGGTCCCTTTGTTTAAGTGCAAATGGGTCAATCTGTTAGGCGGCGGGGTACAGGTAGACCCATAGTACGGAATGACAACAGTGGACCTGAAAAATCTTGGGTACACTGACGAACCGTTCGTCCTAGCCAATGATGTGGCACAGGTTATCTATGTGAAGGACATGTCTACCAAACCGAGAAAAAGAAAAGATAAGGAAGCAAATACATCATACGATGGCCAAAGCGCCACATAGTTCTTTCAGGAAAAAGGGACATCCTGGGAGTGGACGGCAAGACAGACATGTCTGAATATTATGAAAAGTTTCATGAAATTCCTCCCTTCAATGTCAAGGCTGACCCAAGCATCCTGATAAACAATGAAGATTATCCATGGTTACGGCGCAATAAGCAAATGACACAAGCGAAGAAAAAGTGAAGACTTTCTCCCGCAACTATTATGATGATACCATGCCAACTTTGTAACACACGAACATGCTACCATTGAGCATTTTGTACATGCAAATGCTATGTGGGTGAAATTATGATACCATGCCAACTTTCAACTTTTTCAGAGTTCATTTGAAATGCTTTCATGTCTTATGGTTCGGCCCTCGTAATACCATGACCATTAGTCCCTGGCCCATGCCAACTTTCAACTTTCAACTTTCTAAAACTAATGGCACTAACAGAAAGTTTATAATTTTGCTCCTCGCCCCTGGCCCATGACCATTAGTCCCGGTTTGTGCCACAAACCGGGAATAAAGGGTTGGTCCTCGTTGCGGGCAGAGTTTAGTCCCACCTCGCCAACCGAAGGGGGCTCACACCGGTTTATAAGCCCTTGTAAGTGCATCTAGTGCCACCCCTAGTTGGTTTTGGAGTATTGACGACAAACCTAGTTGAGGGACTAATGTGTTTGTGAGAATTGCAGGATAACACAGGTAGAAGTCCCTCATTGATTCGGTTTTCCTACCAGAGATGACCCCTAACAATGTATGAAGACATTGAAGTCAAAGGTGGTATATGAAGATATTCACATTGAAGACTATGACAAGAGAAGACACCGCATGAAGCCTATGAAGCTCGAAGACTTGGATCTTTCGTAGGTCTTCTTCATTTGTGTTGAGTCATAGGAACCACCGTACTATTAAGTGGGGTCCAAGAGAACTAGTCAGAATGACTGAAGTGATGCCTAACCAAAAACCTATGTCTTCGAGTGAAGACCATGAGAGCGAATCTTGTCCAGAGTTGGACAAGTCAGCTTTACTTGTAGCCCAAGTAAAGTTGCCATGTGAGTTTGAAATCTGACCGTTGGAACACGTGTCAGTTCCTTAGTGACTCAGGGTCATTTCGGACAAATCAGGTCGGGTTGCCAAGTCGCTATAAATAGCCCACCCCCTACAACCATAAACGGTTGGCTGCTCAGATTGAGAATACGGCTTTTGTCGTTTGAGAGCAACCCACCTCGAAGCCTTTGAGAGAGAGAATTCCTTGCGAGGAAAAAGCCCTAACCACCCAGAGCTAGAGAGAATTAGGCATCACTTAAGTCTCCTTGTCTGAGTGATCTGAAGACTTATTACACTTGAGGACTGTGCATCCTCCAGCCGGTTAGGTGTCGCGTTCTGAGCATCCAAGAGACATTGTGGATTGCCGGTGAACGAAGTCTGTGAAGGTTTGGGAGTCTACCTTGAAGACTTACCAGAGTGATTGGGCGAGGTCTGTGTGACCTTAGCTCAGGGGGAATACGGTGAGGACTGGGTGTCCTGAGCTGCGTGTTCAGGACTGGGTGTCCGGGACTGTGTGTCCTACGGTTTAAATACCTAGCCGCCCTAACCAGACGTACAGTTTTCACAGCAACTGGAACCGGTCCAACAAATCATTGTCTTCAGAGAGTCACTGGTTTCATCCTTTCCTTCCCTTTACTTACTGATTGCTCCTGGTGAAGTCATTGTATGATTGCCTTCTCTTTTGTCTTCACTGGGTGACTACTTGTTTTGATTGGCTTCATAATATCTTCCTACCTGATCCTTACTACCTAGCTGCTGTCAGTCATTGTGCTTTCACTTCATTGAATACCTGACTATGGTTTGCCTAGTGTAGTCTATCTTCCGTTGCATGGTAATAGGCTTATTTCTATCGTTAGTCTTCAAAACTTCCTCGTTTTGAAGACTTTCATAAAAATCGCCTATTCACCCCCCCTCTAGTCGATATAACGCACTTTCAATTTGTATCAGAGCAAGGTGCTCCCTTGTTCTGTGTGATTCGGTTTAACCACCTGGAGTTTTAGCTATGTCGACTGCAGGGATAATTAAAGTCTCCGCTGCGTGCCCCATCTTCGATGGAACTGAATATCCCTACTGGAAGAATAAGATGCGCATGCATCTTGAAGCCATTGACGTCGACCTATGGTATGTCGTCAAGAACGGCGTTCCCAAGGCTGGAGAAGGTGTCACTGCTGCTGATGACAAGAAGTTCGTTCAACTGGACTCTACTGCAAAGAATATCATCTGTGGTCATCTGACTAAAGGACAGTATGGCCGTGTGAGTGCTTTGGAAACATCTAAGCTGGTCTGGAACTGGCTCTCCGAGGTCAATGAAGGCGTCTCAACCCAGAGAGATCAGAGAATTAGCGTCCTTCGCAACCTCTTCAACCGCTTCAAGCGAAATGACAATGAGAATGTCCAGCTCACATTTGACCGACTCACTGACATCACAAATGAGCTTCAAGCCCTCGGTGCTACTGAGATCACCAAGCATGAAGTCGTCAAGACACTACTCAGATCACTTGACAGTTCGTTTGACACCCTAGCCCTGATGATTCAAGAACGTCCTGATTTCAAGACACTCGAGCCGTCTGACATACTTGAGAGGCTCAACACACATGAGTTTCAGCTTTCTTAGAAAAGAGATATCTACGGTCCAAACTATGGGCGAACTCGTGCCTTGAAGGTAAAAGCTGTCTCCTCATCTGAAGAAGAATCTGACAGCAGTTCTGATGATCCTGAAGACATTGGAAGGGAACTTGCTATGCTTGTGAAGAAGTTCCAAAAATTCAACAAGAAGAAAGGCTTCAGAAAGTCTTCACGATCAAGCTCAAGGAATGATGAAGCTTCTGCTCATGACTACAAGAAGAAAACATGCCACAAGTGCAAGAAAACTGGACACTTCATCTCTGAGTGTCCGCAGTGGGACAATGAGAACAGAAAAAAGAAGAAGAGCAAGGAATATGACTCTGACGACAAGAAGAAGAAGAAATACTCACAGACTTCTTCCAAGTCTTCCTCAAAGTCTTGATCACACAAGAAGAGCTCATCTGGCAAGGCACATGCGTTTGTTGGCAAGGAAATGGATTCAGAGGAGGAGTCTGCTTCTGAGGAGGCAGAGGTGGAGTCTGAGGAGGAGTCTGACTCTGGCATTGCAAGTCTGGCTACGGCATACGTTGCAAAGTCCATCTTCAACACTGAAGACAATGACTTCATCACCGACACCGATGCAAATGACAAGGACTACTCCGCTCCTACCTACTACTTCATGGCACGCGGTGCCAAGGTAAACACACGCACTACTCACTATCAAACATCTAGTGACGATGACTCTGATTGTGGTTCAAAACCCAGCTACAAAACACTTGCTAAAATTGCAACTGAACAACAGAAAGCTATGGAACATATTCAAAAACTGTTAGACAGAAGCGATGATCTGTTGGGTGCTGAAATGACTCGATCTGAATCCTTAATTGAAGACATAAAAAATCTTCACGTTAAGTATCAGGAACTTGAAAGTCGTCATGAAACTCTCTCAACAACTCATGAGAAGCTTTCCTATGATTATCTTCAAAGGAAGCAAGATCTTGAGAAATTGAGAGCGGCTCATGAAGATCTTCAAAGGGAAAACGAGTCACTTCGCGCCGAACAGATCAGTTCCGCTTAGGAAGGATTTGAACCACCATGTCTTAAATGCATTGAGCGTGATAATGCTGCTTCTGTTGCTGAATGTTCTACTGCTGCTACTGTTGCAATATCTTCAACTATTGATGTGGTAACTAACCCCTCTGCTGAGGATACCACTGCTATTGCTGATGAGAATGCTAGATTGAAGACATTGCTTGAAACAGGGATGTACAAAAGTCTTAAAGGGCATCAGACACTATGTGATGTCCTTAAAAAGCAGATACTGAACCGAAACCCTAGGAAAGAGGGTGTTGGGTTCGTAAGGAAAATGAATGCTGATGGCTCTTACTGGAAGCCAGAGCAGTACCCCAAAACCACATGGGTTGCTGCAAAGGAACCTTCAGCTGATCCATCCAATCTATCTGGCTTCACTTGTGCTAACCCCATTATCATCGATGAATCTCTTGATGCAAACTATAAACTGTTTAAGAATCAGAATGGTGAAGTGTTTGCCAGGTACATTGGTACTAACTGCAGGAATGGACCGCCTATGAAGAAGATCTGGGTTCCGAAAAGGTGTCTGGAGAATCTTCCTGTGAATGTCATCATGACACCTCACTTGAAGAAGACAAACCTCAGTCCAAAGGCTTCATACGGTCCAAAGACTTCATACAGACAGAGGACTCACCTAAGTCAGACTAACGAAAATGTTTTGTAGGGAAACCATAGTCAGGCATATGAATATGAGACTGGTTCATCAAACCGTCATGTTCATAAGACCAAGAATTATTCTGCTTATTCTTATGAGTACTATTGTCCGCCTGCAAGACTGTTTGCTAGGGCTCCAAAGCCAAAGTTCTCATATGATGCACTTAGACTTATTGCTTCTAAGCCACCCTTGAAGATGTGGGTGGCTAAGAAAGCTTAACTCTCTTTTGCAGGGAAAGGTCTCCAGCAGAAAACCAAAATCGTCTGACGCTATTGCTGGGGACCTTAAACATCTTGTAGGGCGCAAGATCAAATGCCCGAATGGCATTACTATGTACTTCGTTCCTGAATCGCATGCCACTCTCCCTATTAGTCCTAATCTGGATCTAAGTTTTCATAACCCACTGGCTCGTCAAATGTTTTTGCTTCACAATTCTCTTCGTGAAGCCTATCCCCCTAACTGCACTGTAGGGTACGACACCAGCGTCTTCAGAATGGATTATTGACAGTGGGTGTACAAATCACATGACTGGCAAAAGAAGCCTTCTTATGGACTCAACCTTACGTCCATCCGACAAGAGCCACATCACATTTGCTGACACTGGTAAAAGTAAGGTATTGGGTCTAGGTAGAGTTGCAATCTCAAGGGATCAACACATGGATAAAGTCATGCTTGTTGAATCCCTTGGCTTCAACTTAATGGCTGTCTCGATGCTTTTTGATTTAAACATGATCGTAATATTTGGAAAATATCGCTGCCTTGCTCTAATGGAATCTGACAAGTCTCTAGTGTTTGAAGGGTATCGGAAAGATGATTTGTACGTGGTAGATTTCTCAGCAGGGCCACAGCTCGCCGTATGTCTTCTAGCAAAAGCTTCAGAATGCTGGCTCTGGCATCGGAGGCTTGGGCATGCTGGCATGAGGAACCTCCACACTCTTGAAAAGAAGAAGCATGTCGTAGGCATCGAGGGCGTCAAGTTCAAGAAAGATCACTTATGCGGTGCCTGTGAAGCAGGAAAGATGACGAGAGCCAAACATCCCTCGAAGACAATCATGACCACTACTCGACCCTTCGAACTGCTTCACATGGATCTTTTTGGTCCCACTCATTACTCAACTCTTACTACTACTGCTTGTCTCTATGGCTTCGTCATTGTTGATGATTACTCTAGATATACTTGGGTGCACATAATTCTTTTCAAGACAGAAGTGCAGGATGTCTTCAGACGCTTCGCCAATCGAGCAATGAACAATTATGGCGCCAAGATAAAGCACATAAGAAGTGACAATGGCACTGAATTCAAGAACACTGGCCTTGATACATATCTTGATACCTTGGGCATCACACATGAATTCTCGGCCCCGTACACGCCACACAGAATGGCGTCGTTGAACGCAAGAACAGAACACTCATTGAGATGGCCAGAACGATGCTAGATGAATACAAGACTCCAAGAAATTCTGGCCTGAAGCCATTGATACTGCATGCCATACAATCAATCGTGTTTATCTTCACAAGCTTCTGAACAAGACATCTTATGAGCTCCTTACTGGCAAGAAGCCAAATGTCAGTTACTTCAGAGTATTTGGCGCCAGGTGCTGGATCAAGGACCCACATCACACCTCAAAGTTTGCACCAAAAGCACATGAGGGTTTTATGCTTGGATATGGAAAGGATTCGCACTCCTACAGAGTCTTCAATCTCTTTCATTACAAAGTGGTTGAAACAGTGGATGTGCAGTTCGATGAGACCAATGGTTCACAAAGAGAGCAACTGCCAAATGTGCTAGATGAAGTTCCATCCAGTGAATCAATCAAGCTAATGGGAACTGGAGAAATTATACCTTCTGAAGCTCATCCTAAAGAAGAACTTATCATCTCAGCACCTGATCAACATGAAGACAATGCTCAGCCTGAAGACATTCCCTCTAACAACGACAATGATCAGCAAGAGCAAAATCTTCGCCCTATACATCCTCGCGTTGCCAATGAAGTGCAGATTGAAAGAATAATTGATAGCATCAATGCACCCGGTCCACTCACTCGTTCAAAGGCAACCCAGCTGGCAAATTTCTGTGGGCACTTCTCATTCGTCTCAATAACAGAACCAAAGAAAGTTGAAGAAGCCTTCATGGAACCTGAATGGATTCAAGCTATGCAAGAAGAGCTTCAACAGTTTGAGCTGAATAATGTATGGGAACTGGTTAAGCATCCTGATCCACGGAAGCACAATATAATAGGCACCAAATGGATATACCGCAACAAGCAAGATGAGCATGGTCAAGTTGTCAGAAACAAAGCTCGTCTCGTTGCTCAAGGATATACTCAAGTGGAAGGCATTGACTTCGATGAAACATTTGCTCCTGTGGCTAGACTTGAAGCCACACGTATACTGCTGGCCTATGCAAATCATCATAACATACTTATATATCAAATGGATGTGAAGAGTGCCATTCTCAATGGCAAGATTGAAGAAGAAGTGTATGTTGCACAACCGCCTGGCTTTGAAGATCCAAAACATCCTGACATGGTATACAAGCTCAAAAAGGCACTGTATGGCCTCAAACAAGCCCCTCGGGCCTGGTATGACACACTCAAATATTTCCTGAAGAGCAAAGGCTTCATACCTGGTTCCCTAGACCCCACTCTCTTCACGAAGACATATGATGGTGAACTGTTTGTGTGCCAAATATATGTGGATGACATTATCTTCGGCTGCACCAATCAGAAGTACAGTGAAGAGTTTGGATATATGATGCAAGAGCAATATCAGATGTCCATGATGGGAGAGTTGAAGTTCTTCCTCGGTCTTCAAATACGACAACAATGCAACGGCATCTTCATATCTCAAGAAAAGTATCTCAAAGATTGCCTGAAGAAGTTTGGTATGCAAGACTGCAAAGGCTTCACAACACCAATGCCAACCAAACATCATCTGGGTCCTGACGACAATGGTAAAGAGTTCGATCAAAAGGTATACTGCTCCATGATTGGTTCTTTACTTTATCTATGTGCATCTAGGCCAGATATTATGCTTAGTGTTTGCATGTGTGCTCGATTTCAAGCGGCACCAAAGGAGTCGCATCACTTAGCTGTGAAGCGAATTCTTCAATATTTGGCTCACACCCCAACTCTAGGATTATGGTATCCAAACGGCTCAGAGTTTGATCTGGTTGGATTCTCGGATGCTGATTATGCTGGTGAAAAAGTTGATCGCAAGTCTACATCAGGCACATGTCACTTTCTGGGACGATCACTTGTATGTTGGTCTTCAAAGAAGCAGAACTGTGTATCTCTCTCCACTGCTGAATCTGAATACATTGCTGCTGGATCTTGCTGCGCTCAGCTTCTGTGGATGAAGAAAACACTCAAGGACTATGGCATTCATCTGAAGCAAGTGCCACTTTACTGCGACAACGAAAGCGCCATCAAGATTGCCAACAACCCAGTTCAGCACTCGAAGACAAAGCACATTGAAATTCGTCATCACTTTCTCAGAGATCATGTTGTGAAGGAAGATATTGATATCATACATGTCAACACTGAAGAGGAATTGGCAGATATCTTCACCAAGCCCTTGGATGAGAAGAGATTTTGCAAGTTACGGTGTGAGCTAAATATCCTGGAATCCTCAAATGTCCTGTGATCAGGCACACATCCCAACCCTTATGCATATTGATGACTTAGATGTGCAACACACAAAGTAAAGTATATCTTCAATCAATGAAGACATACATTCTAAGTGTGAATACATTAATGTGGAATTTGACTTCGGAGCGCCACGATAATTGTTCGCCGTGTCTGGGTCTAATACTTCCTATACGGTGGGTAACGCCACCACCAAACGTTCTACTTTGAAGTGTTTCACTCATGGCGTTACCTTGCAATGTCTTCACATTTGGTTTGGCTTCAATCTCAGCATGTCTTCATGATTATCTTCACTATGTTGATTATATATATATATATATATATATATATATATATATATATATATACTAGTGTTCTGTCCTCAACAGCATTCACTTATAGCTATGTCTTCTTGTTGAATCTTTTGAACTAAGTGAATGTGATCGGACCCTAACCTCTCTAGGCTTTCTATCTCAAATTCTATCTCTCCAAATCATATGCATTCTATTGAAACTGTCGAATGTCTTCTCCGCGTCCTTGTCAGCAGAAGATAAAGAGACAACCATTAAGTCTGTTTTCAATGCTCATTCCTCCACTTGAAACCCGGAGAAGTAGGAACGACCACCCGACAATCCAGGCGTGCGTGGGACGTGGAACAAACCCCAAACTTCCGCATGATGGCCACGTGTTCCTCAGATGCGAATCGCCAGGGGCACCTGTGTAATAACGCAGTGCCGCCCCTGTACCTATAAATACACACTTCACAGCGGTCATTATCTCTTCTTCCACTCTCACACGAACCCTAGCGCCACCGCTAGCCCTCGATGACGCCGGCGACGAAGCGCTTCGCTGCCGCAACCTCTCCGACGCCGTCTTCACGCCGACCGCGGACATCGTCCTCTCTGTCGTCGCCCTAGGTGTCCTCCGTCGCCAAGTTAGGGCATGAAGATCGAACTGCTCGGCCTCATCTTCCACTCCGTCTAGCAGTTCTTAGTGTGGTAAATAAAACTTCCTTTTTTATAGCACCGTTGATCCTATGGATTTGTCACTTTCTACCACAAGCAGTTTCTGTTCACACATGTTAGATCTCGTTCATACTGCATCTCATAACATGCCTAGAATATTCACTTATGCTTCACAAAGTACTTAGATTCCTCACTTGTACAGATCTATGGATTCATACAAATCTGGAACCAACTCCTTATCTATGAGTGAATGTCTTCGCCCGATGAGGTCAATGTCTTCCAAACTGGTTTATCTTCAAAATCTTCTGAGAATGCATATGACCTCTTCCCCTTACCTCGCACCTTAATGCTGTCACAGGTACATGTCCGTGGGAGAATCCTTTGGTTCTCATAGTCTGCATTCATTTGCAGAATTCTTGCAGCATCACATAAACTCTCCCGAAGCCAGTTCCTGTTGGTCCAGCAAGAGAAAACCTTTGAAGTCTTTGAACATTTTGAAGCCTTTCAAGTAAAAATTCATGGCTTCAGAGAAAGCTGCAAGGAAGGGAGGCAGACAGCGTCGTGGCAGAACATCCAGATATCTGCCTGATGACCTCTCAAAACTTTACAAGACAGATCCTGAAGAGGATTATAGTCAGCGCAAGACCCGAATCCAGTGGATTCGAAGATATTGGGTAGAACAATGGTTCAAATACCGGTTTGTGACCCAGGAATATGCTGAGAAATGTGCCATCAAGAGACCGTGGGGAGACATCCTATACAAGAATCTTCTACCCAGGTCCAGAGATGAAGCCATTGCTCAAGGCTTCTATCCCTGTATGGTCCGTGGGCCACAGCCTGCTGATGCAGACCCATCGTCACTTCTATGGTGTCGTGACGACAATCTGTTCAAGCGCAACTTCCAGTTTGCCCAGAACTCAGCGAAGCAGAACAAGAAGACTTTGGGGTTAGACTTCAACCCTGGTCCCTCAGCACCAAGGGCAGATGGCACACGAGATGCAGAACCCAATGTCATCGGTTCCTTCTACAACCTTGCAGGCCTCATCACCCACATCTTGGTTCAAGGAACTGCAGTGAATGAGCCTGCAGCTGACGCTGACTCAGATGAAGCGCCTGCAGCGCCAACGCCTTAGAAGTCGAAGAAGCCTAAAGCTTCAAAGCCTGCCCCTTCACCAAAAATCTCACGGGCAAGGCCACTGGCAACTGCACCTCCTGAAGACAGTGTGCAGTCTGAAGACTTTTCACACATCTCCAAGCCCCAGAAGAGCAAGATGCCTCTGCCACACACTGGCCAAGGGCTCACAGCTGCTGCCATTCTGCGCAATGATGACATTGATCTATCAAGTGACGAAGATCTCGCAGATGACGCTCTTGAGCAACTCATCAAGAGCAAAGAAGAGGCAGAAATCTTCAATGATCTGCCGCTCTTTGATGTCACAATCATTCACAACTTCATTGATGAATGGTTTGACACACCAAACATCAGCTTTGATGATCTGGAGCTACCAATTGGCCTCAGTGTCGCCTTCCATGGCGCCATTGCTTCAGAACTAGCCATCGCCCAGCGAGTTGTTGAACTAAAGCAGAAAATTGACTATGAAAAGGCTCAGTTCAAGAAGCATATGGCCAAGCTCAGCGTGCAAGATGTGAAGAACTTCAAGATCATGATGCAGGAGCTTAAGGAAGCCTTTCTGAAGAAACGTGCAGAAGCTCAGGGTTCGCTTGAGCGCATGAAGACTCTGGCTGACATATGTGTGCAACCCTACAATGAGGCTGAGAAGCGCAAGGCACTTGGGCGTCCTGGCATCGACCCTAGGATGGCCGCAAAGAAGAAGAAGAAGCCTGTTACGGCTGAACCCGATGCACCAAGGCAGGAAGCAGTTCTGATTGTCTTTCCCACAAGAATGACTGGCTCAAAGCCAAAAAGCCGGTCAACAGCTTCAGAGCTCAAGAAGACGAGGACTGCTGAGGCTGATGCGAGGAAAAGGAAATATCCTGAAGCCTCTCCTACTGCCCCCTCCATGAAAAAGAGAAAGACCATTGTTGATAGGGCTGCTCCCACAGAGCCCTTGGTTGTTGAACCCATCTCCATGGTTCACCCCGACGCCAACCCACAAGAATGCCAACTGACCATCCATGTGCCTGCTTTCACAAAGGCTCATGAAGCTGAAGACATTCCAGCAGCTGATCCCATCGCTGCTGAAGACATTGGTCAACATGACAATGTAGAAGATGGTGCAGTCCTTCCTCAGTTCGAGAACAGCGAACTCATCGGCATTGGTCGTCCTCTGACGCCAATCGCTCAGGATGCTTCATGGGCGGATCGCCCACAAGAGGAAGAAGACAATGAGACCCAGCCAACTCCATCTGCACATGCGTCGCCTGCGTTGCGCAGGCTTCGCAAAGGTCCAAGGCCTCAAGTCTCTGCTGAAGACATTCCGGCTGCATCAGCCACGGAAGAAGAAGTTCCACAAGTTCCCAACCCCCTGTCCCATCAAGAAGCAGTTCTCGAGGAGAACGTTCTTGTGACCGACCCTCCAGCTCGTCAAGTGGAGGATGAAAATCTTGAGGCTGCCACAACCACCAATGAAGCTAATGTGGAGCCCTCCCCACCAAAAGCATCAGAAGACAGTGAAGCCACTGATCCTGACACTTCTGTTCCTGAGTCTGCTACCGGTCCTCAGTTCGACTATCATGTTGAGCACAGGCCTCAGGTCCAGAAGCCAATCCCAAGATTGCCAAGGTTCCCAGGTCCTGCATCAGCACCTGGCTCCTTCAATATCAATGGCTTCAGAGCAGACAACACATTCTTCAAAAGCTCCAGGAACCCCTACTCAAGGTAAAGGATGTCATCTGATCGGTTCTGGAGCTATCCTCAGCGAAGCTATTACTCATGCATTCTCTACAATCAAGGTCGCATCTTCCCACACAAGCGCCTTGACATTGAAGCTATAGCTGGTCTGCCCTGTCTGGAAGAAGCTTTGGATTGCTTCAAGGAAGTTGGTCTGCTGCCATTCGTTACTGACCAAGAGCATTGGAATTAAGAGCTGCTCCTCCAATTCTATGCCACACTTCACATTCGAGGGGATAGCAGAGATCCGAAGACTTGGGTCCTGGAGTGGATGACTGAAATGTTCATCACGAAGCAAAAGCCTTTGACATCATTGAGCTCACTGGCTTGCCCACTCCTGGCGATCTCTTCGAGCATGGCTGTGAGCTGCATAGTGAAGCTATTGAGAGCATCTTCAAGAAGCCTGAACCTAATATGAGTCAGATGCTCAGCATGATGAAGCCACTGCCCCAAGATGCTGCTTATCCCACGGAGTTCTTCGTTGAAGATCTTGAGTATCTGCCAAGAACCATCTATCAAATTCTCAGGCGGACTCTCTGGCCCATCAAAGGGCACTCTCCACATGCCAAGCTTGAGGGTGCAATGAAGACATTGGTCTTCTGTATTCTTCATGGAAAATGCTTCAATGCACAGGATTTATTCATTCGCCAACTTGCTGCATCAGGCACTGATCTGTTTGACTTGAAGTTCTACGCCCCATGGTAATGCGGCTAATCAAACTTCACTCCGATATCTCATATCAGCCATCAGCTCGCAATCATTGCATTTTTCTGCCTGATGTGGATATCTCCATTGAAGCCATCTATCCTGAGCCTGCCAAGGAACCTCTAAGTCTTCAGAATGCAGAGCATCAGAGTTTCACGCAGAACATTGAAGGAGTTGAAGCAGTCACTCGGGTGTATCCTTTGGCTGGCACTACACGTGCACCACACCCTGCTTCCACTGAAGCCACTGATAGTACAACTGTTCCAAGACCCACGAAGCGCACTCGTGTTCTCAATGACCGAGAGCTTCTTGTGGCCCTTCATCAAAAACAGGATAGGCATCATGACTGGCTGAAGCGTCAGATGAAAAGCCTCTTGGTGGATGTTAATCGCATTCGAAATCTTGCCACCAAGAATGCTTTCGTTACCCATGAAACCTGTCGCCGCACATGGAAAGGGCTAACGATGATGTGTTCTAAAGCTGATCTTCAAGAGGATGGCTTCACTGAGCGATTCAAGTTTGACTCCATGCCTCCTCGAAGGGTTGTGCTGCGAGGAACACCATCCCTTGAAGACTCTGAGTTCTCTTCCTCTGCTGCAATAGTGACTGCCAGAGTTATCAAGGATGAAGATGATGCTACTTCACCGCCACCTTCTTCAGCACACTTCAAATCTGCTCCAAGCTCTTCTACACCGCCAAACACCACCGACGACCCTGCTACTTCACCTACTCCTCATGGGAACGAGTAGATGTTCTATGTCTTCAAACCTTTTTGGTCCTCACTAACAAAAGGGGGAGAAGCATATGAGGTTGATAGTCTTCAAGCGGGTCCATATGGGCGGGTGCTTTATATTTTTCTTCGTGCTTACAACTCTCGTTTTGCTACATTTGGTTCTTTGAGTTGTAACACTTAAACTCGATGGTCCTTTGCTACTTATTTGCCAACTTGTTTTGCGATGATAAATTCCGCATGTGCGACGATAAATTCCGCTCTTAGATCATTCTGCAGACGTCCATTTTTCATTATGCATGTCATTATCTTCATATACTTTCACATGCATAGTGGATTGTCATCATAAGTTGAAGTGGATCTCCACAAGTACAACCTGCCATGTACATTTGCATTCCAAAAGCAAATTACTTATAGGCACATCTTCAGGGGGAGCCCTTGCAACTTATGAAGACAATTCCTTATCCTTTAAAATTTCACAGATTATATTCCCCGTTGAAAACTTCAACTAGTTTGTCATCAATCAACAAAAAGGGGGAGATTGTAAGTGCATCTAGTGCCACCCCTAGATGGTTTTGGAGTATTGACGACAAACCTAGTTGAGGGACTAATGTGTTTGTGAGAATTGTAGGATAACACAGGTAGAAGTCCCTCATTGATTCGGTTTTCCTACCAGAGATGACCCCTAACAATGTATGAAGACATTGAAGTCAAAGGTGGTATATGAAGATATTCACATTGAAGACTATGACAAGAGAAGACACCGCATGAAGCCTATGAAGCTCGAAGACTTGGATCTTTCGTAGGTCTTCTTCATTTGTGTTGAGTCATAGGAACCACCATACTATTAAGTGGGGTCCAAGAGAACTAGTCAGAATGACTGAAGTGATGCCTAACCAAAAACCTATGTCTTCGAGTGAAGACCATGAGAGCGAATCTTGTCCAGAGTTGGACGAGTCAGCTTTACTTGTAGCCCAAGTAAAGTTGCCATGTGAGTTTGAAATCTGACCGTTGGAACACGTGTCAGTTCCTTAGTGACTCAGGGTCATTTCGGACAAATCAGGTCGGGTTGCCAAGTCGCTATAAATAGCCCACCCCCTACAACCATAAACGGTTGGCTGCTCAGATTGAGAATACGGCTTTTGTCGTTTGAGAGCAACCCACCTCGAAGCCTTTGAGAGAGAGAATTCCTTGCGAGGAAAAAGCCCTAACCACCCAGAGCTAGAGAGAATTAGGCATCACTTAAGTCTCCTTGTCTGAGTGATCTGAAGACTTATTACACTTGAGGACTGTGCATCCTCCAGCCAGTTAGGTGTCGCGTTCTGAGCATCCAAGAGACATTGTGGATTGCCGGTGAACGAAGTCTGTGAAGGTTTGGGAGTCTACCTTGAAGACTTACCAGAGTGATTGGGCGAGGTCTGTGTAACCTTATCTCAAGGGGAATACGGTGGGGACTGGGTGTCCTGAGCTGCGTGTTCAGGACTGGGTGTCTGGGACTGTGTGTCCTAAGGTTTAAATACCTAGCCGCCCTAACTAGACGTACAGTTGTCACAGCAACTGGAACTGGTCCAACAAATCATTGTCTTCAGAGAGTCACTGGTTTCATCCTTTCCTTCCCTTTACTTACTGATTGCTCCTTGTGAAGTCATTATATGATTGCCTTATCTTTTGTCTTCACTGGGTGACTACCTGTTCTGATTGGCTTCATAATATCTTCCTACCTGATCCTTACTACCTAGCTGCTATTAGTCATTGTGCTTTCACTTCATTGAATACCTGACTATGGTTTGCCTAGTGTAGTCTACCTTCCGCTGCATGGTAATAGGCTTATTTCTATCGTTAGTCTTCAAAACTTCCTCGTTTTGAAGAATTTCATAAAAATCGCCTATTCACCCCCCCTCTAGTCGATATAACGCACTTTCAGCCCTTCCCTCTCTGCCTTGTTGAGCTCATCTCAAAGTGAAAATAGATGCCCTAATAGAGAAAAGTTTAACCTAAATTCATAGTGAATTTCTCTGAAATTCATAGAAATTTACTAGGAATTTAGGTTGAATTTTCTCTATAAGCGCATCTATTCTCATTTTTTTAGTCAGTTAATCACAAACTTCTGATTCAAACAATTTCCAAAGAATTCAAATTAAAAGCAAAAAGTTTATAATGGCACTAACAGAAAGTTTATAATTTTTCTAAAACTAAAAGCAAAAAGAATAAAAAAATAAAGCAAAAAACAAAAGAAAATAAATAATGCAGAAAACAAATCAAAAAAACTGGAAAAAATAGCAACAATAACTATTTTGTTATAAGTAGAAACAAAATAAAATAAATAAAGCAATAGAAAGTTTATAATTTTGCTGACCTAAAAGCAAAAAGAATTAAAAAAGAAAGCAAAAAAAAAGAAAATAAATAATACAGAAAACAAAACAAAAAAACTGGAAAAAAATAAAAATAGCAACAATAAGTATTTTGTTGTAAGTAGAAACAAAATAAAATAAATGAAGCAACGAAAAAAGTGTTTCCAAATTTCAAAACTAATGGCACTAACAGAAAGTTTATAATTTTTCTAAAACTAAAAGGAAAAAGAATTAAAAAATAAAGAAAAAACAAAAGAAAATAAATAACGCATAAAACAAAACAAAAAAACTAGAAAAAAAAATTAAATATAGCAACAATAAGTATTTTGTTGTAAGTAGAAACAAAAAAAGTGCCACCTACTGGGCACCCACGGCCTGAATACGACTATAAACCCTACCATGGGCCAGGATTCAGGCCCGCGGGAGGCCCAGTAGGCCCGCAGGCATAGATTGCACGGTTAAGCCCGAAAGCCTGCTTTAGAGAGGAGCTCGAGAGGTAAGGCGCACCGCACCTTATAAACAGGTGCGGCTCCCTCTCAACTAGCGAGGTGGGACTAAACATTTGGGCACGGGGCAGCACAAGGCCTTTGGTCCACCAACCGTGACCAATGCCTCCTTTAGTCCCGGTTGGTGCCACCAACCGGGACCAAAGGCCGCCGCTTCCCGCCCTTTGGGCTGCTGAAAATTGGCCTTTGGTCCCGGTTTGTGCCACGAACCAGGACTAAAGGCTTTGCTATATAAGCAGCACTTAGCAGTTTCTCCAAAATCCATCCCTTTTTCTCCGCCCGACGCCCGCTGCTCTGCCTCGTCGCCGTCGCCGCCGAGCCGTCAGGCTGCTCCACCTCGTCGTCGCCGCCGCCTCCGACGCCGTCAGGCTGGTCCACATCACCGTCGTCGCCGCCTCCGACGCCGTCAGGCTGCTCAACTTTGCCGTCGCCGCTGCCCTTGAACGCCACCTCACCATCGTCCCCGCGCCCTGACGCCGCCCGCCATGCTCCGCCACCCCTCTATGAGCACCTGCCTCGCGCCCCTGCCTTGCCTCGCTCCCGAGACCCTGCCCTGCCCTGCCCCCCCCGGCGGCACCGTTGCCGCCATGCCCCTCTGCCCCACCGGCGCCACCACTCCCGCGCCCCTGCCTTTATTAGTTTAATTTTTTTTCATATATATATATATAATGTATGTGTATGTATGTGGCTATATGTTTTTGTTCATATGTTGCAATATGTTTTTTTATTTTTGTTAGTTTATTTTTTTGTTCATATGTGATGTATATGTGTATGTGGCTATAATGTATATGTGTGTGTGATGTATGTGGCTAGAATTTGCTAAATATATACATTAAAAATGTTTTTTGTTCATAGAAAGTTTTTTGTTCATATATAGAAAGTTACAATTTTAGAAAAGTTTTATATATGCAAAAGTTACAATTTTAGAAAAAGAAGGATAGGAAAGAAGAAAATAAGAAGAGGAAAGAAAGAAGAAGAGGAGAGGAAAAGAAGAGGAGAAATAAATAAGAAGAAGAAAAAAGAAGGAAAAGAAGAGGAGAAGAAGAAAGGAATATTGGAGAAGAAGAGAAAATAGAATATTCTATTTTCTCTTCTTCTCCACTATTCCTTTCTTCTTCTCCTCTTTTTTTTCTTCTTTTTTTTCTTCGATCTTCTCCTCTAGCTATTACTTTCTTCGAGGGTTCTATAGGGTCAAGGGATCGAGGGTCGAGGGTTCCAGGGTCGTCGAGGGTTCGAGGGGTCGAGGATCGCCGAGGGGTCGAGAGAGGTTTCCTAGTGTCAAAGTATTGAAGAAATCCATGGCTTCATCATTAGCCGGAAGTAACCAGGGCATGACGAAGTCCTCCAAAGTTATTTTGGAATGGTGTCCCGGATAGGATAATTTGCCTTTTTGTATGAATTTCAGCAAAGGCCTTCCAAAGAACGATATTTGGAAGGTTCTTACTGAACTTTGTACCAAAAAGCGAATTATCTTATCTGGGACTCCGTTCCAAAATAACTTTAGAGAGCTTCGTACCATCATGCACCTGTTACTTTCGCCTAATGATGAAGACATGGTTTTGTTGAATCCTTTGACACTAGGAAACCTCCCGACCCCTCGGCGATTCTCTCGAACATGAGAGGAAGAAGAGGATAAAAAAAGAAGAGGAAGAAGAAAAGAAAGAGGAAAAGAAAGAATAGAGGAGTTCTTCTCCTCTATTCTTTCTTCTCCTCTTTTTTTTCTTCTTCTTCCTCTTTTTTTTATCGGGAACAAGGGTCGTCGAGGGTCGCCGAGCGGTAGAGGAGAAACCCTAAATAGAAAGTATCGTCGGTGTGAGATACATGTACCGTCGGTGTCGGACACTACATCCACGTCCCACAAGTGGCGCGGGCTTCGACGCCCACGTCACTTGTGGGACGTGGATGTAGTGTCCGACACCGACGGCCACATGTATCTCACACCCACGATACTTGCTATTTAGGGTTTCCTCTATCGCTCGGTGACCCTCGACGACCCTCATTCCCGATAAAAAAAGAGGAAGAAGAAGAAGAAAAAAAGAGGAGAAGAAAGAATAGAGGAGTTCTTACTCCTCTATTCTTTCTTCTCCTCTTTTTTTCTTCTTCCTCTTCTTTTTTTATCCTTGAAGCGTTGTCGAGGCCACCCCAAACCCTAGAGAAGCAGCGTCGAGGCCACTAATTAATATTAGTTCTACGTTTTTGCCACTAATATATCCATCTGTCATGTTTGAATAATAATTGCCATGTTGTCAATATTTGTAGAAACTATGGACACCGCCCGAGACGAAGTACAAGAAGAGTTGTTGGGGGACATAATCGCACGAGGAAGTGATGCCATCTTCTCGTTGTTTCTCAACGAGACCGGTGGTCTAGAAGCAGCTGATTATGATGGCTCCGGTGACCTAATGCCGGTGCAAGAAGGAGACCGTGAGGACGGCTCCGGTGACCCAATGCCGGTGCAAGAAGGAGACTGTGATGACGTCCCCGGTGACCGAACCGAGTCCGGCCAGGTATATATATTAGTTAAGCTTCCGCTGACTAGCTAATTGATGCATTCATTGTTTTGGTATGTACACATATTAATTAAGTCTTTGTTCTTTTTTCTAGCCCTCCGGATCGAGCACAACTTCGGTAAAGAGACGAGGTCCGAAGAAAAATTAGAGCTCGGATGAAAAGTTTGAGATCATAGCAATCGCGCCCGACGGCCAACCGATTGAACCCCTCCGGACAAAGAGCGCATTTGTTGCTCAGTGCGGGGTTTTGGTTAGGGTCAAGATCCCGATCAGCATCCAACAATGGTTTAAGCCGGCTACAGAAGACCATGAGGTGTCCAAAGGGCTCAGAGTTTGATCTGGTTGGATTCTCGGATGCTGATTATGCTGGTGACAAAGTTGATCGCAAGTCTACATCAGGCACATGTCACTTTCTGGGACGATCACTTGTATATTGGTCTTCAAAGAAGCAGAATTGTGTATCTCTCTCCACTGCTGAATCTGAATACATTGCTGCTGGATCTTGCTGCGCTCAGCTTCTGTGGATGAAGCAAACACTCAAGGACTATGGCATTCATCTGAAGCAAGTGCCACTTTACTGCGACAACGAAAGCGCCATCAAGATTGCCAACAACCCAGTTCATTACTCGAAGACAAAGCACATTGAAATTCGTGATCACTTTCTCAGAGATCATGTTGTGAAGGAAGATATTGATATCACACACGTCAACACTGAAGAGCAATTGGCAGATATCTTCACCAAGCCCTTGGATGAGAAGAGATTTTGCAAGTTACGGTGTGAGCTAAATATCCTGAAATCCTCAAATGTCCTGTGATCAGGCACACATCCCAACCCTTATGCATATTGATGACTTAGATGTGCAACACACAAAGTAAAGTATATCTTCAATCAATGAAGACATACATTCTAAGTGTGAATACATTAATGTGGAATTTGACTTCGGAGCGCCACGATAATTGTGCGCCGTGTTTGGGTCTAATACTTCCTATACGGTGGGTAACGCCACCACCAAACGTTCTACTTTGAAGTGTTTCACTCATGGCGTTACCTTGCAATGTCTTCACATTTGGTTTGGCTTCAATCTCAACATGTCTTCATGATTATCTTCACTGTGTTGATTATATATATATATATATATATACTAGTGTTCTGTCCTCAACATCATTCACTTATAGCTATGTCTTCTTGTTGAATCTTTTGAACTAAGTGAATGTGATCGGACCCTAACCTCTCTAGGCTTTCTATCTCAAATTCTATCTCTCCAAATCATATGCATTCTATTGAAACTGTCGAATGTCTTCTCCGCGTCCTTGTCAGCAGAAGATAAAGAGACAACCATTAAGTCTGTTTTCAATGTTCATTCCTCCACTTGAAACCCGGAGAAGTAGGAACGACCACCCGACAATACAGGCGTGCGTGGGACGTGGAACAAACCCCAAACTTCCGCATGATGGCCACGTGTTCCTCAGATGCGAATCGCCAGGGGCACCTGTGTAATAACGCAGTGCCGCCCCTGTACCTATAAATACACACTTCACAGTGGTCATTATCTCTTCTTCCACTCTCGCACGAACCCTAGCGCCACCTCTAGCCCTCGATGACGCCGGCGACGAAGCGCTTCGCTGCCACAACCTCTCCGACGCCGTCTTCACGCCGACTGCGGACATCGTCCTCTCCGCCGTCGCCCTACGTGTCCTCCGTTGCCAAGTTAGGGCACGGAAGATCGAACTGCTCGGCCTCATCTTCCACTCCGTCTAGCAGTTCTTAGTGTGGTAAATAAAACTTCCTTTTTTACAGCACCGTTGATCCTATGGATTTGTCACTTTCTACCACAAGCAGTTTCTGTTCACACATGTTAGATCTCGTTCATACTGCATCTCATAACATGCCTAGAATATTCACTTATGCTTCACAAAGTACTTAGATTCCTCACTTGTACAGATCTGTGGATTCGTACAAATCTGGAACCAACTCCTTATCTATGAGTGAATGTCTTCGCACGATGAGGTCAATGTCTTCCAAACTGATTTATCTTCAAAATCTTCTGAGAATGCATATGACCTCTTCCCCTTACCTCGCACCTTAATGCTGTCACAGGTACATGTCTGTGGGAGAATCCTTTGGTTCTCATAGTCTGCATTCATTTGCAGAATTCTTGCAGCATCACATAAACTCTCCCGAAGCCAGTTCCTGTTGGTCCAGCAAGAGAAAACCTTTGAAGTCTTTGAACGTTTTGAAGCCTTTCAAGTTAAAATTCATGGCTTCAGAGAAAGCTGCAAGGAAGGGAGGCAGACAGCGTCGTGGCAGAACATCCAGAGATCTGCCTGATGACCTCTCAAAACTTTACAAGACAGATCTTGAAGAGGATTATAGTCAGCGCAAGACCCGAATCCAGTGGATTCGAAGATATTGGGCAGAACAATGGTTCAAATACCGGTTTGTGACCCAGGAATATGCTGAGAAATGTGCCATCAAGAGACCGTGGGGAGACATCCTATACAAGAATCTTCTACCCAGGTCCAGAGATGAAGCCATTGCTCAAGGCTTCTATCCCTGTATGGTCCGTGGGCCACAGCCTGCTGATGCAGACCCATCGTCACTTCTATGGTGTCGTGACGACAATCTGTTCAAGCACAACTTCCAGTTTGCCCAGAACTCAGCGAAGCAGAACAAGAAGACTTTGGGGTTAGACTTCAACCCTGGTCCCTCAGCACCAAGGGCAGATGGCACACGAGATGCAGAACCCAATGTCATCGGTTCCTTCTACAACCTTGCAGGCCTCAACACCCACATCTTGGTTCAAGGAACTGCAGTGAATGAGCCTGCAGCTGACGCTGACTCAGATGAAGCGCCTGCAGCGCCAACGCCTTAGAAGTCGAAGAAGCCTAAAGCTTCAAAGCCTGCCCCTTCACCAAAAATCTCACGGGCAAGGCCACTGGCAACTGCACCTCCTGAAGACAGTGTGCAGTCTGAAGACTTTTCACACATCTCCAAGCCCCAGAAGAGCAAGATGCCTCTGCCACACACTGGCCAAGGGCTCATAGCTGCTGCCATTCTGCGCAATGATGACATTGATCTATCAAGTGACGAAGATCTCGCAGATGACGCTCTTGAGCAACTCATCAAGAGCAAAGAAGAGGCAGAAATCTTCAATGATCTGCCGCTCTTTGATGTCACAATCATTCACAACTTCATTGATGAATGGTTTGACACACCAAACATCAGCTTTGATGATCTGGAGCTACCAATTGGCCTCAGTGTCGCCTTCCATGGCGCCATTGCTTCAGAACTAGCCATCGCCCAGCGAGTTGTTGAACTAAAGCAGAAAATTGACTATGAAAAGGCTCAGTTCAAGAAGCATATGGCCAAGCTCAGCGTGCAAGATGTGAAGAACTTCAAGATCATGATGCACGAGCTTAAGGAAGCCTTTCTGAAGAAATGTGCAGAAGCTCAGGGTTCGCGTGAGCGCATGAAGACTCTGGCTGACAGATGTGTGCAAGCCTACAATGAGGCTGAGAAGTGCAAGGCACTTGGGCGTCCTGGCATCGACCCCAGGATGGCCGCAAAGAAGAAGAAGAAGTCTGTTACGGCTAAACCCAATGCACCAAGGCAGGAAGCAGTTTTGATTGTCTTCCCCACAAGAATGACTGGCTCGAAGCCAAAAAGTCGGTCAACAGCTTAAGAGCTCAAGAAGATGAGGACTGCTGAGGCTGAAGCGAGGAAAAGGAAATATCCTGAAGCTTCTCCTAGTGCCCCCTCCAAGAAAAAGAGAAAGACCATTGCTGATAGGGCTGCTCCCACAGAGCCCTTGGTTGTTGAACCCATTTCCATGGTTCACCCCGACGCCAACCCACAAGAATGCCAACTGACCATCCATGTGCCTGCTTTCACAGAGGCTCATGAAGCTGAAGACATTCCAGCAGCTGATCCCATCGCTGCTGAAGACATTGGTCAACATGACAATGTAGAAGATGGTGCAGTCCTTCCTCAGTTCGAGAACAGCGAACTCATCAGCATTGGTCGTCCTCTGACGCCACTCGCTCAGGATGCTTCATGGGAGGATCGCCCACAAGAGGAAGAAGACAATGAGGCCCAGCCAACTCCATCTGCACATGCGTCGCCTGCGTTGCGCAGGCTTCGCAAAGGTCCAAGGCCTCAAGTCTCTGATGAAGACATTCCGGCTGCATCAGCCGCGGAAGAAGAAGTTCCACAAGTTCCCAACCCCCTGTCCCATCAAGAAGCAGTTCTCGAGGAGAACGTGCTTGTGACCGACCCTCCAGCTCGTCAAGTGGAAGATGAAAATCTTGAGGCTGCCACAACCACCAATGAAGCTAATGTGGAGCCCTCCCCACCAAAGCCATCAGAAGACAGTGAAGCCACTGATCCTGACACTTCTGTTCCTGAATCTGCTACCGGTCCTCAGTTCGACTATCATGTTGAGCACAGGCCTCAGGTCCAGAAGCCAATCCCAAGATTGCCAAGGTTCCCAGGTCCTGCATCAGCACCTGGCTCCTTCAATATCAATGGCTTCAGAGCAGAGAACACATTCTTCAAAAGCTCCAGGAACCCCTACTCAAGGGAAAGGATGTCATCTGATCGGTTCTGGAGCTATCCTCAGCAAAGCTATTACTCATGCATTCTCTACAACCAAGGTCGCATCTTCCCACACAAGCGCCTTGACATTGAAGCTATAGCTGGTCTGCCCTGTCTGGAAGAAGCTTTGGATTGCTTCAAGGAAGTTGGTCTGCTGCCATTCGTTACTGACCAAGAGCATTGGAATTAAGAGCTGCTCCTCCAATTCTATGCCACACTTCACATTCGAGGGGATAGCAGAGATCCGAAGACTTGGGTCCTGGAGTGGATGACTGAAATGTTCATCACGAATCAAAATCCTTTGACATCATTGAGCTCACTGGCTTGCCCACTCCTGGTGATCTCTTCGAGCATGGCTGTCAGCTGCATAGTGAAGCTATTGAGAGCATCTTCAAGAAGCCTGAACCTAATATGAGTCAGATGCTCAGCATGATGAAGCCACTGCCCCAAGATGCTGCTTATCCCATGGAGTTCTTCGTTGAAGATCTTGAGTATCTGCCAAGAACCATCTATCAAATTCTTAGGCGGACTCTCTGGCCCATCAAAGGGCACTCTCCACATGCCAAGCTTGAGGGTGCAATGAAGACATTGGTCTTCTGTATTCTTCATGGAAAATGCTTCAATGCACAGGATTTATTCATTCGCCAACTTGCTGCATCAGGCACTGATCTGTTTGACTTGAAGTTCTACGCCCCATGGTAATGCGGCTAATCAAACTTCACTCCGATATCTCATATCAGCCATCAGCTCGCAATCATCGCATTTTTCTGCCTGATGTGGATATCTCCATTGAAGCCATCTATCCTGAGCCTGCCAAGGAACCTCTAAGTCTTCAGAATGCAGAGCATCAGAGTTTCACGCAGAACATTGAAGGAGTTGAAGCAGTCACTCGGGTGTATCCTTTGGCTGGCACTACACGTGCACCACACCCTGCTTCCACTGAAGCCACTGATAGTACAACTGTTCCAAGACCCACGAAGCGCACTCGTGTTCTCAATGACCGAGAGCTTCTTGTGGCCCTTCATCAAAAACAGGATAGGCATCATGACTGGCTGAAGCGTCAGATGAAAAGCCTCTTGGTGGATGTTAATCGCATTCGAAATCTTGCCACCAAGAATGCTTTCGTTACCCATGAAACCTGTCGCCACACATGGAAAGGGCTAATGATGATGTGTTCTGAAGCTGATCTTCAAGAGGATGGCTTCACTGAGCGATTCAAGTTTGACTCCACGCCTCCTCGAAGGGCTGTGCTGCGAGGAACACCATCCCTTGAAGACTCTGAGTTCTCTTCCTCTGCTGCAACAGTGACTGCCAGAGTTATCGAGGATGAAGATGATGCTACTTCACCGCCACCTTCTTCAGCACACTTCAAATCTGCTCCAAGCTCTTCTGCACCGCCAAACACCACCGACGACCCTGCTACTTCACCTACTCCTCATGGGAATGAGTAGATGTTCTATGTCTTCAAACCTTTTTGGTCCTCACTAACAAAAGGGGGAGAAGCATATGAGGTTGATAGTCTTCAAGCGGGTCCATATGGGCGGGTTCTTTATATTTTGCTTCGTGCTTATAACTCTCGTTTTGCTACATTTGGTTCTTTGAGTTGTAACACTAAAACTCGATGGTCCTCTGCTACTTATTTGCCAACTTGTTTTGCGATGATAAATTCCGCATGTGCGACGATAAATTCCGCTCTTAGATCATTCTGCAGACGTCCATTTTTCATTATGCATGTCATTATCTTCATATACTTTCACATGCATAGTGGATTGTCATCATAAGTTGAAGTGGATCTCCACAAGTACAACCTGCCATGTACATTTGCATTCCAAAAGCAAATTACTTATAGGCACATCTTCAGGGGGAGCCCTTGCAACTTATGAAGACAATTCCTTATCCTTTAAAATTTCACAGATTATATTCCCCGTTGAAAACTTCAACTAGTTTGTCATCAATCAACAAAAAGGGGGAGATTGTAAGTGCATCTAGTGCCACCCCTAGATGGTTTTGGAGTATTGACGACAAACCTAGTTGAGGGACTAATGTGTTTGTGAGAATTGTAGGATAACACAGGTAGAAGTCCCTCATTGATTCGGTTTTCCTACTAGAGATGACCCCTAAAAATGTATGAAGACATTGAAGTCAAAGGTCGTATATGAAGATATTCACATTGAAGACTATGACAAGAGAAGACACCGCATGAAGCCTATGGAGCTCGAAGAGTTGGATCTTTCGTAGGTCTTCTTCATTTGTGTTGAGTCATAGGAACCACCGTACTATTAAGTGGGGTCCAAGAGAACCAGTTAGAATGACTGAAGTGATGCCTAACCAAAAACCTATGTCTTCGAGTGAAGACCATGAGAGCGAATCTTGTCCAGAGTCGGACAAGTCAGCTTTACTTGTAGCCCAAGTAAAGTTGCCATGTGAGTTTGAAATCTGACCGTTGGAACACGTGTCAGTTCCTTAGTGACTCAGGGTCATTTCGGACAAATCAGGTCGGGTTGCCAAGTCGCTATAAATAGCCCACCCCCTACAACCATAAACGGTTGGCTGCTTAGATTGAGAATACGACTTTTGTCATTTGAGAGCAACCCACCTCGAAGCCTTTGAGATAGAGAATTCCTTGCGAGGAAAAATCCCTAACCACCCAGAGCCAGAGAGAATTAGGCATCACTTAAGTCTCCTTGTCTGAGTGATCTGAAGACTTATTACACTTGAGGACTGTGCATCCTCCAGCCGGTTAGGTGTCGCGTTCTGAGCATCCAAGAGACATTGTGGATTGCCGGTGAACGAAGTCTGTGAAGGTTTTGGAGTCTACCTTGAAGACTTACCAGAGTGATTGGGCGAGGTCTGTGTGATCTTAGCTCAAGGGGAATACGGTGAGGACTGGGTGTCCTGAGCTGCGTGTTCAGGACTGGGTGTCCGGGATTGTGTGTCCTAAGGTTTAAATACCTAGCCGCCCTAACTAGACGTACAGTTGTCACAGCAACTGGAAATGGTCCAACAAATCATTGTCTTCAGAGAGTCACTGGTTTCATCCTTTCCTTCCCTTTACTTACTGATTGCTCCTTGTGAAGTCATTATATGATTGCCTTATCTTTTGTCTTCACTGGGTGACTACCTGTTCTGATTGGCTTCATAATATCTTCCTACCTGATCCTTACTACCTAGCTGCTATTAGTCATTGTGCTTTCACTTCATTGAATACCTGACTATGGTTTGCCTAGTGTAGTCTACCTTCCGCTGCATGGTAATAGGCTTATTTCTATCGTTAGTCTTCAAAAGTTACTCGTTTTGAAGACTTTCATAAAAATCGCCTATTCACCCCCCTCTAGTCGATATAACGCACTTTCAGCCCTTCCCTCTCTGCCTTGTTGAGCTCATCTCAAAGTGAAAATAGATGCCCTAATAGAGAAAAGTTTAACCTAAATTCATAGTGAATTTCTCTGAAATTCATAGAAATTTACTAGGAATTTAAGTTGAATTTTCTCTATAAGCGCATCTATTCTCATTTTTTAGTAAGTTAATCAAAAACTTGTGATTCAAACAATTTCCAAAGAATTCAAATTAAAAGCAAAAAGTTTATAATGGCACTAACAGAAAGTTTATAATTTTTCTAAAACTAAAAGCAAAAAGAATAAAAAAATAAAGCAAAAAACAAAAGAAAATAAATAATGCAGAAAACAAAACAAAAAAACTGGAAAAAAATAGCAACAATAACTATTTTGTTATAAGTAGAAACAAAATAAAATAAATAAAGCAATAGAAAGTTTATAATTTTGCTGACCTAAAAGCAAAAAGAATTAAAAAATAAAGCAAAAAAAAAGAAAATAAATAATACAGAAAACAAAACAAAAAACTGGAAAGAAAATAAAAATAGCAACAATAAGTATTTTGTTGTAAGTAGAAACAAAATAAAATAAATAAAGCAACAAAAAAAGTGTTTCCAAATTTCAAAACTAATGGCACTAATAGAAAGTTTATAATTTTTCTAAAACTAAAAGGAAAAAGAATTAAAAATAAAGAAAAAACAAAAGAAAATAAATAACGCAGAAAACAAAACAAAAAAACTAGAAAAAATTAAATATAGCAACAATAAGTATTTTGTTGTAAGTAGAAACAAAAAAAGTGCCACCTACTGGGCACCCACGGCCTGAATACGACTAGAAACCCTACCATGGGCCAGGATTCAGGCCCGCGGGAGGCCCAGTAGGCCCACAGGCATAGATTGCACGGTTAAGCCCGAAAGCCTGCTTTAGAGAGGAGCTCGAGAGGGAAGGCGCACCGCACCTTATAAACAGGTGCGGCTCCCTCTCAACTAGCGAGCTGGGACTAAACATTTGGGCGCGGGGCAGCACAAGGCCTTTGGTCCACCAACCGTGACCAATGCCTCCTTTAGTCCCGGTTGGTGCCACCAACCGGGACCAAAGGCCGCCGCTTCCCGCCCTTTGGGCTGCTGAAAATTGGCCTTTGGTCCCGGTTTGTGCCACGAACCGGGACTAAAGGCTTTGCTATATAAGCAGCACTTAGAAGTTTCTCCAAAATCCATCCCTTTTTCTCCGCCCGACGCCCGCTGCTCTGCCTCGACGCCGTCGCCGCCGAGCCGTCAGGCTGCTCCACCTCGTCGTCGCCGCCGCCTCCGACGCCGTCAGGCTGGTCCACCTCACCGTCGTCGCCGCCTCCGACGCCGTCAGGCTGCTCAACTTTGCCGTCGCCGCAGCCCTTGAACGCCACCTCACCATCGTCCCCGCGCCCTGACGCCGCCCGCCATGCTCCGCCACCCCTCTATGAGCACCTGCCTCGCGCCCCTGCCTTGCCTCGCTCCCGAGACCCTGCCCTGCCCTGCCCCCACCCCCGGCGGCACCGCTGCCGCCATGCCCCTCTGCCCCACCGGCGCCACCACTCCCGCGCCCCTGCCTTTATTAGTTTAATTTTTTTCATATATATATAATGTATGTGTATGTATGTGGCTATATGTTTTTGTTCATATGTTGCAATATGTTTTTTTTATTTTTGTTAGTTTATTTTTTTGTTCATATGTGATGTATATGTGTATGTGGCTATAATGTATATGTGTGTGTGATGTATGTGGCTAGAATTTGCTAAATATATACATTAAAAATGTTTTTTGTTCATAGAAAGTTTTTTGTTCATAGATAGAAAGTTACAATTTTAGAAAAGTTTTATATATGCAAAAGTTACAATTTTAGAAAAAGAAGGATAGGAAAGAAGAAAATAAGAAGAGGAAAGAAAGAAGAAGAGGAGAGGAAAAGAAGAGGAGAAATAAATAAGAAGAAGAAAAAAGAAGGAAAAGAAGAGGAGAAGAAGAAAGGAATAGTGGAGAAGAAGAGAAAATAGAATATTCTATTTTCTCTTCTTCTCCACTATTCCTTTCTTCTTCTCCTCTTTTTTTTCTTCTTTTTTTTCTTCGATCTTCTCCTCTAGCTATTACTTTCTTCGAGGGTTCTATAGGGTCAAGGGATCGAGGGTCGAGGGTTCCAGGGTCGTCGAGGGTTCGAGGGGTCGAGGATCGCCGAGGGGTCGAGGGAGGTTTCCTGGTGTCAAAGTATTGAAGAAATCCATGGCTTCATCATTAGCCGGAAGTAACCAGGGCATGACGAAGTCCTCCAAAGTTATTTTGGAATGGTTTCCCGGATAGGATAATTTGCTTTTTGTATGAATTTTAGCAAAGGCCTTCCAAAGAACGATATTTGGAAGGTTCTTGCTGAACTTTGTACCAAAAAGCGAATTATCTTATCTGGGACTCCGTTCCAAAATAACTTTAGAGAGCTTCGTACCATCATGCACCTGTTACTTTCGCCTAATGATGAAGACATGGTTTTGTTGAATCCTTTGACACTAGGCAACCTCCCGACCCCTCGGCGATCCTCTCGAACATGAGAGGAAGAAGAGGATAAAAAAAGAAGAGGAAGAAGAAAAAAAAGAGGAAAAGAAAGAATAGAGGAGTTCTTCTCCTCTATTCTTTCTTCTCCTCTTTTTTTTTCTTCTTCCTCTTTTTTTTATCGGGAACAAGGGTCGTCGAGGGTCGCCGAGCGGTAGAGGAGAAACCCTAAATAGAAAGTATCGTCGGTGTGAGATACATGTACCGTCGGTGTCGGACACTACATCCACGTCCCACAAGTGGCGCGGGCTTCGACGCCCACGTCACTTGTGGGACGTGGATGTAGTGTCCGACACCGACGGCCACATGTATCTCACACCCACGATACTTGCTATTTAGGGTTTTCTCTATCGCTCGGTGACCCTCGACGACCCTCATTCCCGATAAAAAAAAGAGGAAGAAGAAGAAGAAAAAAAGAGGAGAAGAAAGAATAGAGGAGTTCTACTCCTCTATTCTTTCTTCTCCTCTTTTTTTCTTCTTCCTCTTCTTTTTTTATCCTTGAAGCATTGTCGAGGCCACCCCAAACCCTAGAGAAGCAGCGTCGAGGCCACCCCAAACCCTAGAGAAGCAGCGTCGAGGCCACTAATTAATATTAGTTCTACGTTTTTGCCACTAATATATCCATCTGTCATGTTTGAATAATAATTGCCATGTTGTCAATATTTGTAGAAACTATGGACACCGCCCGAGACGAAGTACAAGAAGAGTTGTTTGGGGACATAATCGCATGAGGAAGTGATGCCATCTTCTCGTTGTTTCTCAACGAGACCGGTGGTCTAGAAGCAGCTGATTATGATGGCTCCGGTGACCTAATGCCGGTGCAAGAAGGAGACCGTGAGGACGGCTCCGGTGACCCAATGCCGGTGCAAGAAGGAGACTGTGATGACGTCCCCGATGACCGAACCGAGTACGGCCAGGTATATATATTAGTTAAGCTTCTGCTGACTAGCTAATTGATGCATTCATTGTTTTGGTATGTACACATATTAATTAAGTCTTTGTTCTTTTTTCTAGCCCTCCGGATCGAGCACAACTTCGGTAAAGAAACGAGGCCCGAAGAAAAATTAGAGCTCGGATGAAAAGTTTGAGATCATAGCAATCGCGCCCGACGGCCAACCGATTGAACCCCTCCGGACAAAGAGCACATTTGTTGCTCAGTGCGGGGTTTTGGTTAGGGTCAAGATCCCGATCAGCATCCAACAATGGTTTAAGCCGGCTACAGAAGACCATGAGGTGTCCAAAGGGCTCAGAGTTTGATCTGGTTGGATTCTCGGATGCTGATTATGCTGGTGACAAAGTTGATCGCAAGTCTACATCAGGCACATGTCACTTTCTGGGACGATCACTTGTATATTGGTCTTCAAAGAAGCAGAATTGTGTATCTCTCTCCACTGCTGAATCTGAATACATTGCTGCTGGATCTTGCTGCGCTCAGCTTCTGTGGATGAAGCAAACACTCAAGGACTATGGCATTCATCTGAAGCAAGTGCCACTTTACTGCGACAACGAAAGCGCCATCAAGATTGCCAACAACCCAGTTCATTACTCGAAGACAAAGCACATTGAAATTCGTGATCACTTTCTCAGAGATCATGTTGTGAAGGAAGATATTGATATCACACACGTCAACACTGAAGAGCAATTGGCAGATATCTTCACCAAGCCCTTGGATGAGAAGAGATTTTGCAAGTTACGGTGTGAGCTAAATATCCTGAAATCCTCAAATGTCCTGTGATCAGGCACACATCCCAACCCTTATGCATATTGATGACTTAGATGTGCAACACACAAAGTAAAGTATATCTTCAATCAATGAAGACATACATTCTAAGTGTGAATACATTAATGTGGAATTTGACTTCGGAGCGCCACGATAATTGTGCGCCGTGTTTGGGTCTAATACTTCCTATACGGTGGGTAACGCCACCACCAAACGTTCTACTTTGAAGTGTTTCACTCATGGCGTTACCTTGCAATGTCTTCACATTTGGTTTGGCTTCAATCTCAACATGTCTTCATGATTATCTTCACTGTGTTGATTATATATATATATACTAGTGTTCTGTCCTCAACAGCATTCACTTATAGCTATGTCTTCTTGTTGAATCTTTTGAACTAAGTGAATGTGATCGGACCCTAACCTCTCTAGGCTTTCTATCTCAAATTCTATCTCTCCAAATCATATGCATTCTATTGAAACTGTCGAATGTCTTCTCTGCGTCCTTGTCAGCAGAAGATAAAGAGACAACCATTAAGTCTGTTTTCAATGTTCATTCCTCCACTTGAAACCCGGAGAAGTAGGAACGACCACCCGACAATCCAGGCGTGCGTGGGACGTGGAACAAACCCCAAACTTCCGCATGATGGCCACGTGTTCCTCAGATGCGAATCGCCAGGGGCACCTGTGTAATAACGCAGTGCCGCCCCTGTACCTATAAATACACACTTCACAGTGGTCATTATCTCTTCTTCCACTCTCGCACGAACCCTAGCGCCACCTCTAGCCCTCGATGACGTCGGCGACGAAGCGCTTCGCTGCCGCAACCTCTCCGACGCCGTCTTCACGCCGACTGCGGACATCGTCCTCTCCGCCGTCGCCCTACGTGTCCTCCGTTGCCAAGTTAGGGCACGGAAGATCGAACTGCTCTTCCTCATCTTCCACTCCGTCTAGCAGTTCTTAGTGTGGTAAATAAAACTTCCTTTTTTACAGCACCGTTGATCCTATGGATTTGTCACTTTCTACCACAAGCAGTTTCTATTCACACATGTTAGATCTCGTTCATACTGCATCTCATAACATGCCTAGAATATTCACTTATGCTTCACAAAGTACTTAGATTCCTCACTTGTACAGATCTGTGGATTCGTACAAATCTGGAACCAACTCCTTATCTATGAGTGAATGTCTTCGCACGATGAGGTCAATGTCTTCCAAACTGATTTATCTTCAAAATCTTCTGAGAATGCATATGACCTCTTCCCCTTACCTCGTACCTTAATGCTGTCACAGGTACATTTCCGTGGGAGAATCCTTTGGTTCTCATAGTCTGCATTCATTTGCACAATTCTTGCAGCATCACATAAACTCTCCCGAAGCCAGTTCCTGTTGGTCCAGCAAGAGAAAACCTTTGAAGTCTTTGAACGTTTTGAAGCCTTTCAAGTTAAAATTCATGGCTTCAGAGAAAGCTGCAAGGAAGGGAGGCAGACAGCGTCGTGGCAGAACATCCAGAGATCTGCCTGATGACCTCTCAAAACTTTACAAGACAGATCCTGAAGAGGATTATAGTCAGCGCAAGACCCGAATCCAGTGGATTCGAAGATATTGGGCAGAACAATGGTTCAAATACCGGTTTGTGACCCAGGAATATGCTGAGAAATGTGCCATCAAGAGACCATGGGGAGACATCCTATACAAGAATCTTCTACCCAGGTCCAGATATGAAGCCATTGCTCAAGGCTTCTATCCCTGTATGGTCCGTGGGCCACAGCCTGCTGGTGCAGACCCATCGTCACTTCTATGGTGTCGTGACGACAATCTGGTCAAGCGCAACTTCCAGTTTGCCCAGAACTCAGCGAAGCAGAACAAGAAGACTTTGGGGTTAGACTTCAACCCTGGTAACTCAGCACCAAGGGCAGATGGCACACGAGATGCAGAAACCAATGTCATCGGTTCCTTCTACAACCTTGCAGGCCTCATCACCCACATCTTGGTTCAAGGAACTGCAGTGAATGAGCCTGCAGCTGACGCTGACTCAGATGAATCGCCTGCAGCGCCAACGCCTTAGAAGTCGAAGAAGCCTAAAGCTTCAAAGCCTGCCCCTTCACCAAAAATCTCACGGGCAAGGCCACTGGCAACTGCACCTCCTGAAGACAGTGTGCAGTCTGAAGACTTTTCACACATCTCCAAGCCCAGAAGAGCAAGATGCCTCTGCCACACACTGGCCAAGGGCTCATAGCTGCTGCCATTCTGCCACACATTGATCTATCAAGTGACGAAGATCTCGCAGATGACGCTCTTGAGCAACTCATCAAGAGCAAAGAAGAGGCAGAAATCTTCAATGATCTGCCGCTCTTTGATGTCACAATCATTCACAACTTCATTGATGAATGGTTTGACACACCAAACATCAGCTTTGATGATCTGGAGCTACCAATTGGCCTCAGTGTCGCCTTCCATGGCGCCATTGCTTCAGAACTAGCCATCGCCCAGCGAGTTGTTGAACTAAAGCAGAAAATTGACTATGAAAAGGCTCAGTTCAAGAAGGATATGGCCAAGCTCAGCGTGCAAGATGTGAAGAACTTCAAGATCATGATGCACGAGCTTAAGGAAGCCTTTCTGAAGAAATATGCAGAAGCTCAGGGTTCGCGTGAGCGCATGAAGACTCTGGCTGACAGATGTGTGCAAGCCTACAATGAGGCTGAGAAGTGCAAGGCACTTGGGCGTCCTGGCATCGACCCCAGGATGGCCGCAAAGAAGAAGAAGAAGTCTGTTACGGCTAAACCCGATGCACCAAGGCAGGAAGCAGTTTTGATTGTCTTCCCCACAAGAATGACTGGCTCGAAGCCAAAAAGTCGGTCAACAGCTTAAGAGCTCAAGAAGATGAGGACTGCTGAGGCTGAAGCGAGGAAAAGGAAATATCCTGAAGCCTCTCCTAGTGCCCCCTCCAAGAAAAAGAGAAAGACCATTGCTGATAGGGCTGCTCCCACAGAGCCCTTGGTTGTTGAACCCATTTCCATGGTTCACCCCGACGCCAACCCACAAGAATGCCAACTGACCATCCATGTGCCTGCTTTCACAGAGGCTCATGAAGCTGAAGACATTCCAGCAGCTGATCCCATCGCTGCTGAAGACATTGGTCAACATGACAATGTAGAAGATGGTGCAGTCCTTCCTCAGTTCGAGAACAGCGAACTCATCAGCATTGGTCATCCTCTGACGCTAGTCGCTCAGGATGCTTCATGGGAGGATCGCCCACAAGAGGAAGAAGACAATGAGGCCCAGCCAACTCCATCTGCACATGCGTCGCCTGCGTTGCGCAGGCTTCGCAAAGGTCCAAGGCCTCAAGTCTCTGATGAAGACATTCCGGCTGCATCAGCCGCGGAAGAAGAAGTTCCACAAGTTCCCAACCCCCTGTCCCATCAAGAAGCAGTTCTCGAGGAGAACGTGCTTGTGACCGACCCTCCAGCTCGTCAAGTGGAAGATGAAAATCTTGAGGCTGCCACAACCACCAATGAAGCTAATGTGGAGCCCTCCCCACCAAAGCCATCAGAAGACAGTGAAGCCACTGATCCTGACACTTCTGTTCCTGAGTCTGCTACCGGTCCTCAGTTCGACTATCATGTTGAGCACAGGCCTCAGGTCCAGAAGCCAATCCCAAGATTGCCAAGGTTCTCAGGTCCTGCATCAGCACCTGGCTCCTTCAATATCAATGGCTTCAGAGCAGACAACACATTCTTCAAAAGCTCCAGGAACCCCTACTCAAGGGAAAGGATGTCATCTGATCGGTTCTGGAGCTATCCTCAGCGAAGCTACTACTCATGCATTCTCTACAACCAAGGTCGCATCTTCCCACACAAGCGCCTTGACATTGAAGCTATAGCTGGTCTGCCCTGTCTGGAAGAAGCTTTGGATTGCTTCAAGGAAGTTGGTCTGCTGCCATTCGTTACTGACCAAGAGCATTGGAATTAAGAGCTGCTCCTCCAATTCTATGCCACACTTCACATTCGAGGGGATATCAGAGATCCGAAGACTTGGGTCCTGGAGTGGATGACTGAAATGTTCATCACGAATCAAAATCCTTTGACATCATTGAGCTCACTGGCTTGCCCACTCCTGGCGATCTCTTCGAGCATGGCTGTCAGCTGCATAGTGAAGCTATTGAGAGCATCTTCAAGAAGCCTGAACCTAATATGAGTCAGATGCTCAGCATGATGAAGCCACTGCCCCAAGATGCTGCTTATCCCACGGAGTTCTTCGTTGAAGATCTTGAGTATCTGCCAAGAACCATCTATCAAATTCTTAGGCGGACTCTCTGGCCCATCAAAGGGCACTCTCCACATGCCAAGCTTGAGGGTGCAATGAAGACATTGGTCTTCTGTATTCTTCATGGAAAATGCTTCAATGCACAAGATTTATTCATTCGCCAACTTGCTGCATCAGGCACTGATCTGTTTGACTTGAAGTCCTACGCCCCATGGTAATGCGGCTAATCAAACTTCACTCCGATATCTCATATCAGCCATCAGCTCGCAATCATCGCATTTTTCTGCCTGATGTGGATATCTCCATTGAAGCCATCTATCCTGAGCCTGCCAAGGAACCTCTAAGTCTTCAGAATGCAGAGCATCAGAGTTCACGCAGAACATTGAAGGAGTTGAAGCAGTCACTCGGGTGTATCCTTTGGCTGGCACTACACGTGCACCACACCCTGCTTCCACTGAAGCCACTGATAGTACAACTGTTCCAAGACCCAAGAAGCGCACTCGTGTTCTCAATGACCGAGAGCTTCTTGTGGACCTTCAGCAAAAACAGGATAGGCATCATGACTGGCTGAAGCGTCAGATGAAAAGCCTCTTGGTGGATGTTAATCGCATTCGAAATCTTGCCACCAAGAATGCTTTCGTTACCCATGAAACCTGTCGCCACACATGGAAAGGGCTAACGATGATGTGTTCTGAAGCTGATCTTCAAGAGGATGGCTTCACTGAGCGATTCAAGTTTGACTCCACGCCTCCTCGAAGGGCTGTGCTGCGAGGAACACCATCCCTTGAAGACTCTGAGTTCTCTTCCTCTGCTGCAACAGTGACTGCCAGAGTTATCGAGGATGAAGATGATGCTACTTCACCGCCACCTTCTTCAGCACACTTCAAATCTGCTCCAAGCTCTTCTGCACCGCCAAACACCACCGACGACCCTGCTACTTCACCTACTCCTCATGGGAATGAGTAGATGTTCTATGTCTTCAAACCTTTTTGGTCCTCACTAACAAAAGGGGGAGAAGCATATGAGGTTGATAGTCTTCAAGCGGGTCCATATGGGCGGGTTCTTTATATTTTGCTTCGTGCTTATAACTCTCGTTTTGCTACATTTGGTTCTTTGAGTTGTAACACTAAAACTCGATGGTCCTCTGCTACTTATTTGCCAACTTGTTTTGCGATGATAAATTCCGCATGTGCGACGATAAATTCCGCTCTTAGATCATTCTGCAGACGTCCATTTTTCATTATGCATGTCATTATCTTCATATACTTTCACATGCATAGTGGATTGTCATCATAAGTTGAAGTGGATCTCCACAAGTACAACCTGCATGTACATTTGCATTCCAAAAGCAAATTACTTATAGGCACATCTTCAGGGGGAGCCCTTGCAACTTATGAAGACAATTCCTTATCCTTTAAAATTTCACAGATTATATTCCCCGTTGAAAACTTCAACTAGTTTGTCATCAATCAACAAAAAGGGGGAGATTGTAAGTGCATCTAGTGCCACCCCTAGATGGTTTTGGAGTATTGACGACAAACCTAGTTGAGGGACTAATGTGTTTGTGAGAATTGTAGGATAACACAGGTAGAAGTCCCTCATTGATTCGGTTTTCCTACTAGAGATGACCCCTAAAAATGTATGAAGACATTGAAGTCAAAGGTCGTATATGAAGATATTCACATTGAAGACTATGACAAGAGAAGACACCGCATGAAGCCTATGGAGCTCGAAGAGTTGGATCTTTCGTAGGTCTTCTTCATTTGTGTTGAGTCATAGGAACCACCGTACTATTAAGTGGGGTCCAAGAGAACCAGTCAGAATGACTGAAGTGATGCCTAACCAAAAACCTATGTCTTCGAGTGAAGACCATGAGAGCGAATCTTGTCCAGAGTCGGACAAGTCAGCTTTACTTGTAGCCCAAGTAAAGTTGCCATGTGAGTTTGAAATCTGACCGTTGGAACACGTGTCAGTTCCTTAGTGACTCAGGGTCATTTTGGACAAATCAGGTCGGGTTGCCAAGTCGCTATAAATAGCCCACCCCCTACAACCATAAACGGTTGGCTGCTTAGATTGAGAATACGGCTTTTGTCATTTGAGAGCAACCCACCTCGAAGCCTTTGAGATAGAGAATTCCTTGCGAGGAAAAAGCCCTAACCACCCAGAGCCAGAGAGAATTAGGCATCACTTAAGTCTCCTTGTCTGAGTGATCTGAAGACTTATTACACTTGAGGACTGTGCATCCTCCAGCCGGTTAGGTGTCGCGTTCTGAGCATCCAAGAGACATTGTGGATTGCCGGTGAACGAAGTCTGTGAAGGTTTGGGAGTCTACCTTGAAGACTTACCAGAGTGATTGGGCGAGGTCTGTGTGATCTTAGCTCAAGGGGAATACGGTGAGGACTGGGTGTCCTGAGCTGCGTGTTCAGGACTGGGTGTCCGGGACTGTGTGTCCTAAGGTTTAAATACCTAGCCGCCCAAACTAGACGTACAGTTGTCACAGCAACTGGAACTGGTCCAACAAATCATTGTCTTCAGAGAGTCACTGGTTTCATCCTTTCCTTCCCTTTACTTACTGATTGCTCCTTGTGAAGTCATTATATGATTGCCTTATCTTTTGTCTTCACTGGGTGACTACCTGTTCTGATTGGCTTCATAATATCTTCCTACCTGATCCTTACTACCTAGCTGCTATTAGTCATTGTGCTTTCACTTCATTGAATACCTGACTATGGTTTGCCTAGTGTAGTCTACCTTCCGCTGCATGGTAATAGGCTTATTTCTATCGTTAGTCTTCAAAACTTCCTCGTTTTGAAGACTTTCATAAAAATCGCCTATTCACCCCCCTCTAGTCGATATAACGCACTTTCAGCCCTTCCCTCTCTGCCTTGTTGAGCTCATCTCAAAGTGAAAATAGATGCCCTAATAGAGAAAAGTTTAACCTAAATTCATAGTGAATTTCTCTGAAATTCATAGAAATTTACTAGGAATTTAAGTTGAATTTTCTCTATAAGCGCATCTATTCTCATTTTTTAGTAAGTTAATCAAAAACTTGTGATTCAAACAATTTCCAAAGAATTCAAATTAAAAGCAAAAAGTTTATAATGGCACTAACAGAAAGTTTATAATTTTTCTAAAACTAAAAGCAAAAAGAATAAAAAAATAAAGCAAAAAACAAAAGAAAATAAATAATGCAGAAAACAAAACAAAAAAACTGGAAAAAAAATAGCAACAATAACTATTTTGTTATAAGTAGAAACAAAATAAAATAAATAAAGCAATAGAAAGTTTATAATTTTGCTGACCTAAAAGCAAAAAGAATTAAAAAATAAAGCAAAAAAAAAGAAAATAAATAATACAGAAAACAAAACAAAAAACTGGAAAGAAAATAAAAATAGCAACAATAAGTATTTTGTTGTAAGTAGAAACAAAATAAAATAAATAAAGCAACAAAAAAAGTGTTTCCAAATTTCAAAACTAATGGCACTAACAGAAAGTTTATAATTTTTCTAAAACTAAAAGGAAAAAGAATTAAAAATAAAGAAAAACAAAAGAAAATAAATAACGCAGAAAACAAAACAAAAAAACTAGAAAAAATTAAATATAGCAACAATAAGTATTTTGTTGTAAGTAGAAACAAAAAAAGTGCCACCTACTGGGCACCCACGGCCTGAATACGACTAGAAACCCTACCATGGGCCAGGATTCAGGCCCGCGGGAGGCCCAGTAGGCCCACAGGCATAGATTGCACGGTTAAGCCCGAAAGCCTGCTTTAGAGAGGAGCTCGAGAGGGAAGGCGCACCGCACCTTATAAACAGGTGCGGCTCCCTCTCAACTAGCGAGCTGGGAGTAAACATTTGGGCGCGGGGCAGCACAAGGCCTTTGGTCCACCAACCGTGACCAATGCCTCCTTTAGTCCCGGTTGGTGCCACCAACCGGGACCAAAGGCCGCCGCTTCCCGCCCTTTGGGCTGCTGAAAATTGGCCTTTGGTCCCGGTTTGTGCCACGAACCGGGACTAAAGGCTTTGCTATATAAGCAGCACTTAGAAGTTTCTCCAAAATCCATCCCTTTTTCTCCGCCCGACGCCCGCTGCTCTGCCTCGACGCCGTCGTTGCCGAGCCGTCAGGCTGCTCCACCTCGTCGTCGCCGCCGCCTCCGACGCCGTCAGGCTGGTCCACCTCACCGTCGTCGCCGCCTCCGACGCCGTCAGGCTGCTCAACTTTGCCGTCGCCGCAGCCCTTGAACGCCACCTCACCATCGTCCCCGCGCCCTGACGCCGCCCGCCATGCTCCGCCACCCCTCTATGAGCACCTGCCTCGCGCCCCTGCCTTGCCTCGCTCCCGAGACCCTGCCCTGCCCTGCCCCCACCCCCGGCGGCACCGCTGCCGCCATGCCCCTCTGCCCCACCGGTGCCACCACTCCCGCGCCCCTGCCTTTATTAGTTTAATTTTTTTCATATATATATAATGTATGTGTATGTATGTGGCTATATGTTTTTGTTCATATGTTGCAATATGTTTTTTTTATTTTTGTTAGTTTATTTTTTTGTTCATATGTGATGTATATGTGTATGTGGCTATAATGTATATGTGTGTGTGATGTATGTGGCTAGAATTTGCTAAATATATACATTAAAAATGTTTTTTGTTCATAGAAAGTTTTTTGTTCATATATAGAAAGTTACAATTTTAGAAAAGTTTTATATATGCAAAAGTTACAATTTTAGAAAAAGAAGGATAGGAAAGAAGAAAATAAGAAGAGGAAAGAAAGAAGAAGAGGAGAGGAAAAGAAGAGGAGAAATAAATAAGAAGAAGAAAAAAGAAGGAAAAGAAGAGGAGAAGAAGAAAGGAATAGTGGAGAAGAAGAGAAAATAGAATATTCTATTTTCTCTTCTTCTCCACTATTCCTTTCTTCTTCTCCTCTTTTTTTTCTTCTTTTTTTTCTTCGATCTTCTCCTCTAGCTATTACTTTCTTCGAGGGTTCTATAGGGTCAAGGGATCGAGGGTCGAGGGTTCCAGGGTCGTCGAGGGTTCGAGGGGTCGAGGATCGCCGAGGGGTCGAGAGAGGTTTCCTGGTGTCAAAGTATTGAAGAAATCCATGGCTTCATCATTAGCCGGAAGTAACCAGGGCATGACGAAGTCCTCCAAAGTTATTTTGGAATGGTGTCCCGGATAGGATAATTTGCTTTTTGTATGAATTTTAGCAAAGGCCTTCCAAAGAACGATATTTGGAAGGTTCTTGCTGAACTTTGTACCAAAAAGCGAATTATCTTATCTGGGACTCCGTTCCAAAATAACTTTAGAGAGCTTCGTACCATCATGCACCTGTTACTTTCGCCTAATGATGAAGACATGGTTTTGTTGAATCCTTTGACACTAGGCAACCTCCCGACCCCTCGGCGATCCTCTCGAACATGAGAGGAAGAAGAGGATAAAAAAAGAAGAGGAAGAAGAAAAAAAAGAGGAAAAGAAAGAATAGAGGAGTTCTTCTCCTCTATTCTTTCTTCTCCTCTTTTTTTTCTTCTTCTTCCTCTTTTTTTTTATCGGGAACAAGGGTCGTCGAGGGTCGCCGAGCGGTAGAGGAGAAACCCTAAATAGAAAGTATCGTCGGTGTGAGATACATGTACCGTCGGTGTCGGACACTACATCCACGTCCCACAAGTGGCGCGGGCTTCGACGCCCACGTCACTTGTGGGACGTGGATGTAGTGTCCGACACCGACGGCCACATGTATCTCACACCCACGATACTTGCTATTTAGGGTTTTCTCTATCGCTCGGTGACCCTCGACGACCCTCATTCCCGATAAAAAAAAGAGGAAGAAGAAGAAGAAAAAAAGAGGAGAAGAAAGAATAGAGGAGTTCTTACTCCTCTATTCTTTCTTCTCCTCTTTTTTTCTTCTTCCTCTTCTTTTTTTATCCTTGAAGCATTGTCGAGGCCACCCCAAACCCTAGAGAAGCAGCGTCGAGGCCACCCCAAACCCTAGAGAAGCAGCGTCGAGGCCACTAATTAATATTAGTTCTACGTTTTTGCCACTAATATATCCATCTGTCATGTTTGAATAATAATTGCCATGTTGTCAATATTTGTAGAAACTATGGACACCGCCCGAGACGAAGTACAAGAAGAGTTGTTTGGGGACATAATCGCACGAGGAAGTGATGCCATCTTCTCGTTGTTTCTCAACGAGACCGGTGGTCTAGAAGCAGCTGATTATGATGGCTCCGGTGACCTAATGCCGGTGCAAGAAGGAGACCGTGAGGACGGCTCCGGTGACCCAATGCCGGTGCAAGAAGGAGACTGTGATGACGTCCCCGGTGACCGAACCGAGTACGGCCAGGTATATATATTAGTTAAGCTTCTGCTGACTAGCTAATTGATGCATTCATTGTTTTGGTATGTACACATATTAATTAAGTCTTTGTTCTTTTTTCTAGCCCTCCGGATCGAGCACAACTTCGGTAAAGAGACGAGGCCCGAAGAAAAATTAGAGCTCGGATGAAAAGTTTGAGATCATAGCAATCGCGCCCGACGGCCAACCGATTGAACCCCTCCGGACAAAGAGCACATTTGTTGCTCAGTGCGGGGTTTTGGTTAGGGTCAAGATCCCGATCGGCATCCAACAATGGTTTAAGCCGGCTACAGAAGACCATGAGGTGTCCAAAGGGCTCAGAGTTTGATCTGGTTGGATTCTCGGATGCTGATTATGCTGGTGACAAAGTTGATCGCAAGTCTACATCAGGCACATGTCACTTTCTGGGACGATCACTTGTATATTGGTCTTCAAAGAAGCAGAATTGTGTATCTCTCTCCACTGCTGAATCTGAATACATTGCTGCTGGATCTTGCTGCGCTCAGCTTCTGTGGATGAAGCAAACACTCAAGGACTATGGCATTCATCTGAAGCAAGTGCCACTTTACTGCGACAACGAAAGCGCCATCAAGATTGCCAACAACCCAGTTCATTACTCGAAGACAAAGCACATTGAAATTCGTGATCACTTTCTCAGAGATCATGTTGTGAAGGAAGATATTGATATCACACACGTCAACACTGAAGAGCAATTGGCAGATATCTTCACCAAGCCCTTGGATGAGAAGAGATTTTGCAAGTTACGGTGTGAGCTAAATATCCTGAAATCCTCAAATGTCCTGTGATCAGGCACACATCCCAACCCTTATGCATATTGATGACTTAGATGTGCAACACACAAAGTAAAGTATATCTTCAATCAATGAAGACATACATTCTAAGTGTGAATACATTAATGTGGAATTTGACTTCGGAGCGCCACGATAATTGTGCGCCGTGTTTGGGTCTAATACTTCCTATACGGTGGGTAACGCCACCACCAAACGTTCTACTTTGAAGTGTTTCACTCATGGCGTTACCTTGCAATGTCTTCACATTTGGTTTGGCTTCAATCTCAACATGTCTTCATGATTATCTTCACTGTGTTGATTATATATATATATATATACTAGTGTTCTGTCCTCAACAGCATTCACTTATAGCTATGTCTTCTTGTTGAATCTTTTGAACTAAGTGAATGTGATCGGACCCTAACCTCTCTAGGCTTTCTATCTCAAATTCTATCTCTCCAAATCATATGCATTCTATTGAAACTGTCGAATGTCTTCTCCGCGTCCTTGTCAGCAGAAGATAAAGAGACAACCATTAAGTCTGTTTTCAATGTTCATTCCTCCACTTGAAACCCGGAGAAGTAGGAACGACCACCCGACAATACAGGCGTGCGTGGGACATGGAACAAACCCCAAACTTCCGCATGATGGCCACGTGTTCCTCAGATGCGAATCGCCAGGGGCACCTGTGTAATAACGCAGTGCCGCCCCTGTACCTATAAATACACACTTCACAGTGGTCATTATCTCTTCTTCCACTCTCGCACGAACCCTAGCGCCACCTCTAGCCCTCGATGACGTCGGCGACGAAGCGCTTCGCTGCCGCAACCTCTCCGACGCCGTCTTCACGCCGACTGCGGACATCGTCCTCTCCGCCGTCGCCCTACGTGTCCTCCGTTGCCAAGTTAGGGCACGGAAGATCGAACTGCTCGGCCTCATCTTCCACTCCATCTAGCAGTTCTTAGTGTGGTAAATAAAACTTCCTTTTTTACAGCACCGTTGATCCTATGGATTTGTCACTTTCTACCACAAGCAGTTTCTATTCACACATGTTAGATCTCGTTCATACTGCATCTCATAACATGCCTAGAATATTCACTTATGCTTCACAAAGTACTTAGATTCCTCACTTGTACAGATCTGTGGATTCGTACAAATCTGGAACCAACTCCTTATCTATGAGTGAATGTCTTCGCACGATGAGGTCAATGTCTTCCAAACTGATTTATCTTCAAAATCTTCTGAGAATGCATATGACCTCTTCCCCTTACCTCGTACCTTAATGCTGTCACAGGTACATTTCCGTGGGAGAATCCTTTGGTTCTCATAGTCTGCATTCATTTGCACAATTCTTGCAGCATCACATAAACTCTCCCGAAGCCAGTTCCTGTTGGTCCAGCAAGAGAAAACCTTTGAAGTCTTTGAACGTTTTGAAGCCTTTCAAGTTAAAATTCATGGCTTCAGAGAAAGCTGCAAGGAAGGGAGGCAGACAGCATCGTGGCAGAACATCCAGAGATCTGCCTGATGACCTCTCAAAACTTTACAAGACAGATCCTGAAGAGGATTATAGTCAGCGCAAGACCCGAATCCAGTGGATTCGAAGATATTGGGCAGAACAATGGTTCAAATACCGGTTTGTGACCCAGGAATATGCTGAGAAATGTGCCATCAAGAGACCATGGGGAGACATCCTATACAAGAATCTTCTACCCAGGTCCAGATATGAAGCCATTGCTCAAGGCTTCTATCCCTGTATGGTCCGTGGGCCACAGCCTGCTGGTGCAGACCCATCGTCACTTCTATGGTGTCGTGACGACAATCTGGTCAAGCGCAACTTCCAGTTTGCCCAGAACTCAGCGAAGCAGAACAAGAAGACTTTGGGGTTAGACTTCAACCCTGGTAACTCAGCACCAAGGGCAGATGGCACACGAGATGCAGAAACCAATGTCATCGGTTCCTTCTACAACCTTGCAGGCCTCATCACCCACATCTTGGTTCAAGGAACTGTAGTGAATGAGCCTGCAGCTGACGCTGACTCAGATGAATCGCCTGCAGCGCCAACGCCTTAGAAGTCGAAGAAGCCTAAAGCTTCAAAGCCTGCCCTTCACCAAAAATCTCACGGGCAAGGCCACTGGCAACTGCACCTCCTGAAGACAGTGTGCAGTCTGAAGACTTTTCACACATCTCCAAGCCCAGAAGAGCAAGATGCCTCTGCCACACACTGGCCAAGGGCTCATAGCTGCTGCCATTCTGCGCAATGATGACATTGATCTATCAAGTGACGAAGATCTCGCAGATGACGCTCTTGAGCAACTCATCAAGAGCAAAGAAGAGGCAGAAATCTTCAATGATCTGCCGCTCTTTGATGTCACAATCATTCACAACTTCATTGATGAATGGTTTGACACACCAAACATCAGCTTTGATGATCTGGAGCTACCAATTGGCCTCAGTGTCGCCTTCCATGGCGCCATTGCTTCAGAACTAGCCATCGCCCAGCGAGTTGTTGAACTAAAGCAGAAAATTGACTATGAAAAGGCTCAGTTCAAAAGGATATGGCCAAGCTCAGCGTGCAAGATGTGAAGAACTTCAAGATCATGATGCACGAGCTTAAGGAAGCCTTTCTGAAGAAATGTGCAGAAGCTCAGGGTTCGCGTGAGCGCATGAAGACTCTGGCTGACAGATGTGTGCAAGCCTACAATGAGGCTGAGAAGTGCAAGGCACTTGGGCGTCCTGGCATCGACCCCAGGATGGCCGCAAAGAAGAAGAAGAAGTCTGTTACGGCTAAACCCGATGCACCAAGGCAGGAAGCAGTTTTGATTGCCTTCCCCACAAGAATGACTGGCTCGAAGCCAAAAAGTCGGTCAACAGCTTAAGAGCTCAAGAAGATGAGGACTGCTGAGGCTGAAGCGAGGAAAAGGAAATATCCTGAAGCCTCTCCTAGTGCCCCCTCCAAGAAAAAGAGAAAGACCATTGCTGATAGGGCTGCTCCCACAGAGCCCTTGGTTGTTGAACCCATTTCCATGGTTCACCCCGACGCCAACCCACAAGAATGCCAACTGACCATCCATGTGCCTGCTTTCACAGAGGCTCATGAAGCTGAAGACATTCCAGCAGCTGATCCCATCGCTGCTGAAGACATTGGTCAACATGACAATGTAGAAGATGGTGCAGTCCTTCCTCAGTTCAAGAACAGCGAACTCATCAGCATTGGTCATCCTCTGACGCCAGTCGCTCAGGATGCTTCATGGGAGGATCGCCCACAAGAGGAAGAAGACAATGAGGCCCAGCCAACTCCATCTGCACATGCGTCGCCTGCGTTGCGCAGGCTTCGCAAAGGTCCAAGGCCTCAAGTCTCTGATGAAGACATTCCGGCTGCATCAGCCGCGGAAGAAGAAGTTCCACAAGTTCCCAACCCCCTGTCCCATCAAGAAGCAGTTCTCGAGGAGAACGTGCTTGTGACCGACCCTCCAGCTCGTCAAGTGGAAGATGAAAATCTTGAGGCTGCCACAACCACCAATGAAGCTAATGTGGAGCCCTCCCCACCAAAGCCATCAGAAGACAGTGAAGCCACTGATCCTGACACTTCTGTTCCTGAGTCTGCTACCGGTCCTCAGTTCGACTATCATGTTGAGCACAGGCCTCAGGTCCAGAAGCCAATCCCAAGATTGCCAAGGTTCCCAGGTCCTGCATCAGCACCTGGCTCCTTCAATATCAATGGCTTCAGAGCAGACAACACATTCTTCAAAAGCTCCAGGAACCCCTACTCAAGGGAAAGGATGTCATCTGATCGGTTCTGGAGCTATCCTCAGCGAAGCTACTACTCATGCATTCTCTACAACCAAGGTCGCATCTTCCCACACAAGCGCCTTGACATTGAAGCTATAGCTGGTCTGCCCTGTCTGGAAGAAGCTTTGGATTGCTTCAAGGAAGTTGGTCTGCTGCCATTCGTTACTGACCAAGAGCATTGGAATTAAGAGCTGCTCCTCCAATTCTATGCCACACTTCACATTCGAGGGGATAGCAGAGATCCGAAGACTTGGGTCCTGGAGTGGATGACTGAAATGTTCATCACGAATCAAAATCCTTTGACATCATTGAGCTCACTGGCTTGCCCACTCCTGGCGATCTCTTCGAGCATGGCTGTCAGCTGCATAGTGAAGCTATTGAGAGCATCTTCAAGAAGCCTGAACCTAATATGAGTCAGATGCTCAGCATGATGAAGCCACTGCCCCAAGATGCTGCTTATCCCAGGGAGTTCTTCGTTGAAGATCTTGAGTATCTGCCAAGAACCATCTATCAAATTCTTAGGCGGACTCTCTGGCCCATCAAAGGGCACTCTCCACATGCCAAGCTTGAGGGTGCAATGAAGACATTGGTCTTCTGTATTCTTCATGGAAAATGCTTCAATGCACAGGATTTATTCATTCGCCAACTTGCTGCATCAGGCACTGATCTGTTTGACTTGAAGTCCTACGCCCCATGGTAATGCGGCTAATCAAACTTCACTCCGATATCTCATATCAGCCATCAGCTCGCAATCATCGCATTTTTCTGCCTGATGTGGATATCTCCATTGAAGCCATCTATCCTGAGCCTGCCAAGGAACCTCTAAGTCTTCAGAATGTAGAGCATCAGAGTTTCACGCAGAACATTGAAGGAGTTGAAGCAGTCACTCGGGTGTATCCTTTGGCTGGCACTACACGTGCACCACACCCTGCTTCCACTGAAGCCACTGATAGTACAACTGTTCCAAGACCCAAGAAGCGCACTCGTGTTCTCAATGACCGAGAGCTTCTTGTGGCCCTTCATCAAAAACAGGATAGGCATCATGACTGGCTGAAGCGTCAGATGAAAAGCCTCTTGGTGGATGTTAATCGCATTCAAAATCTTGCCACCAAGAATGCTTTCGTTACCCATGAAACCTGTCGCCGCACATGGAAAGGGCTAACGATGATGTGTTCTGAAGCTGATCTTCAAGAGGATGGCTTCACTGAGCGATTCAAGTTTGACTCCACGCCTCCTCGAAGGGCTGTGCTGCGAGGAACACCATCCCTTGAAGACTCTGAGTTCTCTTCCTCTGCTGCAACAGTGACTGCCAGAGTTATCGAGGATGAAGATGATGCTACTTCACCGCCACCTTCTTCAGCACACTTCAAATCTGCTCCAAGCTCTTCTGCACCGCCAAACACCACCGACGACCCTGCTACTTCACCTACTCCTCATGGGAATGAGTAGATGTTCTATGTCTTCAAACCTTTTTGGTCCTCACTAACAAAAGGGGGAGAAGCATATGAGGTTGATAGTCTTCAAGCGGGTCCATATGGGCGGGTGCTTTATATTTTGCTTCGTGCTTATAACTCTCGTTTTGCTACATTTGGTTCTTTGAGTTGTAACACTTAAACTCGATGGTCCTCTGCTACTTATTTGCCAACTTGTTTTGCGATGATAAATTCCGCATGTGCGACGATAAATTCCGCTCTTAGATCATTCTGCAGACGTCCATTTTTCATTATGCATGTCATTATCTTCATATACTTTCACATGCATAGTGGATTGTCATCATAAGTTGAAGTGGATCTCCACAAGTACAACCTGCCATGTACATTTGCATTCCAAAAGCAAATTACTTATAGGCACATCTTCAGGGGGAGCCCTTGCAACTTATGAAGACAATTCCTTATCCTTTAAAATTTCACAGATTATATTCCCCGTTGAAAACTTCAACTAGTTTGTCATCAATCAACAAAAAGGGGGAGATTGTAAGTGCATCTAGTGCCACCCCTAGATGGTTTTGGAGTATTGACGACAAACCTAGTTGAGGGACTAATGTGTTTGTGAGAATTGTAGGATAACACAGGTAGAAGTCCCTCATTGATTCGGTTTTCCTACCAGAGATGACCCCTAAAAATGTATGAAGACATTGAAGTCAAAGGTCGTATATGAAGATATTCACATTGAAGACTATGACAAGAGAAGACACCGCATGAAGCCTATGGAGCTCGAAGACTTGGATCTTTCGTAGGTCTTCTTCATTTGTGTTGAGTCATAGGAACCACCGTACTATTAAGTGGGGTCCAAGAGAACCAGTCAGAATGACTGAAGTGATGCCTAACCAAAAACCTATGTCTTCGAGTGAAGACCATGAGAGCGAATCTTGTCCAGAGTCGGACAAGTCAGCTTTACTTGTAGCCCAAGTAAAGTTGCCATGTGAGTTTGAAATCTGACCGTTGGAACACGTGTGAGTTCCTTAGTGACTCAGGGTCATTTCGGACAAATCAGGTCGGGTTGCCAAGTCGCTATAAATAGCCCACCCCCTACAACCATAAACGGTTGGCTGCTCAGATTGAGAATACGGCTTTTGTCGTTTGAGAGCAACCCACCTCGAAGCCTTTGAGAGAGAGAATTCCTTGCGAGGAAAAAGCCCTAACCACCCAGAGCCAGAGAGAATTAGGCATCACTTAAGTCTCCTTGTCTGAGTGATCTGAAGACTTATTACACTTGAGGACTGTGCATCCTCCAGCCGGTTAGGTGTCGCGTTCTGAGCATCCAAGAGACATTGTGGATTGCCGGTGAACGAAGTCTGTGAAGGTTTGGGAGTCTACCTTGAAGACTTACCAGAGTGATTGGGCGAGGTCTGTGTGACCTTAGCTCAAGGGGAATACGGTGAGGACTGGGTGTCCTGAGCTGCGTGTTCAGGACTGGGTGTCCGGGACTGTGTGTCCTAAGGTTTAAATACCTAGCCGCCCTAACTAGACGTACAGTTGTCACAGCAACTGGAACTGGTCCAACAAATCATTGTCTTCAGAGAGTCACTGGTTTCATCCTTTCCTTCCCTTTACTTACTGATTGCTCCTTGTGAAGTCATTATATGATTGCCTTATCTTTTGTCTTCACTTGGTGACTACCTGTTCTGATTGGCTTCATAATATCTTCCTACCTGATCCTTACTACCTAGCTGCTATTAGTCATTGTGCTTTCACTTCATTGAATACCTGACTATGGTTTGCCTAGTGTAGTCTACCTTCCGCTGCATGGTAATAGGCTTATTTCTATCGTTAGTCTTCAAAACTTCCTCGTTTTGAAGACTTTCATAAAAATCGCCTATTCACCCCCCCTCTAGTCGATATAACGCACTTTCAGCCCTTCCCTCTCTGCCTTGTTGAGCTCATCTCAAAGTGAAAATAGATGCCCTAATAGAGAAAAGTTTAACCTAAATTCATAGTGAATTTCTCTGAAATTCATAGAAATTTACTAGGAATTTAGGTTGAATTTTCCCTATAAGCGCATCTATTCTCATTTTTTTAGTAAGTCAATCACAAACTTGTGATTCAAACAATTTCCAAAGAATTCAAATTAAAAGCAAAAAGTTTATAATGGCACTAACAGAAAGTTTATAATTTTTCTAAAACTAAAAGCAAAAAGAATAAAAAAATAAAGCAAAAAACAAAAGAAAATAAATAATGCAGAAAACAAAACAAAAAAACTGGAAAAAATAGCAACAATAACTATTTTGTTATAAGTAGAAACAAAATAAAATAAATAAAGCAATAGAAAGTTTATAATTTTGCTGACCTAAAAGCAAAAAGAATTAAAAAATAAAGCAAAAAAAAGAAAATAAATAATACAGAAAACAAAACAAAAAAACTGGAAAAAAAATAAAAATAGCAACAATAAGTATTTTGTTGTAAGTAGAAACAAAATAAAATAAATAAAGCAACAAAAAAAGTGTTTCCAAATTTCAAAACTAATGGCACTAACAGAAAGTTTATAATTTTTCTAAAACTAAAAGGAAAAAGAATTAAAAAATAAAGAAAAAACAAAAGAAAATAAATAACGCAGAAAACAAAACAAAAAAATAGAAAAAATTAAATATAGCAACACTAAGTATTTTGTTGTAAGTGGAAACAAAAAAACAAAAAAAGTGCCACCTACTGGGCACCCACGGCCTGAATACGACTAGAAACCCTACCATGGGCAAGGATTCAGGCCCGCGGGAGGCCCAGTAGGCCCACAGGCATAGATTGCACGGTTAAGCCCGAAAGCCTGCTTTAGAGAGGAGCTCGAGAGGGAAGGTGCACCGCACCTTATAAACAGGTGCGGCTTCCTCTCAACTAGCGAGGTGGGACTAAACATTTGGGCGCGGGGCAGCACAAGGCCTTTGGTCCACCAACCGTGACCAATGCCTCCTTTAGTCCCGGTAGGTGCCACCAACCGGGACCAAAGGCCGCCGCTTCCCGCCCTTTGGGCTGCTGAAAATTGGCCTTTGGTCCCGGTTTGTGCCACGAACCGGGACTAAAGGCTTTGCTAAATAAGTAGCACTTAGCAGTTTCTCCAAAATCCATCCCTTTTTCTCCGCCCGACGCCCGCTGCTCTGCCTCGTCGCCGTCGCCGCCGAGCCGTCAGGCTGCTCTACCTCGTCGTCGCCGCCGCCTCCGACGCCGTCAGGCTGGTCCACCTCACCGTCGTCGCCGCCTCCGACGCCATCAGGCTGCTCAACTTTGCCGTCGCCGCAGCCCTTGAACGCCACCTCACCATCGTCCCCGCGCCCTGACGCCGCCCGCCATGCTCCGCCACCCCTCTATGAGCACCTGCCTCGCGCCCCTGCCTTGCCTCGCTCCCGAGACCCTGCCCTGCCCTGCCCCCCCCCCCCGGCGTCACCGCTGCCGCCATGCCCCTGTGCCCCACCGGCGCCACCACTCCCGCGCCCCTGCCTTTATTAGTTTAATTTTTTTTCATATATATATAATGTATGTGTATGTATGTGGCTATATGTTTTTGTTCATATGTTGCAATATGTTTTTTTATTTTTGTTAGTTTATTTTTTTGTTCATATGTGATGTATATGTGTATGTGGCTATAATGTATATGTGTATGTGATGTATGTGGCTAGAATTTGCTAAATATATACATTAAAAATGTTTTTTGTTCATAGAAAGTTTTTTGTTCATATATAGAAAGTTACAATTTTAGAAAAGTTTTAGATATGCAAAAGTTACAATTTTAGAAAAAGAAGGATAGGAAAGAAGAAAATAAGAAGAGGAAAGAAAGAAGAAGAGGAGAGGAAAAGAAGAGGAGAAATAAATAAGAAGAAGAAAAAAGAAGGAAAAGAAGAGGAGAAGAAGAAAGGAATAGTGGAGAAGAAGAGAAAATAGAATATTCTATTTTCTCTTCTTCTCCACTATTCCTTTCTTCTTCTCCTCTTTTTTTTCTTCTTTTTTTTCTTCGATCTTCTCCTCTACCTATTACTTTCTTCGAGGGTTCTATAGGGTCAAGGGATCGAGGGTCGAGGGTTCCAGGGTCGTCGAGGGTTCGAGGGGTCGAGGATCGCCGAGGGGTCGAGAGAGGTTTCCTGGTGTCAAAGTATTGAAGAAATCCATGGCTTCATCATTAGCCGGAAGTAACCAGGGCATGACGAAGTCCTCCAAAGTTATTTTGGAATGGTGTCCCTGATAGGATAATTTGCCTTTTTGTATGAATTTCAGCAAAGGCTTCCAAAGAACGATATTTGGAAGGTTCTTGCTGAACTTTGTACCAAAAAGCGAATTATATTATCTGGGACTCCGTTCCAAAATAACTTTAGAGAGCTTCGTACCATCATGCACCTGTTACTTTCGCCTAATGATGAAGACATGGTTTTGTTGAATCCTTTGACACTAGGAAACCTCCCGACCCCTCGGCGATTCTCTCGAACATGAGAGGAAGAAGAGGATAAAAAAAGAAGAGGAAGAAGAAAAGAAAGAGGAAAAGAAAGAATAGAGGAGTTCTTCTCCTCTATTCTTTCTTCTCCTCTTTTTTTTCTTCTTCTTCCTCTTTTTTTTATCGGGAACAAGGGTCGTCGAGGGTCGCCGAGCGGTAGAGGAGAAACCCTAAATAGAAAGTATCGTCGGTGTGAGATACATGTACCGTCGGTGTCGGACACTACATCCACGTCCCACAAGTGGCGCGGGCTTCGACGCCCACGTCACTTGTGGGACGTGGATGTAGTGTCCGACACCGACGGCCACATGTATCTCACACCCACGATACTTGCTATTTAGGGTTTCCTCTATCGCTCAGTGACCCTCGACGACCCTCATTCCCGATAAAAAAAAGAGGAAGAAGAAGAAGAAAAAAAGAGGAGAAGAAAGAATAGAGGAGGAGTTCTTACTCCTCTATTCTTTCTTCTCCTCTTTTTTTCTTCTTCCTCTTCTTTTTTTATCCTTGAAGCGTTGTCGAGGCCACCCCAAACCCTAGAGAAGCAGCGTCGAGGCCACCCCAAACCCTAGAGAAGCAGCGTCGAGGCTACTAATTAATATTAGTTCTACGTTTTTGCCACTAATATATCCATCTGTCATGTTTGAATAATAATTGCCATGTTGTCAATATTTGTAGAAACTATGGACACCGCCCGAGACGAAGTACAAGAAGAGTTGTTGGGGGACATAATCGCACGAGGAAGTGATGCCATCTTCTCGTTGTTTCTCAACGAGACCGGTGGTCTAGAAGCAGCTGATTATGATGGCTCCGGTGACCTAATGCCGGTGCAAGAAGGAGACCGTGAGGACGGCTCCGGTGACCCAATGCCGGTGCAAGAAGGAGACTGTGATGACGTCCCCGGTGACCGAACCGAGTCCGGCCAGGTATATATATTAGTTAAGCTTCCGCTGACTAGCTAATTGATGCATTCATTGTTTTGGTATGTACACATATTAATTAAGTCTTTGTTCTTTTTTCTAGCCCTCCGGATCGAGCACAACTTCGGTAAAGAGACGAGGCCCGAAGAAAAAGTAGAGCTCGGATGAAAAGTTTGAGATCATAGCAATCGCGCACGACGGCCAACCGATTGAACCCCTCCGGACAAAGAGCGCATTTGTTGCTCAGTGCGGGGTTTTGGTTAGGGTCAAGATCCCGATCAGCATCCAACAATGGTTTAAGCCGGCTACAGAAGACCATGAGGTGTCCAAAGGGCTCAGAGTTTGATCTGCTTGGATTCTCGGATGCTGATTATGCTGGTGACAAAGTTGATCGCAAGTCTACATCAGGCACATGTCACTTTCTGGGACGATCACTTGTATATTGGTCTTCAAAGAAGCAGAATTGTGTATCTCTCTCCACTGCTGAATCTGAATACATTGCTGCTGGATCTTGCTGCGCTCAGCTTCTGTGGATGAAGCAAACACTCAAGGACTATGGCATTCATCTGAAGCAAGTGCCACTTTACTGCGACAACGAAAGCGCCATCAAGATTGCCAACAACCCAGTTCAGCACTCGAAGACAAAGCACATTGAAATTCGTCATCACTTTCTCAGAGGTCATGTTGTGAAGGAAGATATTGATATCACACACGTCAACACTGAAGAGCAATTGGCAGATATCTTCACCAAGCCCTTGGATGAGAAGAGATTTTGCAAGTTACGGTGTGAGCTAAATATCCTGAAATCCTCAAATGTCCTGTGATCAGGCACACATCCCAACCCTTATGCATATTGATGACTTAGATGTGCAACACACAAAGTAAAGTATATCTTCAATCAATGAAGACATACATTCTAAGTGTGAATACATTAATGTGGAATTTGACTTCGGAGCGCCACGATAATTGTGCGCCGTGTCTGGGTCTAATACTTCCTATACGGTGGGTAACGCCACCACCAAACGTTCTACTTTGAAGTGTTTCACTCATGGCGTTACCTTGCAATGTCTTCACATTTGGTTTGGCTTCAATCTCAACATGTCTTCATGATTATCTTCACTGTGTTGATTATATATATATACTAGTGTTCTGTCCTCAACAGCATTCACTTATAGCTATGTCTTCTTGTTGAATCTTTTGAACTAAGTGAATGTGATCGGACCCTAACCTCTCTAGGCTTTCTATCTCAAATTCTATCTCTCCAAACCATATGCATTCTATTGAAACTGTCGAATGTCTTCTCTGCGTCCTTGTCAGCAGAAGATAAAGAGACAACCATTAAGTCTGTTTTCAATGCTCATTCCTCCACTTGAAACCCGGAGAAGTAGGAACGACCACCCGACAATCCAGGCGTGCGTGGGACGTGGAACAAACCCCAAACTTCTGCATGATGGCCACGTGTTCCTCAGATGCGAATCGCCAGGGGCACCTGTGTAATAACGCAGTGCCGCCCCTATACCTATAAATACACACTTCACAGTGGTCATTATCTCTTCTTCCACTCTCGCACGAACCCTAGCGCCACCTCTAGCCCTCGATGACGCCGGCGACGAAGCGCTTCGCTGCCGCAACCTCACCGATGCCGTCTTCACGCCGACTGCGGACATCGTCCTCTCCGCCGTCGCCATACGTGTCCTCCGTTGCCAAGTTAGGGCACGGAAGATCGAACTGCTCGGTCTCATCTTCCACTCCATCTAGCAGTTCTTAGTGTGGTAAATAAAACTTCCTTTTTTACAGCACCGTTGATCCTATGGATTTGTCACTTTCTACCACAAGCAGTTTCTGTTCACACATGTTAGATCTCGTTCATACTGCATCTCATAACATGCCTAGAATATTCACTTATGCTTCACAAAGTAGTTAGATTCCTCACTTGTACAGATCTGTCGATTCGTACAAATCTGGAACCAACTCCTTATCTATGAGTGAATGTCTTCGCACGATGAGGTCAATGTCTTCCAAACTGATTTATCTTCAAAATCTTCTGAGAATGCATATGACCTCTTCCCCTTACCTCGCACCTTAATGCTGTCACAGGTACATGTCCGTGGGAGAATCCTTTGGTTCTCATAGTCTGCATTCATTTGCAGAATTCTTGCAGCATCACATAAACTCTCCCGAAGCCAGTTCCTGTTGGTCCAGCAAGAGAAAACCTTTGAAGCCTTTGAACGTTTTGAAGCCTTTCAAGTTAAAATTCATGGCTTCAGAGAAAGATGCAAGGAAGGGAGGCAGACAGCGTCATGGCGGAACATCCAGAGATCTGCCTGATGACCTCTCAAAACTTTACAAGATAGATCCTGAAGAGGATTATAGTCAGCGCAAGACCCGAATCCAGTGGATTCGAAGATATTGGGCAGAACAATGGTTCAAATACCGGTTTGTGACCCAGGAATATGCTGAGAAATGTGCCCTCAAGAGACCATGGGGAGACATCCTATACAAGAATCTTCTACCCAGGTCCAGAGATGAAGCCATTGCTCAAGGCTTCTATCCCTGTATGGTCCGTGGGCCACAGCCTGCTGATGCAGACCCATCGTCACTTCTATGGTGTCGTGACGACAATCTGGTCAAGCGCAACTTCCAGTTTGCCCAGAACTCAGCGAAGCAGAACAAGAAGACTTTGGGGTTAGACTTCAACCCTGGTAACTCAGCACCAAGGGCAGATGGCACACGAGATGCAGAAACCAATGTCATCGGTTCCTTCTACAACCTTGCAGACCTCATCACCCACATCTTGGTTCAAGGAACTGCAGTGAATGAGCCTGCAGCTGACGCTGACTCAGATGAATCGCCTGCAGCGCCAACGCCTTAGAAGTCGAAGAAGCCTAAAGCTTCAAAGCCTGCCCCTTCACCAAAAATCCCACGGGCAAGGCCACTGGCAACTGCACCTCCTGAAGACAGTGTGCAGTCTGAAGACTTTTCACACATCTCCATGCCCAGAAGAGCAAGATGCCTCTACCACACACTGGCCAAGGGCTCGCAGCTGCTGCCATTCTGCGCAATGATTACATTGATCTATCAAGTGACGAAGATCTCGCAGATGACGCTCTTGAGCAACTCATCAAGAGCAAAGAAGAGGCAGAAATCTTCAATGATCTGCCGCTCTTTGATGTCACAATCATTCACAACTTCATTGATGAATGGTTTGACACACCAAACATCAGCTTTGATGATCTGGAGCTACCAATTGGCCTCAGTGTCGCCTTCCATGGCGCCATTGCTTCAGAACTAGCCATCGCCCAGCGAGTTGTTGAACTAAAGCAGAAAATTGACTATGAAAAGGCTCAGTTCAAGAAGCATATGGCCAAGCTCAGCGTGCAAGATGTGAAGAACTTCAAGATCATGATGCACGAGCTTAAGGAAGCCTTTCTGAAGAAATATGCAGAAGCTCAGGGTTCGCGTGAGCGCATGAAGACTCTGGCTGACAGATGTGTGCAAGCCTACAATGAGGCTGAGAAGTGCAAGGCACTTGGGCGTCCTGGCATCGACCCCAGGATGGCCGCAAAGAAGAAGAAGAAGTCTGTTACGGCTGAACCCGATGCACCAAGGCAGGAAGCAGTTTTGATTGTCTTCCCCACAAGAATGACTGGCTCGAAGCCAAAAAGTCGGTCAACAGCTTAAGAGCTCAAGAAGATGAGGACTGCTGAGGCTGAAGCGAGGAAAAGGAAATATCCTGAAGCCTCTCCTAGTGCCCCCTCCAAGAAAAAGAGAAAGACCATTGTTGATAGGGCTGCTCCCACAGAGCCCTTGGTTGTTGAACCCATTTCCATGGTTCACCCCGACGCCAACCCACAAGAATGCCAACTGACCATCCATGTGCCTGCTTTCACAGAGGCTCATGAAGCTGAAGACATTCCAGCAGCTGATCCCATCGCTGCTGAAGACATTGGTCAACATGACAATGTAGAAGATGGTGTAGTCCTTCCTCAGTTCGAGAACAGGGAACTCATCAGCATTGGTCGTCCTCTAACGCCAGTCGCTCAGGATGCTTCATGGGAGGATCGCCCACAAGAGGAAGAAGACAATGAGGCCCAGCCAACTCCATCTGCACATGCGTCTCCTGCGTTGCGCAGGCTTCGCAAAGGTCCAAGGCCTCAAGTCTCTGATGAAGACATTCCGGCTGCATCAGCCGCGGAAGAAGAAGTTCCACAAGTTCCCAACCCCCTGTCCCATCAAGAAGCAGTTCTCGAGGAGAACGTGCTTGTGACCGACCCTCCAGCTCGTCAAGTGGAAGATGAAAATCTTGAGGCTGCCACAACCACCAATGAAGCTAATGTGGAGCCCTCCCCACCAAAACCATCAGAAGACAGTGAAGCCACTGATCCTGACACTTCTGTTCCTGAGTCTGCTACCGGTCCTCAGTTCGACTATCATGTTGAGCACAGGCCTCAGGTCCAGAAGCCAATCCCAAGATTGCCAAGGTTCCTCGGTCCTGCATCAGCACCTGGCTCCTTCAATATCAATGGCTTCAGAGCAGACAACACATTCTTCAAAAGCTCCAGGAACCCCTACTCAAGGGAAAGGATATCATCTGATCGGTTCTGGAGCTATCCTCAGCGAAGCTATTACTCATGCATTCTCTACAACCAAGGTCGCATCTTCCCACACAAGCGCCTTGACATTGAAGCTATAGCTGGTCTGCCCTATCTGGAAGAAGCTTTGGATTGCTTCAAGGAAGTTGGTCTGCTGCCATTCGTTACTGACCAAGAGCATTGGAATTAAGAGTTGCTCCTCCAATTCTATGCCACACTTCCCATTCGAGGGGATAGCAGAGATCCGAAGACTTGGGTCCTGGAGCGGATGACTGAAATGTTCACCACCAAGCAAAAGCCTTTGAAATCATTGAGCTCACTGGCTTGCCCACTCCTGGCGATCTCTTCGAGCATGGCTATCAGCTGCATAGCGAAGCTATTGAGAGCATCTTCAAGAAGCCTGAACCTAATATGAGTCAGATGCTCAGCATGATGAAGCCACTGCCCCGAGATGTTGCTTATCCCACGGAGTTCTTCGTTGAAGATCTTGAGTATCTGCCAAGAACCATCTATCAAATTCTTAGGCGGACTCTCTGGCCCATCAAAGGGCACTCTCCACATGCCAAGCTTGAGGGTGCAATGAAGACATTGGTCTTCTGTATTCTTCATGGAAAATGCTTCAATGCACAGGATTTATTCATTCACCAACTTGCTGCATCAGGTACTGATCTGTTTGACTTGAAGTTCTACGCCCCATGGGTAATGCGGCTAATCAAACTTCACTCCGATATCTCATATCAGCCATCAGCTCGCAATCATTGCATTTTTCTGCCTGATGTGGATATCTCCATTGAAGCCATCTATCCTGAGCCTGCCAAGGAACCTCTAAGTCTTCAGAATGCAGAGCATCAGAGTTTCACGCAGAACATTGAAGGAGTTGAAGCAGTCACTCGGGTGTATCCTTTGGCTGGCACTACACGTGCACCACACCCTGCTTCCACTGAAGCCACTGATAGTACAACTGTTCCAAGACCCAAGAAGCGCACTCGTGTTCTCAATGACCGAGAGCTTCTTGTGGCCCTTCATCAAAAACATGATAGGCATCATGACTGGCTGAAGCGTCAGATGAAAAGCCTCTTGGTGGATGTTAATCGCATTCGAAATCTTGCCACCAAGAATGCTTTCGTTACCCATGAAACCTGTCGCCGCACATGGAAAGGGCTAACGATGATGTGTTCTGAAGCTGATCTTCAAGAGGATGGCTTCACTGAGCGATTCAAGTTTGACTCCACGCCTCCTCGAAGGGCTGTGTTGCGAGGAACACCATCCCTTGAAGACTCTGAGTTCTCTTCCTCTGCTGCAACAGTGACTGCCAGAGTTATCGAGGATGAAGATGATGCTACTTCACCTCTCTGTGAGCACCTGCCTCGCGCCCCTGCCTTGCCTCGCTCCCGCGCCCCTGCCCTACCCTGCCCCCCCCCCCCCGGCGCCACCGTTGCCGCCATGCCCCTCTGCCCCACCGGCGCCACCACTCTCGCTCCCCTGCCTTTATTAGTTTAATTTTTTTTTCATATATATCATATATATATATATAATGTATGTGTATGTATGTGGCTATATGTTTTTGTTCATATGTTGCAATATGTTTTTTTTTATTTTTGTTAGTTTATTTTTTTGTTCATATGTGATGTATATGTGTATGTGGCTATAATGTATATGTGTATGTGATGTATGTGGCTAGAATTTGCTAAATATATACATTAAAAATGTTTTTTTGTTCATAGAAAGTTTTTTGTTCATATATAGAAAGTTACAATTTTAGAAAAGTTTTATATATGCAAAAGTTACAATTTTAGAAAAAGAAGGATAGGAAAGAAGAAAATAAGAAGAGGAAAGAAAGAAGAAGAGGAGAGGAAAAGAAGAGGAGAAATAAATAAGAAGAAGAAAAAAGAAGGAAAAGAAGAGGAGAAGAAGAAAGGAATAGTGGAGAAGAAGAGAAAATAGAATATTCTATTTTCTCTTCTTCTCCACTATTCCTTTCTTCTTCTCCTCTTTTTTTTCTTCTTTTTTTTCTTCGATCTTCTCCTCTAGCTGTTCCTTTCTTCGAGGGTTCTATAGGGTCAAGGGATCGAGGGTCGAGGGTTCCAGGGTCGTCGAGGGTTCGAGGGGTCGAGGATCGCCGAGGGGTCGAGAGAGGTTTCCTAGTGTCAAAGTATTGAAGAAATCCATGGCTTCATCATTAGCCGGAAGTATCCAGGGCATGACGAAGTCCTCCAAAGTTATTTTGGAATGGTGTCCCGGATAGGATAATTTGCCTTTTTATATGAATTTCAGCAAAGGCCTTCCAAAGAACGATATTTGGAAGGTTCTTGCTGAACTTTGTACCAAAAAGCGAATTATCTTATCTGGGACTCCGTTCCAAAATAACTTTGGAGAGCTTCGTACCATCATGCACCTGTTACTTTCGCCTAATGATGAAGACATGGTTTTGTTGAATCCTTTGACACTAGGCAACCTCCCGACCCCTCGGCGATCCTCTCGAACATGAGAGGAAGAAGAGGATAAAAAAAGAAGAGGAAGAAGAAAAAAAAGAGGAGAAGAAAGAACAGAGGAGTTCTTCTCCTCTATTCTTTCTTCTCCTCTTTTTTCTTCTTCTTCTTCCTCTTTTTTTTATCGGGAACGAGGGTCGTCGAGGGTCGCCGAGCGGTAGAGGAGAAACCCTAAATAGAAAGTATCGTCGGTGTGAGATACATGTACCGTCGGTGTCGGACACTACATCCACGTCCCACAAGTGGCGCGGGCTTCGACGCCCACGTCACTTGTGGGACGTGGATGTAGTGTCTGACACCGACGGCCACATGTATCTCACACCCACGATACTTGCTATTTAGGGTTTCCTCTATCGCTCGGTGACCCTCGACGACCCTCGTTCCCGATAAAAATAAAGAGGAAGAAGAAGAAGAAAAAAAGAGGAGAAGAAAGAATAGAGGAGTTAGAATAGAGGAGTTCTTACTCCTCTATTCTTTCTTCTCCTCTTTTTTTATTCTTCCACTTCTTTTTTTATCCTTGAAGCGTTGTCGAGGCCACCCCAAACCCTAGAGAAGCAGCGTCGAGGCCACCCCAAACCCTAGAGAAGCAGCGTCGAGGCCACTAATTAATATTAGTTCTACGTTCTTGCCACTAATATATCCATCTATCATGTTTGAATAATAATTGCCATGTTGTCAATATTTGTAGAAACTATGGACACCGCCCGAGACGAAGTAAAAGAAGAGTTGTTGGGGGACATAATCGCATGAGGAAGTGATGCCATCTTCTCGTTGTTTCTCAACGAGACCGATCGTCTGGAAGCAGCTGATTATGATGGCTCCGGTGACCTAATGCCGGTGCAAGAAGGAGACCGTGAGGACGGCTCCGGTGACCCAATGCCGGTGCAAGAAGGAGACTGTGATGATGTCTCCGGTGACCGAACCAAGTCCGGCCAGGTATATATATTAGTTAAGCTTTTGCTGACTAGCTAATTGATGCATTCATAGTTTTGGTATGTACACATATTAATTAAGTCTTTGTTCTTTTTTCTAGCCCTCCGGATCGAGCAGAACTTCGGTAAAGAGACGAGGCCCGAAGAAAATTTGAGCTCAGATGAAAAGTTTGAGATCATAGCAATCGCGCCCGACAGCCAACCGATTGAACCCCTCCGGACAAAGAGCGCATTTGTTGCTCAGTGCGGGGTTTTGGTTAGGGTCAAGATCCCGATCAGCATCCAGCAATGGTTTAAGCCGGCTACAGAAGACCATGAGGTGTCTTATGTCAATGATATGCAAAAAAATGATCTTTGGACTGAGCTGAAGTCAAATTTCACCCTACCGCCAGAGGATAATCCAGAGAAGCCAGTTAAAGAGCAATTAATCAAGTCTTTTGCTCTTAAGAAAATGGCAGAACTATTCAGGAGGTGGAAGAAAGAGCTGAATAAGTTTGTCGAAAATAATGAGACACCAGAATTCAAGGGCAGATATGAGAAGATCAGAGATCACTGGCCCGCATTTGTGGCCCACAAGACATCGGAAAAGAGTAAGAAGATGTCGGCGACAAACAAGCAAAATGCTGCGAAGAAGAAGCATCACCATCGCACGGGGTGAGGTGGCTACCTCGTAGCCTGGCCTAAGTGGGCCAAGACTGAGAATGATCTGGTTGATAAAGGGGTCGAACCAGAGACAATTAACTGGCCAGACCGTTGCCGGACTTGGTTCTTCGGGGCTGGCGGAACCTTGGACCCTCTAACAGGGAAGTGCATTTGGACGAACGATCAAATGGACATACCAGTCTGGAAGCTTCAGCACTATATCGAAGCAGCGCAGCAAGGGACGTTCTTTCCAGACAAAGAGAATGACAAGCTCACAATGGCCCTCGGGAATCCTGAGCACCCTGGACGGACACGAGGCACGCCAGGCTCCATTCCGTGGAAGGTTGGGTTTCCGGACGCAGGCGGTTACAAATCCCATGAGAGGAGGAAAAAAGTGCAGCAGACCCAAATGCAGGCGCTGCAAGCAAGGGTACAAGCGATAGAGGAACGAGAAGCAAATAACAGCAAACGTACTGCCGAAGCTTCCCCCGAAGCTACCCCGCCATCTCAGCGGAGAAGCAGTGTGGCTTCCACCGAGCTGCTTCAGCCAGAGCATGCCTTGACGGCTCCTGCCAGCTATCCCGTGGATGCTATCACGAAGTCTCAAAATTGCCACCTTATGACGCAATGGATGAATTTGAAGGTCAAGGCGGCTGTTGGCTCTGTTTATCCTACTGAACCCGACGCAACTTTTCACTACCGGCCGATTCCAGAAGGATATGCTAGGGTGATGGTGGATGAAATAATGGAGGTATTTGAGGATGGCAGACCTATTCAGGAGGTGGAAGAAAGAGCTGAATAGGTTTGTCGATAAAAAAGAGACACCATAATTCAAGGGCAGATATGAGAAGATCAGAGATCACTGGCCCACATTTGTGGCCCACAAGACATCGGAAAAGAGTAAGAAGATGTCGGCGACAAACAAGAAAAATGCTGCAAAGAAGAAGCATCACCATCGCACGGGGTCAGGTGACTACCTCGTAGCCCGGCCTAAGTGGGCCAAGGCTGAGAATGATCTGGTTGAAAAAGGGATCGAACCAGAGACAATGAACTGGCCAGACCGTTGCCGGACTTGGTTCTTCGGGGCTGGGGGAACCTTGGACCCTGTAATAGGGAAGTGCATTTGGACGGACGAGCAACTTGACATACCCTTGAAGAAGCTTCGGTACTATATCGAAGTAGCAGAGCAAGGGACGTTCCTTCCAGACAGATAGAATGACGAGCTCATAATGGCCCTCAGGAATCCTGAGCACCCTGGGCGGACACGAGGCACGCCAGGCTCCATTCCATGGAAGGCTGGGTTTCCGGACGCAGGTGGTTACAAATGCTAGGAGAAAAGGAAGAAAGTGCAGCAGTCCGAACTGCAGGCGCTTAAAGCAAGGGTACTCGGGATAGAGGAACGAGAAGCAAATCGCAGCAAACGAACTGCCAAAGCTTCCCCCGAAGCTACACCGCCATCTCAGCGGAGAAGCAGCATGGCTTCCACCGAGCTACTTCAGCCGGAGCATGTCTTGACGGCTCCTGCCAGCTATCCCGTGGATGCTATCACGAAGTCTCAAAATTGCCACCTTATGACGCAATGGATTAATATGAAGGTCAAGGCGGCTGTTGGCTCTGTTTATCCTTCTGAACCCGGTGCAACTTTTCACTGCCAGCCGATTCCAGAAGGATATGCTAGGGTGATGGTGGATGAAATAACGGAGGGATTTGAGGATCTCCTGCTTGACCACCCTACCGGTGAAGGGGAGACTAGGCTGGATCTGCTCTGAAGACTCCATGCCTATGGCGGAAGGAGCTCATCAACCTTCCGAACTGGGCGCCTCCGCCTCCTCCTCCTCCTCCGGCAAGTCAGGGCACTCCGCCTCCTCCACCGCCTCCTCCTCCGGCGAGTTAGGGCACTCCGCCTCCTCCACCGCCTCCTGCTCCGGCGAGTGACGATCAGGGCACTCGACCAGCTCCTTCTCCAGCGCGTGGCGGCACTCCGCCTCCTTCTCCGCCTGTGCCGACGCGCCCGAGCAGCCAGCGTCCTCCTTCTCCGCCTCGTCAGCAAGGGCGGAAGAGACCTGCCGCCGCTCCGGCTGCTCCGGCGCGTTGTAGTCCTTCTCCTCCGCCTCGTAAGCAAGTAAAGAAGACAACCGCTCCGTCTGCTCGGCCGGCGTCTAGCAGTACAGCCAGAGGCGGGAGGACATACAGATTCGGTCCTTCTCTGAAGACTCCAGAGAAGTTACCATACAAGAGGACCCCGGAGGAGAACACCGAGATCGCACGAACCGAAGTGGATGACTGGTTTCAAGGGTTGAAAGCAAAGAGACATCCACTTCCGTATGCTATCTTTTGATAATGTGGGTACCGTGATTTGCATGGGGTGAGGACCGTGGATACATAGTATACCGGCTTTTGAAGTGGGAATGTATGTCCGTCCATCTCTCGTTCGACGACGAGCACTGCGCTTACAACTTGGTGAGTTGCCGCTATATATAACAGCATTGGTTCGCCGACATTTGGTGCGGCCAAGATTGGGTTGGTGGCCAGGATGGCTTTTATTTCTTCCAATCCGGTCGTGGCCGCATCCGTCCATTCGAAGTGTTTGGTGTGCTGGAGAGGGCGATAAAGGGGTAGTGCATTTTCTCCTAATCGGGAGATAAAGCGGCTTAAGGCCGCCACGCATCCAGTTAGTTTCTAAATTTGCTTGAGGTTTGTTTGGGTAGCCAACTGTGACAGAGCTCAGATTTTAGCCAGATTTGCTTCGATTCCTCTACTGGAGACGATGAAGCCCAGGAGCTTTCTGGCAGGCACGCCGAAAACGCATTTTTCCGAATTGAGCTTGATGTCGTATGTTCGCAGATTGTCGAACGTGAGCCTTAAGTTGTCTATTAAAGATTCGACGTGTCTGGTTTTGACGACCACATCGTCTAGGTATGCCTCCACTGTTTTGTCGATCTGTTTTTCCAGGCATGTCTGAATCATGCGTTGATACGTTGCCCCGGCGTTCTTAAGCCCGGAAGGCATGGTGTTAAAACAGAAGGGGCTGTATGGGGTGATAAATGCCGTTGCGGCTTGGTCGGACTCCGCCATCTTGCTTTGATGGCATCCGGAGTATGCACCGAGGAAACACAATGAGTCTTGTCCTGCGGTAGCGTCGATAATTTGATCGATGCGGGGGAGGGGGAAGGGATCCTTGGGGCAAGCCTTGTTAAGGTCCTTGAAATCGACACATAGGCGCCAGGATTTATCATTCTTTGGTACCATCACCAGGTTTGCTAGCTAGTCTGGATGTTTTATTTCTGTAATGAATCCGGCCTCCAGTAACTTGGGTAGCTCCTCTCCCATGGCTTGTCGCTTAGGTTCAGAGAAACGCCGGAGGGTCTGCTTGACCGGCTTGGATCCCTTTAGAATGTTAAGGCTATGCTCGGCCAGCCTGCATGGGATTCCTAGCATGTCTGAAGGATGCCAGGCGAATATGTCCCAATTCTCGCGCAGGAATTCCTGTAGTGCGGCATCTACAGCGGGGTTTAACTGTGTCCCGATGGATGCTGTTTTGTAGGGTCCGTTGGGTGGACTTGGAATTTGAATATTTCATCCGCTGGTTTAAAAGAGGTGGACTTGGATCTTTTGTCGAGTATCACGTCGTCCCTGTCCACTTTGGAGCGCAGCGCAGTTAATTCCATAGGATCAACGGTGCGGCACCATTGCCATGTTGACCCTGGCATCACCCACGACGGGCCGCCAGCGTGTCCCACAGACGGTGGGCCCCTTTGAGCAGAGAGACGCCCGAAGGCGGCCACGCCTCCAACTAGTCGGCCCAAGACAGAGCCGGCTCCCCGCAGCCGGCTTGCCGCCTTCCTCGAAGAGGACGCCCCATTAAGGAGACAAGACGCGGTAAGGCTACAGCGATCGCCTGACAGGCGGCGGTACTGTAGCCGCGCTTACCACGATGAAGCTCACGTCAACAAGATGGAGCCATAGTAACCAGCCGCCGACCAGGCCCTGGACAGTGGGGCCTGCCTATCGACCAAGGGGCCGACAGCCGGCGGGACCCACCAGTCGGCGGGCCCCAGCAGCCGGCGCAGAAGCCGGCAAGCGCAATCACAGACGGCTGGGCCCCGTGCCCAGTCGGATTACCATTGTACCCCCGGGGGGTAGGCCTATATAAACCCCCCGGAGCACCCATGGAAAGGGTTCGACCCCTTACTAGTCCTAGACACCCCACAAGGAGAAGAAGCAGGCTTGCCGTGCCCTTCTTCCTCCTCCCACCAAACAGCTCAAGGAGCGTTGTATTGCTACTCGATTCATCTAGTGAACATGCGGAGACCCCGCAGAGCAGCAGTAGGGGTGTTATCTCCACGGAGAGCCCCGAAGCTGGGTAAGATCCGCCGGCATGCATGTCTTCGCCTTATCCTGTTTCCAGGCACCGGCGATGTCTTACTGGCTCCCACAATGATAAGCCACCCATTGGCATATGTCGCACCTACCACCCGACATTTGGCGCCCACCGTGGGGCCAGGTGCACCGTCGTCCGGAGACCTGTTCTGGACGGGAACCTTATTCCTCCCCCGCGAGTGTAGCCAGCCCAGCACGACCGATGGCGCTTGCCACGACGCGCTGCAAGGCGTCACCAACATCTGCGCGGCAAGCGGCCTCGCCGATCTCCTCGACGAAAACTCTCACCTCTGACGAGCTCGCCTCCGATGCGGGCACCGACCACCTCGCCAACCTTCTCGGCCAGCTCCATGTCTCCAGCGAGCCCGCTGCGGACCTGGAGTCGGTTGGCTCCACCGACCCGATGCCTGTCGACTCCGACACGGCCTCCTACGACACCTTCCCCACCAACGTCGCGATCTACGACGACCCGCTTCCTCGAGCCGACGGCTGCGATGCTGTCACCGCCGAAGTGATGGTTGTCGGCCACGGCGGCCTGGCCGACGAGAGCGCCCACGGCGCCTCGCGCGCGGTGCCCCACGACTTGTCCGCTCCCCTCCCGGCTAATGCCGACGACGAAGCACTGGAAGCACGCCGCCTCGCCCTCCTCGCAAAGGGCCGGAGGCTGGCCTCCGTAAGACGCCTCACTGAGGCCTACCAGCGCGAAGCTGACCGCGCCGCCTTCGGCACGCCGGCCCCGGGCGGGCCAAGCCGGGCCGGCCTTGCCAAGCAACGCGGCGCCGTCATCGCCGACACGCTGGGAGTCGACCGCCCGGTCTATGCCACTCCGCTCGAGAACTTGCGTGCCGCCCAGGCGGCTGTAGACGAGTTGGACGGCTTGGAGGCCAAAGACCTCCCCCACATGACCCGGCGCATCCAGCAATTGATTGACGCAGCCGCGCAGTGACACGAAGCCGACGCCCGCGCGGAAAGCCCTCCCCCACGCCGAGAACACGGCGCAACGTCCCGGACGCCGACTACGAGCAATACCCGCGCGCGACGCGAGAAGGAGCCGGCTGCCAGCCGCAACCGGACCCGGATCTCCATCGAGCGAGACGCGGACGGTCATCCCCGAGCCATGGAATGGCGGGGCGACCCGCCTCCGCCTCCGCCCTGTGGAGAGAGATATCCCACCTCGCCGCTAGTGGCGCACCCGACTCTCAGCGGCCGGCTAGGCCGCCGCGAAGGAATCGGCGAGAACGACGCCCGCCATCGGATCGACCGCCTGGCGCGATCCCTGGCATTGGAAGAAGAAGACGATGTCGGCCCGCCTTGTTTCGGCCCCCGCATCTGCGACGAGCCCTTTCCCAAAGGGTTCTCGCTCCCAAGAGACACGCCCAAGTACAACGGCTCCGTGAAGCCGGAAGATTGGTTGATCGACTACTCCACGGCGGTTAGCATAGCCAACGGTAACCGGCGCGTCGCCGTAAAGTACGTGCCCCTCATGCTGCAAGGCACGGCGCGGACCTGGCTCAACAGCCTCAAGCCGCGTAGCATCAACAGCTGGCTAGACTTCACAGAAGCCTTCATCCGCAACTTCACCAGCACCTACAAGCGGGCTCCCAAGCCCAGACAACTCTCCTTGTGCGTACAAGGCCCCGCCGAGTCCACTCGCGATTACCTCACGCGTTGGGCCGAGCTCCGCAACTCCTGTGAAGGGGTGCACGAGGTGCAAGCCATAGAATACTTCACGGCCGGATGCCGAGAAGGCACCCTCCTCAAGCACAAGCTCCTCTGCGACGAGCCGGCCACCCTCGACGAGCTTCTGGACATAGCGGACAAGTACGCCACCGCCGACTCCTCGATGAAGACCGAGCTTCGGGTAGAACCGTCCGGAAAGGTACTCAACCCGGCGCCCAAGACGCCGGCTGGGGACTCCGGCCGACTCCCTCACTCAAACGACCACAAGCGCAAGGGCCCCGCGCCGCCTCCCGCCAGTCGGCAGGTGGCAACAGTCGAAGACGCGCCGCCTGAAGAGCGACCGGCGCCCAAGAAGCCCAAGGGCGGCAGGCCGGCTTGGCAGCCCGCTTTCTCCTATGAGCAAACTCTCGACGCCCCTTGCAAGTTCCACAGTGGCGCGAAGCCGTCCAACCACACGACCCGGAAGTGCCATTGGCTCACCCGAATCTCTAAGGGCGAAGGGCTCGTGCCGCCTCCGCCTGCCGGCCCGCCGCCTCCGCCTCCGCCGCCTCCGGCCGCTCGGCCCGCAGTCGGAGCCGTGCATGACGAGTTCCCTGACGAGCAAGCAACCTACATCGTCTTTACAAGCCAGCCCGAAGACTGGCGCGGCAAACGCCAAGAGCGCCAGGAAGTTAGCGTGGTCGCTGCCAACCCCGCCGGACACATGCATTGGTCAGAAAAGCCCATCAGTTGGAGCCGGGACTTGGATACCTTGGGCTAGCCGAGATCATAGGCAGCCGGGACACATGCATTGGTCACATGCGTTGGTCAGAAATGGATTGAGGCAAAGCCGATCAAGAAGCTGAATGGGCCGACTGCTGTGACATTCATCGCAGACATAACAACTCGGTACGGCGTGCCACACAGCATCATCACCGACAATGGCACGAATTTTGCCAAAGGAGCCTTGGCACGTTTCTGCGCAGCCCAAGGTATCCGGCTGGACTTAGCATCTGTCGCCCACCCGCAGTCAAACGGCCAGGTCGAGCGAGCCAACGGCCTCATCCTCTCCGGCATCAAGCCCCGACTGGTTGTACCTCTGGAGCGCTCAGCCGGCTATTGGCTTGATGAGCTGCCGGCTGTCCTCTGGAGTCTGCGCACTACACCAAACAAGTCAACCGGCTTCACCCCTTTCTTCCTTGTGTATGGTGCCGAGGCGGTCATCCCAACTGACATCAAATTCGACTCGCCTCGAGTAACCATGTACACGAAAGCAGAGGCCAAGGAAGCACGAGAAGACGGCGTCGACCTGCTGGAAGAAAGCCGGCTGTTAGCCCTCAGCCGGTCTGCCATCTACCAGCAGGGTTTGCGCCGTTACCACAGCCGGAAGGTCAGGCCAAGATCCTTCCAAGAGGGCGATCTTGTGCTCCGACTGATCCAGCGAACAGCCGGCCAGCACAAGCTCTCAGCCCCTTAGGAGGGCCCCTTCGTCATCAGCAGAGCTCTAGGCAACGCCTCCTACTACCTGATCGATGCACAAAAGCCGAAGGCACGCAAGAGAGACGACTCCGGCAAGGAGTCGGAACGGCCATGGAACGCCAACCTCCTTCGAAGATTTTACAGTTGAAAGGCAGTATGTATCACGCTAACTTTTGTATTAAGTACAAGACAATAGACCCCCCCGAGGAGGGCTCGGGGACTGCCATCCCTTATTTATGAATGAAAAGTATCATGCATATGACCTTGTCGTATCATTTACTTATTTCGTCCGGCACCGAGTTCGACTAGTCGGCTCGGGGACTGGCCGACTGGAGTTATGTTAGAAGTCCTACCCGCGGTCAGACAAGTAGTGTGCCGGCTCTCAAGCCTTCTCTTGCCAAAAGTCGCAGTTCGAAGAACCGGCTGTCCGGCTGGCAAGAGTTAAAGGTAGGAACGGGCGCCCACATGAAAAACGGCTAGGGACTAACGGACTAATATAACAAAAGCCGGTTTTTCTCACACCGCCGACTGGCTACCAGAGTAGCCGGCCGGCCGGTTTCCATTCACTTCACTTTAATCCAAGAAAGCTCAAGTACTTGCCTCCCCAAAGAGGGAAGGCAGCAAAGGAAAAAGCCTAAGGATAAAAAAGCATACGTGAATGGAAACCAAACATGCACATGATAATATTTACATAAAAAGACCTCCAAGAGGCCAGCATTCAACATAGTTTGGATACACCCCCAGTGGGTGGAACTGCGAAAACTTAACAAAGATTGTTCAAAGACAACAAAGCAGGAAAGATAAAGACGGCAGGTCAAGCTGGCGGAGCGGCCGACGAGCCAGACTGGTTGGCGGAGACGGTCGTGCCGGCTGAAGGAGCGGTCGGCTGACGAACTTCGGCTTGGTCGCCGCCTCCCGCAGAGGGCGCGCTTCCACGCGCCTCGTTGCTGGAGGCACGGTCGGCCTGAGGTCAGCTGGTTGTTCCACCAGCCGGCTCGACGTCTTCGCCGTCCTCGTCTTCGTCTTCTTCGCCCTCGTCGCTGGAGGCAATCTCCTCCGCGGAGACCTCGCCCACCGCCGGGCACAGCCCGAACCACTCCTCCGGCTGAGCAACACCGTCATCATCGATTTCGGGTGCAAAAACGCTGATGTCGGTGCACTCGGCGATCGTCGAAGCTCGCTGGGCGATAGCCGGCCTCACCTCCTCCAGCTCCGCGTCGGCCTCCATCCGCCAAGTGCGCAGCTGGTCCAGGCTCAGCCCTGGGTACCGAGCCCGAACGAATTCCAATGCCCGCCCGGCTCCGAGGCAGGCCGCTGACGCTTTCCAAGCCTCGAAGCGACCAACTGCGACTTCCAGCCAGTCGGCAGTTCGGCTTGGGGTGCGGGGGATCGTCTCGCCGGGCCAGAGGGCGGCTAACACTTGCGCCCCGGCACGTTAGAGCCGGTGAAGCATCCGATGAGCCAGCTGCAACCGTGCCTGGACAGCCAGGAGCTGCTCCTCAAGGGTCCGATTTGCATCCGGCGCAATGTCGGCCCCCGCTTTACGGCGCGCCACGCGATGGGCCTCAATGCTTTGGGCGGCGAAGGCGGAGTAGCCCGGGAAGTAATCTGCAAGAAACAACAAGCAACAGCTCAAGATAAGTCAAAAAACCCAGGCGGCAAGGGGCAGGAGAAGGGCTAAGAAGGCAACTTACCGTCGATCAAGTCCTCGATCCGGCCGAAGCCTTCGTCCAGGGCTCGCCGGGTCTCTGACCAGCTCGCCGCCTCGGTCTCATACTCCGCCTTCAAGGCGGCTTCGCTTTCCTACGCCGCCTGCAGGGCCGCTTTGTGGCTCTCCTCTTGGTCGGCCAGCTTCTTGGCTAGGCGATCCCGTTCCTGGACCAAGGCGGCGCACTCGGCCTCCTTGGTATGAAGGGCGGCCTTCGCCTTGCCGAGCTCCTTCCTCAAGTCGGCGTTGGCCCCTGAAGACAAAGAAAAACCAATAAGAAAAGAGTCGTCAAGAAAGGTCTGACCCGACTGCGCAGCAGTTGGCCCGAATCTCGGGGACTACACCCAGTGGGTGCGCTGACGCGCCCCCACAGGAGACAGACAAAATCGAGTACTTACTTCGGCTGTCGGCCAGGTCGACGGTCCGCCGGCTCAACTCCCGAGCCTGGGAGTCGAAGGCGGCAGCACGAAGGTTGTGGTATTCCTGAAAGTTTAGAAAAAAAGCAAAGTAAGGTGGCCGTCGAGAAAGATCCGACCCGACTGTGCAGCAGTCGGCCCGAATCTCGGGAACTACACCCAGTGGGTGCGCTGACGCGCCCCCACGAAAGAAATTAAGAAAGCAAAGCAGCCAAGAACGAAGGAGTCACCCAGATAGTGGCTCGCGTTGACAAGAACTCTTGGTTGAGCTGTTGCAGCAGGGCGGCCTGAGCTTGTAGCCGGCTCCGGACCCCTTGAGCCGCCGCATCCAGCTCGCCAGTCCCCCCGCTGGGAGTCCACTCAGACATGGCGGTGCTGGCCGCCTCCAGATCTTCCGTCGGCTGGCCTGCGCCCGCAACTCGGCGCAACTCCGGCGGAGCGGCGCCTCCCCCTGCGTGCCGGCTCGCCGCCGGCTGCACCTCGAGGCCGGCTCTGTTCTCCGGCTCACCTCCGGCCGGCCCCTCTGGCGCCGCTGACGGTTGGCCGCCTTGGCCCGCTCCGGTTGGCGCCGCTGGCGGCGCTCTCCCCGCAAAGGCCACGGGGTCCTCCCCCCTCTCCAACAGCGGCGGGTCTTGGACGATCTCCACCGCCAAGGGCAATGGGGTGTCGGGGGCTACAGCTCGGAGAGGAATGGCGAGCAGCGGAGGCTGGTTGCGCGAGCTTTCCGCCTCCATCACCGCGGTAGCCGCCTCCGTCTGGGCCTTGGCCGCCGCGTCGGCCTGCTCCCTTGCCGCCTGGACGGCCGCCTTCTCCGCTGCCTCGCGCTCCTCTCGCGCTTCGCGGGCGTTCCGCTCTCTGGCCTCCCTGAGATCAGCGTGGGGGTCCACGTGGCAGGAGCTCGAAGACCCTCCAGCCGGCCCCACGACGGAGCCGCTCGGACCCCGCTCAAGGGAAAGCGGCGCCCTGTCCGGCAAGCGAGAAAAAGCTAAGAAGAATATTCGAAGAGAAAGAGAATGATGACAAGCATGCGGCAAGGCAATCGAAGACTTACGCTGAGACCGCCGTAGGCTGCTTCACCGCCTTGCGGAAGCGGGCCGCTTTCGCAGCCGCCTCGTCTCGCTTGGTCGCCGCGGCGGAGGCTTTGAACTTCTTCGGCCGACTGCCGAAGAGGCCTGAAGCGGCCCGGCGCTTCTATGCGCCACCGCCGGCAGTCGGCGCGGTAGACGAGCCCGCGCCCTGATGGTCGGCCGCCGGCTGGCGACGCGGAGCGACTTCGGCTTCGAAATCGTCCGGCCAGTCCTCGAAGCTCGCGGTGAACCTTGAGCCTCCGGGCTCGGCGCTATCCCCCACCACGGCGTCTTCCATGGCGGCCGCCCCCAAGTCCGGGTCGTCAACGTCGTCCACCGTGCGGTCGGGGGCATACTGGCGTTCGATCCCCGCCACCCCGGCCGGCAGCGCAAGAAGAGGGTTCTGCTCAAAAGAACCGACTGGTCAGAAGCCGGCCGTCATGAAGCCGGCCGACGACAAAAAGAAGATAGAGAGAGAAGCTTACCACGGGCGGAGGATTGGCGCGGGAATACGGCACCTTGCCGTATTGCCAGTCCCCGGCGAGCTTGCAGTTGGCGATGTAGTTAACCATGAGCGCCACCTCCGCGTGGGGCATTTCCCATATGCTCAGACGGCTTGGGTCGAAGCGGCCGCTCATCTGACACATCATATGGGGCCGGCTTTGGAGAGGAAGGATCCGGCGCTCCACAAAGGCGGCCACCAAGTCGGCCCCGCGCAAGCCTTCCGACTGAATCAACACCCGAAGCAGAGAGATGGCGGCGTTCCCGGCCGGAGACAATGACCGGGACTGGAAGCTCCACGAGGGCTGCCTCCTAGCCGGCGGGCCGGCTACGTAAGCCGGCAGGTTGATGTAGTCTCCTTGCTCGGCGACGTTCTTCACATAGAAATAAGATCTTTGCCAAACCTTCACCGACTGGATCAGGGGGATGGGCGGGAACGGGTTGTTCTCGCTCGCCCTCCTCATGGCGATGAAGGCTCCGCAGGGGGCGGGCACGCCGGCGACGACCGTGCCGAGCTTGCTCTGGAAGAACTCTCCCCAGAGCTCCAGCGTGGGGAGCAGCCCCAAGAAGCCTTCGCAGAGGGAGACGAAGGCCGACAGCAGCATCACCGCATTGGGCGTAAGGTGATGCGGCTGGAGGTTGTAGAACTCCAGGAAAGAGCGCAGAAACCCGCTCGCCGGAAGGCCGAAGCCGCGCAGGCAGTGCGAGCGGAAGACGACCCGCTCGCCCTCCTCCGGCGCCAGCGAGATCTCCTTCGCGGGCGCCAGGCGGACCTGTACGCGGTCGGCGCCGGGCAGGCGCCGGGTCTGGCGAAGAAACTCCACGTGGTCTTCATGGACGTTGGAGCCGTCCCACGAGCTTGACAACGCCATGGGAGCGAGGCGGTGTAGAGACGCGACAGCGCTGAGACGGGAAGCTGCGACGGCAGCGAGAGGAAGAAGATGAGGGTTAGGAGGGGCGGAGCGGGAGGGAGCGTGCGAACCTCTGTCGCTCTCCCTCCTCCCCCTACTTATAGGCTCACGTGGCGGAGCCGAGGAGGCGCGGCGTGGGGAAGCGTGGGGATCGATCGTGCCCACTCCCCACATCCCGCGATTATCGAGCCTTAACGGTGAAACAAAACTGCCTCGAGAAGGCGAGCGGCCCCTGTGGGCCACGGAAGATCCGCGCCCGGACCAAGGCTCGCGAGTGGCGGGCCCGGGCCTGCGGCAGCGTCCCGTCGCGCGCGTGCGCTCGCAGGATCTCGCCGCCACGTGGCCGCGGGAGGGCCCGTAGTCGGCACGCGGGTTGCCCCCCCCTCCTCTCGCCTTCAAGACGCCGGGCTCTCTGAAGTCGGCGTACACCCGCTAAGCCGGCTCTTCAGGATGGGAAGCTGACCAAGCTTCTCGTCCCCCTGCTCACCTCGGAGCTCGATCAGCTTCGGGGACTACTGTCGGAGTAAATAGCCATGGGTAGCCTAGCCGGCTTCCCCTGGCCCTTCTGAAAAAGTTACGAGCCCGCCCGGCTCTCAAGAATCCAAGACATGGGGCCGCCATCCTAGCTGGCTGCAACCCAGGCCGGCTTTCGGAAGGCGGTCCGACTTTAGCTCTCATGAGAAGGCCGACTCCAAGAAGCCGGCCATGAGAAGGCCGACTCCAAGAAGCCGGCTCCCTATAAAGCGGTCAAGACCGTACCCACAAAGTTTGCACCCACCTAACAGCGGTGCGACGGGGCGTGGCTACAGTAAAGCCTGCCACCCCCGAATCCCGGAGCACACCTGGCATGGTGCGCCGTACGGGCTAGGCACGACCCGTCCGGCGCGGCACTGTTGCCATGTTGACCCTGGCATCACCCACGACGGGCCGCCAGCGTGGCCCACAGACGGTGGGCCCCTTTGAGCAGAGAGACGCCCGAAGGCGGCCACGCCTCCAACTAGTCGGCCCAAGACAGAGCCGGCTCCCCGCAGCCGGCTTGCCGCCTTCCTCGAAGAGGACGCCCCATTAAGGAGACAAGATGCGGTAAGGCTACATCAATCGCCTGACAGGCGGCGGTACTGTAGCCGCGCTTACCACGATGAAGCTCACGTCAACAAGATGGAGCCACAGTAACCAGCCGCCGACCAGGCCCTGGACAGTGGGGCCTACCTGTCGACCAAGGGGCCGGCAGCCGGCGGGACCCACCAGTCGGCGGGCCCCAGCAGCCGGCGCAAAAGCCGGCGAGCGCAGTCACAGACGGCTGGGCCCCGTGCCCAGTCGGATTACCATTGTACCCCCGGGGGGTAGGCCTATATAAACCCCCCGGAGCACCCATGCAAAGGGTTTGACCCCTTACTAGTCCTAGACACCCCACAAGGAGAAGAAGAAGGCTTGCCGTGCCCTTCTTCCTCCTCCCACCAAACAGCTTAAGGAGCGTTGTATTGCTACTCAATTCATCTAGTGAACATGCGGAGACCCCGCAGAGCAGCAGTAGGGGTGTTATCTCCACGGAGAGCCCCGAAGCTGTGTAAGATCCGCCGGCGTGCATGTCTTTGCCTTATCCCGTTTCCAGGCACCGGCGATGTCTTACTGGCTCCCACAATGATAAGCCACCCGTTGGCATATGTCGCACCTACCACCCGACACCTCCCGCCCTAGAAGGGCGTGGTATCCGCTACTGAACGGGGCCACTTGGAATGTGATTTCTTCAGACCTATAATTCTCTGGCGTGCCGAATACCACATCTAGTGTGATTTTCCCAGTGCATCGTGCCTCCCGACTAGGGATGATTCCTCTGAAGGTCGTGCTGCTTTGCTCAATGCGGTTTCTATCTATTTCCATTTTTTGAAGAGTCTCCTCATAGATGAGGTTTAATCCGCTGCCGCCGTCCATGAGCACTTTAGGAAGCCGAAAGCCGTCCACAATTGGACTAAGGACCAAGGCGGCTGGTGCTCGGGCTGTTCGGAATTTAGGTTCGTCACTGGCATTGAAAGTGATAGCCGTGTCGCTCCATGGATTTATTGCTGCCACGTGGCAGACTTCGGCAAGGCTGCGGAGTGCTCGCTTACACCTATTATTTGAGGCGAAGGTCTCGAAGACTGTCAATACTGTATTGTCGTTACCCACGGGATGGTGCTCTGCCGTATTTTTAATGAGGAGATCCTCACCGCTCTTGGCCACCTGCCGGAGTACCCAACATGCTCTGAGGCTGTGTGTTGGTATGGTATCCGATGTATTGTGAATTTTGCATGGCCCATTAAGCCATCCCTCCAATATGGTTCCACGCCCTGTAGTGGGCTTTTGCTTCTTTGTAATTGAGTCGGGCGACTTATGAGAGTGCACCCTTTTTGTTCGGACTGGGGGTTTTGAAAGAGCCGGATTATCCCAAAATTTTGTTTGGGTTTTCCAGGCGCTTTCCATCGCACAGTACTTCCGTACTATGGACGCTAAGTCAGTGAAGTGTGCTATGTCACGGCGACTTATGGCGTTGAGGATTCCCTTGTCCGTGCAATTATTGCAAAAAAGTGAAATTGCGTCTTCCCCGCGACAGTCCTTGACCTTGTTCATTACAAGAAGGAATCTGGCCCAATAGTGGTGTACTGTCTCCTGGGGCTCTTGTCTAATGTGGGAAAGATCGTTTATATCTGGGTGGGTGGATTTAAGTCCGGACCTTGACCCGATCTGAGACCCAGGGGCGAAGGAGTTTCCTATCTTGGAAGTTCGGGCTCCGGGATGTTGCCCAGCAGGTCTGGCCCGCTGCCTGATTCTAGGTTCAGGGTTTAGGCGATGTCCTCCCGTAGACGGGTATCCGGCTCAGAGAGCTCAGGAATTCGGACATAGTTTGTCCTCAAGATAGAGGAAGAATCGCCGCATTACTCCTCCACCACCGCTATCTGATGGGTGACCGGCGGGGAGTTAATCTCCCTTGGGTCGGGTTTAAGCCCGATCTGATCATAGTCTGCAGCAACTCCCAAAGCGGCGATGCCATCCAAGAGCTCGTTCAAAGAGGAGAGCTCTATTGGATCCAATTGCTTGGTGAGTCCCGAGCTGACGTGGAGGCTGTTTTCGATGACCCAGGAAGTCATCGTCGGCGCAGCAGCCGAACAGGAGGTCATGACGAAACCGCCTAGTCGGAGAGTTTGGCCTACAGCGAGGGCTCCCCCAGAGGTGATGTTGTCCTTGACAACAAGGTGAGCCATCCAGCCTTATGATGACGGCACAGTGGAACTCTCAATGAAAGCACCAATGCCGGTGTCAAAACCGGCGGATCTCGGGTAGGGGGTCCCGAACTGTGCGTCTAAGGCGGATGGTAACAGGGGGCGGGGGACACGATGTTTACCCAGGTTCGGGCCCTCTTGATGGAGGTAATACCCTACTTCCTACTTGATTGATCTTGATGATATGAGTATTACAAGAGTTGATCTACCACAAGATCTTAGAGGCTAAACCCTAGAAGCTAGCCTATGGTATGATTGTTGTTGTCCTATGGACTAACCCCCCCCCCCCTTGTTTATATAGACACCGGAGGGGGCTAGGGTTACACAGAGTCGGTTACAAGGGAGGAGATCTACATATACATATTGCCAAGCTTGCCTTCCACGCCAAGGAGAGTTCCATCCGGACACGGGTCAAAGTCTTCAATCTTGTATCTTCATAGTCCAACAGTCCGACCAAAGGATATAGTCCGGCTGTCCGAGGACCCCTTAATCCAGGACTCCCTCAGCTACCGTTACCAGTAACTGATGTAGTTATGTCCATTGTTACCTGTAAATGCCACGATCATGGTTATTAAATGGCCCGGCAACGTGGGAGTAAAGGAGGCTCCGGCGCACTCTATATAAGCCAGACCCCTTCTCCAACCTCCACATGCATACTCTGTAATCATATCTCCAGAAAGCAAACAAGCCTCAAGGCACGAGATGTAGGGTTGTTACCTCCTTCGAGAGGGGCCCAAACTTGTAAAAATTGAGTGTCACATCTATGATGTAGCTAGGCTCTGCCCCCTCATTCGTACCCCTAAAATTAATTTTTAGGATCGTAACCCCGACGCCACCTACATATCAAATTATGAAAGTAGCGAACGTGAATCAAATGAGCATGATGAAAAGTAACTTGACGATAATTCCCATGTGTCTGCTATTAAATGTGTGCAAACACATGGGCACTAGAGGCATCAGGGCGTGCCCTGGGAGGATCGGCACGCCCTGTTTCCTTGTGGGCAGCAGGTGGCCCCCCTCTGGTATTTCTTTGTTCCATTTTATTCAATAAAAAATCTTCGCGAAGTTTAAGGCCATTTGGAGCTCCGTAGATTAGTTATCTCTGATGTAGCTTTTTAGGTCCAGAATTCCAGCTACCGACAATCTCCCTTTCCATGTAAATCTTGAAAATTAAGAGAAAAGGCATTAGAATTGCATCATAAAGTGAAATAATGACCAAAAACATTATAAATAATAGTAGGAAAACATGATGCAAAATGGACGTATCACCTTTCTTCGTTGTTAGAGTGGCATATTAATCTTTGAACTTGGGGCAATCCTTGATGAGCATCCAACGATGCGTTAGGGTGAATGGTTTGTTCTTATGTCGGGCCTTGAAGGCTTCCAAAGTTTGGAATGTCTACACAAGCAACGAGAAGGCCACAAATTTAATGGCAAAGGACACAAGATGCAACAAACATGAACTTGGCATAGGAATGAAAAATGACGGGTTCATACCAAGTCGCCCATGCCTAGGCCACTCTTGGGACAGGCTTCAACGCTCTCAAGCGTGGCACAAAATTTGTTGCATTCTTGTTGAATGAGCCCCCATCTCTTTTGGATTGAGTTGATGACATAGGTACTCATACGGAAGAAACTTCCTCCGCTCATGAAAGTTTGTATGAGCTCTCGTACAAAAAGTCGATCCTTTTTGCTTGGCACCGGTCTTGGGATCTTGGCCTATCTCCTTCCAACTCTCGCAAATCAACATGTCCTCATCTTTGGTGTACGACCTGGCCACGACCCTCGTAGATGAGGTTCTCGATGAACGTGTGGTACTTGGGGTCGTCGGTCGCCGGCGTCGGGTTTGGCGTTTTATCGAACATGTTGCGGGCACTGGGAAAGTTAGTCGTAGGAATAGACCGTGTCTGCTCCTTTGCATTTCGACAGAGGACTGGCTGGCGCCACACGACCTAGGCATGACGTTGAGGTCGATTTTGGCTGTGGGGTCAGGCTTGGCTGGCGCATTCACAATTCTTTCTGGTAACGTGGAGAACCGGGTCGGAGCATGTTGTCGCGGCGGAAGAAACCCAGCTGTCTCAAAGGAGCTCGGCAACTAGTACCACCGAGGGCGAATGGCCGACGAGCCTGTGCTTGCCACGGCCATGGCAGCTGCAGAGAGAATGGCCAGCGTAGGCCGACACAACCCTATCACCATGAGGGTGTGCGTTGTCGCTGCGTGTGTGGCATTGGCGACGATGGCCTCGTTGTCCTTGACGGTGGCCTTGTGCTATGGGTCGCGGCCTCGAGGGCACAATCTGCAACGGCTTTCTTCCCGCCTGAAAGGACCATCAGGTCTCCTCTTGGCCGAGTCTCGGTCGAGCTGCTCGGCCTCCCTCGGCATGAGCTACGACTGCTCCTTCTTCTTCCTCTTTGTCATCTGATGGGTGGTGGTGACGACCCGTCGTCGGCTGTGGGTTTCTTTGGGGCACCGGCCATGGAGGAGGGAGTGGAGGAGGAGGGGGAGTTTATGGAACGAGAGGGGTAATGGGGGTGTTGTGTCCCCGACGGGCGGGACAAGGGAGGACAAGGGCACGTGTCCCGCCCGTTCCGTAGGCTGTCCGTTTCGACCGAAATGCGGCCAAAATTTGGGCTGTGTATGGGTCAACGGCGGACAAAAAAAAAAGATGTTTGTCTGTTTGCTCCCGCGTGTTGGGCCGCGATATGTGTCCGTTTGGTACCAAACAGACGCGGCCGGACCATTTGAGGTCGTGCGTAGGAGTTGATCAAGCCGGACAAAAAACGAACACCAAAAAACAGCTTGTCATGCGAACCAACCTGTGGTTGAATGATATATAAGGCCAACTCCACCGCGCGACCCTATCCTGTCCGGCCCCGTCCGTTTGGGGTAAAATGGACAAAGGAGACGGCCCATCGCGCGAAGGCCCGGACCCATCCTGTCCGTTTTGTGTCCGGGCCGACCCATTTCGAGCGCAAACTTGTGCCGGGTTTGGGTCGCGGCGGACACCAAACGGACGCGCGCTCGTCCGCGTCGGGGCCGCGTGGCAGGCGGCCACCTACCTCCCACCCGCCCACATCAATGCGCACGAGCAGGCGGCCCCACCTGTCATCCGCATGTCGAACGGTCGTCGTCCTTCTTTAAGTGGGAAGTGTGGACGGGTCATCGTCCACACTGCCCCACGCCACCCCGCGGCCTCCTCGAAACCCGACAGCGGCGACCATGTCCCAAACCCTAGCCTAGACCTCGCCGGCCGGCCACCCGCAGCCATGGGCCTCTGGAACTACGGACGCAAAGGCAGGCACGACCGCGAGGCTGGTTCCTTGTCGGGACGCCGCCGCGGCTCGGTGAAGAAAGAGGAGCCCGCCTCGCCATCGCCACCACGCCGGGCCCCCACGCCGCCTGCCTTCTCCATCGCGCCCACGTCCGCCGGCGAGCGCGACCGGCATTACATCCGCGCGTCGGTGTGCCGCCGTTATTGGGAGACGATGACGCCGCTCCCCTGGAGCGACATCCATCTCCCCAATAACTGGCATCTCTCCGCCGACCAGGTCCCCATCCCGCCGGTCCGGACGAGCGGCCGTGCGCGCGACGAGGAGATCGAGCGCCGCCGCCGCCTCCTCCCCGACGACCTGTTCTACGACCCCAGTTACGCCCCCGACTCCGCACTGTGGGACACCTGGTTTCATGACGAGCACGACACCAGGCGCGCGTCCTTCTTCGCCGGCACCTCGACGGGGCCGCGGCGGCCTCGACAGCAGCGCGCAACGCCTGCTCCCCAGGAGCGCGGGCGTAGGCGGGTGCGCGGCGTCACGCCCACGCCGTCGCCATCGCCGTCTCCGTCGCCCCCTCCACCTCCTCGCATGTCAGCGGAGGAGGAGACCCGTCTCCTCAAGCATGTCATGGACGACTCCATGTACACGCACGACGAGCGGCAGTGGGACGGCTAGGAGGAGGCCATGGCCCTCTCTGCCGCCGGGGACGTCGCCTTCCCGGAGCTGCAGATGGTGGCCGTGGAGGAGGAGAGGAGGGAGGACCCGCCGGCCGCGTTCCAGCAGCTGCTGGGCCAGGGGTGGGGCTGGTCCTGCACTGCTCCGGAGATGGCCGCCGGCGTGGGCGTAAACTGGTGCCCCACTCCCCCGCGGTCACCGGAGCGGGAGGCGTCGCCACGGGAGGAGGTGGTGCAGGCACCTCCGGCCGTCCAGCCCGCCCTCGTCCACCACGCACCTCCGGCCCATCTGTGGACGCCGCCGGACTACGTCGACCTTGTCAGTGACGACGACGACACCGGCGGCCAGTGAAGACGGCGACGGCCACGACATCGACGGGCGCGGCAGGAGCGCGCGGGAGGCGGAGGCGTTTTTTTATTTTGTTTTTATATGTTAATTACGAAAACTGGGCCTTTTAAGTGGCCGTGGAAACTGGGCCGTTTTGTGGCCGACCTCTATATATGTTTTATGTTTTTTTTAAATGCGTTTATTATTATTTTTAGTTATTTCATTCTAGTTTTTATATTTTTTTATTCACGTCCACCCCGGACACGATTTGGGATGCGGCCGCGCGGTGCGCACGTACGACCCATCTGACAAAAGCCGACACGGGCGAATCCATCGGCGCCCCAAAGGGACAAAATCCGCCTAATCCCGACGTCTGTTTGGGGTCGTGCGGTAGAGTTGGCCGAAGTGCTTGCGTTTGTTTGTACTGTATTAGAAAACAGACAGCTTGTCCGTTTGTGTACTCGCGTTGGGTCAACCGGTCAACTATTGTGTTGAGAGTGCCCAAACGGACAAAAAATGCGGGATGAGTGCACACAGTAGGTACAGCACACAGTGTTGTGTTCAGAGTACCCAAACGGACAACTGTGAAATTGATGTGCTTGCGGGACGAGTGCGCACAGCAGGTACAACACGGGCTAGTGTTCATAGAGCTTCACAGGAATTCAGGCGAGTGGCACGCCTCCTCTGTACTGGGCAGATGTGCTCTCATCCAGCTGCAGGAAGTACAGCATGCGTGCTGTTGGGTGTGGCGTGAGGTCCCAAATCTCGCCGTGCCGGCTCACGGATACTAGTAGTATGTTTTTGGGTTTTTTCCTGCGACCAAAAAACCCTTTATTGGACTAGTAGCAAGTACTCCCTCCGTTTGTTTTTATTTCGCGTATAAGATTTGGTCAAAATCAAACTACACAAAGTTTGACCAAATTTATATAAAAAATATGAATATTTATAATACTAAAACTATATAGTATGAAAAATACGTTTTATGGTGCATCTAATAATATTGATTTCATATTGTGAATATTTATATTTTTTAATATAAAATTAATCAAACTCTATAAAGCTTGATTTTGACTAATCCTTATATGCGGACTAAAAGAAATGGAAGGAGTAGTAGCAACCTGTTTAACAAAGACCAAAAAGAAGCTAGTAACTTGGTCCGTGGTCGTACGTTTTTGGACGCCCGGTCGACTCTCCCGCGATTCACTGGGATGTGCCTCGCACACATGCGCTCCCCAAAAACTTTAGTAGTAGTACTAGCTGTAGGATTTGACGAGTGATGGAAGGGATGTAATGATGACAAGATCTCAGGAAGTTATTGAATTTCTTTTAGACCTGTCCGCACGCCACCATCCAGTAGCAGACGTTGTTTCACGGAAATGTGCACTGTCTGGCCAACCCAGGCCGTATGCAGCCTGCCTCCGTTGCTCTGACCAGACGATAAATAAACTCCGCGGCTGGGAGAGCACGACGGCTCGGCGCGGCAGGGCGAGTACGGCGGCGTGGCAACACCTGCGCCATGACGGGACACGTGAGAGAGGAGAGAGAAAGTCATGTGAGTGGATGATAGGTAGGCCATGCGAGACAAACAACGGACATTGGTGGACGAAGAGGACACAAAGAATGTCCGTTCTGTGTCCGTCAACTCTAGCGCGCGACGCCATCCTGTATGCACTTGTCCGTTTGAGTCAAAACGGATGGATGCCTCAGCCCAACGCGCGGTTGCATCCACATTTTATGTCGGTTTGACGTTTGGCCCACCCTATTTTCAGCGCAAACATGCGTCCGGTTGCGTCCACACTTACGTCGAACAGATGGGCACGTGCTTGCTCCTCGCCCGCCTCAGGGGCGCGTGGCGGCTGCCCACCTACCTCCACCCGCCCAACATAATGCGCACGCGCGACAGGACCCGACTGTCATTGCCACGGAAACGGGTTATCGTCCTTCTTAATGTGGAAGCCGTGGACCTGCGAGTCCACAGCTTCCACTTCCTGACCGGCCCGCCTCCTCGAGCCCTGACACGAGCAAACCCTAGCCACCGCCGTCGCACCCCACTCGCCCACCTCCCCGCCGGCGCCAAGGACTCGCATTGGGTCGACAAGGGGAAGCACGAACACGAGGCCGACTCCTCCTCTGGCCGACACCGCTCCAGTAGATCCACGCCACCCGCACCTCCTTCTCCGCCAGCATTCCGAATGGCGCCGCCGACGGCCGGGCATCGCCGCGTGGAACCCTAGTCTCGTGGGCTAGCGGTGGAGCTGGTCGTGCATAGCGCCGGAGATGGCTGACTCATTGGGTGTCGGCCCATGGTCAGCTCCACCGTCGCGGTCACCAGAGCACTAGCAGGAGACATGGAAGGAGGTGGTGTAGGCGCCGCCGGCACCCCCGGTCTGGCAGGGGCCGGCAGCCCACATGTGGCAGCCACTGCCCTACGTCGATCTCACCAACGATGATGACGAGTAGGACGGCAACTCCAGAAGGCGACGGCGGCCATCGACGACGGGCCTTTATCTATTTTTATGTCTTTTATTGATTTTAGTTCAATTAAGACCTGCGTTGAACTTTGGTACTATGACGCATGGACGTTCTATGTTTATATTTATGTTTTCCTACTATTTGCAAGTTTATTTTCTTTTTTTGGCAAAAAATCAGAGTCCACAACCTCGGACGGTTTGGGACAAGGCGTGCCAGTTGGGCGCACCGATGGCCACACGACTGTAAGCGGACGACCTTGTCCGTTTTTCTGTCCCAAATAGACGAAAAGCGGACGAGGTTCACTTGTGTTCATGCGTTGGAGTTGGCCTAACTCAAATTTGAGAAAAAAAATTCAAGCGGACACAAAAACGAACGTAAAATAATTTCGAGTAGGTGTTTGCATTGGGTTGTTTTTGTTTTTTGTTTTTGGCGCGCGGACGAATTGCGTCGCTGTTGCTCTAGCCGGCCAGTAGCGTAGCAGTACATGGACCGTCGGTTAAAGCCATAGTTCTATGCAACTTGTCCAAGTGATAATCGTGCAGCTGGTCAGGCTGTTAAATGTCTGCAGGGTTTCCAGCGGTCCAACCCGTGTCTTCTTGTCCAGACGAATCTGAATGCTTTATTTCTGTGGCAGCCCGGAGTCTGCGAAAGCCGAGTCCGCACGCAACGCGAAGGATTAGGGCAGCAGGCTATCGACTCCTGTACTATGTTCGGAGCAGGGCAGCAGGCTATCGACTCCTGTACATCTAGAGAGCTGAGTAGAGGTGATGAGCTGCTTGTTTTTTTACTACATGGATCGGTAAAAACAAGAGCATGCATACATGGTAAAGATGGAGTAGCTGCCTATAAAAGACGCTATCCTTCAATTCTGGAGCAGGCCACTCCACCTCCCGCGTCCTGGTAATGGTAATGGACACACCCTTGCCACTCTCGCTGTTCTTCTGGCTCTCTCTGCCTGTTTCTCACTCTCAATCTTTGTTCTTGGGTGCTTACCGCTTTGAAGGGACGAGTGCTTCTTCCTCAACTTCGACCAGCACCACCCCGTCCGCAGCCAGCAGGTGCGTCACAGCTCCTCTACGTACGTATGTATAGTGGCAAATCTAGGACGAAAATGAAGGGTAGGCTCAAGTTCAAGGGCACTAGATTTTTTGGGGTGCAAAAGATAGCACACAACCCCCACACACACCATTAGGCAACCTCAACGAACTGCTTGCAAACCAACCATGCAATGTTTTTTTTTTCATTTGAAATTTATGGATCTACAATTAACAGCACTTCAAATATGCAAAATGAAAAAACCAAACTTGGTTGACCGTCGGGCAAGGAGAAGAACTACTCTATATTAACGCTAGCAGGCAGCGCCGCGTCGATGTCCCCCGCACTCTAGCGACCAGCGTCCGGTCACCTGGTGGCCGGCGCGGTCCTGGGCCTCCTGGCCAGCTCCCGGCCTTCCTCATTCCCTCCTTGTCTGGGTGCTCCCGCCGTCCCCCGCTTGATGGTATGGTGTGAGTGGGACCTCCTTCCTCCAGCCGTTCGACAGTGTCTGGTGACCAGCAGATGGCGGCGACCCAGCGTGCTGCTGCTTGGATTCACTGACGCGGCATTGCCGGTGCGACGTTGGGCGCTTCATGTGGGATGGCAGAACGGTTGGTTGCTAGCTTTGTCTGTAATACTTGTTCGATTCAGTACAGGGGCTTGAATTAGGAAGCAACTGGTTAGACAATGGCCTGGGAACTAATAATAATTTTTTGTTTTTCAATTTCGGAGGGCAGGCTCAAGCCTATTTAAACCTGTTCAGTGGATTCGCCACTGCGTACGTAGACAACGTAGTAGTAGTAGTAGTAGTAGTAGTAGTAGTAGGCTAGTTACATGACGAGCGAGCTCAACTCCTTCCCAGCCTGCTGCTCAGTTTAGGTCCACCTGTATTCTTCGTCTGGTTGATTGATTTAAGTTAAGGGAAAAGGCCGGTCAGCCGGCGTACTCCAGTCATACTTACTATTTATTTCATCATGCTAATTACTACTACTAGCTAGTGCATGATAATCTAGCAGTAGTGCATGATAATTAGTTTCTGCTTAATTTTTCGTGCATCATAATCTAGCAGGGGTGCTATACAGGGTAGTGCACACGATAAAATAATTTTCATGAATATCTGATCCTACATATATTTATTTGCTGATGTGACCATTTTACACAATAGACAATACTTGCTTGTATTTTTGTTGTTTTTATGAGATATATAACTATTATATGTTTTACACAAAACATTTCAGACGATTCTAGAGCCAAGTTGCCGAACAGCAAAGCGCCCCTCCATCCGTAGCCAGACGCCCCTCAATCAGACATGGACATGGTGCTCCCTCTTTCTCTACTCTTTTCTTCTTCGTGTTCATTCGTCAGATTAGTTCATGCTTTTCATCTCATGCTAGCTAGTAGAAAAGTTATTCGTTCTGGACTATCTGATTAACCCTTGCATGCGTTGGTTGCTTGTTAGATCTCCCCAGTTCTTACAATTGGTTGTGCCGATTATTTTGCACAGACCGATCATGCCTAGTTAGCAAGCCGCTTGCCGGTGATTTGATAATTAATCATGGGGGCTTTGTCTCCTTTTCTAAAGAAATTCAAAAACAATTAATGCATGCAGCAAGGGTTAAGGTTGCGGTATTCAGCTTTGGAACTTGACTTAATATTGTTAGTTACATGCATAAAATAAATATAAGTAAAAGGTAGCTTTGTCAAATTGGAGAGCTTGATGATCTTCTTCATTAACATATAGAGTGTGTATTTATTATTTGTTAATTAGTTAACTCACTTCATTAAATTTTCTTCAATACACCCCTCCTAAAATGTTTACATGAATCTTAAAGTTACTTAAAAAGTGTATTCTATTAATTAATTAATCTGATTGCCTTCTTCAATTTTTTTAAGTGGAGTAACTGTGGATCTATTAACTTTAGATTCCTGCCTTCCTAATTAATGCAGGAAGAGTGGCAATTCCCCGAATCGTCGTATAGCGTAGCAGTGCAGTACGCCCAAGAGACAATGAAGCTGCAAGGGATTCACAGAAATAGGGCGCAAATGGGCGGAAACCAGCAGGTAAACTGCATAGATCGACATACATCTTTGAGATGCATGTTTGAGTACCACAGCAAGTATTCCAAATCACAGAAAATCATGTAGGTCATGCATGGGTTCTTTGGTCCTTCATCATACAATTTTGTAAACCGCAAGTGTGCATACAATAATTTTACTACGCAGCATTTTACTCTCTTTAGTGCACCTAGCAGCTCTAGTGTCTATGTATGTTGGCTTTCTTGCCAAGGTGGAATCGAATATATGGATACATCTTTTTAGTTTCCATATAAATTTACCATAATTTAGCTATTTTGATACATCTGGATTTTTTTTCTCTGAAGAACTAATAGATGGCGCCATTTCTAAACTAAGCCAGAGCGTACAATTAGAATGGTCAGGCCGCATGAACCGGCGACGAACCCTCCAAACGGTTAATTTTGAACGTAAATTTCCTTTGAATTGTTGCAACCGGAAACAGCTAGCATTACAGCTACTGATATGCTACTAGTTGATAGTAAAATTATACACTGTTTGTAGTAAGTTTTTAATCGTAGTAGTAATTGAACTTGACCTTACTATATTCTTATTACTTGAACTAAAACTAGATTCTTCTACTCCTACTAGTTCGTTTTTGTGCATGAAACAATTTTACCATTAAATATACCAAATATTGTTCCCAACCAATCACTAGAAGCACCGTTTTAATTTTTTAAGCATTACTACTATTTGTCACAATTATAACATGCTGCTCCAATTTTTTGGAACTACATTAGCACTAAATTTACCCAATTACTATGTCGAAGTACTCCCTCTGTTTTTATTTACTCCGCGTATTAGGTTTCGTCAAAGTCAAGCTTTATAAATTTTGACAAAGTTTATATATAAAAATATTAACATACACAATAACAAATCAATACCATTAGATTTATTATTGAATGTACTTCCACTTCATATAGATTTGTTATGGTAAATATTTATATTCTTTTCTATAAACTTGGTCAAGTTTTAGTAAGTTTGACTTCAGTCAACACTAATATGCGGAGTAAATAAAAACATAGGGAGTAATAAAAAATGCCTTACACAAAATTGTAACACAATTACTGCCTAAAGACCTAGTAGCGGCTAATAGCAATTTGCTCTGTGCCAGACCGTAATACAATTACCATCCATCAAGCATGTTCTCCATTAAAAATGTTTCTTTTTGCGTGAAAATTAATTACCATCCAAACTATACTAGTCCCTCCGATCCATATTGCTTGTCACTCATATGTTACAAGCAACAAGTAATATGAATAGGAGGGAGTAGTATTATTAGCATGTACCCACCCACGTGCCACACCACTCACGCATTGACTAGTCACAAGGCGGTAACGGTTTCAACCCCATCACTATATTTAGTCATAACCATTTACTGAAGTTATTGACAACACTAGCGAGGAAAAGGTGCATGCGTGTTAATCTCGTTACCACATAAGCTAGCTCCTTTTACCATGCCTAGCGATAGGAGCCGCGGGACGGAAGTAGGAAAGGGTCGCAGCCGGTAACGAGAATTAATTCCATTGCCATCTATTCCAATTACTAGAAGCACCGTCTTAATTTACCATGTATGCTGGCTAATCTTGTTTAATTTGCCGTTGCGAGTTTTGTCTGCAAAACAGTACTGAGAAATGATTGATTTAATGTATTTTTGCATACACCTTTTTTCTACCGGGGCTAATTAATTGCTCCATTAAAACTGTACTGATATGTTACGCCTTAAAAACATGATTTTTTTTGCATGATCTATCATTTGGTTTGCCTATGCATCTTTCTAGGAGCAAATATCACTAAATCTTGAATGTTTAGAGTTTCTAACTTTAGACTCATGCATCGATTTTCTTTAGTAATGTACTCCCTCCGTCCCATAATATAAGAGCGTTTTTGACACTAGTGTAGTGTCAAAAATGCTCTTATGTTATGGGATGGAGGGAGTAATACATTTATTACTAACGATACTAGTACTTATGCAATGGCGATGCATGCAGGAGGATGTGTTTGTTGGATATGTTAGATCTTATGGCTTCAACTATGACAAGAATAGTAATATAGCTCAAGGCTCAATGTCGATCAGCTTTTCTCGTCAGAGATGGAGACAACTTCCTGTCACAGTTGTCATCTTAGGAGCGACATACGAAGATGGAAAGGCCGGGCGCGAAACTTTCTGAATTATCAGATTTGGTGCTAGATGCATATTTTAGCACTTATTGCCAGCAAATCCAGCAGTACGTAGTGGTGTACCAGCAATTCAGTGGCCCCTTTTTCGTAGGCAACATACCGCAAATCAATGCTGGAAGTTTCTTTATGGATGCGGAAAGGTACCGGCTGAGGCCATTTTGGGTAGAGAAGATCAGGTACTACTACCTCACGTATTGATTGAAGATACATGCATGCATAGCATAACATATGTGTAGGTCATTCACGGCGTTTAATTGTTGTAGGTCATTGATGGATCTTCTTGAGTATGGGAGAGCGAGATCTGTGACACATGGTGGTCTTGCCAATCCGGGAAGCTATCTGCTCTCTGGACAAACCGTGAAGCTTATTAACGTGGGGCGAGAAGTTGATTCCCACGATGCCACGAGAGATCTGATGGAGCTCAGACAATTCATAAACACGAACCCCTATTTAAATGGTAATGCCAGTGCAGAGTGGGGCACTCTTGACATGCTTCTGGAATCTCGACTTGTGACCAAGTAAGTAAACTGCACCACTCCATGCCCTTAGGTGTAGTGATTATGCATGTGACCTTAGGTGTAGGGTAATTAATTGACATATGTAACTAAAGGTTTATAAATAGGAGTACTTACTCCACTCCATTCCGTACATGCATGCATGCTTCCTTATCTTAATTTCAACTACTCCTACCAGTACGTAGATATACATACTATATACACGCATGCATCCTTAATTAACATCCGCCGGGTTATAAGTAGTAGTGTTACTCGATCGATCTTGTTTCTCTGATTAAGTCGGTGATTAATTCATGGATGCATTGCATGCAGCTTTAGTCGTGGCTGGAAGAACGTTGTCGTGGGACACCCAATGTTATCGGGATCGGCTGAGGATATAATCGCAGCTTTTGATGGGGTGAACACATCTGTGGAACAACTGACTTTGGTAAAAGCAACTAAGTTGGCCAACCTGTTGTACACAGAGTTTCCTCATTTCCACGACAGACCATTGATACCGAATCCTCAAGGACCTAATGACTATCACGAGAATCTCAGGTTCTATTTCCGACGAACCAGAGTCTTCAATCGTCTCTTCAACAATTACTATGATGGCGTTAAACAATTGTATCAAGGTGATAAAATTTATCTAGAAATCATTAGACTGGTGAGGAACTGCATACACCATGCAGCCAAATATGATGAGGTATATTTCCAGTTTCTTTTCCATCTACGTGTGCATGCATTTACTTGTAATGGTAGCTGCATTTAATTACTGGACCCATCTCTCATGATGCATTCATTTACTCCTTGTAGAGGCTGGCAGACTCTGAACGATTGCTTACAATGATGAGAGAGAATTTTACACATTACATCAGTTTGACATACTCTTTCCTACACATGCTGAATGATAAGGATGCTGATTATCCATACAAAAGTAAGTTTTGATTACTACCATGTGAAGTCATTTATATTAAATATAAGAAGATACACTAATTTCATTTTTGGTTCACAGGCAATGACAAACAAAGTACACCCAGCATTGGGGATTATTTGGACCTGGCCATGAAGAGAACACGCAGAGGAAGAGGTTGAACATTCCGGCTGGTTACTTTGCGACGATGGCATCATCACGATCCAGCTGCCGAGGGAACTGAATGGTTGATGTGTCGAGGGAACTGCATGTTTACTTTTCTTCAAAGTTGGTGACTCGTGCCTGGGTCCTAGACCAACCGAACATCTGAATGTTTTTTTACTTTTCTTCAAAGTTGGTGACCCGTGCCTGGGTCCTAGACCAACAGAACATCTGCATGTTTTTTTTACTTTTCTTCAAAGTTGGTGACTCGTGCCTGGGTCCTAGACCAACAGAACAGCTTGTTTCTTAATTCGCATCCCACTGTAACCGCAACCAGTAACACCGATGACTCCATGGACCAGCTTCATTATCTTTTGCCATTGCATGGCCCATGGGTGCTATGTTTTACGATGAAGGTTTTATCCTGGAACGCTAGGGCCCCATTCCTTCTCTTTTCCACCGATATATCTCTTTTTTTTCCACCGTTATGTCTCAGTGCCTATATATTACGGAGAACAACAAAGTAGAGAGCAAAGGACTAGGATACAGAGAAAAACGCTGTGAGAAGCAGCCAAGAACAAACTATCATAGTCAGGTTCAGGTGGTGGTTCCGTCTTGCAATCAGATAGCCAGTGCAGAGAGAGTTGTGTGTCATGGGAATTGCCCAGGCCCCATCAAAGGAAACTGAAGGGTACGTAACAACTACTCCCTCCGTCCGAAAAAGCTTGTCCAAGTTTGTCCCTCAAATGGATGTATGTAACACTAACTTGATACTAATACATCTATTCAAGAGACAATTTTTTTCAGACAGAGGGAGTACTTCCTCCGTTTCTAAATATGAGCAATGTTAGAGATTTCAATGCCGGCTACATATGGATCTATATAGACATATTTTAGGCGGGACTACCCGCTGAGTTTAAGCATATAAATAAGCGGAGGAGAAGAAATTTACAAGGATTCCCCTAGTAACGGCGAGCGAACCAGGAGCAGCCCAACTTGAGAATCGGGCGGCTGTGCCATTCGAATTGTAGTCTGGAGAGGTGTCCTCAGCGACGGACCGGGCCCAAGTCCCCTGGAAAGGGGTGCCTGGAGTGTGAGAGTCCCATCTGGCCAGGACCCTGTCGCCCCACAAGGCGCCGTCAACGAGTTGGGTTGTTTGGGAATGCAGCCCAAATTGGGCGGTAGACTCCGTCCAAGGCTAAATACAGACAAGAGACCAATAGCGAACAAGTCCGCGAGGTAAAGATGAAAATGACTTTGAAAAGAGAGTCAAAGAGTGCTTGAAATTGCCAGGAGGGAAGCGGATGGGGCCCGGCGATGCACCCCGGCCGTATGCAGAACGACTCTTCTTGGTCCGCGGTTCGGCTCGGGGTGTGGACTGTTGTCGACCGCACCGGCAGCCAAAGCCCGGGGGCCCTAGGTGCCCCCGGTGGGTGTCGTCAGCACAACCGGTACCCGTGTGCCGAAATGCTTGTCCCTCGGGGCACTGCGCTACAACAGCCCGCGGGCTCCCCATCCGACCCGTCTTGAAACACTGACCAACGAGTCTGACATGCGTGCGAGTCGACGGGTCCTCTCCTCATTTTTTCTAGGTCAAAATGAATTATATACCAGAACAGGGGCACCGGAGGTGGGCTGAGGAGGGCACAACCCACCAAGGCGCGCCTAGGACTCCTGGCGCGCCCAAGTGGGTTATGCCCACCTGGTAGGCCCCCTCTGGTACTTATTGGCCCAATATTTCTTATATATTCCATAAAAAATCTCCGTAAAGTTTCAGCTCATTTTGAGTTGTCCAAAATAGGTAGCCTGACGTAGCTTTTTCAGATCCAGAATTCCAGCTGCCAGTATTCTTCCTCTTTGTGTGAACCTTGCATATTATGATAGAAAAACCATTAGAATTACTCCAGAAGGCATTATTATGCATAAAAACAATATAAATAACAGTAGGTAAACATGATGCAAAATGGACGTATCAGCGGGTCCGCTCCGGTTGATTCTTTCGCCAATATTTTTTATTAATTACAAAATATTCTCCATGAATTTTCAGGTCATTCTGAGAAGTTCTATTTCTGCACAAAAATAACACCAAGGCAATTCTGCTAAAAATAGCGCCAGTCCGGGTTAGTCCATTCAAATCATGCAAATTAGAGTCCAAAATAAGGGCAAAAGAGTTTGGAAAAGTAGATACGGTGGAGATGTATCATGTACCCCTCCTTCACAAACTGAAGGGCAGGGGTCCCAAAGGTGGCTAAAACCCCGGGTATAGTAGGGAGGAGGGGTCCACCCTATTGGGCGTACGGAACTCGGTTGATTGAAAAAACACCCGATTTCCTATACCCCAATCCTTTCCCAATGTTGTCTCGGATCTCCCGTCATTATGCCATCACGAAGGTTGTTGGGGATATAACCCCGAGGTGTGACCCGCCCAGGAGGGGCCAGGTTTCACCATTGGCGAATAAATGTGAAGAAGGCCCAAGTAAGTCCAAGAAGACGAACATGAAGACTGGTGGTGGCTTAAAGCGTCGGTCTTGGTGGTGGCCCAAGACCCGGAGGCGTGAGCCGCCCGGTGATGACTTGCCTGGTAAGGTAAGGCAACTTAGAAACTGATCTGGTCACATTGTGTGATCCGGCTCGGACTCTTGTAAAGCCCCGGGCCTTGACCTGTGGATATAAAGGCAAGACCCGACGGCGGGTTAACTCAAGAGACAATTGATCGATAGCTAGGTCAAGCGATTCCGCTCCCTTGTAATCTATATCCAAGCAATACAACTAGAAGCATGACATTGGCTTTGACCTTGTTGTGAGGGGCCGAACCTGGGTAACCTTGTATCCTTTGTCCCGTTCAACCCCTTCAAGCTAACCTATGTTGCGATGGCTCCACACCTAAGTCCTTTCACAAGGGCATTTGCCATGACACAACCATGATAGTTGGCGCCCACCGTGGGGCCAGAGCATGGTGGTTTCGAGTTCTTGAAGGGCAACTTCTCAAGGATCGAAGGGTATGCCGTGGGCCGGATGACTAAAATTCATCGCGGCAAGCTCTACATCGACGATGCTGGTTGAGGCCCAAAGGCTGAATCAATCGAGTACGGGTACCAGGTCCCCTTTGGCAAAATTCACGTCTTCCTCAGCAAGATATGTGAGTAAGAGCCTGAGCCGGACACCTACACCGCCATCATCGAGACGGCTCAGCGCGCAACCCGCCAGGGTTCAATCCAGCCGGAAGCATGTTTTCATTGGCTTTGTTCATGGGGTGGATCTTGAGGAAGATTCTGCATCTGGTGGAGAGACGGCCATCTATTCAGGTGGTGAGTCCTCGACTGGAGAAACCGAGTCAATCTATCAGCTTCAGGATGGCAGGCTTGGAGGGTATTCCGGTGGTGACAGTATTCCGAACCCTTATGAGCCGCTGAGCAGGGATGCTATTTTATGGTTGGTACGCAACCGATTCTCAACTCATCAACGGCTGCTGCTATGAGATTCGGTTCAACTGCTGCTGTGATAGCTGGGGCGAGCAGCTCAGTCTGACCACCGGCTCAAGTTTTATCTAAGCTCTTGGGTACTTTGAGGAATCTGTTAGCCACAGAGGTGATTCCGGCGAATCAAGCACACCATAATGTAGAAGTGGGAAAGGTGCGAGATGAGGTGGCCAAGGTGCAGGAGGATCTTAATGTAGAGAATGCAAGGATGGGAACAGAGGGACCCTGATGGAAGCTGAGTCACAACGGATAAAAGCAGAGGCTTTTCGCCGGAGTCTGGATCATAATGCGTCTAACGTTGTTTTTCAGAGGAGGCACTAGAGCAGTCTGCCTTCACAGTTTGAGGGATAGAATCTTTTTAACACACCAGGGGCAGGAACAAGTAAACCGCCCGGTGTGACCTGAGCTGCTGAGGCGCCAGGGACCAGGGCGGCGGCTCAGCCTCGTTTGCTAGACCCGCCTCGTAGGGATTTGACCCCGCCTCAACGGGTTCCAACACCCTCTGGCCATTATTCTAACCCGCTGGACAATATGATAGCAGCAGCTACATGGCTGGTGGCTATTCCAATCGAGGGTGAGTCTCCGGCTACAGTGCAGATCCGGAACGGAGTGGAGCTTCTACAGACGGCGGTGGCACAACAGGAGGCTTATTCATATAGCCGTGATCGTGTCCATTCGACACCTCACCGGAGTCGAAGTTACAGCCGGCGTATTGAATCACCCGCATTTTATAGCAGTGAGCAGCGTCGTAACCCGCTGCGTAATGGTAACCCGCCCCGGGATGATAACATCCTGATTAATGATGCTCAGGTGATCGTGGATAGCACCAGAGCTTGTCGTGAAGCGGAAGTAGCGGCTCAGCAGGGGGTTTATCAGCAGCCTCCGATGGCTCCTTTTTCTTCAATGGAAGTTGGGACGATTTCTAGAACAGTTGGAGTGCCGTGTTTGGTGCCGGCTTTGCGCAATGAACGTCTGCCTAAGGATTTCAAGGGCCCCCGTAAGGTGCCTAATTACATAGCTGACCTCCCTCCGGAGGCTTGGATTGAAAGCTATGAATTGGCTATGGAGATGCTAGATATTAATGATGCTGTGTGTGCCAAGTATTTTACTATGATGCTGTATGGGCCGGCTCAAACCTAGTTAAAAGGATTGCCTGCCAATTCCGTTAGGTCATGGTCTGAGCTGAAGGCCCGGTTCATTCAGAATTTTAAAGGAACGTGTAAGCAGCCTCTAATGATTATTGATCTGGATAAGTGTGTGCAATAGGAGGATGAGTCAACCCATCATTGGGTCCACTGGGTTTCATCTATTATCCAATCGTCACATGGTATTGCGGTAGGTTCAACAGTCCTGGTTTTGGACAAGAATTGCCACTTTGAACCCCTCAAGCTGAAGCTTGGGTGGCTTAAACGTCATTGTAATGACATGGGGGAGCTCATGGCGGCTCTTATCAAGTATGCCAACTCTGATAATACAAAGGATCTTGGGTCTGATGATGAGAAATCAAACAAAGGCAAGAAGAGTGGCAATGGCAAGTGTCAACAACAGAATACCACGAGGCATGAAAACAACCAAGGCGGTGGTGGTAAGCGCAAACACCCCGATGGTGGGTCATATTTTGTGGCTAACACAATTGCAGGGTTTAAAGGCCAGCGTCAGAACGGTAAGGGTAAGTGATACGTCTCCGTCGTATCTATAATTTTTGATTGTTTCATGCCAATATTCTACAACTTTTACATACTTTGGCAACTTTTTATACTATTTTTGGGACTAACATATTCATCCAGTGCCCAGTGCCAGTTCATGTTTGTTGCATGTTTTTTGTTTCGTAGAAAATCCATATCAAACGGAGTCCAAACGGGATAAAAACTGACGGGGATTTTTTGGAATATATGTGAATTTTGGGAAGTGGAATCAACGCGAGACGATGCCCGAGGGGCCCACGAGGGTGAGGGGCGCGCCCCAGGGGGTCAGGCGCACCCTAGGCCCTCGTGGCCACTCTGTAGGGCGGTTGGTGCCCTTCTTTCGCTACAAAAAAAATCCAATATCCGGATAAAAATCGTGTCCAAATTTCAGCCGAATCAGAGTTACGTATCTCCGGGAATATAAGAAACGGTGAAAGGGCAGAATCTGGGAACGCAGAAACAGAGAGAGAGACAGAGAGACAGATCCAATCTCTGAGGGGCTCCCGCCCCTCCGCCGCCATGGAGGCCATGGACCAGAGGGGAAACCCTTCTTCCATCTAGGGGGAAGGTCAAGGAAGAGGAAGAAGAAGGGGGTCCCTCTCCCCCTCTCTCCCGGTGGCGCCGGAACGCCGCCGGGGCCATCATCATCATCATCAACGCAATCTACACCAACACCTCTGCCATCTTCACCAACATCTTCATCACCTTCCCCCATCTATCTACAGCAGTCCGCTGTCCTGCAACCCGATGTACCCTCTACTTGAACATGGTGCTTTATGCTTCATATTATTATCCAATGATGTGTTGCGATCCTATGATGTCTGAGTAGATTTTCGTTGTCCTATCGGTAATTGGTGAATTGCTATGATTGGTTTAATTTGCTTGTGGTTACGTTGATGTCCTTTGGTGCCCATCATATGAGTGCACTCGTGGATCACACCATAGGGTTAGTTGTATGTTGATAGGACTATGTATTGGAGGGCAAGAGTGATAGAAGCTTCAACCTAGCATATAATTTGATGCATACGGGATTGAAGGGGGACCAATATATCTTAATGCTATGGTTGGGGTTTACCTTAATGAACGTTAGTGGTTGCAGATGCTTGCTAATAGTCCCAATCATAAGTGCATGGAATTCCAAGTCAGGGATGACATGCTAGCAGTGGCCTCTCCCACATAAAACTTGCTATCGGTCTAGTAAGGTAGTCAATTGCTTAGGGACAATTTCGCAACTCCTACCACCACTTTTCCACACTCGCTATACTAAATTTATTGCTTCTTTATCTAAACAGCCCCTACTTTTTATTTACGTGCTCTTTATATTCTTACAAACCTATCCGACAACACCTACAAAGTACTTCTAGTTTCATACTTGTTCTAGGTAAAGCGAACGTCAAGCGTGCGTAGAGTTGTATCGGTGGTCGATAAAACTTGAGGGAATATTTGTTCTACCTTTAGCTCCTCGTTGGGTTCGACCTTCTCACTTATCAAAAGGGGCTACAATTGATCCCCTATACTTGTGGGTTATCAAGACCTTTTTCTGGCGCCGTTGCCGGGGAGTTATAGCATGGGGAGAATATTCTCGTGTGTGCTTGTTTGCTTTATCACTAAGTAATTTTCATGTGTTGTTCTAAGTTGTTCTCTATCTTTAGTTATGGATATGGAACACGAAATACCAAAAAAATTAGGTTTACTTGCTACTCATGGAGATGGGGAACCTCCAAAAACCCTCGATGCTCATTATGTCAAAGATATTATGTACTACTTTGATAATCCTGAGAAAACCCCATTCAACTTTATAATGGGAGTAATGTTGGATCAACGTGAATACTTTAGGGATTATCGCTTGACTCAAAAAGGGAAACTATTAGGGATTAAATTCATATATTGATGTGGTATGCTGGGGCTATGCTTGAGATATGATTATACTTGTTGCTCTAGGATGAAGGCTCCACACCTTCCCTTTTCATGCAAATTTAATGATGATGAAACCTTGGCTTCTTATGCTAATGGTATATATGATTACGATGATGTGGAACAAATAGAAGAATTCGTTGCTTTTATGGGTGCTTATGAAATTGAATCTTTGTTTAAAGAGTGTGAAAATCTTGATGATGCTGTTTACAGACCTAATTTTTTTGCTATACTTAAATATTTCTATGAGAATTATGAATTCAATTCTGATATTGATGATTTTATTGAGAGAGTCCCCGATGTCCAAGAAGAGTATAATATTTTGCAGGTGTCTATGGAAGAAGGAATTGATGAAACTGTGGGCCCATTGGATGAAAAAGATGATGAGGAGAGCGAAGAACAAAAGGAGGAAGAGCGGATTAGCTACCCGTGCCCACCTTCTAATGAGAGTAACTCTTCAACTCATACATTGTTTAATTTCCCTTCGTGCTTACCGAAGGATGATTGCTATAGTGATTGTTATGATCCCGTTGATTCTTTTGAAATATAATTCTTTTGAAATATACCTTTTTTGATGATGCTTGCTATGCTTGTGGCCAAGATGCCAATATGAATTATGCTTATGGAGATGAAATTGCTATAGTTCCTTATGTTAAACATGAAATTGTTGCTATTGCACCCACGCATGATAGTCCTATTATCTTTTTGAATTCTCCCGACTACACTACATCGGAGAAGTTTTCCCTTATTAAGGATTATATTGATGGGTTGCGTTTTACTACTACACATGATGATTTTGATAAATATAATATGCATGTGCTTGCTGCTCCTACTTGCAATTATTATGAGAGAGGAACTACATCTCGGCCTCTCCATGTTTCCAATATGATAAAATTGCAAGAAACTGTTTATACTATGCATTGGCCTTTACTATGTGTGCATGAATTGTTCTTTTATGACATGTCGATGCATAGAAAGAGAGTTAGACTTCGTTGTTGCATGATATATGTTACTTTGTGCTCACTACTAAATCAAAAATCATTGTTAATTAAAATTGGCTTTGATATACCTTGGGATCCGGGTGGATCCATTACTTGAGCATTATATGTCTAGCTTCATGGCTTTAAAGAAAGCGCTACCAGGGAGACAACCCGGAAGTTTTAGAGAGTCATTTATTTCTGTTTTGTGCTTTTATAAAGTTTAAAAACAAAAAAATAAAGAGGGGAACCTAAAACTTTTTCAAAAAGAAAAGCAAAAGTAAGAAAGACGAGCATTGTTAAAGTGGGAGCTAGCCTTGAACTTTGTTCATGCCCATGGAAACTTTGTAATCCTTGATTACAGAAGCTTTTCAACAAAAATAATTATCCCCTTGTACAAATCCATTGTATCATAAAAATAATGTGCCAAGATTTGCCTTTAGGATGTCTACATTGCTTGTTGGTTTGTGCGGTGAAAAAGAGAAACTTTAACTGTAGTGCGCGATTTTACATTTTTTACTGGAACGTCAAACGATTCCGAAACTTTTTGCAATGTCTTCCTATACATTTTTTTCCAATTTTTTCAGAATGTTTGGAGTACCATAGGTATGGTGAATGTTCAGATTACTACAGACTGTCCTGTTTAAGACAGATTCTCCTTTTGATGCATAGTTTTCTTGTTTCGATGAAACTATCAATTTCTATCAATGGATTAAGCCATGAAAAAGTTATATTACAGTAGCTAAAATGCAAAAAAATACAAATTGGTTTGAAACAGTACTTAGAGTAGTGATTTGCTTTATTATACTAACGGATCTTACCGAGCTTTCTGTTGAGTTTTGTGTGGATGAAGTGTTCGAAGATCGAGGAGGTCTTGATGTGAGGAGAAGGAGGAGAGGCAAGAGCTCAAGCTTGGGGATTCCCAAGGAACCCCAAGTAAATATTTAAGGAGACTCAAGCGTCTAAGCTTGGGGATGCCCCGGAAGGCATCCCATCTTTCTTCAACAAGTATCGGTATGTTTTCGGATTCATTTCGTTCATGTGATATGTGCAAACCTTGGAGCGTCTTTTGCATTTAGTTTTCACTTTTATTTGATGCACCATGCTGGTATGAGATATTCCATGGTTTATTTATATAATGCTCTTTGCACTTCACTTATATCTTTTGAGTATGGCTTTATAGGATGCTTCATGTGCTTCACTTATATCATTTGAAGTTTGGATTGCCTGTTTCTCTTCACATAGAAAACCTCCATTTGTAGAATGCTCTTTTGCTTCACTTATATTTGTTAGAGCGTGGGCATATATTTTGTAGAAAGAATAAAACTCTCTTGCTTCACTTATATCTATTTAGAGAGATGACAGGAATTGGTCATTCACATGGTTAGTCATAAAATCCTACATAAAACTTATGGATCACCGAATATGATATGTTTGATTCCTTGCAATAGTTTTGCGATGTAGAGATGATAATATGTGGGAGGTACTAGTAAATGGTTGTTTTTAGTAAGAATATTGGTGTTAAGGTTTGTGATTCCCGAAGCATGCACGTATAGTCTCTCTTTATGCTACGAAGTTGGAGCATGATTTATTATTGATTGTGCTCCTTATGAGTGGCGGTCGGGGACGAGCGATGGTCTTTTCCTACCAATCTATCCCCCTAGGGGCATGCGTAGTAGTACTTTGCTTCGATGGCTAATAAAATTTTGCAATAAGTATATGAGTTCTTTATGACTAATGCGAGTCCATGGATTATACACACTCTTAACTTTTCGCAATTTGCTAGCCTCTACGGTATCGTGCATTGCCCTTTCTCACCTCGAGAGTTGGTGCAAACTTCGCCAGTGCATCCAAACCCCGTGATACGATATGCTCTATCACACATAAGCCGCCTTATATCTTCCTCAAAACGGCCACCATATCTACCTATTGTGGCATTTCCATAGCCATTCCGAGATATATTGCCATGCAACTTCCATCATCATCATATACAGGACTTGAGCATTCATTGTCATATTGCGTTGCATGATCGTAAGATAGCTAGCATGATGTTTTCATGGCTTGTCCGTTTTTGACTCATTGCTACGCTAGATCATTGCACATCCCGGTACACCCGGAGGCATTCATATAGAGTCATACTTTGTTCTAGACATCGAGTTGTAATATTGAGTTGTAAGTAAATAAAAGTGTGATGATCATCATTACTAGAGCATTGCCCCAGTGAGGAAAGGATGATGGAGACTATGATTCCCCCACAAGTCGAGATGAGACTCCGGACTTAAAAAATAAAAGAGGCCAAAGAAGCCCAAATAAAAAAAGAGGCTAAAGAAGCCCATCAAAACAAAAAAAACAAAAAAAGAATGAGAGAAAAAGAGAGAAGGGGTAATGATACTATCCTTTTACCACACTTGTGCTTCAAGGTAGCACCATGTTCTTCATATAGAGAGTCTCTTGAGTTATCACTTTCATATACTAGTGGGAATTTTCATTATAGAACTTGGCTTGTATATTCCAATGATGGGCTTCCTCAAATGCTCGAGGTCTTCATGAGCAAGCAAGTTGGATGCACACCCACTTAGTTTCAGTTTGAGCTTTCGTACACTTATAGCTCTAGTGCATCCATTGCATGACAATCCCTACTCCTCGCATTGACATCAATTGATGGGCATCTCCATAGCCCGTTGATTAGCCGCGTCGATGTGAGACTTTCTCCTTTTTTGTCTTCTCCACACAACCTCCATCATCATATTCTATTCCACCCATAGTGCTATGTCCATGGCTTGCGCTCATGTATTGCGTGAGGGTTGAAAAAGCTGAAGCGCATTAAAAAGTATGAACCAATTGCTCAGCTTCTCATCGGGGTTGTGCATGATAAATACTTTGTGTTAAGAAGACAGAGCATGAAAAGATTATATGATTTTATAGGGATAGCTTTCTTTACCGTTGATATTTTGAAAGACATGATTGTTTGTTGGGATGCCTGAGTATTGATGTCTTTCTGTCAAATTATAGACTATTGCTTTGAATCACTCGTGTCTTAATATTTTATGCAATGGTTAGATTATATGATCAAGATTATGCTAGGTAGCATTCCACATCAAAAATTATCTTTTTTATCATTTACCTACTCGAGGACGAGCAGGAATTAAGCTTGGGATGTTGATACGTCTCCGTCATATCTATAATTTTTGATTGTTTCGTGCCAATATTCTATAACTTTTACATACTTTTGGCAACTTTTTATACTATTTTTGGGACTAACATATTGATCCAGTGCCCAGTGCCAGTTCCTGTTTGTTGCATGTTGTTTCGCAGAAAATCCATATCAAACGGAGTCCAAACGGGATAAAAATTGACGAAGATTTTTTTTGGAATATATGTGAATTTTGGGAAGTGGAATCAACGCGAGACGTTGCCTGGGGGGCCCACGAGGGTGAGGGGCGCGCCCAGGGGGTCAGGCGCGCCCTGGGCCCTCGTGGCCACTCTGTAAGGTGGTTGGTGCCCTTCTTTCGCTGCAAGAAATCCAATATCTGGATAAAAGTCGTCTCCAAATTTCAGCCCAATCGGAGTTACGGATCTCAGGGAATATAAGAAACGGTGGAAGGGTGGAATCTGGGAAGGCAGAAATAGAGAGAGACAGAGAGACATATCCAATCTCGGAGGGGCTCTTGCCCCTCCACCGCCATGGAGGCCATGGACCAGAGGGGAAACCCTTCTCCCATCTACTGGGAAGGTCAAGGAAGAAGAAGAAGAAGAAGGGGGGGGGGCTCTCCCCCTCTCTCCAGGTGGCGCCGGAACGCCGCCGGGGCCATCATCATCACCGCAATCTACACCAACACCTCCGCCATCTTCACCAACATCTCCATCACCTTCCCCATCTATCTACAACGGTCCACTCTCCCGCAACCCCTGTACCTGATACGTCCATTTTGCATCATGCTTTTATATCAATATTTATTGCATTATGGGCTGTTATTACACGTTATGTCACAATCACTACAAAAAAAATACACTTCCGTGATGATACGTGTTTGTCATAGTAGGTCGCGTTTTTTGTCATGCATGTACATCCATGACAAATTTGTGACAGAATCAAGATAGTCATACCTGTGCTGTCGTAGAAGTGTTCCATGACATTACCAAAATTATCAGCATGGAAGTGTCCACTTCCATGATGATAAATCACGCGTCACAAAAGCGCTTTCATCAAGGGTGACCGACACGTGGCATCCACCGTAACGGAACGTCGTTAAGCTATTGGGTCGGGTTTTGGATCCGATAACCCGTTAACAGCCCCGACCAATGGGAAATTTCCACGTGTAAAATTCTTATTGGCCAGACGAAACACGTGTCAGCTCGTCAGTGGGTCAGATAGGCGCCTATGATACGTCGACACGTGGCACGGCCCAACAGAGGCCCATTCCTGTGAAAAGGCCGGCCCGTTTGACTTGGTCAAAAGGTGGCGGGCCGGCCCATGGAAAGCCTGTTAATGGCCTGTTCGCATATAGCCCATTTACAGCCCGCTAACCCAAGGCCTGTTACGCCCTATCCGAATTAGGCCCAGTAGCGTCATCTGGGCCATTCAATATGATTCCAGCCTGTTTTCACTTCTGGCCCATGTATGGCCCATGATGTCTTTCGGCCCATATGAGGCCCTATGTAACTCTTGGCCTATTAACGGCCCGTGGTGAAACTGGCCCGTAATGAACAGTGTATCACTTTACACCCATTAACGACCTGTGATGAAACTGGCCCGTAATGAACAGTGTATCACTTTATACCCATTAACGGCCCATTATTCCGTTGGGCCGTTTCCAGCCCATGTTATCTTTCGGCCTTCTCAGAGCCCATTTATTCTTGGCCTCATTTCCAGCATTCATTTACTTATGGCCCGTAACTGTCATTTTCTGCTTGTGGGCCAAATTCAGCCTGTGGTTACAGTCGGCCCGTTTGTGGTCCGTTAATTCGTTGGGCCGTTTTCATAGCGTCATCAAATATGGCCTATTAACGATGGCCCGTTATGGTCGGCCCATGAACGGACGATTCCAACTCTAGCCCGCTTACGGCCATAATGAGGCCTGTTATTGGCCCATGTTTGGCCAATCGATCATACGGCCCGTATAAGGCCCATTGATGATACGACCTGTAGAAGGCCCATTGTTTCTATGGACCGTAGAAGGCCCATTGTTTCTACGGCCCGTAGAAGGCCTACTGTTTCTACAGCCCGTAGAAGGCTCACTGTTTCTACGGCCCGTAGGAGGCCCAGTGTCACTACTGTAAATATTAGCCCATGGTTATTGTGGCCTAGTTTAAAAAAATAGGTTATTGCAGCCACTAAAAAAGAACTGCACTGACTACAAGCAAACAAATAAACAAGACACTAAGGAAATAAATAAGCAAGCAACTTATGCTAGGCTATCACGGCTATTACACATATTACATCCACTGGGCATCAAAGTTCGCCACCAGTGCAAATATAGGGAACACAGCAGCATATAAACACCGCAGCAAAACAAGTCCAGAACTGAAACCACTTCAGAAGAGCTCAAGAAACAATATCCCGGGTACCCATAATGCTGGCAAGATGCTTAGCAATCTTATTAACATTCTCTTGTTTGGCGCTTAAATCCTCCAGCGCTTGCTGTTGCACAAGAAAGTACGCATCTGAATTCTGCAGGGACTTCCTCAGTCCTTCGGCTTCTTGCCGTAGCACAGCTGACTAATGCCTTTCAGCTAGTAGCTGAGACTGAAGAAGCCGAAGTGATTCAGGCAGCGAGTTCGAAGAGCTTGTGCCAGCGGTACTGGCCAGTAACTCGAACACTACATCAACGCAGGACTGTGGGGTTTTCTCACTGTCTACAAGATCGTTTTTATCACCTTTCATGGAGATTAACAGGGTTGTCTCACTATCTTGAACCTTATCTGCATTACTTTCTCTACCATTTCATAGTGGGGTGCTCTTCTCCAATATTCTGTTTGCATACTACAAGAGACAAGCAGACACATCACAGGTTTAGCTTGTAGTATACGAAACTCATTTTGGTAAACCGGTTCAGTAGTAAGGTGGATAGGATAACAGCATGAAACAAACATATATCTATGTACTATGGTCACTGTATTGCCCATATCATCCTAGTTTATGTTCCCTAATCAAGATAGAGACACAGTTCAACTCATATATTTTTAAGACACAACAGCATAGACAGAATATAAGTGTGAGAAACTACACAACATTGGCATCACTTGTAATGTGCATCACATGAGAACATAACTGTTTATGCAACTTAAACTGAAATCAACATAGAGCAAGAAGTTAGAACAGCAATCCAGTTAAAGAAATAGGTTTAAAACATACCTGTTGCGCCATTGGAGTTTCAATTGGATCCTGCAAATTTGAAAGTAGTTGGTATTCGTAAATACAGTGATGCAACAACAAAGGAGTATGAACCATAGCTACGGAATCTGACCTGAGAACAGTTGCTCTTCTGCTTTAAACGTGGAGTTTGGGTTAGCTGTGGTGGTCTTCGTGCTTTGGGCACTGCAGTAGCTTTACAAACTGCTCATGTGGGGGTACTCTGTGGTGAACATGGTGCTTTGTCAACTATAAGTGGGTTACTATCCGCTGGGGTTGCGGTTAGATGGGTTGTAGCTGGTTCTCTGCCCAACGGTGTAAGTGTGCAATCTGGAAGAGTCTCAATTATGTGTGGTGGGGCTAGTTTGTGGGCTAGTACAACCATGGTTCTATCTGCATCAACGGGTAGCACTGTCTTTTGTGAAGAACGGGTTTTTGCTCCCTTAGATACTGCCATCACCCCCTCCAATTCTAATGGCTGATAAACAAGAAAATAAATTGAACGTACAGACATTGTATGATAGACAGAAGTTGTAATTCACATGTATGTTGTCTAACCAAATAGGACAGCATGACACAATTTCACATATATGATGCCTAACTAAACAGGATAGCATGACACAGTTTCAGATATATGATGGATAACTTAACATGATATAATGGCATAATTCAACATATGATGAGTACCTAAACAGGATGACATGACAAAACTATATGATGTCTTTCTAAAATAGGTTGGGATGAAATAATTCACATACATGTTGTTTAAGTATACAGGATGGCATGATATAATTGACATAATTGATTCATATACTAAGCAACTGGCACTCGCATGTATGATATCTAAACTAAGCAGATAGAATTCAATAGTGTGCATATGATGTCTAAACTAAGCAATGCAAGACACCATATGCATCATATGAGAAATATAAACATTGAAACTTAGAGCATACACCTCAGGTGGGATATAGTACTGGTCATCTGTCTCTGAATCCTCCTCCGAGGAGCTCCCTGTAACCATCAAGATATATACTTCAACAGGTACCATTGCCTGCTCTGAAGACCTTGTTTTCACTCCAGATTTTTCCATAACCGGCTCAAATGGCTGATACACATGAAGAGTAGTTCAATATACACAGATTGTCGACAAATGGAATATGTAATGAAAAAAAGATGGCATGAGATAATTCACATATATGATGCCTGGCTCCATGGCGGTGCATAATTCACATATATGATAACTGGATGAAAAACAAGGCATTGCATAATTCACATATCTGATATAGAAAGCAAACATGAGGCATTCACACAAAGCATGTCTATGTTGGGGATCATTGCAAAAATTAAAATTTTCTACGCATCACCAAGACCAATCTATGGAGAGACTAGCAAAGAGAGAGAGGGAAGTGCATCTCCATACCCTTGAAGATCGCGATGCGGAAGCGTTACAAAAACGCGGATGAAGGAGTCGTACTCGTAGCAATTCAGATCGCGGTTGATTCCGATCTAAGCGCCGAACAACGGCGCCTCCGCGTTCAACACACGTACAACCCGGGGACGTCTCCTCCTTCTTGATCCAACAAGGGGAGAGGAGAAGTTGAGGGAGAGCTCTGGCAGCACGACAGCGTGGTGGTGGAGCTTGCAGTTCTCCGGCAGGGCTTCGCCAAGCACTACTACTACTACGGAGGTGTTGGGGAGGGAGAGGGTTGCGCCAGGGGAAGGGGTGTGGCTCCCATGCGCCTCCCCACTATATATAGGCACTAGTAGAAAACGGACCATTAGCACCGGTTCGTAAGGGCCTTTAGTGCTGGTTATGGAACCGGCACTAAAGTTTCGGCACTAAAGGCCCCCCCCCTTTAGTACCAGTTCAGCATGAACCGGTGCTAAAGGGGATCCACGTGGCACGAGCCAGCTCCGGGGGCCGGGAGCCCTTTAGTACCGGTTGGTAACACCAACCAGTACTAAATGGTTGTGGGGTTTTTGGTTTTATGATTTCTTTTTCATTTAATTTTGTGTTTTCCATTTTAATTCTTTTTTGTTTGCTGGTATTTTACGGTACTACACATTGTACACGTTATGCACATATATATAGAATTTCTAGTAGAACCAATCATATATATATATATCATCAATGTCTCACAAACCACCATATTAATTTACACATACACACATGTATAGCTATATACAATTTCTCCTACATATGCATGTTGCCTTCGGAGCCAGTGGCATTAGCCTAATTGGTGCCTTCGGAGCACGATGACAATTGGAAGTGGTTCATGGGGGCGGTAGCGGGTAATAGTATTCTCCCTTTGGATTTATGACCTGGTCAAGCAAAAATCCCGCTATTTCCTCTTGAAGTGCTTCTACGCGCTCCGTTGGTAGGAGCTTGTCCCGCACCTCTTTGAACTGTTAAGAAGGAGATCAATATGCATGTGTATTAGTTGTGTGACTAGATATCGATAATGGTGTAAAAATTGTGAATAGTGTTCTGACAAGCGAACCCATTCCTGTCTTTGAGATCTGCTCCTTTCGGACGCCATCATGCGAATGTTCTCGCAAACGCAGAATGCACACAGATCAGTCCCCTGCGCCTGCTTCAGGGCCTTTATTACGAGAATGGAATTTAATTTGATCAGATAATAATTAATCAAGCATGATAATTAAAGAGATGGCAGCTAGCTAGCTAGCTAGTACTACTTAATTACTTACCTTGGATCGAAACCATTTCAGCTTTGGTTTCCATTCGCCTTCCGTGACGCTGATGAACCTTGCCCAAGCCCTGCCCGCCGACAAAGAAAATGAATAAAGGGGTTATTAAATAGTTCATATCATGAAATTAATGACAAACTAAATAGGCCGAGATATATAGTTAATAATGATTGAAATTACCTGTTGACTATCCCAAACAAGATGTTATAGTCACTATTTGCTTTGAGTAGCGAGTCCAGTATTTCAACTGTTCCGACGTCAACTTTAATGATACACAAGATCCAGTGAAATCTGCATGCACACACGTTTGCATGTCTTAATTAAGTGGGCATATGTAAGCAAAAACATGTAGCTAGCTAGTAGGCAAAAACAGAGAATTTGTAGTACAAGAAAGTGTGACTCACTGGAAGTTGTAAGGAAGTAGTATATCTTCATTGTATTTGAGGCGCTTCAAGAACTCTAGCATGCTGTCCTCTACCTCTTTTTCTTGATGCTTGTTCATTTTCCATGTGTATTCATTAACGGTGTTTGGGTCAATGAACCCAATGCCATAGCGTCCACCTTTTCTCATTTCATACATCTTCATCCTGCATAATACCACATAAAAGAATATAGTGAGGATAATTACAGGTAATGATTGATCAAAAGGATCACTACATCTAGCTTGAGACTTAAATTACAGAAAGAAATCACTTACAGACAATAGCAACTGACGATAGATTTGTCGAGTGCGTCTTGATTGTATAACTGAAACAGTTCAGGATACTCAACGGCCACAACTTTCTCATGGTAGTAATCATCCTTCTTGACATTCACCATGAGGGACTCTCGACTGGATCTCTTGGTAATGTCCATGTACCATTGATGCAATTCATACATTCTCGTTGGGAGCTTGTTTATATCTTCTGGCTCGACCAAAGGTTGGCCCCGGACATATTTCCGTTTTATTTCCTCCTCTGTAATCCCAGGCATGTCCTCGATCTCGAGGAGTTGTCCAACAGTGATCTTGAGTTCTTCAGCCTGCATTATATGCTCCTGGGTTATTACCACATCGCCCACCTCGGGAACGTAAACTATTTGGCCACAATAATATTGGGCGCGCGTACTGTCACGTGTTGTTGGCGGCACAACAAGCGGGGGGATCGATTGCGCCGCCTGTTTTCCCAGCTGGGCAACGGTTTTCCCGCATTTTTTGACAGCTGCTTGTTGTTTGCTCGAGCTCGAGCTCGCCTCCTTCTGTAGACGTCGTCAATGTAACTTCCTGATGTGGCGCTCATAGTCTGAGTCAACAGGCTTAGGAGCTGGTGGTTGAGCCATACGAATGAAGTGGTCAACTACTTCCACAGGCACTTTCTCCCTTGGCGGCGGTGGCGGTTTCGGTCCAAAATGGGCGTCGACTTCTGCCTGCACTATGGCATTGGTTTGCTCCTCGGTCCTGTCGTAAGCCCTCACAGGAAGAGGAGTAGTGAGGTTTGGACCATATTTATATCGCTTGCCTCCGCCTGTACTTCCTGTACTATGACCTCGACTCATACCGCTACGCACCATAGCTGTGGGGTGTCTCTTCTGCGACTGCTGAGGCGGCGGAGACGGCTGACGGGGCTGAGTTGGACGAGGAGGAGTGGCCTGAAGCTGTGCCGGACTTGCAGTGGCCTGAGGTTGTGCCGGACTTGGAGGAGGAGTGGACGTCTGACGCTGTGTCGGACTTGGAGGAGGAGTGGCCTGACACTTTGCCGGACTTGGAGGAGGAGGAATGGCCTCACGCGTTGGTGGACTTGGAGGAGCGGGAGTCTGCTGACTCGGTGGCGGACTTCGATGAGGAGTCGGGTGACGCGGTGTCGGTGGCCTTCGAAAGATGATGCAATCCTTTCTCCATAGGATGACACGATGTATGGCCTCTCCCAATGTGTGCTCGTCGTCACCTCCAGGAATGTCAAGCTGTAGCTCCGAATATGGGTCCACCACCTCATCAACCAAGACACGAGCATAGCCCGCTGGAATCGGGTTGCAATGGAAGGTTGCCTCGGGGGAATTTGAAAAAGCAACGGCGTCCGCCACCTTCATGGATATGTTCTTCATTTTGAAGTGTAGCTCGCAGTTAGTGTTCTCCGTGATGTCATCCACGGGGTATCTATCCAGCACTACTGCGTCGCCCGGGGTGGAACCCACGCTGCTTCTCGGCATGGATGGGGCGGTGGTATCCAATGCTGGATCATCCGCTAGCTGCTGCAGATGCTGAGACCCCCTTTGCTGGCTAAGTGAGTCGATCTGCTCCTGCTGCCGCTAGAATTTAGCTGCCAATTCCGCTTGACTTGCTTCTAGGCCTTGAAGGCGTTCATAGTCCCGCTTCCTCTGCTCCTCCTCCATCTTCCTCTTCTTCTCCTCCGCAATCTTCTTTCTCGCACGGGTTCTGTAGTCGGCGTTCCAGTCCGAAAACCCCTCAAACCACGGAAGAGCGCCCTTGCCTCGTGTTCTTCCCGGGTGTTCAGGATTTCCCAAGGCACGCGTAAGCTCATCGTTCTCTCTGTTGGGCTGGAACACCCCCGATCGAGCCTCTTCTATTGCAACAAGTAGCGCATCGCCGGCTCCGTTCAGACATGCCGTCGTCGAAACAGTGCCTGTCTTCGGGTCCAACTCCCCCCCATGCGCATAGAACCAAGTCCTGCACCTGGGGGGCCAGCTCTTAGTAACCGGAGTGACACCTGCATCCTCCATCTCTTTCTCAGACTTATCCCACTTAGGCATTGCCACCGCGTAGCCACCTGGCCCCAGCTTATGGAACTTATCCTTTTTTTCGGCATTCTTCTTGTTTATTCTCGACCGTTCCTTAGCTAATTCTGAATCCTTGAATTTCACGAAATCATCCCAATGAGCACTTTGATTCTCTAGTATCCCCTCGAATACTGGAGTCTTCCTTCCTCCCTTGACGTACTTCTCCCACGTCATTCTCTTGTGGTTCTTGAATGCAACCGCCATCTTCCTAAAAGCAGCGTCCTTGACTTTCCGCACATCTGCTTCTGTGAAATTATCTGGTAGGGTGAAATGTTCCATGAGAGTATCCCAAAGCAGATATTTTTGATTCTCGTCGACAAAAGTAACATCTGGACGTGGATTTGCTGGCTTTCTCCATTCTTGAAGGGAGATCGGGAGTTGGTCCTTCACAAGAACTCCGCACTGACGAACGAACTTGTCCGCAATCTTCTTAGGCGCTAATGGTTCGCCATTAGGTTTGAATGCCTCGATATTGTACTTTACGTCCTCCTTCAACTTTTTGTTCGGGCCTCATTTCGTCCTTTTGCCTGAAGATTTGCTCGATCCGGATGGCTGAAAGAAGAAAGATCGATTCGTTAATATATCTTCAACTCATTTAAAACATGCGATGATCACCAGATTCCTGCTTATATAAATATATATACCTCGCCGGTGTTTGTTGTTTCAGGATCAACATGTTCTTCGTCGTAGTTCATGGCTTCATCTTCTCGGTCGTCGCGATCGAATTCGGAGCCGTCAAAATCTTCTTCATTCTGATCATCATCTGGCCCGCGTATGATATCGAACATGGTCTGTTCTCTCTCTCTGTCGGTATTGTCCGCCATAGCTTTTATTTAACTATGCCAAAAGAAATATAAAACAATTTAGTATAATCTCGAATAATAGATATAATCTCGAATACATCGTCTCGAATAATAGATATAATATTGAATACATCACTAGCTAGCTAGCTAGCAAGCTAATAAAGATCGAATACTACAGAGTAATCTAGGCCACTCATGGTTCCTGAGGTGCGGGCGGTGGACACCCAAAGAGAAGGAACCATCACTGGATCATAGCTCAGGTGATCTCCCCAAAGAACCTGCCAGGTATTGGAGAACCTGACGTCCATAGCAGCCATGTAGCGATGGACGTGCTCGTCCTCCTCCCTGACACGGCGACGTACCACCTCCGGCGGGGCCGGCTCCCTCCGCACCGAAAGTGGCCCACGCAAATGCCACCAAAGGAGATGAGGGTCGACGACGGGACCCGGGGCCGGGTTCCTCATCAAGCGTCGCGCCCCTGAAGGTAGCACCTCCCAGTGCCAGCCCGGCGGAGCCCAGTCCCGGACATGGGTCCTCTGACGTGTCGACGGCGAGGATGCGGGCCGGGCATCGTCGACAACAAAATACTATATGCCGCAAAAGTAAAGTAACATTTTTTAAATGATGGATTGTGATGATTTCATATATGCAAATTCTAAATTTTATAACTAAAAATATAAGAAACTAAAAAAACATCGATCATCGTCTAACAATTTGAAATTAATCTAATTCATCTAGCTAGCTAAAACTAACATTTCCAAAATTTCTAACATTTCTATATAACTAACATTTCTATAACATTTGACATTATATATATTATAACTAACATTTCTACATACTATTTGACATTAATCTAATCTAATTAATTAATTCATCTAAAACTTTGTATGAAAAACAGAAAAACAGAAAAAACTAAAAGCTAAAAACAGAAAAATTGTGTGTGTGTGCGCGTCTAGTGTGTGTGTGCATGTAGTGTGTGTGTGCGCGCGCGCGTGTGTGTGCGCTACGGTCGGCGCCGGCGCCGGCGCCGGTGTGCGCTACGATCGATTGGAGGGAGGAGAGGGGCCGGGGGAGGGGCTCACAGCGCGCGCGGGCAAGGTCGAGGCGACGGCGACGGTGAGGCGAGGTCGATCCAAAGGTGACGGCGACGGCGAAGCGAGGGGATCGGCGACCGGGACGACGACGGGGGTGCCGCGGAGTCGACGGGGACGACGCGACGAGGACGGGGGCGTCGCGGAGTCGACGGGGACGGCGCGACGGGGGCGGCGACGGCGCGGGACGGGGCGGCGGCAGAGAGAAGTGGGAGATGAGAAACTGAAAATTTTCGAAGTGTTTCTTATATAGGGGACACCTTTAGTACCGGTTGGAGCCACCAACCGGTACTAAAGGCCTGTTTTGGCCAGGCCAAGCGGGGGGAAGCACCCCCCTTTAGTACCGGTTCCTGGCTCAAACCGGTAATAAAGGCCCCCCCTTTAGTACCGGTTGGTTCCAAGACCCGGTACTAAAGGGGGTGCGCTGCCAGGCGAGGGGCGCAGAAGTTTAGTCCCACCTCGCTAGCCGAAGGGCGCTCACACCTGCTTATAAGCCCCGCCGCCGCTGCTGTCTCGAGCTCCTCTCTAAAGCAGGCCTTCTGGGCCTACCTCTGCTACTCTGCCCCGTGGGGCCTATTGGGCTTACGGGCCTGCATCCTTGCCCAACAACAGGTTGGGTTTCTAGTCGTATGCAGGCCGCTGTTGCCCGGTAGGTGGGCTTTTTTCATTTAGTTTTTTCTTTTCTGCTTTATTTATTTTGTTTTATTTATTTTTAGTTGTTTTTTTGCTGTATTTAGAGTTTCTTTGTGAATATTTTTGATAGTTTTTAGAAACTTTCAGTTAGTGCCGGTAGTTTTTAAATTTGAATAGTTTAAATTTTGAATTATTTGAAATTTGTGTGAATCACTAGTTTGTGAATAACTTAACTTTAAAAATACATTTTCCAGTGATTCTTTTTTCTTATGTTTAATATTAGTGTGTTTTATCATTATATTCAATTTGGTAATTCTTAAGTTATTTAAAAATGAAATGCCTTTGTAACGGATGAGTTTTCGTCCGAAACCCTGATACTTCGAAACAGATTGTCCATTTTGTACACGAAGTGCATCCAGTTTTTGCGGTAACCCTCTCTACTTTTTTGCACATGCTATGTGGGTGAAATTATGATACCATGCCAACTTTCATCCTTTTCTGAGTTCATTTGAAATGCTTTTCAATTTCAGGGTCATTTAGCTGAAAAAATCAATAAATGCATGAAAGAATTTGCTTGCACATAAAATTTCTTCGCGTTTCAAATGCCAAAACACATAACTAGCTACCCTAACTATTACAGAGATTCCCTCCTGGGTGTGAAACACAGAAGAAAGTGATGATAGTTAAGCCGATCACATCCCAGATCTTTGGGTGTGAAACTTTTTCTTCGCGTGTGTCCCTTTGCGTCGTAGCCATGGAAAATCTTCATCATTTAACGGGATGCTCGGGTCAATATTCACTGTGAATGGAGCAATTTCATAAAACTTTTCATAATCTTCTGACTTGTCTGTCTTGTCATCCACTCCCACGATGTTTCTCTTCCCAGAAAGAACTATGTGCCGCTTTGACTCATCGTACGATGCATTCGCTTCCTTATCTTTTCTTTTTCTTGGCTTGGTAGACATGTACTTCACATAGAAAACCTGTGCCACATCATTGGCTAGGACGAATGGTTCGTCTGCATACGCAAGATTGTTGAGATCCACTGTAGTCATTCCGTACTGCGGGTCTTCCGTTACCCCGCCTCGTGTCATATTGACCCATTTGCACCGAAACAAAGGGACCTTCAAACCACGTCGATAGTCAAGTTCCCATATGTCCTGTATATAACCATAATATGTTTCCTTTCCCGTCTTGGTTTCTACATCAAAGCAGACACCACTGTTTTGGTTGGTGCTCTTCTTATCTTGGGCGATCTTGTAAAATGTATTACCATTTATCTCGTACCCTTTGAAAGTCATTATATTCGAAGATGGTAACTGGGACAGCAAGTACAGGTCATCTTCAATAGAGGTTTCATGCATGGTACGTGCTTGCAACCAGCTGGCGAAACTCCTGGTTTGTTCACGTGTAATACAGTCATCAGACCGCTCCGGGTGTTTGGAGCATAGCAAATTCTTGTGTTCATCCATATACGGAGCCACCAAGGCGGAATTCTATAGAACTGTGTAGTGTGCTTCAGTGAGAGAATGTCCATCCATACATATTATTTGTTCCCCTCCTAGCGTGCCTTTTCCATCCAGTCTGCCCTTATGCCGCGATTCAGGAACACCAATCGGCTTAAGGTCAGGAATAAAGTCAATACAAAACTCAATGACCTCCTCATTTTGACGGCCCTTGGAGATGCTTCCTTCTGGCCTAGCACGGTTATGAACATATTTCTTTAAGACTCCCATGAACCTCTCAAAGGGGAACATATTGTGTAGAAATACAGGACCCAAAACGTTAATCTCTTCGCATAGGTGAACTAGGACGTGCGTCATGATGTTGAGGAAGGATGGTGGGAACACCAACTCGAAACTGACAAGACATTGCACCAAATCATTCTGTAACCTTGGTATGATTTCTGGATCGATTACCTTCTGAGAGATTGCATTGAGAAATGCACATAGCTTCACAATGGCTAATCGAACGTTTTCCGGTAGAAGCCCCCTCAATGCAACCGGAAGCAGTTGCGTCATAATCACGTGGCAGTCATGAGACTTTAGGTTCTGGAACTTTTTCTCTGCCATGTTTATTATTCCCTTTATATTCGACGAGAAGCCAGACGGTACCTTAATACTGAGCAGGCATTCAAAGAAGATTTCCTTCTCTTCTTTGGTAAGAGCGTAGCTTGCATGACCCTGATGTATGCCGTCTTTTCCGTGCATACGTTGCTGGTCCTCCCGTGCCTCAGGTGTATCTTTTGTCTTCCCATAGACGCCAAAGAAGCCAAGCAGGGTCACACAAAGATTCTTCGTCACATGCATCACGTCGATTGCGGAGCGGACCTCGAGGTCTTTCCAATAGGGCAGGTCCCAAAATATAGATTTCTTCTTCCACATGGGTGCGCGTCCGTCAGCGTCATTCGGAACAGGTTGTCCACCAGGACCCTTTCCAAAGACCACCTTCAAATCCTTGACCATATCATGTACATCAGCACCAGTACGGTGGCGAGGCTTCGTTCGGTGATCCGCCTCACCTTTGAAATGCTTGCCTTTCTTTCTTACGGGATGCCTGCTCGGAATAAATCGACGATGTCCCAGGTACACATTCTTATTAGCCAAATATATATTGTCAGTACCGTCCAAACAGTGCGTGCATGCGCGGTATCCCTTGTTTGTCTGTCCTGAAAGGTTACTGAGAGCAGGCCAATCATTGATGGTCACGAACAACAACGCCTTTAGGTCAAATTCTTCCCCCATGTGCTCATCCCACGCACGTACACCTGTTCCGTTCCACAGTTGTAAGAGTTCTTCAACTAATGGCCTTATGTACACATCAATGTCGTTGCCGGGTTGCTTAGGGCCTTGGATGAGCACTGGCATCATAATGAACTTCCGCTTGATGCACAACCAAGGAGGAAGGTTATACAAACATAGAGTCACAGGCCAGGTGCTATGGTTGCTGCTCTGCTCCCCAAAAGGATTAATGCCATCTGCGCTTAGACCAAACCATACGCTCCTTGCGTCATCTGCAAACTCCTTCCCGTACTTTCTTTCGATTTTTCTCCACTGCGACCCGTCAGCGGGTACTCTCAACTTTCCGTCTTTCTTACGGTCTTCTCTGTGCCATCGCATCGCCTTGGCATGCTCTTTGTTTTGGAACAAACGTTTCAACCGTGGTATTATAGGAGCATACCACATCACCTTGGCAGGAATCTTCTTCCTAGGGCGCCGGCCCTTGACATCACCAGGGTCATCGCGGCAGATCTTATAGCGCAATGCACCACATACTGGGCAAGCGTTCAAATCCTCGTACTCCCCGCGGTAGAGGATGCAATCATTAGGGCATGCATGTATCTTCTGCACCTCTAACCCTAGAGGGCAGACAACCTTCTTTGCTTCGTACGTACTCTCGGGCAATTCGTTGTCCTTTGGAAGCATATCCTTTATCATTACCAGCAACTTTCCAAATCCCTTGTCAGATACACCATTCTCTGCCTTCCATTGCAGCAATTCCAGTGTGGTGCCCAGCTTTTTCTTGTCACCTACGCAATTCGGGTACACCAATTTTTTGTGATCCTCTAACATGCGCTGCAACTTCTTCTTCTCCAAATCACTTGCGTAGTTTCTCTTTGCATCGGCAATGGCCCGACCTAGATCATCAACGGGCTCATCTGATGCCTCTTCTTCAGCTTCTTCCCGCATTGCCGGCTCAGCTTCTTCCCGCATTACCGGCTCAGCTTCTTCCCCCATTGTTGTATCATCGTATTCAGGGAACCCATGGCCAGGATAGCTATCGTCGTCCTCTTCTTCTTCATTGTCTTCCATCATAACCCCTCTTTCTCCGTGCTTGGTCCAAACATTATAATGGGGCATGAAAGCGGTCTTAAACAGGTGGACGTGAATGGTTCTTGACATAGAGTAATTGTGACCATTCTTATAGCGAGCACATGGACAAGGCATAAAACCATCCGCCCGCTTGTTTGCCTCAGCCGCAAGCAGAAAAATACGCATGCCCTCAACGAACTGGGGAGAGCATCGGTCATCGTACATCCATTGCCAGCTCATCTTCATTACACAACACCGAATAGACCAAATTAATACAAGTTCATACATAAAGTTCATACAACACTTAAATGCAACAAACAAATAACTCTCTAGCTAAAGCATTTAAATGCAACAACAAATACGATCAAGATCACAACTAAGGTAACAATGGATCCAACAACATAATGATACCAAGCCTCACTATCGATGGCATATTTTCTAATCTTTCTAATCTTCAAGCGCATTTTCTCCATCTTGATCTTGTGATCATCGACGACATCGGCAACATGCAACTCCAATTCCATCTTCTCCCCCTCAATTCTTTTCAATTTTTCTTTCAAGTACTCGTTTTCTCTTTCAACTAAATTTAACCTCTCGGCAATAGGGTCGGTTGGAATTTCCGGTTCAGATACGTCCTTGAAAAAATTTCTATGTCAACTTGATGGGCATAATTTGTCATAAACATGAAATGCAACTAGTTTTAAAAGAGAATATACATACCACATCCGAATCATAACAAGGACTAGGGCCGACGGGGACCGATATCAAAACCATGGCACTATATGTATAACAAACAACGTACGGGTAAGATAATTATACGAGTAACTATATATCCAAATCACACAAACATTAATTTTTATATAAAATTTCATGAACAAGAGGCTCACCACAAGGTGGTGCCGGCGACGGGACGGTGCGGGCGATCGACGGTGGCTACGATGGAGATTTAGAAGGCACTAAGTAAACCACACCTACATATGCAAACTAAGTGTTATTTTTGACCTCAAATTGCATATAAATCAAATACTAGCACATATATATATCCTCCCAAATTACTAAACTCACAAATTAATCACTATATAAACCAATGCAAGAGCTAATCTAGCAATGAGAGATGAAAGGACAAAGTTGCTAACCTTTGTGATCATTTGAATGGATGAGGGCCTTCAAATCTTGACAAATTTTGTGAAAATTTTGTGATGAACTCGAGAGGAAGAAGGGAAGAACAGAGGAGAGGGCCGGAGAGGGGAAAGGGGGAAGAACAGAGTGCTGGTGGACGAAGGGTTTATATAGGACGACCTTTAGTACCGGTTCGTGGCACGAACCGGTACTAAAGGTGCTAGAGGGGCCCCACTCTGGAAACATCCTGCCACCACTCTCATTAGTACCGGTTCGTGGCACGAACCGGTGCTAAAGGTTCACCACGAACCGGTACTAATGAAAGCGGCCCGGCTATCCGTTGGAACCGGCACTAATGTGTACATTAGTGCCGGCTCAAATACAAACCGGCACTAATGTGCTTCACGTTTGACCATTTTTCTACTAGTGAGGGGTGGAGGGGGCTGGTTTCTTGCCCTCCAAGTCCATTGGGGCATTGGAAAAGGTGGGGGAAAGAAATCCCATCATTTCCCTTCCCCACCGATTGTTATCCCCCCTTTTAGGGATCTTGATCTTATCCCTTCGGGATATGATCTTATTCCTTCTAAGGGGGGATCTTGGTGCGCCTTGACCAGGGGTGTGGGGCCTTGCCCCCACTATCCACGTTCATGTGGGTCCCCCCATGCAGGTGGGCCCCACTCCAGAACCTTCTAGAACCTTCCCGGTGCAATACCGAAAAATCCCGAACATTTTCCGGTGGCCAAAATAGGACTTCCCATATATAAATCTTTACCTCCAGACCATTCCGGAACTCCTCGTGACGCCCGGGATCTCATCCAAGACTCCGAACAACATTCGGTAACTGCACACTAATTCCTATAACAACTCTAGCGTCACCGAACCTTAAGTCCGTCGACCCTATGGGTTCGGGAATCATGCAGACATGACCGAGACAGCTCTCTGGCCAATAACCAACAGCGGGATCTGGATACCCATGTCGGCTCCCACATGTTCCACGATGAACTCATCGGATGAACCACGATGTCGGGGATTCAATCAATCCTGTATACAATTCCCTTTGTCTATCGGTATGCTACTTGACCGAGATTCGATCATCGGTATCCCTATACCTTGTTCAATCTCGTTACCGACAAGTCTCTTTACTCGTTCTGTAAGGCATGATCCCGTGGCTAACTCATTAGTCAGATTGAGCTCATTATGATGAAGCATTACCGAGTGGGCCCAGAGATACCTCTCCGTCATACGGAGTGACAAATCCCAGTCTCAATTCGTGCCAACCCAACAGACACTTTCGGAGATACCTGTAGTGCACCTTTATAGCCACCCAGTTACGTTGTGACGTTTGGTACACCCAAAGCATTCCTACGGTATCCGGGAGTTACACAATCTCATGGTCACAGTATGTATTCATTTGAAAGTACTATTAAGCGTTTTTGATCTATCCTTATAGATCTTGATGCTCAATGTTCAAGTAGCTTAATCCAGGTTTTCCATTGAAAAACACTTTTCAAATAACCCTGTATGCTTTTCAGAAATTCTACATCATTTCTGATCAACAATATGTTAACAACATATACTCAACAAAAATTCTGTAGTGCTCCCACTCACTTCTTTGGAAATACAAATTTCTCATAAACTTTGTATAAACACAAAATCTTTGATCATCTCATCAAAGCATACATTCCAACTCCGAGATGCTTACTCCAGTCCTTAGAAGAATTGCTGGAGCTTTGCATACTTGTTAGCATCTTTCAGGATTGACAAAACCTTCTGGTTGTATCACATACAACCTTTCCTCAAGAAAATCGTTGAGGAAACAATGTTTTGACATCCTATCTGCAAGATTTCATAAATAATGCAGTAACTGCTAATATAATTCCAACAGACTCTTAGCATCGCTACGAGTGAGAAAGTCTCATCATAGTCAACTCCTTGAACTTGTCGGAAAACATCTTAACGCACTAGTAGAAAACGGCCTTTTGTCCTGGTTTGTAAGGGCCTTTTGTCTCGGTTCCTGAACCGGGACTAAAGGGTCGTTACTAATGCCCTGACCCTTTAGTCCCGGTTCAAACCAGAACCGGGACACATGGGCCTCCACGTGGCCTGCGTGGTGAGCCCAAGCAGGAGGGCCTTTGGTCCTGGTTGGTGGCACCAACCGGGACCAATAGGCATCCACGCGTCAGGATTTCTGTGGCTGGGGTTTTTGTTTTTTTGAAAGGGGGGGGGGGTTGGGGGTTTTGGGGGGTTAATTTAGGTATTTCATATATTGTGTTAGATAGCTAATTAATAGAGAGAAGTGTCCTGTCTTATGTCCGTGCTTGGTCGACGCTACGTACTATACATACGTAGAGAGAGGACTAGACATGCTAGCTAGCTAGTAAGCAAACGAAGGAAACAGAAGATCGTCATGAACATATATGCATACAGAGAGAAGTGATATCGACCACCTCTCCTTCTCCGAGAGATTGGTCGAACAACAAGTTCTCGTATATCTATCCGACACTACCGGCTACATATATACAATAATTATCTCTTACAAACATAATCTCCTAAATTATGGACGAATGGTCCACATAGTATTCTCCGTCTTCAGCGATCACGTGGTCAAGAAAGAATGGCGCCAATTCCTCTTGAATTGCTCGCATGCGATCTGGTGCTAGGAGTACATTCCGCATCTGAAACATCTAATTTGAAGAAGGGGGTCAATACATATATATATATATATATATGAATGAAACTCAACAAAAATGATGGTAATAAAATAAAATTGTGAATATTGTTATTTACGCACTTCATATTGTTCATCAGAGTACCCGCCCCACTCACAGGTCGTGTGGCGGATGGACTCGCAGATGTAGTATCCACAGAAATCATTCCCTTGTTCCTACCACAACCACTTTACAAGAAATAGAGGTCAATCAAACTGATAAGCAAGAATGCCAAATGGTATTGATGAAACTAGCGCTTGAATCACTAGGAGATGCGCAGAACATGCTACTATAGTACTTACTTTCGGGTGTCTAAATTGCAGCTCCTTCAGCAGTCCCGGAGCTTTTCTGGTGAATTTTCTCCAAACCCTGCCGGACAAAGAAAACAATTACTTGATATCAGGAAATGAACAAAGTTGCTGATATGGTGGATAATGATCGATTTAACTTACTTCTTGAGGATTTTAGTCATGTCCGCATACTCCTGGGGATCTTTTCGTTTAGGGTCCAAGACAGTTACTACTCCCTGCTCAAGCCTAATCTGTAGGAGAATATAGTGGTACCTGCGCACGCATGCATAACTCATCAATTACATTACTATAACCTGGACTAATATATAAGGGAAACCGAATATGCACAAGACAGTAACACTCACTTGAAGTTGTAAGGAAAGAGTAATATATCTTTGTTTTCATTTATTTTGAATGATCGTAGCAAGTTGGCCTCAGTATCTTCGGGACGATGTTCAACCTCAGTTGCAACTATGAGATATGTGTTAATGAACCCAATATCACCGATTTGTCTTTTCTTCAATTCGGCGATCTTCAATCTGCATAATATAGTGAGGATAATTATAAATACATGCAATGAAAGAGCTGAGCTATATAGAGAGACTTAATGACAGAAGTAGTAGTACTTACAGACAGTAGCAGGTGACCATTGCTTTATCGAGGGCCAATTGATTGAAAAACTGATAGAACTCCTCAAATGGAATAGGCCATAGTTCAATTCCAATGAGGTCATGCTCCGGTTTAACTCTCGCATACAAAGTACTCCTCCCCCCAGACTCTCTGCAGATTTTCAAGTACCAATCATGCAATCTTCGCATCATCGTTGTTAGAGATTTTTCATCTTTGACGAGAGGCTTCCCGTACTCGTATCTGTGTATCTGCACCTCCATGGGATCATAATGTACATCGTCGGGCAGGTAATCATCAAGATTGCTATAACCGGGCACCATCCTCGGATCGACGATGTCGCTAGGCACCTTGAGCGGGGGGCACGATTGCTTCGCTTGTTCGCCGAGCTGGGCAATTTGTTTCCCACCTGCTCGTCGTTCTTTCAACCTTTGATCACTGACTATATTTCCCGACCGCTCCGCTTCGGCCCATGTCTTTGCAATAATGCGCTCATAGTTGCCTTTCGGCGGAGACTTGGGTGGTTTTGCCAGGGCAGACAGAGTGCGCTTCACTTTCACCGGATCTACCTTCTCCTCCGGAGGTGGATGTCTCTTTTCTTTCAACTCTTGAAACCAGTCATCCACTTTCGGTTCGCGCGATCTTCGCGTTCTCCTCCAGGGTCCTCTCGTATGGTAACTTCTCTGGAGTCTTCAGAGAAGGACCGAATCTGTATGTCTTCCCGCCTCTGGCTGTACCGCTAGACGCCGGCCGAGCAGACGGAGCGGCTGTCTTCTTTACTTGCTTACGAGGCGGAGGAGAAGGACTACGACGCGCCGGAGCAGCTGCTGGAGCGGCGGCGGGTCTCTTCCGCCCTTGCTGACGAGGCGGAGAAGGAGGAGGCTGGCTGCTCAGGCGCGCAGGCGCAGGCGGAGTGCCGCCACGCGCCGGAGAAGGAGCCGGTCGAGTGCCCTGATTGTCACTCGCTGGAGGAGGCAGAGTGCCCTGACTCGCCGGAGGAGGAGGAGGAGGAGGCGGAGGAGTCCAGTTCTGAAGGTTGATGAGATCCTTCCGCCATAGGCATGGAGTCTTCAGAGCAGAACCCAGCCTAGTCTCCCCTTCACCGGTAGGGTGGTCAAGCGGGAGATCCTCAAATCCCTCCATTATTTCATCCACCATCACCCTTGCATATCCTTCTGGAATCGGCCGGCAGTGAAAAGTTGCACCGGGTTCAGAAGGATAAACAGAGCCAACAGCCGCCTTGACCTTCATATTAATCCATTGCGTCATAAGGTGGCAGTTTTGAGACTCCGTGATAGCATCCACGGGATAGCTGGCAGGAGCCGTCAAGACATGCTCCGGCTGAAGTAGCTCGGTGGAAGCCACGCTGCTTCTCCGCTGAGATGGCGGGGTAGCTTCGGGGGAAGCTTTGGCAGTTCGTTTGCTGCGATTTGCTTCTCGTTCCTCTATCCTGAGTACCCTTGCTTTAAGCGCCTGCAGTTCGGACTGCTGCACTTTCTTCCTTTTCTCCTGGCATTTGTAACCGCCTGCGTCCGGAAACCCAGCCTTCCACGGAATGGAGCCTGGCGTGCCTCGTGTCCGCCCAGGGTGCTCAGGAATCCCGAGGGCCATTGTGAGCTCGTCATTCTCTCTGTCTGGAAGGAACGTCCCTTGCTCTGCTACTTCGATATAGTACGGAAGCTTCTTCAAGGGTATGTCAAGTTGCTCGTCCGTCCAAATGCACTTCCCTGTTACAGGGTCCAAGGTTCCCCCAGCCCCGAAGAACCAAGTCCGGCAATGGTCTGGCTAGTTCATTGTCTCTGGTTCGATCCCTTTTTCAACCAGATCATTCTCAGCCTTGGCCCACTTAGGCCGGGCTACGAGGTAGCCACCTGACCCCGTGCGATGGTGATGCTTCTTCTTTGCAGCATTTTTCTTGTTTTTCGCCGACATCTTCTTACTCTTTTCCGATGTCTTGTGGGCCACAAATGTGGGCCAGTGATCTCTGATCTTCTCATATCTGCCCTTGAATTCTGGTGTCTCTTTTTTATCGACAAACCTATTTAGCTCTTTCTTCCACCTCCTGAATAGGTCTGCCATCCTCTTGAGAGCAAAAGACTTGATTAATTGCTCTTTAACTGGCTTCTCCGGATCATCCTCTAGCGGTAGGGTGAAATTTGACTTCAGCTCAGTCCAAAGATCATTTTTCTGCATATCATTGACGTAAGACACCTCAGGGTCTTCTGTAGCCGGCTTTAACCATTGCTGGATGCTGATCGGGATCTTGTCCCTAACCAGAACCCCGCACTGAGCAACAAATGCGTTCTTTGTTCGGATGGGTTCAATCGGTTGGCCGTCGGGTGCGATTGCTATGATCTCAAACCTTTCATCCGAGCTCAACTTTTTCTTCGGGCCTCGTCTCTTTACCTCAGTTGTGCTCGATCCAGAGGGCTAGAAAAAAGAATAAAGACTTAATTAATATGTGTACATACCAAAACAATGAATGCATCAATTAGCTAGTCAGCACAGGCTTAACTAATATATATACCTGGCCGGACTCGGTTCGGTCACCGGAGCCGTCATCACGGTCTCCTTCTTGCACCGGCATTGGGTCACCGGAGCCGTCCTCACGTTCTCCTTCTTGCACCGGCATTAGGTCACCGGAGCCAGCTTCTTCACCCTCTCCTTCCAGACCATCGGTGTCGTTGAGAAACATTGAGACGACATCACTTCCTTGTGCGATTATGTCCCTCAACAACGCTTCTTTTGCTTCATCTCGGGCGGTGTCCATAGTTTCTACAAATATTTACAACATGGCAATTATTATTCAAACATGACAGATGGATACATTAGTGGCAAACGTAGAACTAGCTAGCTAATCATAGTAAGAAATCATATATATTAATTAGTGGCCTCAACGCTGCTTCTCTAGGGTTTGGGGTGGCCTCGACAATGCTTCAAGGGTTTGGGGTGGCCTCGAGAGAGTTTGTCGGGTAGATGCGCGGCGGGAGGGGGTAGGAGACCGACATTGTTTTTTTCTAGGGTTTGGGTGTCCTCGAGAGTTTTGGTCGAGCGAGAGGGTTGGGGGGGTGCTCCCGTGGTATAAGTTATCACAGTCGGGAGGGGGTATATATATCGACCGCCCCTCATGTTGAAGTTATCCGAGGTGTATATCGACCCCCCCCTCGTGTTGAAGTTATCGGGAGAGGGAATAGAGGAGAAGAAGAAAGGAATAGAGGAGAAGATTGAAGAAAAAAAAGAAGAAACAAAAGAGGAGAAGAAGAAAGGAATAGAGGAGAAGAAGAGAAAATAGAATATATTCTATTTTCTCTTCTCCTCTATTCCTTTCTTCTTCTCCTCTTCTTTTTCTTCTTTTTTCTTCTTCTTATTTATTTCTCCTCTTCTTCCTCTCCTCTTCTTCTCCTTTCTTCCTCTTCTTATTTCCTTTTTCCTCTCATTCTTTTTCTTGTTCTTCCTTTCCTAGGTAGATATATAAATTTTTTCTAAAAATGTAACTTTTGCATATATACATGGAAAAAAATGTTATCGGGGAGGGGGTATATATCGACCCCCCTCGACCCTCTTTTCTTTCTTCTTCCTTCTTCCTCTTTTCTTCTCCAACACAAAACACATCTCATCTCATCTCATTTCATCCAAAAATAATTCTTGGCATATGAACATTTTTTTTAAATATTAATGAGCATATGAACATACATATCACCAAAAAATAGACCTTTTTCTTGGTAACAAAAAAATGCAAAAACGAGCATTATACAGCATAGACAGAGCATTATACAGTGAACATACATACATACATACATACATATAGTGAGCATATACAGAGCATTATACGGCGACGGCAACGATGGTTGGCGGTGGCGCGCGCTTACAGATGACGTGCGGGGATGGCAATGAGAAGGAAAGGGGAGGAGGCAAGGGCTCACAGCGCGGGGAGGGGTCGAGGTCGCCGGCCGGAATCGGTGCGGCGGCGGACGAACGACCTCGGGGACGGGTAGCGGGAGCCGGCGTGGTGCTTCCCCGTAGCAACGGCGACGACGAGCGCGGGCGACGACGACGGCGACGACGGGCGCGGGCGACGATGACGGCGTCGGCGGGGACGGCGGGCGGCTTCGGGGCAGCCTGGCGGCGATGGGGCAGGGGCAACGACGGGGGCACGCGGACGGTGTCGGGGCGGCACGTGGACGGCGCTGGGCGGCGGGCGGCGTCGGGGCAGCGGACGGCGTCGATCTGGGCAGCCTGGCGGCGTCGATGAGCTCGGCGTCGCCGGGCGGGCCGGGGGGCAACTGGCGATGAGTTCGTCAAATTTTCCTAAGTGCTACTTATATACCCAGGCCTTTGGTCCCGGTTCGTGGCACAAACCGGGACCAATGCCCCCTTTAGTCCCGGTTGGTGCCACCAACCAGGACCAAAGGCCTCTTTTCAGCAGCCCAAAGGGTGGGAAGCGGCGTCCTTTGGTCCTGGTTGGTGGCACCAACCGGGACTAAAGGGGAGCATTGGTCCCGGTGTGTGCCACGAACCGGGACCAATGCCAACCTTTGGTCCCGGTTTGTCCCACCAACCGGGACCAATGGCCTTGTGCTGCCCCGCGCCCAAAAGTTTAGTCCCACCACGCTAGTTGAGAGGGCTCGGGAGTGATTTATAAGCGCTGCTGCGCCCACCCTCTTGAGCTCCTCTCAACTGTAGGCTTTCGGGCCTAATCTGTCACTGCAATGCCTGTGGGCCTACTGGGCCTGCTGCGGGCCTGAATCCTGGCCCATGGTTGGGTTTCTAGTCGTATTCAGGCCGTGGTGGCCCAGTAGGTGGCATTTTTTTCCTTTTTTGCTATTTATTTTTTCATTTCTACTTAGAACTAAATACTTATAGTTTTGTAGTGATTTCTTTTTTATTTTAGGTCACAAAAATTATAAACTTTCTGTTAGTGCCATTAGTTTTAAAATTTGAATAGTTTAAATTTGAATTTTTTAAAATTTGTGTGAATCACTAGTTTATGAATAACTTTACTATAAAAATTGATTTTTGAGTCCTTCTTTTTCCTGCTATTTAATATTACTGTGTTTTATCATTATACTCAATTTGGTAATTTTAGTTAGTCATAACAAATATTATAGGCATTTTTTTTCTTTTTTGCTATTTATTTTTTCATTTCTACTTTGAACTAAATACTTATAGTTTTTTAGTGATTTCTTTTTTCTTTTAGGTCACAAAAATTATAAAGTTTCTGTTAGTGCCATTAGTTTTAAAATTTGAATAGTTTAATTCTGAATTTTTTAAAATTAGTGTGAATCACAAGTTTGTGATTAACTTTACGAAAAAAATGAACATAGATGCACCTATAGAGAAAATTAAACCTAAATTCATAATCAGTTTCTATGAATTTCAGAGAAATTCATTATGAATTTAGGTCAAATTTCCTGTATAGGGGCATCTATTTTCACTTTGAGAGGAGCTCAACAACGCAGAGAGGGACGGGCTTATAAACCGGTGTGGGCGCCCTTCAGTTGGCGAGGTGGGACTAAACTCTGGGTGCAACGAGGGCCAACCCTTTAGTCTCGGTTTGTGGCACAAACCGGGACTAATGGTCATGGGCCAGGGGCGAGCCCTATTTTTTTTCCAGTTTTTTTGTTTTGTTTTTTGCATTATTTATTTTCTTTTGTTTTTTGCTTTATTTTTTAATTCTTTTTTGCTTTTAGTTTTAGAAAAATTATAAACTCTCTGTTAGTGCCATTAGTTTTCAAATTTGAAAACACTTTTTTAGTTTTTTAGTTTTCTTTATTGCTTTATTTATTTTATTTTGTTTCTACTTACAACAAAATACTTATTGTTGCTATTTTTATTTTATTTTTCAGTTTTTTTGTTTTGATTTCTGTATTATTTATTTTCTTTTGTTTTTTGCTTTATTTTTTAATTCTTTTTGCTTTTAGGTCAGCAAAATTATAAACTTTCTGTTAGTGCCATTAGTTTTAGAAAAATTATAAACGTTCTGTTAGTGCCATTAGTTTTCAAATTTGAATAGTTAAAATTTGAATTCTTTGAAATTTGTGTAAATCACAAGTTTGTGATTAACTTTACTAAAAAAATGAACATAGATGCACCTATAGAGAAAATTCGACCTAAATTCATAGTTTTTAAATGAACTCTGAAAAAGTTGGCATAGCATACTCGTTTGTTACAAATTTGGCATGGTATCATCATAATAGTTGCGGGAGAAAGTGTTCACTTTTTCTTTGCTTGTGTCATTTGCTTATTGCGCCGTAACCATGGATAATCTTCATCGTTTATCAGGATGCTTGGGTCAGCCTTGACATTGAAGGGAGGAATTTCATGAAACTTTTCATAATCTTCAGACATGTCTGTCTTGCCCTCCACTCCCAGGATGTCCCTTTTTCCTGAAAGAACTATGTGGCGCTTTGGCTCATCGTATGATGTATTCGTTTCCTTATCTTTTCTTTTTCTCGGTCTGGTAGACATATCCTTCACATAGATAACCTGTGCCACATTATTGGCTAGGACGAACGGTTCGTCAGTGTACCCAAGATTTTTCAGATCCACTGTTGTCATTCCGTACTGTGGGACTACATGTACCCTGCCTCCTGACAGATTGACCCATTTGCACTTAAACAAAGGGACCTTAAAATCTTGTCCGTAGTCAAGTTCCCATATGTCCACTATGTAACTATAATATGTGTCCTTTCCCTTATCGGTTGTTGCATCAAAGCGGACACCGCTGTTTTGGTTGGTGCTCTTTTGATCTTGGTCAATCATGTAACATGTATTCCCATTTTCTCGTATCCTTTGTAAATCAATACAGTCAAAGATGGCCCCCTGGACAACAAGTACAACTCATCACAAACAGTGTTGTCACCTCTGAGACGTGCTTCCAACCAACTGCTTAATGTCCTAATGTGTTCACATGTAATCCAGTCGTCGCACTGCTCTGGGTGTTTGGAGCGCAGACTGTTCTTGTGTTCATCGACATACGGGGTCACCAAGGTAGAGTTCTATAGAACTGTGTAGTGTGCTTGAGACCAAGAATATCCGTCCCTGCATATTATTGAGTCACTTCCAAGAGTGCCTTTTCCAGTTAGTCTCCCCTCATACCGCGATTTAGGGAGACCTATCTTCTTAAGGCCAGGAATGAAGTCAACACAAAACCTGATGACATCCTCTGTTTGATGGCCCATGGAGATGCTTCCTTCTATCCTAGCGCGGTTACGGACATATTTCTTTAGGACTCCCATGAACCTCTCAAAGGGGAACATATTGTGTAGAAATACGGGCCCCAGAATGACAATCTCGTGGACTAGATGAACTAGGACATGCGTCATGATATTGAAGAAGGATGGTGGGAACACCAGCTCGAAACTGACAAGACATTGACCACATCACTCCTTAGCCTTGGTACGATTTCTGGATCGATCACCTTCTGAGAGATTGCATTGACGAATGCACATAGCTTCACAATGGCTAATCGGACGTTTTCCGGTAGAAGCCCCCTCAATGCAACTGGAAGCAGTTGCGTCATAATCATGTGGCAGTCTTGAGACTTTAGGTTCTGGAACTTTTTCTCTGGCATATTTATTATTCCCTTTATATTCGACGAGAAGCCAGTCGGGACCTTCATACTGAGCAGGCATTCAAAGAAGATTTCTTTCTCTTCTTTCGTAAGAGCGTAGCTGGCAGGACCTTCATACTGCTTCGGAGGCATGCCGTCTTTTTCGTGCAAACATTGCAGGTCCTCTAGTGCCTCAGGTGTATCTTTTGTCTTTCCATACACGCCCAAGAAGCCTAGCAGGTTCACGCAAAGGTTCTTCATCACGTGCATCACGTCGGTTGAAGAGCGGACCTCTAGGTCTTTCCAATAGGGTAGGTCCCAAAATATAGATTTCTTCTTCCACATGGGTGCGTGTCCCTCGGCGTCATTCGGAACAGCTAGTGCGCCGGGACCCTTTCCAAAGATTACGTGTAAATCATTGACCATAGCAAGTACGTGATCACCGGTACGCATGGCGGGCTTCTTCCGGTGATCTGCCTCGCCTTTGAAATGCTTGCCTTTCTTTCGACATTGATGGTTGGTCGGAAGAAATCGACGATGGCCCAGGTACACATTCTTCCTGCATTTGTCTAGGTATATACTTTCAGTGTCATCTAAACAGTGTGTGCATGCGTGGTATCCCTTGTTTGTCCGTCCTGAAAGGTTACTGAGAGCGGGCCAATCGTTGATGGTCATGAACAGCAACGCCTTTAGGTTAAATTCCTCTTGTCTGTGCTCATCCCACGTACGTACACCATTTCCATTCCACAGCTGTAAAAGTTCTTCAGCTAATGGCCTTAGGTACACATCAATGTCATTGCCGGGTTGCTTAGGGCCTTGGATGAGAACTGGCATCATAATGAACTTCCTCTTCATGCACATCCAAGGAGGAAGGTTATACATACATAGAGTCACAGGCCAGGTGCTGTGATTGCTGCTTTACTCCCCGAAAGGATTAATGCCATCCGTGCTTAAAGCAAACCATACGTTCCTTGGGTCCTTTGCAAACTCATCCCAGTACTTTCTCTCAATTTTTCTCCACTGCGACCCGTCAGCGGGTGCTCTCAACTTCCCGTCTTTCTTACGGTCCTCACTGTGCCATCGCATCGACTTGGCATGCTTTCCGTTTCTGAACAGACGTTTCAACCGTGGTATTATAGGATCACACCACATCACCTTCGCAGGAACCCTCTTCCTGTGGGGCTCGCCGTGAACATCACCAGGGTCATCTCGTCTGATCTTATACCGCAATGCACCGCATACTGGGCATGCGCTCAGATCCTTGTATGCACCGCGGTATAGGATGCAGTCATTAGGGCATGCATGTATCTTCTCCACCTCCAATCCTAGAGGGCATACGACCTTCTTTGCTGCATATGTACTGTCGGGCAATTCGTTATCCTTTGGAAGCTTCTTCTTCAATATTTTCAGTAGCTTCTCAAATCCTTTGTCAGGCACAGCATTCTCTGCCTTCCACTGCAACAATTCTAGTACGGTACCGAGCTTTCTGTTGCCATCTTCGCAATTGGGGTACAACCCTTTTTTGTGATCCTCTAACAAGTGATCGAACTTCAGCTTCTCCTTTTGACTTTCGCATTGCGTCCTTGCATCGACAATGACCCGGTGGAGATCATCATCATCAGGCACATCGTCTGGTTCCTCTTGATCTTCAGCAGCTTCACCCATTGCAGCATCATTGGGCACATCGTCTGGTTCCTCTTGATCTTCACCAGCTCCCCCCGTTGCAGCATCACGGTATTCAGGGGGCACATAGTTGTCATCGTACTCTTCTTCTTCGTCGTCTTCCATCATAACCCCTATTTCTCCGTGCCTCATCCAAACATTATAGTGTGGCATGAAACCCTTGTAAAGCAGGTGGGTGTGAAGGATTTTCCTGTTAGATTAAGACATCGTATTCCCACATTTAGTGCATGGACAACACATAAAACCATTCTGCTTGTTTGCCTCAGCCGCATCGAGAAACTCATGCACGCCCTTAATGTACTCGGAGGTGTGTCTGTCACCGTACATCCATTGCCGGTTCATCTGCGTGCATTATATATAATTAAGTGTCCAAATTAGTAGAAGTTCATCATCACATTAAAACCAAAGTACATACATAGTTCTCATCTAACAACATATAGCTCTCCAGAGCATCTAATTAATTAAACCATACATTGAAACTATGTAAAACATTTAAATGCGAAAACAAAGGCGATCATAATCGCAACCAAGGTAACAATTGATCCAACGACATAATGATACCAAGCCTTGGTATGAATGGCATATTTTCTAATCTTTCTAATCTTCAAGCGCATTGCATCCATCTTGATCTTGTGATCATCGACGACATCCGCAACATGCAACTCCAATATCATCTTCTCCTCCTCATTTTTTTATTTTTTCCTTCAAGAAATTGTTTTCTTCTTCAACTAAATTTAACCTCTCGACAATAGAGTCGGTTGGAATTTCCGGTTCACATACATCCTAGATAAATAAAATCTATGTCACGTTGGTCGGCATAATTTTCATAAACAATAAATGAACCAATAGTTATAAAGATAATGTATATACCACATCCGAATCATAGACAGGACGAGGGCTGACGGGGGCGGATACCAAAACCATCGCACTATATAAGATGCAATAATAAAAGTAAGCAAATAATACAAGTATCTGTGTAAACATACAAGTAAGAATATTTTTTCCTTTCAGAAAGAAGATAAGAACAAGAGGCTCACCACGGTGGTGCCGGCAATGAGCTCGACGCGGGTGATCGACGGCGGTGAAGACGGGGACAGGGCGTGACGGACCGCTAAACCTAGACAAATGTTGAGGAAAATGGAGCTTGGAGGTCGAGCTTGCAGAGGAGAAAGCTTAAGTAGTGTGGCTCGGGCATTCCATCGAACACCTTGTGTGCATAGGAGGTGAGCTAGAGCACCACCAAGCCCTCTCCCCCTCGGACAGAAAAAACAGAGCAGTGTGCTCTGCTCTGGCACGAGGGGGTATATATAGGCACCACCACTGGTCCCGGTTGGTGGCACGAACCGGGACTAAAGGGGAGCCTTTGGTCCCGGTTCATGCCACCAACCGGGACCAATGGTGGTGGGCCAGGAGCGAGGCCCATTGGTCCCAGTTCATCCCACCAACCGGGACCAAAGGTCCAGACTAACCGGGACCAATGGCCCACGTGGCCCGGCCGGCCCCCTGGGCTCACGAACCGGGTCCAATGCCGCCATTGGTCCTGGTTCTAGACTGAACCGGGACTAATGGGCTGAACCGGCCTGGACCTTTGCCCCCTTTTCTACTAGTGACGACAAGTCGAGCTTTCTTAATGGTGACACTTACCATCATTGTCCGCCTTCCTTTTAAAATCCATCTACACCCAACATCCTTACGACCATCAAGTAGTTCTTCCAAAGTCTATACTTTGGTTTTGTACATGGATCCTCTCTCGGATTTTATGGCCTCGAGCCATTCATCGGAATCCGGGCCCACCATCGTTTCTCCATAGCTCGTAGGTTCATTGTTGTCAGCAACATGACTTCCAAGACAGGATTACGTACCACTCTGAATTAGTACACATCCTTGTCGACCTACGAGGTTTGGTAGTGACTTGATCCGAAGTTTCATGATCACTATCATAAGCTTCCACTTCAGTTGGTGTAGGTGCCACAGGAACAACTTCCTGTGCCCTGCTACACACTAGTTGAAGTGACGGTTCAATAACCTCATCAAGTCTCCACCATCCTCCCACTCAATTCTTTCGAGAGAAACTTTTCCTCGAGAAAGGACCCGTTTCTAGAAACAATCACTTTTTCTTCCGGATCTTAAATAGGAGGTATACCCAACTGTTTTGGGTATTCTATGAAGATGCATTTATCCGCTTTGGGTTCGAGCTTATCAGCCTGAAACATTTTCACATAAGCGTCGCAGCCCCAAACTTTTAAGAAACGACAACTTAGGTTTCTCTAAACCATAGTTCATACGATGTCGTCTCAACGTAATTGCGTGGTGCCCTACTTAAAGTGAATGTGGTTGTCTCTAATGCCAAACCCGTAAACGATAGTGGTAATTCGATAAGAGACATCATGGTATGCACCATATCCAATAGGGTGCAGTTATGATGTTCGGACACACCATCACACTATGGTGTTCCAGGCGGTATTAGTTGTGAAACAATTTCCACAATGTCTTAATTGTGTGCCAAACTCATAACTCAGATATTTATCTCTATGATCATATCATAGACATTTTATCCTCTTGTCACGACGATCTTCAACTTCACTCTGAAATTACTTGAACCTTTCAATAATTCAGACTTGTGTTTCATCAAGTAAATATACTTAGAATCTACTCAAATCATCTGTGAAGTAAGAGCATAACGATATTCACTGCGTGCCTCAGCACTCATTGGATTGCACACATCAAATGTATTACTTCCAACAAGTTGCTCTCTTGTTTCATCTCACTAAAAACGAGGCCTTTCAGTCATCTTGCCCATGTGGTATGATTTGCATGTCTCAAGTGATTCAAAATCAAGTGAGTCCAAATGATCCATCTGCATGGAGTTTCTTCATGCGTATAAACAAATAGACATGGTTCGCATGTCTCAAACTTTTCAAAAATGAGTGAGTCCAAAGATCCATCAACATGGAGCTTCTTCATGCATTTTATACCAATATGACTCAAATGGCAGTGCCACAAGTATGTGGTACTATCATTACTATCTTATATCTTTTGGCATGAACATGTGTATCACTACGATCGAGATTCAATAAACCATTCATTTTAGGTGCAATACCATTGATGGTATTATTCAAATAAACAGAGTAACCATTATTCTCCTTAAGTGAATAACCATATTGCGATAAACATAATCCAATCATGTCTATGCAAACACCAAATAACAATTATTTAGGTTTAACACCAATATCGATGGTAGAGGGAGCATGCAATGCTTGATCACATCAACCTTGGAAACACTTCCAACACATATCGTCATCTCACCTTCAGCTAGTCTCCGTTTATTCTGTAGCCTTTTATTTCGAGTTACTAACACTTAGCCATTGAACCGACATTTTAATACCCTGGTGCTACTTGGAGTACTAGTGAAGTACACATTATAATGTATATCCAATATACTTCTGTCGACCTTGCCAGCCTTCTCATCTACCGAGTATCTAGGGTAGTTCTGATTCAGTGACCGTTCCCCTCATAGAAGCACTTAGTCTCGGGTTTGGGTTCAACCTTGGGTTTCTTCACTAGAGCAGGAACTGATTTGCCGTTTCATGAAGTATCCCTTCTTTCCCTTGCCCTTCTTGAAACTAGTGGTTTAACCATCAACAATTGATGCTCCTTCTTGATTTCTACTTTCGCGGTGTCAAACATCGTGAGTTTCTCAAGGATCATCATGTCTATCCCTGATATGTTATAGTTCATCACGAAGCTCCAATAGCTTGGTGGCAGTGACTATGGAGAACCATCACTATCTCATCTGGAAGATTAACTCCCACTCGATTCAAGCGATTGTAGTACTCAGACAATCTGAGCACATGTTCGACGATTGAGCTTTTCTCCCTTAGTTTGCAGGCTTAAGAAACTTGTCAGAGGTCTCATACCTCTTGACGATGGCACTAGTTTGAAATTCCAATTTCAGTCTTTGGAAAATCTCATATGTTCTGCGACATTTCAAAAAGTCTTTGGTGCCACAATTCTAAACCGTTAGTATTACGCACTGAACTATTACGTAGTCATCAAAATGTGTATGTCAGATGTTTCCCAACATCTACAGACGACACTCAAGGTTTAACACACTGAGCGGTGCATTAAGGACATAGCCCTTCTGTGCAGCAATGAGGACAATCCTTAGTTCACGGACCCAGTCCGCACAATTGCTACTGTCAACTCTCAACTAAATTTTTCTAGGAACATATCTAAAAGACTAGAACCAAAGCGTGAGCTACGACATAATTTGCAAAGACCTTTTGACTATGTTCATGATAATTAAGTTCATCTAATCAAATTATTCAATGAACTCCCACTTAGATAGACATCCCTCTAGTCATCTAGGTGATACATGATCCGAGTCAACTAGGCCGTGTCCGATCATCACGCGAGACGGACTAGTCATCATCGGTGAACATCTTCATGTTGATCGTATCCACTATACGACTCATGTTCGACCTTTTGGTCTTCCGTGTTCCGAAGCCATGTCTGTACATGCTAGGCTCGTCAAGTCAACCTAAGTGTTTCGCATGTGTAAATCTGGCTTACGCCCGTTGTATGCGAACGTTAGAATCTATCACACCCGATCATCACGTGGTGCTTCAAAACAACGAACCTTCGCAATGGTGCACAGTTAGGGGGAACACTTTCTTGAAATTATTGCGAGGGCTCATCTTATTTATGCTACCGTCGTTCTAAGCAAATAAGATGTAAACATGACAAACATCACATGAAAATCATAAAGTGACATGATATGGCCAATATCATCTTGCGCCTTTTGATCTCCATCTTCGAGGCGCGACATGATCACCTTCGTCACCAGCATGACACCATGATCTACATCATCGTGTCTTCGTGAAGTTGTCTCGCCAACTATTACTTCTACTACTATGGCTAATGGTTACCAATAAAGTAAAGTAATTACATGGTGTTTTTCATTGACACGCAGGTCATACAATAAATTAAGACAACTCCTATGGCTCCTGTCGGTTGTCATACTCATCGACATGCAAGTCGTGATTCCTATTACAAGAACATGATCAATCTCATACATCACATATATCATTCATCACATCCTTTTGGCCATATCACATCACACGACATATGCTGCAAGAACAAGTTAGACGTCCTCTAATTGTTGTTGCAAGTTTTTTACGTGGCTGCTATAGGTTTCTAGCAAGAACGTTTCTTACCTACGCCGAAACCACAACGTAAGGATCCTTTTCATCGAATCCGATCCGACTAAAGTGGGAGAGATAGACACCCGCTAGCCACCTTATGCAACTAGTGCATGTCAGTCGGTGGAACCTGTCTCACGTAAGCGTACGTGTAAGGTCGGTCCGGGCCACTTCATCCCACGATACCGCCGAATCAAGATAAGACTAGTAACGGCAAGTAAATTGACAAAATCGACGCCCACAACAACTTGTGTTCTACTCGTGCATAGAAACTACGCATAGACCTAGCTCTGATACCACTGTTGGGGACCGTTGCAAAAATTAAAATTTTCTACGCATCACCAAGATCGATATATGGAGAGACTAGCAACGAGAGAGAGGGAAGTGCATCTTCATACCCTTGAAGATCGCGATGCGGAAGCATTACAAGAACGCGGATGAAGGAGTCATACTCGTAGCAATTCAGATCGCGGTTGATTCCGATCTAAGCGTCGAACAACGACGCCTCCGCGTTCAACACACGTACAACCTGGGGACGTCTCCTCCTTCTTGATCCATCAAGGGGAGAGGAGAAGTTGAGGGAGAGCTCCGGCAGCACGACGGCGTGGTGGTGGAGCTTGCAGTTCTCCGGCAGGGCTTCGCCAAGCACTACGACTACTACGGAGGTGTTGGGGAGGGAGAGGGCTGCGCCAGGGGAAGGGGTGTGGCTCCCATGCGCCTCCCCACTCTATATAGGGGTGGAGGGGTCTGGTTTCTTGCCCTCCAAGTCCATTGGGGCGTTGGCAAAGGTGGGGGAAAGAAATCCCATCATTTCCCTTCCCCACCGATTGTTATCCCCCTTTTTAGGGATCTTGATCTTATCCCTTCGGGATATGATCTTATTCCTTCTAAGGGGGGATCTGGGTGTGCCTTGACCAGGGGTGTGGGGCCTTGCCCCCACTACCCACGTTCATGTGGGTCCCCCCATGCAGGTGGGCCCCACTCCAGAACCTTCTAGAACCTTCCCGGTACAATACCGAAAAATCCCGAACATTTTCCGGTGGCCAAAATAGGACTTCCCATATATAAATCTTTACCTCCGGACCATTCCGGAACTCCTCGTGACGTCCCGGATCTCATCCGGGACTACGAAAAACATTCGGTAACTGCACACTAATTCCCATAACAACTCTAGCGTCACCGAACCTTAAGTGTGTAGACCCTACGGGTTCGGGAATCATGCAGACATGACCGAGACAGCTCTCTGGCCAATAACCAATAGCGGGATCTGGATACCATGTCGGCTCCCACATGTTCCACGATGATCTCATCGGATGAACCACGATGTCGGGGATTCAATCAATCATGTATACAATTCCCTTTGTCTATCGGTATGCTACTTGCCCGAGATTCGATCGTCGGTATCCCTATACCTTGTTCAATCTCGTTTCCGGCAAGTGTCTTTACTCGTTCTGTAACGCATGATCACGTGGCTAACTCATTAGTCACATTGAGCTCATTATGATGATGCATTACCGAGTGGGCCCAGAGATACCACTCCGTCATAGGAGTGACAAATCCCAGTCTCGATTCGTGCCAACCCAACAGACACTTTCGGAGATACCTGTAGTGCACCTTTATAACCACCCAGTTACGTTGTGACGTTTGGTACACCCAAAGCATTCCTACGGTATGCGGGATTTACACAATCTCATGGTCTAAGGAAATGATACTTGACATTAGAAAAGCTCTTAGCAAACGAACTACACAATCTTGTGCTATGCTTAGGATTGGGTCTTGTCCATCACATCATTCTCCTAATGATGTGATCCCGTTATCAATGACATCCAATGTCCATGGTCAGGAAACCATAACCATCTATTGATCAACGAGCTAGTCAACTAGAGGCTTACTAGGGACATGTTGTGGTCTATGTATTCACACATGTATTACGGTTTCCAGTTAATACAATTATAGCATGAACAATAGACAATTATCATGAACAAGGAAATACAATAATAACCATTTTATTATTGCCTCTAGGGCATATTCCCAACAGTCTAATCTAAGCAGATGGCATGGCAATGCACGATATGCAAGATATGAGCAATATAACCCAACCAAGTTAGAGCATGCACCTCGGGGGGGGGGGGGGGGGGAGGAATACGACTGGTCATCTCTCTCTGAATCCTCCTCTGAGGAGCTATCTGTAACCAGCAAGAAATCTGCATTGACAGGTAGCACTGACTGCTCAGAAGACCTTGTTTTCACTCCAGATTTTTCCATGACCGACTCAAATGGCTGATGCACAGGAAGAGTAGATGAATGTATAAACACTGTTGACAAATGGAATACATTATGGAAAAAAATATGGCACGATACAATTCACATATACGATGACTGGCTAAACAGGATGGCATTGCATGATTCACGTATATGATGCCTGGCTAAAGAAGATGGCATTGCATAATTCCCATATACTCCCTCCATTCCTAAATAATTGTCATTTTAGAGATTTCAAATGGACTACCACATACGGATGTATAAAGACAAATTTTAGAGTGTAGATTCACTCATTTTGTTCCGTATGTAGTCACTTGTTGAAATCTCTAAAAAGAAAAATATTTAGGAATGGTGGGAGTATGATATAGAAACCAAACAGGTGGCATTCACACAAAGCAAATCTAAACTAAGCTGATGACATGAAAGATGTATAATGTAAGCAATGTAAGGCGCCATATGCATGATATGACCAACATCAGGATGCCAGGTTAGAGCAAACACCTCAGGTGGTAAACAGGCATCATTGGGTTGGATGTGGAGGATGGTGATGATGCTGGTGTGACTGTCGGAGGCGGGGAAGAAGATCCGAGGCCTCTGGAAACGGCGCCGAGGGTACTGCTCCGCTGTGATGGACAGTTCCGTTGTTGGAGCAGCTCCGCTAAGGTGTACGGCGACAAGGCTGAAGCATGACAAGACAGACAACGTTAATCTGATGTGGGACCCTAATATCATCTACAATAGATGATGTAAAATACATCACCAAAAAGTGCTAGATGTAAAACGCATCAACCGCGCCACGGCCGCTCCGACAGATGCTATAAGTACTGTTCACTCTGAACTTAACTGAAGAAAATGAACTTCACAGTCGAAACTGAATTTTACTGTCGAAACTGATTGAACTAGTAACAGAGCATTGCAATAGATGTTTAGGGCGTTCGAGCACTAGTAGCAGAGAAGGAGTGATCTAAATCAGCAGACGCTCGAGCAGGGAACGCACTAGCAGAGAGCAAGTCGTGCAGTAGCACCGCGAGCGAGTGCTAAAGCAGCAACTCCTGTAGCTGCCGGAGGTCGTGCAGTAGCAGCAGCAGCACAAGCGAGAGCAAGAGCAGAGCAGCGGCACGAACGAAAGCAGGAGCAGTGCAGCAGCGCGACCGACAGCAAGAACAGAGCCGCAGCACGAGTGAGAGCCGGAGCAGTTGCAGCTAGTGCCGTTGTGGAAGTCGCCGCCGAGGAAGCAACGACATGGGGGAGAGACGTTGTGGATGATGTGGCCGGCGACGGCGCCATCGATGGAGACATGCCATGTCTACTCAGTATCGAGCACCGGCAACCCCGTGAGGTCGAATATAAGATAAAATGCAGCGGTGAGTGCAGAGCCTCCTTGGTTGCGCCGAGTTGGCCTCGGCTTCATCGGACGAATTGGTGAGGGTGATGCGGTTCCAGTGGGGCAGGTCAAGACGGCGCTGTGGGGATTGAGGTGGCACGATAGACGAGGCGAACATCGGGGGAGCTCCTTGGAGGTGGATTACGGGGCGGCTGATCCGGCGGGACGACGAGATCGACAACGGATCCTCGTCCGGTGCGGTGGATGAGGGACGGCCAGCTGTTGTGGTGGACGACGTAGTCGGGGAAGAGTCTCCGGCTGGGCGGCGGTCGGGAGGCCGACGGAGGAGCGTGGGGTTTCACGGGTTTTGGCGGCCTCGATGTACGAATGGGGGGGGGGGCGAAGGGGGAGGGGGGAGCCAAGCTTAGGGACGCGTTTGTCCGAAATGTAGGGTAAGTTACCAGCGTACCTCCACCAGTTTTGACACCGCGGCATGGAGCTTCATTTCCGGCTGAGGGGTAGAAGGGGGATTTCGGGTGTCTGGGCTGCGGGAGCGATTTCGGATGATGAGGGAGTTCTCGCGCGCGTCCAAATTTCGGGATAACAAGGTGCGGCGTGGGTTGAAGAAGCGGGAGTTTCAAAGCAGGTGAGACAAAAGATACTTGAGCTTGAAAATTTCGGGATAACAAGGTGCGGATTCCTTGTTCGGCAGAACAAACTTAACATGTAAAAAAACAATTCATACAAGACACAAGAGAGTCATGTCCCCTTTTACTATATTGCTATAGATGCCATTGAAAAAACTACAAGAAAAATGTAAAAAAAATCAGGAGAACAAGATTACCCTGCACAATACCAAATCAATTCACGCTTCCCTCAACAAGAACAAAAAACAAATCAATTCCCACCAAATAAAGAGTAATGTCCCTTTTTATATGATTACAGATGCCATGATCTCGAATTTCAATTTTTGAATCCACGTTATGTTGAATTCCAATATATCGTTAGGTGACCTTGTGGTTTATAATTGATGTAGTCGTACATTTTGATCTTCCATCATATATGAACATTTTACTCCACCATGTGAACATACATATTGTCGTGTACCATATGGACTAAATTTGAATCAATTTTCCTTATTTGAATATGATTGTTGTTAAGTTATACAATAATTTAAATATTATCTTGATAACAAAAAACATACATATAGCAGTAATCATATTTCACTATGAACTACATGTTCCATACGCTCTCTGATTCAAATATTTGTATCCATTTTATGTTGAATTCAAATCATAGTACATTATTGGTCTAGGTAGCGAGATGTTTGGGACAATCTAAACCCTGTTTTCATACGTATAATTTTTGGCTGAATTGGGACAAGTTTTCGTATAAGCCTCTTGCAAAACCGGAGATTCTCTCAACAAGCCTCTGTTGGGGAACGTAGCAGAAATTCAAAAATTTCCTACGTGTCACCAAGATCTATCTATGGAGAAACCAGCAACGAGGGGAAGGAGAGTGCATCTACATACCCTTGTAGATCACTATGCGGAAGCGTTCAAGAGAACGGGGTTGAAGGAGTCGTACTCATCGTGATCCAAATCACCGGAGATCCTAGTGCCGAACGGACGGCACCTCCGCGTTCAACACACGTACAGCCCGGTGACGTCTCCCATGCCTTGATCCAGCAAGGAGAGAGGGAGAGGTTGAGGAAGACTCCATCCAGCATCAGCACAACGGCGTGGTGGTGGTGGAGGAGTGTGGCAATCCTGCAGGGCTTCGCCAAGCACCACGGGAGAGGAGGAGAACTTGGGAGAGGGGGAGGGCTGCGCCAGGGAGAGATCAAATCGTGTCTCTTGGGCAGCCCAAAACCCCACTATTTATAGGAGGAGGAGAGGAGGGTGCGCCCCCTCTAGGGTTCCCACCCCCAGGGGGGCGGCAGCCCTAGATGGGAAAGGGGGGGCCAAGAAGGGGAGAGAGCGGGAGGCGCACCAGGGTGGGCCTTAGGGCCCATCTGCCCTAGGGTTTGCCCCCTTTCCACTCCCTTGCGCCTTGGGCCTTGGTGGGGGGGGGGCACACCAGCCCACCTGGGGCTGGTCCCCTCCCACACTTGGCCCATGCAGCCCTCCGGGGCTGGTGGCCCCACTTGGTGGACCCCCGGGACCCTCCCGGTGGTCCCGGTACGTTACCGATAAAACCCGAAACTTTTCCGGTGACCAAAACAGGACTTCCCATATATAAATATTTACCTCCGGACCATTCCGGAACTCCTCGTGACGTCCGGGATCTCATCCGGGACTCCGAACAACTTTCGGTTACCACATACAAACTTCCTTTATAACCCTAGCGTCATCGAACCTTAAGTGTGTAGACCCTACGGGTTCGGGAACCATGCAGACATGACCGAGACGTTCTCCGGTCAATAACCAACAGCGGGATCTGGATACCCATGTTGGCTCCCACATGCTCCACGATGATCTCATCGGATGAACCACGATGTCGAGGATTCGATCAATCCCGTATACAATTCCCTTTGTCTATCGGTACGATACTTGCCCGAGATTCGATCATCGGTATCCCGATACCTTGTTCAATCTCTTTACCGGCAAGTCTCTTTACTCGTTCCGTAACACATCATCCCGTGATCAACTCCTTGATCACATTGTGCACATTATGATGATGTGCTACCAAGTGGGCCCAGAGATACCTCTCCGTCACACGGAGTGACAAATCCCAGTCTCGATTCGTGCCAACCCAACAGACACTTTCGGAGATACCCGTAGTGCACCTTTATAGTCACCCAGTTACGTTGTGACGTTTGGCACACCCAAAGTATTCCTACGGTATCCGGGAGTTGCACAATCTCATGGTCTAAGGAAATGATACTTGACATTCGAAAAGCTTTAGCATACGAACTACACGATATTGTGCTATGCTTAGGATTGGGTCTTGTCCATCACATCATTCTCCTAATGATGTGATCCCGTTATCAATGACATCCAATGTGCATGGTTAGGAAACCGTAACCATCTATTGATCAACGAGCTAGTCAACTAGAGACTTACTAGGGACATGGTGTTGTCTATGTATCCACACATGTATCTGAGTTTCCTATCAATACAATTCTAGCGTGGATAATAAACAATTGTCATGAACAAGGAAATATAATAATATCCAATTTATTATTGCCTCTAGGGCATATTTCCAACAGTCTCCCACTTGCACTAGAGTCAATAATCTAGTTCACATCGCAATGTGACTAACACTCAAGGTCACATCCCCATGTGACTAACACCCAAAGAGTTTACTAGAGTCAATAATCTAGTTCACATTTCCATGTGATTAACACTCGATGAGTTCTGGGTTTGATCATGTTATGCTTGTGAGAGATGTTATAGTCAACGGGTCTGAATTTTTTCAGATCCGTATGTACTTCGCAAATTTCTATGTCATCTTGTAGATGCAACTACCATGCAACATTTGGAGCTATTCCAAATAACTGTTCTACTACTATACGAATCCATTTTACTACTCAGAGTAATCTGGATTAGTGTCAAAGTTTGCATCGGCGTAACCCTTTACGACGAACTCTTTTACCACCTCCATAGTCGAGAAAGTTCCTTAGTCCACTAGTTACTAAGGATAACTTTGATCGCTGTCCTGTGATCCATTCTTGGATCACTCTTGTACCCCTTGACTGACTCATGGCAAGGCACACTTCAGGTGCGGTACTCAGCATGGCATACCGTATAGAGCCTATGACTAAAGCACAGGGGACGACCTTCGTCCTTTCTCTTTCTTCTGCCGTGGTCGAGCTTTAAGTCTCAACTTCATACCTTACAACTCAGGGCAGAAGTCCCTCTTTGACTGATCCATCTTGAACACCTTCAAGATCATGTCAAGGTATGTGCTCATTTGAAAGTACCATTAAGCGTTTTGATCTATCCTTATAGATCTTGATGCCCAATGTTCAAGTAGCTTAATCCAGGCTTTCCATTGAAAAACACTTTCCAAATAACCCTATATGCTTTCCAGAAATTCTACGTCATTTCTGATCAACAATATGTCAACAACATATATTCATCAGAAATTCTATAGTGCTCCCACTCACTTCTTTGGAAATACAAGTTTCTCATAAACTTTGTACAAACCCAAAATCTTTGATCATTATCAAAGCATACATTCCAACTCCGAGATGCTTACACCAGTCCTTAGAAGGATTGCTGGAGCTTTGCATACTTATTAGCATCTTTCTGGATTGACAAAACCTTCCGGTTGTATCACATACAGCCTTTCCTCAAGAAAATCGTCGAGGAAACGATGTTTTGACATCCTATCTGCAAGATTTCATAAATAATGCAGTAATCGCTAATATAGTTCCAACAGACTCTTAGCATCGCTATGAATGAGAAAGCCTCATCGTAGTCAACTCCTTGAACTTGTCGGAAAACATCTTAACGACAAGTCGAGCTTTCTTAATGGTGATACTTACCATCATTATCCGTCTTCCTTTTAAAATCCATCTGTACTCAACAGCCTTACGACCATCGAGTCATTCTTCCAAAGTCTACACTTTGTTTTCATACATGGATCCTCTCTCGGATTTTATGGCCTCGAGCCATTTATCGGAATCCGGGCCCACCATCGCTTCTCCATAGCTCGTAGGTTCATTTTTGTCTAGCAACATGACTTCCAAGACAGGATTACGTACCACTCTGAAGTAGTACTCATCCTTGTCATCCCACAAGGTTTAGTAGTGACTTGATCTGAAGTTTCATGATCACTATCAAAAGCTTCCACTTCAATTGGTGTAGGTGCTATGGGAACAACTCCCTGTGCCCTGTCACACACTAGTTGAAGAGATGGTTTAATAACCTCATCAAGTCTCCACCATCCTCCCACTCAATTCCTTCGAGAGAAACTTTTCCTCGAGAAAGGACCCGATTCTAGAAACAATCCCTTATTGCTTTCGGATCTGAAATAGGAGGTATACCCAACTGTTTTGGGTGTCCTATGAAGATGCATTTATCCGCTTTGGGTTCGAGCTTATCAGCCTGAAACTTTTCCACATAAGCATCGCAGCCCCAAACTTTTAAGAAATGACAGCTTAGGTTTCTCTAAACCATAGTTCATACGGTGTCATCTCATTGGAATTATGTGGTGCCCTATTTAAAGTGAATGCGGTTGTCTCTAATGCCTAACGCATAAACTATTGTGGTAATTCGATAAGAGACATCATGGTATGCATCATATCCAATAGGGTGCAGTTATGATGTTCGGACACACCATCACACTATGGTGTTCCAGGCTGTATTAGTTGTGAAACAATTTCCACAATGTCTTAATTCTGTGCCAAACTCGTAATTCAGATATTCATCTCTATGATCATATCATATATATTTTATCCTCTTGTCACGACGATCTTTCAACTTCACCCTGAAATTACTTGAACCTTTCAATAATTCAGACTCAAATCATCTGTGAAGTAAGAACATAACGATATCCACTACATGCCTCAGCACTCATTGGACTGCACCCATCAAAATGTATTACTTCCAACAAGTTGCTTTCTAGTTTCATTTTACTGAAAACGAGGCTTTCAGTCATCTTGCCCATGTGGTATGATTTGCATGTCTCAAGCGATTCAAAATCAAGTGAGTCCAAATGGTCCATTTGCATGGAGTTTCTTCATGCATATACACCAATAGACATGGTTCGCATGTCTCAAACTTTTCAAAAACGAGTGAGCCCAAAGATCCATCAACATGGAGCTTCTTCATGCGTTTTATACCTGTATGACTTACGTGGTAGTGCCACAAGTAGGTGGTACTATCACTACTATCTTTTGGCATGAACATGTGTATCACTACGATCGAGATTCAATAAACCATTCATTTTAGGTGCAAGACCATTGAAGGTATTATTCAAATAAATAGAGTAACTATTATTCTCTTTAAATGAATAACCGTATTGCGATAGTCATAATCCAATCATGTCTATGCTCAACGCAAACACCAAATAACAATTATTCAGGTTTAACACCAATCTCGATGGTAGAGGGAGCGTGCGATGCTTGATCATATCAACATAGGAAACACTTCCAACACATATCGTCAGCTCACCTTTAGCTAGTCTCCGTTTATTCCGTAGCTTTTATTTCGAGTTACTAACACTTAGCAACCGAACCGGTATCTAATACCCTGGTGCAACTAGGAGTACTAGTAAAGTACACATCAACACAATGTATATCCAATATACTTCTATCGACCTTGCCAGCCTTCTCATCTACCAAGTATCTAGGGTGGTTCTGCTTCAGTGGTTGTTCCCCTTATTACAGAAGCACTTAGTCTCGGGTTTGGTTCAACCTTGGGTTTCTTCACTAGAGTAGCAGCTGAATTGCCGTTTCATGAAGTATCCCTTCTTGCCCTTGCCGTTCTTGAAACTAGTGGTTTCACCAACCATCAACAATTGATGCTCCTTCTTGATTTCTACTTTTGTGGTGTCAAACATCACGAATATCTCAAAGATCATCATATATGTCCTCGATATGTTATAGTTCATCACGCAGCTCTAGCAGTTTGGTGGTAATGACTTCGGAGAAACATCATTATCTCATCTGGAAGATCAACTCCCACTCGATTCAAATGATTGTTGTACTCAGACAATCTGAGCACAAGCTCAACAATTGAGCTTTTCTGCCTTAGTTTGTAGGCTAAGATAATCGTCGGAGGTCTTATACCTCTTGACGTGGGCACGAGCCTGAAATCCCAATTTCAGCCCTCGAAACATCTCATATGTTTCGCGACGTTTCAAAACGTCTTCGGTGCCTCAACTCTAAACCGTTTAACTGAACTATCACGTAGTTATCAAAACGTGTATGTCAGATGTTCGCAACATCCATAGACGACGTTCGAGGTTCAGCACACTGAGCTGCGCATTAAGGACATAAGCCTTCTACTGTCTGCATAATTGCTACTATCAACTTTCAACTAATTTTCCTCTAGGAACATATCTAAACAGTAGAACTGAAGCGCGAGCTACGACATAATTTGCGAAGACCTTTTGACTATGTTCAAGATAATCAAGTTCATCTTATGAACTCCCACTCAGATAGACATCCCTCTAGTCATCTAAGTGATTACATGATCCGAGTCAACTAGGCCGTGTCTGATCATCACGTGAGACGGACTAGTCAACATCGGTGAACATCTTCATGTTGATCGTATCTACCATACGACTCATGCTCGACCTTTCGGTCTCTTGTGTTCCGAGGCCATGTCTGTACATGCTAGGCTCGTCAAGTCAACCTAAGTGTTTTGGATGTGTTCCGAGGCCATGTCTGTACATGCTAGGCTCGTCAACACCCGTTGTATTCGAACGTAAGAATCTATCACACCCGATCATCACGTGGTGCTTCGAAACGATGAACTTTCGCAACGGTGCATAGTTAGGGGAAACACTTTCTTGAAATTTTAATGAGGGATCATCTTATTTAGTACCGTCGTTCTAAGCAAATAAGATGTATAAACATGATAAACATCACATGCAATCAAATAGTGACATGATATGGCCAATATCACTTTGCTCCTTTTGATCTCCATCTTCGGGGCTCCATGATCATCATCGTCACCGGCATGACACCATGATCTCCATCATCATGATCTCCATCATTGTGTCTTCATGAAGTTGTCTCGCCAACTATTACTTCTACTTCTACAGCTAACGGTTAGCAATAAAGTAAAGTAATTACATGATGTTTATGTTGACACGCAGGTCATAAATAAATTAAGACAACTCCTATGGCTCCTGCCAGTTGTCATACTCATCGACATGCAAGTCGTGATTCCTATTACAAGAACATGATCATCTCATACATCACATATATCATTCATCACATCCTTTGGCCATATCACATCACATAGCATACCCTTCAAAAACAAGTTAGACGTCCTCTAATTGTTGTTTGCATGTTTTACGTGGCTGCTATGGGTTTCTAGCAAGAACGTTTCTTACCTACGCAAGGACCACAACGTGATATGCCAATTGCTATTTACCCTTCATAAGGACCCTTTTCATCGAATCCGATCCGACTAAAGTGGGAGAGACAGACACGCACCAGCCACCTTATGCAACTAGTGCATGTCAGTCGGTGGAACCGGTCTCACGTAAGCGTACGTGTAAGATTGGTCCGGGCCACTTCATCCCACAATGCTGCCGAATCAAGATTGGACTAGTAACGGTAAGCATATTGAACAAAATCAACGCCCATAACTACTTTGTGTTCTACTCGTGCATAGAATCTACGCAATAGACCTAGCTCATGATGCCACTATTGGGGAACGTAGCAGAAATTCAAAATTTTCCTACGTCTCACCAAGATCTATCTATGGAGAAACCAGCAACGAGGGGAAGGAGAGTGCATCTACATACCCTTGTAGATCGCTATGTGGAAGCGTTCAAGAGAACGGGGTTGAAGGAGTCGTACTCATCGTGATCCAAATCACCGGAGATCCTATTGCCGAACGGACGGCACCTCCACGTTCAACACACGTACAGCCCGGTGACGTCTCCCATGCCTTGATGCAGCAAGGAGAGAGGGAGAGGTTGAGGAAGACTCCATCCAGCATCAGCACAACGGCATGGTGGTGGTGGAGGAGTGTGGCAATCCTGCAGGGCTTCTCCAGTCCACATCGCTATGTGACTAACACTCAAGGTCACATCCCCATGTGACTAACACCCAAAGAGTTTACTGGAGTCAATAATCTAGTTCACATTTCCATGTGATTAACACTCGATGAGTTCTGGGTTTGATCATGTTATGCTTGTGAGAGATGTTATAGTCAACGGGTCTGAATTTTTTCAGATCCGTATGTACTTCGCAAATTTCTATGTCATCTTGTAGATGCAACTACTATGCTACATTTGGAGCTATTCCAAATAACTGTTCTACTACTATACGTATCCATTTTACCACTCAGAGTAATCTGGATTAGTGTCAAAGTTTGCATCGGCGTAACCCTTTACGATGAACTCTTTTACCACCTCCATAATCGAGAAAGTTCCTTAGTCCACTAGTTACTAAGGATAACTTTGACCGTTGTCCTGTGATCCATTCTTGGATCACTCTTGTACCCCTTGACTGACTCATGGCAAGGCACACTTCAGGTGCGGTACTCAGCATGGCATACCGTATAGAGCCTATGACTAAAGCACAGGGGATGACCTTCGTCCTTTCTCTTTCTTCTGCCGTGGTCGAGCTTTAAGTCTCAACTTCATACCTTACAACTCAGGAAAGAACTCCTTCTTTGACTGATCCATCTTGAACACCTTCAAGATCATGTCAAGGTATGTGCTCATTTGAAAGTACCATTAAGCGTTTTGATCTATCCTTATAGATCTTGATGCTCAATGTTCAAGTAGCTTAATCCAGGCTTTCCATCGAAAAACACTTTCCAAATAACCCTATATGCTTTCAGAAATTCTACGTCACTTCTTTGGAAATACAAGTTTCTCATAAGCTTTGTACAAACCCAAAATCTTTGATCATTATCAAAGCATACATTCCAACTCCGAGATGCTTACTCCAGTCCTCAGAAGGATTGCTGGAGCTTTGCATACTTATTAGCATCTTTCTGGATTGACAAAACCTTCCGGTTGTATCACATACAGCCTTTCCTCAAGAAAATCATCGAGGAAACGATGTTTTGACATCCTATCTGCAAGATTTCATAAATAATGCAGTAATCGCTAATATATTTCCAACAGACTCTTAGCATTGCTACGAATGAGAAAGCCTCATCGTAGTCAACTCCTTGAACTTGTCGGAAAACATCTTAACGACAAGTCGAGCTTTCTTAATGGTGATACTTACCATCATTATCCGTCTTCCTTTTAAAATCCATCTGTACTCAACAGCCTTACGACCATCGAGTCGTTCTGCCAAAGTCTACACTTTGTTTTCATACATGGATCATCTCTCGGATTTTATGGCCTCGAGCCATTTATCGGAATCCGGGCCCACCATCGCTTCTCCATAGCTCGAAGGTTCATTGTTGTCTAGCAATATGACTTTCAAGACAGGATTACGTACCACTCTGAAGTAGTATCATCCTTTTTCCTCTCATTCTTTTTCTTGTTCTTCCTTTCCTAGGTAGATATATAAAACTTTTCTAAAAATGTAACTTTTGCATATATACATGGAAAAAAATGTTATCGGGGAGGGGGTATATATCGACCCCCCCTCGACCCTCTTTTCCTTCTTCTTCCTTCTTCCTCTTTTCTTCTCCAATACAAAACACATCTCATCTCATCTCATTTCATCCAAAAATAATTCTTTGGATATGAACATTTTTTTAAATATTAATGAGCATATGAACATACATATCACCAAAAAATAGACCTTTTTCTTGGCAACAAAAAAAATGCAAAAACGAGCATTATACAACATAGACAGAGCATTATACAGTGAACATACATACATACATACATACATACATACATACAGTGAGCATATACAGAGCATTATACGGCGACGACAACGATGGTTGGCGGTGGCGCGCGCTTACGGATGACGTGCGGGGAAGGCAATGAGAAGGAAAGGGGAGGAGGCAGGGGCTCACAGCGCGGGGAGGGGTCGAGGTCGCCGGCCGGAATTGGTGCGGCGACGGACGAACGACCTCGGGGACGGGTCGCGGGGGCCGGCGTGGTGCTTCCCCGTAGCGACGGCGACGACGAGCGCGGGCGACGACGACGGGCGCGGGCGACGATGACGGCGTCGACGGGGGCGGCGGGCGGCTTCGGGGCAGCCTGGCGGCGACGGGGCAGGGGCGACGACGGGGGCGCGCGGACGGTGTCGGGGCGGCGGGCGGCGTCGGGGCAGCGGAGGGCGTCTATCTGGGCAGCCTGGCGGCGTCGATGAGCTCGGCGTCGTCGGGCGGGCCGGGGGGCAACTGGCGATGAGTTCGTCAAATTTTCCTAAGTGCTACTTATATACCCAGGCCTTTGGTCCCGGTTCGTGGCACAAACCGGGACCAATGCTCCCCTTTAGTCCCGGTTGGTGCCACCAACCGGGACCAAAGGCCTCTTTGGTCCCGGTTGGTGGCACCAACCGGGACTAAAGGGGAGCATTGGTCCCGGTTTGTGCCACGAACCGGGACCAATGCCACCCTTTGGTCCCGGTTTGTCCCACCAACCGGGACCAATGGCCTTGTGCTGCCCTGCGCCCAAAAGTTTAGTCCCACCTTGCTAGTTGAGAGGGCTCGGGAGTGGTTTATAAGCGCTGCTGCGCCCACCCTCTCGAGCTCCTCTCAACTGTAGGCTTTCAGGCCTAATCTGTCACTACAATGCCTGTGGGCCTACTGGGCCTGCTGCGGGCCTGAATCCTGGCCCATGGTTGGGTTTCTAGTCGTATTCAGGCCATGGTGGCCCAGTAGGTGGCATTTTTTTTCTTTTTTGCTATTTATTTTTTCATTTCTACTTAGAACTAAATACTTATAGTTTTGTAGTGATTTCTTTTTTATTTTAGGTCACAAAAATTATAAACTTTCTGTTAGTGCCATTAGTTTTAAAATTTGAATAGTTTAAATTTGAATTTTTTAAAATTTGTGTGAATCACTAGTTTATGAATAACTTTACTATAAAAATTGATTTTTGAGTCATTCTTTTTCCTGCTATTTAATATTACTGTGTTTTATCATTATATTCAATTTGGTAATTTTAGTTAGTCATAACAAATATTATAGGCATTTTTTCCTTTTTTTCTATTTATTTTTTCATTTCTACTTAGAACTAAATACTTATAGTTTTTTAGTGATTTCTTTTTTCTTTTAGGTCACAAAAATTATAAAGTTTCTGTTAGTGCCATTAGTTTTAAAATTTGAATAGTTTAATTCTGAATTTTTTAAAATTTGTGTGAATCACAAGTTTGTGATTAACTTTACTAAAAAAATGAACATAGATGCACCTATAGAGAAAATTAAACCTAAATTCATAATCAATTTCTATGAATTTCAGAGAAATTCATTATGAATTTAGGTCAAATTTCCTGTATAGGGGCATCTATTTTCACTTTGAGAGGAGCTCAACAACGCAGAGAGGGACGGGCTTATAAACCGGTGTGGGCGCCCTTCGGTTGGCGAGGTGGGACTAAACTCTGGGTGCAACGAGGGCCAACGCTTTAGTCTCGGTTTGTGGCACAAACCGGGACTAATGGTCATGGGCCAGGGGCGAGCCCTATTTTTTTTCAGTTTTTTTGTTCTGTTTTTTGCATTATTTATTTTCTTTTGTTTTTTGCTTTATTTTTTAATTCTTTTTTGCTTTTAGTTTTAGAAAAATTATAAACTTTCTGTTAGTGCCATTAGTTTTCAAATTTGAAAACACTTTTTTAGTTTTTTTGTTTTCTTTGTTGCTTTATTTATTTTATTTTGTTTCTACTTACAACAAAATACTTATTGTTGCTATTTTTATTTTTTTCCACTTTTTTTGTTTTGTTTTCTGTATTATTTATTTACTTTTGTTTTTTGCTTTATTTTTTAATTCTTTTTGCTTTTAGGTCAGCAAAATTATAAACTTTCTGTTAGTGCCATTAGTTTTAGAAAAATTATAAACGTTCTGTTAGTGCCATTAGTTTTCAAATTTGAATAGTTAAAATTTGAATTCTTTGAAATTTGTGTAAATCACAAGTTTAGATTAACTTTACTAAAAAAATGAACATAGATGCACCTATAGAGAAAATTCGACCTAAATTCATAGTTTTCAAATGAACTCTGAAAAAGTTGGCATAGCATACTCGTCTGTTACAAATTTGGCATGGTATCATCATAATAGTTGCGGGAGAAAGTCTTCACTTTTTCTTCGCTTGTGTCATTTGCTTATTGCACCGTAGACATGGATAATCTTCATCGTTTATCAGGATGCTTGGGTCAGCCTTGACATTGAAGGGAGGAATTTCATGAAACTTTTCATAATCTTCAGACATGTCTGTCTTGCCCTCCACTCCCAGGATGTCCCTTTTTCCTGAGAGAACTATGTGGCGCTTTGGCTCATCGTATGATGTATTCGTTTCCTTGTCTTTTCTTTTTCTCGGTCTGGTAGACATGTCCTTCACATAGATAACCTGTGGCACATTATTGGCTAGGACGAACGGTTCGTGAGTGTACCCAAGATTTTTCAGATCCACTGTTGTCATTCCGTACTGTGGGTCTACATGTACCCCGCCTCCTGACAGATTGACCCATTTGCACTTAAACAAAGGGACCTTAAAATCTTGTCCGTAGTCAAGTTCCCATATATCCACTATGTAACCATAATATGTGTCCTTTCCCTTCTCGGTTGTTGCATCAAAGCGGACAACGCTGTTTTGGTTGGTGCTCTTTTGATCTTGGTCAATCGTGTAACATGTATTCCCATTTATATCGTATCCTTTGTAAATCAATACAGTCAAAGATGGTCCCCTGGACAACAAGTACAACTCATCACAAACAGTGTTGTCACCTCTGAGACGTTCTTCCAACCAACTGCTGAAAGTCCTAATGTGTTCACATGTAATCCAGTCGTTGCACTACTCTGGGTGTCTGGAGCGCAGACTGTTCTTGTGTTCATCGACATACGGGGTCACCAAGGTAGAGTTCTATAGAACTGTGTAGTGTGCTTGAGACCAAGAATATCCGTCCCTGCATATTATTGAGTCACTTCCAAGAGTGCCTTTTCCAGTCAGTCTCCCCTCATACCGCGATTTAGGGAGACCTATCTTCTTAAGGCCAGGAATGAAGTCAACACAAAACCCGATGACATCCTATGTTTGATGGCCCATGGAGATGCTTCCTTCTGGCCTAGCACGGTTACGAATATATTTCTTTAGGACTCCCATGAACCTCTCAAAGGGGAACATATTGTGTAGAAATACGGGCCCCAGAATGACAATCTCGTCGACTAGATGAACTAGGACATGCATCATGATATTGAAGAAGGATGGTGGGAACACCAGCTCGAAACTAACAAGACATTGAGCCACATCACTCCTTAGCCTTGGCACAATTTCTGGATCGATCACCTTCTGAGAGATTGCATTGAGGAATGCACATAGCTTCACAATGGCTAATCGGACGTTTTCCGGTAGAAGCCCCCTCAATGCAACCGGAAGCAGTTGCGTCATAATCACATGGCAGTCTTGAGACTTTAGGTTCTGGAACTTTTTCTCTGGCATATTCATTATTCCCTTTATATTCGACGAGAAGCCAGTCGGGACCTTCATACCGAGCAGGCATTCAAAGAAGATTTCTTTCTCTTCTTTCATAAGAGCGTAGCTGGCAGGACCTTCATACTGCTTCGGAGGCATGCCGTATTTTTCGTGCAAACGTTGCAGGTCCTCCCGTGCCTCAGGTGTATCTTTTGTCTTTCCATACACGCCCAAGAAGCCTAGAAGGTTCACGCAAAGGTTCTTCATCACGTGCATCACGTCGGTTGAAGAGCGGACCTCTAGGTCTTTCCAGTAGGGTAGGTCCCAAAATATAGATTTCTTCTTCCACATGGGTGCGTGTCCCTCCACGTCATTCGGAACAGCTAGTGCGCCGGGACCCTTTCCAAAGATTACGTGTAAATCATTGACCATAGCAAGTAGGTGATCACCGGTACGCATGGCGGGCTTCTTCCGGTGATCTGCCTCGCCTTTGAAATGATTGCCTTTCTTTCGACATTGATGGTTGGTCGGAAGAAATCGACGATGGCCCAGGTACACATTCTTCCTGCATTTGTCCAGGTATATACTTTCAGTGTCATCTAAACAGTGTGTGCATGCATGGTATCCTTTGTTTGTCCGTCCTGAAATGTTACTGAGAGCGGGCCAATCGTTGATGGTCATGAACAGCAACGCCTTTAGGTTAAATTCCTCTTGTCTGTGCTCATCCCACGTACGTACACCGTTTCCATTCCACAGCTGTAAAAGTTCTTCAACTAATGGCCTTAGGTACACATCAATGTCGTTGCCGGGTTGCTTAGGGCCTTGGATGAGAACTAGCATCATAATGAACTTCCTCTTCATGCACATCCAAGGAGAAAGGTTATACATACATAGAGTCACAGGCCAGGTGCTGTGATTGCTGCTTTGCTCCCCGAAAGGATTAATGCCATCCGCGCTTAAAGCAAACCATACGTTCCTTGGGTCCTTTGCAAACTCATCCCAGTACTTTCTCTCGATTTTTCTCCACTGCGACCCGTCAGCGGGTGCTCTCAACTTCCCGTCTTTCTTACGGTCCTCATTGTGCCATCGCATCGACTTGGCATGCTTTCCGTTTGTGAACAGACGTTTCAACCGTGGCATTATAGGATCATACCACATCACCTTCGCAGGAACCCTCTTCCTGTGGGGCTCGCCGTGAACATCACCAGGGTCATCTCGTCTGATCTTATACCGCAATGCACCGCATACCGGGCATGCGCTCAGATCCTTGTATGCACCGCGGTATAGGATGCAGTCATTAGGGCATGCATGTATCTTCTCCACCTCCAATACTAGAGGGCATACGACCTTCTTTGCTGCGTATGTACTGTCGGGCAATTCGTTATCCTTTGGAAGCTTCTTCTTCAATATTTTCAGTAGCTTCTCAAATCCTTTGTCAGGCACAGCATTCTCTACCTTCCACTGCAACAATTCTAGTACGGTACCGAGCTTTCTGTTGCCATCTTCGCAATTGGGGTACAACCCTTTTTTGTGATCCTCTAACATGCGATCGAACATCAGCTTCTCCTTTTGACTTTCGCATTGCGTCCTTGCATCGACAATGACCCAGTGGAGATCATCATCATCGGGCACATCGTCTGGTTCCTCTTGATCTTCAGCAGCTTCACCCATTGCAGCATCATTGGGCACATCGTATGGTTCCTCTTGATCTTCACCAGCTCCCCCCGTTGCAGCATCACGGTATTCAGGGGGCACATAGTTGTCATCGTACTCTTCTTCTTCGTCGTCTTCCATCATAACCCCTATTTCTCCGTGCCTCGTCCAAACATTATAGTGTGGCATGATACCCTTGTAAAGCAGGTGGGTGTGAAGGATTTTCCGGTTAGAGTAAGACATCTTATTCCCACATTTAGTGCATGGACAACACATAAAACCATTCTGCTTGTTTGCCTCAGCCGCATCGAGAAACTCATGCACGCCCTTAATGTACTCGGAGGTGTGTCTGTCATCGTACATCCATTGCCGGTTCATCTGCGTGCATTATATATAATTAAGTGTCCAAATTAATAGAAGTTCATCATCACATTAAAACCAAAGTACATACATATTTCTCATCTAACAACATATAGCTCTCCAGAGCATCTAATTAATTAAACCATACATTGAAACTATGTAAAACATTTAAATGCGAAAACAAAGGCGATCATAATCGCAACCAAGGTAACAATTGATCCAATTGCATAGTGATACCAAGCCTTGGTATGAATGGCATATTTTCTAATCTTTCTAATCTTCAAGCGCATTGCATCCATCTTGATCTTGTGATCATCGACGACATCCGCAACATGCAACTCCAATATCATCTTCTCCTCCTCAATTTTTTTATTTTTTCCTTCAAGAAATTGTTTTCTTCTTCAACTAAATTTAACCTCTCGACAATAGAGTCGGTTGGAATTTCCGGTTCACATACATCCTAGATAAATAAAATCTATGTCACGTTGGTCGGCATAATTTTCATAAACAATAAATGAACCAATAGTTATAAAGATAATATATATACCACATCCGAATCATAGACAGGACGAGGGCCGACGGGGGCGGATACCAAAACCATCGCGCTATATAAGATGCAATAATAAAAGTAAGCAAATAATACAAGTATCTATGTAAACATACAAGTAAGAATATTTTTTCCTTTCAGAAAGAAGATAAGAACAAGAGGCTCACCACGGTGGTGCCGGCAATGAGCTCGACGCGGGTGATCGACGGCGGTGAAGACGGGGACAGGGCGTGACGGACCGCTAAACCTAGACAAATATTGAGGAAAATGGAGCTTGGAGGTCAAGCTTGCAGAGGAGAAAGCTTAAGTAGTGTGGCTCGGGCATTCCATCAAACACCTTGTGTGCATAGGAGGTGAGCTGGAGCACCACCAAGCCCTCTCCCCCTCGGCCAGAAAAAACAGAGCAGTGTGCTCTGCTCTGGCACGAGGGGGGTATATATAGGCACCACCACTGGTCCCGGTTGGTGGCATGAACCGGGACTAAAGGGGAGCCTTTGGTCCCGGTTCATGCCACCAACTGGGACCAATGGTGGTGGGCCAGGAGCGAGGCCCATTGGTCCCGGTTCGTCCCACCAACCGGGACCAAAGGTCCAGACTAATCGGGACCAATGGCCCACGTGGCCCGGCCGGCCCCCTGGGCTCATGAACCGGGTCCAATGCCGCCATTGGTCCCGGTTCTAGACTGAACCGGGACTAATGGGCTGACCTGGCCTAGACCTTTGCCCCCTTTTCTACTAGTGACGACAAGTCGAGCTTTCTTAATGGTGACACTTACCATCATTGTCCGTCTTCCTTTTAAAATCCATCTGCACCCAACAGCCTTACGACCATCAAGTAGTTCTTCCAAAGTCTATACTTTGGTTTTGTACATGGATCCTCTCTCGGATTTTATGGCCTCGAGCCATTCGTCGGAATCTGGGCCCACCATCGTTTCTCCATAGCTCGTAGGTTCATTGTTGTCAGCAACATGAATTCCAAGACAGGATTACGTACCACTCTGAATTAGTACACATCCTTGTCGACCTACGAGGTTTGGTAGTGACTTGATCCGAAGTTTCATGATCACTATCATAAGCTTCCACTTCAGTTGGTGTAGGTGCCACAGGAACAACTTCCTGTGCCCTGCTACACACTAGTTGAAGTGACGGTTCAATAACCTCATCAAGTCTCCATCATCCTCCCCCTCAATTCTTTCGAGAGAAACTTTTCCTCGAGAAAGGACCCGTTTCTAGAAACAATCACTTTTGCTTCCGGATCTGAAATAGGAGGTATACCCAACTGTTTTGGGTATTCTATGAAGATGCATTTATCCGCTTTGGGTTCGAGCTTATCAGCCTGAAACTTTTTCACATAAGCGTCGCAGCCCCAAACTTTTAAGAAACAACAACTTAGGTTTCTCTAAACCATAGTTCATATGATGTCGTCTCAACGTAATTGCGTGGTGCCCTATTTAAAGTGAATGTGGTTGTCTCTAATGCCTAACCCGTAAACGATAGTGGTAATTCGATAAGAGACATCATGGTATGCACCATATCCAATAGGGTGCAGTTATGATGTTCGGACACACCATCACACTATGGTGTTCCAGGCAGTATTAGTTGTGAAACAATTTCCACAATGTCTTAATTGTGTGCCAAACTCGTAACTCAGATATTTATCTCTATGATCATATCATAGACATTTTATCCTCTTGTCACGACGATCTTCAACTTCACTCTGAAATTACTTGAACCTTTCAATAATTCAGACTTGTGTTTCATCATGTAAATATACTTAGAATCTACTCAAATCATCTGTGAAGTAAGAGCATAACGATATTCACTGCGTGCCTCAGCACTCATTGGATTGCACACATCAAATGTATTATTTCCAACAAGTTGCTCTCTTGTTTCATCTCACTGAAAACGAGGCCTTTCAGTCATCTTGCCCATGTGGTATGATTTGCATGTCTCAAGTGATTCAAAATCAAGTGAGTCCAAATGATCCATCTGCATGGAGTTTCTTCATGCGTATAAACCAATAGACATGGTTCGCATGTCTCAAATTTTTCAAAAATGAGTGAGTCCAAAGATCCATCAACATGGAGCTTCTTCATGCATTTTATACCAATATGACTCAAATGGCAGTGCCATAAGTATGTGGTACTATCATTACTATCTTATATCTTTTGGCATGAACATGTGTATCACTACGATCGAGATTCAATAAACCATTCATTTTAGGTGCAATACCATTGATGGTATTATTCAAATAAACAGAGTAACCATTATTCTCCTTAAATGAATAACCATATTGCGATAAACATAATCCAATCATGTCTATGCAAACACCAAATAACAATTATTTAGGTTTAACACCAATATCGATGGTAGAGGGAGCATGCGATGCTTGATCATATCAACCTTGGAACCACTTCCAACACATATCGTCATCTCACCTTCAGCTAGTCTCCGTTTATTCTGTAGCCTTTTATTTCGAGTTACTAACACTTAGCAATTGAACCGACATTTTAATACCCTGGTGCTACTTGGAGTACTAGTGAAGTACACATTATTATGTATATCCAATATACTTCTGTCGACCTTGCCAGCCTTCTCATCTACCGAGTATCTAGGGTAGTTCTGATTCAGTGACCGTTCCCCTCATAGAAGCACTTAGTCTCGGGTTTGGGTTCAACCTTGGGTTTCTTCACTACAGCAGGAACTGATTTGTCGTTTCATGAAGTATCCCTTCTTTCCCTTGCCCTTCTTGAAACTAGTGGTTTAACCATCAACAATTGATGCTCCTTCTTGATTTCTACTTTCGCGGTGTCAAACATCGCGAGTTTCTCAAGGATCATCATGTCTATCCCTGATATGTTATAGTTCATCACGAAGCTCCAATAGCTTGGTGGCAGTGACTATGGAGAACCATCACTATCTCATCTGGAAGATTAACTCCCACTCGATTCAAGCGATTGTAGTACTCAGACAATCTGAGCACATGTTCAACGATTGAGCTTTTCTCCCTTAGTTTGCAGGCTTAAGAAACTTGTCAGAGGTCTCATACCTCTTGACGGTGGCACTAGTCTGAAATTCCAATTTTAGTCTTTGGAACATCTCATATGTTCTACGACATTTCAAAACGTCTTTGGTGCCACAATTCTAAACCGTTAGTATTACGCACTGCACTATTACATAGTCATCAAAACGTGTATGTCAGATGTTTCCCAACATCTACAGACGACACTCAAGGTTCAACACACTGAGCGGTGCATTAAGGACATAGCCCTTCTGTGCAGCAATGAGGACAATCCTCAGTTCACGGACCCAGTCCGCACAATTGCTACTGTCAACTCTCAACTAAATTTTCTCTAGGAACATATCTAAAACACTAGAACCAAAGCGTGAGCTACGACATAATTTGCAAAGACCTTTTGACTATGTTCATGATAATTAAGTTCATCTAATCAAATTATTCAATGAACTCCCACTTAGATAGACATCCCTTTAGTCATCTAGGTGATAAATGATCCGAGTCAACTAGCCCGTGTCCGATCATCACGCGTGACGGACTAGTCATCATCGGTGAACATCTTCATGTTGATCGTATCAACTATACGACTCATGTTCGACCTTTCGGTCTTCCGTGTTCCGAAGCCATGTCTGTACATGCTAGGCTCGTCAAGTCAACCTAAGTGTTTTGCATGTGTAAATCTGGCTTACACCCGTTGTATGCGAACGTTAGAATCTATCACACCCGATCATCACGTGGTGCTTCGAAAAAACAAACCTTCGCAATGGTGCATAGTTAGGGGGAACACTTTCTTGAAATTATTGCGAGGGATCATCTTATTTATGCTACCGTCGTTCTAAGCAAATAAGATGTAAACATGACAAACATCACATGATATGGCCAATATCATCTTGCGCCTTTTGATCTCCATCTTCGAGGCGCGACATGATCACCTTCGTCACCGGCATGACACCATGATCTACATCATCGTGTCTTCGTGAAGTTGTCTCGCCAACTATTACTTCTACTACTATGGCTAACGGTTACCAATAAAGTAAAGTAATTTCATGGTGTTTTTCATTGACACGCAGGTCATACAATAAATTAAGACAACTCCTATGGCTCCTGTCGGTTGTCATACTCATCGACATGCAAGTCGTGATTCCTATTACAAGAACATGATCAATCTCATACATCACATATATCATTCATCACATCCTTTTGGCCATATCACATCACACGACATATGATGTAAGAACAAGTTAGACGTCCTCTAATTGTTGTTGCAAGTTTTTTACGTGGCTGCTATAGGTTTCTAGCAAGAACGTTTCTTACCTACGCCAAAACCACAACGTGATATGCCAATTTCTATTTACCCTTCATAAGGACCCTTTTCATCGAATCCGATCCGACTAAAGTGGGAGAGATAGACACCCGCTAGCCACCTTATGCAACTAGTGCATGTCAGTCGGTGGAACTTGTCTCACGTAAGCGTACGTGTAAGGTCGGTCCGGGCCGCTTCATGCCACTATACCGCCGAATCAAGATAAGACTAGTAACGGCAAGTAAATTGACAAAATCGACGCCCACAACAACTTGTGTTCTACTCGTGCATAGAAACTACGCATAGACCTAGCTCTGATACCACTGTTGGGGACCGTTGCAAAAATTAAAATTTTCTATGCATCACCAAGATCAATCTATGGAGAGACTAGCAACGAGAGAGAGGGAAGTGCATCTTCATACCCTTGAAGATCGCGATGCGGAAGCGTTACAAGAACGCGGATGAAGGAGTCGTACTCGTAGCAATTCAGATCGCGGTTGATTCCGATCTAAGCGCCAAACAATGACGCCTCCGCGTTCAACACACGTACAACCCGGGGACGTCTCCTCCTTCTTGATCCATCAAGGGGAGAGGAGAAGTTGAGGGAGAGCTCCGGCAGCACGACGGCGTGGTGGTGGAGCTTGCAGTTCTCCGGCAGGGCTTCGCCAAGCACTACTACTACGGAGGTGTTGGGGAGGGAGAGGGCTGCGCCAGGGGAAGGGGTGTGGCTCCCATGCGCCTCCCCACTCTATATAGGGGTGGAGGGGTCTGGTTTCTTGCCCTCCAAGTCCATTGGGGCGTTGGCAAAAGTGGGAGAAAGAAATCCCATCATTTCCCTTCCCCACCGATTGTTATCCCCCTTTTTAGGGATCTTGATCTTATCCCTTCGGGATATGATCTTATTCCTTCTAAGGGGGGATCTTGGTGTGCCTTGACCAGGGGTGTGGGGCCATGCCCCCACTACCCACGTTCATGTGGGTCCCCCCATGCAGGTGGGCCCCACTCCAGAAGCTTCTAGAACCTTCCCGGTACAATATCGAAAAATCCCGAACATTTTCCGGTGGCCAAAATAGGAGTTCCCATATATAAATCTTTACCTCTGGACCATTCCGGAACTCCTCGTGACGTCCCGGATCTCATCCGGGACTCCAAAAAACATTCGGTAACTGCACACTAATTCCCATAACAACTCTAGCGTCATCGAACCTTAAGTGTGTAGACCCTACGGGTTCGGGAATCATGCAGACATGACCGAGACAGCTCTCTGGCCAATAACCAATAGCGGGATCTGGATACCCATGTCGGCTCCCACATGTTCCACGATGATCTCATCGGATTAACCATGATGTCGGGGATTCAATCAATCATGTATACAATTCCCTTTGTCTATCGGTATGCTACTTGCCCGAGATTCGATCGTCGGTATCCCTATACCTTGTTCAATCTCGTTACCGGCAAGTGTCTTTACTCGTTCTGTAACGCATGATCATGTGGCTAACTCATTAGTCACATTGAGCTCATTATGATGATGCATTACCGAGTGGGCCCAGAGATACCTCTCCGTCATAGGAGTGACAAATCCCAGTCTCGATTCGTGCCAACCCAACAGACACTTTCGGAGATACCTATAGTGCACCTTTATAGCCACCCAGTTACGTTGTGACGTTTGGTACACCCAAAGCATTCCTACGGTATGCGGGAGTTACACAATCTCATGGTCTAAGGAAATGATACTTGACATTAGAAAAGCTCTTAGCAAACGAACTACACAATCTTGTGCTATGCTTAGGATTGGGTCTTGTCCATCACATCATTCTCCTAATGATGTGATCCCGTTATCAATGACATCCAATGTCCATGGTCAGGAAACCATAATCATCTATTGATCAACGAGCTAGTCAACTAGAGGCTTACTAGGGACATGTTGTGGTCTATGTATTCACACATGTATTACGGTTTCCAGTTAATACAATTAAAGCATGAACAATAGACAATTATCATGAACAAGGAAATACAATAATAACCATTTTATTATTGCCTCTAGGGCATATTTCCAATAGTCTAATCTAAGCAGATGGCATGGCAATGCACGATATGCAAGATATGAGCAATATAACCCAACCAAGTTAGAGCATGCACCTCGGGGGCGGGGGGGAGGAATACGACTGGTCATCTCTCTCTGAATCCTCCTCTGAGGAGCTATCTGTAACCAGCAAGAAATCTGGATCGACAGGTAGCACTGACTGCACAGAAGACCTTGTTTTCACTCCAGATTTTCCCATGACCGACTCAAATGGCTGATGCACAGGAAGAGTAGATGAATGTATAAACACTGTTGACAAATGGAATACATTATGGAAAAAAATATGGCACGATACAATTCACATATACGATGACTGGCTAAACAGGATGGCATTGCATGATTCACGTATATGATGCCTGGCTAAAGAAGATGGCATTGCATAATTCGCATATACTCCCTCCATTCCTAAATAATTGTCATTTTAGAGATTTCAAATGGACTACCACATACGGATGTATAAAGACATATTTTAGAGTGTAGATTCACTCATTTTGTTCCGTATGTAGTCACTTGTTGAAATCTCTAAAAAGAAAAATATTTAGGAATGGTGGGAGTATGATATAGAAACCAAACAGGTGGCATTCACACAAAGCAAATCTAAACTAAGCTGATGACATATAAGATGTATAATGTAAGCAATGTAAGGCGCCATATGCATGATATGACCAACATCAGGATGCCAGGTTAGAGCAAACACCTCAGGTGGTAAACAGGCGTGGTCGGCTCCTTCTGAATCTCCATCTGAACAGTCTTCCTCTGGAATACAATCTGGAAATGCAGGAGGGGGGGCACTTCGCCCACCATGGAGCGGCGTCTTCATGACATTATATTCGCATGCAACGGTCTTCTCTTTTTCTCTACATGTTCAGTACGATTGTGTACAATATCTGACATGCATAATAATAAAATAGTTAGATTTTGTAAGGCCTAAGGGGTGCATGCAAAAATCAAGAGTGATGGTAGAAAACGAGTGGATGGATCCAAAACAAATGATACCAGGTAGATTATAGCTTCAGTTTAAAAAGATAGACAATGGATCATCTATTGTTTGTTGCCCACCCAACATGAACCACATAGAAGACCCCAGATGAACCAGATAGTAGATAGATACTATTCGTTGCTGGCTCGATATGAGACTCATGGGCAATTCAAAACTCAAGATTGAACGATAAAGTAGTAGGTAATAATAACCGATGTATAACATAAGCAAACACGAAAGACTGCGACCTCTCTTCCAGAACTGTGTAGTGCTTAGGTTCATCTGCTCAGTCGGTGATGGTAATGTGGTTGGCGTGGCTACCGGCAACGGGGAAGATGATCTGAGGCGGCGAAAGGAAGTCTGCAGGGGGATCTCTGCTGTAGTGAACGCTTTTGTCGATGGTGCACCTCAGGTGGGGTGGATGACGGCACGGCAGGAGCAGGACATAACACACCGAGTTTTCTTTGACGCCTATCTGAAAATGAAGTAAATCTATAAGGGCTCCTTAGAATTGGAGGATTCTATAAACGCAGGGACAGGAAAAACACATGAATAGGATAGGAATGCACGTGCAAAACAGAGCATTTGGAAACATAGGATTTCAGTCAACATGTGTGTTTGGCTCACATGAATTGGAAGAACAGAGGAATGGAGAAACAAAGTGATGCGACGAGTGTACAACCTCTTTGGCATAGCCTTGTGGACCTCAGCATCATTGGGTTGGATGTGGAGGATGGTGATGATGCTGGTGTGACTGTCGGAGGCGGGGAAGAAGATCCGAGGCCTCTGGAAATGGCGCCGAGGGTACTGCTCCGCTGTGATGGACGGTTCCGTCGTTGGAGCAGCTCCGCTAAGGTGTACGGCAATGAGGCTGAAGCATGACAAGACAGACAACGTTAATCTGATGTGGGACCCTAATATCATCTACAATAGATGATGTAAAATACATCACCAAAAAGTGCTAGATGTAAAACGCATTAGCCGCGCCACAGCCGCTCCGACAGATGCTATAAGTACTGTTCACTCTGAACTTAACTGAAGAAAATGAACTTCACAGTCGAAACTGAATTTTACTGTCGAAACTGATTGAACTAGTAACAGAGCATTGCAATAGATGTTTAGGGCGTTCGAGCACTAGTAGCAGAGAAGCAGTGATCTAAATCAGCAGACGCTCGAGCAGGGAACACACTAGCAGAGAGAAAGTCATGCGGTAGCACCGCGAGCGAGTGCTAAAGCAGCAACTCCTGTAGCTGCCGGAGGTCGTGCAGCAGCAGCAGCAGCACAAGCGAGAGCAAGAGCAGAGTAGCGGCATGAACGAAAGCAGGAGCAGTGCAGCAGCGCAAACGACAGCAAGAACAGAGCCGCAGCGCGAGAGAGAGCCGGAGCAGTTGCAGCTACTGCCGTTGTGGAAGTCGCCGCCGAGGAAGCAACGACATGGGGGAGAGACACCATGGATGATGTGGCCGGTGACGGCGCCGTCGATGGAGACACGCCATGTCTGCTCGGTATCGAGCACCGGCAACCCCGTGAGATCGAATAAAAGATAAAATGCAGCGGTGAGTGCAGAACCTCCTTGGTTGCGCCGAGTTGGCCTCGGCTTCATCGGACGAATTGGTGAGGGTGATGCGGTTCCGGTGGGGCAGGTCAAGACGGCGCTGTGGCGATTGATGTGGCGCGATAGACGAGGCGAACGTCGGGGCAGCTCCTTGGAGGTGGATTACGGGGCGGCTGATCCGGCGGGACGACGAGATCGACAATGGATCCTCGTCCGGTGCGGTGGATGAGGGACAGCCAGCTGTTGTGGTGGACGACGTAGTCGGGGAAGAGTCTCCGGCTGGGCGGCGGTCGGGAGGCCGATGGAGGAGTGTGGGGTTTCGCGGGTTTTGGCGGCCTCGGTGTACGAATGGGGGGGGGGGGCGAAGGGGGAGGGGGGAGCCAACCTTAGGGACGCACTTGTCCGAAATGTAGGGTAAGTTACCAGCATACCCCCACCGGTTTTGACAACGCAGCGTGGAGCTTCATTTCCGGCTGAGGGGTAGAAGGGGGATTTCGGGTGTCTGGGCTGCGGGAGCGATTTCGGATGATGAGGGAGTTCTCGCGCGCGTCCAAATTTCGGGATAACAAGGCGCGGCGTGGCTTGAAGAAGCGGGAGTTTCAAAGCAGGTGAGACAAAAGATACTCGAGCTTGAAAATTTCGGGATAACAAGGTGCGGATTCCTTGTTCGGCAGAACAAACTTAACGTGTAAAAAAACAATTCATACAAGACACAAGAGAGTCATGTCCCCTTTTACTATATTTCTATAGATGCCATTGAAAAAACTACAAGAAAAATGTAAAAAAAATCAGGAGAACAAGATTACCCTGCACAGTACCAAATCAATTCGCGCTTCCCTTAACAAGAAAAAAAAAACAAATCAATTCCCACCAAAGAAAGAGTAATGTCCCTTTTTATATGATTACAGATGCCATGATCTCGAATTTCAATTTTTGAATCCACGTTATGATGAATTCCAATATATCGTTAGGTGACCTTGCGGTTTATAATTGATGTAGTCGTACATTTTGATCTTCCATCATATATGAACATTTTACTCCACCATGTGAACATACATATTGTCGTCTACCATATGGACTAAATTTGAATCAATTTTCCTTATTTGAATAGATTGTTGTTAAGTTATACAATAATTTAAATATTATCTTGATAACAAAAACATACATATAGCAGTAATCATATTTCACTATGAACTACATGTACCATACGCTCTCTGATTCAAATATTTGTATCCATTTTATGTTGAATTCAAATCATAGTACATTATTGGTCTAGGTAGCGAGATGTTTGGGATAATCTAAACCCTGTTTTCATACGTATAATTTTTGGCTGAATTGGGACAAGTTTTCGTATAAGCCTCTTGCAAAACCGGAGATACTCTCAACAAGCCTCGTGGTTCCGAGAGGGAACGTGTCACCTTTGTGTGCGAAACGATATACGCTACCTCCCCCCTGATTTTGTTTACAGAGGAAACATAGAACTATATGAGTGCCCTGTTAAATTTTGGAATTATTTTGGGTTCATTTGGCATTTTTATACATTAATTGAGTTTCTGGACTTTTAATGTGCATAAGTCAAATTTTATTGTGCACCAAAGTGGGTTGAAAAATCACATGTGTACATGTCCTTGGTTGAATTTCTAGGTCCCATGGAAGAAATGAGAATGAAATTCAAACATCTGGGTGTCATGACTCGGCCGAGAACATCGAGAAACTTTGATTTTTAAATTCATGTAAATCCAAAACTCGCCTGGAAATCATGAAACTTGGCATGGTGTCATGTCATGGCACTAACATGTTGTGGTAGAAAATTGGGCCGATTTGGAAGCTCGTGGTTCTAAGAGGGGACGTGCCACCTTTGAGTGTGAAACGATATACGCTGCCCCCCCTTTGAGTTTCTTAACAAAGGCAACATAGAACTACATTAGTGCCCGGTTAAATTTTGGAATTATTCTGGGTTCATTTGTCGTTTTTTATACATTAATTGAGTTTCTGGTCATTTAATGTGCATAAGTCAAATTTGAACTACAAGCACATGCTCTCGTGCACCAAAGTTGGTTGAAAAATCTCATTTGTGTCCTCGGGTGAATTTCTAGGTCCCATGCAAGAAATGAGAATCAAATTCAAACATCTGGGCATCGTGGCTCGGCCGAGAACATTGAAAAACTTGGTTTTAAAATTCTTGTAAATCGAAAACATGTATGAAAATCATGAAACTTGGCATGGATGTCATGTCATGGTACTACCATGTTGTGGTAAAAAAATTGGCCGAATAGGAACAGATTTTGGTATAAGCTTCTTGCAAACCCAAGCTTCTCTCAAGAAGGCTCGTGGTTCTGAGAGGGAACTTGCCACCTTTGAGTGCGAAACGATATACGTTGTCCCCCTTGAGTTTATTTACAAAGGCAACATAGAACTACATGAGTGCCCTGTTAAATTTTGGAATTATTCCGGCTTCGTTTGGCCTTATTTACACATTAATTGAGTTTTTGGCCATTTAATGTGCATAATTCAAATTTGAACTACAAGCACATGCTCCCGTGCAACAAAGTTGGTTGAAAAATCACATTTGTGTCCTCGGGTGAATTTCTATGTCCCATGCAAAAAATGAGAATCAAATTCAAACATCTGGGCATCATGGCTCGGTCGAGAACATTGAGAAACTTGGTTTTAAAATCATGAAACTTGGCATGGTGTCATGTCATGGTAGTACCGTGCCGTGGTAAAAAAATTGGCCGAATTGGAAATTTTTTTTGGTATAAGCTTCTTGCAAATCGGAGCTGCTCTCAAGAAGGCTCGTGGTTCTGGGAGGGAACGTGTCACCTTTGTGTGCATAATTCAAATTGAAATACAAGCACATGTTCCAGTGCACCAAAGTGGGTTGAAAAATCACATGTGTGTCCTCGGGTAAATTTCTAGGTTACATGCAAGAAATGGGAATGAAATTCAAAATTCTAGGCGTCGTGGTTGGGTTGGAAACATTGAGAAACTTAGTTTTTTAATTCCTGTAAATCCAAAACACGCATGAAAATAATGAAACTTGGCTTGGTGCCATGACATGGCACCAACATGTTGTGGTAAATTTGCAGTCCGACTTGCGAAGGCGCACATATTAACAATCAACAAAGTCATTTTGGAACAAGTGCTGTCATGTTACAATCGGAAACACAAGTATTGTTGAAACCGTGGGCGTTCTACTTACTAGTACCATTTACGTGCCTCCACGCGTCCCCATTTTTATTAGCTAGGAGGGGCCGTGCAGGGTAGATATTTGAGTACGAGAGGCGTGCGATCAGACCCCTGCGCGTGCTTATCGGGAGGAGAGCCCTTTGACCTCCATCTGCCGTCCACCTCTCCCCCAAGGTCTCTATTAATGGCGCCCGAGCCTCTGTTTAATGGCGTGGCTATGTCTCACTCGACTAAGATTTAAGAGAGAAAAAGGAAAATCTGAAAGCACGGATCTTGATGTAAGATCCGACGGACCTATATAGCATCTACTGTGACTTATAGCAAGACTGATGAATATATAAGGACGATTAAATTTTTTTTGATCAAAGAAGGGCTTGTCCCTTCCGATTTTCATTACTGAAAACCACCAAAATTCACAAGAAGTTCAGCACAACTCCAGCCTAACACGAAGGACTAAAAGCTACCAGATTGAAATCGCAACATCCCAAGAGGCCAACAAAGGCCAAACATCCGCGCTAGTACCCAACATTACAACCGACGACACAATCCACATCCTAAACCAATTATTACATCAAAAGAAACCAGGAAACTGAAGGAAGCCCAGCAACAACTAGAAGAACAGCAACGCCAGGGTCGCCACAGCAAGAGTTTTCTTCATTCCAGCCTCGCAACATTGATCTTCCACAGAAAGATAAGGACGATTAATTGTCTTACATAATTAGAAAGATAACTAAAAAAGCCACATGCGGCTACGCCCGAAATACACAAGGGAAAAAGAAGAAGGAAGACAAGGATCTGGCTCGCTGATCTCATCTTTCTTGATGCGTTGCTGCAGGTCGCGGGAACTAGTCTCCGCGGCGAGCGACGATGAGATCTTTCGTGTCCTCAAGATGCTACTTGAGAACATCCACAGATTCCTCCACCAGCCTTTGGCGCTCGTTGCGGAGCATGTCATTCTCGTCCATAAGTTTGTTGACGATGACGCCGGTCCCCTTCAACAAGGCAGTGGTCTCCTCCTGCTGGTCTGCACTTTGGATGATCTTCTCCCTCAGCAGGTCGCGCTCGGCCCGGAGCCTCTCATTGCCCTCCCTTAGTGCGCCGATAGCCTGTTCAAACGAGTCTTTCATGTCGTCCTGCAACCTCACAAAACGGGAGATCTGATCCATCTGGCTATGGACGATCGCATGCATACGCCTGTAACAGTCGTCGCCTGCACGTGAGAAATTTTCCCAGGCCGCCGTGGCGCGGCGGGACATCTCTGCCGCATTCGTGGCGCGGCAGGACATCTCTGCTGCTTCCGCGGCGTGGCTGGACCAGTCTGCTGCATCGACGTTGTGGCGGGACCTCCGTGCTGCTTCAGCGGCGTGGCGGGACCTCTGTGCTGCTACTTCCACGCGGCGGGACATGTCGGCTGCTCTCGCAGCGAGGCGGGACATCTCTCGTGCTTCCACTTCCATGCTCGCCTCTCCCTGGTGGCAATCTCTCGACCCAGAACTCACGCTGGCCATGGCAGACGCAAGGGAAGGATGCTGAATGGCTTGTTTGTTTTTGTGGATGAGGAGTTGAGGAGGAATGCGCAGTCATCTTGGCATACTAGTATTTATAACCGAGTACTAATACGCTCCTAAGTGGGAAACCGTTTTGGTTATGATCGGTGTGAATAGGTTTGCAATTCAATATAGCATGGAGTAATTTGGAATGTGACGAAACGCAAGCTCAAAATTTATTGACGGTTCAAGTTTCGAAGTGTGGCACTATTCCCGGATGGAGTACTTCTTTTTCTACTCTCTCCTTTCCGGTTTTATAGGGCTTATCTCAAAATTTTAGTTTTTCCATTTTCTAAGGCTCAATTTGGTTGTTCCCCAACACATGTTCAGATTCCAAGGTGCATTAAATCAATGCATGCAAGTGTTAAGAGAAAATTGACCAATGCATTTACTTTATGCATGCATGCATTGCAATTAATGCATTGATAAACATAATTTTTTATCGCCATCAAAACCCACCATTTCTTAAGCTAAAGTAGACCAAGGTAATCCCTATATTAGCATATTACTAAGATAAATAGAAGGCACTGTAGAAACATTTAGGACGTGAGCTTGTCAATCTGAATGTGGAGGGACAGAAGCTTAGCCCCGGCCAGCAGCTTGGGCGGAACTGCCAAGAAGGTCAGCTCCTGCACGTCGATGTCACCGGGATCCTTGCTACTTGTCACTTCCATTTCCACCTTGACGGCATCGATCGTACCTTTGGGCTCCCTCGACGGGCCGTTCGCCCACAGCTTGGCCACGTAGTGCGGCAGTGGGGACGCCCCCGCTTTGATGCAGACGACCGACACGACGATAGGCGTGCCGATGTCGATAAAACCGCCGACCAAGAAAAACGCGCGATGGTCCTCCTCCGCGAACAGCAAGAGCCGTGGCTCCAACAGTGGCACTTGCAACTGGAGCACCTTGCCGTACTGGATCCTGTGCACGGGCATGGGATGCGCGGTGCTGATGTGGTGGTAGAGCGCCGGCAGCGGGCCTTCGTTGTCGTAGACGGGCACGGGACATTTGTAGGGCGCGAGCGGACACACGCTCTGGTGATCGGCGAGCTTGTGGTAAGTGACATAGAGCCCACAGCCTTCGTGCGGGCACTCCACCCTCACCGACGGAAGGACGGAGTCCATCGCCGTGTTCCGCACGTCGAAGCCACCGCCGCGCTCGCACTTCTGGCACTACCGCTGGTTCCTGGGGCACTCGACGCGGTAGTCCATGCAGGCTAGGTGCCCTCCCTTGCATTGCAGAAATCAATCGAACAACACATCAATCAAGAAAGTTGCACTTTGCTCAATCAGCCGAACGGACAAGGTGTATTTGAACCTCAAATACTGGAGGCGTCAAGGGGCGGAGGCACATGGGGTAGTGGAGCATGGTGAGGTCCATCGAGACCTTAGAGAGCTCCATCGTCGGGTCCTGTTCGGTCTGCATGATCTCGCCCTCCTCGTGCACAACCATCTCTCGACTTGGGCCGGGGTATTACAAAGCTTTACCGTCACATATTTTATACTACTTCAAGGTGCATTAAATCAACACATGCAAGTATCAAAAGGAGAGTCACGGCATGCATGCATGCATTGTAATTAATGCATCGATAAACGCAAATTATTGAAATATATCGAGTGCAGTGCTTTGATGTGTCGCGTCAACTCGTACATCAACGAGAAGTTTGATTATCCTCTCCCTCGCCGACTTAACTGCACCTGCCTTTGGCAGCATGACAGGTTGGCCACACACCTGTCGGGCCCACTTGTCATACACGCAAAGGTAGGAGCGTCCCTCCCTCGCCCATGAGCGTGGTGGCTGGCAAGACTAGGAGAAGCTTTCGCTACACGCTCTCCCTCCCGCACGTGGTGGACATGCAGTAGTTCAATCGGTGTCAGATGGCCAGAAGCGTACTGTAGTACTCCTCCAGTGCAGTAGTACTCCATCATTGTTCGACTTCCCGAAGAGGCGAAGAGCCAAGCGCAGCCCGGACGCTCGTGTGGCAGTTTCATGTGTAGAGTAGTCTAGGATAGTGTGTACCGTGCCTGTAAGCTTAAAATCATTGGGGTCGGCTCCATGCTATGTGGCCGTCTCGAAGTTTTTAAAAAAAATTAAAATAGTCTTTTGGCCCTACCTGACACCCTGGTGATTGTAGTTTGCACGCTCATCTGGTCAAGACAGGAATATATATTTTAATTTGTTTTTTTCTTCGGAAAGGGGGGACTCCCCGGCCTCTGCATTAGAACGATGCATACGGCCACATATATTTTAATTTGTGGTGGGTAAATGTTAGAGGTTGCAGCAAATATATTGTACACTGCGGGTCTTTCAGCCAAGTTTAGTGGCAAGCATGTGGGGCTAGTGCTATGATGTGTCGCGTCAACTCGTACAACGAGGAGAAGCTTGATTTTACTACATGCCTTCTCCCTCACCCATGCGCGCGGTTCCTCGCAAACGAGGACATGCTTTTACTTAGTAGTACTTCTACAACAAGCTATCTGTCCTGCTCGCGGTGGACGGACATGCAGCAGTGGATTCGACACTATAGAAGCAGTAGTAGTAACATCATTGTTCGTCTTCTCGAAGAGGTGAAGAGCCAAGCGCAAACCGAACGTTGCAGTTGCGAACATTGGAGCACGTATATAGCCAGGCTCTTGCATGAGACAAAATTGCTATGTGAGCCCACTATTGTACTACTAGTACGTAGAACTACTTGCTAGTATAGCCCTGTAAACCACAAAAGGAGTATTTTCCCTTCTAGAGATTTCAACAAGTGACTAGACTACACCGAGATGGAGTACATATGGAGCAAAATGAGTGAATTTGCACCGTAAATAAATATGTACTAGTTCTATCGTTTTCCTCTCCGAGGTGCACAATATTGAGTATACTGACTAGTCTCTTTTTGACACGCATTTACGTTTTTTTACACAGTACAGAAGCAAGCGCTCATATACATGCGCATACACTCACCCCTATGATCGCACACACGCACAGCACTATCATCTTGAAATTTACGAAATCACCATAGGCATCTCGTCGTCGACGGGTCCATAGGTGCTTGATGCCAAGGAGGGAGAGGGTAGCGGTTCCCGAGACGTTGAACAGTCAATGATGCATCCTCAATTACATGCAGAGGGAATTAATTGGAGAAGCAGAATAGAGCCAGCACGATGTGATGCAACAGAGTTTGGACTCTCATATAATAAAGGCGCCCCACCACTCCAATCCATCGACTCCCAAGTCTCTACGCAACACTGCTCACTCCAATCCAAGACCAAGTGACTAGAAGCCACACGCACCTATGGAGGCGATGGACGCGAGCGGCAGTCGGCTGTGCCAAATCATCCAAGGCACCGGCCTGCGGCCCCGCACCACGCAGCGTTTCCAGACGGTGCTGCCGACCGCAGGCATCGTAGCCCTCGCCGACGCCGGCTCGCCTCTCGCATGGACGACATGATGGTCAACTCCATCCGCAAGTTCACCGCCGTCAAGAAGCACATGGACGACCTTGCCGTACTGCTCCAGCCCGCGCGCCCAGGCTCCTCATTGCCTGCCACCCTCATCGGCCTCCATGGTGACGAACTCTTTCAAGCCCTGGTGGCCCCGCAGGTGCCGGAGGTCGCGACGAAGAATGTGCACCTCGAGGCCGCGCTCACCGCGCAGCGCCTCGCCATGCAAGAAACCGTCGACCTGCACATCCACGTCTACGAGCAAATCGTCTACATAGGCCACTACAAGGCAAGTGAGGATAGAAAGATGTTGGCCTTCTTCCAGCGGCTGGAATCTTTGGACGCCATTGTTCAGAAGCACGTCGACCTGGCCATGAAAGCCGCTACTACTTAGGCGCCGTTCGGTGGGCTGGCGCCCTGAGTGGAGGAGGCGGGCGTCGTCGATGGATGCATCTCTTCTTCTTGCCTCTTGTAACCAGCACTGCATCGCCTCATGGCCTTAATGTTTTATTAGTATAGTACTCCCTTCGTTCCCAAATATAAGTCTTTCTAAAGATTCCAGCAAGTGACTACTACATACGGAGCAAAATTAGTGAATCTACACTCTAAACTATGTCTACATACATCTATATGCTGTATTCCATTTGAAATAGTATCTAAAAAGGCTTATATTTATGAACGAAGGGAGCATATGGCATTTTTATTCCAGTCGTAACGTTTTCACTGTGAGGTGGGGCCGCAATTGAGCAAACCCACCCCGCCCACCGGGCGTCGGCCGAGTTTAGAATTAGAAGAGAGAAACGAGGGAGGAGAGCTAGCTGTAGCACGGACGCTGTTGTCAGATGGGACTCGTGTTTATAGAATAGGAGTACTGAGCACTTGTGCCTCTTTTTTTTTCTTTTTTGAGGGAAAAATTAGTCATATTTCTAGTACCACTAGTTGGGTGCGTGCGACCTATAGCTGTCATCACTTTAGGTCTCCTTTTCGAACCGCGGCTACGCTTCACAGTACATATTAGTTCACGCATTTATCCTCCTATATGTACTCCTAGGCTATTTTCACGTGGTCCCATTCACCGACATGTGGGACATAGAGCATCTGGGTCGTAGTGCATGCACGACTCGGAGCATATGCCGGGGTACTTTAGATTTCAAACCTCACAAATTTCATGCAAACCCCCCACAGAAGAATAAATAAATGAATGAATTACTACATGAAACCGGATTATTTTCGTGGAAACCGGAGCACGTTCATTAAATTTTGGACATAACACATTTATAAAAAATGACCGGACCGAAACCAGTCTAAGGGCCTCTTTGATTTTTCCGGCAAAAAAAGGGCCTCTTTGATTCGCAGGATATTGAAAACATAGGAATGGGGAAAGTATGATGGCAATGAACCGAGACGAGGAGAACTCTAACTCAGTTAGAGGTTAGAGTTAGATTCTAACCCTGAACTAACTCTAAACCAAGAAGGTGTATGGATGGCAGGGTTAGATTGACAATAAATGCTATATCTCAATCATTTGACTACTTTGGACCCTATTTCCTGCCGGATTTGGAGGGTGCTTGGATTCGTTTTAGTTCCATGACTAAAAGTAGTGAGACTAAAACATGCTAGCCTCACCCATGCTTGGATCCAAATACTAAAGAGACTAAAATCAAGTTAATGGGCATTTATTATCCTCCAAACCCTCCAATCCAGAACTCGCCTGTGTTAAAGGAGAGGAGTTAAACGAGGAGAGAGATGACTACTCCACATTTTAGTAGGGGTACCCCTGACTAAATTTTTTAGCCTCAAGACTAGTTTTAGCCCCTCTTTAGTCAGGGGTGCTTGGAACTTTTAGCCTCTTAAAGAGACTACTTTTAGTCAGACTAAAATAAGTCCCTTGGATCCAAGCACCCTCTTGGTGTGGCCGGCTCTTCTGTGGCCTCCTCCCGCTCACAATTGCAATAAACGAACCATCTATACAAATCAAGCATGCAAAACATGATAATTTTCTACTTTGTCCATAATTTTTACTTCTGTGCGCGGAACGGAAGGGGGGCATCACCTAGGTTGGAGCGCCAGTAATTCATGACTATAGTGAGTGGTCATATCACAAGTTTTTGCAGCAGTAACGCGCCATCAAATCGCACATCCCCACTCGCTCACCCTCCTCGCCTCTCTGTCAAACCGCCTACCCGAAAACTGTCACGCGTACTGCCCGGGAAAAGCCCCACCCTCAACTTTTAACTACGTGAAAATAGTTCGACCTTGTTCATTCTATATAAATACAGTCAGTACTTTATGTTTATTCACCCATGGGGTTGTTCAATGAATGGAGGGTCGGGGTGCACAAGTGAACAATACTGTAGTACTACTAGTACTAGTAAGTAGGAGTCATACAGTAGTCACCTTAAATAAAGAGTTTCTTTCTTTAATGCCACGTACACAAATTGAAATGCTTGTTGTGGAGAGAAAAAAGATAATCACTCCACTATATATGGACGCAGGGGCCTGAGTGCTTGCTTTACTAGGGTTGCTCTCTTCATTCTCTCATCCTCTCTAGATATAAACAAGACAGCGGTAGCGACATTTTCTCTCTACTCACCGCTGGTCACAGATCCGGCCGGATCCCTTCGGCCGGTGTGTGAAGAGGACTAAAAGGTGCATCGTTCACGCGGTCATCGCCGCCGAGGGAGGAAACCCACAGCTGCCGGAGGGGCCCGATCCTCTGCTCGTGCCGTTCTCTCCGACACAGCACCGACTCGGGAGGTCCTCCGACCCTTTTTCCTCCCTGGCGTATTGTCGGCAGATCCGACCAACCGCCACCGACATCCCGGCGACCCTCAGGTATAAGTTCTTCGAAAGCGGCCTTGCTCTATTGCCCTAGCTCCCCACGTGTCTGCATGTGCATCTTTTTCTACTCCCATCAGCTCTTCCAAAGCCACCTAAATTTTTAGTATTATTAGAGGTAAAGCTACTTCATGCATTCGAATCTAGGGCTTTGTTCAAACAACGAAGAAAGGGGGGACAGTTGTATCTTGAATCTAGGACTTGATTCAAAGAGGAAATAATATGGTGAAAGTAGTTGAGACCGGATACCCAACCGGTCTCTTGGCTGAAAAGGGAAATAATGGGAAAATGCAGTACAAACTGGATAAGGAACAAATCTATTATTGGTTGAAAAAAGGATAGAAAGTGGCGGCTGGTGGACAAGTCAACAGAGTCTGTCCAGGATTAGATTTGCTGCCATCACATAGTAAAAGGTCTCCAGGATTAGATTTGCTTCCCTCACATAGTAAAAGGTCTCAGGATTAGATTTGCTGCCCTCACATAGTAAAAGGTCTCAGGATTAGATTTGCTGCCCTCACATAGTAAAAGGTCTCCAGGATTAGATTTGCTGCCCTCACATAGTAAAAGGTCTCCAGGATTAGATTTGCTGCCCTCACATAGTACAAGGTCTCCAGGATTAGATTTGCTGCCCTCACATAGCATGAACAAACTTGGCATCACCACTTTATGCCTCCTTGTAGGTACATTGTGCTGATGCATCCACTGTCGCATGTCCTTATACCAACCTTTTGCTGTTGTTAATGTAAGGGCGCATGTAAAATGAAGCGATCACACTGTTACCTTAGGGACATGTTTAACCAGTGTTATTGTTAATCTAATGCCTCCAGTGATAAGATGCAATTAAACTGTGTTACAAATGGCACTCCTACTGTTTCCCCCAGTATGATAAGTAAGTTGCTCCTTTATGCTGCTGAGTGTCCTGGTGTCCCCACGGTCCCATGCCCTTAAACCAACTCTTTAGCTGCTGTTGACTTACTGTGTCTGGTAAACAAGCAATGCCACCATTAAAGTAATCCCATATTTGGGGAATCTCATTGTTGATCGTAATGCTTCTGGTAACATGAAGCATTGCTGACGTTTTAAAATTTCTACTGTCCTTGCGTGATTGCCATGAACATAATTAAGATGCTTCTTTTCATTTTGTATATGTTTCGTATATTCTTATTGACCAGCAACTGTTTACTTTCTATCTTTTTGTGCAGATAGGGATATCCATTTCACCTTGTTGCTATTGTGACCTTTTGGTGAACTGCACAAAACACTTTTTTTTGGAATGAGTGTCTTGTGCAGTTCAACTAAAATGTCACGTGGGTAACATCTCTCAATTTTGGTGGAACTACACAAAATGGTGATGGAGTTTCCAAAATATCCGTCTAGTTCTGCTAGTAATCTCGTGCAACATTTTATTAGCCTTTGCAAGATGAGCCGTCACTGTCACCACAATGGCACTTTATTTTAGTGGAACTGCACAAAAGGATAACAAAATTATAGTTGCACCTTACATGAGCCGGACAGCCAACCTTAATGTTCCTCAATTTTAGTGCAACTACTAAAGAAGAACCAGCCAGCTCACGAGAGCAAGTACTGTTGGGGAACGTAGTAATTTCAAAAATTTCCTATGCACACGCAAGATCATGGTGATGCATAGCAACGAGAGGGGAGAGTGTGATCTACGTACCCTTGTAGACCGGAAGCGGAAGCGTTAGCACAACGCAGTTGATGTAGTCGTACGTCTTCACGGCCCGACAGATCAAGCACCGAAACTATGGCACCTCCGAGTTCTAGCACACGTTCAGCTCGATGATGATCCCCGGACTCCAATCCAGCAAAGTATCGGGGAAGAGTTCCGTCAGCATGACGGCGTGGTGACGATCTTGATGTTCTACCATCGCAGGGCTTCGCCTAAGCACCGCTACAATATTATCGAGGAGTATGGTGGAGGGGGGCACCGCACACGGCTAAGAGAATGATCACGAAGATCAACTTGTGTGTCTATGGGGTGCCCCCTGCCCCTGTATATAAAGGAGTGGAGGAGGAGAGGGCCGGCCCTCTCTATGGCGCGCCCTAGGGGAGTCCTACTCCCACCGGGAGTAGGATTCCCCCTTTCCTAGTCCAACTAGGAGTCCTTCCATGTAGTAGGAGTAGGAGACAAGGAAGGGGAAGAGGGAAGAGAAGGAAGGAGGGGGCGCAGCCCCTCCCCCTAGTCCAATTCGGACTAGGCCTTGGGGGGGGGGGGGTGCGCGGCCTGCCTCTCCCTCTCCCCTAAAGCCCAATAAGGCCCATATACTTCTTCTCCCGTATTCCCGTAACTCCTCGGTACTCCGAAAAATACCCGAACCACTCGGAACCTTTCTGATGTCCGAATATAGTCGTCCAATATATCGATCTTTATGTCTCGACCATTTCGAGACTCCTCTTCATGTCCCCGATTTCATCCGGGACTCTGAACTCCTTTGGTACATCAAAACTCATAAACTCATAATATAACTGTGATCGAAACCTTAAGCGTGCGGACCCTACGGGTTCGAGAATAATGTAGACATGACCGAGACACGTCTCCGGTCAATAACCAATAGCAGAACCTGGATGCTCATATTGGCTCCTACATATTCTATGAAGATCTTTATCGGTCAGACCGCATAACAACATACGTTATTCCCTTTGTCATCGGTATGTTACTTGCCCGAGATTCGATCGTCGGTATCTCACTACCTAGTTCAATCTCGTTACCGGCAAGTCTCTTTACTCGTTTCGTAATACATCATCTCGCAACTAACTCATTAGTTGTAATGCTTGCAAGGTTTATGTGATGTGCATTACCGAGAGGGCCCAGAGATACCTCTCCGACAAACGGAGTGACAAATCCTAATCTCGAAATACGCCAACTCAACATGTACCTTTGGAGACACCTGTAGAGCTCCTTTATAATCACCCAGTTACGTTGTGACGTTTGGTAGCACACAAAGTGTTCCTCCGGCAAACGGGAGTTGCATAATCTCATAGTCATAGGAACATGTATAAGTCATGAAGAAAGCAATAGCAACATACTAAACGATCGGGTGCTAAGCTAATGGAATGGGCCATTTCAATCACATCATTCTTCTAATGATGTGATCCCGTTAATCAAATAACAATTCTTTTGTTAATGGTTAGGAAACATAACCATCTTCGATTAACATGCTAGTCAAGTAGAGGCATACTAGTGACACTCTGTTTGTCTATGTATTCACACATGTATTATGTTTCCGGTTAATACAATTCTAGCATGAATAATAAACATTTATCATGATATAAGGAAATAAATAGTAACTTTATTATTGCCTCTAGGGCATATTTCCTTCAGTCTCCCACTTGCACTAGAGTCAATAATCTAGTTCACATCGCCATGTGATTCAACACTAATAGTTCACATCACCATGTGATTAACACCCATAGTTCACATTGTCATGTGACCTATACCCAAAGGGTTTACTAGAGTCAGTAATCTAGTTCACATCGTTTATGTGATTAACACCCAAAGAGTACTAAGGTGTGATCATGTTTTGCTTGTGAGATAATTTTAGTCAACGGGTCTGTCACATACAGATCCGTAAGTATTTTGCGAATTCTATGTCTACAATGCTCTGCACGGAGCTACTCTAGCTAATTGCTCCCACTTCCAATATGTATCTAGATCGAGACTTAGAGTCATCTAGATCTGTTTCAAAACTTGCATCGACGTAACTTTTTACGACGAACCTTTTTGTCACCTCCATAATTGAGAAATATTTCCTTATTCCACTAAGGATAATTTTAACCGCTGTCCAGTGATCTACTCTTAGATCACTATTGTACTCCCTTGCTTAACACAGTGTAGGGTATACAATAGATCTGGTACACATCATGGCATACTTTATAGAACCTATGGCTGAGGCATAGGGGATGACTTTCATTCTCTTTCTATCTTTTGCCGTGGTCGGGCTTTGAGTCTTACTCAATTTCACACCTTGTAACACAGCCAAGAACTCTTTCTTTGACCGTTCCAATTTTTGAACTACTTCAAAATATTGTCAAGGTATGTACTCGTTAAAAAAAAACTTATCAAGCATCTTGATCTATCTCTATAGATCTTGATGCTTAATATGTAAGCAGCTTCACCAAGGTCTTTCTTTGAAAAACTTCTTTCAAAACACTCCTTTATGCTATGCAGAATAATTCTACATTATTTCCGATCAACAATATGTCATTCACATATACTTATCAGAAATGTTATAGTGCTCCCACTCACTTTCTTGTAAATACAGGCTTCACCGCAAGTCTGTATAAAACTATATGCTTTGATCATCTCATCAAAGGGCATATTCCAGCTCCAAGATGCTTGCACCAGTCCATAGATGGATCGCTGGAGCTTGCACATTTTGTTAGCACCTTTAGGATTGACAAAACCATCTGGTTGTATCATATACAACTCTTCTTTAATAAATCCATTAAGGAATGCAGTTTTGTTTATCCATTTGCTGGATTTCATAAAATGCGGCAATTGCTAACATGATTCGGACAGACTTAAGCACAGATACGAGTGAGAAACTCTCATCGTAGTCAACACCTTGAACTTGTCGAAAACCTTTTTGCGACAATTCTAGCTTTGTAGATAGTAACACTACTATCAGTGTCCGTCTTCCTCTTGAAGACCCATTTAATCTCAATGGCTCGCCGATCATTGGGCAAGTCAATCAAAGTCCATACTTTGTTGTCATACATGGATCCTATCTCAGTTTTCATGGCCTTAAACCATTTTGCGGAATCTGGGCTCATCATCGCTTCCTCATAGTTCGTAGGTTCGTCATGGTCAAGTAACATGACCTCCAGAACAGGATTACCGTACCACTCTGGTGCGGATCTCACTCTGGTTTACCAACGAGGTTCGGTAGTAACTTGATCTGGAGTTACATGATCATCATCAGTAGCTTCCTAACTAATTGGTGTAGTAGTCAGAGGAACAGATTTCTGTGATGAACTATTTTCCAATAAGGGAGAAGGTAGAATTACCTTATCAAGTTCTACTTTCCTCCCACTCACTTCTTTCGAGAGAAACTCCTTCTCTAGAAAGTTTCCGAATTTAGCAACAAAGGTTTTGCCTTCGGATCTGTGATAGAAGGTGTATCCAATAGTTTCCTTTGGATATCCTATGAAGACATATTTCTCCGATTTGGGTTTGAGCTTATCAGGATGAAACTTTTTCATATAAGCATCACAATCCCAAACTTTAAGAAACGACAACTTCGGTTTCTTGCCAAACCACAATTCAGATTGTGTCGTCTCAACGGACTTAGATGGTGCCCCTTTTTAACGTGAATGGAGCTGTCTCTAATGCATGATCCCAAAACGATATTGGTAAATCGGTAAGAAACATCATAGATTGTACTATATCCAATAAAGTACGGTTATGACGTTCGGACACACCATTATGTTGTGGTGTTCCAGGTGGCATGAGTTTGTGAAACTATTCCACATTGTTTTAATTGAAGACCAAACTCGTAACTCAAATATTTGTCTCTGCGATCAGATCGTAGAAACTTTATTTTCTTGTCACGATGATTTTCCACTTCACTCTGAAATACTCTGAACTTTTCAGACTTATGTTTCATCAAGTAGATATACTCATATATGCTCAAATCATCTGTGAAAGTCAGAAAATAACGATACCCGCCGCGAGCCTCAACACTCATTGGACTGCATACATCAGTATGTATTATTTCCAATCAAGTTTGTTGCTCGCTCCATTGTTTCGGAGAACGGAGTTTTAGTCATCTTGCCCATGAGGCATGGTTCGCATGTACCAAGTGATTCATAATCAAGTGGTTCCAAAAGTCCATCAGTATGGAGTTTCTTCATGCGCTTTACACCGATATGACCTAAACGGCAGTGCCACAAATAAGTTGCACTATCATTATTAACTTTGCATCTTTTGGTTTCAATATTATGAATATGTGTATCACTACGATCGAGATCCAACGAACTATTTTCATTGGGTGTGTAACCATCTAAGGTTTTATTCATGTAAACAGAACAACAATTTATTCTCTTACTTAAATGAATAACCGTATTACAATAAACATGATCAAATCATATTCATGCTCAACGCAAACACCAAATAACACTTATTTAGGTTCAACACTAATCCCGAAAGTATAGGGAGTGTGCGATGATGATCATATCAATCTTGGAACCACTTCCAACACACATCGTCACTTCACCCTTAACTAGTCTCTGTTTATTCTGCAACTCCCGTTTCTAGTTACTAATCTTAGCAACTGAACTAGTATCAAATACTGAGGGGTTGCTATAAACACTAGTAAAGTACACATCAATAACATGTATATCAAATATACTTATGTACACTTTGCCATCCTTCTTATCCGGCAATCATTTGGGGTAATTCCGCTTCCAGTTACTAGTCCCTTTGCAGTAGAAGCACTTAGTCTCAGGCTTAGGACCAGACTTGGGCTTCTTCACTTGAGCAGCAACTTGCTTGCTGTTCTTCTTGAAGTTCCCCTTTTTTTCTTTGCCCTTTTCTTGAAACTAGTGGTCTTGTCAACCATCAACACTTGATGTTTTTCTTGATTTTTTACCTTCATTGATTTCAGCATCACGAAGAGCTTGGGAGTTGTTTCCGTTATCCCTTGCATTTTATAGTTCATCACGAGGTTCTACTAACTTGGTGATGGTGACTAAAGAATTCTGTCAATCGCTATCTTATCTGGAAGATTAACTCCCACTTGATTCAAGCGATTGTAGTAACCAGACAATCTGAGCACATGCTTACTAGTTGAGCGATTCTCCTCCATCTTTTAGCTATAGAACTTGTTGGAAACTTCATATCTCTCAACTCGGGTATTTGCTTGAAATATTAACTTCAACTCCTGGAACATCTCATATGGTCCATGACGTTCAAAACGTCTTTGAAGTCCCGATTCTAAGCCATTAAGCATGGTGCACTAAACTATCAAGTAGTCATCATATTGAGCTAGGCAAACGTTCATAACGTCTGCATCTGCTCCTGCAATAGGTCTGTCACCTAGCGGTGCATCAAGGACATAATTCTTTTGTGCAGCAATGAGGATAAACCTCAGATCACGGATCCAATCCGCATCATTTCTACTAACATCTTTCAACACAATTTTCTCTAGGAACATATCAAAATAAACACAGGGAAGCAACAACGCGAGCTATTGATCTACAACATAATTTGCAAAATACTACCAGGACTAAGTTCATGATAAATTTAAGTTCAATTAATCATATTAGTTCACAACTCCCACTTAGATAGACATCCCTCTAATCCTCTAAGTGATTACGTGATCCAAATCAACTAAACCATGTCCGATCATCACGTGAGATGGAGTAGTTTCATTGGTGAACATCACTATGTTGATCATATCTACTATATGATTCACGCTTGACCTTTCGGTCTCCGTGTTCCGAGGCCATATCTGTATATGCTTGGCTCATCAAGTATAACCTGAGTATTCCGCGTGTGCAACTGTTTTGCACCCGTTGTATTTGAACATAGAGCCTATCACACCCGATCATCACGTGGTGTCTCAGAACGAAGAACTTTCGCAACGGTGCATACTCAGGGAGAACACTTCTTGATAATTAGTGAGAGATCATCTTAAAATGCTACCGTCAATCAAAGCAAGATAAGATGCATAAAAGATAAACATCACATGCAATCAATATAAGTGATATGATATGGCCATCATCATCTTGTGCTTGTGATCTCCATCTTCGAAGCACCGTCATGATCACCATCGTCACCGGCGCGACAACTTGATCACCATCGTAGTATCGTCGTCGTCTCGCCAATCTTATGCTTCCACGACTATCGCTACCGCTTAGTGATAAAGTAAAGCATTACAGCGCAATTGCATTGCATACAATAAAGCGACAACCATATGGCTCCTGCCAGTTGCCGATAACTTGGTTACAAAACATGATCATCTCATACAATAAAATTTAACATCATGTCTTGACCATATCACATCACAACATGCCCTGCAAAAACAAGTTAGACGTCCTCTACTTTGTTGTTGCAAGTTTTACGTGGCTGCTACGGGCTTAAGTAAGAACCAATCTTACCTACGCATCAAAACCACAACGATAGTTTGTCAAGTTGGTGCTGTTTTAACCTTCGCAAGGACCGGGCGTAGCCACACTCGGTTCAACTAAATTTGGAGAAACTGACACCCGCTTGCCACATTTGTGCAAAGCACGTCGGGAGAACCGGTCTCGCGTAAGCGTACGCGTAATGTCGGTCCGGGCCGCTTCGTCCAACAATACCGCCGAACCAAAGTATGACATGCTGGTAAGCAGTATGACCTATATCGCCCACAAATCACTTGTGTTCTACTCGTGCATATAACATCAACACATAAAACCTAGGCTCGGATGCCACTGTTGGGGAACGTAGTAATTTCAAAAATTTCCTACGCACACGCAAGATCATGGTGATGCATAGCAACGAGAGGGGAGAGTGTGATCTATGTACCCTTGTAGACCAGAAGCGGAAGCGTTAGCACAACGCGGTTGATGTAGTCGTACGTCTTCACGGCCCGACCTATCAAGCACCGAAACTACGGCACCTCCGAGTTCTAGCACACGTTCAGCTCGATGACGATCCCCGGACTCCGATCCAGCAAAGTATCAGGGAAGAGTTCCGTCAGCACGACGGCGTGGTGACGATCTTGATGTTCTACCGTCGCAGGGCTTCGCCTAAGCACCGCTACAATATTATCGAGGAGTATGGTGGAGGGGGGCACCGCACACGGCTAAGAGAACGATCACGAAGATCAACTTGTGTGTCTATGGGGTGCCCCCTGCCCCCGTATATAAAGGAGTGGAGGAGGAGAGGGCCGGCCCTCTCTATGGCGCGCCCTAGGGGAGTCCTACTCCCACCGGGAGTAGGATTCCCCCTTTCCTAGTCCAACTAGGAGTCCTTCCATGTAGTAGGAGTAGGAGACAAGGAAGGGGAAGAGGGAAGAGAAGGAAGGAGGGGGCGCAGCCCCTCCCCCTAGTCCAATTCGGACTTGGCCTTGGGGGGGCGCGCGGCCTGCCTCTCCCTCTCCCCTAAAGCCCAATAAGGCCCATATACTTCTTCTCCCGTATTCCCGTAACTCCCCGGTACTCCGAAAAATACCCGAACCACTCAGAACCTTTCCGATGTCCGAATATAGTCGTACAATATATCGATCTTTACGTCTCGACCATTTCGAGACTCCTCGTCATGTCACCGATCTCATCTGGGACTCTGAACTCCTTCGGTACATCAAAACCCATAAACTCATAATATAACTATCATCGAAACCTTAAGCGTGCGGACCCTACGGGTTCGAGAACAATGTAGACATGACCGAGACACGTCTCCGGTCAATAACCAATAGCGGAACCTGGATGCCCATATTGGCTCCTACATATTATACGAAGATCTTTATCGGTCAGACCGCATAACAACATACGTTGCTCCCTTTATCGGTCAGACCGCATAACAAGATCCGATTGTCGGTATCTCAATACCTAGTTCAATCTCGTTACTGGCAAGTCTCTTTACTCGTTTCGTAATACATCATCTTGCAACTAACTCATTAGTTGTAATGCTTGCAAGGCTTATGTGATGTGCATTACCGAGAGGACCCAGAGATACCTCTCCGACAAACGGAGTGACAAATCCTAATCTCGAAATATGCCAAACCAACATGTACCTTTGGAGACACCTGTAGAGATCCTTTATAATCACCCAGTTATGCTGTGACGTTTGGTAGCACACAAAGTGTTCCTCCGGCAAACGGGAGTTGCATAATCTCATAGTCATAGGAACATGTATAAGTCATGAAGAAAGCAATAGCAACATACTAAACGATCGGGTGCTAAGCTAATGGAATGGGTCATGTCAATCACATCATTCTTCTAATGATGTGATCCCGTTAATCAAATAAAAACTCTTTTGTTCATGGTTAGGAAACATAACCATCTTCGATTAACGAGCTAGTCAAGTAGAGGCATACTAGTGACACTCTGTTTGTCTATGTATTAACACATGTATTATGTTTCCGGTTAATACAATTCTAGCATGAATAATAAACATTTATCATGATATAAGGAAATAAATAATAACTTTATTATTGCCTCTAGGGCATATTTCCTTCAAGTACTTCTTGCTAGCTGAATGATGAAATCTTTGCTTCATTTCAGGTGAACTGCGGAAAAAGGTGCATGAATTGAATCATGGAACTCCAGGCAGGCTTCATCCGAGTGGAGCTGCGGGTTGAGTAAAGGAGGCCACTATTAAAGTGAAATCATGCTCTCCTGGTTTGTGCTATGCAAACAGGAATACTCAAGTACAGATGTTGTGATGGTCAAGAGCATTCGCCAATTTCTTCAATTGTATGACATGGCTAGCGAAGATGGATTTAATCCCGATATTCACTTTATCAAAAGGCTCTAATGGGTTGGTTCTGAATCTTGCAAGCTGGGAATCAGTGAGATGTGTAGGAATCTTTGTTGTACTTATTATTTTAATCTTATTTGTTGGTTTTGAATTTTGCAAGCTGGGAATCAATGAGATGTGTAGGCACCTTTGTTGTACATATTATTTGGATCTTATTTGTTGGTTCTGAATCTTGCAAGTTGGGAATCAATGAGATGTGTAGGCATCTTTGTTGTAATTATTATTTGGATCTTATTTGTTGGTTCTGAATCTTGCAAGCTGGGAAACACGGCATGATGATGTAGAGGACAACAACCATAACAAACAATTCAAACTTGGTAGTATTATCTTTGTGAAAGTGCGACAAATGTGCTGATCGTGTGCGTCCTGAGAATAATAATTCTAATTGTTGTGCATGTTGATCCTGGGGCACTGATAGAACGAGCAAATGCATTGGTTGTTTTAAGTATAAATTTCTATTAGAGCTAATTAAATTTAAGTAAAATGACCACTAACTCCTATTATTACAGTACCAATACAGACCCGCTCATGAACCGACATGTGGCCGAGGGTTCATCTTCTACCGGGCGTGCAGCGGACGAGGGAGGGGTAGTAACTCACTACTAGAAATAGGCCTACTAATGGCGCACCTAATTTGGCCATTAATGGCGCATTAGTGGTGCGCCATTAGTAGCACGCCATTAGTATATTTTACTAATGGCGCACCACTAGTGCGCCATTAGTATCTGGTATACTAATGGCGCACCTCAGATGCGCCATTAGTATATACAATAGTGCGCCATTAGTATGCCTCCCAGGGGGCCATGTATACCCAGGTGCTTGGCATACTAATGGCGCACGACAACAGGATGCGCCATTAGTAACTTCGGCATACTAATGGCGCACTGTTTAATGATGCGCCATTAGTATCCTTTGGCATACTAATGGCGCACTATGATGTGATGCGCCATTAGTAGGAATATTAGGTTTTTTTATTTTTTAATTTTCTGTTTTTTGCACAGGTTACAAAATATATAATTGGACAAAATATAGACAGCACACATCAACAACAGATTCATCGAATACAATAGAAGATTAGTCTCTGAATACAATTCATCATTTTAGTCTCCGAATACAATTCATCATATTAGTCTCCGAATTGAAAAGACCGAACAAAGATAGAACATTATAATACAAGTCTCGAGACCGCGAGTTTGTCTTCACATTACAAGTTGATATCGATCATCTAAACTACCATCACATAGAAGAGAGTTGCGGTCATCACGATGAAACTCGTCTTCATCCGGTTCCTCCAACGCTCCCTCCCCTCTCCCGCTAGATAGCGGGCGTATCTAGATTCGGCCTCGGCCCTAGTGGCGTACCCTTTGTAACTGTTACCGCTGAATCGGTGAACCTGTCTCCGACACTCCTCCCAGTCGTCGTAGACTCCGGGAACCTTACCCTTGTACACGACATACCACGGCATCGCTATGCAGTAGCCAAACGAAACGTTAGTACCAATTCACAGACAATACATAAGCAATATATAAGTATGAAACAGAACGATCGGAAGAGAAAAGCAAGACATTAATAGCATCGATTACATCTAAGTTGAACGACTCTCGAAACCAAAGAGACATACTACAAGTTCATTAAAGTTTAATTACAACATTAGCCAATCGATGTTTCAGAACTAGACACAGCATCACTGCTTTCGACTCGACTCAAGGGACCGGAGCGTGGATGAAGCCGCCGTCTATCGTGGGAGTCATGAAACAACGGGCGTTTTCAGCCTGCATTTGTAGGATTGTGTCAATGTCACTATTGGACGGTTGATTTCTGAGGTAGAACTACCCCGTGGTACGAAGGACATCTTGATGGATGATTTCCGCAAACTCCGACTGGATGTGAAAGAATTCTTGTCTGATGTTCGCGTCCTGGATTGCCGACACGCTCGCGGCCCAATCTTTGAGTCTACTCGGTAGAAGAAGTTGATGATGGTCCCGTACGATTGCCCGCATGTGATGGATGGCGTAGTAGGCACCCTTCTGACCGCCAGGCGGTTGCTTGACGCAGCAGAACATCGTATTGTGGGAGAACACGTGCTTGCCGTACTTACAAATAGGCCTGGTGAAGGTGCCTCCAGATTTGACGTAGCCGGGGAGAACATCATCAAGAACCTTCTTGACATTTGTGTAGTCTACGTTCGACTGACGGTCCGGGTCGAAATACGTGACCATGGAATATTTGGGGCTTAGGAGGATGAGCGTCCAACGTGTGTCACTGCAGAAAACACGAAATGTTAAAAGAAAAACGATCGAAATCTAAGAATTCATATGTTACGGGGTGGTTGAGGGGAGGACTTACTCGGGAAAGTAAGGCACGAGGAACTTATCCTTATCTTGGTTTGCCAGAATGACGCCTTCGAGGTAAGAACTCGCGACTTGCCGGTCCCCAGCGTTGCCCAAGATCTTGGCACGCATGTAGAAGGGGTCGACTATCACGATGTCCGGGGTCTTGTCGCGAATGATCCGCATCTCCATACTCAGCGAAAATAGCCGAACGAAGGTGTAGTGCAGCGGATGAAGGTTCAACATAGCGTGGATGTCATCAAACCGCAGGACGATCGTACCCCCGATGGAGTTATCCACAAAGCCCTTGCCCTCTGGTACCTTGGCCGCGAAAACCGGGTATGCCACATCCTTCTCTCCGAGACGCCACTTCTCCAAAGAAAGAACACTGTCATGCAGACTCCGCATAGCACCGGTTGCAGCATCGAGCATATTTCTCGGTAGCATCGGCCTACCCGCCACATGCACCCTCCTCGAGATATCCTCAGGTGAAGGTGGCCCGTCCTGAGCACGGATCGTACTCGGTGCCGGCTGGCCCGCACCCTTGTTAGTCTTTCTTTTGCGTGCCTTCTTCTTCTCCTGTAATGGGACCGAGTTCTGCTCACAGACCGCCTTCTTGAGTGTCTTGGGGCTGATCATATTTCGCACCTCGACTATCTGAGGCTCGGTGAAGTCGGCAGCTGGAGGCGTCTCCTGAGAGCTGAACTGCAGACGACGCCTGTTGCAACTTGGCTTCTCCGCGGTACCAGCTAGATCGCGCACGTCTTTTGTTGGGTTGGGTTCTTGAGAAGGAGGCCCATGAAGTTTCCACCGTACCCATGATCGGCAAAGTACTAATCGATGTTCGCAAATGTATCATCGTCGTCATTCTGATCCTGTGCAATATGCATGTTTGGATCCAGTGGCATAGGGATGTCCGGCACCATTGCGGCGGTCTTGCCATGGGGCCGACTTGGCGCCGGGACGACTGGCGGTGTTGTCTTTCGGGTGGTGTCCCCCGCCCCCAAAGGAATCTGGCTCTTCGACCAAAGCAGGGGCCAGCTCAGGCAGGCGCTGAGGGTCATCACGTCATCATCGTCGGCCCCGACGGGTCGAACGGAGGTAACAACTTGTCGCAGCCTGGCAGCACCCGAACCAGTTGAACCCTAAACAAGTTGGGTGGCATCTGGGTACCGTGGAACAAGGGGTTGCCCGGTTGAACGATTTTTCCCATGGCGACATCGACCAACTCGTTGTTCACAAAGTGCAGGAGAGTGCACGGAACGTCGGCGGCGCCCTGCGAAAACGTTTAGGGAGTCAGGGATGCCCAGTCAAAGGCAAGGAGATGAAGTCCTCGGCCGAGAGAGGCTTAATTAGTTACCATGATGATGGCGTCGAGCTCGGCTAATGTCGAGGCACCGCCAACGGCAGGCGTGCAGTTGACGGAGGGGCCGCTTGCTGCAGAGGTGCCGGCCGACGTACACCCGGGTGCATTAAGCTCCCGTGCCGGCGTCGGAGACACCAATGCCGCCTCCGCCGGAGACACCAGTGGCCCCGCCATCGCGTTCTGCGAGTTGCTGGCCGTGAAGCTAGGAATCGGGGGCGGCCCCTGTTGGCCGCCCGCAATCCACGCACTAATCCCCTGGATCAAGGTAGGCACAATGGCGGTGATCGTCGCTCCGAGTTGTTGTTGCACTTGCTCTTGGACAATCTCCGGAATCCGCGCCACCTGTGCCCTGAGTTCTTGAACCTCGCGCGCCTGGCTTTCCGAGCTGGTCTTTTTCTCCTTTCACCCACCAGTGTTATAGTATGACGACCATTTTGTCGACAAGCCTTTGCCGGCCACATGACCAGCTGATGTCGGCTTACTGAGCTTATCCTTGTTCTTCATTACATTCAACGCCCTATTTAGAGTGTTGTCCCAAGGGTTGCTCTTAGTCGACCCCGCGCTACTGCTTTCAGTCGCCTGCGGAAGGAATGTGAACCATTTAGAAATTTGGCTTCATTAATTAGAATGCAACCATATGGAGCTAATTACGCGGGGGTGTATTCCTTACCAGAACAAGCTCAAGCGCCCTGGTCTTAGGATCCGTGGTAAGCTCCTTTGTTTTCGGGTCCTTCTTGTACCGGGCCCTGACAAAGTTCCTGGTCTGCTTGTCACCATATTTATCGAAGATTGGCGGTAGGCCTTGCTCGGCACGGTCCGCCTCCTCCTTGTCCCATATAGGCTCCGCCACTCTGTAACCGCCGGGATCGAGTGTGTGTTCCCCTAAGTTCAGCTCCCGCATTTCTTTCCCCCACTTACTTGATTCGGAGCTTGCGGTGCTCGAGCAATTGATCTTGAAGTCGTTGTAGTCATCTTCGGTGATCGAAGGATTTTTCTCCTTGATCTTCTCATAACTCTCACCTTTCTCGATCATTCTTTTCACATTGCTTTTCCAAGTAGACAGGGCCGTGCTCATCTTCGTGAGGGCAGCATTGGTCACTTTATTCCCTTTGAGGCTTGTGTTTTCAAATTCAGCGGGGAACTTGTATCGTTCGTGCAGCTTCGTGAAGAGGAGGTTGCGCAAATTCCCTCGGTCAGGATGCCTGAGGTTCTCGGTGTTGATCGAGACGGTGCTCCGGAGAATGCACCCGAGCTGAAGCGAGTACCCCTTGACTATTCGTTCGGGCGCCGTTGGATTCCCGTTGGAGTCCACTTCAGTAACTTCCTCCTTGAGGGTGCGGAGCACGGTCGGGCGCCGGACCTTCCGTTGCCTCTTCGGTTGGCTGCCATCTGTGCGTGCGCCGCCATCATCAGTGGTGGCATCCTCGGCGGCACCATTAGTGGTGGCATCAGTGGGGTCATCCTCGACGGTACCATCAGTGGTCTCAGGATCGGTGGGGAAGGCGGCGTCCTCATACAAGTGAGGTTGTTCCTCCATCTCCTGGGACAGCTCCCAGAATTTCTTGCCGCCCGAACCCCCGGCCTCATCGTTGTTGGCCATGTTTCTCTATAAATAGGAACAAAGTTTGGTCAAAAAGTTGGTTATTGTCAAGGAACAAGATCATGGTCTCATCATTTAGGGTTTGTCGACACCGAGGCATCCTAAAAGCTAAGCTTTTATCATTGAGGGTTTTTCGACGCCGAGGCACCCTAAAAGCCTAAGCTTTCATCATTTCGGTTTTTATCGACACCGAGGCACCCTAAAAGCCATGCATTAGTCACAAGTTCGCCGGGGCACTTGATCCTACTTAATTAACTACTAAGATACCCCGGCCCATGCATTAGTCACAAGTACCCCATATGTCCTATTTTTAGCAAAGTCATGCTAAAATTCACGGAAAATTTCAGCATGACCTTTGCTGAAAATAGGACATATGGAGTACCCGAATTTGCCGGAACGGAAGTTAATCGACATTCCAGCAAACTCAAGGGCCTCCCGGGGTACCTGCAAAATCATCACGACACGATGGTCAGAGACATGACCTTTGCCTAACAGTTCTGAACTCCTGCCAAAACTGAACACAACATATATATACCAAGCATCTTGCCAACTAGTAGACCAGCTAGTAGACCATCATTTGTCAGGCCAAATTGAGGCCAAACAGAAAACCAATTTGGGCATGGCACAAAGTCCATGACCCAGAACAGGAGACATACCAAGCACTAAATGAGGATAGAAACAGACATTTAGAACAATTAGTTATTAGCTAAAATGTCTTGCTTGAATGCATCACAATTTATTCACTACTCCAAGGAGTACTATTTCTCACAATCCCAAGGAGAATAACTGGCAACAGAAAACAAAACACTTATGGTAGTATGTTGATGTCCAGCCAATGCACAGAAGTTAAAGGCACCCATTTAACTACGAAACAGCATTTTTTGGAGCAACACTCTTAACACTGGAGAATGAAAACTGAACTCAGTCATTACTCATTAATACAACTTTTTTGGTAGCAAAGTAGATTGACAGCTCTTGCATAAGAGAACAGGAAAGTAGTGATTGTATAATAAATCATATAACTTACAGGAGGGGTTATCCGATATTCTGGCTTTATAACAACTTGTATGCCCACTACAGCGAAACAATGAATTACGTTAGTAACCATGAACTGTTCTCAATAACAGTACAGAAGGGCACAATATTGGGCAGTTTGTTAGTCTAGCATGGTAGCAACAGTAAAATATATACAAGCAGGCACTCCCTTCTCTGTATACCAATTCAAAGTCCAACCAATGTCTCACAATATTTTTCAATTTTCAGCATGACCCCCTTCTTCGCGAGGAAGCATGCTCTGACAAGCTAAGTTAAGTTACACATGTAATGGCCAAATTGGGGGAAATTACTAGCTAAACAAGTTTAAGCGCACACACATGCTGGCTACAAGAGAAATGATAGGGTTAAAAGACCAACAAACAAACTCGTGTAAAACTGCCTCAGTTTCAGGTCTAGATTGTTCAATTCCACTTTCCACTCACGAAACCACTCTCAGTTCCATCGAACGAAAGATCAATAGTGGCCAAAACTGAAGAAAAAACTGAATAAAAGCATGACTTGCATACAGAGCACATACCAAGCAGCGGCCTAAAATAGCAAGCATCAAATTAGTAGCAGTATCAAACTGGAAAAAGTACATCCATCGATTTCTAAGAATCGGTAGCATTACCAAATTATCAACTAGCACTAAGCAGCAAGAAGGAAGCAGCAAAAGGGCACTGATTTAGTACCATTGACAGTTCACAGCAGCAAAAATCTGAGACGTACTAACACGAGCTATCAATCACAGTAGCAAAACAAATCCATTCGTCCATCTATTCAATATGCAACAGCAACATCCACCCATCCGGCTAACAAACAGAGGGGTGGGGAACAGGGAGATGAGAGGCACCTGTTCTCGAACGAGATGTGGGCGGTTGGTCAAAGCAGGGGCGACGGGAGGGCCGGGGGCTTGTCGAAGCAGAGCAGCAACGACGGGGGGGGGGGGGGGGGAGGGCCGGCGGGAGGCGGCCAGGCAGGGCCTAGCGCTGGCGATGCTGAGAGGAAGGGGCCAGCGATGCTGACCGGGCCGGCGAGGCAGGATCGCCCTGGCGGCGGCGCGGATCCTCCCTCGAAGGCTTGAACCCTAGCCGCGGTGGGAGGGAGGAGCGGGGTGGCAAAGGAGACGACTGTGGGGGCGTGGGGACTGCGGAGCGGGAGGAGGAGCCCGACGAGGTGGACGGGGCGGTGTCCGGGCCGCCGGCGACGAGGGGGAGGAAGGGGAGAGGGAGGCGGCGGGGGCGCGGTGGAGGGAGGGAGAGGGAACTGGCGAGGAGGAGAGGGAAGGGGGGATCGGGCGAAGGGGGAGAGGGAAGGGGGGATCGGGCACAATACTAATGGCGCACCACCCCTCGGTGCGCCATAAGTACATCCATACTAATGGCGCACCTCACCGTGGTGCGCCATTAGTATTTTTTTATAAGACAGTAATAATTTTTTAAACCTTTTTAAATCATAACAGTAATATTTTTTTATAATACAGTAACAGTAATTTTTTTTTATAAGATAATAATAATTTTTTCAAAAATATCATCAAACAGTAATGCCGGTGGAGCGGGGGAGGGTGCGCGGGGTGCGGGGGGTCGGCGGCGGCGGTTGAGTAGGGGAGGGGTGCGGGGGGTCGGCGGCGGCGGTTGAGTAGGGGAATCGAGGGTGCGGGGGTTCGGCGGCGGTGGCCGGTGGACCGGGGGTGCTCGGCGGCGAGGGGGACCGGATCTGGCGAGGTGGGATAGCGATCGAGATGGAGGGGGATCGAGATCGAGTGTCCATGAAATCTAAAAATATTCATGATAGTTGAAAAAGTGCCCATGAAATACAATCGAGAAATGAAGGCTACGATTTAAATACAATCGATCTTAGCTAGCTATCTGTTCACAATCTTGTTGCCCTTCTTTTTCGTAAATGGAGTTCTTTTGTGGAACGGACGTCCTTTAGGTAGCTTGGTCCTGCTTCTTCTTGTGGTGTATGCTGCTACTTCATCATCGTCATCATGTTCGATCATCGGGTCGCCGTACTTGTTGAAGTCTTGCCCATTGGCTACTCCATCCATTCCGATGATCTTCCTTTTGCCTCTCATCACGACAACACGACTGGGCTTTGACGGGTCGGTAATGAAGAAGCATTGGTCCACTTGGGAAGCCAGTTCCCATGGCTCATTTTTCGCGGTGATGTTTGCTCCCGCGGTCTTGGATTTGGCTTCGGGTATAACCATGGTGGTGAAATACCGGTCTTCTTTTAGGACGCTCTTGGCCCATCTGACACGGAACATCGGGACCTTCTCTCCAGCGTAGCTCAGCTCCCAGATCTCCTCTATCCTTCCGTAGTATCTGTCCTTGTCGTTACCGGTGTAGGATTCCATCGTTACCCCGGAGTTCTGATAACCATCGCTCTTCATGTCCTTGGCCTCGGTGTAGAATGTGTAGCCGTTGATATCGTACGCCTCATAGGTCATCAGGTTGTGCTCGGTGCCCTGTGACAAGGCGAATATGAGTTGTTCTTCCGCGGAAGAATCCTCATGTAAAGGGTACGACAGAAGCTTCTGCTTGAACCAACGCGTGAAACATGAGTTGTGCTCTTTGAGTATATCTCCGTCCGTCCTCTGTTGGCCTCGGTCATTGTACATCTTCTTAATAAAGGTTTTGTGCTGTACCACCCAAGGATCGACCACGTCTATGTGTTGTAGCGCGACTAGGTTTGCTCTTTCAAAGTCGGCGAGTCGACCCTCGAAGTCGACATGCATTTCGTGACGACCCTCACCATGACCCCATCCAGCGAGCCTGCCGAGGTGCCTGTTGACGGGCAGACCAATGGGGTTCTCGATGCCTAGATAATTCGTGCTGTAGGAGATGCACTCTTCGGTCAGAAAGCCCCTGGCTATGCTTCCCTCTGGACGTGACATGTTGCGAACGTATCCTTTGATGACACCATTCATCCTTTCGAACGGCATCATGCTGTGCAGGAACGTCGGCCCGAGTTGGATGATATCGTCCATGATATGGACCAGCAGATGCACCATAACGTCGAAGAATGCGGGCGGGAAGTACATCTCAAGCTCGCATAGTATCACCATGATCTCTTCCTGTAGCCTTCTGAGTTGCCTCACGCCAACAGACTTCCGAGAGATGACGTCAAAAAAGTTGCATAGGCCAAATGGGGTTTCACGGACGTGCGCGTCCATGATCCCACGGATTGCAACTGGAAGTATCTGCGTCATCAGCACGTGACAGTCGTGAGACTTCATCCCGCTGAACTTCAGCTTCGCTGGGTCTAGGTCTGACTTAGAGTGAAGCACACGGGAGGGTAGTCATTTCCGGTCTTCTTGGCCTTCTTGCCTTTGCGACGACTTTCCGTGTCCTACTTCGCCTCATCATCATCATCATCATCATGATCATCATATATAGCGTGAAGCTCCTGCCTGATGCCCATTGATTTCAAGTCTGCCCTTGCTTTTGGCCCATCTTTGGTCCTCTCTGGCATGTTGAGCAGGGTACCAAGCAGACTCTCGCACACGTTCTTCGTGATATGCATGACATCAAGGCTGTGAGGCACACGGTGGATCTTCCAGTACGGCAAGTCCCAGAAAACAGACCTCGTTTTCCATACCTTCAGCAGCGGCTCTGGCGCCTTTCGCTTCTTTCCCGGCTCTGGCGCCTTTTGCTTCTTTCCCGGCAGTGGGCAGTCTTTCCAATTTTTCAACAGCTCATCTATTTCCTCGCCGCTCCTCGTACGCGGGCTTCCTCGGGGTTCGGTTTCACCATCGAACAGATCCTTGCGTTTTCTCCACGGGTCATCATCGCGAAGCCACCTTCGATGTCCCATGAACACGGGTTTCGAAGACCCGGGATCTCTATCTAGCTGGCGATACGTTGTGTCATCCATGCACCTGACGCATCCATAAAATCCGTGGACCACCTGCCCCGCGACATATCCGTAACCGAGATGGTCGTGCACCGTCGTGAGCAGCACGGCTCTCATAGGGAAATATTCTTTCTCTGCGGCGTCCCACGTATTGGCTGGCGTTTTCCATAGTGTGTCAAGCTCCTCTTTCAGCAGCCCCAGATACAGATTGATGTCGTTCCCTGGTTGTTTCGGTCCTTCAATTAGCATACTCATGTGAATGTACTTCCTCTTCATGCACAACCAGGGGGGAAGGTTGTACATCCACACAAACACAGGCCAGGTGCTATGTGTGCTTCTCTGGCTGCCAAACGGATTGACACCATCGGTGCTCGCGCCCAGCATGATGTTCCTTGGATCGTTCCCAAATTCTGGGTCTTCGAAGTTCAACGCTTGCCACTGGCTCGCATCCTTAGGGTGACTCAGCATCTTGTCTTTTTATCTATCTCCGGATCATTTGTGTCATCTTCTCGCTTCTTCTCCTCCCTATCCGCGTGCCAACGCAGGAGCTTTGCTACCTTAGGGTCCGCGAAATACCGCTGCAGACGAGGAGTGATCGGAAAGTACCACACCACTTTTCGAGGAGCTTTCTTCCTCTTCTTGTATCGAGTGACGCCGCACACCGGACATCTGGTAGACTCCGCGTGCTCGGCCCGATAAATGATGCAATTGTTCATGCACACATGGTATTTCACGTGCGGTAAATCCAGAGGACACACGATTTTCTTCGCCTCCTCCAAACTGGTCGGGCACTTGTTCCCCTCGGGAAGACGTTCGTGCCAGAATGACATGTTCTCGTCGAAGCATGCGTCGGTCATTTTGTGTTTTACCTTCATCTCCAGAGCCATGAGCGTTACTTTCAGGCGGGTATCCTCGGGCCTGCATCCTTCATACAATGGAGTAACCGCGTCTAACTCAAGTTGATCCATCTTGGCTTTCTCTCGGGCGGCAACTCTTGCGTTATCCGTCTGCTTGAGAAGCAGCTCTTGAATATGAGGGTCCTGCACCCAGCCCATCGATGGTCCAGCATCGTCTGCTCCGCCGGCATCATCATCTTCATGATCATGCCCGTCGTCTGCTTCGGCATCTTCCTCATCATCATGTCCTGCATCTTCTACATGATGACTGTGTACAACATCACCGTCGTGATCATCTCCTGGGGATTCTTCGTCTTCTCGCTCGCCCGAGCCGCGGTGGTTGTCTTGCTGCCCTTCCTCATTTCTTGCCCGGCCCCCATGGACGACTTCGTAGTCATCTTCATCACCTTGCCACTGATAGCTATCCATGAAACCACGCAAGAGCAGGTGGTCCTGCACCTGCCCGGATTCCGGGTCCGCAATAAGGCTCTTCAGCTTGCATCTTCGACACGGACATCTTATCTCTGTCTCGTTCTTTTGAAGCATCTCGGCCTTCGCGGACCTCAAAAACCTATTCACGATGCCTTCGGTCATCATGCGGACCATGGTCGCCTGCGGGGTAGAGCAAAACGATATTTTAGAACCAAGAAAAAATTTGGCATGACTTTCCCTAAAAATAGGACCAAAAAGAATGCTTAATGCCAAAATTCTCGCCGAAACGGAAATGAATCAACATTCCGGCAAAATATTGGCAACTATCGCATTTCAAATACCGGTACACCTCCAAACACAATTACATATGCAACACCACAAACATATGCAACACCACGAACATACATAGATCTAGCTAGGCCATAAAAAGTGCATGTGCACATTGTTGTAGGGAGAACAACATAAATATAGCTTCCCCCCTTACTTACCTATCAAAACAAGCTAATTTAACCACTTAAATTGAATGAATCTATGGTGGAAAAGAGGTGAAAAAGAGGAGGCACCCGAGACAAGGAGGAGGTGGAGAGAATGAAGTGGGGAGAAAGTGAGTGTGGGTAGGAGAGTCTGTCCAAAATATCTTGTTGCTACCCACTTACTAATGGTGCACCAACTCTAAATGCGCCATTAGTAATCCAGGTTACTAATGGCGCACCTTCTGGTGGTGCGCCATTAGTAGTTTTGCAAAAAAAAAACATACTAATGGCGCACTGTCCCAAAGTGCGCCATTACTAGTTAAACTAGTAATGGCGCATGGTGGAACAGTGCGCCATTAGTAGTTTTGCAAAAAAGGGAATAAAAAATATAATAAAAAAAAACATTAGTGGCGCACTTTCTGCCGGGTGCGCCATTATTAGTTACAACTAGTAATGGCGCACTGTGTCTGGATGCGCCATTAGTATGTTTGGACAGGCGCACTAGTTAAAAATTTTTTTGATACTAATGGCGCACCCTGGGCCAGGTGCGCCATTAGTAGTTTCAACTCTAATGGCGTATCAGAAGGTGGTGCGCCATTAGTATGTACTAATGGCGCACCGCTTGTCTGGTGCGCCATTAGTGTCAATCCCATCTATAGCCCTTTTTCTAGTAGTGACTGTTGTCGCCTGTACACACTCAGCTTACTGTTGAATCCAGTTCCCCAGGAGCTGGAAAACGAACTGCTGTCGCCGCCTACACACTCGTTCACTCGAAGAGACTCCAATGGCGATCCGAGGTGTGAGCCTGCTGGACATGGACTTCAGCAAGGAGTTCCCCTTTGAGTTCGCCGTTCAGTCCTATGGTTGCACCAATTTGAATGTGATGTACACCAATGATACGAACTCGGTGAAGCTCTGGCTCACCTCAGTCCTATGGCTGCACCAGGTTCTCGAGCATTCGCCCGTTTCATCGGCAGCGCCGACTGCACCTTCGCTACGGTGGAGAGAAGGAAGAACGCGACGATTCGGCCATGTGGTGCAACAAGCTTGTTGACATCCAGAAGCAATACAAGATCATCAGCAACGGGCAGGAGAAGGACTCCGTGGTTGACCTCGCTGAGACCATCATCGACCCTTGATACGCCAACATGAAAGAAGACGACCTGAACACGTGGGAGGTACCTCTATCTGAATCTAGCCTACATAACCTACGTGGCCAAGGACCCATACGCATGCTACGACATGTACAAGCAGATCTTGGACATGAGGGCGTGTCTGCTTCCCGTAACCGACGAGTACACGGACAGCCGCAGCGTCATGATCAAGCGTTCCAGGAATGTCTAGATGTTGTACTTTATCTGTTTATAAGCACCTTTATCATCTGAGTGTTTCATGCATTAGCCTATGTGTCGTAATTATCTGTTTTGTCCGAAATATTTCTTTTAAGAACCCATTAACCTGATTGCTTTTTAGTGGCTATTTGCTTATGTATGTAAACTAGTTCACTTGTCCGTAAAAAAAACTAGTTCACTCGGCTTCCGTGCTTTGAATCTCCTTCCTCCCAACATATTCCCCTCCTCAGGTGGACCCAGCAGGTCTCTGAATTTTCTCCCACTTTCTTTTTCGATGTAAACTGAGTTTTCTCCAGTACTTTCCCCTAGAACCAACTCAACTGTCCCACGTCTAGCCTAAAAAATAATAATACCCCACTTACTATTAACTCATCAAATTAAAATGATATTTTATTTAGTAAGTTGAAAGTTCTTACAAAATAATAATAATATTTGTTTATATATAACTTGGCAAGTTAACTCCTAGTGATTGCGTACATAAGCTTGCAAAGATTTTGCTGACATGCAATCATGTGTTTATGTTTTTATGACATTTCTCCGTCTAGCCCAACATGATATTTTCACCCAGCCCAGCAAGTCCACGGATTTCGAGAAAAATGCAAATGGAATTTAAACGGGCTGCATAGATGCTACATCATTGTTTCACCCAGCCCACCAAATGGACTAAAAAAACGTTCCCCCCGCTGATAGGTCGGACCCACTAGCTATATCTTCGCACGCAAGGAAGTGCCTCCTTATTACGCACAAAAAAATGAATACCCCCTGCTAGTTGGGACCCACCATAGTGGGAGGATGACTTGTGGGCCAAAAAAGTTGATGGGGACGGAGGGCTTTGTCAACTTAGTCAATATGAACGATTCTAGCTCCAGTGACCGTATGATGTCCATCCAACGGCCGTAGTGCTTCTTCAATCTCTAGTCTTCCTGCTCCAGCCGCCCAAAGCAGCGCCAGTCGTGCCACATGCTCCTGCCTCCCGTGGCCGGCTGTGCTGCCGCGGAGGCCTCACCACCCCCTACTATTCCCACCGCTGGCCAGGCCCTGTGGCGACGGCAGCCTCACACCACAGCCGAACCAGTGAACCCTCGTACTCCTCTCCATGCGGTCTTCCACTGCCGCGTCTTCCCCGGCTCCGCATTGTCCCCTTCCTAGGCCTCGCCGTCGTCCACTGCCGTGGTGCTCTCCACGCGGCGTGGTCAACGTGGTCAAGGAACGAGTTCCATCGGAGGAGTATTATATGTGGAGAGGCTGACAGCTGGGTCCACGGCCACAACCCAGTTTTTTTGTGATTTGCCAAGCAAGTCGCTCTGTCACGCCTGTTGGGATGCAAATCTTTCAAGACGAGGAGAGCTTTCATTCGGCTGGCCGAGAAAATGACCCATCAGTAATGAGAAATGGGTTGTACATTTTTAAAACACATCAAACCGGCAATTAGTTTCAAATATATTTTTTTCATTTCAAGATTTTAAATTACATTAATTTTTATGCGTGGAGAATTTGTTGGATTTTATATTGATATACATTTATTTTTAAAATCAGTTTGAATGTGAGTCGAAATTTCGGGATTAAAAACAGTTCGGACTGCACCGAAATATGCAAAATTTCGTATAATTTTTTAACCGTGGCCACAATTTGGGCTGTAATGCTAACCAAAAGAATATGGGCTCCAAAAAAACCCTTAAGAATTAGCAAATGGGCTGAAAATTATTAGAAATAATGGCAGATGGGCTGTATGCTGTTTTCCACAGATTTGAGGCTTTCCTAAAAAAAAGGTTGACGCACAAGCAGTGACTGTTGGATGTCCATCCAACGGCCGTCGTGCTTCTTAAATCTCCGCTCTTCCTGCTCCAGCCGCTCAAACAAGCGCCGGCGGGACTGCCTGCTCCCTCCTCCCCACAGCCGGCTGTGCTACCGCGCAGGCCTCACTGCCCCACCGTACTCCCATCGCTGGCCTAGCCATCCCTCTACTCACCCACACTTGCTGTTATTCTCTGGCGACGGTAGACGAACCAGTAAACCCTCGTACAGTCGTACTCCCCTCCGCATGGTAAACAACTGCCGAGTCTTCCCTGCCTCCGTGTCGTTCCCTTCCTAGGCCTCGTCGTCGTCCACCGCCCTGGTGCTCTCGGTGTGGCCTGGTCAACGTGGTCAATGACTGACATGCATCTGAAGTGGACTGTATGTGGAGAGGCCGACAGCTGGGTCCATGGCCGCACGCAAGGAAATGCCTCCTTATTACGTGCAAAATAGTGATTCCTCCACCTGACATCAGGGACCCACCAAAAGGGCCTCTGTATTTCGTGAAAAAAACGTTACCACCGCTGACTGCTCGGACCCACCAGCTATATCTTCGCACGCAAGGAAGTGCCTCCTTATTACGCACAAAAAAGATGAATACTCCCCCTATTAGCTGGGACCCAGTATAGTGGCAGGCTGACTTGTGGGCATACTAAGTTGACGGCGACGGAGGGCTTTGTCAACTTAGTCAATATGCACAATTTTAGCTCCAGTGACCGTACGATGTCCATCCAACGGCCGTAGTGCTTCTTCAACCTCTGGTCTTCTTGCTCCAGCCGCCCAAACCAGCGCCGGTCGTGCCTCGTGCTCCTGCCTCCCGTGGCCGGCTGCGATGCGGCAGAGGCCTCACCGCCCCCTACTACTCCCACCACTTGCCAGGACATCCCTCTACTCACCCACACCCCCTGTTATTCTGCGGCAACGGCAGCCTCACACCGCAGCCAAACTAGTGAACCCTCGTATTCCTCTCCGCGCGGGCTTCCACTGCCGCGTCTTCCCCGGCTCCGCGTCGTCCCCTTCCTTGGCCTCGCCGTCGTCCACCGCCCTGGTGCTCTCGGCATGGCATGGTCAACGTGGTCAAGGAACGGCTTCCATCGGACGTGGACTGTACGTGGAGAGGCTGACAGCTGGGTCCACGGCCACAGCAAGGAAGTGCCTCCTTATTACGTACAAAATAATTATTCCTGACAGCAGGGACCCACCGGACGGGCCATCGTATTTCGCCCCCCTGATTGCTGGAACCCTCCAGCTACATCTTCGCACGCAAGGAAGTGCCTGACAGTCGGGACCCACCTGGTCGAAGCATACGTAGCGTTGTCATTCTGGTCGCGAACGTGTACGTACATATATACTGGTGGATGTAGAGGCGCGCACATGTCGTAGTAGAGGCGGCCAGGGTGCAAGAAAGAAAATACGGCCACGTATGTGTACATACGGGCGGGGTCTCGAACGCCTACTCGCGCATACGTACGGCCAAGGCTCGTGTACATGGCTGGGTCGGAACAGAGAAACAACGTCGTCGTCGTGTTCATGGGGAGGCAACGGAATGCGTGGTCGTGTTCATCGGGAGGGCTTGGACGGAACAGGCGATGGAAACGAGGCCTGGCGTATCGCAGAACGGAGGAAACGGCCTTGTGTTCGACCGGCCACGTTCGAAATGGGATCCTGTTCATCGGGAGGGGTGTGGCGTACTGCAAAATAGAGGAAACGGACCTCCTATGGTCGAAACGGGGGTCGTGTTGATCAGGAGGGGTGTGGCCTACCGCAAAACGGAGGAAACGGACCTCCTACGGTCGAAACGGGGGTCATGTTGATCGGGAGGGGTGTGGCGTACCGCAAAACGAAGGAAACAGACTTGTGTTGGAGCTCTACGGTCGAAACGGGGGTCCTGTTCATCGGGAGGGGTGTGGCGTACCGCAAAACGGGACTCCACGGGATACTGTTCATCTCCATCGTCGCCCCCCTCCAGCCTCCATGAGCTACTGTTCATCCACCGTCAACCTCCTCCAGCCTCCACGGGCTCCTGTTCATCCAGCTTCCACCGCGCGCTACTCCACCGGCTACTGTTCAACCACCCCTCCACCGTCTACTATTCGTCCAGCCCTCCACACCACGGGGTCCTGTTCAACCACCCCTCCACGGGCACCCCTCCACCGTCTACTGTTCATCCTGCCCTCCACACCACGGGGTCCTGTTCATCCACCCCTCCACGGGCACCCCTCCACCGTCTACTGTTCATCCAGCCCTCCACCACACCACGGGGTCCTGTTCATCCAGAGGCAACGCCACCGCTCACTATTCATCCAACCCCCCCCCCCACACAACGCTCACTGTTCATCCCATCGACCAGCTTCAGTTAGCAGCAGTAGTCAAGGAATCGCTCGATCGGGTTCAGTTAACAGCCATCGATCGATCGCTCGGGTTCAGTAACGCGTAGCCTGCAGTGCAATCGCTCGGGTTCAGTCAGAGCCCAACACCTCACTCGGGTTCAGTTAGAGCCAATGCCTCGCACACACGCGCGTACGTGTATGAGAGAAACGCGCATCGCTCGGCCCCTGACCTCCCACCGTAACCGGGAACTCCCCGAAATTTTCCTCCCCCTCGCTTCTACCACGGTTTTTTCCATCATGGACGGCCCAAAGAATGTCATCCAGCTGCGTCTCCGGCCCGCCCAGGACGAAAAGCCCATTTTCTGTCATGATTTTTTTTCATAGAAGTAGGAGCCCACCATATCTATGATGATACCGGGTTTTGTCACAATTATCGTCACAGAAGTGTCATATGTATGACAAAAAAATTTCGTTCAACCCAAAATGTCACGGATGTGTCTTTTTTTTGTAGTGCATACTTATGCCTATTCTCTCTTATTTGACAAGGTTTACATAAGGAGGGAGAATGCCAGCAGCTGGAATTCAGGGCTGGAAAAGGAGCAAATATTAGAGACCTATTCTGCACAAGTCCAAAAGTCCTGAAACTCCACGGAACATCTAGTTGAAAATAATAAAAAAAATCCTTGCCAAAGATGAAGACCAGGGGGCCCACACCCTGTCCACGAGGGTGGGGACGCCCCCCTAGGGCGCGCCCCTACCTAGTGGGCCCCCTGTTGGCTCTCCGATGCCCATCTTCTGCTATATGAGGTCTTTCGTCCAGGAAAAAAATGAGAAGCAACCTTTCGGGACGAAACTCCGCCGCCACAAGGCGGAACCTTGGAGGAACCAATCTAGGGCTCCGGCAGAGCTGTTCTGCCAGGGAAACTTCCCTCCGGGAGGGGGAAATCATCGCCATCGTCATCACCAACGCTCCTCTCATCGGGAGAGAGCAATCTCCATCAACATCTTCACCAGCACCATCTCATCTCCAAACACTAGTTCATCTCTTGTATCCAATTCTTGTCTCCAAGTCCGGGATTGGTGCTAGTAGGTTGCTAGTAGTGTTGATTACTCCTTGTAGTTGATGCTAGTTGGTTTATTTGGTGGAAGATCATATGTTCAGATCCTTTATGCATATTATTACCCCTCTGATTATGAACATGAATATGCTTTGTGAGTAGTTACGTTTGTTCCTGAGGACACGGGAGAAGTCTTGCTATTAGTAGTCATGTGAATTTCGTATTCTATCTATATTTTGATGAGATGTATGTTGTCTAGCCTCTAGTGGTGTTATGTGAACGTCAACTACATAACACTTCTCCATTCTTTGGGCCTAGAGGAAGACATTGGGAAGTAATAAGTAGATGATGGGTTGCTAGAGTGATAGAAGCTAAAACCCTAGTTTATGTGTTGCTTCGTAAGGGGCTGATTTGGATCCATATGTTTCATGCTATGGTTAGGTTTACCTTAATACTTTTGTTGTAGTTGCGTATGCTTGCAATAGAGGTTAATCATAAGTGGGATGCTTGTTCAAGTAAGAATAGCACCCAAGCACCGGTCCACCCACATATCAAATTATCAAAGTACCGAACGCGAATCATATGAACATGATGAAAACTAGCTTGACGATATTCCCATGTGTCCTCGGGAGCGCTTTTCCTTATATAAGAGTTTGTCCAGGCTTGTCGTTTGCTACAAAAAGGATTGGGCCACCTTGCTGCACTTTATTTACTTTTGTTACTTGTTTCTCGTTACAAATTATCCTATCACAAAACTATCTGTTACCACTTATTTCAGTACTTGCAGAGAATACCTTGCTGAAAACCGCTTATCATTTCCTTCTGCTCCTCGTTGGGTTCGACACTCTTACTTATCGAAAGGACTACGATAGATCCCCTATACTTGTGGGCCATCAAGACTCTTTTCTGGCGCCGTAGCCGGGGAGTGAAGCGCCTTTGGCAGGTGAAATTTGGTAAGAAAAATTTATATAGTGTGCTGAAATTTACTGTCACTTGTTACTATGGAAAGTAATCCTGTGAGGGGCTTGTTCGGGGTATCTTCACCCCGACTAGTAGAGCAAAGAGTTGCACCTCAACCTACTGAACCTACTGAAAATGAAAATATTCCTTTTGAATTTCCTTCGGGTATGATGGAAAAACTGCTAGATAATCCTTTTGCAGGAGATGGAACCAAGCATCCTGATGAGCACCTAATATATGTGGATGAGGTTTGTGGATAATTTAAGCTTGCAGGTATACCCGACGATGTTGTTAAGAAGAAGGTCTTCCCTTTATCTTTGAAGGGAGATGCATTGACATGGTATAGGCTATGTGATGATACGAGATCATGGAACTATAGAAGATTGAAATTGGAATTTCATCAAAAGTATTATCCTAAGCATCTTGTTCATCATGATCGCAATTATATATATAATTTTTGGCCTTGCGTAGGAGAAAGCATCACTCAAGCTTGGGGGAGGCTTAAATCAATGTTATATTCATGCCCCAATCATGAGCTTCCAAGAGAAACAATTATTCAAAATCTTTATGCTCGGCTATCTGAAAACAATCCCACCATGCTCGATACTTCTTGTGCCGGCTCTTTTATGATGAAGACTATTGAATTTAAATGGGAATTGTTGGATAGAATTAAACGCAACTCTGAAGATTGGGATCTCGACGAGGGTAAGGAGTCAGGTATGACACCTAAGTTTGATTGTTTTAAATCTTTCATGGATACCGATATTTTCCATAAGTTTAGCACTAAATATGGACTTGACTCTGAGATAGTAGCTTCTTTTTGTGAATCTTTTGCTACTTATGTTGATCTCCCCAAGGAGAAGTGGTTTAAATATCATCCTCCCATAGAAGTAAAAGTAGCTTCACCTATTAAAGTTGAAGAAAAGATTGTCACTTATAATGATCCTATTGTTCCTACTTCTTATGTTGAGAAACCACCTTTCCCTGTTAGAATAAAGGATCATGCTAAAGCTTTAACTGTGGTTCGTAAAAGCAATATTAGAACTTATACACCTCCTGAGCAAGTTAAAGTTGAACCTAATGTTGCTATTGTTAAAGATCTCTTTGCTGATAATATTGATGGGCATGTTATTGAGTTTTGTGGTGAAACTGCTAGAATTGCTAAACCCGGTGCTAAAGATAAACATAAACCTGTGGTTGGCGTGGCATTTTATTTCCGTTAAAATAGGAGATCATTGTTATCATGGCTTATGTGATATGGGTGCTAGTGCTAGTGTTATACCTATTACTTTATATGAAGAAATTAAGCATGAAATTGCACCTGGTGAGATAGAAGATATTGATGTTACAATTAAGCTTGCCAATAGGGATACTATTTCCGCAATGGGAATTGTTAGAGATGTTGAAGTATTGTGTGGGAAAACTAAATATCCTGCTGATTTTCTTGTTCTTGGTTCCCCACAAGATAGATTTTGTCCCATTATATTTGGTAGACCCTTCTTGAACACTGTTAATGCTGGACTAGACTGCGAAAAGAATGTTGTTACTATTGGCTTGGATGATATGATTCATGAGTTTAATTTCTCAAAATTTAGTAAACAACATCGTGAATTACCTAGTAAGGATGAAATTATTAGTCTTGCTTCTATTGCCGTACCTCCTAGTGATCCTTTAGAACATTATTTGCTGGACCATGAAAATGATATGTTTATGAATGAAAGAAGGGAAATAGATGAAATATTCATTAAACAGGAACCTATTCTGAAACACAATTTGCCTGTTGAAATCCTAGGGGATCCTCCTCCACCCAAGGGTGATCCCGTGTTTGAGCTTAAACCGTTGCCTGATAATCTTAAAAATGCTTATCTTGATGAAAAAAAGATATATCCTCTTATTATTAGTGCTAACCTTTCAGAGCATGAAGAAGAAAGACTATTGAAAACTCTGAATAATCACCGTGCATCTATTGGATATACTCTTGATGATCTTAAGGGCATTAGTCCCACTCTATGTCAACATAAAATAAATTTGGAAGTAGATGCCAAACCAGTTCGTGATCCTCAATGACGTCTGAATCCTAAAATGAAAGAAGTGGTAAGAAAAGAAATACTAAAACTTCTGGAGGCAGGTATAATTTATCCCGTTGCTGATAGTCAGTGGGTAAGTCTTGTCCATTGTATCCCAAAGAAGGGAGGTGTTACTGTTGTTCCTAATGATAAAGATGAATTGATTCAGCAAAGAATTATTATAGGTTATAGGATGGTAATTGATTTCCGTAAATTAAATAAGGCTGCTAAGAAAGACCATTACCCCTTACCTTTTATCGATCAAATGCTAGAAAGATTATGCAAACATACACACTATTGCTTTCTAGATGGTTATTCTGGTTTCTCTCAAATACGTGTGTCGGCTAAAGATCAATCAAAGACTACTTTTACATGCCCTTTTGGTACCTTTTCTTATAGACGTATGACTTTTGGTTTATGTAATGCACCTGCTACCTTTCAAAGATGCATGATGGCTATATTCTCTGAATTTTGTGAAAAGATTTGTGATGTTTTCATGGACGACTTATCCGTCTATGGATCCTCTTTTGATGATTGCTTGAGAAATCTTGATCGAGTTTTGCAAAGATGTGAAGAAACTAATCTTGTCTTGAACTGGGAAAAGTGCCACTTTATGGTTAACGAAGGTACTCTCTTGGGGCATAAAGTTTCTGAAAGAGGTATCGAAGTTGATAAAGCCAAGGTTGATGCTATTGAAAAGATGCCATGTCCCAAGGACATCAAAGGTATAAGAAGTTTCCTTGGTCACACCGGATTCTATAGGAGGTTCATTAAGGACTTCTCAAAAATTTCTCGGCCTCTGACTAACTTATTACAAAAAGATATACCATTTGTCTTTGATGATGATTGTGTAGAAGCATTTGAAATACTTAAGAAAGCATTGATCTCTGCACCCATTGTTCAGCCATCTGATTGGAATTTACCCTTTGAAATTATGTGCGATGCTAGTGATTATGCTGTAGGTGCTGTTCTATGGCAAAGAGTTGACAAGAAATTTAATGTTATCCATTATGCTAGTAAGACTCTAGACAATGCTCTAAGAAATTATGCTACTACTGAAAAGGAATTCTTAGCAGTTGTATTTTCTTGTGATAAGTTCAGACCTTATATTGTTGATTCTAAAGTAACTATTCACACTGATCATGCTGCTATTAAATACCTTATGGAAAAGAAAGATGCTAAACCTAGACTCATTAGATGGGTTCTCCTGCTACAAGAATTTGATTTGCATATTGTTGATAGAAAGGGAGCTGTGAACCCCGTTGCAGACAACTTGTCTAGATTAGAAAATGTTCTTGATGACCCACTACCTATTGATGATAGCTTTCCAAATGAGCAATTAAATGTCATAAATACTTCTCGTAGTACTCCATGGTATGCTGATTATGCTAATTACATTGTTGCTAAATTTATACCACCTAGTTTCACATACCAGCAAAAGAAAAAGTTTTTCTATGATTTGAGACATTACTTTTGGGATGACCCACATCTTTATAAAGAAGGAGTAGATGGTGTTATTAGACGTTGTGTACCTGAGCATGAACAGGAACATATCCTACGCAAGTGTCACTCCGAAGCTTATGGAGGACACCACGCTGGAGATAGAACTGCACATAAGGTATTACAATCTGGTTTTTATTGGCCTACTCTCTTCAAGGATGCCCATAAGTTTGTCCTATCTTGTGATGAATGTCAAAGAATTGGTAATATTAGTAGACGTTAAGAAATGCCTATGAATTATTCACTTGTTATTGAACCATTTGATGTTTGGGGCTTTGATTATATGGGAGCTTTTCCTGCCTCTAATGGATATACACATATTTTAGTTGTTGTTGATTACGTTACTAAGTGGGTAGAAGCTATTCCAACTAGTAGTGCTGATCATAACACTTCTATTAAAATGCTTAAAGAAGTTATTTTTCCGAGGTTTGGAGTCCCTAGATATTTAATGACTGATGGTGGTTCACATTTCATTCATGGTGCTTTCCGTAAAATGCTTGCTAAGTATGATGTTAATCATAGAATTGCATCTCCTTATTACCCACAGTCTAGTGGTCAAGTAGAATTGAGAAATAAAGAGCTCAAATTAATTTTGCAAAAGACTGTTAATAGATCTAGGAAGAATTGGTCCAAGAAACTTGATGATGCATTATGGGCCTATAGAACTGCATATAAAAATCCTATGGGTATGTCTCCGTATAAAATGGTTTATGGAAAAGCATGTCATTTACCTCTCGAACTAGAACATAAGGCATATTGGGCTATTAAAGAGCTCAACTATGATTTCAAACTTGCCGGTGAGAAGAGGTTATTTGATATTAGCTCACTTGATGAATGGAGAACCCAAGCATATGAAAATGCCAAGTTGTTTAAAGAAAAAGTTAAAAGATGACATGACAAAAGGATACAAAAGCGTGAGTTCAAGGTAGGTGATTATGTATTGCTATACAACTCTTGTTTAAGATTTTTTGCAGGAAAACTTCTCTCTAAATGGGAAGGCCCCTATGTCATCGAGGAGGTCTATCGCTCCGGTGCCATAAAAATCAACAACTTCGAAGGCACGAATCCGAAGGTGGCAAACGGTCAAAGAATTAAACATTATATCTTAGGTAATCCCATAAATGTTGAAACCAATATTATTGAAACCGTAACCCGGGAGGAATACATAAGGGACACTTTCCAGAATGTTTTAGACTCCGAAAAGGAATAGGTATGTAGCACGGTAAGTAAACCGACTCCAAAACAATTTTTAAGGAAATATTTCTCTGTTTTGGAATATTTAGAAAAATAGAAAAATCAGTGGCAGTCCGGGAAGGACACGAGGGCCCCACGAGGGTGGAGGGCGCGCCCTACCTCGTGTGCCTTCCGGACTCCGTTTTCTTGCACGATACGTATTTTGGTCGGTAAAAATTCATTATATAACCTCCCAAAGGTTTTGACTCCTGTATCACGCAATTATCCTATGTTCTTGTTTCGAGCTGTTTTTCTGACAGATCTAGATTATCATGACGTCCCCAAGTGCTTCCAAGGACAAGTTCTTCGAGAAGGTCATCAACCCTTACCTCGCGGAGGTGCTGCAACACCCTCAAACCATTGAGTTACGTGATGGGTTGCTGCACATCCGCGATGAAGAGGGACCGAAGGGAACCGGAAGCGTGGAGACAAGGCTCGAAGCAGTGGAACAACAAGTTTTCAAGTGTTAAGGGATGGTGGAACGTGGATTCAACTCCGACCACATGATGATCGCGGAGTTCACTAGCAACCACAAGCTAGATGCTGGCAACTTCGGGGAGGCCATCTTCAAGCTTCACGAGAAGATCGAGCACCTTCAAGCCCAAATCTATGACCTGCAAAACCAAAACTGTGAGTATGAATTTAGATTCTAAAGGATGAGTTTGGCTGTAGATTTGAGGATCCCGGAGACTCGATCATCCTTCTATGATGGTGAGCCTATGCCTTGGAAGGTGGATGACAAGCCTGCATCATCGACAACACCTCCACCTTCTTCACCAGCAAAGGAGACATAATCACATGGGTATGGGCACTCCCCTTGGCAACTGCCAAGCATGGGGGAGGTGCCCCGGTATCGTATCACCTTCACAACTACTATCTTTACAGTTTTTCTTAGTTCGATCCTATTAGTAGTATCTTCATCTAGTAGAATAAAGTTTATGGCATGATCTAGTTTTGAGTTTTTCTTTATGATCTCTCTATGTAATCGAGTCCGTGAGCTATATATAATAAAGATTAGTGTTGAGTCAAGGGCTTGATTATTTTGCCATGATCTTGAGTGAATAAAAGAAAAGAGAAAAAAGAATAAAAAGAAACAAAGAGTTCATATTGATCTTATTGAAAGTAATGACTTCACATAGAAAGAATATGATGAATAAAAGTTATTAGGAGTTGACAGACATAGCTTTTGTCATCGTTGCAATTAATAGGAAGTAATAAGGAAAGAGAGGTTTCACATATAATTATACTATTATTGACATCTTTTATGATTGGGAGCACTCATTAATATATGACATGTTAAAGAGTTGATGTTGGACAAGGAAGACAACGTAATGAATTATGTTTTCTTATATTTAAGATAAAGTATGTTGTCATGGATCCTCCAACATGCTGAGCTTGCCTTTCCCCCTCATGCTAGCCAAATTCTCAGCACCAAGTAGAGATACTACTTGTGCTTCCAAAATCCTTAAACCAGTTTTGCCATGAGAGTCCACCATATCTACCTATGGATCGAGTAAGATCCTTCAAGTAAGTTGTCATCGGTGCAAAGCATTAAAAATTGCTCTAAATATGTATGATTGATTGGTGTGGGAGAAATAAGCTTTATACGATCTAGTGATGTGGAAGTAATAAAAGCGACGGACTACATAATAAAGGTTCATATCACAAGGGGCAATATAAAGTGACATTCTTTTGCATTGAGATTTTGTGCATCCAACCTTAAAAGCGCATGGCAACCTCTGCTTCCCTCTGCTAAGGGCCTATCTTTTATTATTATCTTCTACCTTATGCAAGAGTCATGGTGATCTTCACCTTTCCTTTTTCTTTTTATCCTTTGGCAAGCACAATATGTTGGAAAGATCCTGATATATATATATATATATATATATATCTAATTGGATGTAGGGGAGCATGAGTTATTATTTTTGACATTACCCTTGAGGTAAAAGGTTGTGGGGCGAAACTATAAGCCCCTATCTTTCTCTGTGTCCGATTAAAACTTTATAACCACAAGTATTGCGTGAGTGTTAGCAATTATGAAGGACTAGATGATAGTTGAGTATGTGGACTTGCTATTGAGCTCTGACATAGACTCTTTCTGAAGTTATGATAAATTGCAATTGCTTCAATGACTGAGATTATTGTCTGTTAGTTCTCAATAAAGTTTATGATTCGTACTCTGAATTGTGAATTGATTATTACTTGAGCATAAGAAATCATGTGACAATATCTATATATGTTGCTGTTATGAAAATAATCATGATGCCTTAATGTCCGTATTTTATTTTTATCGACACCTCTACCTTAAACATGAGGACATATTTATCGTTATCGGCTTTCGCTTGAGGACAAGCGATGTCTAAGCTTGGGGGAGTTGATAAGTCCATTTTACATCATGCTTTTATATCGATATTTATTGCATTATGGGCTATTATAACACATATGTCACAATACTTATGCCTATTCTCTCTTATTTTACTAGGTTTACATAAGGAGGGAGAATGCCGGCAACTGGAATTCAGGGCTGGAAAAGGAGCAAATATTAGAGACCTATTCTGCACAACTCCAAAAGTCCCGAAACTCCACGGAACATCTAGTTGAAAATAATAAAAAATCCTTGTCAAAGATGAAGACCAGGGGGGCCACACCCTGTCCACGAGGGTGGGGGGCGCCCCCCTAGGGCGCGCCCCCTACCTCGTGGGCCCCCTGTTGGCTCTCCGATGCCCATCTTCTGCTATATGAGGTCTTTCGTCCAGGAAAAAAATGAGAAGCAACCTTTCGGGACGAAACTCCGCCGCCACAAGGCGGAACCTTGGAGGAACCAATCTAGGGCTCCGGCAGAGCTGTTCTGCCGGGGACACTTCCCTCCGGGAGGGGGAAATCATCGCCATCGTCATCACCAATGCTCCTCTCATCGAGAGAGGGCAATCTCCATCAACATCTTCACCAGCACCATCTCATCTCCAAACCCTAGTTCATCTCTTGTATCCAATTCTTGTCTCCAAGTCTGGGATTGGTGCTAGTAGGTTGCTAGTAGTGTTGATTACTCCTTGTAGTTGATGCTAGCTAGTTTATTTGGTGGAAGATCATATGTTCAGATCCTTTATGCATATTATTACCCCTCTGATTATGAACATGAATATGCTTTGTGAGTAGTTACGTTTGTTCCTGAGGACATGGGAGAAGTCTTGCTATTAGTAGTCATGTGAATTTGGTATTCGTTCGATATTTTGATGAGATGTATGTTGTCTAGCCTCTAGTGGTGTTATGTGAACGTCGACTACATAACACTTCACCATTCTTTGTGCCTAGAGGAATGCATTGGGAAGTAATAAGTAGATGATGGGTTGCTAGAGTGATAGAAGCTTAAACCCTAGTTTACGCGTTGCTTCGTAAGGGGCTGATTTGGATCCATATGTTTCATGCTATTGTTAGGTTTACTGTCGGAGGTTGGGTGCGACATATGCCAAAGGATGGCTTACCATGGTGGGAGCGAGTAGAACGTCGCCGGTGCCTGGAAGCGGGATGAGGCGTAGACACGAATGCCGACGTACTTTACCCAGGTTCGGGGCTCTCCTAGGAGATAACACCCCTAGTCCTGCTCTGCGGGGTCTCCGCATGATCACTAAGGCAAAGTGAGTACAAAGTTGCTCCTCGAGCTGTATGCTGAAGGTAGGAGAAGGCAAGGCTAGCTCTCTCCTTCCTATATGATCTGGTTTAGTTCTAATGGGTTCGAACCCTTTGCATGGGTGCCCTGGGGGTTTATATAGGCCTACCCCCAGGGGTACAATGGTAATTCGGTTGGGCGCAGGGCCCAGCCGTCAGTCTCTTCGGCCGCCGGCTTCTCCGCTGACTGCCTGGGCCCGTCGACTGGTCCGGTACGGAGCCGACAGGCCGTGTCCGCCGCTTCCGGGTCTTGCCAGCTGCTGATTACTGTAGCCGTGCCTCTAATGACGCAGGCTTGGTCATGGGGTCGTGGCTACAGCCCCGCCACCCGGTGGGCGATTACTGTAGCCACTCCCCGTCTCGTCTGGTTAATGGCGCGTGGGACCCGTGGGGGGGGGGGGCAGGCCGACTCGCAAGGGCCGACTCCCATTGGGTCCGACTAGTGGCGCTCTTGCCGTCTTCTGGACTCTCGCTGACTGGTGGGACCCGTCGTCCTTAGGTCGTACAGACAGGCCGTCATGGGTGCAGGACTCCGCCCACTGGTGCTGATGTCAGGGATGGCATGGAAACAGTGTCACACTGGACGGAGATCTCCACAGGTACAGCTCACTGTGGCCACGCCAGCCTCTGGAAAGGGGAGGGAGTGGGATTCACTATAGCCACTCCCCGTCCCGTCCCCCTTGATGAGGGCATGGGTGTTGTTGGTGCCGTGGGCTGACTCCTCGGGGCCGTCTTCTCTGGAAGTCGCCAGGTAGGAGTCGGATGGTCTTGATCTCGCCTCCAGGACTCGGTCGTGAGTGGGCAGTCGGTTGTTCCAACAGCCGGCTTCCAGAAGGTAGCCCTTCATCTTGGCGTCTTGAGGGGCGCAGTCAGCCCCGATGCCTTGAAAGGTTCTGGGCTTCGGGTTAGCCTACCCGTGGCCCATTACTCCGACAGTAGTCCCCGAAGCTAGTGAGGCGCCGCGGATGATCAGCCGAGGAGCCTCGGCACTTTCTCTCTCCGGGTGCTCGAGGTGGAAACCTCGTTCGACTTCTGCCGGGCCGACTGGTAGGAGTCGTACTCGCCCAATTTGACTTGTCCCAAATTTTCGAATGCCTCGGCGGGATCCAAGTGGCGTGCTAGCTAAGCTTCCAGGCCGCCGCCCATTTCGGGCCCGTCACGTGGCAACAAGCAGCCGGGCTAGTCTGTCCACCCACGCTCGTGACAGGACAGGCCTATAGGTGGGGCCCGCCACTTCCGCCCCTCGGCACGCGAGCGGATCCGCTGCGGCCGTGGCGGACGGTTGAGAGTTACCGCGCGCAGTAACTTTTGCCCGATGAACATGGGGGTCGTGGGGTCATGGGCGCAGTAAATCCCACGTCCACCCCCTCGGCTTCGCAGCCCATGAGTCTATCAGTAGGGGGGAGGAGGGGGAGCGGCAGAGCACGCGCGCCCCTCCTCCACACTGCTTCTTCTTCTTATTATTCTTCGTCATGCCGCCGCGCCCCAAGCTACGCCGAGCACCGCGGCGACCCGTTCGCGATGAGCTCTTCTTCTGCCGCCGCGGCCCCCTCGGTGCACTCCGGCACCTGGGACAGCTCGGAGGTCCATGACGATCACATCGAATTCCTCCGCAAGACGCGTCGGCTCCCCGGCAAGGACTTTGTGCGGGTCCATCTTGCGCGAGGGGGGAAATCTCACCGGCGCCGCAGGAGGGCGAGCGGGTCGTCTTTCGCTCGCACTGCCTGCTTGGCCTAGGCCTACTGGCGACCAGCTTCTTCCGCGCCTTCCTCGAATTCTACGGCCTCCAGCCGCACTACCTCACCCCCAACACGGTGGTGCTGCTGTCCGCCATCGTCGCCTTGTGCGAAGGCTTGCTCAGCGTCCTCCCCACCATCGAGCTCTGGGGGGGAGTTCTTCTACTCCAAGCTCGGCACCCAAGCCGCAGGCGTGCCGGCTCAGTGCGGCGCGTTCATCACCGTGTGGAGGTCAGGGGCCAATAACCCGTTTCCCTCCATCAAGCTAATAAAGTCGGTGAAGATGTGGCAGCGGTCGTACTTCTACGTGAAGAGCGTCTTCGCAGAGGGCGACTGGGTAAATCTGCCGGCCTACATGGCCGGCCCGCCGGCTGGGAGGTAGCCCAACTGGTCGTATTGGGCCAGGACGCTGACGCCCGTAGGAGCCGGCGCCGTCGCGCGACTCTGAGTGCTGACGTAGTCGAAGGGTCTGACCGGTCCGGATCTGCTGGCCGCCTTCATGGCGCGCCGAGTTCTCCCACTCCAAGGTCGCCCCCACATGATATGCCAGATGAGCGGGCATCAGGACCCGAGTCGGATGTGCACCAAGGAAATGCCTCACGAGGAGGTAGCCTATATGGTGAACTACCTTGCGGACTGCAAGGTCTTGGAAGAGTGGCAGTTCGGCAAGGAACCGTATTCACGTGCCAACCCACCGCCCATAGTGAGTTGTTTCTTTTGCTCTTATTTTTATCTTTCTTGACTTCTTCGTCGCCGAGTCTATCTTGTCCGATCTGACCAGTCAGCTTTGGTCAGAACCCCCTCCTCCATCCAGCAGCCGGAACCGCGGGGCTAGCCCGCGAATTCCTCGCTGACCGGGTGGAGAGCGACGTCGATGACCCCGATTTGGGGGCAGCCGCCTTGGAAGACGACGCCGAGGGAGGAGGCGGCGAGGTAGGCGGCCCACGGCTCGGGGCCAGTCTCAGGGACTGTCCTGATGATGACGAGGAAGTCGCCCGCCGCCACCAGCCAGGAGTCGGCCAGCCCGGTGCGAGCTCTTCTGCCGCGCCGGACGCTCAAGGCGGCGCGAAGAAGCGCAGGGCCGCGCCGAGCTTGTTCCGCAGCCGGCCGAAGAAGCCCAAGGGCTCGGCCGTGGCGACCAAGCGGGACGAGGCGGCCGCGAAGGCCAACGGCTTCCGCAAGGAGGTGAAGAAGCCGCCGCTGGTCTCCGCGTGAGTGCTCCTTTCTTTTGCCTTCATTTTTTCTTTTGTTGATTTTCCCTGAGTTTTTGCTTGTTTTCCCTTGGTCTAGGGCTCCCCTCTCTCTTGACAAGGTCGCGGCCGCCTCCGTCGTGGGGTCGGCGGAGACCTCCACCTCCATTCGGCCGATTGATCCGGCCGCCGACCTCCAGGAGGCGACGGAGCGAAACGCGCGAGAAGCATGCGAGGAGCGGGCGGTCGCCCTCTTGGGGAAGGCGGAGGCTGAGAATGCGGAAGCCGCCGCCCAGAAGAAGCTGGCGGAGGCCGAGGCCGCCAACGTGGGAAGAAGCAGGCTGAAGAAGCCGCACACCGCCAGTCGGCGGTTTTGTCACCCCACTGAACTCCGCGCCGCCGCCCCCGGAGTTCACGGGGCAAGTCGGGGAAGCCGCCGATGAGAAACCGGCCATGGAGAAGGACGGCGGCGACGCCTCCATGCCAGATGTGATTGTGCCGCCACCGCCGCCGTCTGGAAGCGCGCAGGGCGAGCAGCCGGCGGACCCACCGGTGTCGCCGACTGAAGACGAGGTGGTGGCGGGCCTAATTCTCCAAGTTGACACGCCGACGCGTCGCCATCTTGCGAAGGCGGCCTCGGCACCGCGCCCCTTGGAAACCGGCACCGCGAGCTCCACGATCCCGGATGCCGAGGCGACGAGCGCCGCGCCCACGGGGTGGGTGCGGGGAGGCGGGACAGGCCCGTTGAACCGGGCGCTTCTGGACGTCCAGGCCAAGATCCGAGCCGAGGGCGACGCCATCCAGAACTGCACCAAGGCGCATCTAGCGTCGCGAGCAGCCATCCGGATACGTTTCCTCCTTTGTTTCTGTTTCTTGTTCTTCTTCATGGGGTATCGCCAGCGCACCCACTGGGTGTAGGCCCCGAGTTTCGGGCCGGCTGCTGAGCGGGCGGCTCGGAACTCTAATTGGCGAGTTCCAAATACTAACACTTGTCTGAAATTTTGTAACAGGACTACCACAACCTTCGCGTGACCGCCTTCAACGCCAACGTCGAAGAATTGGCCAAGTGGACCGCTGACTTGTTGGAAAGCCGGAGTGAGTCCTCTTCTTTCTCTGCGGGGGCGCGCTGGCGCACCCGCGGGCTGTAGTCCCCAAGATTCGGGCCAACTGCTGAGCAGTCGGGCCGAATCTCCCCGGCGACCTTTCTTTTTTGTTGACGACTGACGCCTTGTTTTCTTCTTCTTCCGCAGACGCCAACGCCACCCTGCAGCAGCAGCTGGGCGAGGCCAACACCGTGATGCGTGCCAAGGAGGAGGAGTGCAACAAGTTGGCCGCGGAGCGTGATCTGCTGGTTGCGCAACTGGCAGAGCAGAAGGAGCTGCTCAAGAAGACCCAGAAGGAGGCAGAAGAAAAGGAGACCGCCCTCCTTGCTGAGTTCGCGAGCGAGCGCTCCTCCTGGACTGATAAGGAAGTGATGCTGGCTTTCGGCTTCCATGAGATCGAGGATCTAGTCGACGGTGAGCTTCCCCTCATTTTCCTTTTCTAAGCTGCCGGCTGCTACTTGAGTCGACCTTTAGTTTTTAATCTTGTTCTTCGTTCTTTTTTCTTGGCAGACTTCTTCCCTGGCCACTCGCAGGCTACGAACTGATACGTCTCCAACGTATCTATAATTTTTGATTGCTCCATGCTATATTATCTACTGTTTTGGACTATATCGGGCTTTATTTTCCAATTTTATATTACTTTTGGGACTAACCTATTAACCGGAGGCCCAGCCCAGAATTGCTGTTTTTTTGCCTATTTCAGTGTTTCGAAGAAACGGAATATCAAACGGAGTCCAAACAGAATGAAACCTTCGGGAACGGGATTTTCTCACCGAATGTGATCCAGGAGACTTGGACCCTACGCCAAGGCATCAGAGAGGCGGTCACGATGGTGGGGGACGCGCCCCCTGCCTCGTGGGCCCCTCGGAGCTCCATCGACGTACTTCTTCCTCCTCTATATACCCACGTACCCCCAAACGAACAGATACGGAGCCAAAAACCTAATTCCACCACCGCAAGTTTCCGTATCCACGAGATCCCATCTTGGGGCCTGTTCCGGAGCTCCGCCGGAGAGGGCCGTCATCACGGAGGGCTTCTACATCATCATAGCCTCTCCGATGAAGTGTGAGTAGTTTACCTCAGACCTTCGGGTCCATAGTTATTAGCTAGATGGCTTCTTCTCTCTTTTTGGATCTCAATACAAAGTTCTTCCTCTCTCTCTCGTGGAGATCTATTCGATGTAATCAGGGCCGTCTCCAGGAATTCGGGGGCCCGGTGCGAAATATAAAATAAGGTCCAAAAATTTCATGATCCGTCTAGTATTTCTTAAAACAATGTTTTTAAATTGATTAAATCTACTCAGAAAGGAAAAATTCATTGAGGCATTCTTGGAATGAAGTATGCTAGTAGTGTAACAGGAGAGTACATAATGAATAATTAGTTCTAGAATTAGAAATTAGATTACGGATAGTGCGTTAATCCTATTAGTTTCGATTAAAATAAAGTACACGCCTACTCGAGTAGCATTGCTGTACTAGTAGAGATTGCATTCGATATAGCGCCATGATAACATCAAAAGAACCAATGAGGTATCAGGAAAGAAGAAATAACCTTAAGGCATTGTTCGGTTTCTTAAAATTTGAAAGGGTTTAAGGGGATTGAGAGGGATTAAACCTCTGCAAGTAAAAATCCACCTCAATCCTCTCAAATCCTCCCCAATTCCCTTGTGACCGAACAAACCCTAATTACTTTTCCGTTCATCAGTTTTGATTCCGGGCATATGGTAACGGCTTACCTTGGAAAATATTGGGGGATGAAAAGATGAGGCTGCTGCGGTAGAAAAACAAGTGGCGACGGCTGTACACACAGCAGACTCGCGGTGAGCGACTGCCATCTATCGGCGGCTCGTCCGGTCGTCCCCTCCTCGAAGCAGGTAGGCGGCGCCTCGTGAAGTCATGAACAGGAGGACACACGCACGCTCGCGTGTAGAGAGTAGGCCCAGTAATACGTAACTAGTCTGCCTTGATTTTCTATTTGGATCTTCTTCTATGTACAAATAGGGCCGAATGGGAAATTGGTACTAGGACGACTCTGGCCCTGTTGGCTTTGACCAGGGGCATCACCGCAACGTGTGTCCGCTTCAGGCACAGGCTGCATTTTAGGATCAAGCGACCAGCCGAAAAGCCAGCCAGTCAGCGAACTAAATGGAACGCTTCATGATTTTTCTCTCTGATCGGGGCCCCTCCGATTCTGGGGACCTGTGCAGTCGCACGTCTTGCACAGCCTCCTCGACGGGCCTGGATGTAATCTTCTTTTTGCGGTGTGTTTGTTGAGACCGATGAATTGTGGGTTTATGATCAAGTCTATCTATAAATAATATTTGAATCTTCTCTGAATTCTTTTATGTATGATTGGTTATCTTTGCAAGTCTCTTCGAATTATCCGTTTGGTTTGGCCAACTAGATTGGTAGTTCTTGCCATGGGAGAAGTGCTTAGCTCTGGGTTCGATCTTGCGGCGTCCTTTCTCAGTGACAGAAGGGGCAGCAAGGCACGTATTGCATCGTTGCCATCGAGGATAACAAGATGGGGTTTATTTCATATTGCATGAATTTATCTCTCTACATCATGTCATCTTGCTTAAAGTGTTACTTTTTTTTAACATAATACTCTAGATGCATGCTGGATAGCGGTCGATGAGTGGAGTAATAGTAGTAGATGCAGAATCGTTTTGGTCTACTTGTCACAGACGTGATGCCTATATACATGATCATTCCTAGATATTCTCATAACTATGCTCAATTCTGTCAATTGCTCAATAGTAATTTGTTCACCCACCGTAGAATACTTATGCTCTTGAGAGAAGCCACTAGTGAAACCTATGGCCCCCGGGTCTATTCTCATCATATCAATCTCCATCACTTTAATCTTGCTTTGCTTTTTTACTTTGCCTTTTACTTTTCACTTTGCATCTCTATACCAAAAATACCAAAAATACTATCTATCAGATCTCACTCTCGTAAGTGACCGTGAAGGGATTGACAACCCCTAATCGCGTTGGTTGCGAGTAGCTATCGTTTTGTGCAGGTACGAGGGACTTGAGCGTGGTCTCCTACTGGATTGATACCTTGGTTCTAAAAAACTGAGGGAAATACTTACGCTACTCTGCTGCATCATCCTCTCCTCTTCAGGGAAAACCAACGCAAGCTCAAGAGGTAGCACCAACCAAGCCATCGAGGCTGATCGCGAAGGGCGGAGGGCGGATGGCGCAAAGATCGCTGCCGACGCCCCCCGAACTCTTGACGAGCAGATCCTGAGCATCAAGGCTCGCCTTTGGCCGGCTCATCGGATGCTGCGCCGACTTCAGCGTGTCGGCGCCCAGGCGATCGACGCCCTGCGGCCGGATATGCAGGCTCCGCGCACTCCCAGTTGGACTGCCGACTGGCTGGAGGTCGCGGATGGCCGTCATGAGGCCTGGAGGGCTCCTCGGCCCGGGACGGTGTGTGCCGGGCCTTGGAGTTCGTCAAGGCGTGGTATCCTGGGCTGAGTCTAGCCCAGCTAGCCACGTTCTGGCTAGAGGCTCAGGCGGAGTTGGCAGTCGTGGAAGACGCTCTCGTCAAGCGCGCGGCGTCGATCGCCGAGTACACCGACACCAGCATCTTCGTCCCAGAGCAGGCTGAAAACGGCGAAGAGGCGCCGTCAGAGTGGTTCGGGATGAATCCAGATGACGGCGAAGACTCGGCGGAGGTGATCGGCTCCAGCGGTGAGGAGGAAGGCGAGGCGGAGGAGGGAGGCGAAGAGGAGGCGCCAGAAGATGGAGCGGACGGCCAGCCTCAGCTCGACCGCGCCTCCAGCAATGAGCCGCGCCCGGCCGAGCCGGCTACCGCCGGAGGGGATCAAGCCGAGACCGACCAGCCGGCCGCCCCAACAACTGGCACTGCCGACTCCTCCGATCCTCCGAACCCGTCTGCCGCTTCCTAGGTTGCCACTTTATCTTTGTTTTTATCTGCTTAATAGGCTCGATGAACTTGTTAATTTGCACAATTCCACCCGCGGGGTGTATCTTGAACTTCTGTTTGAAGATTTGGCCAAGGGCCTTTGCTATGTAAATATTTCTCCGAGTTCTATCTCTTCTTGCTCATTGCCCTTTTGGCTTTTTCCTTTGCCACCTTCCCTTGGTTGCCGTCTTGCCAGCCGGACAGCCGCTCTATGGACTGCTACTGGGTCAAGTACTTAGCTACTTTGGGAAGACAAGTACTTAGCCGTTTAGAGTTGTTTAGCAAGTTGAGTAAAAACGGCAAGCCGGCTGCTTAAGAGTCGGCTGTAAAAGGCTGGAAAGTGGGCTTAAACTATGTGCACGCTTTGAGTCCTTAGCCATTTTTCACGTGGACACCCATTCTACCTTACTCCTGCCCACCAGACGGTCGCTCAACGAGCTGCGGCTTCTGACAGTAGACGGCTTAAGTGCCACACAATACTTGTCCGGCTGTAGGAAGCATTTCATAGTACAAGACGGCAAGTCCTCGGGCCGACTAGTCAAACCCGGTGCCAGCGGCATAACAAAGAATAACATACTCGTAGGCATAATTCTTATCATATAGATAAAAGAGGGCAGTCCCCGAGCTCTTCTCGGGGGGCCCGAAGTCTTCGTACTTTAATACAAAAGGTAGCGTGATACATACTGCATTAACTGTAAAATCTTCGGAGGAGATTTGCATTCCATGGCTGCTCCGTCTCTTTGCGGGAGTTGTCCCTCTTGCGTGCTCGGGGCTTCTGAGCGTCGATCAGGTAGTAGGAGTCGTTGCCCAACACTTTGCTGACGATGAAAGGGCCTTCCCAAGGTGCTGAGAGCTTGTGCTGGCCGGTTGTTCGCTGGATCAGCCGGAGCACAAGGTCTCCTTCTTGGAAAGATCTCGGCTTGACCTTCCGGTTGTAGTATCGACGCAGGCTTTGCTGGTAGATGCAGGACCGGGTGAGTGCCAACAGCCGGCCTTCTTCCAGCAGATCGATGCCGTCTTGACGTGCTTCTTCTGCTTCCTCCTCGGTGTACATGGTGACTCATGGGGAGTCAAACTCTATATCCGTTGGGATGACGGCTTCGGCACCATAGACGAGGAAGAAAGGTGTGAAGCCATTTGACTTGTTTGGAGTTGTGCGCAGGCTCCAGAGGACGGCTGGAAACTCGTCAAGCCAGCAGCCGGCTGAACGCTCCAGAGGCTCGACCAGTCGAGGCTTGATGCCGGATAGGATGAGGCCGTTTGCTTGCTCTACCTGGCCGTTTGATTGCGGATGGGCAACGGATGCTAAGTCCAGTCGGATGCTCTGCGTCACGTAGAAACGGGCCAAGGCACCTTTGGCAAAGTTTGTGTCGTTGTCGGTGATGATGCTGTGTGGTATGCCATACCGAATTGTGATGTCGGAGATGAAAGTCACAGCAGTCGGACCATTTAACTTCTTGATTGGTTTTGCTTCTATCCACTTGGTGAACTTGTCCATTGCGACAAGTAAGTGAGTCAGGCCACCTCGTGCCGTCTTGAATGGTCCCACCATGTCCAGGCCCCAAACAGCAAAGGGCCAGGCAATGGGAATAGTCTTGAGTGCAGAAGCCGGCTGATGCAGCTTGGAGCAGAATTTCTGGCACCCTTTGCATTTTTGGACCAAGTCCTTGGCGTCTTCTAAAGCAGTTGGCCAGAAGAAACCATGGCGGAAGGCTTTGGCGACGAGTGCTCTTGAAGCCGCGTGGTGTCCACACTCGCCTTGATGGATGTCTTTGAGAATTTCTTGGCCTTGCTCCGGCTCCACGCAACGCTGGTAGATGCCAGTGACACTGCGCCTTACAAGCTCTCTATTGACTATGGTGTAGCCTGCTGCCCGGCGTTGCACTTGCCGAGCTAGGATCTCATCAGTTGGCAGCTCTTTGCTCACCAGGAATTTGAGGATGGGCTGAGCCCATGAGGGTGCTGCGATTTCTTTGACTATTAGAACTGTGACTTGGACGAGGGCGGCTGGGCCGGGAGGCGGCGGGTTGGAGCCGCCAACCGCTTGCTGGATCGATGAAGTCCTCGGGTCGATTGGCGCAGTCCCCGGGCGGAGTTCTGAAGTCTCCGGATTGACCGCCGCAGTCCCCGGGCCGGGTTCTGAAGTCCCCGGGCCGAGTTCGACTACGGCGGTCCCCGGGCCACCTGCCAGAACTCTTGTGCCGTCTGCTGGGCCTCTAGAGTCGGATCCGACTGCTTCAGGAGGAGCCGGCACGAAGATAGAGTCTGATTCTAGCGATGGCTTGACAGACGGCTTGAGGACGCGTTGAAGAGCGATGCCGGACGATATTGCTTGACGAGTAGAGCCGATTCGTGCCAAGGCATCTGCTTGCTCGTTGTTGTTTCTTGGCACATGGAGAAACTCGCACCCCTCGAAATGTCCACTGAGTTGCTATACGAGGAAGCGGTACCTCGCCATGTTTGCATCTTTGGCGTCTCAGTCGCCGGACGACTGCTAGACCACCAAGTTGGAGTCACCATGGCACAAGATCCGGCGGATGCCGAGTTCTTTGGCAAGCCGGAGCCTGTGAATGAGTGCCTCGTATTCGGCGACGTTGTTGGAGGCGGCAAAATGGATTTGCAGCATATATTTGAGCTTGTCGCCTTTGGGAGAGGTGAGGACGATGCCGGCTCCCAAGCCAGTGAGCATCTTGGAGCCGTCAAAATGCAGCCGCCAATGGGTGGAGTCGGGCGCTGGTGGCAGGTACTGGGTCTTGGCCTAGTCGACGAGGAAGTCGGCCATCTCTTGTGACTTGATGGCGGTGCGAGGCTGGTAGTAGATGGTGTAGGGGGCCAACTCTATGGCCCATTTGGCCACTCGACCTGAAGTAGCTCGGCTTTCGATGATCTCAGCTAGTGGAGTTGTGCAGACCACAGTGATTGGGTGCTCTTGAAAGTAAGGCTCCAATTTTTTGGTGGCAAAGTGCACACCGTAGCACATCTTCTGGTAGTGGGGGTAGTTTTGCTTGGAGGTCGATAGTACTTCACTCAAATAATATACCGGTCTCTGGACTGGTAGTGCCTTGCCTTCCTCCTTACGCTCTACCACGATGACTGTGCTGACCACTCGGCTGGTGGCGGCGATGTATAGGAGCATGGGCTCCTTAGGAGTCGGAGCCGCCAGGACAGGTGAAGTAGTCAACATATTCTTGAGCTGGAGAAAAGCTTCATCCGCCTTGTCGTTCCACTCAAAAAAGGTGGTTTTCTTCATGAGTTGATACAGGGGAAGAGCCTTCTCTCCCAGCCGACTGATGAAGCGTCTAATGGATGCCAAACAGCCAGTGAACTTCTGTACGTCCAGCAGTCGGGTGGGTACTTCAATCCTCTCGATGGCCTTGATCTTCACGGGGTTGCACCCTATGCCGCCTTCGGAGACCAGGAAGCCAAGAAGCTGGCTGGCTGGTACTCCGAAGACGCATTTCTCTAGATTGAGCTTGATCTGAAACCGGCGCAGGTTCTCAAAAGTCTCCTTGAGGTCTTCCAGTAGCATTCCACGCTTCTCCGTCTTCAACGCCACATCGTCCACGTAAACGTGAGCGTTTCTGCCGAGTTGCTTGAGGAGGCACTTCTGCATGCATCGTTGAAAGGTGGCGCCGGCATTCCTCAAGCCGAACGTCATGTTCAAATAGCAAAAGGCTCCAAACGGCGTGATGAAGGCGTTCTTCAGTCTGTCGGCCGGGTTCAACTTGATCTGGTGATATCCTGAATATGCATCTAAGAAACTCAACAGCTCGCACCCGGCTGTGGAGTCTATCACTTGGTCGATCCGTGGCAAAGCGAACGGGTCCTTGGGGCATTCTTTCTTGAGGCTAGTGTAGTCAATACACATTCGCCACTGCTTGTTCTTCTTCAGCACTAGGACCGGGTTGGCTAGCCACTCTAGAAAGAACACCTCCATGATGAAGCCGACTGCTAGAAGCTAGGCTATCTCTTCTCCAACAACTCTTCTCTTCTCTTCTAACAGGCAGCGCAAGGGCTGCCTGATTGGCTTGGCATCAGATCGGACATGTAACTTGTGCTCGGCGAATTCCGTCGGAACACCTGGCATGTCTTTGGGGGACCATGCGAAGATGTCCCGATTCTCACGGAGGAAATCGATGAGATCGCCTTCCTATTTGCTGTCAAGGTTTGCACCTATGACGGTGTACCTCTCTGGGTGCTCCGGGTCCAGGGGTATCTTCTTTGTTTCTTTGGCCGGCTTGAATGAGCCCTCAGCTTCCGACTCCTTGGGATTGGGCGACATTTCCGGCTTCTTTCCTGCCATTGTCACAACTCGGTCAAGGAGCCGCTTCTTAGTTGCGATCACGAGGGACTTGGCCAGCCGACTGCTCTTAGCCGCGCAGGCGGACGACTTCCTGTAGTCGCCGGCTATGGTCAGAATCCCCTTGGAACTCAGCATCTTTATCTTGAGGTAGGCATAGTGGGGGACATCCATGAACTTGGCCAGGGCAGGCCGGCCAAGTAACGCGTGGTATGGGCTTTCAAGGTCCACCACCTCGAACGAAACTGACTCTCGGCGGAAGTGATCTTTGTCTCCGAAGAGGAGGTCTATGAGGATTTTGCCGATTGGTGAGCAGGAAAGGCCAGGAACTATGCCATGGAATATAGTCCGGTTGTTCTGAAGCTGTCTTTGCTTGATTCCTAACTTCTCCATGGTGTCCTTGTAATGGATGTTGATGCTGCTGCCGCCGCCTATCAGGAATCGGGAGAAAGGAGTAGCTCGCCTGTCCGTGGCAAAGGTGGCGTCCAAAACCAAGGCATAGGAGCCGGGATTGGGCATCACCTCTGGGTGGTCAGCTCTGGTCCAGCTGATGGGCTTCTCAGACCAATGCATGAACTCTGGTGTCTCTGATGCTACTGCATTCACTTCTTGCTGCTGCAGCCGCCTGCTGCGTCGATCATCGGCTACGCTGGTGAACACCACGTAGGCTCCTTGCTCTTCTGGGTACTCGTCTTGTATCGCGCCGACTGGCCTGACCACCGGCTACTGGGGCGGAGGAGGAGGCGGCTGCCCAGCAGGCGGCTGAGGTAAGAGGCCGTCTCCCTTGGCAATCCTGGTGAGCGAGTGGCATTTCCGAGTGGTGTGGTTGGACGGCTTCGCGCCACTATGGAATTTGTAGGGACCATCCAAAGTCTGCTCATATGAGAAAGCCAGCAACCAGTTGGGCTTGCCGCCCTTCTGACGTTTGGGCGGAGGCTGCTCTTCCGGCTGCTGGTCTTCGACTGTTGCCACCTGCCGGCTGGTGGAAGCCGGCTGTGGGGCCTTGCGCTTGTGGTCGTTCTGCTGTTGTCGCCGACTTGCGTCTCCAGCCAGGGTTCGAGGAGCCTATGGAGCCACCTTGCCGGTCGCACTAACTTGAATCTCTGCCTTCATGGAGGAGTCGGCCGTGGCATATTTGTCTGCTATGATCAGTAGCTCGTCGAGGGTCTCTGGCTCATCGTAGAGAAGCTTGTGCTTGAGGAGGGTGCCTTCTCGGCACCCGGCGGTGAAGTACTCGATAGCCTGCACCTCGTGCACGCCCTCGCAGGAGTTATGGAGCTCGGCCCAACGCGTAAGGTAGTCACGAGTTGACTCGTTGGGGCCTTGCACGCACAAGGAAAGCTGCAGAGGTTTGGGAGGCCGCTTGTACGTTTTGGTGAAGTTGCGGACGAAGGCGTTGGAGAAGTCGACCCAACTGTTGATGCTGCGGGGTTTCAAGCTGTTCAGCCATGTCCGGGCCGTGCCCTGGAGCATGAGCGGAACGTACTTCATGGCAAAACGTTTGTTGCCGTTTGCTATGTTGACGGCCGTGGAGTAGTCAACTAGCCAATCTTCCGGCTTCACGAAGCAGGTATATTTGGGCGTGTCTCTTGGGAGTGTGAACCCTTTGGGAAAGGGCTTGTCTCGAATGCGGGGGCCGAAACACGGCAGATCCAACTCGTCTTCTTCTTCTAGCGCCAGGGATCGGTGGAGAAGGTCGATCCGGTGGCGGGCATCATTCTCTGCAACTCCTTCTTGGAGGCCAAGGCGGTCGCTGAGTGTCGGGAGATCAACACGCGGCGGGGAGACTCGCCTTTCCCTGCGAGGGGGAGGAGGCGGACAGTCGTCCCGTCGTTCCACTACTCTTGGGCGGCCATCTTGGTCACGCTCTATGGTGATGCGAGTCCGACTGCGGCTGGCAGCCGGCTCCTTGTCTCTTCTTCCGCAGACGCCGCCGGTCGGCGTCCGAGAAGCCGCACCTTGTTCTTAGCGGGGAGGTAGATCGTCGTTTTGCCATTGTGGCGCATCGGTGCGGCAGCCGGCCTTGTTCTGCTCGGCGGCCGCGTCGAGGAGCCGCTGGACGCGCTCCGTCATCAGGCGACGTTCTTCGCCCTCAAAATTGTCCAGCTCGTCCGCCGCCGCCTGGGTGGCTCGAATGTTCTCCGCAGGCATGGCGTAAACGGGGCGATTCGCCCCAAACAGGTTGGCGATGGCCACGCCGCGCTGCTGGACCGTGCCAAGGCGGCTAGGCCCAACAGGAGCCGGCGTGCCGCCCACAGCACGGTCCATCTCGCACTGATAGGCTTCTGACAGGCGTCTCATACTGGCCAGCTTCTTGGCGCCTTCGACAAGCTGAAGGCGGCGTGGCTCCAGCGTCTCGGCGTCGGCGTCTTCGGGAATGGTGCGGTTAGGTCTTGCAGCGCCTCGTCGAGTGGGTCATGAGCACCTTCGCCGGAGTGATCGCCGTGACCGATGACAAGCACTTCAGTGACAGTGCTTCCGCCGCTCTCCGCGCAAGGGAGCAGCTCGTCGTAGACCACCATGTTGGTGGGGAACGCGTCGAGCGTCGTGGTGTCGGAGTCGACCAGCATCGGGTCGGTGGAGCCTACAGACTCCAGGTCCACAGCTGGCTCGCTGGTGACGTGGAGTTGATCAAGGAGGCCCGCGAGTAGGCTCTCGGGACCGCTTGTGCCCGCGTCGGAAGCGGGCTCCTCGAAGAGGCGAACCTCGCCAACAAGATCAGCGAGGCCACTGGCCGCGCAGGGCGACTTCCGCGCCATGCAGCGCGTCGGCGCAGACTCCGTCTGGGGTGCCGGGCTGGCTGCGCTCGGCAGGGAGTAAAAGGGTTCCTGTCCAGAACAGGTCTCCGGATGACGGTGCACCTCGCCCCACGGTGGGCGCCAAATGTCGGGGGTTGGGTGCGACATATGCCAAAGGATGGCTTATCATGGTGGGAGCGAGTAGAATGTCGCCTATGCCCGGAAGCGGGATGAGGCATAGACACGAACGCCGGCATACTTTACCCAGGTTCGGGGCTCTCCTAGGAGATAACACCCCTAGTCCTGCTCTGCGGGGTCTCCGCATGATCACTAAGGCAAAGTGAGTACAAAGTTGCTCCTCGAGCTGTATGCTGAAGGTAGGAGAAGGCAAGGGTAGCTCTCTCCTTCCTATATGATCTGGTCTATTTCTAATGGGTTCCAACCCTTTGCATGGGTGCCCTGGGGGGTTTATATAGGCCTACCCACCAGGGGTACAATGGTAATCCGGCTGGGCGCAGGGCCCAGCCGTCAGTCTCTTCGGCCGCCGGCTTCTCCGCTGACTGCCTGGGCCCGCCGACTGGTCCAGTACGGAGCCGACATGTCGTGTCCGCTGCTTGCGGGTCTTGCTGGCTTCTGATTACTGTAGCCGTGCCTCTATTGACGCAGGCTTGGTCATGGGGTCATGGCTACAGCCCCGCCGCCCGGCGGGTGATTACTATAGCGACACCCTGTCTCGTCTGGTTAATGGCGCGTGGGACCCATGGGAGGGGCAGGCCGACTCCCAGGGGCCGACTCCCATTGGGTCCGACTGGTGGCGCTCTTGCCGTCTTCTGGACTCTCGCTGGCTGGTGGGACCCATTGTCCTTAGGTCGTACAGACAGGCCGTCGTGGGTGTAGGACTCCGCCCACTGGTGTTGATGTCAGGGATGGCATGGCAATTGTGCCGCGCCGGACGGAGATCTCCGCGGGTACAGCTCACTATGGCCATGCCAGCCTCTGGAAAGGGGAGGGAGTGGGCTTCACTGTAGCCACTCCCCGTCCCGTCCCCCTTGATGAGGGTATGGGTGTTGTTGGTGCCGTGGGGCGACTCCTTGGGGCCGGCTTCTCTGGAAGTCGCCAGGTAGGAGTCGGCTGGTCTTGATCTCGCCTCCAGGACTCGGCCGTGAGTGGGCAGTCGGCCATTCCTACAGCCGGCTTCCAGAAGGCGGCCCTTCATCTTAGCGTCTTGAGGGGCGCAGTCAGCCACGATGCCTTGAAAGGTTCTGGGCTTCGGGTTAGCCTACCCGTGGCCCATTACTCGGACATTTACCTTAATACTTTTGTTGTAGTTGCAGATGCTTGCAATAGAGGTTAATCATAAGTGGGATGCTTGTTCAAGTAAGAACATCACCCAAGCACCGGTCCACCCACATATCAAATTATCATAGTACCGAACGCGAATCATATGAACGTGATGAAAACTAGCTTGATGATATTCCCATGTGTCCTCGGGAGCGCTTTTCCTTATATAAGAGTTTGTCCAGGCTTGTCCTTTGCTACAAAAAGGATTGGGCCACCTTGCTGCACTTTATTTACTTTTGTTACTTGTTGCTCGTTACAAATTATCCTATCAGAAAACTATCTGTTACCACTTATTTCAGTACTTGCAGAGAATACCTTGCTGAAAACCGCTTATCATTTCCTTTTGCTCCTCGTTGGGTTTGACACTCTTACTTATCGAAAGGACTACCATAGATCCCCTATACTAGTGGGTCATCAGTACCCTCTACTTGAACATGGTGCTTTATACTTATTATCCAATGATGTGTTGCCATCCTATGACGTCTGAGTAGATTTTCGTTGTCCTATCGGTAATTGGTGAATTTCTATGACTGGTTTAATTTGCTTGTGGTTATGTTGCTGTCCTTTGGTGCCCATCATATGAGAAAACGCGTGGATCACACCATAGGGTTAGTTGTATGTTGATAGGACTATCTATTGGAGGGCAAGAGTGACAGAAGCTTCAACCTAGCATAGAAATTGATGCATACGGGATTGAAGGGGGACCAATATATCTTAATGCTATGGTTGGGTTTTAGCTTAATGAACGTTAGTAGTTGCGGATGCTTGCTAATAGTTCCAATCATAAGTGCATAGAATTCCAAGTCAGGGATGACATGCTAGTAGTGGCCTCTCCCACATAAAACTTGCTATCGGTCTAGTAAGGTAGTCAATTGCTTAGGGACAATTTTGCAACTCCTACCACCACTTTTCCACACTCGCTATACTAACTTTATTGCTTCTTTATCTAAACAGCCCCTAGTTTTTATTTACGTGCTCTTTATATTCTTGCAAACCTATCCCACAACACCTACAAAGTACTTCTAGTTTCATACTTGTTCTAGGTAAAGCGAACGTCAAGCGTGCACATAGAGTTGTATCGGTGGTTGATAGAACTTGAGGGAATATTTGTACTACCTTTAGCTCCTCGTTGGGTTCGACACTCTTACTTATCGAAAGAGGCTACAATTGATCCCCTATAATTGTGGGTTATCAGTAAGCCGGCCTTTGGAGGGAATTTTTTTAACCTGGAAGCAATGCTTAGTGAACCTTGCCCAAAACATAGTCTGCCTGAATAGCTGGCGGCTCATGCCTGGAAGGATTGTTTTATCATGCGAGAATACAGAAATCACAATCACAATCATGGTAATAACAATGGACCGCGCAGTGGCTCAGGATCCAGTTCATAGGGGCCTGGCTTTCACGGCGGCGGCTCAAGCTCTGTTTTTCAAGGTCAAGGCCACTAGGGTGGTTATAACCAACAAACTGGTCAGGGCAACCAGGAGCAAGGTAATCAGTCAGGATATCAGAGTAATCGAAAGCAGCTCAATGGTGGCCAATACCACGTTTTCACCACAAGTCTTTGCAAACAAGATCAAAAGGTGCACACGCGTACAATCAACACTATTGAGCTGGCCATACCTCAGTATTTACAGTGGTCAGAATATCCAATTACATGGAGTCGTGAGGATCACTTGCCCCGACTTGAGAATCTGGGTCATCTGGCTTTAGTGGTAGCCCCTTAGGTCGGGGGTTATAAATTCACTAAGGTGCTTATGGATGGTGGCAATAGTATCAACATCTTATATTATGACACGCTTCGTCGGATGAATTTAAATGACAAGGATCTCATGCCGTCTTCTACCGTTTTCCATGGCGTGGTGCTTGGCAAGTCGGCGTGTCCTGTTGGAAAGATTGCCCTGGAAGTCGCCTTTGGTAACGACTATGACTTCGAGCAGAGACATTGTGCTTCGAGGTGGTTAAAATCAATAGCCCATATCATGCCTTGTTTGGGCGGCCGGGTGATACGTCTCCAATGTATCTATTATTTTGGATTGTTCCATGCTATTATATTATCCATGTATGATGTTTTATATGCATTTATATGCTATTTTATATGATTTTTGGGACTAACCTATTAACCTAGAGCCCAGTGCCAGTTTCCGTTTTTTCCTTGTTGTTGAATATCGCAGAAAAGGAATACCAAACGGAGTCTAATTGACGTGCCAATTTTTGATGATTTTTGATGGACCAAAAGAAGCCCCCGGCGTAAAAGAGTTGGGACAGAAGAGTCCCGGGCTGTCCACGAGGGTGGGGGGGCGCGCCCTACCCCCTGGGTGTGGGCCCCTATCTTGTGGACGCATCGGAGACCCCCTGACGTGAGACCTACGCTAAAAATTCCTACAAATACAGAAACCTCCAGAAAATAACCTAGATCGTGAGTTCCACTGGCGCAAGCCTCTGTAGCCACCAAAAACCAATCGGGGCCCTGTTCCGGCACCCTGCCGGAGGGGGGATCCCTCATCGGTGCCCATCTTCATCATCCCGGCGCTCTCCATGACGAGGAGGGATGTGACGCCTGGATAATTAAGCTATAGTAATCCTCTGCTAATGATGCCACCGCCGACGGATGCTACTACGTGGAGACCGCCGACGACCAGGAGTCGTTAGGAGGTCCCAGGCAGGAGGCCTTGCCTCTTCGATCGTCGATATTTGTGTTAGCCTTCTTAAGAAATACTTGTTTAACTTATGTCTGTACTCAGATATTGTTGCTTCCGCTGACTCTTGTGTATCGAGCTTGTATTCGAGCCCTCGAGGCCCCTGGCTTGTAATATGAAGCTTGTATTATTTTTTTTGTGTTTAGAGTTTTGTTGTGATATCTTCCCGTGAGTCCCTGATCTTGATCATACACGTTTGCGTGTATGATTAGTGTACCATCAAATCGGGGGCGTCACAAGTTGGTATCAGAGCCGACTGCCTGTAGGATCCCTGAGGGAGTCCTGGATTAGGGGGTGTCCGGATAGCCGGACTATAACCTTTGGTCGGACTCTTGGACTATGAAGATACAAGATTGAAGACTTCATCCTGTGTCCAGATGGGACTTTCCTTGGCGTGGAAAGCAAGCTTGGCGATTTGGATATGAAGATCTCCTTCCGTTGTAACCGACTCTGTGTAACCCTAGCCCTCTCCGGTGTCTATATAAACCGGAGAGTTTTAGTCCGTAGGACGAACAACAATCATACCATAGGCTAGCTTCTAGGGTTTAGTCTCTCTGATCTCGTGGTAGATCTACTCTTGTACTACCCATATCATCAATATTAATCAAGCAGGAGTAGGGTTTTACCTCCATCTAGAGGGCCCAAACCTAGGTAAAAACATCGTGTCCCTTGTCTCCTGTTACCATCTTCCTAGACGCACAGTTCAGGACCCCCTACCCGAGATCCGCCGGTTTTGACACCTACATTGGTGCTTTCATTGAGAGTTCCTCTGTGTCATCACTTTTAAGCCCGATGGCTCCTCCGATCATCAACGGCGATGCGATCCAGGGTGAGACTTTTCTCCCCGGATAGATCTTCGTATTCGGCGGCTTTGCACTACGGGCCAATTCGCTTGGCCATCTGGTGCAGATTGAAAGCTACGCCCCTGGCCATCAGGTCAGATTTGGAAGCTTGAACTACACGGCTGACATCCGCGGAGACTTGATCTTCAACGGATTCGAGCCGCAGCCAGGCGCGCCGCACTATCACGAAGGGCATGATCTAGCTCTGCCGCCAAACAGTGCCCTGGAGGCCGCACCCATGTCCGCTCTGACCCTTAGCTCGGAGCTGACTACGCGAACCGAGGACGGGTGGCTGGACCCCGCCTCGGGGGCTACAATCTCTATGGCGATCGAGCGGAACACCAGCCTTGTCCTTTGCGAGGCTCGCGACTCCAAGGTGCCGGACTCCTCTCCGGACTCCGAGCCCTCCGCGCCCTTGCAAATCGAATCTGATTGGGTGCCGGTCATGGAGTTCACCGCCATGGACATCTTTCAGCACTCACCCTTCGGCGACATTCTAAATTCACTAAAGTCTCTCTCTTTGTCAGGAGAGTCCTGGCCGGACTATGACCGACAGGATTGGGATGCGGATGACGAAGAAATTCGACGCCCACCCACCACCCACTTCGTAGCCACAGTCGACGATTTAACCGACATGCTGGACTTTGACTCCAAAGACATCGACGGTATGGACGACGATGTAGGAGACGAACAGGAACCAGCGCCTATAGGGCACTGGACAACCACCTCATCTCACGATGTATACATGGTAGATACACCTAAAGGTAGCGACAACGAGGAACAAAGGGACGCAACGAGGGATCGTTCGCTCGAAAAGCAGTCAAAGCAGCGGCGTAAGCGCCGCTCCAAGCCCCGCCTTGACAGAGATAGCAGCCATACGGACACAGCCACAGGGCAGGACGAACCGGCAGACGACGAACATGCCATCGAGTACTCGTCCGAACAGGGCAACTTGCACAAACAAACCGAACAACCCGTCCCCGGCGAAGATAATACCCCGGATGACCTCACGCCGGACAAGTTCCTGGAGCAGAAGAACCTCCACAAAAGGCTCGTCGCTACCGCGCGTAGCATGAAAAAGCAAAAGCAGAAGCTCAAAACTGCGGAAGATGCACTCAGAATCAGATGGAGCAAACTACTCAACACCGCAGACAAATACGGCGATAGTCGCCACACAAAGAGCTACCCGAAGCAAAAGCTATTGTCCGAATTTGATGAGGAGGCCCTAGAGCCCCCAAAATCAAAAAATAAAGATGCCACCCGGTCGGATAGACGACCCCATGTCCAACATAGACCGGCATATAGCGCCACACACAAACCAACACGTGATCCACTCAAGGATTCGCATCAAAAGGATGGCCCAGCCAGGTCTCTGTACGGGCCAAGAAAGCAAGCTCTAGTAAGCAATGCAACGCAACGAATATCCGAACAATACGGCACACCCAAATACAGGGGTGCTGCACACCCCCTCTGTTTCACCGATGAGGTGCTGAACCATGAATTTCCAGCGGGATTTAAGCCCGTAAACGTAGAGGCGTATGACGGAACAACAGACCCTGGAGTCTGGATTAAGGATTATATCCTCCACATGCACATGGCCAGAGGAGACGACCTCCACGCCATAAAATACTCACCCCACAAGCTCAAAGGGCCGGCCCGGCATTGGCTTAAAGGCTTTCCCGAAAACACCATTGGAAGTTGGGAGGAGCTCGAGGAGGCTTTTCGGGCAAATTTTCAAGGAACCTATGTCCGACCTCCGGATGCAGATGATTTAAGTCATATAACTCAACAGCCAGGAGAGTCAGCCCGAAAACTCTGGAACAGATTTCTTACTAAAAAGAACCAGATAGTCGACTGTCCGGACGCTGAAGCCTTAGCAGCTTTCAAACACAGCGTCCGAGACGAATGGCTTGCCAGACACCTTGGCCAAGAAAAGCCAAGAACAATGGCCGCATTAACAAGCCTCATGACCCGCTTTTGAACGGGAGAGGACAGCTGGTTGTCAAGATGCAGCACCAGCGACCCAAGTACATCCGAAGTCAGGGATGGAAACGGGAAACCACGGCGCAGCAAGGAACAACGCCGGAATAAGGAAAGCAGCTCGAAGAGCACGGCAGTCAACGCCGGATTCAAAAGCTCTCGGCAGAATCCAAAAAAGCTGCCCCTCAAGGATAACAGGGATGAGCTATCCAACCTAAACAAAATCTTGGATAAGATATGTCAAATCCACAGCACCCCTGGGAAGCCTGCGAACCATACCCACAGAGAATGTTGGGTCTTCAAGCAATCCGGCCAACTCAATGCCGAACACAAGGGGCTCGACACCAAGTGAGGATGTTGACGAACCCCACAAGCAGAGCACCGGGAAACAAAAGAATTTCCCACACTATGTCAAAACAGTAAACTTACTTCATGTGACAAAAGGGAAAAATAGAGTGGCGCCTATACGGCCTACTCCAAAGGAGCCTCGCCACTGGTCGTTAAAACCGACTACCTTCGACCATCAGGATTACTCTAGAAGTATCCGGAACGCAGGTTGGACTGCCTTAGTGTTAAATGCAATAACCGACGGACTCCACTTTACACAAGTCCTGATGGACGGCGGCAGTAGCCTAAACATGCTATATCAGGACACAGTCCGCAAAATGGGGTTGGACCCAACAAAAATCTGCCATAGCAACACTTCCTTTCAGGGAGTAACGCCAGGCCTGGATACCCATTACACGGGTTCTATCCCGCTAGAAGTTATGTTCGGCTCTACCGATAACTTCCGCCGCGAAAAGCTAACCTTCCACATCGCCCCATTTTCAAGTAGCTATCAAGCACTACTGGGGCGCGTGGCTTTTGCCCGCTTTAACGTGATACCGCATTATGCATCTCTTACGCTTAAGATGCCCGGTCCACGAGGCATCATCTCACTAAAGGGAAACATCGAGTGTCCCTCGCGCGTGGAGCAATATGCGGCTGCCTTGACAGCCACACATTAAAACAGCATCTAATAGGTCATTAAGACCACGGACACGGCTAGGCGAGTCCGGAGCAAACATATAATTGGTAAAGGTTCAGTAGCCATACACCCTATACAAGGGGCTCCGTATATGTAAAATAAGCGTCAATAAGGCTTAGTTTTACCAGTCTTGAATTCTACTTTGTTTATCTAGTATAGCATACATTCCGCACTACTATTCCTTTTTATCTCAGCTAAGTTCCTCTCTTTTACATATGAACACCATGCTACGCCCGTCCAGGACACGGCACAACGGAGACACAGGCGCAGACGTGCAGCAGGGACCCGTCTCCAGGATTCTTTTTAGATTAAGACCCTGCGTAAACCTTTTTTTACTGTCTCTTGTTGATACACATCCCCCGGACTACTAGTATAGCCGAGGAGGAGGCTAGCGTCTAGTCATGTGGCCACGTCAGAATTCTGCACGTACCTAGACACCAGGGGCTTATTATCAAGGGCACTGCTTAGCCCGTTTTTCATAAAGACCGAATACCTAAGGGAGTGTTCGGCGTCGCGAGTTTGGCCTTATATGCATCAGCTCCGAATCATGTCTTTGGTCAAATGTTGGGTTTGCCCGGCTCCTGTGTTTTGCTGCCTTACGTTCTGCTCTATCGGCTAAGGCGGCACCAGGAGAACTACTGCGATTGTGCCCCAGTTCAGCCAGGCGAGCACCTCAGTAGAGAAAGCGGAAAACTGACTATCATGATATAGTGCGAGACAGGTCAACCACTCGATGACCCGTCGGAATCTTTAGGATTCCTCCGTATTAACAAAGGGCCGTTTCCCGGCCAGGCACACACGCGCCCCGAATTCGGGTGAGCGCGGTGCCCCCAGGGGCTATATAGTAGCCGCACTGTCAAACTCCTATGGCTAAGTGAAAGTGATAAAGCATTATAGTCCGGTTGCCTAGTTCGCTGCGCTACCACCTCCCTAATGGGACCAAGACGTTGGATCAAGTGTGAAAAATACGCCTTCTGCGAACACCCCCACATTATATGCATGGGGGCTGAAGCCAAAGACTGCCATCTTTCAGGTTATATACACATATACATTAACGGCCGCACAGGAGGTATTTTAATTCTTGAAGGCACAAGTATAAAACGCTATTACATTCCATCAAAATATTGTTTTATAATAATACATGTCATTCGAACATAGTATCCTTCGAGCACTGCGTCTCTATTAAACGAGCGCCTTGCAGAACTTCCTGAAAATAGTGCTCGGCAGGTACTCGGCTTCCGTCCGAGTCTTGGGATGCAACAGTGACGGCCTCCATCTCCGCCCAGTATGTCTTAACACGGGCAAGGGCCATCCGCGCACCCTCTATGCATGCTGACCTCTTCATGGTATTGATACGCGGCACTGCACCAAGCAACTGCTGCACCAAGCTAAAATAACTGTTCGGCTTTGGCCTTCCCGGCCACAGATGATCTACGACATCCTTCATGGCGAGTCCGGACAACCTATTCAGTTCGGCCCATTCGGCCAAACGATCGGTCACTGGAAGTGGACGCTCCGGATTGTTGAACTGTGACCAGAAGAGCTTTTCCACTTCGCTATCCTTCTGATCTCGGAAATGTTCACCCGCATCAGCGGCACTCGCGGCCAAATCCAGATAGTCGTCCGCCGAACTCCACATCCGGTCCAATGGAGCATACTTAGGATCTCCGAACTTCCTCCGCAGCATAAAGGGCTTTCCAGCCGCGATATCTCCGTCCTGACGTAGCTCCTCCTTCATCGCTCTCATCGTAGAACAAGCATCCTTGGCGCCGTACGGGCCTTTTCTAGGTCGGTCCGCTCCACCTGATCTTCTCTCTCAAGAAGCTTGCAGCGGTCAGCAGCGGTCTTTAACTGTGTAGCCATCTCGGCCAATTCCTTTTTACTTTGGCAATGAGCAACCTGTTCGGCTTTCAGCTCTTCAACCGCCTTTAAGGCAGCCGCATCGCTTTTTCTGGCTTGCTCCTTGGCTCGGGCAAGCTCTGCCCGAAGGTCCTCCACAGCGGTAGCCCCATCTGCATCAAGTGCGATACGGTAAGATACTGGCGTCAAGATCCTCTTACTAGGCATCTCCGGAGAGATTACATACCTTGTGCCTCGTCGAACCGCTTGTTAACAAGCGCGATGTCGGAATCTGCCACGTCAAGTTGCCGCTTTAGTTCGGCAAATTCATCAGTCCGGCTAGCCACCGGACACTTCGCCACCTACACAGGAAAGGCGACATATTACACCTGGGATTACAATCCTCTCTGCGCCATCACTTTTGACAACACACAAAGTCTCAGGGGCTACTATCTACACAGGGTGCATATTATATATGTGGAACTGTCAAAAGGTACATCATTTCGCATACCTCAAAACCCGTCAGTAAACTTCTGACGGCCTCATGCAACCCGCTCTCTGCGGTTGAAATCCTTTCAATCACCGTACCCATCAGCGTACGGTGCTCTTCTGAGATAGATGCTCGCCCGAGCAGATCCCTCAGCACCCCGACCGTGCACCGGACGGTGCCGGACTCGTCCGATGGCCTTTTTCAAAGGCCGGATGCGGAGGGCTTTGGGGGGCCATATGACTGCCTTCCGGCCCTGCCGGATTCAGAGAAACCCTCCGTGACGACACCTCAGGGCCGCCCGCCTCGTGAGGCGGTACGGCAAGGGGAGGCGTTCCGCTCTCCATCATCTCCGGAAGAAGATCCCCCGAAGATGAGCTCTGCTGAGAAGGGCTGAGATCCGAACTACAAGGTAAAATTTCAGTTATTTTTCTCAAGAATAAAACAGGGGTGTCTCTCATTTGAAACTCCCCTCTCTACTTACGGCTCGGTGGAGGGCTGATCCCCTTGGGGGCACAGTACGGCCGTGGTATCCCCCGGCGCAGGACCCTCTGGCGAAGATTTCTTCCCCCGCTTTGAGACCATGGTCTCCGGGTCTTCAGAGGCGGTCATTTTCTTCCCCTGGATAGAGGAATTTTTGATTCCTCCTTTCCCAACAGACTCCTTCGAGGAGGCGGTAGCCCCCTTGTCCCCCTCCTTGTTCTCTTCCAAAGGCATGATCTCCAGCATCCTGGTCAACACGGGATCCGGCGAGGTCTCAGGAAGAGCCGGACACCTGATTAACTTCGCTTTCGCTACCCATTCCTGTTTCAAAGACAACTCTCTTAAGGGTGATGTTGTGATGAAGGAACGGATGGTGTGTCCGGAAAAGGGGCTACTTACTTGAGTATCTGGACGATTGCAGCTTAGTCCTGCGTCCTCCGTAGAATCCGGACACATTGCTTGTGGTCCGAAGAACAATTTGTACATCTCCACTGGCGTCATGCCAAGAAAGTGTTGGAGAGCTCGCGGTCCCTCCGGGTTGAACTCCCATAGACGGAGAGGGCGACGTTTGCAAGGCAGGACTCGGCGAATTAACATAACCTGCGTCACCACGACCAGACTGATATCTCTTTCTAGGAGATCTCGAATGCAGCCTTGCAACAGGGGCACGTCTTTTGCCGGCCCCCATTCCAAACCCTTGTTGACCCATGACGCTAGTCGGGGCGGGGGACCCGAGCGGAAAGCAGGCGGCGCCACCCACTTGGTGCCCCTGGGAGCGGTGATATAAAACCACTCTTGTTGCCATAAGTTGAACTCCTCCTGAAGAGAGCCCTCGGGCCATGGAGTGTCAGCATTCTTGCTTATAATAGCGCCTCCACACTCCGCGTGTTGTCCTTCGATCATCTTCGGCTCCAATTTAAAGGTCTTAAGCCACAATCCAAAGTGAGGAGTAATGCGGAGGAAGGCTTCGCACACGACAATAAACGATGAGATATGGAGGATGGACTCCGAAGCTAAGTCGTGAAATTCCAGCCTATAATAAAACATGAGCCCCCTCATGAAGGGATCCGTCGTGAAGCCGAGCCCTCGGAGGAAGTGAGACACGAATACCACACTCTCACCAGGCTCGGGAGTAGGAACAACCTGCCCTTGAGCAGGCAGCCTATGCGAGATTTCGCCGGTCAAGAACCTGGCTTCTCTCAGCTTTACCACATCCTCCTCCGTAATGGAGGAAGGCGTCCATCGGCCTCGATGGTCGAATCCGGACATCGCCGAAGGTCCGAAGCGCCTGAAATTTAGGGCTTTGGGAGTTGGAACTCGAGGAGAAGGGTGAAATTGATTGAGAAAGGAGTAAGGACTTGGTCTCTTTATAAGAGGTTGAATACCGAGAGCCCTCCCCGTGACCATTTGAGACTCGCCTTAATCGAGGAAACATACGAACGGGCACGATCGGGTTACCCACGTCTGTATTGATGAGAATCCCATAAATTAAGGGGACACGATCTCTGCTTCGACAAGACGTGCCAAGGAAACCGCCTCGCAAAACGCGTTGAGGTGGGACAGTAAAACGATTCGGATAAGGACTTGGCCGTGGTGTGATGTCACACTACGGAGTACATCAGCAGATTAGATTTGTGTAAATATTATTCTCTCTATGGCAATATGTGGAACTTATTTTGCAGAGCCGGACACTATCCTTGTGTTCAAAATCTTCTATGAAGTATTCGTTGGAGGAACCCACCTTGCAATGCCGAAAACAATTTGCGCGCCGGACTCGTCGTCATTGAAGCCTGGTTCAGGGGCTACTGAGGGAGTCCTGGATTAGGCGGTGTCCGGATAGCCGGACTATAACCTTTGGTCGGACTCTTAGACTATGAAGATACAAGATTTAAGACTTCGTCCCGTGTACGGATGGGACTTTCCTTGGCGTGGAAGGCAAGCCTGGGATTTGGATATGAAGATCTCCTTCTGTTGTAACCGACTCTGTGTAACCCTAGCCATCTCCGGTGTCTATATAAACGGGAGAGTTTTAGTCCGTAGGACGAACAACAATCATACCATAGGCTAGCTTCTAGGGTTTAGCCTCTCTGATCTCGTGGTAGATCTACTCTTGTACTACCCATATCATCAATATTAATCCAACAGGAGTAGGGTTTTACCTCCATCGAGAGGGCCCGAACCTGGGTAAAAACATCATGTCCCTTGTCTCCTGTTACCATCCGCCTAGACGCATAGTTCGGGACCCCCTACCCAAGATCCGCCAGTTTTAACACCGACAATCCCCCTTTCCAACTCCTTGGCCGAAGTTGAGTCTAGTCTTTGAAAAACTGATTTGCTAACATGGCTGTGCGGATTACGGGCCCACGTTCCATTGGGTGGTATTAGGATCTTTTATTCCTCGTCTATAATCTGGGACTCTGATCTTTCTTCTATTCAAGTTAAATGAATTTGCTAAATCTAACATTAGGATTTCATGATCACATCCATCCGGAGGTTTGTGTTAGCCCTTTTTCGAAGTGAGGGCCAAGTTCTACTTCACAATGTTCACTGACCGCAGGATCCTTTCATCGAGGGCACCCTGCGTTGTCACTTGCAAATCCCTCGCTCCAATGGTTTTCTCCGACGTTGATGTAGCCTTTGCTATGTCCTGTTGTGATATCCCTCCATCGCATGCATGCGTGACGCCTAGTATGTCTTTGATGTTTCTCTTATCCGAACCCTTACGAACAGCATGTAATTGGCTCCGTATATGTATCAGTATGTCTCCAATGACAACTGCTTAGTACATACTGTGCCTTTGCTCATTGTTCAGGATACATCATGATTAACTCCTTACACTTGCTCCACCCCTTTGCTAAACTACCCCCTGTTGCATTTAAGCACGATGGTTAGACCCGCTAGTTATGGTCATGACTGCCTGAATACATGGCCGAAATGAAACAACAGTTTGATGCTGAATCGCCAGTTCATAAAAAGGAGTCGTGGCTCAGTTTCTACATCCCAATATGAATCAGCAACCCATCCCAGTGACTCTACAAGACTTTGTGCGTCTCAACCCTGTCATCTACCGCAGCTCAACTCAGCCACTTGATGCTGATGAGTGGCTCCGTGACATCACTTTCAAGTTAGAGTCTACTGATGTAGCCCCTGCCAACTATGTCTCCTTCGTGTCATACTACCTGAAGGGTCCCGTTGCTCAATGGTGGGTGTGGGTGTCAAAACCGGCGGATCTCGGGTAGGGGGTCCCGACCTGTGCGTCTAGGCGGATGGTAACAGGAGACAAGGGACACAATGTTTTACCCAGGTTCGGGCCCTCTTGATGGAGGTAAAACCCTACGTCCTGCTTGATTAATATTGATGATATGGGTAGTACAAGAGTAGATCTACCATGAGATCAAGGAGGCTAAACCCTAGAAGCTAGCCTATGGTATGATTGTTGTATGTTGGGGTTGTCCTACGGACTAAAACCCTCCAGTTTGTATAGACACCGGAGAGGGTTAGGGTTACAGAAAGTCGGTTACAATGGTAGGAGTTCTGAATATCCGCATCGCCAAGCTTGCCTTCCACGCCAAGGAAAGTCCCATCCGGACACGGGACGAAGTCTTCAATCTTGTATCTTCATAGTCCAGGAGTCCGGCTGAAGGTATAGTCCGGCTACTCGGACACCCCCTAATCTAGGACTCCCTCAGTAGCCCCTGAACCAGGCTTCAATGATGACGAGTCCGGCGCGCAGATTGCTTCGGCATTGCAAGGCGGGTTCCTCCTCCAAGTTCTTCATAAAAGTTCGTAAACACTAAGGGTAGTGTCCGGCTCTGCAAAATAAGTTTCCACATATTGCCATAGAGAGAATAATATTAACACAAATCTAATCTGCTGACGTATTCCGTAGCGTGACATCACACTACGGCCAAGCCTTTATTCGAACCGTTTTTACTTCCCCACCTCATCGCATTTTGCGAGGCGGTTTCCTTGGCACGTCTTGTCAAAGCAGAGATCGTGTCCCCCATTTACGGGATTCTCATCAATACGGACGTGGGTAACCCAACCGCGCCATTTATCACGGCGCTTGGGAGATAAGCGATTTTTACCAGGCTGGTGGGGACGCATAGCCGCATCCGCCCATATAAGGGGATAAGGATCCACCTTTTTACCTACGCCTTCTTCCTCCTCTGCCTATCCATCCCCTGTGCACCCGAACTCCAGCACCCAAGTCTGCACTTCCCACCTCAACCTTCTCCAGCCATGTCCGGAGTGGGAGGCAAGTGGATGGTCTCCTCCGTCACGGAGGGCCATATCAAAAAACTGAGGAAGGCCGGATACTTGACTAACGACATCGCGCACCGGCTTCCCGAAAAGGGCAGCTCCTCCCCACCCCAAGGCCCCATGAGAGGGTTTTGTTCCTTCCCCACTTCCTCCGCGGACTGGGTTTTCCTCTCCACCCATTCGTCCGGGGGCTCATGTTCTACTATGGCCTGGATTTCCATGATCTGGCCCCGAACTTCGTCCTTAACATATCGGCGTTTATCGTCGTGTGCGAAGCCTTCCTCCGCATCCGCCCCCATTTCGGCCTTTGGCTCAAGACCTTCAACGTCAAGCCGAAGGTGGTGCGCGGCAACCAGACAGAGTGTGGAGGCGCCATGGCAGGCAAGATAGCCAATGTCCTATGGCTTGAGGGCTCCTGTGTGGAGACCCTAAAGGGGTGGCAATCGGGGTGGTTTTACATCACTGAACCGCGCGACCTTGAATGGGTCGCAGCCCCCGAGTTCCGGTCCAGACCCCCTACGCGGCTCACGTCCTGGAAAAAGACGGGTTTGTCGTGGGGCAACGAGGGAGAGGTGACCGGATTGCAAACATGCATCCAGTCGCTGGTGAACAAGCAGCTCAAGCTTGTCAATGTAGTCCAGGTTATGCTCGTCCGCCGGATCCTCCCATGTCAACAACGGGCCTTCAACCTGTGGGAGTTCGACCCGGCGCAACACTGAACTTTGAGTAGGCTCTTTGACACGACGTACGAAGATGCCTGGAAGGTGCTATTCAAGGGCGACGAGGCTCCCGCATCCGCTTCCGAGGATCGCAGATTCAGCACGCAGCATCAAGCTACTGCTGTGAGTTATCTTTACCTTTTACAGGACATTTGTTTCTCATAGTTTGACTCTATGCGGGATCTAAACTCCCTTTCCTTTGACAGGAGTGGCAGGCGAAGTCCGGATAGGTCAACTGTCCGGCTCCTTTGCCCGAAGACCCAGCAGATGCTCGTTTATCGAAGCTGCCGGCTCCGGCACCTTATGTGGTGCTGGAGAACAAGGCCACGGGGACTCGCAAGAGTTCCCGGCGTATGATGGTTCAGACTCATCGTCCGATGACTCCGAGACGCCCTCCTCCCGTGAAGACGAGGAGAAGGAAGAAGAAACCTCTCCCCCTCCAGCGGGGGGAGGAAAGAAGAGGAACGCCGCGCCAACAGGGGAGGCCGAAGGGTCCAAGAAGGGGAAGACCCTTCCTCCGGACTACTCCACCTACGCCGACGAGGGCGAAGAGGAGTGGCCGCAAAGGGCCAGGCGCCCGGCGGGATCGTAAGTATTCGGATACCAGAGTAACTCATAGCATTCCCTTGTTGCACAACTTTTCCTTATGCCAAATGTAACTATGCAGCCTGCCCAAAGCTGGGCTCGACGAGTCGTCGAGCGGCTCCCTGGATTCGTCGGACGTGAATTCAGTTCCGCCCGCTGCCTCCCCCCGCACTGCGGACGACGCCGAAGTGGCGTCGCAACAAGTTCCGGGCCAAGAGGAGGTGGTCCTGGAGGAGCCGCGAGGCGACCTCCCGGACTCCGGGAGTAAAGTGGACAAGACCCCCCCAGGGCTCCAAGTCCGACTTTGCACCGGACACCACGCCGAAATCCTCAACGATTCCGGACTATGGCAGGCGACCTCCTTCTAAGAGGAGCAAGCCTACTAAGCCGGCAGCCTCCGCCCAACCGGAGGCGCCGGACAATCTACTGGAGGTGCTTAAGGGCGCCTCCATCGACGAGGAGCATCGTACTATCATGAGTACGGTGCTCCAGAAGGTTCAGTCCGCCAAGAGCAGACTGACTGAAGCTTGTGCTAGCCTTTTAACAGGCTTCTAGGTAAGTAATAATATGTAAAAATATTACCACATAGACAGTAGCCCCTGATACTCTGTTTGGCGTTCGGAAAGAAAATCCGAATAGAGGATCTAATAAACTTCGCAGGAGTCTAACAAAAAAGAGTCAATATGCGTGTGCAGGCTTCGCTGCTTGCGACCGCCGCACTGACTGCGGAGGTAGGCACCCTGAAGCAGGGTCTCGAGCGGTCCGAGCGAGAGCTCGGCCTGGCCAAGCGGCAGCTCGAGGAGAAAGAATGTAAGAGGTACCTTATAGAAATATATAAAAAGATGCAATTGCAAAAAATGACAGGATTATGCTACTTATTACAAGGGCCACAACTGAGGTGGCGACCCTCAAGCAGGCGTTGTCCGAGGCTGAGAAGAGAGCGGCCTCAGAGTGCACCGAGCGGGAGAAATTTGAGGCGCAGGTCGGTGAGGCGCAGCAAGAGCTTCAGGCTCTCATGAAAAAACATGAGAGTTTGGAGCTTGACTCGTAGACGCGAGCGTCCGAGCTCGCCGCGGCCATTGAGACTACCAAGTCTGCCAAGGCCGAATCCCAGAAGGCCCTCCAGGAATTGGATGCGGTGAAAAAGATAGAGGCGGGTAAGGCATTCTTTATGCAAAGCAAACACACAAAAGTAAGCTACTTGTTACTTACCCGAATCTGGAGCTCTCCAAGGGCGTTCGCAGATCTTCCCCGTAGCGTATCTGATGCCGCCGCATTCTACCGAGCTGAGGAGGGCAGTTCGACGGAGAAGGTGTTCTGGTCTCAGTATACTGAGGCCGAACACCCTGTGCCCTTGAGTGACCAGCTGAAGCAGCTGGTCAAGCTCCACAAGGCGGCCAAACAGGCCATGAAGGGCCTCATAGTTCGGCTGTGTCCTGGAGAGGCCCTGCCAGGGAGCTACTTCGGATTGGTGCGGCGGCTGGTGGAGTCATGTCCAAGGCTCGAGGTAATCAAGCGCTCTGTCTGCATCGAAGGTGCCCGGAGGGCCCTTTCCCGCGCTAAGGTGCACTAGGGCAAGCTGGACGGTGAGAAGCTTGTGAAGGACGGGCCACCGCCGGGGAAATAGCATCGCAAACCCGAGAACTATTATAAGGATGTTCTGAAGGGTGCCGCCTTATGGCGGATGAATGTACCAAGGATGTAATTTTTCAATGAACTCGCTCGTGTTGTCCTGTGCGCTGAAAACTTGTTCATATGCGCTAAGCAATGCTTTTTGAATTTAAAATATTACTTTCTGTGCAGCCGTTTAACAAAAATTGAGAGATGGCTAGTTGTCGGCTTCTGCCCCCATGCCACTAGTGCTGGGGTGTTCGGGGTAAACCTGAGCGCTCTTTCTCCCATGTTTGGGTCCTTCGAGGGAGGCGCTCACCACAACGAACAAGGCAATCGGACTATAATGCTTGAACACTCTCACTTAGCCATAGAACTCTATAATTTTAAATTTCGACGAAGCCCCTAGTATTCGGAAGACCAAGTTTGGGGCGCTATCCACGCCTTGGCCGGACAAAGCCGGCTCCTCGCTCTAAGCGGCATAAGTCTTTAAGGACTCGAAAAACCTCTCGAACAGCGACCGGTCTCTGGCTTCATCATGATAGTCAGTTTTAGCTTTCTCTACTGAGGTGCTCAGCCCAGCTCAACTGGGGCACAATCGCAGTAGTTCTCCTAGTGCTACCTTAGCCGATATAGCGGAACGTAAGGTACCAAAACATAGGAGCCGGGCAAACCCAACTATTGACCCAAGACATGATTCGGAGCCGATGCATATAATGCTATAAGTTCGGGGTGCCGCACTTGTGAAAGTGTTCGGACTTCTCACACCATATTGGGGGGTACTGAAGCCCCTTGCGTATTTGCCGTACCACAGTGTACGGGTGCAACATGTCATTAATGAACATATATTTGTAAAAAAAGGAAATGCAAAAAATAGATAAAGACTATGCATTGTTTAAAAAGGTTGCGACCAAAGCAGAACGATACAAATAGCGCGATAAGCGAAAAGTTGGACTATTTAACATGTCCGATCCAGGGGCAGGCCACGGAATTGTATGCAAAACAGGTATACTGCTCGTGATAGAGACCACCTAGGAGTTCCATAATGCGGCATGGCTTGTCTGCTTTCCTGGTTCTTGCATCGTTTGTGCGGCAGTTGAATTGCCGAACAGGTCGTCCGAAGTATGGAGTCCTGAAAGTAAGAGAAAATTAAAAAAAGGATTCGGCAGCCCCTAGTATGGTTTAAGCCGTGTTTTGGGTGTGCCGTGGTGGTGCCCCTTCCCCATCGCCCATGGTATTTTGAGAGCATAGTTATGTACGCGAAGCGCTAGTTTTGCTATTTCACGAGGGCTAGGGTTGGGGCCACATTGCTACGCCGGCTCAGAACGTGCCAGTCGGTCTTGTTGTAGGTTACTCCGGGCGCGCTTGACAGTGTTCGGCCTTTTGACGGCCGGACTGGAGAATTGCCTAGAGAGGCTGCTTTGTACTTCTGCTGCGAACGCTGCCATGTGCTCCTCCTTTCGGAGGGAGCGTTCGGTGTTTCCATTGATCGTGATTACTCCTCGAGGGCCTGGCATCTTGAGCTTGAGGTATGCGTAATGCGGTACTGCATTGAACTTTGCGAATGCGGTTCGCCCGAGCAGTGCGTGATAGCCACTGCGGAATGGGACTATGTCGAAGATTAACTCCTCGCTTCAGAAGTTATCCGGAGATCCGAAGACCACTTCAAGTGTGACTGAACCTGTACAGTTGGCCTCTATGCCTGGTATGACGCCTTTAAAGGTCGTTTTGGTGGGCTTAATCCTTGAGGGATCTATGCCCATTTTTTGCACTGCATCCTGGTAAAGCAGGTTCAGGCTGCTGTCGCCGTCCATAAGGACTATTGTGAGATGAAATCCGTCAATAATTAGGTCTAGAACCAATGCGGCGAACCCGCCATGACGGATGCTAGTGGGGTGGTCCCTTCGATCAAAAGTGATCGGGCAGGAGGACCATGGGTTGAACTTTGGGGCGACTGGCTCCAGCGCGTATACGTCCCGTAATGCACGCTTCCGCTCCCTTTTGGGGATGTGGGTTGCGTATATCATGTTCACCGTCCGCACTTGTGGGGGAAAACCCTTCTGTCCACTGTTGTTCGGCGGCCTGGGCTTCTCCTTGTCGTCGCTACGCAGCCCCTTGTCTCTATTTTCGGCATTTAACTTGCCTGCCTGCTTGAACACCCAACAATCCCTGTTGGTGTGATTGGCTGGCTTTTCGGGGGTGGCATGTATCTGGCACAAGCGGTCGAGTATTCGATCCAAACTGGACGGTCCCTGAGTATTTCTTTTGAATGGCTTTTTCCGTTGACCGGATTTGTAGCCTCGGAATCCGGCATTGACTGCCGTATCCTCGTTGTTGTCACTGTTAACACGGCGTTTTTGCTTGTTCCGGCGCGACCTGCCACTTTTGTCCTTGGTATCCGAATTACCAAGGTTCTTGGTTAAGTTGTTGCTGTGAGCTAGCCAGCTATCTTCTCCCGCGCAAAAGCGGGTCATGAGTGTCGTGAGGGCTGCCATAGATTTCGGCTTTTCCTGTCCAAGGTGCCGGGCAAGCCACTCGTCGCGGATATTATGCTTGAAGGCTGCTAGGGCCTCTGCGTCCGGACAGTAGACTATTTGGTTTTTCTTTGTTAGGAACCATGTCCAGAATTGCCTGGCCGATTCCACTAGCTGCTGAATTATGTGGCTTAGGTCATCGGCGTCCGGTGGTCGCACATAGGTGCCTTGAAAATTGTCGAGGAATGCGGCTTCCAGGTCTTCCCAAGAACCGATTGAATCTGCCAGCAAGCTATTAAGCCAATGCCGGACTGGTCCCTTAAGTTTGAGTGGGAGGTATTTGATGGCGTGTAGATCATCGCTGCGGGCCATGTGGATATGAAGGAGATAATCCTCGATCCATACCGCAGGATCTGTTGTGCCATCGTATGATTCGATGTTCACGGGTTTGAAAGCCTCAGGGATTTTATGATCCATTACTTCATCTGTGAAGCATAGTGGGTGTGCGGCGCCTCTGTATTGGGCTATGTCACGACGCAGCTCCAATGAGCGTTGTCTACTGTATTCGGCCCGGCCGGATATATTATGTCCGGAGTGACGATCCCCGTCACGTGTCGTAGGGCGCCCACGCGATCCGTAGATCGATCTTGTTTGTCTTGCCTTGTCCTCCAGTATCTCTCGCAGGTCTGGCGCGTTTTCCCATGCCTTAGCATGTTTCGAGCGGCGCCGGGGCACGGTTTGAGTGGAGGGCCGAGAGGCCTCTCTGTCACGGCCATGAGGTGGCCGGTCGGCCATGTCATGCGCTAGTGATGTAGGTGCTTCTTCCTCTAATCGGGGGAGCAGCCTGCGCTTTGGGTAACTCTTGGAGGGGCGTTCGAGTTCATACTCTTCGGCCGCAAGGACTTCAGTCCATCTGTCAGCTAGCAAATCTTGATCAGCTCTAAGCTGTTGCCTGCGTTTAAAACGCTCTTGTTCGGCGGGATCCGCTGGCACGACGAATTCGTCGTCGTCAAGGCTTGCCTCGTCTTCGGAGGGAGGCATATAATTATCATCCTCAACCTCTCTGTCTGCCGCTCTCTCGTGAGGGCTGGCTTCTCCATCCTCCTGTGCCGCATCTTGCTGGAGGGGGTGTTCTTCGGCGCTATCCGGAGTAGTATTATCTCCCGTGCCGGAATCACCGTTTTTGCTTTGGCGGGATTTAGAGCGGCGCCGCTGACGCCGGCGCTTGGTCTGTTTCTTGGATGCGTCATCCTCCGCTGTTCCATCGCCATCTCCATCTTTTGGAGTGTCCACCATATATATGTCGTATGACGAGGTGGCCTTCCAGTGCCCTACAGGTGCTGGTTCTTGGTCGTCTCCTGCATCGTCGTCCATACCGTCGATGTCTTCGGAGTCGAAGTCGAACATGTCGGTTAAGTCGTCGACAGTGGCTACGAAGTGGGTGCTGGGTGGGCTTTGAATTTCTTCATCGTCCGTATCCCAACCTTGCTGACCGTAGTCCGGCCAGGGCTCTCCTGATAAAGAGAGAGACTTTAGCGACTTCAGGATGTCGCCGAAGGGCGAGTGCTGAAAGATGTCCGCGGCGGTGAACTCTATGATCGGCGCCCAATCGGATTCGATCGGCGGGCGCGCGGAGGGCTCGGAGTCCGGAGAGGAATCCGGCCCTTTGGAGTCACGGGACTTGCGGGGTGCGGGGCTGGTGTTCGGCTCGATCGCCTTTGAGATCGTAGCCCCCGAGGCGGCGTCCAACCACTCATCCTCGATCGGTGCAGTAGGCTCCGAATTAAGGGTCGGAACCAATGCGCGTGCGGCCTCCAGGACATTGTTCGGCGGAAAAGCTAGATCATGCCCATCGAGACAGTGCGGCGCGCTTGGCTGTGGCTCGAATCCGTTGAAGATCAAGTCCCCGCGGATGTCCGCCGTGTAGTTTAAACTTCCAAATCTGACCTGATGGCCAGGGCATAGCTTTCGATCTGTTCCAGGTGGCCAAGCGAATTGGCCCGTAGTGCGAAGCCGCCGAAGACGAAGATCTGTCCAAGGAGAAAAGTCTCACCCTGGACCGCATCGTTGTTGATGATCAAAGGAGCCATCGGGCCTAAAAGCGACGACACAGAGGAACTCTCAATGAAAGCACCAATGTCGGTGTCAAAACCGGCGGATCTCGGGTAGGGGGTCCCGAACTGTGCGTCTAGGCAGATGGTAACAAGAGACAAGGGACACAATGTTTTACCCAGGTTCGGGCCCTCTTGATGGAGGTAAAACCCTACGTCCTGCTTGATTAATATTGATGATATGGGTAGTACAAGAGTAGATCTACCACGAGATCAAGGAGGCCAAACCCTAGAAGCTAGCCTATGGTATGATTGTTGTATGTTGGGATTGTCCTACGGACTAAAACCCTCCGGTTTATATAGACATCAGAGAGGGTTAGGGTTACACAAAGTCGGTTACAAAGGTAGGAGATCTGAATATCCGCATCGCCAAGCTTGCCTTCCATGCCAAGGAAAGTCCCATCCGGACACGGGATGAAGTCTTCAATCTTGTATCTTCATAGTCCAGGAGTTCGGATGAAGGTATAGTCCGGCTACCCGGACACCCCCTAATCCAGGACTCCCTCAGTGGGACAGCCACATGCGTTTCTTACCTATTGAAACCGCCATCAATTGGCCGGAATTCCAAGCTGCATTCTGCGGGCCAATGTCGAATCAGAATGGTTAGTCACACCGTCCCCGTTGGAATCGAAGGGTTGAATTTCCATATTTCCCCCCATTGTTTTGAAGTCTTCCAATATTGACCTCATTCAGGGAATGGAGTGGTTAAAACACGTACTGCTTCTATCATTTGCGCCACTAAAACCGTCCATCTACAACATCCTTCAAGTGAGATAGTAAGCTAACAGGCTCATCTTGTTCGAAATGCCGAAGCACGGATATATTCATTGAATGCGTGAAACTCTTCTCCGATTGTGAGAATTGATAACGCTCCTTCACCAATGTTCGCATTGAAGTTATGGCGACATTTCCTTCTTGGTAATCGTTGTGAGATCTTCACCGATCATCAAAGTCCGAAGTATCTGTTACTCAGCTAGATCTGGATCTCCGTCAACAACGATGTATGAAAACGATTACACGCTATGACTACGATATTTCTTATACCGCTGGCAAGGCTAATGTCATGTCCAATGCCCTGAGTCGCAAGTCTAATTGCAACAACGAGATGGCTTATAAAGCTCAACCCCTGCAAGATGATCTTGCTTACAGAGAGCATCCAATCCGCGTTCTCGTTCAAGCTGGATGTCGCACCCGTTTGAGGGCTAACAATTTTTTTAAAAGTTTAGTGGTCAAATCATTCTGAAGATGAAACCACTTGGGAGCACGAGGATCATCTTCGTGATGAATACCTCCAGTGGTAGAAAAAGGGCCTATAGTCCCGGTTCGTAAGGGCCTTTAGTCCCGGTTCCTGAACCAGGACTAAAGTGTCGGTACTAATGCCCTGACCCTTTAGTCCCGGTTCAATCCAGAACCGGGACTAAAGGGCGCGGCCACGTGGAGCTCCACCTTATAAAAAACTTTTTTCTATTAGGTTTTTGAGGATTTTGAAAATGTTTAACGGGACATGGCCGTCGTGGCCTATGTGTTGTGCATGCTGCCCCTGGTTTGCCTAGCCAAACGCATGGCTTTGGCTTGAGCCACTACCAAACGGGCCGGCCATTAGACTAGGATTAGTCTTAACTAACTAACCTAAAACAGGTATTAGTACCTACATAGAGTATGACTTATGGGCCCCACCACTAACTAGACTAAATAAACAATCTGTTAAAAAAATGACCCAATGACACCTAGGCCCCACAGCCCAGTTTGACCAGTCAACCCAGTCAAATGTTGAATGTTGACCCGGCTGACACGGCACTGTACTGGCCCCACTGTCATATACATAGGCTAGGATGACACTAGGTAATAAAAGTTTTTGCTGATTTATTTTCGAATTAATAGAATTCCATAAATTTTCAGAATATTACTAAAACTTCAGAAATTCATAGAAATTAATCCGTAACTCGGATGAAAAAGTTTTATACATGAAAGTTGCTCAGAAAATATGATGAATGGGAATACGCTCTCCATTCATCCGTCACGTGCCCCTAGCATAGCGAACATCGAACTTTTCCCCTCTGATTCGACTCTGACCAGATTTTGGTCCCTCTTACGTTCACCTTGATGATTACATTGAGTGGAATCCACCGGGGGTGATTTCTCGGGTTTTCCCCTTGATGTCTGGACACACGATTACCTTGACTTTACTTGAGACCGTTGTCAAAGCCGGGCGGGCCCGGAGAGCACCCGTGCGATGTGACGGTGGCGGCTGGATGTTTAGCGCTATCACCCAGGAGGAGGTGATTGCTCCGGACTTGTCCCGACTACCGTCACTACTTTAATTGTTAATGCACTAACAGGTTTGGGTATTTGTTCTGAATTGGCATTTGGCCTTTACGCACTAACCACCACGCGAGAATAGTTATGGGCCTCGACGTCGTGGTATCAGCCGAAGCTTTGTCAGACGTCCAGTTCAGCATGGTGGCATGGTCGGATCGTGCTGGCCATCCGAGGCGGCGCTGGTATCCACCCTGCGCGCAACGACCCGGAGTGCAACGGGCGATGGGCCCAAGACCCCGGGGCACTTAGGATGTAGACCGGCGGGGACCTCTCTGCTGAGCCTAGGTAGGGCTGCGACGTGTTGATCTTCCGAGGCCGGGCATTGACCCCAGAAAGGTGTGTCCGGCCAGATCGAGCGTGCTAGGTAACGTGGTGCACCCCTCTAGGGAAGATATATATTTGAATATCGTGCCCACGTTAATGGACGTTCAGACTTATATCCTGATCTTATAAAAAACATTTTTTCTATTAGGTTTTTGAGGATTTTGAAAATGTTTAACGGGGTTCCCCCAGTTAAATTTGGATGTAACTTTTCGAGTAGATGATTTTTCATATAAAAACTTTTTCATCCGAGTTAGTATGCAAAAGTTATGCCCATTTTTACAAATTTCAGAGAGATTTTGCAAATTAAGTCAAAATTCACATTTGCAAATTTTCCCAACAACTAGACCACATATCACATGAGAAACTTATTTTCTTTTATTTTTTTGACATTTCCATTATTTTCTTTTATTTTTTTAAAAACTGAAAAGGCGATCCACGGGGGGGGGGGGGGGGGGTAGAGTTTGAAAATGGGACCTTTAGTACCGGTTCGTGGCTCAAACCGGGACTAAAGGTCTCAACCCCATTAGTCCCGGTTCGTGCCTCAAACCGGGACTAAAGGTAATCTTTAGTCCCGGTTTGAGGCACGAACCGGGACTAATGGTCATCGCACCCTTTAGTCCCGGTTCATGTCTTAAACCGGGACTAAAGGGCCCGAGTGAACCGGGACTAATGCCTTAGCCGCACGAACCGGGACCAATGCTCACATTAGTCCCGGTTCTAGACTGAACCGGGACTAATGGGCTGAGCCGGCCTGGAACATAGCCCTGTTTTCTACTAGTGCTCGCTCTGTCTCCTACCTCCTAAAATCACGGGACGAGATTTCTTATAGTGGAGGAGATTTGTAACACCCAGATAATTAAGCTACAGTAATCCATTGCTAATGATGCCATGTCACCATTATTACTGTTGCTAATCTCGCGTTGATTCAAAATTGGTTCAAATTAAAATTTTAAATAAAGTCAAAATTTAAAGTTTCAAAATGTCAAAACTAAAATGTGCAAACCGGGGCAAATAATTCATAAGTATTATTGGTGAAGAAACCAATTTTTATAAAATGTTTAAATGTAAAAGCAATGATTAAAACAGTGGCTTAAACAATTAGATAAATGCCTTTTATAATTCTAAAATTTCAAATAAATTTAGGTGCTCACCAAACTTTTTATGGCAGCTCTAAATATTGTAAAATAATTATGTGGCACCACTTCATATTTTACAAGAGAAATCTTGTGGCCAAATATTTTACAAAGCAGAAAACATAAAAGATTGTTTTTTTGAGAAAAAGCTGAAAACATAAAAGAAAATCAAAAGAAAAGGGAAAATGCTTTTTTAAGGGTTAACCCAAGCTTTATTAATGATCAAACGCCACAGTTTGTGGTATACATCTTGGGTTATAGGATTGGCCTAGCCACACATGGCGTCCCGGGTCTAAAGAGAGTGAATGTTTTGCTAAACTATGAGCCTCAACGTTACAACTACGGCATTCATACATGAAATCTTGGGTTATAGGATTGCCCCCCCCTCCTTTTATGTATAAAAGGGAAAATGCTAGCTAGCCTATTGTGCCTATGGGCTCTGCACGTACAGGACAGGCCAGCACAGCCCAGCCCATCTCGCCCTCATCTCGCAACGATCCACAGGTGCCGTGGCAACCATCCCGCGCCTCCCCGTCGTTTCCCCGGCGGATGAGAGCAACCCCCGGCCCCCTCATCCTCTCCCCCGAACCGAGCCGCCGTTGCCATGGGCCTCCTCGCCCGCGCGACCACCGTGCTCGCCGTCGCCTGAGGCCTTTGCCAGGAGATACGCCTGCCTCCCCTGCTTCTCCTACGGCCATGGGATCGAGCCCAACGCCTCTGCATTGCTGGGAATCCCCGTCGTCGCCCGTCGCCGTTCATCGTCGCCCGTGCGTCGCCGTTGCCGCCCGCTGCTCCCTACTGCCGCTAGCACCGCCGCCGCTGCCTCCTGTACTGCTGCTCGCCGCCTACGCTGGCTGCTCCCCTACTGCTGCAATTGCCACGCTGCTGTTGGTGCTACCTTGTCGCTGCTGTGTTGCTGGCTGCGCTGGTGCTGCTACTTAGCTACTGCCGCTGCTCCTTGACGCTGTGGCTACTCCCTACTACTGCAGCGCTGCTGCTCCTGGACATGGCCGTCGTGGCCTATGTGTTGTGCATGCTGCCCCTGGTTTGCCTAGCCAAACGCATGGCTTTGGCTTGAGCCACTACCAAACGGGCCGGCCATTAGACTAGGATTAGTCTTAATTAACTAACCTAAAACAGGTATTAGTACCTACATAGAGTATGACTTATGGGCCCCACCACTAACTAGACTAAATAAACAATCTGTTAAAAAAATGACCCAATGACACCTAGGCCCCACAGCCCAGTTTGACCAGTCAACCCAGTCAAATGTTGACTGTTGACCCCGCTAACACAGCACTGTACTGGACCCACTGTCATATACATAGGCTAGGATGACACTAGGTAATAAAAGTTTTTGCTGATTTATTTTCGAATTAATAGAATTCCATAAATTTTCAGAATATTACTAAAACTTCAGAAATTCATAGAAATTAATCCGTAACTCGGATGAAAAAGTTTTATACATGAAAGTTGCTCAGAAAATATGATGAATGGTAATACGCTCTCCATTCATCCGTCACGTGCCCCTAGCATAGCGAACATCAAACTTTTCCCCTCCGATTCTACTCTGACCAGATTTCGGTCCCTCTTACGTTCACCTTGATGATTACATTGAGTGGAATCCACCGGGGGTGATTCCTCGGGTTTTCCCCTTGATGTCTGGACACACGATTACCTTGACTTTACTTGAGACCGTTGTGAAAGCCGGGCGGGCCCGGAGGGCAACCGTGCGATGTGACAGTGGCGGCTGGATGTTTAGCGGTATCACCCAGGAGGGGGTGATTGCTCTGGACTTGTCCCGACAACCGTCACTACTTTAATTGTTAATGCACTAACACGTTTGGGTATTTGTTCTGAATTGGCATTTGGCCTTTACGCACTAACCACCATGCGAGAATAGTTATGGGCCTCGACGTCGTGGTATCAGCCGAAGCTTTGTCAGACGTCCAGTTCAGCATGGCAGCACGGTCGGATCGTGCTGGCCATCCGAGGCGGCGCTGGTATCCACCCTGCGCGCAACGACCCGGAGTGCAACGGGCGATGGGCCCAAGACCCCGGGGCGCTTAGGATGTAGACCGGCGGGGACCTCTCTGCTGAGCCTAGGTAGGGCTGCGACGTGTTGATCTTCCGAGGCCGGGCATTGACCCCAGAAAGGTGTGTCCGGCCAGATCGAGCGTGGTAGGTAACGTGGTGCACCCCTGCAGGGAAGATATATATTCAAATATCGTGCCCACGTTAATGGATGTTCAGACTTATATCCTGATCTTATAAAAAACTTTTTTTCTATTAGGTTTCTGAGGATTTTGAAAATGTTTAACGGGGTTCCCCCAGTTAAATTTGGATGTAACTTTTCGAGTAGATGATTTTTCAGATAAAAAACATTTTCATCCGAGTTAGTATGCAAAAGTTATGCCCATTTTTACAAATTTCAGAGAGATTTTGCAAATAAAGTCAAAATTCACATTTGCAAATTTTCCCAACAACTAGACCACATATCACATGAGAAACTTATTTTCTTTTATTTTTTTGACATTTCCATTATTTTCTTTTATTTTTTTAAAAACTGAAAAGGCGATCCACTGGGCGGGTAGAGTTTGAAAATGGGACCTTTAGTACCCGTTCGTGGCACGAACCGGGACTAAAGGTCTCAATCCCATTAGTCCCGGTTCGTGCCTCAAACCGGGACTAAAGGTCTAATCTTTAGTCCCGGTTTGAGGCACGAACCGGGACTAATTGTCATCGCACCCTTTAGTCCCGGTTCATGTCTTAAACCAGGACTAAAGGGCCCGAGTGAACCGGGACTAATGCCTTAGCCGCACGAACCTGGACCAATGCTCACATTAGTCCCGGTTCTAGACTGAACCGGGACTAATGGGCTGAGCCGGCCTGGACCATAGCCCTTTTTTCTACTAGTGCTCATTCTGTCTCCAACCTCCTAAAATCACGGGACGAGATTTCTTATAGTGGAGGAGATTTGTAACGCCCAGATAATTAAGCTACAGTAATCCTTTGCTAATGATGCCATGTCACCATTATTACTGTTGCTAATCTCGCGTTGATTCAAAATTGGTTCAAATTCAAATTTTAAATAAAGTCAAAATTTAAAGTTTCAAAATGTCAAAACTAAAATGTGCAAACCGGGGCAAATAATTCATAAGTATTATTGGTGAAGAAACCAATTTTTATAAAATGTTTAAATGTAAAAGCAATGATTAAAACAGTGGCTTAAACAATTAGATAAATGCCTTCTATAATTCTGAAATTTCAAATAAATTTAGGTGCTCACCCAACTTTTTATGGCAGCTCTAAATATTGTAAAATAATTATGTGGCACCACTTCATATTTTACAAGAGAAATCTTGTGGCCAAATATTTTACAAAGCAGAAAACATAAAAGATTGTTTTTTTTTGAGAAAAAGCTGAAAACATAAAAGAAAATCAAAAGAAAAGGGAAAATGCTTTTTTAAGGGTTAACCCAAGCTTTATTAATGATCAAACGCCATAGTTTGTGGTATACATCTTGGGTTATAGGATTGGCCTAGCCACACATGGCGTCCCGGGTCTAAAGAGAGTGAATGTTTTGCTAAACTATGAGCCTCAACGTTACAACTACGGCATTCATACATGAAATCTTGGGTTATAGGATTGCCCCCCCCCCCCCTTTATGTATAAAAGGGAAAATGCTAGCTAGCCTATTGTGCCTATGGGCTCTGCACGTACAGGACAAGCCAGCACAGCCCAGCCCATCTCGCCCTCATCTCGCAACGATCCACCGGTGCCGTGGCAACCATCCCGCGCCTCCCCGTCGTTTCCCCGGCGGATGAGAGCAACCCCCGGCCCCCTCATCCTCTCCCCCGAACCGAGCCGCCGTTGCCATGGGCCTCCTCGCCCGCGTGACCACCGTGCTCGCCGTCGCCTGAGGCCTTTGCCAGGAGATACGCCTGCCTCCCCTGCTTCTCCTACGGCCACGGGATCGAGCCCAACGCCTCTGCATCGCTGGGAATCCCCGTCGTCGCCCGTCGCCGTTCATCGTCGCCCGTGCGTCGCCGTTGCCGCCCGCTGCTCCCTACTGCCGCTAGCGCCACCACCGCTGCCTCCTGTACTGCTGCTCGCCGCCTACGCTGGCTACTCCCCTGCTGCTGCAATTGCCACACTGCTGTTGGTGCTACCTTGCCGCTGCTGCGTTGCTGGCTGCGCTGGTGCTGCTACTTAGCTACTGCCGCTACTCCTTGACGCTGCGGCTACTCCCTACTACTGCAGCGCTGCTGCTCCTGGACATGGCCGTCGTGGCCTATGTGTTGTGCATGCTGCCCCTGTTTTGCCTAGCCAAACGCATGGCTTTGGCTTGAGCCACTACCAAATGGGTCGGCCATTAGACTAGGATTAGTCTTAACTAACTAACCTAAAACAGGTATTAGTACCTACATAGAGTATGACTTATGGGCCCCACCACTAACTAGACTAAATAAACAATCTGTTAAAAAAATGACCCAATGACACCTAGGCCCCACAGCCCAGTTTGACCAGTCAACCCAGTCAAATGTTGACTGTTGACCCCGCTGACACGGCACTGTACTGGCCCCACTGTCATATACATAGGCTAGGATGACACTAGGTAATAAAAGTTTTTGCTGATTTATTTTCGAATTAATAGAATTCCATAAATTTTCAGAATATTACTAAAACTTCAGAAATTCATAGAAATTAATCCGTAACTCGGATGAAAAAGTTTTATACATGAAAGTTGCTCAGAAAATATGACGAATGGGAATACGCTCTCCATTCATCCGTCACGTGCCCCTAGCATAGCGACCATCGAACTTTTCCCCTCCGATTTGACTCTGACCAGATTTTGGTCCCTCTTACGTTCACCTTGATGATTACATTGAATGGAATCCACCGGGGGTGATTCCTCGGGTTTTCCCCTTGATGTCTAGACACACGATTACCTTGACTTTACTTGAGACCGTTGTGAAAGCCGGGCGGGCCCGGAGAGCACACGTGCGATGTGACGGTGGCGGCTGGATGTTTAGCGGTATCACCCAGGAGGGGGTGATCACTAGTAGAAAAAGGGTCAAACGTGAAGCACATTAGTGCCGGCTTGAATTAGAGCCGGCACTAATGTGTACATTAGTGCCGGTTCGTGGCGGCGATCAATAGTACCGGTTCGTGGCGAACCTTTAGTAGCGGTTCATGCCACGAACCGGTACTAAAGAGGCTGCATCAGCCTGCGGTCAGGCTATGGCCCCACCATCACCATTTAGTGTCGGTTCTTACCACGAACCGGTACTAATGAGGTTATGGCAAGCTGTTTTTAGTCCCACCTCGCCAAGAGAGAGGCAGTATGAGCGGTTTATAAGCCATGAGTGCACAGATAATGACGAAGAGTTGCAATGCTCACTTACATGTTGATTAGCTTCAAGCCTTGCGGAATAGCATAGATTGCACTGAGCTATGTGTAGTGCAGTCTACACTATTCCGAATGGCTTGAAGCAAATTAACCAGCATTGCACCTCTTTTTTATTTTTAATAACTTATTTAAACTCCGGACTTCTTTTGTGTTCAGTATGCAGCATTTAAAGCGACGTCATCAATTTCCAACATGTTCTGACATCATTTGTTGTTTTTCGGTCATTTACCTAATTGTTTAGAGAGCTAAATGACCGTGAAATTGAAAATCACTACAAATGAATCCTGAAAATGTTGAAACTTGGCATGGTATCATCATATCACCCGCATAGCATGCGCGAAAGAGTAGAGAGGGTCACGGCAAAAACTGGACGCACTTCGTGTACAAACTGGACAAACTCTTTCCGAGTATCAGGGTTTCGGAGTCCGGAGTGGGTACTTATGTGCATCCCACCAATCAGGAAGAATCACACGGATCGTGTGTTTCTTTCTAGCTCTTGCGAGTCGTTGGATCAAGGGTGTGTTTCTTCCTAGCTCATGTGAGTCGTTGGATCGAAACTACCACAATCACTTTGTGAGCCAGACGACCCTATATATAGCTAGCCCACCTCTCGCCTTCCCTGCATAAGTCTTTCAGTTCATCGACTACATGCATCTACCAGTTCATCGACTGCATACATCTACCAGTTCATCGACTGAATACAAATCATTCGGATTCGCCATCATACGTCCAACCGTGCATTTGATATGCATATATATGCATCACGAGCCACGGTTGGGCTGTATGATGGCGATACCGATTGGTTTGTTCTAGATCCGACATAAAAGGTTTGATACAACTTCTTTTTTGTGACATAAGAGCTATCTCTCCTCCTACCTATTTTAGTTACACAACTACCTATTTGTGCCAAATTTTCACTTTTGCTGTTGCTCTTGCATCATAAGCATCCATGTTAACTGGACTTACAAGTAATGCAATTTAACCAAACTATCTTGTGATCTTCGCCAAGAGAGAGGCAGTATGAGCGGTTTATAAGCCGTGAGTGCACAGACAATGACGAAGAGTTGCAATGCTCACCTACATGTTGATTAGCTTCAAGCCTTGCGGAATAGCATAGATTGCACTGAGCTATGTGCAGTGCAGTCTACACTATTCCGAATGGCTTGAAGTAAATTAACCAGCATTGCACCTCTTTTTTATTTTTAATAACTTATTTAAACTCTGGACTTCTTTTGTGTTCAGTATGCAGCATTTAAAGCGGCGTCATCAATTTCCAACATGTTCTGACATCATTTGTTGTTTTTCGGTCATTTACCTAATTGTTTAGAGAGCTAAATGACCGTGAAATTGAAAATCACTACAAAATGAATCCTGAAAATGTTGAAACTTGGCATGGTATCATCATATCACCCGCATAGCATGCGCGAAAGAGTAGAGAGGGTCACGGCAAAAACTAGACGCACTTCGTGTACAAATTGGACAAACTCTTTCCGAGTATCAGGGTTTCGGACTATACAAAAATAAATAATGCAGAAAATAAAAAAACCATACAAAAAAATTACTCAAAAATAAATAGAAGAAAATAAATAATGCAGAAAAGAAAAAACTATATAAAAACTACTCAATAATAAATAATAGAAAATAACTAATGCAAAAAAGAAAAAACTATATAGCAAATTTGTTGGCACACTGCCCTGTGGGTCTACCAGACCTAGGGTGTGCAAATGCAGGCCCAGGAGGGCCAGCAGACCCACAGGGCAGCGTGCCCTAATTAATTAGGCCCAGAAGCCTGCTATATAGAGGAGTTCGAAGAGGTAGCCGCGGTTGGGTTTATAAACCAGTGCGGCTGCCCTTCGCCGGGCTAGGTGGGACTAAACTTTGGGGTGGCATCGCAAGGCCTTTAGTACCGGTTGATGGCTCTAATCGGTACTAAAGGCCCCCCCTTTAGTACCGGTTGGTGGCTCCAACCGGTACTAAAAGCCTTCGTTTCCCGCCGCTTGGCCTGGCGAAAATAGGCCTTTAGTACCGGTTGGAGCCACCAACCGGTACTAAAGGCCCATCCTATATATATAGCTCTTACAAAAATTTCAGTTTCATCCCCACTTCGTCTCCAACCTCCGCCGCGCGCGCCGCTCGATCCCGTCGTCGCCGCCCGTCGTCCGTCGTCATCGTCGCTGTCCCCGCCGCCGCCCGTCGTCGTCGTCGTCTCGCGTTGCCGCCCCGAACGCCGCCGCCGTTTGTCGCCATCGCCGCGGCCGTACGTCTCTCTCTCGCTCCCGCACACACATACACACACATACATACACACACATACACACACACACACCGGCGCCCCCGCCCCGTACGCCGGCGCCCCCGCCCCGTACGCCGGCGCCCCCGCTCGTACGTACGGGGCGGCGGCGTACGGGGCCGCACACACACACACATATACCACACACACACGCATACATACACACATACACACATACGTACACACATATACGTATATATACACACACATGCATACAGACACATACACACACACATTTTTTTACTTATTTTCTGTTATTTGGAAAAGTTAATTAGATGATCGAATGTTAGATTAATGTCGAATGTTAGATGAATTAGCTAGCTAGATAGAAAAATTGTCGAACTAGAGATTAGAACTAGTTGAATAATTAATATAACTAGTTTATTTTTAGTAAGAAAAATTTAGGTATATGAGATTAGAACTAGTGGAATAATTAATATAACTAGTTTATTTTTAGTAAGAAAATTTAGGTATATGAGATTAGAACTAGTTGAATAATTAATATAACTAGTTTATTTTAGTAAGAAAATTTAGGTATATGAGATTTGATGATCTAATTAAAATATTATTTGTTAATGAGTTTTTCTGTTTATTTAATTTTTTTTATATTTTGAGTTTATATAAATGTTAGATTAATGTCGAATGTTAGATGAATTAGATAGAAAAGTTAAATATATAGTAATGTCAATTGAATATATAGTTAGATATATTAATGTCAAATGTTAGATGAATATATATTTGGCTAGATATAGGTGTTTAATGTTTCACCTATATGAACATAGGAAATGTCATCTGACGACGAAAAAGATTTTATTTTGTGCGAACACTGTGAAGACCAGCGCGGCCTGTGCGACCAAAATTTCCTTGTTGATGGTAGGCGCTTCAGCATCAAGCTGGATGAGACATTCGAAGTTGATACAGTAAGTCACTTTGTCAATTATTATTTGAATGCAAAACTTATGCTTCATTTGCTTCAACTTATAATTTTAAATTTTCACTATTCTACTATAGTGCATCCCGTGTCATGCAAGAATTTTTGTCTTGGATAAGATAGGTATTAGTGCTATAGATGATATGGAGGTAAAGAGAGTTTACTTGAAGACGGAGCATGGGTATACTTTCAATGTCAAATTATATAATGGAGACACATACACCCATTTTGAATGCAAAACTTGGCAAGCACTATGCAAGGCTTATGCATTTGAGCCTGATATGGTTATCACCTTTGATATTCGTCCGGAAGATGATATTGAAGGTAATATAGACATCTGGGTCGATGTGCAAACGCCTCCAGTTCTACCATTTGGTGAGTTTTTCTCAACCATGCATGCATATGTTTACGTCTTTCATATAGTTTATTCAAAAATAGTTGACAACTAATTTGTATTGTCAGCTTATTTCGGTTCAAGCAAACATGTTCGGCGCTTGGTAGACAGGACCTACTACTGCCCCGGGGCTCAACTAAACTGCGAGGAGATAAGTCATTATGTTTCATGGCTTGAGGATCTTAATACTGTCAAGACAAATTTTTTTCCTAAACTTAGAAATGTTAGTACTCAAAACGTGCGACCAATGGTGATCGTATTGAACTACGGTCACAAGTATAATCAAAAGATGGTAAGATTTTAAATATTTGTCTTTAATTAGTGCATCTTTTGCATACATTATTTTTGAAGCTAAACTTTCATTGCTTAGTATATTAATTACTATACGATGTTGTTCAATAGGGACTTCCGATGACAGTTGTGCCTCAGTGGATCGAGACAAAAGGTCGCATGTCAATGGTTAGCTTACGACCAAGATTTCCTACATTGCACATGAGTGGATTCAGGATTTCTGAAAGCGAAGAATGCTTAATAGTGAAAGATTGGAGCAAAATTGTTAACGATCGCAGAGAAGTACTAGGGGGCAGTAAGGTGAAGCGCAACCCAAGATTAGGAGACAGATTCATCTGCATGCTCCAGTATGATGAATCAGGAGAGCTATACATGTTCTATGCTATTCTACCTGAGAGGGAGCAGCAGGATCAGTAGCTACTAGTTCATGCTCTTAATTAGTACTTGTCTCATGTCCGTGTCCGGAACTTCGATCTTGGTGACGATTATGTTGAACTTGATGATATCTTTGCTTCTATTACAAAGTGAATGTTTCCTCTTTAAGCTAGCAAGCGTTGATGATGATTAGATAGCTAGCGCGGTAATGACTATGATGATTAAATAGTGGTAATTAGACGACTACGATGATTTTTAGCTAGCTAGAATTTATTTATTTATTAATATGCGATGATGATGATGATGATGACGACTACAACTCATTATAACGTAAAACAATCCTAAATTAAATTGATAACACAAATTTAATTGAAAAATACAAAATAAAACAAAAACCCACAACCATTTAGTACTGGTTGGTGTTACCAACCGGTACTAAAGGGCTCCCGGCCCCCGGAGCTGGCTCGTGCCACGTGGTTCCCCTTTAGCACCGGTTCGTGCTGAACCGGTACTAAAGGGGGGGCCTTTAGTGCCGAAACGTTAGTGCCGGTTCCATAACCGGCACTAAAGGCCCTTACAAACCGGTGCTAATGGCCCGTTTTCTACTAGTGGATTGCTCCGGACTTGTCCCGACAACCGTCACTACTTTAATTGTTAATGCACTAACAGGTTTGGGTATTTGTTCTGAATTGGCATTTGGCCTTTACGCACTAACCACCACGCGAGAATAGTTATGGGCCTCAACGTCGTGGTATCAGCCGAAGCTTTGTCAGACGTCCAGTTAAGCATGGCGGCATGGTCGGATCATGCTGGCAATCCGAGGCGGCGCTGGTATCCACCCTACGCGCAACGACCCGGAGTGCAACGGGCGATGGGCCCAAGACCCCGGGGCGCTTAGGATGTAGACCGGCGGGGACCTCTCTGCTGAGCCTAGGTAGGGCTGCGACGTGTTGATCTTCCGAGGCCGGGCATTGACCCCAGAAAGGTGTGTCCGGCCAGATCGAGCGTGGTAGGTAACGTGGTGCACCCCTCCAGGGAAGATATATAATCGAATATCGTGCCCACGTTAATGGACGTTCAGACTTATATCCTGATCTTATAAAAAACTTTTTTTCTATTAGGTTTTTGAGGATTTTGAAAATGTTTAACGGGGTTCCCCCAGTTAAATTTGGATGTAACTTTTCGAGTAGATGATTTTTCATATAAAAAACTTTTTCATCCGAGTTAGTATGCAAAAGTTATGCCCATTTTTACAAATTTCAGAGAGATTTTGCAAATAAAGTCAAAATTCACATTTGCAAATTTTCCCAACAACTAGACCACATATCACATGAGAAACTTATTTTCTTTTATTGTTTTGACATTTCCATTATTTTCTTTTATTTTTTTTAAAACTGAAAAGGCGATCCACAGGGGGGGGGTAGAGTTTGTAAATGGGACCTTTAGTACCGGTTCATGGCACGAACCGGGACTAAAGGTCTCAACCCCATTAGTCCCGGTTCGTGCCTCAAACCGGGACTAAAGGTCTAATCTTTAGTCCCGGTTTGAGGCACGAACCGGGACTAATTTTCATCGCACCCTTTAGTCCCGGTTCATGTCTTAAACCGGGACTAAAGGGCCCGAGTGAACCGGGACTAATGCCTTAGCCGCACGAACCGGGACCAATGCTCACATTAGTCCCGGTTCTAGACTGAACCGGGACTAATGGGCTGAGCCGGCCTGGACCATAGCCCTGTTTTCTACTAGTGCTCGCTCTGTCTCCAACCTCCTAAAATCACAGGACGAGATTTCTTATAGTGGAGGAGATTTGTAACGCCCAGATAATTAAGCTACAGTAATCCTTTGCTAATGATGCCATGTCACCATTATTACTGTTGCTAATCTCGCGTTGATTCAAAATTGGTTCAAATTCAAATTTTAAATAAAGTAAAAATTTAAAGTTTCAAAATGTCAAAACTAAAATGTGCAAACCGGGGCAAATAATTCATAAGTATTATTGGTGAAGAAACCAATTTTTATAAAATGTTTAAATGTAAAAGCAATGATTAAAACTATGGCTTAAACAATTAGATAAATGCCTTTTATAATTCTAAAATTTCAAATAAATTTAGGTGCTCACCAAACTTTTTATGGCAGCTCTAAATATTGTAAAATAATTATGTGGCACCACTTCATATTTTACAAGAGAAATCTTGTGGCCAAATATTTTACAAAGCAGAAAACATAAAAGATTGTTTTTTTGAGAAAAAGCTGAAAACATAAAAGAAAATCAAAAGAAAAGGGAAAATGCTTTTTTAAGGGTTAACCCAAGCTTTATTAATGATCAAACGCCACAGTTTGTGGTATACATCTTGGGTTATAGGATTGGCCTAGCCACACATCGCGTCCCGGGTCTAAAGAGAGTGAATGTTTTGCTAAACTATGAGCCTCAACGTTACAACTACGGCATTCATACATGAAATCTTGGGTTATAGGATTGCCCCCCCCCCTTTTTTTGATGTATAAAAGGGAAAATGCTAGCTAGCCTATTGTGCCTATGGGCTCTGCACGTACAGGACAGGCCAGCACAGCCCAGCCCATCTCGCCCTCATCTCGCAACGATCCACCGGTGTCGTGGCAACCATCCCGCGCCTCCCCGTCGTTTCCCCGGCGGATGAGAGCAACCCCCGGCCCCCTCATCCTCTCCCCCGAACAGAGCCGCCGTTGCCATGGGCCTCCTCGCCCGCGCGACCACCGTGCTCGCCGTCGCCTGAGGCCTTTGCCAGGAGATACGCCTGCCTCCCCTGCTTCTCCTACGGCCACGGGATCGAGCCCAACGCCTCTGCATCGCTGGGAATCCCCGTCGTCGCCCGTCGCCGTTCATCGTCGCCCGTGCGTCGCCGTTGCCGCCCGCTGCTCCCTACTGTCGCTAGCGCCGCCGCCGCTGCCTCCTGTACTGCTGCTCGCCGCCTACGCTGGCTGCTCCCCTGCTGCTGCAATTGCCACGCTGCTGTTGGTGCTACCTTGCCACTGCTGCGTTGCTGGCTGCATTGGTGCTGCTACTTAGCTACTGCCGCTTCTCCTTGACGTTGCGGCTACTCCCTACTACTGCAGCGCTGCTGCTCCTGGACATGGCCGTCGTGGCCTATGTGTTGTGCATGCTGCCCCTGGTTTGCCTAGCCAAACACATGGCTTTGGCTTGGGCCACTACCAAATGGGCCGGCCATTAGACTAGGATTAGTCTTAACTAACTAACCTAAAACAGGTATTAGTACCTACATAGAGTATGACTTATGGGCCCCACCACTGACTAGACTAAATAAACAATCTGTTAAAAAAATGACCCAATGACACCTAGCCCCACAGCCCAGTTTGACCAGTCAACCCAGTCAAATGTTGACTATTGACCCCACTGACACGGCACTGTACTAGCCCCACTATCATATACATAGGCTAGGATGACACTAGGTAATAAAAGTTTTTGCTGATTTATTTTCGAATTAATAGAATTCCATAAATTTTCAGAATATTACTAAAACTTCAGAAATTCATAGAAATTAATCTGTAACTCGGATGAAAAAGTTTTATACATGAAAGTTGCTCAGAAAATATGATGAATGGGAATACGCTCTCCATTCATCCGTCACGTGCCCCTAGCATAGCGAACATCGAACTTTTCCCCTCCGATTCGACTCTGACCAGATTTTGGTCCCTCTTACGTTCACCTTGATGATTACATTGAGTGGAATCCACCGGGGGTGATTCCTCAGGTTTTCCCCTTGACGTCTGGACACACGATTACCTTGACTTTACTTGAGACCGTTGTGAAAGCCGGGCGGGCCCGAAGAGCATCCGTGCGATGTGACGGTGGCGGCTGGATGTTTAGCGGTATCACCCAGGAGGGGGTGATTGCTCCGGACTTGTCCCGACAACCGTCACTACTTTAATTGTTAATGCACTAACAGGTTTGGGTATTTGTTCTGAATTGGCATTTGGCCTTTACGCACTAACCACCACGCGAGAACAGTTATGGGCCTCGACGTCGTGGTATCAGCCGAAGCTTTGTCAGACGTCCAGTTCAGCATGGCGGCACGGTCGGATCGTGCTGGCCATCCGAGGCGGCGCTGGTATCCACCCTGCGCGCAACGACCCGGAGTGCAACGGGCGATGGGCCGAAGACCCCGGGGCGCTTAGGATGTAGACCGGCGGGGACCTCTCTGCTGAGCCTAGGTAGGGCTGCGACGTGTTGATCTTCCGAGGCCGGGCATTGACCCCAGAAAGGTGTGTCCAGCCAGATCGAGCGTGGTAGGTAACGTGGTGCACCCCTGCAGGGAAGATATATATTTGAATATCATGCCCACGTTAATGGACGTTCAGACTTAGATCCTGATCTTATACAACTAGAAATGGATACTTGATATGTGATGGATATGTGGCTCCGGGATTGCTTTCTCGCAGGGAGTCGAGGAAGGATCTCTAGGTGTTAATTCTACAACATGCTTGTTAATTATAAACTGCTATTCTTTACTCTTCTACATGCTGCAAGATGCTTAGAGCTGCTTGAAGATGCTAGTCTTCAATAGGCTAGGCCTTCCCCTCTATTCTGGCTTTCTGAAGTTCAGTCCACAGACACAACCCTTCCATTTGATATCAATGCATACTTAGTTTAGATCTGATGCTTGCGAGTACTTTGGATGAGTACTCACGGTTGCTTTGCTACCCTTTTTCCCCCTTCCTTCTTCTTTTTAGTTGTTGCAACCAGATGGTGGACCCCGGGAGTCAGATGCCACCCCCACTGACTACGACTACTACCCCGAGGGTGCCTACTACTACATGGAGCCCGCCGACGACCAGGAGTAGTTAGGAGGTCCCAGGCAGGAGGCCTTGCCTCTTCGATCGTGTTGCTTTTGTGCTGGCCTTCTTAAGGCATCCTTGTCTAACTTATGTCGTACTCACATATTCTTGCTTCCGCTGACTCTCTTGTGTATCGAGCTATGTATTTGAGCCCTCGAGGCCCCTGGCTTGTAATATGAAGCTTGTATTATTTTAATTCGTGTCTAGAGTTGTATTGTGATATCTTCCCGTGAGTCCCTGATCTTGATCATACACATTTGCGTGTATGATTAGTGTATGATCGAATTGGGGGCGTCACAAGGGAGTAGTTCACCCTCGGGGCTGAGGGTATGTACCAGTAGCTATTTGTTTGATCTACTCTCTCTCGTGTTCTTGAGGTGGTACGATCTTGATGTATCGTGAGCTTTGCTATTATAGTTGGATCATATGATGCTTCTCCCCCTCTACTCTCTTGTAATGGATTGAGTTTTCCCTTTGAAGTTATCTTATCGGATTGAGTCTTTAAGGATTTGAGAACACTTGATGTATGTCTTGCGTGGGATACTCGTGGTGACAATGGGGTATTCTATTGATTCACTTGATGTATGTTTTGGTGATCAACTTGCGGGTTCCGTGACCTTGGGAATCTATGCATAGGGGCTGGCACATGTTTTCGTCTTGACTCTCGGGTAGAAACTTTGGGGCACTCTTTTAAGTACTTTGTGTTGGTTGAATAGATGAATCTGAGATTGTGTGATGCATATCGTATAATCATACCCACTGATACTTGAGGTGACATTGGAGTATCTTGGTGACATTAGGGTTTTGGTTGATTTGTGTCTGAAGGTGTTATTCTAGTACGAACTCTAGGATAGATCGAATGGAAAGAATTGCTTCGTGTTATTTTTAGTACGGACTCTTGAATAGATCGATCAGAAAGAATAACTTTGAGGTAGTTCCATACCCTACCATAATCTCCTCGTTTGTTCTCCACTATTAGTGACTTTGGAGTGACTCTTTGTTGCATGTTGAGGGGTAGTTATATGATCCAATTATGTTATTATTGTTCAGAGAACTTGCACTAGTGAAAGTATGAACCCTAGGCCTTGTTTCAACGCATTGCAATTCCGTTTGTGCTCACTTTTATCATTAGTTACCTTGCCGTTTTTATATTTTCAGATTACAAAAACCTATATCTACTATCCATATTGCACTTGTATCACCATCTCTTCGCCGAACTAGTGCAGCTATACAATTTACCATCATATTGTGTGTGTTGGGAACACAAGAGACATTTTGTTATTTGGTTGCAAGGCTGTTTGAGAGAGACCATCTTCATCCTACGCCTCCCATAGATTGATAAACCTTAGGTCATCCACTTGAGGGAAATTTGCTACTGTCCTACAAACCTCTGCACTTGGAGGCCCAAAAACGTCTACAAGAAGAAGGTTGAGTAGTAGACATCAAGCTCTTTTCTAGCGCCGTTGCCGGGGAGGTTAGTGCTTGAAGGTATATCTTTAGACCTCGCAATCGAATCTTTTAGTTTCTTGTTTTATCACTAGTTTAGTCTATAAAAGAAAACTACAAAAAAATGGAATTAAGGGTGCCTCATATGCTTCATCTTTTTAATGTCTTTCGTGAAAATGATGGGAAGGAAAATTGTGCTCAAGTACTAGAAGAAGGATTACATAGAATGCTTGAATTAAAATATGCGAATGATGAGCATGCTTGCAATGTTGTTAGTATGAATTCTTTGAATACCCGCGACGCTAATGATATGCAAAGCCACAAGCTTGGGGATGCTATGTTTGATGAAGTTGATATGTTTAGTCCTCCAAGTTTTGATGAGCAAATTTATTATGATGAAAACATGCCTCCTATTTATGATGATTATTGTGATGACACGTATGCTATAAAGAATAAACATAACCATGAAACTTGTCATCATGATTTTAATTTTCAATTGGATTATGCTTCACACGATAGTTATTTTGTTGAGTGTGCTCCCACTACTATTGATGAGAATAAATTTGCTTATGTGGGGAGTAGTAAAATTTCTATGCTAGTAGATCATGAAAAGAATGCTTTATGTGCTGGTTATATGGTTGAATTCATTCCTGATGCTACTGAAAATTATTATGAGAGAGGATCATATGCTTCTACATATTGCAATAATATCAAGTTTCCTCTCTATATGTTGAAAATCTTGAAGATTTGCTTGTTTTACCATACTATGCTAGCTGTTTCATGTTCCCATAAGTTGTTTGCTCACAAAATCCCTATGCATAGGAAGTGGGTTAGACTTAAATGTGCTAGTCATACGCTTCATGATGCACTCTTTTTATTTTAATTCTTATGTTTTATGTGAGCATCATTGAAATCATTATGCCTAGCTAAAAAGGCATTACAGAAAAGCGCTTGTTGGGAGACAACCCAATATTTATACATACTATTTTTGTGTGTTCACATGATTAAGCTACTGTAGTAATCATGTTTTATAGCTTTTGTTTCAATAAAGTGCCAAGTAAGACCTTTAGGATAGCTTACGGTGAAAGTTGTGTTGATCCTGCTGAAAATAAAAAACTTTTGCGCCCAGTAAATTAGTTTTGATAATTCACAGCAACGTGCTTTTGATCTGATTCTTTTTTCTCTGGATTGGTACACAAATTGCTCAGGTTTTCCTAATTTGGTAGGAATTTTGGAGTTACAGAAGTATTCGAGAGTTACAGATTACTAGAGACTATTCTGTTTCTGACAGATTATGTTTTCTATGTGTTCTTTGCTTATTTTCATGAATCTATGAGTAGCATCGGAGGGTATGAACCATAGAGAAGTTGGAATACAGTAGATATTACACCAATATGAATTTATAATGAGTTCACAACAGTACCTAAGTGGTGGTTTTATTTTCTTATACTAACGGAGCTCATAAGATTTTCTGTTAAGTTTTGTGTTGTGAAGTTTTCAAGTTTTGGGTAAAGATTCGATGGAATATGGAATAAGGAGTGGCAAGAGCCTAATCTTGGGGATTCCCAAGGCACCCCAAGGTAATATTCAAGGAGAACCAAGAGCCTAAGCTTGGGGATGCCCCGGAAGGCATCCCCTCTTTCGTCTTCTTTCATCGGTAACTTTACTTGAAGCTATATTTTTATACACCACATTATATGTGTTTTGCTTGGAGCGTCATTCTATTTTCTTTTCTTTTGCTTGCTGTTTGAATAAAATACCAAGATCTGAAATTCTTAAATGTTAGATAGTCTTCACATAGTTACATAATTATTCAACTACTCATTGATCTTCACTTATATCTTTTGGAGTAGTTTGTCATTTTCTCTAGTGCTTCACTTATACCTTCTTAGAGCACGGTGGTGGTTTTATTTTATAGAAATTATTGATATCGCATGCTTCACTTATATTATTTTGTGAGTCTTTTAGAACAGCATGGTAATTTTCTTTGGCTATAAAATTAGTCCTAATATGATAGGCGTTCAAGATGGGTATGATAAAAACTTTCATATAGAGTGCATTAAATACTATGATAAATTTGATACTTGATAATGATTTTGAGATATAAAGGTGGTAATGTTAGAGTCATGCTAGTTGGATAATTTTGAAATTGAGAAATACTTGTGTTAAAGTTGGCAAGTCCCGTAGCATGCAAGTATGGTAACCGTTGTGTGACAAATTTGAAGCATGGGGTGTTCTTTGATTGCTTTCCTTATGAGTGGTGGTTGGGGACGAGCGATGGTATTTTCCTACAAGTCTATGCCTCTAGGGGCATGCGTAGTACTACTTTGCTTAGAGGGTGAGGGAGTCCTGGATTAGGGGGTATCCGGATAGCCGGACTATAACCTTTGGCCGGACTGTTGGACTATGAAGATACAAGATTGAAGACTTCGTCCCGTGTCCGGATGGGACTCTCCTTGGCGTGGAAGGAAAGCTTGGTAATACGGATATGTAGATCTCCTTCCTTGTAACCGACTTAACCCTAGCCCCCTCCGGTGTCTATATAAACCGGAGGGTTCAGTCCGTAGGACAGAACAACAATCATACCATAGGCTAGCTTCTAGGGTTTAGCCTCTCTGATCTCGTGGTAGATCAACTCTTGTACTACCCATATCATCAATATTAATCAAGTAGGAGTAGGGTTTTACCTCCATCGAGAGGGCCCGAACCTGGGTAAAAACATCGTGTCCCTTGTCTCCTATTACCATCCGCCTAGACGCACAGTTCGGGACCCCCTACCCGAGATCCTCCGGTTTTGACACCGACATTGGTGCTTTCATTGAGAGTTCCTCTGTGTCATCATCATTAGGCTTGATGGCTCCTTCGATCATCGATAGCGATGCAGTCCAGGGTGAGACTTTTCTCCCCGAACAGATCTTTGTATTCGGCGGCATTGTACTGTGGGCCAACTCGCTTGGCAATCTGGAGCAGATCGAGAGTTACGCCCCTGGCCATCAGGTCAGGTTTGGAAGCTTAAACTACACGGTCGACATCCGCGGAGACTTGATCTTTGACGGATTCGAGCCCCGGCCGAGTGCGTCGCACTGTCACGATGGGCATGATTTAGCCCTGCCGCCGAACAATGTTCAGGAGACCGCACCTGCAACCTCTCCGACCTTCAATTCGGAGCCAATTGTGCAATCCGTGGACGGGTGGTTAGACCCTGCCGCGGAGGCCGCAGCCTCAACGGCGATCGAGCCGAACACCGGCCTTACCCTTCGCGAAGCCCGTGACTCCAAATTACCGGACTCTCCTCTGGACTCCGAACCACCCGCGCCCCTGGCAATCGAATCCGATTGGGCACCGATCATGGAGTTCACCGCCACGGATATCTTTCAGCACTCGCCCTTCGGCGACATACTGAATTCACTAAGGTCTCTCTCCTTGTCAGGAGAGTCCTGGCCGGATTATGACCGGCAGGATTGGGATGCGGATGACGAAGAAATTCGACGCCCACCCACCACCCACTTCGTTGCCACTGTCGATGATTTGACCGACATGCTCGACTTCGACTCCGTAGATATTGATGGTATGGACGACGATGTAGGAGACGAACAGGAACAATCGCCCACAGGGCAATGGAAAGCCACCTCATTATATGACATATATATGGTGGACACACCCAAAGAGGGCAATGGCGACGGAACAGTGGAGGATGACCCCTCTGAGGGAGTCCTGGACTAGGGGGTGTCCGGACAGCGGGACTATGACCTTTGGCCGGACTGTTGGACTATGAAGATACAAGATTGAAGACTTCGTCCCGTGTCCGGATGGGACTTTCCTTGGCATGGAAGGCAATCTTGGCAATATGGATATGTAGATCTCCTCCCATTGTAAACGACTCTGTGTAACCCTAGCCCCCTCCAGTGTCTATATAAACCAGAGGGTTTAGTCCCTAGGACAACAACAATCATACCATAGGCTAGCTTGTACGGTTTAGCCTCTCTGATCTTGTGGTAGATCTACTCTTGTACTACCCATATCATCAATATTAATCAAGCAGGAGTAGGGTTTTACCTCCATCGAGAGGGCCCGAACCTGGGTAAAAACATCATGTCCCTTGTCTCCTGTTACCATCCGCCTAGACGCACAGTTCGGGACCCCCTACCCGAGATCCGCCGGTTTTGACACCGACATTGGTGCTTTCATTGAGAGTTCCTTTGTGTCGTCATCATCAGGCTTGATGGCTCCTTCGATCATCATTAGCGATGCAGTCCAGGGTGAGACTTTTCTCCTCGGACAGGTTTTTGTATTCGGCGGCTTTGCACTGCGGGCCAATTCGCTTGGCCATCAGGAGCAGATTGAAAGCTACGCCCCTGGCCATCAGGTCAGGTTTGGAAGCTTAAACTACACGGCCGATATCCGCGGAGACATGGTGTTCGATGGATTCGAGCCCCGGCCAAGTGCGCCGCACTATCACCATGGGCAAGATTTAGCTCTGTCGTCGGACAGTGTCCTGGAGGCCGCACCCATGTCCGCTCCGACCTTTAATTCGGAGCCAACTGCGCCGACCGAGGGCGGGAGGCTAGACCCCGCCGCGGATGCCGCAGCCTCAACGGCGATCGAGCCGAACACCAACCTTACCCTTCGCGAGGCCCGTGACTCCACATTGCCGGACTTTTCTCCGAACTCTGAACCCTTCGCACCCTTGCCAATTGAATCTAATTGGGTGCCGGTCATGGAGTTCACCGCCGCGGATATCTTTCAGCACTCGCCTTTTGGCGACATACCGAATTCACTAAGGTCTCTCTCTTTTTCAGGAGAGTCCTGGCCGGATCATGACCGGCAGGATTGGGATGCGGACGACGAAGAAATTCAAAGCCCACCCACCACCCACTTCATAGCCACTGTCGATGACTTAACCAACATGCTCGACTTCGACTCAGAAGACATCGATAGTATGGACGATGATGCAAGAGACGAATATATATGGTGGACACACCCAAAGAGGGCAATGGCGACGGAACAACGGAGGATAACCCCTCCAAGAAGCAACCTAAGCGCCAACGTCAGCGGCGCCGCTCTAAGTCCCGCCAGAGGAAAAACGGCGACTCCCGCAAAGGAGATAATAACACTCCGGATAGCACCGAAGACAACTCCCTCCAGCAAGATTCAGCGCAGGAGGATGGAGAAGCCAGCCCCCCTGAGAGAGTGGCAGATAAAGAGGAAGAGGAGGATAATTACATGCCTCCCTCCAAAGACGAGGCAAGCCTCGACGATGACGAATTTGTCGTGCCTGAGGATCCCGTGGAGCAAGAGCGCTTCAAGCGCAGGCTTATGGCCACTGCGAATAGCCTTTAGAAAAAGTAGCAGCAGCTTAGAGCTGATCAAGACTTGCTAGCCAGCAGATGGACTGAAGTCCTTGCGGCCGAGGAATATGAACTCGAACACCCCTCCAAGAGCTACCCAAAGCGCAGGTTGCTACCCCGATTAGAGGAGGAAGCATCTAAACCTACATCTCCAGCACATGACGCGGCAGACAGGCCACCTCGTGACCGTGACAGAGAGGCCTCACGGCCCAAAACTCAAGCCGCACCCCGGCGTCGCTCAAAAAATACAAAGGAACGGGGAAATGCGCTAGAATTGCGAGATATGTTGGAGGAAAAAGCAAGGCAAACAAGATCGATCTACGGATCGCGTGTGCGCCCCATGACACGAGACGATAACCATCACGCCAGATACAGCAAAAGTAAACCCGGCCAGGCCGAACACAGTAGACAAAGCTCATTCGAGCTACGTCATGATATAGCCCAATACAAAGGCACCGCACACCCGCTATGCTTCATAGACGAAGTAATGGATCATCAGATCCCAGAGGGTTTGAAACCCGTAAATATCGAATTATACGATGGCACAATAGATCCTGCGGTATGGATTGAGGAGTATCTCCTTCATATCCACATGGACCGTGGCGATGATCTACACGCCATCAAATACCTCCCACTCAAGCTTAAAGGACCAGCTCGGCATTGGCTTAACAGCTTGCCGGCAGAATCCATTGGTTGTTGGGAAGACCTGGAAGCCGCATTCCTCGACAACTTCCAGGGCACCTATGTGCGACCACTAGACGCCGATGACCTGAGCCACATAATTCAGCAGCCAGAGGAATCTGCCAGACAATTCTGGACACGGTTCCTAACCAAGAAAAATCAAATCGTCGACTGTCTAGACGCAGAGGCCCTAGCGGCTTTGAAGCATAACATCCGCGACGAGTGGCTTGCCCGACACCTTGGACAAGAAAAGCCGAAATCTATGGCAGCCCTCACGACACTCATGACCCGCTTTTGCACGGGAGAAGACAACTGGCTGGCTCGCAGCAATAACATGTCAAAGAACCCTGGTAATTCGGATACCAAGGACAGCAATGGTAGGTCGCGTCGTAACAAGCACAAGTGTCGCATTAACAACAACAATACTGAGGATACGGCAGTTAATGCCGGACTCAGAGGCTCCATGCCCGGTCAGCGTAAAAAGCCATTCAAAAGAAGCACTCCGGGCCCGTCCAGTTTGGAACGTATACTCGATCGCTCGTGTCAAATACATGGCACCCATGAAAAGCCAGCTAACCACACCAACAGGGATTGTTGGGTGTTCAAGCAGGCCGACAAGTTAAATGCCAAAAACAGAGACAAGGGGCTACACAGCGACGACGAGGAGGAGCCCCGACCGCCGAACAATAGAGGACAAAAGGGTTTCCCCCCACAAGTGTGGACGCTGAACATGATATACGCAACCCACATCCCCAAAAGGGAACGGAAGCGTGCATTAAGGGACATATATGCGTTGGAGCCAGTCGCCCCAAAGTTCAACCCATGGTCCTCCTGCCCGATCACATTCGATCGAAGGGACCACCCCACTAGTATCCGCCATGGCGGATTTGCCGCATTGGTTCTAGACCCAATCATTGATGGATTTCACCTCACTCGAGTCCTTATGGATGGCGGTAGCAGCCTGAACCTGCTTTATCAGGACACAGTGCGGAAAATGGGCATAGATCCCTCAAGGATTAAACCCACAAAAACGACCTTTAAGGGCGTCATACCAGGTGTAGAGGCTAGTTGCACAGGCTCAGTTACACTTGAAGTGGTCTTCGGATCCCCGGATAATTTCCGAAGCGAGGAGTTAATCTTCGACATAGTCCCGTTCTGTAGTGGCTATCACGCACTGCTCGGGCGAACCGCATTTGCGAAGTTCAACGCGGTGTCGCACTATGCATACCTCAAGATCAAGATTCCAGGACCTCGGGGAGTCATCACAGTCAATGGAAACACCGAACGCTCTCTCCGAACAGAGGAGCACACGGCGGCCCTCGCTACGGAAGTACAAGGCAGCCTTTCAAGGCAATTCTCCAGTCCGGCGATAAAACGTCCAGACGCCGTCAAGCGCGCCTGAAGTAACTTACAACAAGACCGCCTGCCATGTTCCGAGCAAGCGTAGCAATGCGGCCCCAACCCCAGCCCTCGCGAAACGGCGAAATCAGTGCTACGCGTACATAATTACGCTATGAAAATACCATGGGCACTCGGGGAGGGGCACGACCACGGCATGCCCAAAACACGGCTCAACCGCACTAGGGGCTGCCGATTTTGTCAATTTTTCTTACTTTCAGGACTCCACTCTCCAGAAGACCTGATCGGCAGTACAATTGCCAAAAGAACGATACAACAACCAGGGAGGCAGAAAGCTACGCCGCACTATGGAACTCCCAAGTGGTCTCTATAACAAGCAAAATACTTGTTTTACATGCCATTCCGCAGCTCGCCCCTGGAGGGGACATGTTAAATAGTCCCATCTCTTGCTTACCACACTATTTGTATCGTTCTGCTTTTAATGCACTTTTCTCGACTAAAAAATGCTTAGCCTCAGACTATTATTGCATTCTCTATTCATTCCTTTTTATGTACACATGTTCAGTCATGACATTTAGGACCCGTACACTTTGGTACGGCCAATACGCCAGGGGCTCAAGCACCCCATAATACGGCGTGAGAAGTCCAAACACTTACACAAGTGCGGCCCTCCGAACTTATAGCATTATATGCAACAGCTCCGAATCATGTCTTTGGTCAATAGTTGGGTTTGCCCGGATCCCATGTTTTGGTACCTTACGTTCCGCTATATCGGCTAAGGTAGCACCGGGAGAACTACTGCGATTGTGCCCCGGTTCAGCTGGGCTAAGCACCTCAGTAGAGAAAGCTAAAACTGACTGTCATGATAGGGCGAGAGTTGGTCGCTGTTCGAGAGGTTTCGAGTCCCTAAAGACTTATGCCGCTTAGAGCGAGGAGTCGGCTTTGTCTGGCCTAGGCGTGTATAGCGCCCCGAACTCGGTCTTCCGAACACTAGGGGCTTCGCCAAAATTTAAAATTATAGAATTCTCTGGCTAAGTGAGAGTGATAACGCACTATAGTCCGATTGCCTTGTTCGTTGTGCTGAGCACCTCCCTAGAAGGACCCAAGCATGGGAAAAAGAGTGCTCAGGTCTATCCCGAACACCCCAGCACTCGTGGCATGGGGCAGAAGCCGACGACTCGCCATCTCTCAGATTTAATAAACGACCGCATAGAAGGTAATATTTTAAATTAAAACAAGCGTTGCATAACGCATATGAACAAGTTTTCAACGTACAGGATAACACGAGCGAGTTTACTCAAATATTACATCCTTGGAACATTCATCCGCCACAAGGCGCGCACCATTCAGGACGTCCTCACAATACATCTCGGGGTGGCGATGCTCCTTGCCCGGCGGTGGCCCGTCCTTCACAAGCTTCTTAGCATCCATCTTGCCCCAGTGTACTTTAGCACGGGCAAGCGCCCTACGGGCGCCCTCGATGCAAATGGAGTGCTTGATGACTTCAAGGCATGGACAGGCATCCACCAGCCGCCTCACCAGCCCAAAGTAGCTCCCAGGCATGGCCTCTCCAGGCCACGGCCGGACTATGAGACCCTTCATGTCCTGTTCGGCCACCTTATGGAGCTCGACCAATTGTTTCAGCTGGTCGCTCAAGGGCACTGGGTGTCCGGTCTCAGCATACTGAAACCATAACACCTTCTCCGTCGAGCTCCCTTCCTCTGCCCAGTAGTAGGCGGCGGCATCTGACACGCTACGGGGAAAATCTGCGAATGCTCCTAGAGGACTCCAGACTCGGGTAAGTAACAAGTAATTCACTTTCAGGTGCTTGCTTTGCATAAAGAATGCCTTACACGCCGCTTTTCTTCATCGCCTCAATTCCCTGGAGGGCCTTTTGGGCTTCGGCCTTGGCGCTTTCAAGGGCCGCGGCGAGCACGGACTCTCGAGTCTTCGAGTCCAGCTCCAAGGTCTCATGCTTCTTCACGAGAGCATGGAGCTCTTGCTGCACCTCGCCAACCCGTGCCTCATGCTTCTCCCGCTCGGTGCGCTCCGCGGCCGCCTTCTTTTCGGCCTCGGAAAGCGCTTGCTTCAGGGTCGCCACCTCGGTCGTGGCCCCTAGAACACCAATAACGATCCTGTAATTTCTTGCAATTGCATCTTTTTTTATATATACACACACACGGACAAGGCATTACGTACCTTGGTTCTCCTCGAGCTGCTTCTTCGCAAGGCCGAGCTCTTGCTCGGACCGCTCGAGGCTCTGCTTCAGCGCGTCAACCTCCATAGTCAGTGCGGCAGAGGCCAGCAGCGACGCCTGCATACGCATATCGACATAATTATGTTAGACTCCTGCGAATATTATTAGATCCTCTATTCGGCTCTTCTTTGTGAACACCGAACAGAGCATCTGGGGCTACTGTCTATGCGGTAACATTTTCATATATTTTTTACTTACCTCAAAGCTTGTCAGAAGGCTGGCACAAGCTTCAGTCAGCCCGCTTTTGGCGGACTGAACTTTCTGGATCACCGCACTCATAATAGTGCGGTGCTCCTCGTCGATGGAGGCGTCATTAAGCAACTCCAGTAAGTTTTCCGGTGCCTCCGGTTGGATGGAGGTCACCGGCGCGGTAGGCTTGCCCTTCTTAGTGGGGGCCGCCTTCCGGAGTCCGAAACTATTGAAGGTTCCGGTGCAGTGTTCGGCCCAGGGCCGGACTTGGAGCCCTTGGGAGCCTTGCTCCCTTTGTGCCTGCAGTCTGGAAGGTCGCCTTGCGGTGCCTCCAGGACTACCTCCCCTCAGTTGGGAACCTCCTGAGACAATACCTCGGCATTATCCGTAGGATGAGGGGAGAAGGCGGCCGAAAGTGAAGTGCTGTTCACATCCGACGAACCCAAGGAACTGCTCAACGACACGTCGAGCCGGGCTTTGGGCGGACTGCATGATTATATTCGGCGTCAGGAGAAGCTGTGCAATAAAGGAACACTATGAGTCACTCTAGTGTCCGACTACTTACGACTTCGCCAGGGGCTTGGCCCTGGGCGGCCACCCCTCTTCGCTGTCGGCGACGTTGGTGGAGTAATCTGGAGGAAGGGTCCTTCCCTTCTTGGACCCTCCGGCCGCCCCAGTTGGGGCGACTTTCCTTTTCTTCTCTCCCCCTGTTGGGGAAGAAACCTCTCTTTCCTCCTCCTCGTCTTCATGGGAGGAGTGCGCCTCGGAGTCATGGGACGATGAGTCCGACACCGCCGGGCGCCGGGAACTCTTCGGGTTCCCGTGGCCTTCTTCTTGGCCTTCTTCTCCAGCACCACGTAGGGTGCCGGAACCAGCAGCTCCGCCAACCGGGCGTCTGCTGGGCCTTCGGGCAAAGGAGCTGGACAGTTGATCTGTCCGGACGTCTCCTGCCAATCCTGTCAAAGGTACGGGAGCTTATATCCCGCATGGAGTCAAATTATGATAAACAAGTATCCCGTAAAAAGGCAAAGCCGCTTACCGCATTGGCTTGCCGCTTCGCGCTGAATCCGCGATCCTCGGTAAGGGGAGGTGGAACCTCGGCACTCTTGAATAGCACCTTCTAGGCATCTTCGTGCGTTGTGTCGAAGAGCCTGCTTAGAGTTCGGTGCTGGGCCGGGTCGAACTCCCACAAGTTGAAAGCCCGTTGTTGACACGGGAGGATCCGGCGGATGAGCATGACCTAGACTACGTTGACGAGTTTGAGCTTCTTGCTCACCAGGTTTTGGACACATGTTTGGAGTCCGGTCACCACTCCCGAACTGCCCCAAGGCAGGCCCTTCTCTTGCCAGGAGGTGAGCCGCGTAGGGATGCCAGATCGGAACTTGGGGGTCGCTGCCCATTCAGGGTCACGCGGCTCGGTGATGTAAAACCACCCTGATTGCCACCCCTTTATGGTCTCCACGAAGGAGCCCTCGAGCCATGTGACGTTGGGCATCTTGCCCACCATGGCGCCTCCGCACTCCGCCTGGCGGCCGCTTACTACCTTCGGCTTGATGTTGAAGGTCTTCAGCCATAAGCCGAAGTGGGGCTTGATGCAGAGGAAGGCCTCGCACACGATGATAAACGCCGAGATGTTGAGGATAAAGTTTGGGGCCAGATCGTGGAAGTCCAGGCCATAGTAGAACATGAGCCCCCGGACGAATGGGTGGAGAGGGAAGCCCAGTCCGCGGAGGAAATGGGTGAGGAACACTACACTCTCATGGGGCCTGGGGGTGGGGATGAGCTGCCCCTCATCCGCGAGCCGGTGCACGATGTCGTCGGGCAGGTATCCGACTCTCCTCAGCTTCTTGATGTGTCCCTCCATGACGGAGGAGACTGTCGGTGTCAAAACCGGCGGATCTCGGGTAGGGGGTCCCGAACTGTGCATCTAGGCGGATGGTAACAGGAGACAAGGGACACGATGTTTTTACCCAGGTTCGGGCCCTCTCGATGGAGGTAAAACCCTACTCCTACTTGATTAATATTGATGATATGGGTAGTACAAGAGTAGATCTACCACGAGATCAGAGAGGCTAAACCCTAGAAGCTAGCCTATGGTATGATTGTTGTTCGTCCTACGGACTAAAACTCTCCGGTTTATATAGACACCGGAGAGGGCTAGGGTTACACAGAGTCGGTTACAACGGAAGGAGATCTTCATATCCAAATCGCCAAGCTTGCCTTCCACGCCAAGGAAAGTCCCATCCGGACACGGGACGCAGTCTTCAATCTTGTATCTTCATAGTCCAAGAGTCCGACCAAAGGTTATAGTCCGGCTATCCGGACACCCCCTAATCCAGGACTCCCTCAGTAGCCCCTGAACCAGGCTTCAATGACGACGAGTCCGGTGCGCAAATTGTCTTCGGCATTGCAAGGCGGGTTCCTCCTCCAAATACTTCATAGAAGATTTTGAACATAAGGATAGTGTCCGGCTCTGCAAAATAAGTTCCACATATTGCCACAGAGAGAATAATATTTACACAAATCTAATCTGTTGACGTACTCCGTAGTGTGACATCACACCACGGCCAAGTCCTTATACGAATCGTTTACTGTCCCACCTCAGCGCATTTTGCGAGGCGGTTTCCTTGGCACGTCTTGTCGAAGCAGAGATCGTGTCCCCTTAATTTACGGGATTCTCATCAATACAGACGTGGGTAACCCGATCGTGCCCGTTGGTATGTTTCCTGGATTAAGGCGAGTCTCGAACGGTCACGGGGAGGGCTCTTGGTATTCAACCTCTTATAAAGAGACCAATGCCTTACTCCTTTCTCAATCGATTTCACCCTTCGCCTCGAGTTGCAACACCCAAAGCCCTAAATTTCAGGCGCTTCGGACCTTCGACGATGTCCGGGTTCGACCTTCGAGGCCGATGGACGCCTTCCTCCATTACGGAGGAGGACATGCTAAAGCTGAGAGAAGCCAGGTTCTTGACCGGCGAAATCTCGCATAGGCTGCCTGCTCAAGGGCAGGTTGTTCCTACTCCCGAGCTCGGTGAGAGTGTGGTATTCGTGTCTCACTTCCTCCGAGGGCTCGGCTTCGCGACGGATCCCTTCATGAGGGGGCTCATGTTTTATTATGGGCTGGAATTTCACGACTTAGCTCCGGAGTCCATCCTCCATATCTCATCATTTATTGTCGTGTGCGAAGCCTTCCTCCGCATTACTCCTCACTTTGGACCGTGGCTTAAGACCTTTAAAGTGGAGCTGAAGATGATCAAAGGACAGCACGCGGAGTGCGGAGGCGCTGTTATAAGCAAGAATGCTGACGCTCCATGGCCCGAGGGCTCTCTTCAGGAGGAGTTCAACTTATGGCAACAAGAATGGTTTTATATCACCGCTCCCAGGGGCACCAAGTGGGTGGCGCCGCCTACTTTCCGCTCGGGTCCCCCGCCTCGACTAGAGTCGTGGGTCAACAAGGGTTTGGACTGGGGGCCGGCAAAAGACGTGCCCCTGTTGCAAGGCCGCATTCGAGGTCTCCTAGAAAGAGATATCAGTCTGGTCGCCCTCTCCATCTATGGGAGTTCAACCCAGAGGGACCGCGAGCTCTCCAACACTTTCTTGGCATGACGCCAGTGGAGATGTACAAATTGTTCTTCGGACCACAAGCAATGTGTCCGGATTCTACGGAGGATGCAGGACTAAGCTGCAATCATCCGGATACTCAAGTAGCCCCGTTTCCGGACACACCATCCGTTCATTCATCACAACATCACCCTTAAGAGAGTTGTCTTTGAAACATGAATGGGTAGCGAAAGCGAAGTTAATCAGGTGTCCGGCCCCTCTTCCCGAGACCTCGCCGGATCCCGTGTTGGCCAGGATGCTGGAGATCATGCCTTTGGAAGAGAACGAGGAGGGGGACAAGGGGGCTACCGCCTCCTCGAAGGAGTCAGTTGGGAAAAGAGGAATCAAAAATTCCTCTACCCAGGGGAAGAAAAGGACCGCCTATGAAGACCCGGAGACCATGGTCTCAAAGCGGGGGAAGAAATCTTTGCCAAAGGATCCTACGCCGGGGGATACCTCGACCGTACTGTGCCCCCAAGGGGATCAGCCCTCCCCCGAGCCGTAAGTAGAGAGGGGAGTTTAAAATGAGAGACACCCCTGTTTTATTCCTGAGAAAAATAACTGAAATTTTACCTTGTAGTTCGGATCTTAGCCATTCTCAGCAGAGCTCATCTTCGGGGGATCTTCTCCCGGAGATGATGGAGAGCGAAACGCCTCCCCTTGCCGTACCGCCTCATGAGGCGGGCGACCCTGAGGTGTCATCGCAGAGGGTTTCTCCGAATCCGGCAGGGCCGGAAGGCAGTCATATGCCCCCCCAAAGCCCTCCGCATCCGGCCTTTGAAAAAGGCCATCGGACGAGTCCGGCACCGTCCGGTGCACGGTCGGGGGAGCTGAGGGATCTTCTCGGGCGAGCGTCTATCTCAGAAGAGCACCGTACGCTGATGGGTACGGTGATTGAAAGGATTTCATCCGCGGAGAGCTGGTTGCATGAGGCCATCAGAAGTTTACTGACGGGTTTTGAGGTACGTGAAATGATGTACCTTTTGACAGTTCCGCATATATAATATGTGCCCTGTGTAGATAGTAGCCCCTGAGACTCTGTGTGTTGTCAAAAGTGATGGCGCGCAGAGGATCATAATCGCAGGTGTAATATGTCGTCTTTCCTATGTAGGTGGCGAAGTGTCCGGTGGCTAGCCGGACTGATGAATTTGCCGAACTAAAGCGGCAACTTAACGTGGCAGATGCCGACATCGTGCTTGTCAACAAGCGGCTCAACGAGGCACAAGGTATGTACTCTCTCCGGAGACGCCTGGTAAGAGGAGCTTGACACCAGTATATTACCGTATTGCACTTCATGTAGATGGGTCTGCTGCTGTGGAGGACCTTCGGGCAGAGCTTGCCCGAGCCAAGGAGCAAGCCAGAAAAAGCGATGTGGCTGCCTTAAAGGTGGTTCAAGAGCTGAAAGCCGAACAGGCTGCTCATTGCCAAAGTAAAAAGGAATTGGCGAGATGGCTGCGAAGTTAAAGACCGCTGCTGACCGCTGCAAGCTTCTTGAGAGAGAAGATCAGGTGGAGCGGGCTGACCTAGAAAAGGCCCGTACGGCGGCCAAGGATGCTCGTTCTGCGATGAGAGCGATGAAGGAGGAGCTACGTCAGGCCGGAGATATCGCGGCTGGAAAGCCCTTTATGCTGCGGAGGAAGTTCGGAGATCCTATGTATGCTCCGTTGGACCGGATGTGGAGTTCGGCGGATGACTATGTGGATTTGGCCGCGAGTGCCGCTGATGCGGCCGAACATTTCCGAGATCAGAAGGATAGCGAAGTGGAAAAGCTCTTCTGGTCACAGTTCAACAATCCGGAGCGTCCACTTTCATTGACTGATCGTTTGGCCGAATGGGCCGAACTGAATAGGTTGTCCGGACTCGCCATGAAGGATGTCGTAGATCATCTGTGGCCGGGAAGGCCAAAGCCGAACAGTTATTTTAGCTTGGTGCAACAGTTCCTTGGTGCAGTGTCGCGTATCAATGCCATGAAGAGGTCAGCATGCATAGAGGGTGCGCGGATGGCCTTGCCCGTGTTAAGACATACTGGGCGGAGATGGAGGCCACCGCTGTTGCATCCCAAGACTCGGACGGAAGCCGAGTACCTGCCGAGCACTATTTTCAGGAAGTTTTGTAAGGCGCTCGTTTAATAGAGATGCAGTGCTCGAAGGATACTATGTTCGAATGGCATGTATTATTATAAAACAATATTTTGATGGAATGTAATAGCTTTTTATACTTGTGCCTTCAAGAATTAAAATACCTCATGTGCGGCCGTTAATGTATATGTGTATATAACCTGAAAGATGGCAGTCTTCGGCTTCAGCCCCCACGCATATAATGCGGGGGTGTTTGCAGAAGGCGCATTTTTCACACTTGATCCAACGTCTTAGTCCCATTAGGGAGGTGGTAGCGCAGCGAACTAGTCAACCGGACTATAATGCTTTATCACTTTCTCTTAGCCATAGGAGTTTGACAGTGGGGCTACTATATAGCCCCTGGGGGCACCGCGCTCACCCGAATTCGGGGCGCGTGTGTGCCTGGCCGGGAAATGGCCCTTCGTTAATACGGAGGAATCCTAAAGATTCCGACGGGTCATCAAGTGGTTGACCAGTCTCGCGCTATATCATGACAGTCAGTTTTCGGCTTTCTCTACTAAGGTGCTCGCCTGGCTGAACCGGGGCACAATCGCAGTAGTTCTCCTGGTGCCGCCTTAGCCGATAGAGCGGAACGTAAGGAAGCAAAACATAGGAGCCGGGCAAACCCAACATTTGACCAAAGACATGATTTGGAGCTGATGCATATAAGGCCAAACTCGTGACGCCGAACACTCCCGAAGGTATTCGGTCTTTATGAAAAACGGGCTAAGCAGTGCCCTTGATAATAAGCCCCTGGTGTCCAGGTACGTGCAGAATTCTGACATTGCCACATGCCAAGGCGCCAGCCTCCTCCTCGGCTATACTAGTAGTACGGGGGATGTGTATCAACAAGAGACGGTAAAAAAGGTTTATGTAGGGTCTTAATCTAAAAAGAATCCTGGAGACGGGTCCCTGCTGCACGTCTGTGCCTGTGTCTCCGTTGTGCCGTGTCCTGGACGGGCGTAGCATGGTGTTCATCTGTAAAAGAGAGGAACTTAGCCGAGAAAAAAAGGAATAGTAGTGCGGAATGTATGCTATACTAGATAAACAAAGTAGAATTCAAGACGGGTAAAACTGAGCCTTATTGACGCTTATTTTACATATGCGGAGCCCCTTGTATATGGTGTATGGCTACTGAACCTTTACCAATTATATGTTTGCTCCAGACTCGCCTAGCCGTGTTCGTGGTCTTAATGACCTATTAGATGCTGTTTTAATGTGTGGCTGTCAAGGCAGCCGCATATTGCTCCGCGCGCGAGGGACACTCGATGTTTCCCTTTAGTGAGATGATGCCTCGTGGACCGGGCATCTTAAGCGTAAGAGATGCATAATGCAGTATCGCGTTAAAGCGAGCGAAAGCCTCGTGCCCCAGTAGTGCTTGATAGCTACTTGAAAATGGGGCGATGTGGAAGGTTAGCTTTTCACGGCGGAAGTTATCGGTAGAGCCGAACATAACTTCTAGCGGGATAGGACCCATGCAATGGGTATCCGGGCCTGTCGTTACTCCCTGAAAGGAAGTGTTGCTGTGGCAGATTTTTGTTGGGTCCAACCCCATTTTGCGGACTGTGTCCTGATATAGCAGGTTTAGGCTACTGCCGCCGTCCATCAGGACTTGTGTAAAGTGGAGTCCGTCGATTATTGCATTTAACACTAAGGCAATCCAACCTACGTTCCGGATACTTCTAGAGTAATCCTGATGGTCGAAGGTAGTCGGTTTTAACGACCAGTGGCGAGGCTCCTTTGGGGTAGGCCGTATAGGCGCCACTCTATTTTTCCCTTTTCTCACGTGAAGTAAGTTTACTGTTTTGACATCGTGTGGGAAATTCTTTTGTTTCCCGATGCTCTGCTTGTGGGGTTCGTCATCGTCCTCACTTGGTGTGTCGAGCCCCTTGTGTTCGGCATTGAGTTGGTCGGATTGCTTGAAGACCCAACATTCTCTGTGGGTATGGTTCGCAGGCTTCCCAGGGGTGCTGTGGATTTGACATATCTTATACAAGATTTTGTTTAGGTTGGATAGCTCATCCCTATTATCCTTGAGGGGCAGCTTTTTCGGATTCTGCAGAGAGCTTTTGAATCTAGTGTTGACTGCCGTGCTCTTCGAGCTACTTTCCTTATTCCGGCGTTGTTCCTTGCTGCGCCACGGTTTCCCGTTTCCATCCCTAACTTCTGATGTACTTGGGTCGCTGGTGCTACATCTTGCCAACCAGCTGTCCTCTCCCGCGCAAAAGCGGGTCATGAGGCTTGTTAATGCGGCCATTGTTCTTGGCTTTTCTTGGCCGAGGTGTCTGGCGAGCCATTCATCTCGGACGCTGTATTTGAAAGCTGCTAAGGCTTCGGCGTCCGGACAGTCGACTATCTGGTTCTTTTTAGTAAGAAATCTGTTCCAGAGTTTCCGGGCTGACTCTCTGGGCTGTTGAGTTATATGACTTAAATCGTCTGCATCCGGAGGTCGGACATAGGTTCCTTGAAAATTTGCCCGAAAAGCCTCCTCAAGCTCTTCCCAACTTCCAATGGTGTTTTCGGGAAGGCCTTTAAGCCAATGCCGGGCTGGCCCTTTGAGCTTGAGGAGTAAGTATTTTATGGCGTGGAGGTCATCTCCTCTGGCCATGTGTATGTGGAGGATATAATCCTCAATCCAGACTCCAGGGTCTGTTGTTCCGTCATATGCCTCTATGTTTACGGGCTTAAATCCCGCTGGAAATTCATGGTCCAGCACCTCATCGGTGAAACAGAGGGGGTGCGGCACCCCTGTATTTGGGTGTGCCGTATTGTTCGGATATTCGTTGCGTCGCATTGCTTACTAGAGCTTGCTTTCTTGGCCTGTACAGAGACCTGGCTGGGCCATCCTTTTGATGCGAATCCTTGAGTGAATCGCGTGTCGGTTTGTGTGCGGCGCCATATGCCGGTCTATGTTGGCCATGGGGTCGTCTATCCGACCGGGTGGCATCTTTATTTTTTGATTTTGGGGGCTCTAGGGCCTCCTCATCAAATTCGGGCAGTAGCTTTCGCTTCGGGTAGGTCTTTGTGTGGCGACTATCGCCGTATTTGTCTGCGGTGTTGAGTACTTTGCTCCATCTGATTCTGAGTGCATCTTCCGCAGTTTTGAGCTTTTGCTTTTGCTTTTTCAGGCTACGCGCGGTAGCGACGAGCCTTTTGTGGAGGTTCTTCTGCTCCAGGAACTTGTCCGGCATGAGGTCGTCCGGGCTTTTATCTTCGCCGGGGATGGGTTGTTCGGTTTGTTTGTCCAAGTTTCCCTGTTCGGACGGTTGCTCGATGGCATGTTCGTCGTCCGCCAGTTCGTCCTGCCCTGTGGCTGGGTCCGTATGGCTGCTATCTCTGTCGAGGCGGGGCTTGGAGCGGCGCTTAAGCCGCCGCTTTGACTGCTTTTCGAGGGAACGATCCCTCGTTGCGTCCCTTTGTTCCTCGTTGTCGCTTCCTTTAGGTGTATCTACCATGTATACATCGTGAGATGAGGTGGTTGTCCAGTGCCCTATAGGCGCTGGTTCCTGTTCGTCTCCTACATCGTCGTCCATACCGTCGATGTCTTCAGAGTCGAAGTCCAGCATGTCGGTTAAATCGTCAACTGTCGCTATGAAGTGGGTGTTGGGTGGGCGTCGAATTTCTTTGTCATCCGCATCCCAATCCTGCCGGTCATAGTCCGGCCAGGACTCTCCTGACAAAGAGAGAGAGACTTTAGTGAATTTAGAATGTCGTCGAAGGGTGAGTGCTGAAAGATGTCCACGGCGGTGAACTCCATGACCGGCGCCCAATCGGATTCGATTGGCAAGGGCGCGGAGGGCTCGGAGTTCGGCACCTTGGAGTCGCGAGCCTCGCAAAGGACAAGGCTGGTGTTTGGCTCGATCGCCGTAGAGATTGCAGCCCCCGAGGCGGGGTCCAGCCACCCGTCCTCGGTTGGCGCAGTCGGCTCCGAGCTAAGGGTCGGAGCGGACATGGGTGCGGCCTCCAGGGCACTGTTCGGCGGCAGAGCTAGATCATGCCCTTCGTGACAGTGCTGCGCGCTCGGCTGCGGCTCGAATCCGTCGAAGATCAAGTCTCCGTGGATGTCAGTCGTGTAGTTCAAGCTTCCAAATCTGACTTGATGGCCAGGGGCGTAGCTTTCAATCTGCTCCAGATGGCCAAGCGAATTGCCCGCAGTGCAAAGCCACCGAATACGAAGATCTGTCCAGGGAGAAAAGTCTCACCCTAGATAGCATCGCGGTTGATGATCGGAGGAGCCATCGGGCCTAAAAGTGACGACAGAGAGGAACTCTCAATGAAAGCACCAATGTCGGTGTCAAAACAGGCGGATCTCGGGTAGGGGGTCCTGAACTGTGCGTCTAGGTGGATGGTAACAAGAGACAAGGGACATGATGTTGTTACCCAGGTTCGGGCCCTCTCGATGGAGGTAAAACCCTACTCCTGCTTGATTAATATTGATGATATGGGTAGTACAAGAGTAGATCTACCACGAGATCAGAGAGGCTAAACCCTAGAAGCTAGCCTATGGTATGATTGGTGTTCGTCCTACGGACTAAAACTCTCCGGTTTATATAGACACCAGAGAGGGCTAGGGTTACACAGAGTCGGTGACAACGGAAGGATATCTTCATATCCAAATCGCCAAGCTTGCCTTCCACGCCAAGGAAAGTCCCATCCGGACATGGGACGAAGTCTTCAATCTTGTATCTTCATAGTCCAAGAGTCCGATCAAAGGTTATAGTCCGGCTATCCGGACACCCCCTAATCCAGGACTCCCTCAGAGACAATCCACCTGCCTCCCACTCCGGACATGGTTGGAGAAGGTTGAGGTGGGAAATGCGGACTTGGGCACTGGAGCTCGAGTGTGCGAAGATGGATGAGCAAAGGAGGAAGAAGGCGTGGACAAAAGGGTGAATCCTTATCCCAAGGACACAGATTTGATTTTTCAACCAATTTATATGCACTCGAGAATGTGTATGTAGTTTAAATTTGAATTATGCACATAAATGCATTGAAAACTCAGTTAATACATAAAAATATCCAAATGAACCCCGAAAAATCACAAAAATTGACACAACACTTATGTTGTTCTATGTTGACACGAGAAAAAAAAATTGAAAGCAATAAGAGGCAATGGATATTGTTTCGTCCCCAAAGGTGGGACGTTTCCTATCGAAACCATCAAACTTGTTGTGAGAAGCTCTGGTTTGTGAGAAGCTTATACCCAAACCTGCCCCAAATGGGACAAAAAATTTACCATGGCATGTTGATGCCACTCCATGATAGCATGCCAGGTTTCATGAATTTTAGATGAGTTTTGGATTTACTAGAATTTAAATACCAGGTATCTCAATGTTTGCGGTCAAGTGACGGTGCCAGGGTATTTGACATTCATTCCCATTTCTTGCATGGGACCTAGGCATGCACCCAAGGACAAATATTTGATTTTTCAACCAATTTATATGCACTGAACCATGTGCATGTAGTTCAAATTTGAATTATGGACATAAATGCATTGAAAACTCACTTAATGCATAAAAATGTCCAAACGAACCCTGAATAATTTCAATTTTTTATGACACACATATAGTTGCATATTCACTGCAGATAAAAGGTCTAGCAATTCAAACACCGTCCACGGCCGCTGTGACCTCATTATGTAATTCAAATCAAGATGAAAACACAAGTCGATCCCACACAGATTATTATAACCAACCGTGTGAGATACAACACAAAATATCTTGGAGCACCGTCGGAGTATAGTACGCATACGGCTTACGCGAGAAGGTGCGACGGCTACAGTCCACAGCCCGCTCTGAATAATGGACCGTGTCTGATGACACTTTGCGCGCCAGTTTTTTCGCTGAAGTGATTCCAAATTTTCGGCTTCCCGGAAATATCTACCTCCCCGCCCCCTCACCCTTACCAAAAGCCACATTTCCCCTGCTTCCGCCTTTCTTTCCAAGTTGAAACCTTCACTCCTTGCTTGCAGCGCCGCCTCCTCGCTGGCGCCCCTCCGTCACGCTGCTCGACCTCGCCAATCCAGGCAGGTAATCCACACCCGACCCCCATCCTCCTCCTTCTTCCACATCCCACATGCCCCGATCACCGGCGTGAGCGCGACACCTTCCACCCAAATCACCGCCCCCTCCACCACATAAGTGCCGTCCTAAGCCATGGTGCACGCAGTATAGCCATGATCTCAAGGAGCATTTGGCAGCGGAGAAACAAATCGCGGCCACCGTTGGCAGCGATGGCTGCCATTCGTGTTGAACCCCAGATCTTGGAGGAGCACCTCACCGTCGAGGCCACCGTTGACGCCTCGCGCGTCGACGCCGCGACGCGGTTGGCTGCTTTAAACGACAGTTCGTGGCATTTTCTCGAGGCCACCGTCGGTGCCTTTGACGAAGACTACGAGGTGTTTTCTCAGCGTGCACGTGCTTACCTCATCTCGAGAGCCAGCAGGTTGGTGCCTGGAGCGGCTCAGGCAACTCACCACTACAACGAGAGCACCCACAATGCGGAGGCCTCACCCTCTTCCATGTCCAAGGAGCCAATCGTCATCGATATCTCCGACAATGAGGAGTAGCTTGTCTTATTAGCTCACTATAAGGACCCATATTCAGTTTGCTAGATTTAAGTTAAATTGGGTGAATTGACCACACACAATTCAGTGGGTGAATTGGTTAAATTTAAGTTACACACAGTTGTGGATAACTCAAATTGTTTGAGGCAAGACAGTTTTTTTTAGACAATTGAGGCAAGACCGGTGGTATCTTTTTTTATTTTTTTTTTGAGAAAAAAGACAGGCGGTATCTGATGAGTCCAAATTCCACCCACAATGCAGCAGCGCGTTTTGTAAGGGCCTGATGAGCTTTAGTGAATTGGGCCTAGGCCCGGTCCGACTCCGCAACCCTAAGGAACCCCGCTCCCCCACCTCGCCTCCTCTTCCTCTTCTAAATAAAAGGACTTCCCCTGTCAAAAAAAGAAGAAAAATAAACCGTTCCCCCAAATCGATCGATCGATCCATCCATCTTAACCTAGGATTCCGGCGAGGCCATGGCCAACCTGAGAGCCGCCGCCAGCACCGGCCGTCTCCGCGTCTACGGCACGTCGCTGTCCGATGATGGCGCCCTGCCGTGGGAGGAGAGGGAGCAGGACACATCACTCCTCCTCCTCCAGATCGGGAACCACTTCAAGGCGGCCATCAAGTCTCTCACCGAGGGGTCCAACTCCGATCTGCTGCGGCTCCTCGAGAAGGCGACCTGCGTCGGCCTACTCGATCCGGTCACCAACATAGTCATGAGCGCCACGCTTGCCCCCATCGCAGATCCCGTCGACGAGACCATGCTCGTGGGCATGGCGCAGCGCTCCTTCGATGGCCTCGTCGCCTTCCTCACATGCTTCTTTCCTCACCTCACCGACTGGGACGCCGTCAGGTACCTTGTCCTCGCCGAAGCCGACCCCCTCGTTGCCGCGCTCATCGTCATCGAGGACCGCCGCACCAAGTGCTTCCGCCCAGGCTCCGCCGCCACCAACGGCGCCCTCAAGCTCGCTCTCAACTGCGCAACGGTGGCCGCCAAGTACCCGTTGCCGTCGGTACTCGCAGGCGTGTGGCTGTCGCTGTGCTCCTCCCAGGACTCCAATGACGTGGTCGTCGCCTTGCTCTCGGCGTTGCAGCATAATCAATCCTCAGACATTTCCCACAAGTTGGTCAAGCAGATAGCATCTCTCCCTTTTCCTGCTCCTGGTAGCAGCAACCTTCTCGAACCATGGGAGCTTGCCGCCCGCCGCAGGAAGCACACCACCAAGGTGACCCACCAGTATTCCTGGTCACTGAGGCGAGTGCTCCTACATACGATCCATGGTTTCTACCTGCAGGCACTCGCCAGGATGCCGGGTGGCGAGCTGCGGTCTCGTTACCACCGTAGCATGCTCAAGGCTGGCCATTGCTATGGCCCTTTTGATCCTGTCACCAATATCATCGTCAACACCATCTGGTACGAAGTCACATTCCCACCACTGAGTCAACTGGACGAGCTCGACATTCTTGGCACCTTGAACCTAATGCGGATTGAAGCACAATCCTTTTACGGACTTGTCTCTTTCCTCTGCACCCGTGACAAAGATCTCAACTCCGATCAGGCCATAAGGTTCTTGCTCGACACGGATCTCGACTTGGCCGCGACAAAGCACTGCAGCACTGTCCAGGATGAACAAGAAGCCTTCAGAGCTGCTGCAACTGCGGCATGGCACCCCATACCTGATGCCCAAGTAGCATTCCTCAGCTCCTGCAAGACGCCTGCAGTCCTCTCACTGCTGTCAGATAATGGAGGTCAACAACAGCTCTCTTCTCAATGTGTCCAGCAGCTTGCCATGCTATTGTCATCTGCTTTCCGTTCCACTGGCATGTTAGCCCATCAGAAGCAACCAGTTGCCATTTATAGACGACGGTTCGAGCTTACCATGTATGAGGGACGTATACAGCGAAGGGCTCATAAAAGAATCTCCAGAAAGATCAGGGCTGCACTAAGCAGATATGAGGTGCAGAATTCGGTGAGTTAGTTTATCCCTCAGGTACCTCTATATTTGTTTGTGTCCAAATTCCATCAACCAAAATCCTACTTGATCAAAACAGCTGGTGGAACTTGCTACTGACCTCCTTTGATTAATAATTTACCCCACGGACACACTTTTTAATAGAAATTCCATCAGTTAGAAGGCCTGCTTGATCATAACATGTGGTGTAACTTTCTGCTACCGACCTCCATCAACGCTTATTAGCTTGTCTGAATGTGCTGCATTTCTTGTGATAAGCCCATAATGTCCATTTAGGTATTCCTTTTGATTATCCCGCTGAGCCGTGGCCACCACAGAACCATGTAAACAGAGTTTGGACAAGGCCAAGAAGATTTTTGTTTGAGTGCATGATTTGAGCTAACACTTGGACCAATGGGTTGGGTGGCAGTACAAGCATTGTTGGTGGGAGATGTAGAGTAGTTCGCAAATAAGTAGTGCTATAAGAGCAAAGTTGTTTTAAAAGATGAGCAATTAGTTTTCTCTTAATTCTATGCCTCATTTGCTGATTTGCTCGTTTTTGTTCTGCCATCTTATAGGAACAAGGCTGTTATCAGCTTCATGTGGTCTGCGGCGTGAATACATATGTGTCTGGTCCTGACAATAGTATGCACTCCATCATGTTGCAAAAGAAAAAAGACCCTGTTGAAGATGACTACTACCATCACACACATGCCAACTTTCTGGTGACCCGGAATGTTGGCTCTGTAGGTTCAGTTCCAGTACTCTTCTTTGCTGAGCTTAGCAACAAGAACGACGACCAGGATAGCCAGCTTCTATGCTGCCCAGTGGAGTTTCCACTACCAGGGGCTGGTATATATATATATGCTCCCAGTCTTTTGTTTAAGATTCTTTTTTCATCAGATTGATAAGGATCTTCATTAACTGTTCTCATGCTCATACCACACACGGCTACCTCCATCGATCCATTTGAGCGACAAGCTTTTTGGGACGGAGGGAGTATATGATAAACACACACACACACACACACACACACACACACACACACACACACCAGAATGTAACTTCTGAAGTCAAGATAGAAAGGATATGTTTATATATTCTGCAGTTTAAATACCAGTGGTGCCCTTTTTGTTGTAAAAATTAATTGCATTTAAATCCATGCTATGATTACTAATTGTGGTCTGCATACATGTGGCAGAACCAGTGCGCTGCCTTTTCTGCGAGCAAGAAGGGATCAGGATTGTACACCCGGCTAATGGGGAGGGATTCCATGGGCACGAGGTGGAGTTTGGGAAGATGGTTCGCGGGGAAGATTTATTCGAAAATGTCGACTATCCAGAGGAGTACGACAATGATCGCATACTAACTAATAGCGAATTTGTTACGGACACTGTGGCCGATGGACTCGATGAGGACTGCATGTACCTTGGTAGCAATGACTTCACCATCAAGGAATCCGACGGTCATGAGTGGGATGAGTATGGAGAGGAGTAGTATATACAGTGAACGGTGAGGGGTGTAGTATTAACTTCACTGATTATGTTGCAGCTAGTTTGTTTATCCACAGTGTGCTCCTTCCTTTTATATTTGCAGGTCTTGTGAAAGGAGGTGATGGTCAATCAGTTGATGGCGATGCTGATGCCTGACGCAGTGCTGTAGTTCTTCTGCTCCTTTGAACGTTGTGGTCCTTTGGTCTCTAGTTTTCTCTGCTGTACTGAACTCTAATGTTGCTCCGTTGAGGGCACTTTTCCATTCCCAATTTGCTGCTCTTGTAAGAAGTAAAAAATCTCGGTTGAACGACTAATGGAACAGGGGTTACCCTGGTTGGATAGAAGTCTGTTAGTTTGTGGGACGAACACGTCTTTGTCTCTTGTGTGCTTACTTCATTTGGTACAGAAGAATGTGTGCACTGCATAATTGCTCGACAAAGAAAGCCGTCCCGTCCCGTCCCCAGATTAGTAATAGGTTTCTACTGATGCTACCCTTGAATGCAACAAAGAAAGCCTCGGCACTGGTGAATGAAGTGCCAGTTTTCGATGATCTGATCCTCGTCCTGATTGGCAACCTTGGCTTTCGTGCATCTGAGAAACGATGGGGTTCAGGCTCGCGTATCTGCTGCCCCTGTCTTGTTTCTGCAAAAACAGCCCGCATATCCCATCGTGCTCGAGCGTCCGCTTAATCATCTTCGTTGGCAGCCGGCAGGGACTCAAAAAGGCTGCGATCACCATCACCCACATTGGAGCTACTCTCTCCTGGCAAAGATTTGTTTCCAGAGTCTGCTGCTAAATTTCTCGTCACAAAATCTTCAGACCCAACTCTGACTTTGATTGAATAGATACACAATACTACATTGTTTTACTAGTGTATTCATCTTGCACAGCACAAAGGAGAAAAACCTGATTTAGAAAACAAACTGAGCAAAGAAAAGCATTGACAGATGTAATGCTCCAGGGCCATGTGGATGGGAAACAAAACGACGTCATCTCCAAAACAACAAACAGCATACATCAACTTTTCAAGTAGATGATTTTTCATACAAAAAACTTTTTCATCCGAGTTAGTATGCAAAAGTTATACCCATTTTTACAAATTTCAGAGAGATTTTGCAAATAAAGTCAAAATTCACATTTGTAAATTTTCCCAACAACTAGAACACATATCACATGAGAAACTTATTTTCTTTTATTTTTTTGACATTTCCATTATTTTCTTTTATTTTTTTTAAACTGAAAAGGCGATCCACGGGGGGGGGGGCGGGGGGGGGGGGGGGGTAGAGTTTGAAAATGGGACCTTTAGTACCGGTTCGTGGCACGAACCGGGACTAAAGGTCTCAACCCCATTAGTCCCGGTTCGTGCCTCAAACCGGGACTAAAGGTCTAATCTTTAGTCCCGGTTTGAGGCACGAACCGGGACTAATGGTCATCGCACCCTTTAGTCCCGGTTCATGTCTTAAATCGGGACTAAAGGGTCCGAGTGAACCGGGACTAATGCCTTAGCCGCACGAACCGGGACCAATGCTCACATTAGTCCCGGTTCTAGACTGAACCGGAACTAATGGGCTGAGCCGGCCTGGACCATAGCCCTGTTTTCTACTAGTGCTCGCTCTGTCTCCAACCTCCTAAAATCATGGGACGAGATTTCTTATAGTGGAGGAGATTTGTAACGCCCGGATAATTAAGCTACAGTAATCCTTTGCTAATGATGCCATGTCACCATTATTACTGTTGCTAATCTCGCGTTGATTCAAAATTGGTTCAAATTCAAATTTTAAATAAAGTCAAAATTTAAAGTTTCAAAATGTCAAAACTAAAATGTGCAAACCGTGGAAAATAATTCATAAGTATTATTGGTGAAGAAACCAATTTTTATAAAATGTTTAAATGTAAAAGCAATGATTAAAACAGTGGCTTAAACAATTAGATAAATGCCTTTTATAATTCTAAAATTTCAAATAAATTTAGGTGCTCACCAAACTTTTTATGGCAGCTCTAAATATTGTAAAATAATTATGTGGCACCACTTCATATTTTACAAGAGAAATCTTGTGGCCAAATATTTTACAAAGCAGAAAACATAAAAGATTGTTTTTTTGAGAAAAAGCTGAAAACATAAAAGAAAATCAAAAGAAAAGGGAAAATGCTTTTTTAAGGGTTAACCCAAGCTTTATTAATGATCAAACGCCATAGTTTGTGGTATACATCTTGGGTTATAGGATTGGCCTAGCCATACATGGCGTCCCGGGTCTAAAGAGAGTGAATGTTTTGCTAAACTATGAGCCTCAACGTTACAACTACGGCATTCATACATGAAATCTTGGGTTATAGGATTGCCCCCCCCCCCCCTTTTTTTTATGTATAAAAGGGAAAATGCTAGCTAGCCTATTGTGCCTATGGGCTCTGCACGTACAGGACAGGCCAGCACAGCCCAGCCCATCTCGCCCTCATCTCGCAACGATCCACCGGTGCCGTGGCAACCATCCCGCGCCTCCCCGTCGTTTCCCCGGCGGATGAGAGCAACCCCCGGCCCCCTCATCCTCTCCCCCGAACCGAGACGCCGTTGCCATGGGCCTCCTCGCCCGCGCGACCACCGTGCTCGCCGTCGCCTGAGGCCTTTGCCAGGAGATACGCCTGCCTCCCCTGCTTCTCCTACGGCCACGGGATCGAGCCCAACGCCTCTGCATCGCTGGGAATCCCCGTCGTCGCCCGTCGCCGTTCATCGTCGCCCGTGCGTCGCCGTTGCCGCCCGCTGCTCCCTACTGCCGCTAGCGCCGCCGCCGCTGCCTCCTGTACTGCTGCTCGCCGCCTACGCTGGCTGCTCCCCTGCTGCTGCAATTGCCACGCTGCTGTTGGTGCTACCTTGCCGCTGCTATTGCTGCTGCTGCGTTGCTGGCTGCGCTGGTGCTGCTACTTAGCTACTGCCGCTGCTCCTTGACGCTGCGGCTACTCCCTACTACTGCAGCGCTGCTGCTCCTGGACATGGCCGTCGTGGCCTATGTGTTGTGCATGCTGCCCCTGGTTTGCCTAGCCAAACGCATGGCTTTGGCTTTACCAAACGGGCCGGCCATTAGACTAGGATTAGTCTTAACTAACTAACCTAAAACAGGTATTAGTACCTACATAGAGTATGACTTATGGGCCCCACCACTAACTAGACTAAATAAACAATCTGTTAAAAAAATGACCCAATGACACCTAGGCCCCACAGCCCAGTTTGACCAGTCAACCCAGTCAAATGTTGACTATTGACCAAGGTTTTGGTTACCAGTCGAAATTTCAAGATTTCCCATGGTTACCACGTATTTCCGTGCCCCTCGGTAAATCGTCATACCGAGCAAAAAATACCATTTTTTTTTGAAATTTTTGAATTTAAACACTCGATTTACAGTAAGGTATGTAGGGTCTAATTAATGCAATGAAAGTTGGTTATGGCATGTTGGTAGCAACCTAGTTCCTGTTTTGAGAGGTGAGAGGTCTCTGGTTTGAATATTCGTTCATTTTCTTATTTGAATTCAACTATAAAATTCGCTCGAAATATTCTCGGTATTTGTCGGTATTTCTCGGTAACCGTGGTAACCACATTTATCAGTCCCCCTCGGTAAAATTACCTCATTCGGTAACCAAAACCTTGCTGTTGACCCCACTGACACGGCACTGTACTGGCCCCACTGTCATATACATAGGCTAGGATGACACTAGGTAATAAAAGTTTTTGCTGATTTATTTTCGAATTAATAGAATTCCATAAATTTTCAGAATATTACTAAAACTTCAGAAATTCATAGAAATTAATCCGTAACTCGGATGAAAAAGTTTTATACATGAAAGTTGCTCAGAAAATATGATGAATGGGAATACGCTGTCCATTCATCCATCACGTGCCCCTAGCATAGCGAACATCGAACTTTTCCCCTCCGATTCGACTCTGACCAGATTTTGGTCCCTCTTACGTTCACCTTGATGATTACATTGAGTGGAATCCACCGGGGGTGATTCCTCGGGTTTTCCCCTTGATGTCTGGACACACGATTACCTTGACTTTACTTGAGACCGTTGTGAAAGCCGGGCGGGCCCGGAGAGCACCCGTGCGATGTGACGGTGGCGGCTGGATGTTTAGCGGTATCACCCAGGAGGGGGTGATTGCTCCGGACTTGTCCCGACAACCGTCACTACTTTAATTGTTAATGCACTAACAGGTTTGGGTATTTGTTCTGAAGTGGCATTTGGCCTTTACGCACTAACCACCACGCGAGAATAGTTATGGGCCTCGACGTCGTGGTATCAGCCGAAGCTTTGTCAGACGTCCAGTTCAGCATGACGGCACGGTCGGATCGTGCTGGCCATCCGAGGCGGCGCTGGTATCCACCCTGCGCGCAACGACCCGGAGTGCAACGGGCGATGGGCCCAAGACCCCGGGGCTCTTAGGATGTAGACCGGCGGGGACCTCTCTGCTGAGCCTAGGTAGGGCTGCGACGTGTTGATCTTCCGAGGCCGGGCATTGACCTCAGAAAGGTGTGTCCGGCCAGATCGAGCGTGGTAGGTAACGTGGTGCACCCCTGCAGGGAAGATATATATTCGAATATCGTGCCCACGTTAATGGACGTTCAGACTTATATCCTGATCTTATACAACTAGAAATGGATACTTGATATGTGATGGATATGTGGCTCCGGGATTGCTTTCTCGCAGGGAGTCGAGGAAGGATCTCTAGGCGTTAATTCTACAACATGCTTGTTAATTATAAACTGCTATTCTTTACTCTTCTACATGCTGCAAGATGCTTAGAGCTGCTTGAAGATGCTAGTCTTCAATAGGCTAGGCCTTCCCCTCTATTCTGGCTTTCTGCAGTTCAGTCCACAGACACAACCCTTCCATTTGATATCAATGCATACTTAGTTTAGATCTGATGCTTGCGAGTACTTTGGATGAGTACTCACGGTTGCTTTGCTACCCTTTTTCCCCCTTCCTTCTTCTTTCTGGTTGTTGCAACCAGATGGTGGACCCCAGGAGTCAGATGCCACCCCCACTGACTACGACTACTACCCCGAGGGTGCCTACTACTACATGGAGCCCGCCGACGACCAGGAGTAGTTAGGAGGTCCCAGGCAGGAGGCCTTGCCTCTTCGATCGTGTTGCTTTTGTGCTGGCCTTCTTAAGGCATCCTTGTCTAACTTATGTATGTACTCACATATTCTTGCTTCCGCTGACTCTCTTGTGTATCGAGCTATGTATTTGAGCCCTCGAGGCCCCTGGCTTGTAATATGAAGCTTGTATTATTTTAATTTGTGTCTAGAGTTGTATTGTGATATCTTCCCGTGAGTCCCTGATCTTGATCATACACATTTGCGTGTATGATTAGTGTATGATCGAATCGGGGGCGTCACAAGGGAGTAGTTCACCCTCGGGGCTGAGGGTATGTACCAGTAGCTATGTGTTTGATCTCACTCTCTCTCGTGTTCTTGAGGTGGTACAATCTTGATGTATCGCGAGCTTTGCTATTATAGTTGGATCTTATGATGCTTCTCCCCCTCTACTCTCTTATAATGGATTGAGTTTTCCCTTTGAAGTTATCTTATCGGATTGAGTCTTTAAGGATTTGAGAACACTTGATGTATGTCTTGCGTGGGATACTCGTGGTGACAATGGGGTATTCTATTGATTCACTTGATGTATGTTTTGGTGATCAACTTGCGGGTTCCGTGACCTTGGGAATCTATGCATAGGGGCTGGCACATGTTTTCGTCTTGACTCTCGGGTAGAAACTTTGGGGCACTCTTTTAAGTACTTTGTGTTGGTTGAATAGATGAATCTGAGATTGTGTGATGCATATCGTATAATCATACCCACTGATACTTGAGGTGACATTGGAGTATCTTGGTGACATTAGGGTTTTGGTTGATTTGTGTCTGAAGGTGTTATTCTAGTACGAACTCTAGGATAGATCGAATGGAAAGAATTGCTTCGTGTTATTTTTAGTACGGACTCTTGAATAGATCGATCAGAAAGAATAACTTTGAGGTAGTTCCATACCCTACCATAATCTCCTCGTTTGTTCTCCGCTATTAGTGACTTTGGAGTGACTCTTTGTTGCATGTTGAGGGGTAGTTATATGATCCAATTATGTTATTATTGTTCAGAGAACTTGCACTAGTGAAAGTATGAACCCTAGGCCTTGTTTCAACGCATTGCAATTCCGTTTGTGCTCACTTTTATCATTAGTTACCTTGCTGTTTTTATATTTTCAGATTACAAAAACCTATATCTACTATCCATATTGCACTTGTATCACCATCTCTTCGCCGAACTAGTGCAGCTATACAATTTACCATTATATTGGGTGTGTTGGGAACACAAGAGACATTTTGTTATTTGGTTGCAAGGCTGTTTGAGAGAGACCATCTTCATCCTACGCCTCCCATAGATTGATAAACCTTAGGTCATCCACTTGAGGGAAATTTGCTACTGTCCTACAAACCTCTGCACTTGGAGGCCCAAAAACGTCTACAAGAAGAAGGTTGAGTAGTAGACATCAAGCTCTTTTCTAGCGCCATTGCCGGGGAGGTTAGTGCTTGAAGGTATATCTTTATACCTCGCCATCGAATCTTTTAGTTTCTTATTTTATCACTAGTTTAGTCTATAAAATAAAACTACAAAAAAATGGAATTAAGGGTGCCTCATATGCTTCATCTTTTTAATGTCTTTCGTGAAAATGATGGGAAGGAAAATTGTGCTCAAGTACTAGAAGAAGAATTACATAGAATGCTTGGCATAAAATATGCGAATGATGAGCATGCTTGCAATGTTGTTAGTATGAATTCTTTGAATACCCGCGACGCTAATGATATGCAAAGCCACAAGCTTGGGGATGCTATGTTTGATGAAGTTGATATGTTTAGTCCTCCAAGTTTTGATGAGCAAATTTATTATGATGAAAACATGCCTCCTATTTATGATGATTATTGTGATGACACGTATGCTATAAAGAATAAAGATAACCATGAAACTTGTCATCATGATTTTAATTTTCAATTGGATTATGCTTCACACGATAGTTATTTTGTTGAGTGTGCTCCCACTACTATTGATGAGAATAAATTTGCTTATGTGGGGAGTAGTAAAATTTCTATGCAAGTAGATCATGAAAAGAATGCTTTATGTGCTGGTTATATGGTTGAATTCATTCCTGATGCTACTGAAAATTATTATGAGAGAGGATCATATGCTTCTACATATTGCAATAATATCAAGTTTCCTCTCTATATGTTGAAAATCTTGAAGATTTTCTTGTTTTACCATACTATGCTAGCTGTTTCATGTTCCCATAAGTTGTTTGCTCACAAAATCCCTATGCATAGGAAGTGGGTTAGACTTAAATGTGCTAGTCATACGCTTCATGGTGCTCTCTTTATATTTCAATTCTTATGTTTTATGTGAGCATCATTGAAATCATTATGCCTAGCTAAAAAGGCATTACAGAAAAGCGTTTGTTGGGAGACAACCCAATATTTATACATACTATTTTTGTGTGTTCACATGATTAAGCTACTGTAGTAATAATGTTTTATAGCTTTTGTTTCAATAAAGTGCCAAGTAAGACCTTTAGGATAGCTTAAGGTGAAAGTTGTGTTGATCCTGCTGAAAATAAAAAACTTTTGCGCCCAGTAAATTAGTTTTGATAATTCACAGCAACGTGCTTTTGATCTGATTCTTTTTTCTATGGATTGGTACACAAATTGCTCAGGTTTTCCTAATTTGGTAGGACTTTTGGAGTTACAGAAGTATTCGAGAGTTACAGATTACTAGAGACTGTTCTGTTTCTGACAGATTATGTTTTCTATGTGTTCTTTGCTTATTTTGATGAATCTATGAGTAGTATCGGAGGGTATGAACCATAGAGAAGTTGGAATACAGTAGATATTACACCAATATGAATTTATAATTAGTTCACAACAGTACCTAAGTGGTGGTTTTATTTTCTTATACTAACGGAGCTCATAAGATTTTCTGTTAACTTTTGTGTTGTGAAGTTTTCAAGTTTTGGGTAAAGATTCGATGGAATATGGAATAAGGAGTGGCAAGAGCCTAATCTTGGGGATTCCCAAGGCACCCCAAGGTAATATTCAAGGAGAACCAAGAGCCTAAGCTTGGGGATGCCCCGGAAGGCATCCCCTCTTTCGTCTTCTTTCATCGGTAACTTTACTTGGAGCTATATTTTTATACACCACATTATATGTGTTTTGCTTGGAGCGTCATTCTATTTTCTTTTATTTTGCTTGCTGTTTGAATAAAATACCAAGATCTGAAATTCTTAAATGTTAGATAGTCTTCACATAGTTACATAATTATTCAACTACTCATTGATCTTCACTTATATCTTTTGGAGTAGTTTGTCATTTTCTCTAGTGCTTCACTTATACCTTCTTAGAGCACGGTGGTGGTTTTATTTTATAGAAATTATTGATATCGCATGCTTCACTTATATTATTTTGAGAGTCTTTTAGAACAGCATGGTAATTTTCTTTGGCTATAAAATTAGTCCTAATATGATAGGCGTTCAAGATGGGTATGATAAAAACTTTCATATAGAGTGCATTAAATACTATGATAAATTTGATACTTGATAATGATTTTGAGATATAAAGGTGGTAATGTTAGAGTCATGCTAGTTGGATAATTTTGAAATTGAGAAATACTTGTGTTAAAGTTGGCAAGTCCCGTAGCATGCAAGTATGGTAACCGTTGTGTGACAAATTTGAAGCATGTGGTGTTCTTTGATTGCTTTCCTTATGAGTGGTGGTTGGGGACGAGCGATGGTCTTTTCCTACAAATCTATGCCTCTAGGGGCATGCGTAGTACTACTTTGCTTAGAGGGTGAGGGAGTCCTGGATTAGGGGGTATCCGGATAGCCGGACTATAACCTTTGGTCGGACTGTTGGACTATGAAGATACAAGATTGAAGACTTCGTCCCGTGTCCGGATGGGACTCTCCCTGGCGTGGAAGGAAAGCTTGGTAATACGGATATGTAGAACTCCTTCCTTGTAACCGACTTAACCCTAGCCCCCTCCGGTGTCTATATAAACCGGAGGGTTCAGTCCGTAGGACAGAACAACAATCATACCACAGGCTAGCTTCTAGGGTTTAGCCTCTCTAATCTCGTGGTAGATCAACTCTTGTACTACCCATATCATCAATATTAATCAAGTAGGAGTAGGGTTTTACCTCCATCGAGAGGGCCCGAACCTGGGTAAAAACATCGTGTCCCTTGTCTCCTATTACCATCCGCCTAGACGCACAGTTCGGGACCCCCTACCCGAGATCCTCCGGTTTTGACACCGACATCGGTGCTTTCATTGATTGTTCCTCTGTGTCGTCATCATTAGGCTTGATGGCTCCTTCGATCATCGATAGCGATGCAGTCCAGGGTGAGGCTTTTCTCCCCGGACAGATCTTTGTATTCGGTGGCTTTGTACTGTGGGCCAACTCGCTTGGCCATCTGGAGCAGATCGAGAGTTACGCCCCTGGCCATCAGGTCAGGTTTGGAAGCTTAAACTACACGGTCGACATCCACGGAGACTTGATCTTTGACAGATTCGAGCCCCGGCCGAGTGCGTCGCACTGTCACGATGGGCATGATTTAGCCCTGCCGCCGAACAGTGTTCAGGAGACCGCACCTGCAACCTCTTCGACCTTCGATTCGGAGCCAATTGTGCAATCCGTGGACGGGTGGTTAGACCCTGCCGCGGAGGCCGCAGCCTCAACGGCGATCGAGCCGAACACCGGCCTTACCCTTCACGAGGCCCGTGACTCCAAATTACCGGACTCTCCTCCGGACTCCGAACCACCCGTGCCCCTGCCAATCGAATCCGATTGGGCGCCGATCATGGAGTTCACCGCCACGGATATCTTTCAGCACTCGCCCTTCGGCGACATACTGAATTCACTGAGGTCTCTCTCCTTGTCAGGAGAGTCCTGGCCGGATTATGACCGGCAGGATTTGGATGTGGATGACGAAGAAATTCGACGTCCACCCACCACCCACTTCGTTGCCACTGTCGATGATTTGACCGACATGCTCGACTTCGACTCCGAAGATATTGACGGTATGGACGACGATGTAGGAGACGAACAAGAACCATCGCCGACAGGGCAATGGAAAGCCACCTCATTATATGACATATATATGGTGGACACACCCAAAGAGGGCAATGGCGACGGAACAGCGGAGGATGACCCCTCTGAGGGAGTCCTGGATTAGGGGGTGTCCGGACAGCGGGACTATGACCTTTGGCCGGACTGTTGGACTATGAAGATACAAGATTGAAGACTTCGTCCCGTGTCCGGATGGGACTTTCCTTGGCGTGGAAGGCAATCTTGGCAATACGGATATGTAGATCTCCTCCCATTGTAAACGACTCTGTGTAACCCTAGCCCCCTCCAGTGCCTATATAAACCGGAGGGTTTAGTCCCTAGGACAACAACAATCATACCATAGGCTAGCTTCTAGGGTTTAGCCTCTCTGATCTTGTGGTAGATCTACTCTTGTACTACCCATATCATCAATATTAATCAAGCAGGAGTAGGGTTTTACCTCCATCGAGAGGGCCCGAACCTGGGTAAAAACATCGTGTCCCTTGTCTCCTGTTACCATCCGCCTAGACGCACAGTTCGGGACCCCCTACCCGAGATCCGCCGGTTTTGACATCGACATTGGTGCTTTCATTGAGAGTTCCTCTGTGTCGTCATCATCAGGCTTGATGGCTCCTTCGATCATCATTAGCGATGCAGTCCAGGGTGAGAATTTTCTCCTCGGACAGATTTTTGTATTCGGCGGATTTGCACTGCGGGCCAATTCGCTTGGCCATCAGGAGCAGATTGAAAGCTACGCCCCTGGCCATCAGGTCAGGTTTGGAAGCTTAAACTACACAGCCGATATCCGCGGAGACATGATGTTCGACGGATTCGAGCCCCGGCCAAGTGCGCCGCACTATCACCATGGGCAAGATTTAGCTCTGCCGTCGGACAGTGTCCTGGAGGCCGCACCCATGTCCGCTCCGACCTTTAATTCGGAGCCAACTGCGCCGACCGAGGGCGGGAGGCTAGACCCCGCCGCAGATGCCGCAGCCTCAACGGCGATCGAGCCGAACACCAACCTTACCCTTCGCGAGGCCCGTGACTCCACATTGCCGGACTTTTCTCCGGACTCTGAACCCTTGGCACCCTTGCCAATTGAATATGATTGGGTGCCAGTCATGGAGTTCACCGTCGCGGATATCTTTCAGCACTCGCCTTTTGGCGACATACCGAATTCACTAAGGTCTCTCTCTTTTTCAGGAGAGTCCTGGCCGGATCATGACCGACAGGATTGGGATGCGGACGACGAAGAAATTCGAAGCCCACCCACCACCCACTTCATAGCCACTGTTGATGACTTAACCAACATGCTCGACTTCGACTCAGAAGACATCGATAGTATGGACGATGATGCAGGAGACGAACAGGAACCAGTGCCTATAGGGCACTAGAAAGCCACCTCGTCGTATGACATATATATGGTGGACACACCCAAAGAGGGCAATGGCGACGGAACAACAGAGGATAACCCCTCCAAGAAGCAACCTAAGCGCCAACGTCAGTGGCGCCGCTCTAAGTCCCGCCAGAGCAAAAACGGTGACTCCCGCACAGGAGATAATAACACTCCGGATAGAGCCGAAGACAACTCCCTCCAGCAAGATTCAGCGCAGGAGGATGGAGAAGCCAGCCCCCCTGAGAGAGTGGCAGATAAAGAGGAAGAGGAGGATAATTACATGCCTCCCTCCGAAGACGAGGCAAGCCTCGACGATGACGAATTTGTCGTGCCTGAGGATCCCGTGGAGCAAGAGCGCTTCAAGCGCAGGCTTATGGCCACTGCGAATAGCCTTTAGAAAAAGTAGCAGCAGCTTAGAGCTGATCAAGACTTGCTAGCCGGCAGATGGACTGAAGTCCTTGCGGCCGAGGAATATGAACTCGAACACCCCTCCAAGAGCTACCCAAAGCGTAGGTTGCTACCCCGATTAGAGGAGGAAGCATCTAAACCTACATCTCCAGCGCATGACGCGGCGGACCGACCACCTCGTGACCGCGACAGAGAGGCCTCACGGCCCAAAACTCAAGTCGCACCCCGGCGTCGCTCAAAAAATACAAAGGAACGGGGAAATGCGCTAGACTTGCGAGATATGTTGGAGGACAAAGCAAGGCAAACAAGATCGATCTACGGATCGCGTGTGCGCCCCATGACACGAGACGATAACCGTCACGCCGGATACAGCAAAAGTAAACCCGGCCAGGCCGAACACAGCAGACAAAGCTCATTCGAGCTACGTCGTGATATAGCCCAATACAAAGGCACCGCACACCCGCTATGCTTCATAGACGAAGTAATGGATCATCAGATCCCAGAGGGTTTGAAACCTGTAAATATCGAATTATACGATGGCACAATAGATCCTGCGGTATGGATTGAGGAGTATCTCCTCCATATCCACATGGACCGTGGCGATGATCTACACGCCATCAAATACCTCCCACTGAAGCTTAAAGGACCAGCTCGGCATTGGCTTAACAACTTGCCAGCAGAATCCATTGGTTGTTGGGAAGACCTGGAAGCCGCATTCCTCGACAACTTCCAGGGCACCTATGTGCGACCGCTAGACGCCGATGACCTGAGCCACATAATTTAGCAGCCAGAGGAATCTGCCAGTCAATTCTGGACACGGTTCCTAACCAAGAAAAATCAAATCGTCAACTGTCCGGACGCAGAGGCCCTAGCGGCTTTGAAGCATAACATCCGCGACGAGTGGCTTGCCCGGCACCTTGGACAAGAAAAGCCGAAATCTATGGCAGCCCTCACGACACTCATGACCCGCTTTTGCACGGGAGAAGACAACTGGCTGGCTCGCAGCAATAACATGTCAAAGAACCCTGGTAATTCGGATACCAAGGACAACAATGGTAGGTCGCGTCGTAACAAGCACAAGCGCCGCATTAACAACGACAATACTGAGGATACGGCAGTTAATGCCGGATTCAGAGGCTCCAAGCCCGGTCAGCGTAAAAAGCAATTCAAAAGAAGCACTCCGGGCCCGTCCAGTTTGGAACGTATACTCGATCGCTCGTGTCAAATACATGGCACCCATGAAAAGCCAGCTAACCACACCAACAGGGATTGTTGGGTGTTCAAGCAGGCCGGCAAGTTAAACGCCGAAAACAGAGACAAGGGGCTACACAGCGACGACGAGGAGGAGCCCCGACCGCCGAACAATAGAGGACAGAAGGGTTTCCCCCCACAAGTGCGGACGGTGAACATGATATACGCAACCCACATCCCCAAAAGGGAACGGAAGCGTGCATTAAGGGACGTATATGTGTTGGAGCCAGTCGCCCCAAAGTTCAACCCATGGATTTCACCTCACTCGAGTCCTTATGGACGGCGGTAGCAGCCTGAACCTGCTTTATCAGGACACAGTGCGGAAAATGGGCATAGATCCCTCAAGGATTAAACCCACAAAAACGACCTTTAAGGGCGTCATACCAGGTGTAGAGGCTAGTTGCATAGGCTCAGTTACACTTGAAGTGGTCTTCGGATCCCCGAATAATTTCCGAAGCGAGGAGTTAATCTTCGACATAGTCCCGTTCTGCAGTGGCTATCACGCACTGCTCGGGCGAACCGCATTTGCGAAGTTCAACGCGGTGCCGCACTATGCATACCTGAAGATCAAGATGCCAGGACCTCGGGGAGTCATCACAGTCAATGGAAACACCGAACGCTCTCTCCGAACAGAGGAGCACATGGCGGCCCTCGCTACGGAAGTACAAGGCAGCCTTTCAAGGCAATTCTCCAGTCCGGCGATAAAACGTCCAGACGCCGTCAAGCGCGCCTGAAGTAACTTACAACAAGACCGCCTGGCATGTTCCGAGCAAGCGTAGCAATGCGGCCCCAACCCCAGCCCTCGTGAAACGGCGAAATCAGTGCTACACGTACATAATTACGCTCTGAAAATACCATGGGCACTCGGGGAGGGGCACGACCACGGCATGCCCAAAACGCGGCTCAACCGCACTAGGGGCTGCCGATTTTGTCAATTTTTCTTACTTTCAGGACTCCACTCTCCAGAAGACCTGATCGGCAGTACAATTGCCGAAAGAACGATACAACAACCAGGGAGGCAGAAAGCTACGCCACACTATGGAACTCCCAAGTGGTCTCTATAACAAGCAAAATACTTGTTTTACATGCCATTCCGCAGCTCGCCCCTCGAGGGGACATGTTAAATAGTCCCATCTCTTGCTTATCGCACTATTTGTATCGTTCTGCTTTTAATGCACTTTTCTCGACTAAAAAATGCTTAGCCTCAGACTATTATTGCATTCTCTATTCATTCCTTTTTATGTACACATGTTCAGTCATGACATTTAGGACCCGTACACTTTGGTACGGCCAATACGCCAGGGGCTCAAGCACCCCATAATACGGCGTGAGAAGTCCGAACACTTTCACAAGTGCGGCCCTCCGAACTTATAGCATTATATGCATCAGCTCTGAATCATGTCTTTGGTCAATAGTTGGGTTTGCCCGGCTCCCATGTTTTGGTACCTTACGTTCCGCTATATCGGCTAAGGTAGCACTGGGAGAACTACTGCGATTGTGCCCCGGTTCAGCTGGGCTAAGCTCCTCAGTAGAGAAAGCTAAAACTGACTGTCATGATAGGGCGAGAGTTGGTCGCTGTTCGAGAGGTTTCGAGTCCCTAAAGACTTATGCCGCTTAGAGCGAGGAGTCGGCTTTGTCTGGCCTAGGCGTGTATAGCGCCCCGAACTCGGTCTTCCGAACACTAGGGGCTTCGCCAAAATTTAAAATTATAGAATTCTCTGGCTAAGTGAGAGTGATAACGCACTATAGTCCGATTGCCTTGTTTGTTGTGCTGAGCACCTCCCTAGAAGGACCCAAGCATGGGAAAAAGAGTGCTCAGGTCTATCCCGAACACCCCAGCACTCGTGGCATGGGGGCAGAAGCCGACGACTCGCCATCTCTCAGATTTAATAAACGACCGCATAGAAGGTAATATTTTAAATTAAAACAAGCGTTGCATAACGCATATGAACAAGTTTTCAATGTACAGGATAACACGAGCAAGTTTACTCAAATATTACATCCTTGGAACATTCATCCGCCACAAGGCGGGCACCCTTCAGGACGCCCTCACAATACATCTCGGGGCGGCGATGCTCCTTGCCCGACGGTGGCCCGTCCTTCACAAGCTTCTTAGCATCCATCTTGCCCCAGTGTACTTTAGCACGGGCAAGCGCCCTACGGGCGCCCTCGATGCAAATGGAGTGCTTGATGACTTCAAGCCACGGACCGGCATCCACCAGCCGCCTCACCAGCCCAAAGTAGCCGGACTATGAGACCCTTCATGTCCTGTTTGGCCACCTTATGGAGCTCGACCAATTATTTCAGCTGGTCGCTCAAGGGCATCGGGTGTCCGGTCTCAGCATACTGAGACCAGAACACCTTCTCCGTCGAGCTCCCTTCCTCGTCCCGGTAGTAGGCGGCGGCATCTGACACGCTACGGGGAAAATCTGCGAATGCTCCTAGAGAACTCCAGACTCGGGTAAGTAACAAGTAATTCACTTTCAGGTGCTTGCTTTGCATAAAGAATGCCTTACCCGCCGCTTTATTCTTCATCGCCTCGATTCCCTGGAGGGCCTTTTGGGCTTCGGCCTTGGCACTTTCAAGGGCCGCGGCGAGCTCGGACTCTCGAGTCTTCGAGTCCAGCTCCAAGGTCTCATGCTTCTTCATGAGAGCATGGAGCTCTTGCTGCACCTCGCCAACCCGTGCCTCATGCTTCTCCCGCTCGGTGCGCTCCGCGGCCGCCTTCTTTTCGGCCTCGGAAAGCGCTTGCTTCAGGGTCGCCACCTCGGTCGTGGCCCCTAGAGCACAAATAACGATCCTGTAATTTCTTGCAATTGCATCTTTTTTTATATATACACACACACGGACAAGGCATTACGTACCTTGGTTCTCCTCGAACTGCTTCTTCGCAAGGCCGAGCTCTTGCTCGGACCGCTCGAGGCTCTGCTTCAGCGCGTTAACCTCCATAGTCAGTGCGGCAGAGGCCAGCAGCGAAGCCTGCATACGCATATCGACATAATTATGTTAGACTCCTGCGAATATTATTAGATCCTCTATTCGGCTTTTCTTTGTGAACACCGAACAGAGCATCTGGGGCTACTGTCTATGCAGTAACACTTTCATATATTTTTTACTTACCTCAAAGCTTGTCAGAAAGCTGGCACAAGCTTCAGTCTGCCCGCTTTTGGCGGACTGAACTTTCTGGATCACCGCACTCATAGTAGTGCGGTGCTCCTCGTTGATGGAGGCGCCATTAAGCACCTCCAGTAAGTTATCCGGTGCCTCCGGTTGGACGGAGGTCACCGGCGCGGTAGGCTTGCCCTTCTTAGTGGGGGGCCACCTTCCGGAGTCCGAAACCGCTGAAGGTTCCGGTGTAGTGTTCGGCCTAGGGCCGGACTTGGAGCCCTTGGGAGCCTTGCTCCCTTTGTGCCTGCAGTCCGGAAGGTCGCCTTGCGGTGCCTCCAGGACTACCTCCCCTCAGTTGGGAACCTCCTGAGACAATACCTCGGCATTATCCGTAGGATGAGGGGAGAAGGCGGCCGAAAGTGAAGTGCTGTTCACATCCGACGAACCCAAGGAACCGCTCAACGACACGTCGAGCCGGGCTTTGGGCGGACTGCATGATTATATTCGGCGTCCGGAGAAGCTGTGCAATAAAGGAACACTATGAGTCACTCTGGTGTCCGAATACTTACGACTTCGCCAGGGGCTTGGCCCTGGGCGGCCACCCCTCTTCGCTGTCGGCGGCGTTGGTGGAGTAGTCCGGAGGAAGGGTCCTTCCCTTCTTGGACCCTCCGGCCGCCGCAGTTGGGGCGACTTTCCTTTTCTTCTCTCCCACTGTTGGGGAAGAAACCTCTCTTTCCTCCTCCTCGTCTTCATGGGAGGAGTGCGCCTCGGATTCATGGGACGATGAGTCTGACACCGCCGGGCGCCGGGAACTCTTCGGGTTCCCGTGGCCTTCTTCTTGGCCTTCTTCTCCGGCACCACGTAGGGTGCCGGAACCAGCAGCTCCGCCAAGCGGGCGTCTGCTGGGCCTTCGGGCAAAGGAGCTGGACAGTTGATCTGTCCGGACGTCTCCTGCCAATCCTGTCAAAGTTACGGGAGCTTATATCCCGCATGGAGTCAAATTATGAAAAACGAGTATCCCGTAAAAAGGCAAAGCCGCTTACCGCATTGCCTTGCCGCTTCGCGCTGAATCCGCGATCCTCGGTAAGGGGAGGTGGAACCTCGGCACTCTTGAATAGACCTTCTAGGCATCTTCGTGCGTTGTGTCGAAGAGCCTGCTTAGAGTTCGGTGCTGGGCCGGGTCGAATTCCCACAAGTTGAAAGCCCGTTGTTGACACGGGAGGATCCGGCGGATGAGCATGACCTGGACTACGTTGACGAGTTTGAGCTTCTTGCTCACCAGGTTTTGGACACATGTTTGGAGTCCGGTCACCACTCCCGAACTGCCCCAAGGCAGGCCCTTCTCTTGCCAGGAGGTGAGGCGCGTAGGGATGCCAGATCGGAACATGGGGGTCGCTGCCCATTCAGGGTCACGCGGCTCGGTGATGTAAAACCACCCTGATTGCCACCCCTTTATGGTCTCCACGAAGGAGCCCTCGAGCCATGTGACATTGGGCATCTTGCCCACCATGGCGCCTCCGCACTCCGCCTGGCGGCCGCTTACTACCTTCGGCTTGACGTTGAAGGTCTTCAGCCATAAGCCGAAGTGGGGCTTGATGCAGAGGAAGGCCTCGCACACGACGATAAACGCCAAGATGTTGAGGATAAAGTTTGGGGCCAGATCATGGAAGTCCAGGCCATAGTAGAACATGAGCCCCCGGACGAATGGGTGGAGAGGGAAGCCCAGTCCGCGGAGGAAATGGGTGAGGAACACTACCCTCTCATGGGGCCTGGGGGTGGGGATGAGCTGCCCCTCATCCGCGAGCCGGTGCACAATGTCGTCGGGCAGGTATCCAACTCTCCTCAGCTTCTTGATGTGTCCCTCCATGACGGAGGAGACTGTCGGTGTCAAAACTGGCGGATCTCGGGTAGGGGGTCCCGAACTGTGCGTCTAGGCAGATGGTAACAGGAGACAAGGGACACGATGTTTTTACCCAGGTTCGGGCCCTCTCGATGGAGGTAAAACCCTACTCCTACTTGATTAATATTGATGATATGGGTAGTACAAGAGTAGATCTACCACGAGATCAGAGAGGCTAAACCCTAGAAGCTAGCCTATGGTATGATTGTTGTTCGTCCTACGGACTAAAACTCTCCGGTTTATATAGACACCGGAGAGGGCTAGGGTTACACAGAGTCTGTTACAACGGAAGGAGATCTTCAGATCCAAATCGCCAAGCTTGCCTTCCACGCCAAGGAAAGTCCCATCCGGACACGGGACGCAGTCTTCAATCTTGTATCTTCATAGTCCAAGAGTCCGACCAAAGGTTATAGTCCGGCTATCCGGACACCACCTAATCCAGGACTCCCTCAGTAGCCCCTGAACCAGGCTTCAATGACGACGAGTCCGGCGCGCAAATTGTCTTCGGCATTGCAAGGCGGGTTCCTCCTCCGAATACTTCATAGAAGATTTTGAACATAAGGATAGTGTCCGGCTCTGCAAAATAAGTTCCACATATTGCCATAGAGAGAATAATATTTACACAAATCTAATCTGCTGACGTACTCCGTAGTGTGACGTCACACCACGGCCAAGTCCTTATCCGAATCGTTTTACTGTCCCACCTCAGCGCATTTTGCGAGGCGGTTTCCTTGGCACGTCTTGTCGAAGCAGAGATCGTGTCCCCTTAATTTACGGGATTCTCATCAATAGAGACGTGGGTAACCCGATCATGCCCGTTGGTATGTTTCCTGGATTAAAGCAAGTCTCGAACGGTCACGGGGAGGGCTCTTGGTATTCAACCTCTTATAAAGAGACCAATGCATTACTCCTTTCGCAATCGATTTCGCCCTTCGCCTCGAGTTGCAACACTCAAAGCCCTAAATTTCAGGCGCTTCGGACCTTCGGCGATGTCCGGGTTCGACCTTCGAGGCCGATGGACGCCTTCCTCCATTACGGAGGAGGACGTGCTAAAGCTGAGAGAAGCCAGGTTCTTGACCGGCGAAATCTCGCATAGGCTGCCTCCTCAAGGGCAGGTTGTTCCTACTCCCGAGCTCGGTGAGAGTGTGGTATTCGTGTCTCACTTCGTCCGAGGGCTCGGCTTCGCGACGGATCCCTTCGTGAGGGGGCTCATGTTTTATTATGGGCTGGAATTTCACGACTTAGCTCCGGAGTCCATCCTCCATATCTCATCGTTTATTGTCGTGTGCGAAGCCTTCCTCTGCATTACTCCTCACTTTGGACCGTGGCTTAAGACCTTTAAAGTGGAGCTGAAGATGATCGAAGGACAGCACGCGGAGTGCGGAGGCGCTGTTATAAGCAAGAATGCTGACGCTCCATGGCCCGAGGGCTCTCTTCAGGAGGAGTTCAACTTATGGCAACAAGAATGGTTTTATATCACCGCTCCCAGGGGCACCAAGTGGGTGGCGCCGCCTACTTTCCGCTCGGGTCCCCCGCCCCGACTAGAGTCGTGCGTCAACAAGGGTTTGGACTGGGGGCCGGCAAAAGACGTGCCCCTGTTGCAAGGCCGCATTCGAGATCTCCTTGAAAGAGATATCAGTCTGGTCGCCCTCTCCATCTATGGGAGTTCAACCCAGAGGGACCGCGAGCTCTCCAACACTTTCTTGGCATGACGCCAATGGAGATGTACAAATTGTTCTTCGGACCACAAGCAATGTGTCCGGATTCTACGGAGGATGCAGGACTAAGCTGCAATCATCCGGATACTCAAGTAGCCCCGTTTCCGGACACACCATCCGTTCATTCATCACAACATCACCCTTAAGAGAGTTGTCTTTGAAACATGAATGGGTAGCGAAAGCGAAGTTAATTAGGTGTCCGGCCCCTCTTCCTGAGACCTCGCCGGATCCCGTGTTGGCCAGGATGCTGGAGATCATGCCTTTGGAAGAGAACGAGGAGGGGGACAAGGGGGCTACCGCCTCCTCGAAGGAGTCTATTGGGAAAAGAGGAATCGAAAATTCCTCTACCCAGGGGAAGAAAAGGACCGCCTCTGAAGACCCGGAGACCATGGTCTCAAAGCGGGGGAAGAAATCTTCGCCAGAGGGTCCTACGCCGGGGGATACCTCGGCCGTACTGTGCCCCCAAGGGGATCAGCCCTCCACCGAGCCGTAAGTAGAGAGGGGAGTTTAAAATGAGAGACACCCCTGTTTTATTCCTGAGAAAAATAACTGAAATTTTACCTTGTAGTTCGGATCTCAGCCATTCTTCGCAGAGCTCATCTTCGGGGGATCTTCTTCCGGAGATGATGGAGAGCGGAACGCCTCCCCTTGCCATACCGCCTCACGAGGCGGGCGATCCTGAGGTGTCGTCGCAGAGGGTTTCTCCGAATCCGGCAGGGCCGGAAGGCAGTCATATGCCCCCCAAAGCCCTCCGCATCCGGCCTTTGAAAAAGGCCATCGGACGAGTCCGGCACCGTCCGATGCACGGTCGGGGGAGCTGAGGGATCTGCTCGGGCGAGCGTCTATCTCAGAAGAGCACCGTACGCTGATGGGTGTGGTGATTGAAAGGATTTCATCCGCGGAGAGCTGGTTGCATGAGGCCATCAGAAGTTTACTGACGGGTTTTGAGGTACGTGAAATGATGTACCTTTTGACAGTTCCGCATATATAATATGCGCCCTGTGTAGATAGTAGCCCCTGAGACTCTGTGTGTTGTCAAAAGTGACGGCGCGCAGAGGATCATAATCGCAGGTGTAATATGTCGCCTTTCTTGTGTAGGTGGCGAAGTGTCCGGTGGCTAGCCGGACTGATGAATTTGCGGAACTAAAGCGGCAACTTGACGTGGCAGATGCCGACATCGCGCTTGTCAACAAGCGGCTCGACGAGGCACAAGGTATGTACTCTCTTCGGAGACGCCTGGTAAGAGGAGCTTGACACCAGTATCTTACCGTATTGCACTTCATGTAGATGGGTCTGCCGCTGTGGAGGACCTTCGGGCAGAGCTTGCCCGAGCCAAGGAGCAAGCCAGAAAAAGCGATGTGGCTGCCTTAAAGGTGGTTGAAGAGCTGAAAGCCGAACAGGCTGCTCATTGCCAAAGTAAAAAGGAATTGGCGAGATGGCTGCGAAGTTAAAGACCGCTGCTGACCGCTGCAAGCTTCTTGAGAGAGAAGATCAGGTGGAGCGGGCCGACCTAGAAAAGGCCCGTACGGCGGCCAAGGATGCTCGTTTTGCGATGAGAGCGATGAAGGAGGAGCTATGTCAGGCCGGAGATATCGCGGCTGGAAAGCCCTTTATGCTGCGGAGGAAGTTCGGAGATCCTATGTATGCTCCGTTGGACCGGATGTGGAGTTCGGCGGACGACTATGTGGATTTGGCCGCGAGTGCCGCTGATGCGGCCGAACATTTCCGAGATCAGAAGGATAGCGAAGTGGAAAAGCTCTTCTGGTCACAGTTCAACAATCCGGAGCGTCCACTTTCATTGACCGATCGTTTGGCCGAATGGGCCGAACTGAATAGGTTGTCCGGACTCGCCATGAAGGATGTCGTAGATCATCTGTGGCCGGGAAGGCCAAAGCCGAACAGTTATTTTAGCTTGGTGCAACAGTGCAGTGTCGTGTATCAATGCCATGGAGAGGTCAGCATGCATAGAGGGTGCGCGGATGGCCTTGCCCGTGTTAAGACATACTGGGCGGAGATGGAGGCCACCGCTGTTGCATCCCAAGACTCGGACAAAAGCCGAGTACCTGCCGAGCACTATTTTCAGGAAGTTTTGCAAGGCGCTCATTTAATAGAGATGCAGTGCTCGAAGGATACTATGTTCGAATGGCATGTATTATTATAAAACAATATTTTGATGGAATGTAATAGCCTTTTATACTTGTGCCTTCAAGAATTAAAATACCTCCTGTGCGGCCGTTAATGTATATGTGTATATAACCTGAAAGATGGCAGTCTTCGGCTTCAGCCCCCACACATATAATGCGGGGGTGTTCGCAGAAGGCGCATTTTTCACACTTGATCCAACGTCTTGGTCCCATTAGGGAGGTGGTAGCGCAGCGAACTAGTCAACCGGACTATAATGCTTTATCACTTTCTCTTAGCCATAGGAGTTTGACAGTGGGGCTACTATATAGCCCCTGGGGGCACCGCGCTCACCCGAATTCGGGGCGCGTGTGTGCCTGGCCGGGAAACGGCCCTTCGTTAATATGGAGGAATCCTAATGATCCCGATGGGTCATCAAGTGGTTGACCAGTCTCGCGCTATATCATGACAGTCAGTTTTCGGCTTTCTCTACTAAGGTGCTCGCCTGGCTGAACCGGGGCACAATCGCAGTAGTGCTCCTGGTGCCGACTTAGCCGATAGAGCGGAACGTAAGGAAGCAAAACATAGGAGCCGGGCAAACCCAACATTTGACCAAAGACATGATTTGGAGCTGATGCATATAAGGCCAAACTCGTGACGCCGAACACTCCCGAAGGTATTCGGTCTTTATGAAAAACGGGCTAAGCAGTGCCCTTGATAATAAGCCCCTGGTGTCCAGGTTCATGCAGAATTCTGCTGTTGCCACATGCCAAGACGCCAGCCTCCTCCTCGGCTATACTAGTAGTCCGGGGGATGTGTATCAACAAGAGACAGTAAAAAAGGTTTATGCAGGGTCTTAATCTAAAAAGAATCCTGGAGACGGGTCCCTGCTGCACGTCTGCGCCTGTGTCTCCGTTGTGCCGTGTCCTGGACGGGCGTAGCATGGTGTTCATATGTAAAAGAGAGGAACTTAGCCGAGAAAAAAGGAATAGTAGTGCGGAATGTATGCTATACTAGATAAACAAAGTAGAATTCAAGACGGGTAAAACTGAGCCTTATTGACGCTTATTTTACATATGCGGAGCCCCTTGTATATGGTGTATGGCTACTGAACCTTTACCAATTATATGTTTGCTCCGGACTCGCCTAGCCGTGTTCATCGTCTTAATGACCTATTAGATGCTGTTTTAATTGTGGCTGTCAAGGCAGCCGCATATTGCTCCGTGCACGAGGGACACTCGATGTTTCCCTTTAGTGAGATGATGCCTCGTGGACCGGGCATCTTAAGCGTAAGAGATGCATAATGCGGTATCGCGTTAAAGCGGGCGAAAGCCTCGCGCCCCAGTAGTGCTTGATAGCTACTTGAAAATGGGGCGATGTGGAAGGTTAGCTTTTCACGGCGGAAGTTATCGGTAGAGCCGAACATAACTTCTAGCGGGATATAACCCGTGCAATGGGTATCCGGGCCTATCGTTACTCCCTGAAAGGAAGTGTTGCTATGGCAGATTTTTGTTGGGTCCAACCCCATTTTGCGGACTGTGTCCTGATATAGCAGGTTTAGGCTACTGCCGCCATCCATCAGGACTTGTGTAAAGTGGAGTCCGTCGATTATTGCATTTAACACTAAGGCAGTCCAACCTACGTTCCGGATACTTCTAGAGTAATCCTGATGGTCGAAGGTAGTCGGTTTTAATGACCAGTGGCGAGGCTCCTTTGGGGTAGGCCGTATAGGTGCCACTCTATTTTTCCCTTTTGTCACGTGAAGTAAGCTTACTGTTTTGACATCGTGTGGGAAATTCTTTTGTTTCCCGGTGCTCTGCTTGTGGGGTTCGTCATCGTCCTCACTTGGTGTGTCGAGCCCCTTGTGTTCGGCATTGAGTTGGCCGGATTGCTTGAAGACCCAACATTCTCTGTGGGTATGGTTCACAGGCTTCCCAGGGGTGCTGTGGATTTGACATATCTTATACAAGATTTTGTTTAGGTTGGATAGCTCATCCCTATTATCCTTGAGGGGCAGCTTTTTCGGATTCTGCCGAGAGCTTTTGAATCTAGCGTTGACTGCCGTGCTCTTCGAGCTGCTTTCCTTATTCCAGCGTTGTTCCTTGCTGCGCCACGGTTTCCCGTTTCCATCCCTAACTTCTGATGTACTTGGGTCGCTGGTGCTACATCTTGCCAACCAGCTGTCCTCTCCCGTGCAAAAGCAGGTCATGAGGCTTGTTAATGCGGCCATTGTTCTTGGCTTTTCTTGGCCGAGGTGTCTGGCGAGCCATTCATCTCGGACGCTGTATTTGAAAGCTGCTAAGGCTTCAGCGTCCGGACAGTCGACTATCTGGTTCTTTTTAGTAAGAAATCTCTTCCAGAGTTTCCGGGCTGACTCTCTGGGCTGTTGAGTTATATGACTTAAATCGTCTACATCCGGAGGTCGCACATAGGTTCCTTGAAAATTTGCCCGAAAAGCCTCCTCAAGCTCTTCCCAACTTCCAATGGTGTTTTCGGGAAGGCCTTTAAGCCAATGCCGGGTTGGCCCTTTGAGCTTGAGGGGTAAGTATTTTATGGCGTGGAGGTCGTCTCCTCTGGCCATGTGTATGTGGAGGATATAATCCTCAATCAGACTCCAGGGTCTGTTGTTCCGTCATATGCCTCTATGTTTACGGGCTTAAATCCCGCTGGAAATTCATGGTCCAGCACCTCATCAGTGAAACAGAGGGGGTGCGGCACCCCTGTATTTGGGTGTGCCGTATTGTTCGGATATTCGTTGCATCGCATTGCTTACTAGAGCTTGCTTTCTTGGCCTGTACAGAGACCTGGCTGGGCCATCCTTTTGATGCGAATCCTTGAGTGAATCGCGTGTCGGTTTGTGTGCGGCGCCATATGCCGGTCTATGTTGGCCATGGGGTCGTCTATCCAACCGGGTGGCATCTTTATTTTTTGATTTTGGGGGCTCTAGGGCCTCCTCATCAAATTCGGGCAATAGCTTTTGCTTCGGGTGACTATCGCCGTATTTTTCTGCGGTGTTGAGTACTTTGCTCCATCTGATTCTGAGTGCATCTTATGCAGTTTTGAGCTTTTGCTTTTGCTTTTTCAGGCTACGCGCGGTAGCGACGAGCCTTTTGTGGAGGTTCTTCTGCTCCAGGAACTTGTCCGGCATGAGGTCGTCCGGGCTTTTATCTTCGCCGGGGATGGGTTGTTCGGTTTGTTTGTCCAAGTTTCCCTGTTCGGACGGTTGCTCGATGGCATGTTCGTAGTCCGCCGGTTCGTCCTGCCCTGTGGCTGGCTCCGTATGGCTGCTATCTCTGTCGAGGCGGGGCTTGGAGCGGCGCTTAAGCCGCCGCTTTGACTGCTTTTCGAGGGAACGATCCCTCGTTGCGTCCCTTTGTTCCTCGTTGTCGCTTCCTTTAGGTGTATCTACCATGTATACATCGTGAGATGAGGTGGTTGTCCAGTGCCCTATAGGCGCTGGTTCCTGTTCGTCTCCTACATCGTCGTCCATACCGTCGATGTCTTCAGAGTCGAAGTCCAGCATGTCGGTTAAATCGTCAACTGTCGCTATGAAGTGGGTGTTGGGTGGGCGTCGAATTTCTTTGTCATCCGCATCCCAATCCTGCCGGTCATAGTCCGGCCAGGACTCTCCTGACAAAGAGAGAGAGACTTTAGTGAATTTAGAATGTCGTCGAAGGGTGAGTGCTGAAAGATGTCCACGGTGGTGAACTCCATGACCGGCGCCCAATCGGATTCGATTGGCAAGGGCGCGGAGGGCTCGGAGTCCGGAGAGGAGTCCGGCACCTTGGAGTCGCGAGCCTCGCAAAGGACAAGGCTGGTGTTCGGCTCGATCGCCGTAGAGATTGCAGCCCCCGAGGCGGGGTCCAGCCACCCGTCCTCGGTTGGCGCAGTCGGCTCCGAGCTAAGGGTCGGAGCGGACATGGGTGCGGCCTCCAGGGCACTGTTCGGCGGCAGAGCTAGATCATGCCCTTCGTGACAGTTCGGCGCGCTCGGCTGCGGCTCGAATCCGTCGAAGATCAAGTCTCCGTGGATGTCAGTCGTGTAGTTCAAGCTTCCAAATCTGACTTGATGGCCAGGGTCGTAGCTTTCAATCTGCTCCAGATGGCCAAGCGAATTGCCCGCAGTGCAAAGCCGCCGAATACGAAGATCTGTCCAGGGAGAAAAGTCTCACCCTAGATAGCATTGCGGTTGATGATCGGAGGAGCCATCGGGCCTAATGGTGACGACAGAGAGGAACTCTCAATGAAAGCACCAATGTCAGTGTCAAAACAGGCGGATCTCGGGTAGGGGGTCCCGAACTGTGCGTCTAGGTGGATGGTAACAAGAGACAAGGGACATGATGTTGTTACCCAGGTTCGGGCCCTCTCGATGGAGGTAAAACCCTACTCCTGCTTGATTAATATTGATGATATGGGTAGTACAAGAGTAGATCTACCACGAGATCAGAGAGGCTAAACCCTAGAAGCTAGCCTATGGTATGATTGTTGTTCGTCCTACGGACTAAAACTCTCCGGTTTATATAGACACCAGAGAGGGCTAGGGTTACACAGAGTCGGTGACAACGGAAGGATATCTTAATATCCCAATCGCCAAGCTTGCCTTCCACGCCAAGGAAAGTCCCATCCGAACACGGGACGAAGTCTTCAATCTTGTATCTTCATAGTCCAAGAGTCCGACCAAAGGTTATAGTCCGGCTATCTGGACACCCCCTAATCCAGGACTCCCTCAGAGACCATCCACCTGCCTCCCACTCCGGACATGGTTGGAGAAGGTTGAGGTGGGAAATGCGGACTTGGGCACTGGAGCTCGAGTGTGCGAAGATGGATGAGCAAAGGAGGAAGAAGGCGTGGACAAAAGGGTGAATCCTTATCCCCTTATATGGGCAGACGAAGCTATGCGTCCCCACCAGCCTGGTAAAACTCACTTATCCCCCAAGCGCCATAATCAATGGCACGGTTGGGTTACCCACGCCCGTATTGATGAGAATCCTGTGATAAGGGGACACGATCTCTGCTTCGACAAGACGTGCCAAGGAAGCCGCCTCGCAAAACGCGCTGAGGTGGGACAGTAAAAAACGATTCTAATGAAGGCTTGGCTGTGGTGTGATGTCACGCTACGGAATACGTCAGCAGATTAGATTTGTGAAAATACTATTCTCTCTACGGTGGTATGTGGAACTTCTTTTGCAGAGCCGGACACGATCCTCGTGTTCAAAATCTTCTATGAAGTATTCGGAGGAGGAACCCGCCTTGCAATGCCGAAGACAATCTGTGCGCCGGACTCGTCGTCATTGAAGCCTGGTTCAGGGGCTACTGAGGGAGTCCTGGATTAGGGGGTGTCCGGACAGGCGGACTATGACCTTTGGCCCGACTGTTGGACTATGAAGATAAAAGATTGAAGACTTCGTCCCGTGTCCGGATGGGACTTTGCTTGGCGTGGAAGGCAAGCTTGGCAATACGGATATGTAGATCTCCTCCCATCGTAACCGACTCTGTGTAACCCTAGCCCCCTCCGGTGTCTATATAAACCGGAGGGTTTAGTCCGTAGGACAACAACAATCATACCATAGGCTAGCTTCTAGGGTTTACCCTCTCTGATCTCGTGGTAGATCTACTCTTGTACTACCCATATCATCAATATTAATCAAGCAGGAGTAGGGTTTTACCTCCATCGAGAGAGCCCGAACCTGGGTAAAAACATCATGTCCCTTGTCTCCTGTTACCATCCGCCTAGACGCACAGTTCGGGACCCCCTACCCGAGATCCGCCGTTTTTGACACCGACACCCTCCAACAAGCAACCTAAGCGCCGGCGTCAGCGGTGCTTCTCTAAGTCTCGCCAAAGCAAAAACGGTGATACCGACATAGGAGATAATAACACCCCGGACAGTGCCGAAGACAACCCCCTCCATCAAGATTTAGTGCAGGAGGATGGAGAAGCCAGCCCTCCTGAGAGAGTGGCAGATAGAGAGTTAGAGGATGATAATTACATGCCTCCCTCCGAAGACGAGGCAAGCCTCGACGATGGCGAATTTGTCGTACCTGAGGATCCCGTCGAGCAAGAGCGCTTCAAGCGCCGGCTTATGGCCACGGCGAATAGCCTTAAGAAAAAGCAGCAGCAGCTTAGAGCTGATCAAGACCTGCTAGCAGACAGATGGACTGAAGTCCTTGCGGCTGAGGAATACGAACTCGAACGCCCCTCCAAGAGCTACCCAAAGCGCAGGTTGCTACCCCGATTAGAGGAGGAAGCACTAAAACCTACATCTCCAGTGTATGATGCGGCGGATCGGCCACCTCGTGGCCGCAACAGAGAGGCCTCTCTGTCCACAACTCAAGCCGCACCCCGGTGTCACTCAAAATGTACCAAGGCACGGGAAAATGTGCTAGATCTGCGAGAAATATTGGAGGACAAAGTAAAGCAAGCAAGATCGATCTACGGATCGTGAGGGCGCCCCACCACACGAGACGATAACCGTCACGCCGGATACAGTAAAAGTATATCCGGCCGGGCCGAACACAGCAGACAAAACTCATTCGAGCTGCGTCATGATATAGCCTAGTACAGAGGCGCCACACACCCGCTATGCTTCATAGATGAAGTAATGGATCATCAAATCCCAAAGGGTTTCAAACCCATGAATATCGAATCATACGATGGTACGACAGATCCCGCGGTATGGATTGAGGACTATCTCCTTCATATCCACATGGCCCGTGGCGACGATCTACACGCCATCAAAAACCTCCCACTCAAGCTTAAAGGACCAGCTTGGCATTGTCTCAACAGCTTGCCAGCAGAATCCATTGGTTGTTGGGAACATCTGGAAGCCGCATTCCTCGACAACTTCCAGGGCACTTATGTGCGACCACCAGATGCCGATGACTTGAGCCACATAATTCAACAGCCAGAGGAATCAGCCAGGCAATTCTGGACACGGTTCCTAACCAAGAAAAATCAAATCGCCGACTGTCCGGATGTAGAGGCCCTAGCAGCTTTCAAGCATAACATCCACGACGAGTGGCTTGCCCGGCACCTTGGCCAGGAAAAGCCGAAATCTATGGCAGCCCTCACGACACTCATGACCCGCTTTTGCGCGGGAGAAGACAGCTGGCTGGCTCGCAGCAATAACATATCAAAAAGCCCTGGTACTTCGGATACCAAGGACAGCAATGGCAGGTCACGTCGCAACAAACACAAGCGCTGCATTAACAGCGACAATACTGAGGATACGGCAGTCAATGCCGGATTCAGAGGCTCCAAGCCCGGTCAGCGGAAAAACCCATTTAAACGAAGTACTCCGGGCCCGTCCAGTTTGGACCGTATACTCGATCGCTCGTGCCAAATACACGGCACCCCCGACAAGCCAGCCAACCACACCAACATGGATTGTTGGGTGTTCAAGCAGGCCAGGAAATTAAATGCCGAAAACAAAGACAAGAGGCTACATAGGGATGACGAGGAGGAGCCCAGACCGCCAAACACCAGAGGACAGAAGAGGTTTCCCCCACAAGTGCGGACGGTGAACATGATATACGCAACCCCCATCCGCAAGAGGGAGCGGAAGCTTGCGCTAAGGGACGTATACACGTTGGAGCCAGTCGCCCCAAAGTTCAACCCATGGTCCTCCTGTCCGATCATTTTCGATCGCAGGGACCATCCCACTAGCATCCGTCATGGCGGATTTGCTGCATTGGTCTTAGACCCAATCATCGACGGATTTCACCTCACTCGAGTCCTTATGGACGGCGGCAGCAGCCAGAACCTGCTTTATCAGGATACAGTGCGGAAAATGGGTTTGGAACCCTCAAGGATTAAACCCACAAAAACAACCTTTAAAGGTGTCATACCAGGTGTAGAGGCCCATTGCACAGGCTCAGTAACACTAGAAGTGGTATTCGGATCCCTGGATAATTTCCAAAGCGAGGAGTTAATCTTCGACATAGACCCGTAACGCAGCGGCTATCATGCACTGCTCGGGAGAACCGCATTCGCAAAATTCAATGCGGTGCCGCACGACGCTTACCTCAAGCTCAAGATGCCAGGACCTCGGGGGGTCATCACAGTTAATGGAAACACAGAATGCTCCCTCCGAACGGAGGAGCACACTACGGCCCTTGCAGCAGAAGCACAAAGCAGCCTCTCAAGGCAAGTCTCCAGTCAAGCGCGCTCGGAGTAATCTTCAACAAGACCGCCTAGCACGTTCCGAGCAGGCATAGCAATGCGGCCCCAACCCCAGCCCCAGCCAAATGGCGAAATCCGTGCCACATGTACATAATTACGCATTAAAAATACCATGGGCACAGGGGGAGGGGCACGACTATGGCACGCCCCAAAACGTGGCTCAACCGCACTAGGGGCTTCCTACTTTGTTATTTTTTCTCACTTTCAGGACTTTACTCTCTGGAAGCCCTGTTCGGCAGTACAATCACCGAACACATGATACAACAACCAGGGAGGCATAAAAGCTATGTCACACTATGGAACTCCCAGGTGGTCTCTATAACGAGCAAAATACCTGCTTTAAAAAACCATTCCGCAGCTTGCCCCCGGAGGGGACATGTCAAACAACCCCAATTTTTGCTTATCGCACTATTTGTATCGTTCTGCTTTTAATGCACCTTTTCGAATAAACAATGCATAGCTTCAGTCTATTATTGCATTCTCCATTCCTTCCCTTTTTTTCGTATATATGTTCATTCATGACATTTAGCACCCGTACACTTTGGTACAGCCAATACGCCAGGGGCTTATGCACCCCATAATACGGCGTGAGAAGTCCGAACATTATCACAAGTGCGGCACCCCGAACTTATAGCACTATATGTATCAGCTCCGAATCATGCCTTGGGTCAATAGTTGGGTTTGCCCGGCTCCCATGTTTTGGTACCTTACGTTCCGCTATATCGGCTAAGGTAGAACTGGGAGAACTACTGCGATTGTGCCCCGGTTCAACTGGGCTAAGCACCTCGGTAGAGAAAGCTAAAACTGACTGTCATGATAAGGCGAGAGCTGGTCGCTGTCCAAGAGGTTTCGAGTCCCTAAAGACTTATGCCGCTTAGGGAGAGGAGTCGGCTTTGTCCGGCTTAGGCGTGTATAGCGCCCCGAACTAGGTCTTCCGAATACTAGGGGCTTCACCAAAATTTAAAATTATAGAATTCTCTAGCTAAGTGAGAGTGATAAAGCATTATAGTCCGATTGCCTTGTTCGTTGTGCTGAGCACCTCCCTCAAAGGACCCAAGAATGGGAAAAAGAGTGCTCAGGTTTATCCCGAACACCCCAGCACTCGTGGCACGGGGGCAGAAGCCGACGACTCGCCATCTCTCAGATTTAATAAACGACCGCACATAAGGTAATATTTTAAATTCAAACAAGCGTTGCATAGCGGATATGAACAAGTTTTCAGCATACAGGATCACACGAGCGAGTTTACTCAAATATTACATCTTTGGAACATTCATCCGCCACAAGGTGGGGACCCTTCAGGACGCCCTCATAGTACATTTCAGGGTGGTGATGCTCCTTGCCCTGCGGGGACCCATCCTTCACCAGCTTCTCAGCGTCCATCTTGCCCCAGTGTACCTTAACACGGACAAGCGCCCTACGGGCGCCCTCGATGCAGACGGAGCGCTTGATGACATCAAGCCAAGGACAAGCATCCACAAGCCGCCTCACCAGCTCGAAGTAGCTCCATGGCACAGCCGGACTATAAGACCCTTCATGGCCTGTTCGGCCGCCTTATGGAGCTGGACCGATTGCTTCAGCTGGTCGCTTAAGGGCACCGGTTGTTCGGCCTCAGTATACTGAGACCAGAACTCCTTCTCCGTCGAGCTCTCCTCCTCGGCTCGGTAGTGCTTTGCAGCATTGTCAGGATTGGGTTTTCGGGATATTAATTTCCCAAAAGCGGCCCTTGTGCTGATGAGACACCAACTTGTTACAAAAACTCCAAGCAAAGTACATCATATGTAGTACAAGACCATTCTGGCCTATGAGTACAACAAATAGTTTTCTAGTGGCTGATGGCGGAAGCGGTCTGCAGGTCATCAGTGTCTATGGGACTCAATTTCCCACAGGAACAGCTGACCAGGATAACTCCTATCTTCGCGAGGCTGCTATCACCATTGCGTAGGTTCCGGGGCTGTCATCACAACGCTCCTCCCCACGCAAGAAATCTGGCCAAGACAATAGCCAGGGACAAGCCAGTGAGTACTTTGAATGTACTCGCAAACATTAAGAACACAGGTATAATATAGCCACTGATAATCATGTTTTGAAATATTCTATGCTCACTTCGTCAGTTATGAAATAGGGTTCATGATGCGCGCAAGCAGATCATTCAAAACAAAACATGAGTAAACAATCAGGGAGTAGAAATAAAAGCACCGATCGGGTGTCTGAAGCGACGCCTCGAAAGGATAAAAATATGAAGCACGCCTCAGTCGGGCGTCTGAGCTACACCACGTAAAGGGCTTATATATGAGAGGAATAACAAGCATGCCACAGTCGGGCATCTGTGTGACACCACATAAAGGGCTTATAAGTAAATGAAATAACAAGCATGCCACAGTCGGGCGTCTGTGCGACACCACATAAAGGGCTTATAAGTAAATGAAATGACAAGCCTGCCACAGTCGGGCGTCTGAGCGACACCACATAAAGGGCTTATATAAGAATAATCACAGTGAATATCTGGGAGGTAGAACCGTCCCAGGGATACTCAATAATTCAAATAACATAAATGGTTAGTCCATAATAATAATAATCATAATCATTATACGTCGCAGGTCATAGTTAATGTTCTGGTTTAGTAGTTTTTCCTCCGAAGACCAACACTAAGACCGACACTTGACCCATCCCAGACTGTAGTCCTTAACCATGCACACGGCTATTCGAATAGGTATAATATCTCTGCAGAGGGTGTACTCTTTACCCACGAGTAACGGATTTCTTTAGTCCATCGGAACTAATTCCATCTATGGTCTTTTAGTGGAGAACACGCCTGACTTGCACACACCAGCTTAACTTTACTCGTGTCTAGAATCACCCACGACACCTGTTAAGGAAAACTCTAAGTGGGGAGGCTACAACCTCGCGTAGGATGGGATCAAATTTCTATCGCGCGCTCTAAGGGGTGCCCCCCTCTTGGTCCCAACCGGAAACACCCATGCCCCCGGACCAGGTGGCATGCCTACCGGATGCAGCCGGTATCTTCCACCATGGCCTCTCTGTACGGTGTCTGCTAAGACAGGGGTTGACAACTTACTGAACCGTACCCTACCTACGGCAGGGACAAGTGGCAGCACGAAACAAGTATGGGGGTTACTGGAACAAGACTCGATCTACGGCCGACTCAGTAGGCTTAAGCATTTCCTGCATGATTAGTATAACAAATATGTTTCAAACCAACAGACAGTATCACTACTCATCATACCTCATCCTGCCATACCGGACACAACGGTCCCGACGGGGAACCAGAGATAAGCTCATGTCTACCCAAGATAGGGACTTTCTCGGCTTCCTTCCGGTAAGCACAAAAGGCATGTGAGAATGACTACTATCGCAAACATATCAAGCTCCAATAGCATGAGGTCACCAGTATGCAAGTATGATCATATCCTCAGAAAAAAGTAACGGATACTCCGTGTCATGGTGGTGTTGTAACTGTATCACACAATAATATTATGCCAGAGTTCAAACATGCTTGCCTTCAAGTTGTGGAGAGGCAGGGTGCATTCCAAAACTTTTGAAAGTTTTCTTCTCTCTCCAACAAATCCTATTTTAAATAAATTTGAATTAACACATACTTTAAAAAACAGTACAAAAAAGTTGTTTGGAAAAATTTGAAATAAATATGAAAATAAACTAGACAATATTTGGGGAACAACAGAAAAAGAATCAAGTCATTTGGATTTATATTTAAAAAGTTATAGCTTGTCAAAGTTTCAGTCAAACTCTGTTTTTAAAATAAAACAGAAAAGAAAACGTTTCGATGAGAATACGCTTTCTTAGCAGGGGAGACGTACTCGGGGGTTTTGTGCTTCCACTTAAAACACGTGGAGTAGGGCTGGGTCACTGACAGAGGGTCCAGGGGGCAGCTGGCGAGCGCTAGTGGCTCGGGCGGCGCCGTCCACGGCAGAGGCTGTTGTGGCCGCCCGCTAGCCGCCGTGGCCGACCTGACGGCGGAGCTGTGGAGCTCCAGGGTTGGCTCTCGGGAAGGGAGGGGTCGGGTGCATCGACTGGGAGAGGGGAAGGGCCAGAACGGGCGCGGGGGTGGCGGCTCGATGCGTGCGCGTGCAAACGTGCGCTCTGGGCGCGCCCAGAGAGTGCACGCCAAGCGTTCGGCGAAATGCCAAAGCTTGCTAGGCGGCTTGGGTGGAGTTGGGGATTAGCAGGTCTAGGCTAGGGTCCCCTAGGAGATTAGTGGACATGTTGGTTTGCCCAGAGGTGCAAGGTCACAGTGCAAAGACAAAAATCATGGCAAAACTGGCCATGCACACCAAGTGTTTGACAAAATGCTAATGGCATCTAGGCAACTCTTGGGGTGGCCCAAATCTCCAGATCAAAGTCTATTTAGATGCATGAGATGGTGGTAAGGTTAGTTGGCCAAATTTAGAAACTTGTTAGTGTAAGTTTGTGAGAAAACTAATTCTGGACAGAAAGAAAAAGGCACTAATGCATGCACTAAAAATCCTCCAATGAGTCTACTCTCCTGGACTTAAGGGTTTTGCAGGATGGGCTATAAGTAGGAAAAGGAATCATAGCTAAAAGGGAAAGTTAAATGATGGTTGCTGTACAAATCACCATGCTGGACCAGAATGAAAAAGAGGTTGATTCACTCAAATTTTTCAAAGAACATAAAATGGTTTTTGCATAAAGTTGAATAATATACTCCTATGAACATCCCATAATTTTTTTGGAGGATAGAACGAAATATTTAAATGGGTTGTAGTGCAAAATTGCCCACTGGACCAGATTTGAAAAATTGGTGTAGAGCTCAAAATATTAAATGAATGAAATACATTTTTGCATAAAAGTGATTTAAAAACATCACATGACATCTCCAAATTTTGGTTGGAATTTTAAATAAATTTATCAAATGGTTGTAGCTCAAATAGAGCTCCAAAACAAATGAAAATTCACCTTAAGGAATAAAGCTCAGAGAGAAACAATTGTGCAAATAAATTCCACTGACAATAGAAATGTTTTTCTTGAAAGGGAAAACAAGTCCAATAACATATTTGGAAAGTTTTTCACTTGAGGTAAAAACTCCATAATAAGGAAAAGAATGGCTCTGAAATCAAAAGAAAATTCAGAAAATAAAAGTTTAAATTTCCTGGCAAAATTTTAATTAATAAAACCAGGTTAAAATTTTTGGGGTGTCACAAGCATCCGACACACTGCAGGGCATATCTGCGAACGCTATCTTCTTCATCGCCTCAATTTCCTGGAGGGCCTTCTGGGCTTCGGCCTTGGCATGCTTGGCGCTCTTAAGGGCCGAGGCAAGCTCGGACTCTTGCGTCTTCGAGTCAAGCTCCAAACTCTCATGGTTTTTCACGAGAGCCTGGAGCTCTTGCTGCACCTCAGCAACCCGCGCCTCTTGTTTGCCCCGCTCGGTGCGCTCCATGGCCGCTTTGTTTTCGGCCTCGGACAGGGCTTGCTTTAGGGTCACCACCTCGGTTGTGGCCCCTGGCACATTAATAACGATCCTATCATTTTTTGCAACTGCATCTTTTTCATATATATACACACATAGACAAGGCACTACTTACATTGGTTCTCCTTGAGCTGCTTCTTGGCAAGGCCGGGCTCTTTCTCGGACCACTCAAGGTTCTGCTTCAGCGCATCGACCTCCGCAGTCAGTGCGGCAGAGGTCAGTAGCGAATCCTGCATATGCATATCGTCATACTTATGTTAGACTCCTGCGGATATTCTTAGATCCTCTATTCGGCTTTTCTTTGTGAACACCGAACAGAGCATCAGGGGCTACTGTCTATGCGGTAATATTTTCATACATACCTCAAAGCCTCTTAGAAGGCTGGCACAGGCTTCAGTCAGTCCGCTCTTGGCGGACTGAACCTTCTGGATCACCGCACTCATAATAGTGGGGTGCTCCTCGTCGATGGAGGCGTCGTTAAGCACCTCCAGCAAATTATCCGGTGCCTCCGGTTGGATGGAGGTCACCGGCACGGTAGGGTTGCCCCCTCTTGGTGTGGGGCCGCCTGCCGGAGTCCGGAACCACTGGAGGTTCCGGTGCGGTATTCGGCCCAGGGCCGAACTTGGAGCCCTTGGGAGCCTTGCTCCCTTTGCGCCTGCAGTCCGGAAGGTCGCCTTGTGGCGCCTCCAAGACTACCTCCCCTCGGCTTGGTGCCCTTTGAGACAGCACCTCGGCGTTGTCCGTAGGGCGAGGGGTGGAGGCGGTCAGAAGTGATCCTCCGCTGCTCATGGCTGACAGGTCCAAAGAACCGCTCGACGAGGATACGTCGATACGGGCCCAGGACGAACTGCATAACCGTGTCCGGCGTTAGAAGAAGTTGTGCGATTAAACGGTGCCACGAGTTACTCTGGTATCCGAATACTTACGATCTCGCCAGGGGCTTGGCCCTGGGTGGCCAGTCGTCTTCGCTGTCGGCGGCGGTCGTGGAGTAGTCCGGAGGGAGAGTCCTTCCCTTCTTGGACCCTCCGGCCTCCCAAGTTGGGCGGCCTTCCTCTTCTTGTCTTCCCCGGCTGGAGGGGAAGAACCTTTATCCGCCTCCTCCTCGTTTCCACAGGAGGAGTGCGTCTTGGAGTCATCGGACGATGAGTCCGATAACACTTGGCGCCGAGAACTCTTCCGGGTTCCCGTAGCCTTCTTCTTGACCTTTTTCTCCGGCACCTCATAAGGAGTCGGAGTAAGCATCTCCGTCAGGAGAGTGTCCCCGGGGTCTTCGGGCACGGGGGCTGGACAATCAATCTGCCCTGATGTTTCCACCCAGTCATGTCAAAGGCATGGAAGCTCAGATCCCGCACATAGTTTAAACTATGAAAAATAAATACCCTATAAGAAATAAAATAGCTTACCGCGCTGGCTTGGAGCTTCGCGCTGAATCCGTGATCCTCGGTAAGGGGAGGTGGAACCTCGGCGCCCTTAAATAGCACCTTCCAAGCATCCTCGTGTGTTGTGTCGAAGAGCTCGCTCAGAGCTTGGTGCTGGGCCGGGTCGAACTCCCACAAGTTGAACGCCCGTTGTTGGCACAGGAGGATCGGGTCGATGAGCAAGACCTGGACTACGTTGACGAGCTTGAGCTTCTTGTTCACCATGTTTTGGATACAGGTTTGGAGTCCGGTCAGCTCTCCTGGACTACCCCAGGGCAGGCCCTTCTCTTTCTAGGAGGTGAGAAGCGTGGGGATTCCAGATCGGAACTCGGGGGCCGCTGCCCATTTGGGGTCACGCGGCTCGGTGATGTAGAACCACCCCGATTGCCACCCCTTTATGGTCTCCACATAGGAGCCCTTGAGCCATGTGACATTGGGCATCTTTCCCACCATGGCGCCTCCGCACTCCGCCTCTTGGCCGCCCACCACCTTCGGTTTAACATTGAATGTCTTCAGCCATAGGCCGAAGTGGGGATTGATGCGGAGGAAGGCCTCACACACGACGATAAACGCCGAGATGTTGAGGATGAAGTTCAGGACCAGATCGTGGATGTCCAGGCCGTAGTAGAACATGAGTCCCCGGACGAATGAGTGGAGAGGGAATCCCAGTCCGTGGAGGAAATGGGTAAGGAACACTACCCTCTCGTGGGGCCTGGGGGTGGGGATGAGCTACCCCGCATCTGGGAGCCGGTGTGCGATACCGTCGGGCAGGTATCTGGCTCCCCTCAGCTTCTTGATGTGTCCCTCCATGACGGAGCAAACCATCCACTTTCCTCCCACTCCGGACATGGTTGGATAAGTTTGAGGCCGAAAATGTGGACTTGGGCACTGGAGCTCGAGTGTGCGAGAATGGATGAGCAAAGGAGGAAGAAGGCGTTGATGGAAAAAGGTGAATCCTTATCCCTTTATATGGGCGGACGAAACTATGCGTCCCCACCAGCCTGGTAAAACTCGCTCATCCCCTAAGCGCCGTAATTGATGGCGCTGTCGGTGTCAAAACCGGCGGATCTCGGGTAGGGGGTCCCGAACTGTGCGTCTAGGCGGATGGTAACAGGAGACAAGGGACATGATGTTTTTACCCAGGTTCGGGCCCTCTCGATGGAGGTAAAACCCTACTCATGCATGATTAATATTGATGATATGGGTAGTACAAGAGTAGATCTACCACGAGATCAGAGAGGCTAAACCCTAGAAGCTAGCCTATGGTATGATTGTTATTGTCCTACGGACTAAACCCTCCGATTTATATAGACACCGGAGGGGGCTAGGGTTACACAGAGTGGGTTACAATGGGAGGAGATCTACATATCCGTATTGCCAAGCTTGCCTTCCACCCCAAGGAAAGTCCCATCCGGACACAGGACGAAGTCTTCAATCTTGTATATTCATAGTCCAAGAGTCCGGCCAAAGGTCATAGTCCGGCTATCCGGACACCCCCTAATCTAGGACTCCCTCCATAGCCCCTGAACCAGGCTTCAATGATGATGAGTCTGACGCGCAGATTGTCTTCGGCATTGCAAGGCGGGTTCCTCCTCCGCATACGTCATAGAAGATTTTTGAACACGAGGATCATGTCCGGCTCTGCAAAACAAGTTCCACATACCACCGTAGAGAGAATAGTGTTTCCACAAATCTAATCTGCTGACGTATTTTGTAGCGTGACATCAAACCACAGCCAAGCCCTTATTCGAATCGTTTTTTACTGTGCCACCTCAGCGCGTTTTGCGAGGCGGTTTCCTTGGCACGTCTTGTCGAAGCAGTGATCGTGTCCCCTTTATTTACAGGATCCTCATCATTACGGACGTGGTTAACCCAGTCGTGTCTGTTGGTATATCCCCTCGATCAAAGGTAAGTCCCAAACTGTCACAGGGAGGGCTCTTGGTATTCAAGCTCTTATAAAGAGACCAAGGCTTTACTCCTTTCTTTCGATCTCAATTGAATCCGCCTCTCGCCTCGTGTTCCAACACCCAAGGCTCCAGATTTAGGCGCTTCAGACCTTCGACGATGTCCGGCTCCGACCTTCGAGGCCGATGGATGCCTTCCTCCGTCACGGAGGAAGACGTACTAAAGCTGAGGGAGGCCAGGTATTTGACCGACGAAATCCCGCATAGGCTACCTGCTCAAGGGCAGGTTATTCCCACTCCCAAGCCTAGCGAGAGCATTGTGTTCATGTCTCACTTCCTCCGAGGGCTAGGCTTTGCACCGGATCCCTTCGTGAGGGGACTCATGTTCTATTATGGGCAGGACTTCCACGACTTGGCTCCGGAGTCTATCCTCCATATCTCATCGTTCATCGTCGTGTGCGAAGCCTTCCTCCGTATTACCCCTCACTTCGGACTGTGGCTCAAGAACTTCAAAGTATAGCTGAAGATGATCGAGGGACAGCACGCACAGTGCGGAGGCACTGTAATAAGCAAGAATGCTGACACTCCATGGCCCGAGGGCTCTTTTCAAGAGGAGTCCAGCTTATGGCAACAAGAGTAGTTTTATATCACAGCTCCCAAGGGTACCAAGTGGGTGGCGCCGCCCGCTTTTCACTCGGGTCCCCCACCCCGACTAGCGTCATGGGTCAATAAGGGGCTGGACTGGGGGGCCAGCAAAGGACGTGCCCCTGTTGCAGGGCCACATCTGAGATCTCCTTGAAAGAGACATCCGTCTGGTCGTGGTGACACAGGTCATGTTGATTCACCGAGTCCTGCCCTGCAAACGTCGCCCCCTCCGCCTGTGGGAGTTCAATCCGGAGGGACTGCGAGCTCTCCAACATTTTATGGGCGCGACGCCCGTGGAGATGTACAAATTGTTCTTCAGACCGCAAGTAGTGTGTCCGGACTCTACTGAGGACGCAGGTCTGAGCTGCAATCGTCCGGATACTCAAGTAAGTAGCCCTGTGCCCGGACATGCCATCCGTTCATTTATCACAACATCACCCTTAAAAGAGCTGTTCTTGAAACAGGAGTGGCTAACGAAGGCGAAGTTAATCAAGTGTCCGGCCCCCTTCCTGAGACCTCGCCGGATCCCATGTTAACCAGGATGCTGAAGATCGCGCCTTCAGAAGAAAATGAGGGGGGGGGGACAAGGAAGCTACTGCCTCCGCGAAGGAGGCTGTTCGGAAAGGAGGAATCAAAAATTCCTATCCTCAGGGGAAGAAAAGGACCGCCTCTGAAGACTCGGAGACCGTGATCTCAAAGCGGGGGAAGAAGTCTTCGCTAGAGGGTCCTGTGCCGGGGAATACCTCGGCCATACTATGCCCTCAAGGGGATCAGCCCTCCACTGAGCCGTAAGTAGAAAGGGGGTTTAAAAAATAAGAGAAATCCTTGCTTTATTTCCAAGGAAAATAACCGAAAATTTACCTTGTAGTTTGGACCTTAGCCCTTCTCAGCAGAGCTCGTCTTCGGGGGATCTTCTTCCGGAGATGATGGAGAGCGAAACGCCTCCCCATGCCGTGCCGCCTTATGAGGCGGGCGACCCCGAGGTATCGTCGTGGAGGGTTTCTCCTAATCCGGCAGGGCCGGAAGGCAGTCATATGCCCCCCCGAAGCTCTCCATGTCCGGCCTTCGAAAAAGGCAATCGGACGAGTCCGGCATCGCCTGGTGCACGGTCAGATCTACTGAAGGATCTGCTAGGGCGAGCGTCTATCTCAGAGGAGCATCGTACGCTGATGGGTACGGTAATTCAAAGGATTTCGTCCACAGAGAGCGGGTTGCACGAAGCTGTCAGGAGTTTACTGACAGGTTTTGAGGTACGCGAAATGATGTACTTTTTGACAGTTCCGCATATTTTAAGATGCGCCCTGTGGAGATAGTAGCCCCTGAGACTCTAGGTGCTGTCGAAGACGAGGGCACATGGAGGATCATAGTCCTAGGTATAATTTTCCGCCTTCCTATGTAGGTGGCGAAGTGTCCGGTGGCCAGCTGGACTGAAGAGTTTGCTGAGCTAAAGCGGCAACTTGACATGGCAGATGCTGACATCGCGCTTTTCAACAAGCGGCTTGACGAGGCGCAAGGTATGTAATTTCTCCGGAGACACCTGGTAAGAAGAGCTTGATGCCAGTATCTTACAATGTGTGCGCCTGATGCAGATGGGGCTGCTGCCATGGAGGACCTTCGGGCAGAACTTGCCCGAGCCAAGGAGCAAGCCAGAAAAAGCGATGCGGCTGCCCTAAAGGCGGTTGAGGAGCTGAAAGCCAAACAGGCTGCTCACTGCCGAAGCAAGAAGGAAACAACCAAGATGGCTGTGAAGTTAAAGAACGCTGCTGACCGCTGCAAGCTTCTTGAAAAAGAAGATCGGGCGGAGCGGACGGACCTGGAGAAGGCCACTATAGCAGCCAAGGATGCTCGTTCTGCGATGAGAGCGATGAAGGAGGAGCTACGTCAAGCTGTAGATATCGCGGCTGGAAAGCCCTTTATGCTATGGATGAAGTTCGGAGATCCTCAATATGCTCTGTTGGACCGGATGTGGAGTTCGGCGGACGCATATCTGGATTTAGCGGCGAGTGCCGCTGATGCGGCCGATCACTTCCGAGATCAGAAAGATCGCGAAGTGGAAAAGCTATTCTGGTCACAGTTGCACAATCCAGAGCGTCCGCTTCCATTGACCGATCGTTTGGCCGAATGGCCCGAGCTCAATAGGTTGTCCGGACTCGCCATGAGGTATGTCGTGGATCATCTTTGGCCGAAAGGCCAAAGCCGAACAATTATTTTAGCATGGTGCAGCAGTTCCTTGGTGCGGTGCCCTATATCAACACGATGAAGAGGTCAGCATGCGTGGAGGGTGCGCGTTTGGCCCTTGCCCGTGTCAAGACATACTGGGCGGAGATGGAGGCCACCGCCGTTGCAGCCCAACATTCGGGAGAAAGCTGAGTACCTGCCGAGCACTACTTTCAAGAAGTCCTGGAGGGCGCTCATTTAATAGAGATGCAGTGCTCGAAGGATATTATGTTTGAATAACATGTATTATTATTGAAAACAATATTTTGCTGAATGGATGAGCAAAGGAGGAAGAAGGCGTTGATGGAAAAAGGTGAATCCTTAACCCTTTATATGGGCGGACGAAACTATGCGTCCCCACCAGCCTGGTAAAACTCGCTCATCCCCTAAGCGCCGTAATTGATGGCGCTGTCGGTGTCAAAACCGGCGGATCTCGGGTAGGGGGTCCCGAACTGTGCATCTAGGCGGATGGTAACAGGAGACAAGGGACACGATGTTTTTACCCAGGTTCGGGCCCTCTCGATGGAGGTAAAACCCTACTCCTGCTTAATTAATATTGATGATATGGGTAGTACAAGACTAGATCTACCACGAGATCAGAGAGGCTAAACCCTAGAAGCTAGCCTATGGTATGATTGTTATTGTCCTACGGACTAAACCCTCCGGTTTATATAGACACCGGAGGGGGCTAGGGTTACACAGAGTCGGTTACAATGGGAGGAGATCTACATATCCGTATTGCCAAGCTTGCCTTCCACGCCAAGGAAAGTCCCATCCGGACATGGGACGAAGTCTTCAATCTTGTATCTTCATAGTCCAAGAGTCCGGCCAAAGGTCATAGTCCGGCTATCCGGACACCCCCTAATCCAGGACTCCCACAGGCGCGGTTGGGTTACCCGCGTCCGTGTTGATGAGAATCCCATAAATAAAGGGGACATGATCTCTCCTTCGACAAGATGTGCCAAGGAAACCGCCTCGCGAAACACGCTGAGCTGGGGGTATAAAACGATTCGAATAAAGGCCTGGCTGTGGTGTGATGTAACATTACGGGATACGTCAGCAGATTAGATTTGTGGAAATATTATTCTCTCTATGGTGGTATGTGGAACTTGTTTTGCAGAGCCGGACACGATCCTCGTGTTCAAAACCTTCTATGAAGTATTCGGAGGAGGAACCCGCCTTGCAATGCCGAAGACAATCTGCGCGCTAGACTCATCGTCATTGAAGCTTGGTTCAGGGGCTACTGAGGGAGTCCTGGATTAGGGGGTATCCGGATAGCCGGACTAAAACCTTTGGCCGGACTGTTGCACTATGAAGATTCAAGATTGAAGACTTCGTCCTGTGTCCGGATGGGACTCTCCTTGGCGTGGAAGGCAAGCTTGGTAATACGGATATGTAGATCTCCTTCCTTGTAACCGACTCTGTGTAACCCTAGCCCCCTCCGGTGTCTATATAAACTGGAGGGTTTAGTCCATAGGACAGAACAACAATCATACCATAGGCTAGCTTCTAGGGTTTAGCCTCTCTGATCTCGTGGTAGATCAACTCTTGTACTACCCATATCATTAATATTAATCAAGCAGGAGTAGGGTTTTACCTCCATCGAGAGGGCCCGAACCTGGGTAAAAACTTCGTGTCCCTTGTCTCTTGCTACCATCCGCCTAGACGCACAGTTCGGGACCCCCTACCCGAGATCCGCCGGTTTTGACACCGACAGAGGGCTAATAAACTTTTGCAATAAGTATACGAGTTCTTTATGACTAATGTGAGTCCATGGATGATACACACTCTTACCTTTCCGCAATTTGCTAGCCTCTACGGTACCGTGCATTGACCTTTCTTACCTTGAGAGTTGGTGCAAACTTCGCCGGTGCATCCAAACCCCGTGATACGATACGCTCTATCACACATATGCCTCCTTATATCTTCCTCAAAACAGCCACCATAGCTATCTATTATGGCATTTCCATAGCCATTCTGAGATATATTGCCATGCAATTTTCCACCATTCAGTTCATTATGACACGCTTCATCATTGTCATATTGCTTTGCATGATCATGTAGTTGACATCGTATTTGCGGCAAAGCCACTTTCATAATTCTTTCATACATGTCGCTCTTGATTCATCGCACATTCCGGTACACCGCCGGAGGCATTCACATAGAGTCATATTTTTGTTCTTCTATCGAGTTGTAACATTGAGTTGTGAGTAAATAAAAGTGTGATGATCATCATTATTAGAGCATTGTCCCATGTGAAGAAAGACTATAAAAAAGAGAGGCCAAAGAAGCCCAAATAAAAAGAGGCCAAAGAAGCCCAACCAAAAAAATGAGAGAAAAAGAGAGAAGGGACAATGTTACTATCCTTTTTCCACACTTGTGCTTCAAAATAGCACCATGATCTTCATGATAGAGAGTCTCTTGTTTTGTCACTTTCATATACTAGTGGGAATTTTTCATTATAGAACTTGGCTTGTATATTCCAACGATGGGCTTCCTCAAATGCCCTAAGTCTTCGTGAGCAAGCAAGTTGGATGCAGACCCACTTAGTTTTCAGTTTGAGCTTTCATACACTTATAGCTCTAGTGCACCCGTTGCATGGCAATCCCTACTCCTTGCATTGACATCAATTGATGGGCATCTCCATGGCCCGTTGATTAGCCGCGTTAGTGTGAGACTTTCTCCCTTTTTTGTCTTCTCTCATAACCCCCATCATCATATGCTATTCCACCTATAGTGCTATATCCATGGCTTGCGCTCATGTATTGCGTAAGGGTTGAAAAGGCTGAAGTGCGTTAAAAAGTATGAACCAATTGCTCGGCTTGTCATCGGGGTTGTGCCTGATGAGAGCATTTTGTGTGACGAAAATGAAGAATAGCCAAACTATATGATTTTGTAGGGATGCGCTTTCTTTGGCTATGTTATTTTGATAAGACATAATTGCTTGGTTAGTATGCTTGAAGTATTATTATTTTTATGTCAATATTAAACTTTTGTCTTGAATCTTATGAATCCTAATATTCTTGCCAAAATAAAGAAAATTACATTGATAAATATGTTAGGTAGCATTCCACATCAAAAATTCTGTTTTTATCATTTACCTACTCGAGGAAGAGCAGGAATTAAGCTTGGCGATGTTTGATACGTCTCCAATGTATCTAATATTTTATTGTTCCATGCTATTATATTATCCATCTAGGATGTTTTATATCCATTTATATGCTATTTTATATGATTTTTGGGACTAACCTCTTAACCTAGAGACCTGTGCCAGTTTTTGTTTTTCCTTGTTTTTGAATATCGCAGAAAAGGAATACCAAACGGAGTCCAATTGATTTGCCAATTTTTAATGATTTTTTATGGACGAAAAGAAGCCCCTAGAGTAAACGAGTTGGGCCAGAAGAGTCCCGGGTTGTCCACGAGGGTAGGGGTGCGCCCTACCCCCCTAGAAGTGGGCCCCTATCTCATGGACGACTCAGAGACCCCCCTGACGTGAGACCTACACCAAAATTTCCTATAAATACAGAAACCTCTAGAAAATAACCTAGATCAGGAGTTCCACCGTCGCAAGCCTCTATGGCCACCAAAAACCAATCGGGACCCTATTCCGGCACCCTGCCGGAGGGGGATACCTCACCGATGGCCATCTTCATCATCCCGACGCTCTCCATGACGAGGAGGGAGTAGTTCACCCTCGGGGCTGAGGGTATGTACCAGTAGCTATGTGTTTGATCTCTCTCTCTCTCTCGTGTTCTTGAGGTGGTACGATCTTGATGTATCGTGAGCTTTGCTATTAGAGTTGGATCTTATGATGCTTCTCCCCCTCTACTCTCTTGTAATGGATTGAGTTTTCCCTTTGAAGTTATCTTATCGGATTGAGTCTTTAAGGATTTGAGAACACTTGATGTATGTCTTGCGTGGGATACTTGTGGTGACAATGGGGTATTCTATTGATTCACTTGATGTATGTTTTGGTGATCAACTTGCGGGGTCCGTGACCTTGGGAATCTATGCATAAGGGTTGGCACACATTTTCGTCTTGACTCTCTGGTAGAAACTTTGGGGCACTCTTTGAAGTACTTTGTGTTGGTTGAATAGATGAATCTGAGATTGTGTGATGCATATTGTATAATCATACCCACGGATACTTGAGGTGACATTGGAGTATCTAGGTGTCATTAGGGTTTTGGTTGATTTGTGTCTTAAGGAGTTATTCTTGTGCGAACTCTAGGATAGATGGAACGGAAAGAATAGCTTCGTGTTATTTTACTACGGACTCTTGAATAGATCGACCAGAAAAAAACTTTTAGGTAGTTTCGTACCCTACCATAATCTCTTCGTTTGTTCTCCGCTATTAGTGACTTTGGAGAGACTCTTTGTTGCATGTTGAGGGATAGTTGTATGATCCAATTATGTTATTATTGTTGAGAGAACTTGCACTAGTGAAAGTATGAACCCTAGGCCTTGTTTCAACGCATTGCAATACCGTTTGTGCTCACTTTTATCATTAGTTACCTTGCTGTTTTTATATTTTTCAGATTACAAAAACCTATATCTACTATCCATATTGCACTTGTATCACCATCTCTTCGCCGAACTAGTGCACCTATACAATTTACCATTGTATTGGGTGTGTTGGGGACACAAGAGACTTTTTGTTATTTGGTTGCAGGGTTGTTTTAGATAGACCATGTTCATCCTATGCCTCCCACAGATTGATAAACTTAGGTCATCCACTTGAGGGAAATTTGCTACTGTCCTACAAACCTTTGCACTTGGAGGCCCAAAAGCGTCTACAAGAAGAAGGTTGAGTAGTAGACATCACCGGCTTATGCTAAGTTCATGTCCCGACCTTCTTATGTTTATTTGCAGCTTAAGATGCCAGGGCATAAGGGTACAATCACGGTCCATGGTGATTGAAAAATCGCTTTGGAGTGTGAGGAAGGTGATGCTGCTTATGCTGAGTCGGCCTGTGCCACGGAAGAGCTCAAATTTTATAAGGACAATGTTGACTCGTCTGATATGACCCCTCTGAAGAAGCCCATTACTGAACAAGAGACTTTTTTAAATTTCAAGTTGATGATACTAAGAAGGTTGACTTTGTCCCTGGTGACTAATTTCAGCAGTTCACAGTGGGGGCCAATATGGATCCTAAAAGGAAAGTGCGCTCATCAAGTTCATCCATGAGAATCAGGACATCTTTGCATGGAGACCTTCTGATATGCCGGGTCTACCGAGAGAATTCGCTGAGTAGATTCTTAATGTGGATCCTAAATTTAAGACGGTCAAGCAATTTCTTCGCCGTTTCAATGAAGAACGACGTAAGGCCATTGGAGAAGAGGTGGCCCGGCTCTTAGCAGCTCGGTTTATTATGGATGTTTTTCACCCTGAGTGGTTGGCTAGCCCGGTGCTGGTGCTTAAGAAGAACGACACTTGGCGTATGTGTGTTGACTACACGGATCTTAACAAAGCTTGTCCAGCTGATCCATTTTCTCTCCCTCGTATTGACCAGATTATTGATGCCACGGCGGGTTGTGAGAGTTTATGTTTCCTGGATGCGTATTCTGGTTATCATCAGATCAAGATGGCAGTTAAGGACCAAGAGAAGATGTCTTTTCTCACCCCTTTTAGAGCCTATGTTATGTTTCTATGCCTTTTGGGCATAAGTGTGCTCGGGCGACGTATCAACGCTATGTTCAGAATTGTTTTCATAGTCGGATTGGGCATAATATGGACGCTTATGTGGATGATATTGTGGTCAAATCCAGAAAGAAGGAGACTCTCCTCACTACAAAAAAAAGACACATCCGTGACATTTTGGGCCGAACGAATTTTTTTTCTGTCATACATATGACACTTCTATGACGATAATTGTGACAAAACCTAGTATCATCATAGATGTGGTGGGCTCCTACTTCTATGACAAAAAATCATGACAGAAAATTGGCTTTTCGTCCTGGGTGGGCCGGAGACGCAGCTGCATGACATTCTTTGGGCCGTCCATGACGGAAAAAATCGTGGTAGAAGCGAGGGCGAGGAAAATTTCGGGGAGTTCCCGGTTACGGTGGGAGGTCGGGGGCCGATCGATGCGCGTTTCTCTCGTACACGTACGCGCATGTGTGCGAGGCATTGGCTCTAACTAAACCCGAGCGAGGCGTTGGGCTCTAAATGAACCCGAGCGATTGCACTGCAGGCTACGCGTTACTGAACCCGAGCGATCGATCGATGGCTGTTAACTAAACCCGATCGAGTGATTCCTTCGCTACTGCTGCTAACTGAAGCCGATCGACGCTGCCTCTGGATGAACAGTGAGCGTTGCGGGGGGGGGGGGGTTGGATGAACAGTTCCCGGTGGGGGTGGATGAACAGGACCCCGTGGTGTTTCCTCTGGATGAACAGGACCCTGATCGATCGAGGCGGTTGGGGCTGGATGAACAGGACCCCGTGGAGGGTTGGATGAACAGGACCACCCCATGGAGGGCAGGATGAATAGTAGACGGTGGAGAGGTGGTTGAACAGGACCCCGTGGTGTGGAGGGCTGGATGAACAGTAGACGGTGGAGGGGTGGTTGAATAGTAGCCGGAGGTGTAGCGCGCGGCGGAGGCTGGATGAACAGGAGCCCGTGGAGGCTGGAGGAGGTCGACGGTGGATGAACAGTAGCTCGTGGAGGCTAGAGGGGGTCGATGGTGGAGATGAACAGTATCCCGTGAAGTCCCGTTTTGCGGTACGCCACACCCCTCCCGATGAACAGGACCCCCGTTTCGACCGTAGGAGGTCCGTTTCCTCCGTTTTGCGGTACACCACACCCCTCCCGATCAACAGGATCCCCGTTTCGACCGTAGGAGGTCCGTTTCCTTCGTTTTGTGGTAGGCCACACACCTCCCGATCAACCAGACCCCCGTTTCGACCGTAGGAGGTCCGTTTCCTCCGTTTTGCGGTACGCCACACCCCTCCTGATGAATAGGATCCCGTTTCAAACGTGGCCAGTCGATCACAAGGCCGTTTCCTCCGTTCTGCAGTACGCAAGGCCTCGTTTCCATCGCCTGTTCCGTCCAAGCCCCCCCGATGAACACGACCACGCATTCCGTTGCCTCCCCATGAACACGACGACGACGTTGTTTCTCCGTTCCGACCGAGCCATGTACACGAGCCCTGGCCGTACGTATGCGCGAGTAGGCGTTCGAGACCCCGCCCGTATGTACACATACGTGGCCGTATTTTCTTTCTTGCACCCTAGACGCCTCTACTATGACACATGTGTGCCTCTACATCAACCAGTATATATGTACGTACACATTCGCGACCAGAATGACAACACTACGTACGCTTCGACCAGGTGGGTCCTGACTGTCAGGCACTTCCTTGCGTGCGAAGATGTAGCTAGAGGGTCCCAGCAGTCACTACTAGGGAAAAGCCTACCAGCAGCGAGGGTTTTGGGCCTCTCAGTAGCGCGGGCACCGGCGCTACTAATAAGGCGCTACAGCTAACGTATATCAGTAGCGCCGGTTGTCCCACACTACTGCTATACATGAATAGCTGTAGCGCTCTTTGGGAAAGGGCGCTACTGATATTATCTGCAGCGCTGTTTGTTGGGACGCGCTACTGACAATGCGGTGCTACTGCTAAATTTCCCCCCTCGCTACTACTAGTTTATTTATTAGTTTTTTTCCTGCATATTTCTTTTGTATTTGAATAGGCTTTATACAATAACCTTTAGCATATCATACACATACAAATGTAATCATAGCATATACATACAATTAGTCTCGTCAAATCATGTCATCATCATAATCATCATCCAACACAAAGTGGTCTCTCATCATCATCTCGAAAATAGCGATACAAGTCTCGAATGATATGCAAATACATCGTCATCCATCTAAACAATGATATAAGCGAGAAGAGCTGTCACTTTGAGAACATGAGTTCGTATCCCTCTTTTCGCATTAGCGTGAACCTCTAAACTAACTACTGCCTGTCGCTCGGAAACCAGAAGGGCCTGACACTCCGGCCACTTGTCGTATATATACTCCTGGCATAGGACTTCTTCGCCATCTATGATCTATGCACCTGCATCATCACATGAGTCGATGATATGCAACATATATAGTTGAGCAACAGAAAGAGACAGACTTGGCAAAAATAAAAACAACATATCATAAGCATAAATAACAAAGTTCATCGTACCCCAAAATGCCCTAACTAGAGTGATTTTCGCTAGTCGAGGAGGAGGACGGTTTTGGGCAAGTTCCTTCATGATGATTTGGGCAAGTTCGCGCTGGATGTTATAGAACTCAGCTCGAAGTCGATGATCCTCGATATCTCCTATGTCCTTTGCCCATTGCAGAATATGGGCATCGCCGGATCTAGGTGACATGCGAAGGTTCTGGTGATCCCGTCTGTACTCTAGCATGTGGTGTAGGACATAGAATCCATCATTAAGAGAATCGTTCGGTTGCTGGATGTAGCAAAAGTCGGTCTTATGGCCGAAGGCGACCCTGCCGCCCCTTCTCTTCTTGTCCCTGACCTCTCCACCCCTTGCTTGGTAGTAAAACATAGCACTGTCGAGAACATCCTTGATGTGGGTGTAATCCTTTTTGTGAATGTTCTTCCACGAGTCCAAGTAAAGAGCGTGGGAGAATCGGGGGTAGAGGATGATGAGGACGGCGCGCCCGCCGCTGCGCAAAATAAGTCCTCAAATTAATTAGCCTCCACCGTGCAAATGAATGATTGAAATCGAAGGAAGGATAGCAGCGCGGATGACTTACACGGGATGATAAGGCACGAGAATCGCCTCCTTGTCCTTATTGGCGAGCATGAAATTGACGATGTAATCCCTCGCGTATTCACGGTGATTTGCGCAGACTCCCAAGAAGCCCTCGTGCATGTAGTACGGGTCAGCAACACAGATATGAGATATCTGCTCAACCCCGATGATGTAGTTCATGTGCAAGCCATAAAGGCGGACAAACGTAAAATCCAGCTTCTTCACGTGAAACATGTCGAATATGTAATCGAATCGGAGGAAGAACTTATCCGTGGGGAAGCTGTCGACGTACGACATTTGCCGCGGAATGTTAACCAAGTAGAGTGGGTATCCTGGATCTTTCGAGGCGATGAGGTCTTTCTCTACCCGCAGCACATCGTCATGAAGTCTCTTTAGATCGCCGAATCTGGCCCGTAGCGCTGTTGCAGGTAGGATTGGTTGACCGGGGATATGCCATTTATCCGCACCGGGGATATCTATACGGTCCTGAAGCCGAGGCTGCTGAGGCGGCTGGATCATAGAAACAGCTTTTTTGCCTTTCCTCGCTCTCTTCCTAAACTTCTTTACTACCGGAAGGTCGTCCATAATATGTTGAGACGGCAATTCAGGCACCGACTCATGACGCTCAAACCCTGAGGAGGCGCCAGTATAGACATACTGTTCAGCGGCGCCATCATCGTACTCATCCTCATCCATGGAGACGTCATCAGCGACTAATGGAGGCTCCAGACGATAATTGGGTAGGTGGGGTGTTCATGTTCATTCCTTGCTGAGGCTGCGTGCTCGTGGGTGTGCTCCCGGCCACCTCTAGACGAAGCAGACTCTTTGGCCACAACAGGACCCACCCAGCATTGCAACAATCACCAAGCCTCCGCGGTGTCTCGTCGTCATCCCCCAGTAGTACTGGAGGAGGCAAATTCTCGTGGCCCGGTTTGACACTGGCCACGGAAACCTTGAAGACGTTCGGGGGGATCGGCCGGCTGTGGAACAATGGTTCCTTCGGCTCCATTATCGCCGCCTTCCCCACGTCCACCTTCTGGTCGCCGATGGTGTACAATATGGAGCAAGGGGTTTCGTCAGCCTGCAAAGAAAAGTCTACGACGTGAGACAACCGAAAGGCAACGAAAACGGGAGATTGTACATTTATATTCAAGGGGGCCGGTGTGACAGATAAAGTGAGGGCGTCGAGCTCAGCCAAAGACGAAGCACCGCCTAGCACGTCCGGTGCGGGAGCCGGTGCGGGAGCAGGTTCAACTACAGGTGCTGGTGCAACGCTAGTCGAGCTGCTCCCTGCCAAGAAGTCAGCAAGGGGAAAGTCTGCTGCATCTTTTTTTGGATTTTTCCTGGTCCAATTGAAAATGGCCGGAACCAAGGTAGTAGAAATATCTAAAGCCACCTGTTTTGCGGTAGCTACCGCTGTTGCGACTGTCTCAGTTGATTTCTTCTCAACCGCAATCTCAACCCTCTTGTCGATGTTTTCTTCATTTAACCTCCGTCTTTCCTTTCTCTCCTCCGTGGTCTCACGGTAGTACTTCTTCCACGTGGCACCGTCTCTGACACCGTGCACGCGTCCATACGACGGTCGAGTATCCACCGGTTGTTGTTTCAATATGTTCAACGCCCGGTTGAATGGAGTGTCTCACTTGGTCCTCGCCAATGCCTCAGACGGTGAGTCGCTTTCGGTCGCAATCCTGTGCTGCTCTCTCTGCAAAAGGCACAACGATCGTTTACAAATATGACTAACGTGTGCAGTCGAATTGATCAGAAACTAAAATTACCAGCAGTCTCATGAACTCCGTAATGACCGGTGTTGTCTCGTAAACCTTTTTCACTGGGTCCCAACGGTGCCGGGCCCTGAGGAAGTCATGCTCCTGCGAGACGATGAACTCCGGCAAGGGGTCTGGGATGCCCAGACTCGCGGCTTCCGCGTCCTCCTTGGCCCATTTGGACCACTTTCCGCCGTAACCATGGCTTCCGAGGTGGTGGCTCCCAATGTTCCTCTCTGGAAGCCCCTTCATGTACTTAGACTTTTTTTGGCATCTTCGGCCTCGCAAGCCTCCTTGAATATTTGAAACTGCTCTTCCGTGATTGTCGGATTATCCTTTACAATCTCGGAGTAGGGTTCCTTCTTGTCGATGATCCTTGCTTTCACTCGATTTTTCCAGGCGGCCAACGCGTCGCTAAACTTGGTCATGGCATGTTTGTTTATCTTCTTCATTGCCGGGTCCTCATCTGGATCTTTATAATCCTTCTCATTCCGGCCCGGGAACAAGAATATCTGGTGAAACTTCTTTAGGAGGGAGCTCCTCATATTTTCTATATTCTGTAGTTTCTCATCGTTGATGGTGGCGGTTGTCCGTACGATGCAGCCTATTTGATTGCCGTAGCATCGACGCGCTTCCTCGGGCGCCGTTGGCTCAAAATTGCCGTCGTCCACCTCCGTGACCACCACTCTAGTAGTCCTGAGTTTGTTAGGAACCCGTTGCCTCTTTGCTTTCGGTTCTACACCGGCTCCGCTCCCTGAGGCAGCGCCGGTCTCAGTCTCAGTGCCGGTCTCGATGCCGGTCTGAGTCTGAGCGCCGGTCTCAGTCTCAGCACTGGTCTGCGTGTCGGTCTCAGTCCCCGATGCCACCGGTGGGCCTAGCAATAACATCGGTTGATCATTGGTAAGGCTAAAAAATTCGTCTGCCGCCCGGTAGGCGTCGTAGCAATCACTAGAACCCTGTCCTTCATCGTTGCTAGCCATGTTTCCTATGATTAAATCTAGTCAATTAATTCTAGACCTAATAAAATGAATAATGACATAAAAAAGGCCTATTGTTTTGCAGGAATGTTGACTCCTTCCTGCTGCGGCAAATCACGCGCACTCGATATGTCCTAGTTTGTAGCACAAGTCATGCCGAAATTCACGGAAAATTTTGGCATGAGCTTTGCTAAAAAGTGGACAAATCGAGAACCTGAAATTTGCCGGAAAAGAAATGAATCAACATTCCAGCAAACCATAGGCCACTAAGCATCATTCCCTGCAAATAGTGTCCAAATATACACGAGCAACCACATGTGCAAACAGTGTAGAAGAAAATTCATTTAACTACTAATAGAACAAAATTCAGTTAACTTTAGTGCTCTATAATGATGAAAGGAAAAAAAATTCAGTTAACTACTAATTTCATTCATTTAGGTTATTCATTTAACATCACCTAATTAACCTACTGTACCAATACTACTAGCAGCACCACTAACCTAATTAACCTAGAAAAACTCTAGTGCCCTAACTGAAAAACATCTAATTAACATCTAATTTTTTCTCTGAAATACAGAGAGAGATGAGTGAGGGGAGGGGTGGGGGACTTACAGAGAGGGGAGAGACAGTGGCGGGGAGGTGCTCGGTGACGGAGGCAGGGGCGGAGAGGGCGGGCTCGGGCACAGGCAAGGGCGGTCCTGGGCGGGCTCGGGCAGCGGTGAGGTGGAGGGCGCCGACGGTGACATGGAGGGCGGCCTTGGGCGGCGGCTGTGAGGCCTCGGGCGGCCTCGGGCGGCGGCGGTGAGGCTGAGGGCGGCCTCGGGCGGCGGCGGTGAGGAGACGGCAGCGAGGGCGAGGGACGATTTGGGGAAGAATTGGTGGCTGGGGGCGGGGTGGGGGGAAACCGCTGTTTAAGTGAAACGTAACGGTAGCGCGTTTCCGGAAACGTGCTATAGCTAAGTTAGCTATAGCGCGTTTACTGAAACCCGCTACTGCTATTCCTTTCTCCTTTTTCCCTTTTTTCTTTTATTTTTATTTACATTTTTTCCCTTTCTCCTTTTTCTATTTCTTTCATTTTCATTTACTTTTCTACTTGTTTTTCACGTTATTTTATTTCCGTTAGCAGCAGCGCTTTACAGGTAAGCGTGCTGCAGCTAAGGAGATTAGCAGTAGCGCTGGGCCATTATACGCGCTACTGCTAGGTTGGGCTAGCCATGTGCGCCCAGTTCGAACGTAGCAGCAGCGCTTTTCGCTAGTACGCGCTACTGCTAAAGTCATAGCAGTAGCAAGGTTTATTCACGCACGCTGCTACTAAGTAGCAGCAACGCTTGATTTTGTACAGCGCTACTGGTAAAATTCTGTGTATAGGCTTTTCCCTAGTAGTGAGTCAGGGGCGAAATACGGTGGCTCGTCCGATGGGTCCCTGCTGTCAGGTGGAGGAATAATTATTTTGCATGTAATAAGGAGGCACTTCCTTGCTGCGGCCGTGGACCCAGCTGTCAGCCTCTCCACGTACAGTCCACGTCCGATGGAAGTCGTTCCTTGACCACGTTGACCACGCCGCACCGAGAGCACCAGGGCGGTGGACGATGGCGAGGCCTAGGAAGGGGATGACGGGGAGCCGGGGAAGACGCGGCAGTGGAAGCCCGCGCGGAGAGGAGTACAAGGGTTCACTGGTTCGGCTGCGGTGTGAGGCTGCTGTCGCCGCAGGGCCTGGCCAGCGGAGGGAATAGTAGGGGGCGGTGAGGCCTCCACGGCAGCACAGCCGGCCACGGGAGGCAGGAGCATGCGACACGACCGGCGCTGCTTTGGGCGGCTGGAGCAAGAAGACCAGAGGTTGAAGAAGCACTACAGCCATTGGATGGACATCGTACGGTCAATGGAGCTAGAATCGTTCATATTGACTAAATTGGCAAAGGCCCCCGTCCCAGTCAACTTAGTAGGCCCACAAGTCAGCCTCCCACCATGGTGGGTCCAAACTAGTAGGGGGAGTATTCATTTTTTTGTGTAATAAGGAGGCACTTCCGGTGGGTCTGAGCTGACAGCGGGGGGAACGTTTTTTCACAAAATACGCTGGCCCGTTCGGTGGGTCCGAGCAGTCAGGGGGGAAACGTATTTTTCACGAAATAAGGTGGCCCGTCCGGTGGGTCCCTGTTGTGAGGTGGAGGAATCATTATTTTCCACGTAATAAGGAGGCATTTCCTTGCTGCCGCCATGGACCCAGCTGTCAGCCTCTCCCCATACAGTCCACGCCCGATGGAAGTTGTTCCTTGACCACGTTGACCATGCCGCGCCGAGAGCACCAGGGCGGTGTACTACGGCGAGGCCTAGAAAGGGGATGACGCGGAGCCGGTGAAGACGCGGCAGTGGATGACCACGCGGAGAGGAGTATGAGGGTTCACTCATTCGGCTGCGGTGTGAGGCTGCCGTCGCCGCAGGGCCTGGCCAGCGGTGGGAATAGTAGGGGGCACTGAGGCCTCCGCGGCAGCACAGCCAGCCATGGGAGGCAGGAGCAGGCGGCACGACCGGCGCTACTTTGGGCGGCTAGAGCAAGAAGACCAGAGGTTGAAGAAGCACTACAGCCGTTGGATGGACATCGTACGGTCCCTGCAGCTAGAATCGTTTATACTGACTAAGTTGACAAATCCCTTGGTACGTCAACTTAGTAGGCCCACAGGTCAGCTTCCGAAACGGTGCGCCCCAGATGTCAGGGGGAGGATTAATTTTTTGGGCGGGTGAAGCTAGAATATCCGAGATTGAAGAAGAAGCACGGCATCTGTTGGATGGACATCCAACGGCCACTCTGCTAGAACCGTGTGTTGACTATAAGTTGACAAAGCCTTGCATACGCGTCAACTCTGTTTTTAGGGGACGCGTCAACTTAGTAAGGCCAGAAGTGTGTGGCAGAGAACTTATAGCCCATTTGAGATTTGTAAGAATGTGTAGCCCATTTTTGAATTCTAATGGAATTTACTACAGCCCATTTACAGTTTGTTAAAAGTACAGCCCATTTCAACCAACCGTTCAAAACAGAATTCAATAAAATTTCCCACATTTTGATGGGATCCAAAATATTTTTATCCCGAAATTTCTAGTCAGATTAAATACAATTTCAATATAAATTTATATTACATAAAAATCCAACGAAACATTGCGCTCGCAACAATTAATGAAATTAAAATTTTCAATATCCAAAAATAATATTTTATAAAGTAATCACGTGTTTGGTGCATTTTTTAATAGTTACTGCCCAGTTTTAATAATTACATCCCATTTATTATTTCTTAAAGCCCATTTTCTTGTTAAGCCTAATGCATACCTCCTAGGAAAGATTTGCAGCCCAGCGGGGCGGAGAATAACAACTTGACCTTGCCTGGGTATTCCTAAAAAAAGTATAGCTGGGCTAGCCATTTTCAGCTTTAAAAAAATTAATATCTGGGCTGGATATCTGGCCTGGGCTAGGCGGGCCACAGCCCACCCAGTTAATACCTGCAGCGATGTTTTCGTTGTTGTTCAGAGGAGAAAAATTAATATCTGTGATAAACATCGAAAAAGTCTGCAGTGCTCACACCTCAAAAACACAAATACTGCTCGAGCTGCTTGGTCCCAGCTATCGGCCGCTTCTTGTGCAATTCTCTCATTTATTGCCTACTACTCCCTCCTTTTCGGTTTATAGGGCTCAATTCAAAAATCTCACCAACCAAGGTAGATGATGAATGGTGGAATACTTTTTGTAGTTTGCAAAAGCACCTAATTAATGCACTTGTTTTCCTCAAAAAATTATGTTTATCAATGCATAAATTGCAATGCATGCATGCATAAAGTACATGCATTGGTCAATTTTATCTTAATACTTGCATGCAATGATTTAATGCACCTTGGAATCTGAACATGTGATGGAAAACAACCAAATTGAGCCTTATAAAATGGAAAAACTAAAATTTTGAGATAAGCCCTATAAACCGAAAAGGAGGGAGTACATAGGTTGACAATGGTGTGGGACCGTGATGTCAGGAAAGTAGGGGGAAGCAAAATAAATTACTCCAGCGAGCGCTTCCACCTCTGCCTCGTTGTCTCCCGTGGAAACCCCTTGCCTCCCTTTTTTTTGCTCGGGCAAGGACCAATGCATGCAGCACGTCCATGCGGTTATTAGGCAAGAAATAAAAGCGCTTTGCATGCGAGTATGAATTACGATGGCCTGCATGGGTAGCTAATAAGGCATCCTCTTAACTGCTGTGATTAAATATTGTGTTTAGAAGAGAGAAATATTCTTCTTTTCCACCAATCTGCTTGCACCTAGGTCGTGATGCACCTTCTAATATGACTTATTCACCTAGAAGGAGGGAGTATAGTTTTATACATATATATATATAATAAGGAGGCACTTGCGTTCGTGAGGCTATGGACCTGGTGGGTCCCCATTGTCATCCTCTCCAAGTAAAGTCGTCTCCTTGCCCGTGCGCGCTTTCCGCCCGAAACAGTCAGCGCCGCCCGCCCCGCTTCCCGGTGCAAGCGATTGCTCCGCCTTCAAACGACACAAGTGCCGTCCGTCCGTCCATCTGCCGCCCACATTAATGATACATGGTTGCCGAGGCAGCTACTCCAGCGCCACACGTCCGTCCCTACGCCTGCCCACCATTACTATATAAACTGCTGCGCCGGCCATAGCCGCAGTCATCTGCATCCGTTCCCTTTCTCCTGTCCACACCACTACTGCCCACCATGGCTTCCTCACGCTCCAGCGCACTTCGAGATGGGCGGACGACGGACCACAAGGAGATGGCAGCCATTGCTGCCGACCGGCTGGCCGGCAGGCAGCCGGAGGACGACGACATCCCAATGGAGAACATGGTAGTCGACAATCCGGCGCCAACCCCCTCCTCCGCGCCATCCTCCCCGGTGCATTGCACCATGACCATCGGCGAGGCCCGTGCCCAATATATGGATAGTGTGAGGCAGATGCATCAGGAGCAGTTCCGGGAGGCGCAGGCCGACGCCGCCTACAACCACCATCTCGTCCAGGAGCACCTGTAGGCGGAGGAGCAGATCGCCGCGAACAGGCGGAGCAGGAGGCGCTGCTCGACTCATACCGCTCCGCCCGCAAGGGCTGCCTCAAGCGCTGACGGTACCGCATGCGGGTGGCGGAGGCTGCGGCCGCCAACAAAGAGGCTAGCAAAGAGGGCGATGAAGCGGGCGAGGCGCTGTTTGGCGAGACCGAGGACAATGCCGGCTCCGACGAGTCCCCGCTCCGCTGGCGTCGACGAGGCCCTGCTCCGCCGAGTCCCCGCGATGCTAACAACGAGGCAGAGGACACCGCCGGCTCCAACGAGGCACCGCCCCGCCAACAACGAGGCAGAGGACATCGCCGGCTCAGCCGAGGCCCCACCCTGCCGGCAACGCGGGGGAGGATTTCCACCGCTCCGCTGAGGTGCCGCCCGCCGGCAACGAGACAAAGGACATCGCCAGCTACGCCGAGGCCCCGCCCCGCTGCCAACGAGGCCGCGCCACATAGAAAACGAGGAAGAGTAGAACACGGTAGGTCGCCGCCGCTCGGGTTCAAGTATGGCCACCGCTGCTACCCTCCTGTTGAAGCCAAGCTAGGCGGGTTGTCCATTGATGGCTGGTTAGCTTCTTGGCGGAGACGTGGAGTCGGGGAGTTCTGCTGGAGAACAACGCTGCTTCTACTTAACTGCTGGTGCAGTTGGCTGACTAACACGTGGGCCCAACAAGCCACATGTCAGTTACGCAAATGCACCTGCAGTTAAGTCACTGAAGCTTCTGTTCGGCTCAGCGGGACACATGTGAGGAGCTTCGGTTAATTAATTATACCTCCAGCGCACCCCTTTTTAGTTGAAGAATGTATAAATGTAATGAAATCCGGCATGTTTATATGAAATCCAACCGTGTATGAACGAATTTATTTCGATTAGTTCGAATTCCTGTATCACTGTTATTGGATGAACATGCAAAACAACACGTACTAGCATTATTCCCAGGGTGATCACCTCATTTGCAGCAGTTTCACATGTACTCCCTCCGGTCCTTTCTAGTCTGCATACAAGTTTTGTCTGCAGTCAAAGTATCTACTTTGACCAATCTTATACAAAAAAGTATGCACTTTCACAATGTGCGAAGTAAAAAGGAACAGAAGGAGTACAAAGAGTTTGAGCGGCTTTTTAGCGTTTCTGTACATTGCAATCAAACACACAGGCCTGACAGTCAATAGAGAGCATTCAAAACAATCAATGATTATGCATCTCAGCGACTCACATGTCAGAGGCAATATTTACTTCACAACTAAAGAATAAAGAAAAAATTGATCGACGCTGCTGACAGCAAAGGGCGTCCCATTCGAAAATATCAAACACATGTCTTGCTAAAATCAATGAGCAAAATTCGACAAGGTTGTCCCATTCCAAAATATCAAATGCCTGCGATTGTGGAATGGGTAGGGTTTGCCATCAGTTTGGACATTGACATGGCACCTCGTGCTAAATAAACCAGCTGTTCTTTTTGTGCAGTTCCACCAAAATCAACCAAATTCGTGCGTAGCTTGTATGATTTCTCCCTTATATGTTGCAACACCTTGAACTTATTGGCACCTCCTTTCTTGTGGTGGAAATGAATGATTCAATGTATTCATGAACATTTTGTGCAGTTACCATTGAAATCAAGCTGAGCACCCCTGTTTGCACAAAGACAAAAAAGTGATTAGTATAGAGCAAACTGTACTATGAATTAATAGTTTCAACAGGCACATACATGGTCCATGTAGAGCACACTTTTAGAAAAATGGAACTCACCAGAAAGAATCCTAGAACAACAGCAAAAAAATGGAGATTTTGTCAGTCCTTCTGAGCTGAAGTTAGTTTGGTCTTGTGGGGAGTAATGTAACCATCCTTCAACAGCTCCTTCTGATGATAAGATAGACAGGGCTTCTTCATCCTGGCATAATCGGAACTAGTCACTTCACATACTCCATATTCTTCTTCAGAGGAAGATGATCCTGTTGTGCAAAGACAAGAGGACTACTAAATGCTAGCATCACTGTTTGCTCGAAAAAAAGGAAAGGAAATATTTAAAACAGCACAGATGAAGCACTTCTCAAGGACAATACCACTTTTTCATGACAGTACCTAAACAGTAGCACAACACCAATAGAGATGACAAAGCTCAATCATATGGATGAAACTAGTGGGCGAGTACCAACCTTTGTCAGGAGGCTTATTGTGTAGAGCATACAGATGAAGCATTTCTCCAGAACCATCTGTTGCTATCTACGGTGGTCGCCAAGCTTACTATATAATCCTCGATTAGTTTAATGTTCCCAACATCTTCTTGTGTAGTTCCACTGAAATATATGGTATCTTCAAAGAAGATCCCTGTTTGCACAAGTAGAGATAATTACATACTAGATTAAGAGTGGCATCAAATCAGTGGCAAAACAATTGCTCGTTCCAGCCATAGCAATAAATTAAGATGCAAAACTATATCATTACTTGTGCCATCACAGTTCCAGTGCTTCATTTCAGCATCGGGAGTTGATTTTTGTTTTTCTTCCCCTTGTTCTTCCCCTTCATCACTTGGTTCAATAACAAACAAGCTTCGCCTTCAATGTAAGATTTGGCATGTCAATTAGGCAGCACAAGTATAGTACTAAACTTAATTTTCTGATAAAAGTGGCAAAATACAGGCCAGCAGTTGTGAAATATCCTTATCTTACCTCAATGGGATATTACGGTGCACATACAGATTGGAAATCTTGTCTCCATTTGTGCAGTTCACTGAAATCAAGCAACATTATCGTACAAGTAGCACAACATATGAATGCACACTGCAGAATCATGTGAAAGAAGCCTAGTACTGACCTCTCATGATGCGGAATTCAAACAACTCACAAGAAGAAGATCTGAACCAAATTCGCCTTAACGGATAGGAAGTAAGATCTCCTCTTGTGCAGTTCCACTAAGATCAAGCAATCAAGCAACGTTGTCGGTGTGACATTTTGGTTGGACTGCACAGAACACTTTTGGTTGAATTGCAGTGCAACAAAAGGTCACAATGGCAACGAGGTGAAGAAGATAACCCTGTTTACACAGAGGTGCAAAGGAAACAATTAGTGGTCAATAACGGTGGATGACACAGAAGCCAGCAAAAAGAAGCATCTACCTTATCTAAATGGGAAGGAAAGCAAGACAGTAGCATTTCTCAAACGGTGGCATTGATTAATATTAACATAGAGATTATATTAACAATAAAATTTGTTAAACATGTAATTTGCTTTTAACTGTGGCATTGCATCAATTTTCCAGCGGCATTATTAGAGGGTGTTTGTTTACAGGGACATTTTGGTGTAGGGACTAAAAAAACTCCGTGTCAGTCCATGTTGGTCCCAGTTTTGTTATCAGATGCCTTTCCCTATGTGAGCGCAGCAAATCTAGTCCTGCTCAAACTCTACAGCCTTGTCCCTTCCTTTCCTTTTTGAACCACGTCCTAGATTTATGCGATACAACTTTCCCCACTACTTTCCCCCATTTCTTTCCTCTTTGAACCGCGTCCTAGATTAATGCTATACAACTTTCCCCCTCCATTTCCTCTTTGAGCCGCGTCCTAGATTCATGCTATATACAACTTTTCCCACTACTTTCCCCCACTCCTTTCCTCTTTGAACCACGTCCTAGATTCATGGTATACATGCAGCTAAAGCAATGCATGTAGAGTAAGCAAATTATACCTTAAGGTTCTTGGGGCGTGGTTCGGCGGGCGACGGGACGGCGGTAAAGAATAAGGGGTCGGAGGCCCTCCTGCGCCGCCGCTGGGTGGAAAGTGAACAGCTGCGCCGGTAGTCCCTCGCCGACGGCGACAACGTTAAGCCTCCTTCCTTCCCTTCCCGGCGGATGGATCCTGCCGGCTCTTTGAGCAGCAGTGAGGGGAGAGAGAGGCCAACGAAGTCTTGTTTAGATCTGGAGAGGGCGAGAGAGTGTGAAGAGGGCAAATACAAGTACAAGCGATGAGGCTCCAGCGTGTATATATATACCGGAGAGAGAGTGTGAAGCGTTCAAACCCTAGAAAACATTTTGACCAGTCAAAGAATCCTCCTGCCACAAATTATGCTCAAGTGTAGTTATCGAACCCGAGACCTCAAGTTTGATGAGCGAACAGGCTAACCAACTACACAACCCTCCCGTTATGTTCGACGAGAGGTAAATAACCTTTTATACATTCCTGAATCCTTATTATAACATGCACATGAATTTTGGGCACTTGTATTCGACTTAAGTCAGTGTGCCACCGTATCTCGTATACTTACTACTCCCTCCGTCTAGGTGTAATAAGTCACGTTAGAAGGTGCAACGGGACCAAGGTGCGTGTGTGTGTGCGTGCGCACGCGCGCGCGCGCGTGTGTGTGTGTGTGTGTTTAACACCATGTGTGTGTTAGAGAGAGCGACATATCGACCTACTCCTACATAGAGATGTTGTGTAGTGTACGATTTTAGCCGCGAGAGTCGGTGCATCCTCTCGTTTCCAGGTGTGTCCGGTAGGGACATGCGGACAGCTGCCATGCCCGCTCTTGACCAGCCTGGCCCACCCAAAGCCCCTCCATCGCGCGCGCGCTTCCTGCCCAAAATGATCAGCGCCGCTCCAAAGAATCGGTGCCGCATTCATGCCCGGGCAGAGCGGACGCGACCTCTCACTGGCGCAAGAGTGATGGTTGCTTCGTCCGTCCAACTTACTGCTGGGTCTATGTGATTTGACGGCTCATTGGTCTTTATTACTGAGGTGGTAGGACTGCTGGATGTCCCACGCTTTCGGCGAAAGGAGGTATACTACTACTCCTAGATTACAATTTTCTCCATTCTTACAGCGGAGGCGTGCAAGAGCAGTGAAAACACGCAGGCTCAGTGATTACATGGCCCACCTCACACTATCGCCGTGCGACACCTAACTCTTTACGTAGTACTCCCTCCGTTCCTAAATATTACTACTAGATCAGTCCCCGCACGTTGGCGCGGAACTGCAGTATATCTCTCTGGGTAAAATTATCGATTTCATAGAACAAAAAAATCTCTATAACCGCATGACAAATGTGGTAGCCAAACTAAATAAACTCCCATCATCATTTAGATCATCCCACGTAAGGAAAAAAGATCAGCCAACTCCTACTGCATAATGGGATTATATTTTTCTTTTTGACATGTTAATGGGACTTAAAAGCTCACTTACATGCATGCTACCGGTGCATGCTTGCATGCAGACATGTTGATATGATTTAAAACCCACTCACATGCATGTGGCACGGTATTTTCGCATGCTTGCATGTGGCTTAGTGCGGAGCCTCTCAACATCTAGATCAGACGGCTATTATGGACTAATTTACTTCATATAACGGCTACATCAATTTTGATGATGTGGCTCGAGGAGAGGATAGAGAATTCCTAGTAGTGGGGGCTAGCTATTACTAGTAGATAGTAAGTCTTTGTAGAGATTCCACTACATACGGAACAAAATGAATGAATCTACACTTAAAATGCATCTATATACATCCGCATGTGGTTCATGGTGAAATATCTACAAAGACTTATATTTAGGAATGGAGGAAGTACTAGTATAGTACGTACTGTAATTTATCAGCGAGATAAATTTGTACAATGCTATGAAGCTTCCATCTTCTGTTACATGTATCTTGCGTCCAAGGTTGCCCGTTGCAACATTTCATCAAATACAAAGGAGACTAACATGCATGCTATTGCATCTCAATGATTGATAGATCATAGCAAATATGTACTCCCTCCGTTCCAAAATAAGTTCCTCAACTTTGTGCAAACTTTAGTATACAAAGTTGTACTACTACAGTACTACTAAAGTTGACACTTATTTTGGATCAGAGGCAGCTAAAGATAAAAACGATCCATGCAGTCCCTAGCCCTTGAACCATGAACCCTGACCAGGCTTCAATTTGCTGGCAATGTTCGAGCTTCCTAATAAATGAAGTTTGCAACCTTTTGACCATCGGCTCATTTTGTGCAGTTTCACCAAAATCGAGATGAGCATCCCTGTGGCAAAGAAATTGAACAAGTGTGATTAGAATAAGATTACTGGGACAAGTTGATGAGACATAAACTCATCACAAATACAGTACGTAGAAGCCAGTAGAGGTATTTGCGGGGCAAAGAAGTATAGAGAAATATCCACAGGGAGTGATGTGGGCAGCTGGAGCAGTGGTGCAAGCCGGCTGTAAAGGGAGTTGTACCTGAGGGACGTAGCTCAACCTTGAGGAGGGCGGCGGGAGGCGGCAACTGCCCACGTCGCGGCAATGAGCAAGGGACGAAGGCAACCTCACCGGCTTTGTGAGAGAGAACGGCAGGGACCCCTGATCGGGACGTGCCGACAGTGGGTTTTCCCCGTCGACGACGGCCACCGCATCTACACTAAGCATCCACCCCTTCCCCAAGCGGACGTGATCCGCCGGGATGTTAGAGATGTGGCCACAGTCGTTTTGTGTGAGAGAGTGTGGAGAGAGCAACCCCAGCAAGCAACTGTGTAGGCTAGCCCGTCCTGACTATGTATATAGTGAAGCGGTTTCCTTTTCTCTCCATATGAACCTATCATATTGTGTACGTGCCACTAAAGAAAAAAAAACTTTATTTATAAATGATGCGGCACCTACTACTCGTTCTCCTATAACCTTGCTCTTGGCATCTCCAAAATATTAACCTTGCGATTGGCTCTTCGTCTCTTCGGGAAGTTGAGCAATAATGGTAGTGTAGTATATATCGTTTTGGCTATATGAGACCGAATGAATTTCTGCACGTCCACCACGTGGGCGAGGGAGATTGCTACATACGGAGCAAAATGAGTGAATCTACACTCTAAAATACGTCTATATACATCAGTGTTTAGAGTACGTACTAGTAGTTCATATTGAAATCTACTAAAAGACATATATATTCCAAACAATATGATAGTATAATCTCTATAACCAAGGTAGTAGGGACGAGGAGTAAACAGAGGGAGTAGTAAATTTTTCTCCTCGTCCCGCGAGCCACCGCGTGCATGGGCGAGGGAGCGGGAGTAAGGTGTAGTAAGCAAGCTTCACCTCATCCTGCGAGCCACCGTGCCCGTGGGCGGGGGAGACGGCGTACTAAGCAAGCTTCTCCTCGTTCTGCGAGTTGATGGGACACATCAAAAGTACTCCAGTGTATAGAGCCTTGCCTCTAAGGTAGGCCCCACATGGTTTGCCTCTTTTTTTAACATAACACGTCAAGTCGCAATTTGTTTGTTCACCCGTGGTAGACGATCCTCCCTCCACCAAGTGGACAACCAGTACATGTGCCAAATTACCACGTGGGCTTCCTTTTTCGTACAGAAATGAGCTCCACCGTGTACCCGCGTGGGTGTGGTTGGGAAAGAGACGGGAGTACGTGCGCCGTGCATGCACCTCTTCTCTTCATCCACGCCCCCACCTACGTGGGTGTGTGTGAGAGATACAAACCGCGTTCGTGAGTGTTTTTTGTTTTGGGGTGGGGGTGGGGTGGGGGTTGATTTCGTGAATTATTTGTGGGAATATGTGTCGATGACATCTCAAACACAATTTGCATGCAATGTGTGTGAAATGGAGGCCTATCCATATCATACATAGAGGGTCGGGCAATCCACGAGAAGAGAGGGAGGGGTCATAGCTATCGATAGAGTCGAAGAGATCAAGTGGGTGGGTGCGAGATCGATGAAGAGAGCCATTGAAATTGTGTGTGTGTGTACAAGTCAAAGATATCGGGCGACTGGCCTACCGGAACGTTAGAGGGCACACGTCAAGTTTGTGTGTGGCAGGGAGACATGACTAGAGCGCTCGATGTATCGGTGTGTGGGGGGAGGGAGTGGTGGGAGGGGTAGGCAGAGGCCTAACTATAGAGGTAGAAGGACTCGTATATGTGTTGAGAAGGAAAGACCCAGCTATGTCTTGAGGGAGATCGGTCGACATCCATACATAACTGAAGGACGGGAAATATGATGGGACAGAGAGAGAGAGAGGAGAGAGAGGGAGGGAGAGGGAGGTAGAGGCGTAGAGTGCTGGATGGGTGATGGAGTTGCTTCTCGAAGATGGTGGGAGAGGCCTACTAGACAAACTGAGGGTGGAACTGCAATGTTATCAATAAGAGTGGGGATGTGTTTCTGTGTGTGCCTGTGTGTGATAGATCTGTCGGGACGCATCCATGGATGATGAAGGGGAACCATGTGTTTGGTAAGCAAACCTAACTAGATCGGTAGATCAATTGTTGTTTGTCGGAGGAAGGGAGAGACACAACTAATGAGGTACATCGATTGACGTGTGGGTAAAAACAAGTTATAAGGACCTAGCTAGCTATATGTATAGCGAGAGATCGGTTGGTGTACGTACATTTGTTAGAGGCAAATAAGGCCCAGCGAGACGGATAGACAGAGAGAATGGAGCTAGGAGGTGGTGCGAGAGGCCCAACTACTAGCTAGATAGGGGAGGAGTGTGCGGTTGTGAGAGCGATGAAAAGAGGGGCGAGAGTTTACACATGTGTCTGACCGTATGAGAGACACGAGGCAAGGACACATAAAGGAGGAGATTGAAGGTGTGTTTGTATGTTGTAGGCAGGCATCGCTGGAGAGGTTTATCGATCGGTGTGTGTCGGAAAGGAGTTGTGGAGAATCTGGGAGAACGACCTAAAGAAAAAAATGAATGTGTCCGGTGGATAGAATGCCGAGGGAGGGGGAGGGGGAGGGCGAGGAGGGCGTGTCCATGCACGAGATAAAGTTAGTGGTAGCTACAAAGGTTAGAGGATTGTGTGGGTGTAAGAGACTAACAAAGATCATAATTTGATATGAAAGCGGATTCATATATTTGAATAGGAGATCATAGTGTTTTAAACATTGCATGCATGAATATAGCGGTCATACACATGCTGTGCACATGTTATACCATAATGTGATAATGCATGGCGTTTGCAACTCACAGCTAAATGCCGAAGAATCTAAACCATACTATACATCAAACAATCTCACATTTTATTTGAATTTGTGATAATGTGTGGCGTTTGCAACTTACAACTAAATATCGAACAATCTAAACAATACTATATATCGAACATTCTCACATTTTATTTGAATTTGTGGTAATGTGTGTGGTGTTTGCAACTCACATCTAAATACTTGTAGGCGTAGGGGGCGAGGCACCATACATAATGTGATAAACACATTATACATATGAGATATGGTTTAGATTATGAAGATCTAGCTAGAGCTAGAACTGTAATGTGATTTGAAATCAAAATAAAGTGGATTCAAAAAATCTAGTTGGAGTTCATATAGTACACATTGTTCATATGTAACTCGAGACTAATCATGTGGTGTGCTATGAAGATAATACACAAACGATGGTTTAACTTGACAATAATGATGATTGTAGATCTTATTAAAACAGAGAAACGAATTCAAATGCTTTGACTTCACAACAATCATTACTGTAGATCTTATTCAAATAGAGAAACGGATTCAAATTTAGTTCATATTAAAGCGGTAGTATATGCGTTTGGAATGCACTAAAACGTTCATTTGAGTAGTAGGTTGCATGCATTATACACGTAGCGAAATATTTTAATTGAACATAACATGAATTCAAAGTTTTGAATGACATTTGTAGGGCGCATTGATTTGGGACAGTACACATTAGGCTTGTCCGGAAATTCCAAACCGCGCCTTGTTAGCCCGAAATATTTAAGATATATCTTTGTCTCGTTGTGCTCCGACAACTCCCTCCATCTCAACCCGCGCCTTGGTATTCCGAAATTACAACGCGCGCGAAAACTCCCACCTCCTGTGAAATCCCGACACACGAAATGCCCGTGGTACCCCTGAACCGAAAGAACCGCCTCAAATCGGTGGGGGTACTTTCGTAACTTACCCACATTTCGGACAAGCGCGTCTCTAAGCCATGGTTCCCCACTGCCATCCCATCCACCCACCCATTCGTACACCGAGGCCGCGAAAACCCGCGACGAAACCCCACACCCTGCTCCGTCCGCCACCCAGCCAGAGCCTCTTCCCTGACGGCGTCGTCCACAGGAACACCTCGACGTCCCTCATCCACCGTACCGGATGAGGATCCGTTGTCGATCTCATCGTCCCGCCGGTTCAGCCACCCCATCCTCCACCTCCAAGGAGCTGCCCCGCCGTTCCCCTCGTCTTTCGCGCCACCTCCATTCCCACACCACCGTCTTCACCTGCACCACCGGAAGAGCATCATCATCACCGTTTCCTCAGATGAATCTGCGGCCTAATCGGCGCCAGCACAGAGGTTGTACACTAATCGCCGCATTTTCTTCTTAATTCGATCTCACAGTGCTGCCGGCGCTCGGTCCCGAGCCGACACGGTGTCGCTCCCTCGGCGGCGACGTCCACATCAGTAGGACCTGCTGCTGCTTTAGCTCTCGCTCGCGCTACTGCTCTGCTCTTGCTCTCGGTCCCCTGCCTGGTCTTCTCTTTCTATTGCTCTTGCTCGCGCTGCTTCTCTCGCTCTTGCTCTTGCTTGCGTTGCTGCTCCGTTTTAGCTACACTTCAGTCGACTGAATCGACTTTTGGGTCAGTCGATTTTTAGGGGGTGGGGGGGCTCGCCGGGGTGAAGGAAGAACCAGCCGCAGCGGGGAGGGGGGCTCGCCGGAGAGGTACCCCACTATCTATCTTAGGGTTCAGGACGGGGGCGGTGGTCGCCGGTGGTGGCGGGGCATTGTCGGGGCGGTGGCGTGGGGATCGCCGGAGAAAATGCTCGGCACGGTGGGGGGGCCTAGAGGGATGGCCGGGGCGGCGGCGGACCGGCAGTGGGGAGTGTTTTCGGGGCGGGTGGGGCGGCGCACCGCCGGCCGCGGGCGGCGGGGGGCTACTGTTTGGCCGGCTCAGGGGGATGGAGGTTGAAGATGAACCGCAGGCCCTTGATTTCGTATCCAACTTATGCAAAATCGACTGACTAGAGATGAAAAATTCAGTTGACCAACGTGTAGCCTCACCTTGCTAGTGCGTTCAGTTTCGACAGCAAAATTCAGTTTCGATAGTTAAGTTCAGTTTCGACAGTTAAGTTCAGTTTCGACAGTTAAGTTCAGTTTCGACAGTTAAGTTCAGAGATGAGCGGCTGATGTATTTTACATCTAGCACTTTGTGGTTATGTATTTTACGTCATGTATTGGAGATGCTATTAGAATTCCACTCAGGTTAACGTTGTTCATTGTCTCACTTGTCCTGCTTCAGCCTCGGCGTCGTAAAACTCACCGGAGCTGCTCCAATGACGAAACCCTCCATCACAGCGGAGCAGTACCACAGGCTCCATCTCTAGACGCCTAAGATCTTCTTCCCCTCCTCCGACAGCCAAGTCAGCCAGAGCATCCTCACCGGCCAACCCAATCACGCTGAGATCGACATGGCTTCGCCAAAGAGGTTGTCCACTTGTTGCATCTCTTTTTTACTCTACATGTTATATATATTGTCCACTGAGCACACGGATTTGTTCCTTTAGTGTCTCCTTGAAAGAAAAAACATAGGAATTTTAATTTTCACTTGTCCTCCTTTTCAAATTCCTATTCATGAAGCACAAGACTAAGAGATAGTAGCATAATAGCATTACAACCGTACATTTTCTTGTGGTTTGAATTAATCTCACCATGCTTCTTTGCATTCTGTGATCTTCCAATTGTTGTGAATCAAACACCTAGATTAGCAGAAATCCTGTGTTTTTAAATTCTTTGTTTTGCACGTGCATTCCTATCCTATTCCTGTCTATTTCCTATTCCTGCATTGTTGGAATCCTCGAATTCAAACGAGCCCTTACATAATTACTTCTCTTACAGATAGTTGTCAAAGAAAACCTTGCGTGGTTTGTCCCGCTCCTGCTGCACCGTCGTCCACCCCAACTCAGCTGCTCCAACGACAGAAGGGTCCAGCACAGCAGGGATCCGGCCTCCAGACTGTCTTTCGCCGCCTCAGATCTTCATCCCCGCCGCTGGCAGCCATGAAAACTGCACTACCATCATCAACCGAGCAGATGACCTCGAGGACTACACGGGTCCGCAAGAGAGGTCACACTCTTTCGTGTCAGCTTATGTTATGCATCGCATAATATTACGTGCTACTTTATCGTCCTGTTCACTGATTAGACTCTGAGTCAGCTCCAAACTAATGGTCAAACTTGAGTTTTTAAATGGTTGTGGGGTACATATCAGGGCCACTATCTATAGTATCTATCTACTATCTGGTTAATCTCCGATGTCTACTATGAGTTTCATGTTGGGTGGGAAACAAACAGTAAAGAAGCCATTATCTATATTTTTTAACTGAAGCCATTATCTCCTGCTTTTATTGGTTTTGGGTCTATCCACAGGTTGCTACCGTCACTCTGGATTTCTACATGCACTCCTTACATAATCTCACTATGTTTTATTCCTATGCATGACAGTTATTGTAAACAATGGAACTGAACATGTAGAGCAAAAGAGACGAGCCTTGCGTGGCAATAAAATTTCATGCAGACGTCGCTCCATGGTAGGCGGAAATGCAGCCTCCCCTCCACGCATTTCGGATTGTAATCGAGAGGAAGATATCTGTTCTGAGGGGGATTCAAAAGGAGAAGATAGCTCCTATTTACCCCCTGAGGTCTTCGCTCTAACTTGGCATGCTGATGTTGGTTATATCATGCATATGGTGTCTTGCATTGCTTACTTTATACATCAAATATGTCATCTGCTTAGTTTAGACATCCTTTGTGCGAATGCCATCTGTTTTATTTATTCATCGTTTATGTGAATTATGCAACGCCATCTTGTTAGCCGGGCATCATATATGTGAATTTTGCAATGCCATCCTGCTTAGCCAGTCATCTTATATGTAAATTATATCAGGACATCCTTTTTTTCGTTACATATTACATTTGTCAACAATGTTATTACATTCAACTGCTCTTCGTGTGCATCAGCCATTTGACACGGTGATGGCAAATTCTGGAGTGAAAACAAGGTCTTCAGAGCAGACTATGCTATCTGACGAAGCGCATATCTCGCTGGTTACGGATAGCTCCTCAGAGGAGGATTCAGAGACAGATGACCAATCCTATCCCCCCCGAGGTGTATGCTCTAACTTGGCAGGGTTATGTTGCTCATATCGTGCGTATGGTGTGTCGCATTGCTATGTCATTTGATTAGTTTAGACATGCTTTGTGTGAATGCCACCTGTTCAGTGTCTAATTACCATATATGTGAATTATGCATTGCCATCTTGTTGCAAGACATTATATATGTGAATTATACAATGCTATCTTGTTGCAAAGGCATTATATATGTGAATTATGCAATGCCATGTTGTTTAGCCAATCATCATGTATGTGAATTATATCATGCTATCATTTTTTTGTATTACGTGTTCCATTTGTCGACAACGTTTGTATATTCAACTACTCTTCGTGTGCATCAGCCATTTGAAGCGGTGATGGAAGTATCTGGAGTGAAAACAAGGTATTCAGAGCAGACAATGCTACCTACTGAAGCAGACATCTTGCTGGTTACAGAGAGCTCCTCAGAGGAGGATTCAGAGACTGATGACCAGTCCTATTTTCCCCGTGAGGTCTATGCTCAAACTTGGCAGGTTTATATTACCCATGTCATGCATGTTGTCTTGCATTGCTTAGTTTTTACATCATATATGGATTGCCATCTGCTTACTTGCTTACTATATAAATCATATATTTGAATTATATCATGCCATCATGTCTACATAGTACATACACATCATCTATCTGAATTATTGCATGGCAACCCATTTAATAAAGACATCATATAGTTATATCATCTCATCCTGTTTAGTGTTTACAGTCATCATATTTTGAATTATGGCATTCTATCCGTGAATGTATGTGAATTATGGCATGCCAACCTATTTAATAAACACATTATATAGTTATGTCATGTCATCCTGTTTACATAGTCTCATATTTTGAACTATGTCTTTCCATCTTTTTTAGTTAGCCATCATAATGTGAAATTGTGTCATGCTATCCTGTTTAGTTAGCCATCATATATGTGAAATTGTGTGATGCTATCCTGTTTGGTTAGACAACATAAATATGAATTATTTCATGCCCTCTTTTATTCCCCACTATCCATTGCACCTGTCTATCATACAATGCCTATACTTTCAATTACTTTTCTTGTTTATCAGCCATTTGAATTGGAGAGCATGATGGCAGTATCTAAAGGAGTAACAACACGGTCTTTAGAAAAGATAGTGCTACCAGTTGATGCAGATAGAACCACGGTTGTACTTGCCCAAGGACCAGATCCACCACACATAACCCAGACTCTCGCAGATTGTACCCCTACCCAGTTGGACAGAGAGCCAGCTACACCCCTTCTAACCCCAACCCCGGCAGATAGTAACCCAGTTCCAGTTGACACAGCACCGTCTCCACCACAGAGCACCCAAACACGAGCAGTTAGTAAGGGAACTGCAGTGCCCAAAGCACGAGGACCACCACTCCGAATCCCAACTCAACGCTTAAAGGAGAAGAAGATTTGTTCTCAGGTCAGGTTCTGTAGCTATGGTTCATACTCCTTTGCTCTTGCATGACTGTATTTACTCATACCAACTATTTTGAAATTTGAAGGATGGAATTGAAACTCCAATGGCGCAACAGGTATGTTTTAAACCAGTTTCTTTAACTGGTTTGCTTTTGTAACCTCCTCTATGTTGATTTCAGTTTCAATTGAATAAACAGTTATGTTCTCATGTCATGCACATTACAAGTATTGTTATTGCTCTATAGTTACCCACACTTATATTTGAACTCCGTCTCTATCTTGATTTGGCAACAAAAACTAGAATGATATAGACCATAAAGTGACCATGGTACATAGATATATGTTTGTTTCATGCTGTTATCCTGTCCACTTTACTACTGAACTCATTTACCAAAATGAGTTTCATATACAACATGGTAAACATGTGATGTGTCTGCTTGTTTCTCTTTTAGAATGCGGACAAAATATTGGAGAACAATACCGCGTTATCCAATGGTAAAGGAAGTAATGCAGATAAGGTTCAAGATAGTCAGACATCCCTGTTGGTCTCCAAGAAAGCTGATAAAAACTATCTTGACGACAGTGAGGGAACCCAAAAGTCCTGTCTTGATGTAGTGTTCGAGTTACTGGCCACTACTGCTGGCACAAGCTCTTCGAACTCGCTGCCTGAATCAGTTCATCTTCTTGAGTCTCAACTTCAAGTTGAAAGACATCGATCAGATGTGCTGCGACAGGAAGCTGAAGGACTGAGGAAGTCCCTGCAGAATTCAGATGCATATTTTCTGGTGCAACAGCAAGCGCTGGAGGATTTAAGCGCCAAACAAGAGAAAGTTAATAATCCTGCTAAGCAACCATCCAGCATTATGGGTACCCAGGATATTGTTTCTTGAGATCTTCTGAAGTGGTTTTAGTTCTGGATTTGTTTTGCTGCGGCGTTTATTTGCGCTGGTCGCCAACTTTGACAACCAGTGTATATGATATGCTGCTTTGTTCCCTATATTTGCACTGGTGGCGAACTTTGATGCCCAGTGGATGTAATATGTGTAATAGCCGTGATAGCCTAGCATTAGTTGCTTGCTTATTTATTTCCTTGTTGTCTTGTTTATTTGTTTGCTTGTAGTAATTGCAGTTCTTTTTCCGCGGTTAGCTAGTGGCTGCAATAACCTATTTTTTAAAACTAGCCTGCAATAACCATGGGCTAATATTTACTGTAGTGACACTGGGCCTCCTACTGGCCGTAGAAACAGTGGGCTATCTACGGGCCATAGAAACAATGGGCCTTCTATGGGCCATAGAAACAATGGGCCTTCTGCGGGCCGTATTATCAATGGGCCTTATACGGGTCATATAATCGATTGGCCAAACATGGGCCAAACATACCGCATTATGGCCTTAAACGGCAAGAGTTTGAATCGTCCGTTCATGGGCCGACCATAACGGGCCATCTTTAATAGGCCGTATTTGATGACGCTATTAACAGACCACAAATGGGCCGACTGTAACCACGGGCTGAATTTGGCCCACAAGCAGAAAATGACAGTAACGGGCCGTAAGTAAACGAATGCTGGAAATGAGCCCAAGAATAAATGGGCTCTGAGAAGGCCGAAAGATAACATGGGCTGGAAACGGCCCAACAGAATAACGGGCCGTTAATGGGTATAAAGTGATACATTGTTCATTACGGGCCAGTTTCACCACGGGCCGTTAATGGGTGTAAAGTGATACACTGTTCATTACGGGCTAGTTTCACCACAGGCCGTTAATGGGTGTAAAGTGATACACTGTTCAGTATGGGCCGTTAATAGGCCAAGACGTCATGGGCCATACATGGGCCAGAAGTGAAAACGGGCTGGAATCATATTGGATGGCCCAGATGATGCTACTGGGCCTAATTCGAATAGGGCGTAATGGGCCTTGGGTTAGCGGGCTGTAAATGGGCTATATGCGAACAGGCCGTTAACACTAGTAGAAAAAGGGCCTTCAATCCCGGTTCATAAGGGCCTTTAGTCCCGGTTCTGGAACCGGGACTAAAATGTCGGTACTAATGCCTCTCCCTTTAGTCCCGGTTCAATCCAGAACCGGGACTAAAGGGCGCGGCCATGTGGAGCTCCACCTTTAGTCCCGGTTGGTAACACCAACCGGGACTAAAGGAAATTTTATGATTTTTTTTTGAAATTTTTTTTGAGTTTTTTATGAATTTTTTTTATTTTCAAATTTCTGAATTATTTTAACCTCTAGTCTGTAATCACCACCCCTCATCACTTCTCAATTTATCCTCTAATCACCCCTCATCATTCCAAATCATCTAACTTCCCGAACGGTCACCCATCCTCCCACTCCCCCAGCCTGAGCACGCTTAACATCCGGGTTCTATTCTCCCTCGCTCCAAGTCTACACTTGTTGTTTTCCTGACAATACTAAGATGTCAATCCTATTAACCTTCAAGAATTTTGCTTGAGCATGAAGTGACACATTTCATAGTTTTATTTTGAAACTATTGTTTTAAAAAACAATAATTATTTAGTAACACTAATATTTCTTGAATAATTAGTTTGACCATTGTTTGACCACAGTTTGACCAGATTTGACCAAAATTGAAATAACTGAAATAATTATTTAGTAACACTAATATTCTAGAATAATTAGTTTGACCATTGTTTGACCACAGTTTGCCCACTGTTTGAATTTTTTTCAATTTTTTTCACTCTAGATCTTAAAAGCCCCGTAACTTTTTTTCTATTAGGTTTTTGAGAATTTTGAAAATGTTTAACGGGGTTTCCCCCGTTAAATTCGGATGTAACTTTTCAAGTAGATGATTTTTCATATAAAAAACTTTTTCATCCGAGTTAGTATGCAAAAGTTATGCCCATTTTTACAAATTTCAGAGAGATTTTGCAAATAAAGTCAAAATTCACATTTGCAAATTTTCCCAACAACTAGACCACATATCACATGGGACACTTATTTTCTTTTATATTTTTGACATTTCCATCATTTTCTTTTATTTTTTTTAAAAACTGAAAAGGCGATCCACCGGGGGGGGGGGTAGAGTTTGAAAATGGGACCTTTTGTACCGGTTCGTGGCACGAACCGGGACTGAAGGTCTCATCCCCATTAGTCCCGGTTCGTGCCTCAAACCAGGACTAAAGGTCTAATCTTTAGTCCCGGTTTGAGGCACGAACCGGGACCAATGGTTGTGGGCCAGGAGCGAGGCCCATTGGTCCCGGTTCATCCCACCAACCGGGACCAAAAGGTCCAGATGAACCGGGACCAATGGCCCACGTGGCCCGGCCGGCCCCCTGGGCTCACGAACCGGGACCAATGCCCCCATTGGTCCCGGTTCTGGACTGAACCGGGACTAATGGGGTTACCCGGCCTGGACCAAAGCCCCCTTTTCTACTAGTGTAATAGGCTTTCCATGGGCCGGCCCGCCACCTTTTGACCAAGTCAAACGGGCCGGCCTTTTCATAGGAATGGGCCTTTGTTGGGCCGTGCCACGTGTCGACGTATCATAGGTGCCTATCTGACCCACTGACGAGCTGACACGTGTTTCGTCCGGCCAATAAGAATTTTACACGTGGAAATTTCCCATTGGTCGGGGCTGTTAACGGGTTATCGGATCCAAAACCCGACCCGATAGCTTAACGGCGTTCCGTTACGGTGGATGCCACGTGTCGGTCACCCTTGACGAGAGCACTTCTGTGACGCGCGATTTATCATCATGGAAGTGGACACTTCCGTGATGATAATTTTGGCAATGTCATGGAACACTTCTACGACGACACAGGTATGACTATCTTGATTTTGTCAAAAATTTGTCATGGATGTACATGCATGACAGAAAATGCGACCTACCGTGACAAACACGTATCATCACGGAAGTGTATTTTTTGTAGTGCCTGGATGATCTAAGGGCGACCTTTGACAATCTTCGGATATATAAGATGATGCTTAACCCGGCCAATTGTGTTTTTGGTGAGCCTGCAGGCAAACTTTTGGGTTTTCTGGTCTCCGAGAGGGGTATTGAAGCTAACCCGGAGAAAATTAAAGCCATCACTTCACTTTCTAAGCCGGCATGTGTCAATGACGTCCAGCGCCCGGCGGATCGTATTGCAGCATTGAGACGGTTCATAAGTCGCCTGGGAGAAAAGGCAATTCCTTTATATCATATGATGAAGAAGACATATCATTTTGTCTAGAGTGATGCTGCCAATGAGGCATTTGAGGCGCTCAAGAAACAGTTAGCTGAGCCGCCCGTCCTGGCTGCTCCTGTTGAGAAGGAGCCTTTGCTCTTATATGTGGCGGCTAACAGTAAGGCTGTCAGTGTGGCAATTATTGTGGAGCGCAAAGAGGCGGGTAAGGAATACCCTGTTCAGCGGCCGGCTTATTACAGTACAAAAAAAGACACATCCGTGACATTTTGGGTCGAACGAATTTTTTCTGTCATGGTTATAACACTTCTATGACGACGATAATTGTGACAAAACCCAGTATCATCATAGATGTGGTGGGCTCCAACTTCTATGACAAAAAATCATGACAGAAAATGGGCTTTTCGTCCTGGGCGAGCCGAAGACGCAGCTGCATGACATTCTTTGGGCCGTCCATGACGGAAAAAACTGTGGTGGAAGCGAGGGCGAGGAAAATATCGGGGAGTTCCCGGTTATGGTGGGTGGTCGGGGCCGAGCGATGCACGTTTCTCTTGTACACGTACGCGCATGTATGCGAGGCGTTGCGCTCTAACTGAACCCGAGCGAGGCGTTGGGCTCTAACTGAACCCGAGCGGTTGCACTAGCTACGTTAGTGAACCCCGATCGATCCCTTGCTGTTAACTGAACCCGAGTGATTACTTCGCTACTACTGCTAACCGAAGCCGATTGAACCTGCTGCCTCCTTCCCTTGATGAACAGTGAGCGTTGTTGGGGGGGGGTGGGGGGTTGGATGAACAGGACCCCATGGTAGTAGAGGCCATTGCCGCTGGATGAACATGATCCCGTGGAGGGCTGGATGAACAGGATGTCCCCATGAAGGGCTGTATGAACAGTAGCCGGTGAAGGTCTGGATGAACACTATCTCCTGGAGGGGTGGTTGAACAGGACCCCGTGGAGAGGGAAGGTTGAAGAATAGCCGGTGGAGGAGCGGTTGAGGCTGGATGAACAGGAGCCCGTGGATGAACAGTCGCAGGTGGGGGCTGGAGGAGGTCGACGGTGGATGAACAGTAGCGCGTGAAGGCTAGATGAGGTCGACGGTGGAGATGAACGGTAGCTCGTGGAGTCCCGTTTTACGGTACGCCACACCCCTCCCGATGAACAGGACCCCCGTTTCGACCGTAGCGCCAACAGAAGTCTGTTTCCTCCGTTTTGCGGTACGCCACACCCCTCCAAATCAACAGGACCCCGTTTCAACCATAGGAGGTCCAACAGAAGTCTGTTTCGTCCATTTTATGATACGCCAGACCACTTCCGATGAACAGGATCCCGTTTCGACCGTGGCTGGTCAAACACAAGGCCGTTTCCTCCATTCTGCGATATGCCAGGCCTTGTTTCGATCGGCTGTTCCGTCCAAGCCGGTTGGCTCCCATGAACACGACGACGCATTATGTTCCGACCCAGCCGGATGGCTCCCGATGAACACGACGACGCAGTTTCTCCGTTCCAACCCTGCCATGTACATGAGCCCTGGACATACGTTTGCACGAGTAGGCGTTCGAGACCCCGCCCGTATATACGTCTGTGGCCGTATTTAATTTCTTGCACCCTGGATGTACGTAAGTGTACATGCTATGTCCGCACCTCTGCTACGACACTTGACCTTCCTTACTTGGCCACGGTTCATCGCTGCAGCCTGTAGATAGACCGATCGACCAGTATGTACGTACACGTTCACGACCAGAATGACAACGCTATGTACGCTTCGACCAGGTGGGTCCCGACTATCAAGGAGGATAAGGAGGAACTTCCTTGCGTGCGAAGATGTAGCTAGTCGGTCCCAACAGTCAGGGGGCGAATCATTTTTTGCCCATAATATGGACGCATTTCCTTCCGTGCGAAGATGTAGCTGGTGGGTCCCAACAGTCAGGGGGGAAATGTTTTTTTCGCGAAACATGGTGGCTCATCCGGTGGGTCCCTGCTGTTAGGTCCCTGCTGCTAGCCTCTCCACGTACAGTACTCTTTCGATGGAAGTCGTTCATTGACCACATTGACCACGCCGCACCGAGAACACCAAGGCGGTGGACGACGGTGAGGCCTAGGAAGGGGCCGACGCGGGGCCGGGGAAGACGCGATAGTGGATGCCCATGCGGAGAGGAGTACGAGGGTTCACTGGTTCAACTGCGATGTGAGGCTGACGTGGCCGCAGAATAACACGGGGTGTGGGTGAGTAGAGGGATGGCCTGGCAAGTGGCGGGAGTAGTAGGGAAGGTAAGGCCTTCGCGGCAGAACAACCGGCCATGAGAGGTAGGACTAGTCAGCACGATCGGCGCTGGTATGGGCGGCTGGAGCAAGAAGACCAGAGGTTGAAGAAGCACTACGGCCGTTGGATGGACATCATACGGTCACTAGAGCTAAAATCGTTCATATTGACTAAGTTGACAAAGCCCTCCGTCCCTGTCAACTTAGTAGGCCCACAAGTGAGCCTCCCACTATGGTGGGTCCCAACTAGCAGGGGAGTATTCATTTTTTTGTGCGTAATAAGGAGGCACTTCCTTGCGTGCGAAGATATAGCTGGTGGGTCCGAGCTAACAGCGGGGGGAATGTTTTTTCGCGAAATACAGAGGCCCTTCCGGTGGGTCCCAACTGTTAGGTGGAGGAATCATTATTTTGCTCGTAATGAGGATGCATTTCCTTGTGTGGGTCCCTACTGTCAGCCTCTTCCGATGTCTGTTGTTTGTTGACCATTTTCAACAAACGCGGTGGACGAGGGCGAGGCCCAGGAAGGGAACCACCCAGAGCCGGCGAAGCCACCGCAGCGGATGCCAACGCCGATGGGAGTATGAGCATTGGCCTGTCGGCTGCGGGGTGAGGCCGATGTTGCCGGAAAATAACAGGATGTGTGGGTGGGTAGAGGAATGGCCTGGCGGCAGCACAGCCGGCCACGGGAGGAGGGTGCAGGCAGTCCCGCCGGTGCTGGTTTGGGCGGCTGGCGCAGGAAGATCAGATTTTGAAGAAGCACGGCGGCCGTTGGATGCACATCCAATAGTCACTACTCTGTGTTGACTAAGTTGACAAATCCTTGCGTATGCATAAAAAAAATTTAGGACAGCATCATCATCAACCTAGTAGGCCTAGAAGTCAGCCTCCAAATCTGTGGAAAATAGCATACAGCCCATTAGCCATTATTTTCAATAATTTACAACCCATTTGCTAATTCTTAAGGATATTTGAAGCCCATATTCTTTTTATTAGCATTACAGACCATATATTCTGGGCACTGCTAAACAATTCAATGAAATTTTGCATATTTCGGTGGGGTCCAAACTCTTTTAATCATGAAATTTTGAGTCACGTTAAAAATAATTCTCCTCAAAAAATTGAATGAAATTTAAAATCTTAACTAGCAAGATGCCCGTGCGTTGCACGGAACATGAAGATGCATTTGTATGAGTAGTTTATCTTGTGGGAGGAAAGGATGAACGAGGAAAGGCCGTATCTGCAAATGTGGAGAGGAGTGCGGGTAAATTGTCATAGTTTCCTTCCTATCCGTTAGATATAGATCGGACGGCCTATATTGCAGGATGGCAGGCACACCATCTCTTCTTTTTATAAGAGTAGAGTGTAGAGAAATCCAGAAAAAATTGTCACCAACTCTGCTTTTTATAAGAGTAGAGTGTAGAGAAATCCAGAAAAAATGATATTTTAATGTAATTGCCGGTTGGCTTTGGTTTAAAAATTTACAGCCCATTTCTTACAACTTATAGCCCATTTTCTGGGGAGCCCATTTCTTACTACTTACATCCCTCCTCGTCTTGAAAGATTTGCAGCCCTGCAAGGCTGATAAAAGCAAGTAGGCCTCGGTTTTGGTATTCTCCATAAAAAAGAACTGGGCTGGCCATTTTCAAAAACAAAAAAGATATCAACTGGGCTCGTCATGTTCTTAAATAAAAGCTTACACGTGAGCTAGACGGGCCACAGCCCCCGCACAACACGCAGTTGAGCTCCATCTCTGAAACTAAAAAACAACTGGGCGAGCTGCTGGGTCCCTAGTGTTATCCGCTCGTTGTGTAATTTTCTCGTTTATTGACTACATTGACAATGGTGTGGGACCTAGTTTTCAAACAATTAGAAGGAAGTGTTTTTTTGGCTTGTAATAACGAGGCACCTACTTGCGTAATGCCATGACCCTGGTGGGTCCCTACTGTCAGCCTCTCCACGTACAGTCATCTCCTGATTCCTCTTCGTTGTTGACCATGTTGAAAACGCCAGACGGCGGCGGGCACAGCGAGCGAACCAAGGCGGAGAACGACGACGAGGCCTCGGACGGGAACGAACAGCAGTCGTGGAAGACGCGGTAGTGTAGTGGCAGGTGGAGGGGAGTACAAGGGCAACAACATGCAACTCAAGCTTACAGACGATACAAAAAGCCCAAGGATTAATTGTTCATCAAATTTAGACAAAACGCAGATTGAACATGGCAGTAACATCTAACCCAACCACTCTATTTCGCAGTAACAAACAAATGGATCGGTCTGATCCATAAAATCAACATCCTGTGCAAAAAAATTATTTCTGGATGACTACAATTTGTTGTAAATAGAATATGAGCACGTTTAGAAGCCCATTTGTCCACCTTAAACTTCTTTTTTTGCTGTTCAACATGTCCGTCTGTGAGAAATATCTTGCTATAAAACTTAAGCCTCATGGACAATAGTAACCTCGCATTCAACAGGAAGAATGTGACAAAGCTTCTGTTTGCCTGGTTTGATGCATATCCTTCCATCGTTATTGTCCTCAAACGAATGTCATGAGAACTGAGAAAATCCCGGTGCTTATTACGCCACCGATTGGTAATACGTTTTTCTCCATGTGGTTGTAGTACCTAAGTAGACATGAAGATTTGAAAATAGTTAAGGTCTGAAAAAAGAGTATGTCGAAAGAGCAACAGATGAACGTTTAATTCTAGTACAATATATACGGTCTTTCAATGTGCATGAAATCATCACCTTTATATATAAATTCTCCAGAGACCGATAGCATCGCAGCAAGCCAATAATTATGTTCAGATCATAAATAACATTCCGATATATAATATCTTGACAGAATCCAGCAGCATTGATAGGCTATCCATGCACGAACTCTTCATTGAGCATATAACATAATATTACTACCCAAAGTGTACTCCAAGATGATATAAAACTTACGCGCACAAATGCAAAATGCAGATTATGGTTACAAATGTGTAGATGATAATATACGGTACCTGAAAAAGTGAGGAACCAAACACCAACTTCTTGTGATCATTAAATGGATCATGAATTACACCCAAGGTCTCCAGTTCCGGCGCAGAGACGACAGTTATTTGCCAAGGTTTGTAACAATAATGAAGGAGCAACCTTTGAAGTGAAGGGGCATCTTCGATGATCAGCTGCTGTCCTTCAAAAGAAATTCCAATGCTTTTAAGGTGAGGCGACTTTAATTGGAGACAACTGTTAGTGATTTCTACTCCCCAAACAATCAGCAAGCGCTCCAGGGCAGGGCAACTGGAGTGGATGATGCTGTGCAGTGAGGCCTCCGATAGATAAACCAACACAAGTGAAAGTATTTTTTAGCAGTGGCAGTCAAAGAATTTGTACCACATCGTCTGGTAGATGGCAATGGGCGAAGGTGGCAGTGTGGAGAGATTCTTGGTGTTCGGTTTCGTGGTAATCGTATAACTCAAACCGCTCGAGTTTTTCAAATTCAGGGGATGTCAGCCAAGCATTCACCATGTTGGGTATGGACAACAGATAGCATGTCGGGATGCAAAGGCGTTGAACGGGGCCCTGCTAGTGAGAGGAGACGATGGCTCCAAGGAGATCAAATTCAAGAAGGACAGATATCTGACGACAATCGAGATTGAGGGGCGCGGTGCGCCATAGAGGGCACCACCGAGTTGAGAGGACTTGTGTGCAGCAGCAATCCTTGGTGGGGAGAAGCGAGATGATCTCCTCAAGGATGACGTTCGGGAGATCGCTGATGCGGTCCACCGGAGATTCCACCAGTTCCTCAGATCCGGGTGGGGGGGGGGGGCTCGCCGCTTCTCCCCACGCTGCCAGGTGCGGGATCTACAACCGGCGTCGCCGCTGGCGGGAGCCTCATCTTCTTGGCGTTGGGGCCAGCCGACTCCATTTTCCTTGTGGGCGTCGCGCTGTGCTCACGGGTTTGAGCAGAGTAGCCAGAGATGAGCCTATTGGCAGTGCGAGTGGGGAAATACGAGGGATGGGGTTTTCTGTAGGAGTGGAAGAAGAGGAGCAGGTGTTTTCTGTACGAGTGATGAAGAAGGTGAGCGGAGGTTTTTTGTACGAGTGAGGAAGATGGGGAGCGGGGGGAATTGGGAGGTGACGGAAGCGGGAGAGTCCAGCGAGCTGCAGTGTAAGTGGAACCGAGGAGGAAGGAGGGTTTTTCTGGGATCGCCCCCTCTTCAAGAAATATGGGCTTCTCCTCGCAAAAAACAATAAAATGGGCTTTAAGATGGATAGGCTTTTGTATCGGCCCAGTCAGCTGCCCGTGTTTCGTACCGAAAGGCCTTAACACTAGAGGCAGCCCATTAGAGACACTGTCAAGCTCTCCAGCTTATTGCCCATTCGAAAGAAAATAAGAGATGCCTCCAGATTGATTATGGCTCCTCATCAGTAACATTTTTCAACTTGAAAAAAAGTTATAGCTCCTTTTTGGGCCGGCTTGGCATCCACCAAATTAGAAGATGGTGTACTGCATGCAGACACTCACACTGGTCGTAGCATGGCAAAATGAGGGCTCAAATAACATGCCCACAATATACATAGATTAACAGGGATTGTGGGGGATTAAATCATGTACAAGCCAAATTCCCCTCCATTCCTCTCCAAACCCCTTGGGAGGAGGTTGAACCGAAAAGGTCTAAGACTAACCATAGTGGGAGTAACTTAATTCCATACGGTATCATAATATGATACTCAACCCTCTCTTTCTTCATTTAATTCTACGCCACCTCATCAAATTTTCCTACTAGCTGGCATGCGTGATACTACTTAAATACCTAATCTAAATGGTCTGGTAGAATTTAAATACCTAATCTAAATGGTCACCGCCCGATCTCTTTGTCCTCCTCCAGCATCCGGCAGAAGAAGAATCGTGCAAGACACCGGCTGTATTCCTCGGCGTCGCCTCGGCGGTGGCCTTCACTGGATTCAATCGGCGGCGGCCTCTCGTGTTCTACTTCTCCTTAATGATGGCGGCGGGCGGGGACGTGCTGCCCGTCACCTCATCGATATCCGCGTAGCCGCGTCACCTCATCAACATCCACGGTGGCTTCTTTCTCTGCCTGCATGTCGCAGCTACGCGCACGTCGACGACAGATGGCACAGTCGCAGACACTGGAGGCATTGTACAACGCGGCGACGTCGAGGGCAGCGATGATGCCCGTGCCGCCGTGCTCCCCGACAAGCCGGCGTGGAGCAAGCCGGCACTCTTCCTCGAGCTATATTGGAGAGGCCAGATGCAGAACCATGTGCTGGCTTAGTGTGACAACTGCCTCCTATAGGCTAGGCGAGGTAGGTGGAGAAGCGAGCTGCCTCACACGTAACTGCCGGGCTCGGCGGGCCACCCAGACGGCTTTTATGCTGGAGAACTGCTCTTCCTGCTCGCCGGATGCCACCGAAAGAGTGGACAAAATGGTGGATGGAGGAGCTTGGCCGGCGTCCTGCTCGTGAACGGACATGTGTGACCGGAGTTGGTTTCTCACATTCCACGTGGGTTTAAATGTAGGTTTTTGAATGCGGCGAGGAGGTGGGTACAGCTGGGAGTGCAGCGGGAGGCGCCCTGGGCCAGAGCGCCACTTCAAATGGCAGACAGAGTGAGAGGACGCGTCCGCCCTGACACACTTGATCGTGGACCTTGACGGTGTACGTCGCCTTGTGTCCAGATCTGAGATGCACGTGTACCAGATGAATGACTCCAAGTTCGACCACCGTGATGCTAGGTGCGAGCCAAGGAACACTGTTGGAGACAGCCCCCCCTCATAATTTTCCTAGAGACTAGCAAGATTCCCGTGCGTTGGACGAAACATCAAGATCTTCTGGGAGAAAAGGATGAACGAGGGAAGGCCTTATCTGCAAATGTGGAGAGGAGGGTAAATTGTCATAGTTTCCTTCCTATCCCTTAGATATAGATCAGACGGCCTATATTGTAGGATGGCAGGCACACCATCAACACCAACTCTACTTTTTATAAGAGTAGAGATGAACACACTGATGGTCACTGAAGTTGAGCTCGAAGCATGATACAGTCATTGGACTTCAGAATACGCTCAATACAATCATTGAATACGAGTTACAGTAATTATACGGTCACTTGGCTCGCTGTAGAGATCCGTATTTTGTCCAGTTGACAGGTCAAATTTTTATACGTGGAACCTACTATTGCATTGTAATTACTACGTCCTGCCAGTCTCATGGGTCCCACCCATGACCTAATGAAATAAATAGACATGTAAAAAACAAGGACTATGCACGCAGAATCCGGAATCTCCGGCTTGCTGATCATGTAGTAGGCTAACTATTTGAATTAATACACTCAAATGCTAATGTACAGATCTTTTCTTTTTAAATAATACCCATGCATGCACACACGACACACACACACCATGTCCGCACACAACACATGGATACCCGTGCTTGCCTTCTCGTGTGCCATCTGCGGCTAGGTGGAAGAGGGCTGCGTATGCATGCCGGACGGCCGCACCACATAGCCGGTCGCGTGCTCTGCTCTACTTGACCCATTGTGCAGCACCACCATGGCCACCACACACAACAGCAGTAGCCAGCAAGTGAGGAGACCTCTCCGTGCACTGCAGCAGCAGCAGCTGATCGCACGAGAAGGCAGGCGCCCACCATAAGGGCCTTCATTGTCCAGTTCATCGTGCTACAGCCAAGCTTGTCCAAAACAGCACCCTGATTTGCCATCTCTTGCAGCTCCTCTTTGTCGTCGTTGCTCGACGACCAAATGGAGACAAAGGCAAGGCGGCGACGGCTTCGGCCTTAGAGCACCGGCGAAATGCATGCGCACACACAAGGACATACTGACATTGGAGCACCATCCGACCCCTTCATTGCCCTTGACATGCTCATGTTTTTATTATGCTCGCTGTCTGCTGCAGTTGACGTGCTCCTGCATGACATGCTTGGCATCAATGCGCTCTTGCATGTAGTCTTGCTCGCGCGTGAACCACTATTGATCACTGTTGAGTATCATTGTTAGATTAGAAATATAGGATACACTAGTAAATATTCTGACTTGCCATATACTCCAAGATAACCAGGTACTCCTATATATATGCCCACTAGGATCAAGCAATACAATCAACTATTCCATCAAATCCCTCTCTACCTTCTAACAATCACCATGCCGGATCAGCCCCCCTGAGAACCACATCGCCTTGCCACCATGGGTCCAGGGCCCTAGCTCCTGCTCTGCATCTTGGGCCTCCTGCCATCGGCCGTCTAGTCCGTATCGTCATCATCTGATTCCTAGAAGATCTCACTCACATCATCATTAGGCATGCAACCGCCTTCATAGACAAGGTGCGCAGAAGGAGTAGAGGCGACTGGGGATGCACCACGTCATCGGCACTCCGTACGTGCTCATGTGTGTGCAGCATGCGTTCTTTTCCATCGGTGCTAGCTCTAAGGCCGAGGCTGAAGTCGCCTTCGTCTCTGGCTAGTCGTTGAGCAACGACGACAGAGAGGTGCTGCAAGAGATGCGTAGGCGCTGTTGTGTGCGAGCTTCGCAGTAGCATGACGAACCGGACGTTACCGCAGATGGCGCACGCCTCCATGCAGCCGAGTGTGTGCGCATGCATGTGTTATTCACGTGCATTCTGCGGCCGAGTGTGTGTGCATGCATGTGTTGTGTACATGTGTTGTGTGCTCTATGTTGTGTGCGTACGTGCATGAGTTAGTGCATTGGCGTGTGTACATGTGTGGCTGCATGCGTCCTGTACATGCGTGGCTGCTTGCGTGGTTATCAATATAAAATATAAAATATCTTCAACTTAGCATCCTGATGTATCGTCTCTAGTGGTTAGCGAATAGTTCATGTTCTTTTATTTGTTTATTCTGCTAACTAACATGTGGAACCACTAGGCAGAGAGAGGACATGCTGTACTAGGCGCCACAAAGACTGTTTGACCAGTCAACTGTTGGGGAACGTAGCAGAAATTCAAAATTTTCCTACGTATCACCAAGATCTATCTATGGAGAGACTAGCAACGAGGGGAAGGAGAGTGCATCTACATACCCTTGTAGATCGCTATGCGGAAGCGTTCAAGTGAACGGGGTTGATGAAGTCGTACTCGTCGTGATTCAAATCACCGATGACCAAGTGCCGAACGGACGGCACCTCCGCGTTCAACACACGTACGGAACGGAGATGTCTCCCATGCCTTGATCCAGCAAGGAGGAGGGAGAGGTTTATGGAGATCCAGCAGCACGACGGCGTGGTGGAAGTAGCGGGATTCCAAAAGGGCTTCGCTAAGCGCTGCGGGAGGAGGGAGATGTGTCACGGGAGGGAGAGGGAGGCGCCAGGGCTCAGGTATGTTTGCTCCTCCTTTTCCCCACTATATATAGGGCCAAGGGAGAGGGGGAGGCGCAGCCCTTGCCCCTTCCTCCAAGGAAGGATGCGGCCAAGGGTGGGGAGGAGTCCATCCTCCCCAAGGCACCTCGGAGGTGCCTTCTCCCTTTAGGACTCTCCCCTTTTTCTCTTCTCTTGGCGCATGGGCCTCTTGGGTCTGGTGCCCTTGGCCCATATAGGCCAAGGCACACCCCCTACAGCCCATGTGGCCCCCCGGGGCAGGTGGCCCCACCCGGTGGACCCCCGGGACCCTTCCGGTGGTCCCGGTACAATACCGGTGACCCCGAAACTTGTCCCGATGGCCGAAATAGCACTTCCTATATATAATTCTTTACCTCCGGACCATTCCGGAACTCCTCGTTACGTCCGGGATCTCATCCAGGACTCCGAACAACTTTCGGGTTACCGCATACTAATATCTCTATAACCCTAGCATCACCGAACCTTAAGTGTGTAGACCCTACGGGTTCGGGAGACATGCAAACATGACCGAAACGTTCTCCGGTCAATAACCAACAGCGGGATATGGATACCCATGATGGCTCCCACATGTTCCACGATGATCTCATCGGATGAACCACGATGTCAAGGACTTAATCAATCCCGTATACAATTCCCTTTGTCTATCGGTATGTTACTTGCCCGAGATTCGATCGTCGGTATCCAATACCTAGTTCAATCTCGTTACCGGCAAGTCTCTTTACTCGTTCCGTAACACATCATCCCGTGATCAACTCCTTGGTCACATTGCGCATATGATGATGTCCTACCGAGTGGGCCCAGAGATACCTCTCCGCTTACACGGAGTGACAAATCCCAGTCTCGATTCGTGCCAACCCAACAGACACTTTCGGAGATACCCGTAATGCACCTTTATAGTCACCCAGTTACGTTGTGACGTTTGATACACCCAAAGCATTCCTACGGTATCCGGGAGTTGCACAATCTCATGGTCTAAGGAAATGATACTTGACATTAGAAAAGCTTTAGCATACGAACTACACGATCTTTGTGCTAGGCTTAGGATTGGGTCTTGTCCATCACATCATTCTCCTAATGATGTGATCCCGTTATCAACGACATCCAATGTCCATGGTTAGGAAACCGTAACCATCTATTGATCAACGAGCTAGTCAACTAGAGGCTCACTAGGGACATGATGTTGTCTATGTATCCACACATGTATCTGAGTTTCCTATCAATACAATTATAGCATGGATAATAAACGATTATCATGAACAAGGAAATATAACAATAACCAATTTATTATTGCCTCTAGGGCATATTTCCAACAGTCTCCCACTTGCACTAGAGTCAATAATCTAGTTCACATCGCCATGTGATTAACACTCACAGGTCACATCGTCATGTGACTAATACCCAAGAGTTTACTAGAGTCAGTAGTCTAGTTCACATCACCATGTGACTAATACCCAAGAGTTTACTAGAGTCAGTAGTCTAGTTCACATCGCCATGTGACTAATACCCAAGAGTTTTCAATGAGTTTCAGGTTTGATCATGTTGCTTGTGAGAGTGGTTTTAGTCAACGGGTCCGAACCTTTCAGATCCGTGTGTGCTTTACAAATCTCTATGTCATCTCCTAGATGTAGCTACCACGCTCTATTTGGAGCTATTCCAAATAACTGTTCTACTTGGAGCTATTCTAAATTGTTGCTCCATTATATGCATCCGGTATCTCTACTCAGAGCTATCCGGATAGGTGTTTAAGCTTGCATCGACGTAACCCTTTACGACGAACTCTTTTACCACCTCCATAATCGAGAAAATTCCTTAGTCCACTAGTTACTAAGGATAACTTTGACCACTGTCCCGTGATCCGTTCTTGGATCACTCTTGTACCCCTTGACTGACTCATGGCAAGGCACACTTCAGGTGCGGCACACAGCATAGCATACTGTAGAGCCTATGTCTTAAGCATAGGGACGACCTTCGCCCTTTCTCTCTATTCTGCCGTGGTCGAGCTTTAAGTCTTAACTTCATACCTTACAACTCAGGCAAGAACTCCTTCTTTGACTGATCCATCTTGAACAACTTCAAGATCATGTCAAGGTATGTGCTCATTTGAAAGTACCATTAAGCGTTTTGATCTATCCTTATAGATCTTGATGCTCAATGCTCAAGTAGCTTAATCCAGGGTTTCCATTGAAAACACTTTCCAAATAACCCTATATGCTTTCCAGAAATTCTACGTCATTTCCGATCAACAATATGTTAAAACATATACTCATCAGAAATTCTATAGTGCTCCCACTCACTTCTTTGGAAATACAAGTTTCTCATAAACTTTGTATACACCAAAATCTTTGATCATCTCATCAAAGCATACATTCCAACTCCGAGATGCTTACTCCAGTCCTTAGAAGGATTGCTGGAGCTTTGCATACTTATTAGCATCTTTCAGGATTGACAAAATCATCCGGTTGTATCACATACAACCTTTCCTCAAAAATCGTCGAGGAAACAATGTTTTGACATCCTATCTGCAAGATTTCATAAATAATGCAGTAATTGCTAATACAATTCCAACAGACTCTTAGCATCGCTACGAGTGAGAAAGTCTCACCGTAGTCAACTCCTTGAACTTGTCGGAAAACATCTTAACGACAAGTCGAGCTTTCTTAATGGTGACATTTACCATCATTGTCCGTCTTCCTTTCAAAATCCATCTACACTCAACAGCCCTACGACCATCAAGTAGTTCTTCCAAAGTCTACACTTTGTTTTCATACATGGATCCTCTCTCGGATTATATGGCCTCAACCCATTTATCGGAATCTAGGCCCACCATCGCTTCTCCATAGCTCGTAGGTTCATTGTTGTCTAGCAACATGACTTCCAAGACAGGGTTACGTACCACTTTGAATTAGTATGCATCCTTGTCCTCCCACTAGGTTTGGTAGTGACTTGATCTGAAGTTTCATGATCACCATCATAAGCTTCCACTTCAATTGGTGTAGGTGCCACAGGAACAACTTCCTGTGCCCTGCCACACACTAGTTGAAGAGACGGATCAATAACCTCATCAAGTCTCCACCATCCTGCCACTCAATTCTTTCGAGAGAAACTTTTCCTCGAGAAAGGACCCGATTCTAGAAACAATCCTTTATTGCTTTCGGATCTGAGACAGGAGGTATACCCAACTGTTTTTGGGTTGTCCTATGAAGATGCATTTATCCGCTTTGGGTTCGAGCTTATCGGCCTGAAACTTTTCCACATAAGCGTCGCAGCCCCAAACTTTTAAGAAATTACAGCTTAGGTTTCTCTAAACCATAGTTCATACGGTGTCATCTCATCGGAATTACGTGATGCCCTATTTAAAGTGAATGTGGTTGTCTCTAATGCCTAACCCATAAACTATCGTGGTAATTCGGTAAGAGACATCATGGTATGCATCATATCCAATAGGGTGCAGTTATGATGTTCGGACACACCATCACACTATGGTGTTCCAGGCTGTATTAGTTGTGAAACAATTTCCACAATGTCTTAATTCTGTGCCAAACTCGTAATTCAGATATTCATCTTTATGATCATATCATAGATATTTTTATCCTCTTATCACGATGATCTTTCAACTTCCCACTGAAATTACATGAACCTTCCAATAATTCAGACTCGTGATTCATCAAGTAAATATACTCAACATCTACTCAAATCATCTGTGAAGTAAGAACATAACGATATCCACTACATGCCTCAGCACTCATTGGACTGCACACATCAAAATGTATTACTTCCAACAAGTTGCTTTCTAGTTCCATTTTACTGAAACCGAGGCTTTCAGTCATCTTGCCCATGTGGTATGATTTGCATGTCTCAAGTGATTCAAAAAAAAGCGAGTACAAAACGGTCCATTTGCATGGAGTTTCTTCATGCATATACACCAACAGACATGGTTCGCATGTCTCAAACTTTTCAAAAATGAGTGAGTCCAAAGATCCATCAACATGGAGCTTCTTCATGCGTTTTATACCGATATGACTTACGTGGCTGTGCCACAAGTAGGTGGTACTATCATTACTATCTTTTGGCATGAACATGTGTATCACTACGATCGAGATTCAATAAACCATTCATTTTAGGTGTAAGACCATTGAAGGTATTATTCAAATAAACAGAGTAACCATTATTCTCCTTAAATGAATAGCCGTATTGCGATAGACATAATCCAATCATGTCTATGCTCAACGCAAACACCAATCTCGATGGTAGAGGGAGCGTGCGATGCTTGATCATATCAACATTGGAAACACTTCCAACACATATCGTCAGCTCACCTTTAGCTAGTCTCCGTTTATTCCATAGCCTTTTGTTTCGAGTTACTAACACTTAGCAACCAAACCGGTATCTAATACCCTGGTGCTACTAGGAGTACTAGTAAAGTACACATCAACACAATGTATATCCAATATACTTCTATCGACCTTGCCAGCCTTCTTATCTACCAAGTATCTAGGGTAATTCTGCTCCAGTGGTTGTTCCCCTTATTACAGAAGCACTTAGTCTCGGGTTTGGATTCAACCTTGGGTTTCTTCACTAGAGCAGCAGCTGAATTACCGTTTCATGAAGTATCCCTTCTTGCCCTTACCCTTCTTGAAACTAGTGGTTTCACCAACCATCAACAATTGATGCTCCTTTTGATTTCTACTTTTGTGGTGTCTAACATCGCGAATATCTCAAGGATCATCATATATGTCCCCGATACATTATAGTTCATCACGAAGCTCTAGCAGCTTGGTGGTAATGACTTCGGAGAAACATCACTATCTCATCTGGAAGATTAACTCCCACTTGATTCAAGCGATTGTTGTACTCAGACAATCCGAGCACAAGCACAACAATTGAGCTTTTCTCCCTTAGTATGTAGGCTAAGAAATCGTCGGAGGTCTTATACCTTTTGACGTGGGCACGAGCCTAAAATTCCAATTTCAGCCCTCAAAACATCTCATATGTTTCGTGACGTTTCAAAAACGTCTTTGGTGCCTCAACTCTAAACCGTTTAACTGAACTATCATGTAGTTATCAAAACGTGTATGTCAGATGTTCGCAACATCCACAGACGATGTTCGAGGTTCAACACACCGAGCGGTGCATTAAGGACATAAGCCTTCTATGAAGCAATGAGGACAATCCTCAGTTCATGGACCTAGTCTGCATAATTGCTACTATCAACTTTCAACTAATTTTTCTCTAGGAACATATCTAAACAGTAGAACTGAAACGCGAGCTACGACATAATTTGCAAAATCCTTTTTGATTATGTTCAGGATAATTAAGTTCATCTTATGAACTCCCACTCAGATAGACATCCCTCTAGTCATCTAAGTGATTACATGATCCGAGTCAACTAGGCCGTGTCCGATCATCACGTGAGACGGACTAGCCAACGTCGGTGAACATCTTCATGTTGATCGTATCTACCATACGACTCATGCTCGACCTTTCGGTCTTCTGTGTTCCGAGGCCATGTCTGTACATGCTAGGCTCGTCAAGTTAACCCTAAGTGTTTTGCATGTGTTCCGAGGCCATGTCTGTACATGCTAGGCTCGTCAACACCCGTTGTATTTGAACGTTAGAATCTAACACCCGATCATCACGTGGTGCTTCGAAACACGAACTGTCGCAACGGTGCACAGTTAGGGGAGAACACTTCTTGAAATTTTAATGAGGGATCATCTTATTTACTACCGTTGTTCTAAGCAAACAAGATGTATAAACATGATAAACATCATATGCAATCAAATAATAGTGACATGATATGGCCAATATCATATAGCTCCTTTGATCTCCATCTTGGGGCTCCATGATCATCTATTACAAGAACATGATCAATCTCATACATTACATATATCATTCATCACATCCTTTTGGCCATATCACATCACATAGCATACCCTGCAAAAACAAGTTAGACGTCCTCTAATTGTTGTTTGCATGTTTTACGTGGCTGCTATGGGTTTCTAGCAAGAACGTTTCTTACCTACGCAAAACCACAACGTGATATGACAATTTCTATTTACCCTTCATAAGGACCCTTTTCATCGAATCCGATCCGACTAAAGTAGGAGAGACAGACACCCGCTAGCCACCTTATGCAACTAGTGCATGTTTGTCGGTGGAACCGGTCTCACGTAAGAGTACGTGTAAGGTTGGTCCGGGCCGCTTCATCCCACGATGCCGCCGAATTAAGATAAGACTAGTAACGGCAAGAATATTGAACAAAATCAACGCCCACAACTACTTTGTGTTCTACTCGTGCATAGAATCTACGCAATAGACCTAGCTCATGATGCCACTGTTGGGGAACGTAGCAGAAATTCCAAATTTTCCTACGTATCACCAAGATCTATCTATGGAGAGACTAGCAACGAGGGGAAGGAGAGTGCATCTACATACCCTTGTAGATCGCTATGCGGAAGCGTTCAAGTGAACGGGGTTGATGAAGTCGTACTCGTCGTGATTCAAATCACCGATGACCAAGTGCCGAACGGACGGCACCTCCGCGTTCAACACACGTACGGAACGGAGACGTCTCCCATGCCTTGATCCAGCAAGGAGGAGGGAGAGGTTTATGGAGATCCAGCAGCACGACGGCGTGGTGGAAGTAGCGGGATTCCAACAGGGCTTCGCTAAGCGCTGCGGGAGGAGGGAGATGTGTCACGGGAGGGAGAGGGAGGCGCCAGGGCTCAGGTATGTTTGCTCCTCCTTTTCCCCACTATATATAGGGCCAAGGGAGAGGGGGAGGCACAGCCCTTGCCCCTTCCTCCAAGGAAGGGTGCGGCCAAGGGTGGGGAGGAGTCCATCCTCCCCAAGGCACCTCGGAGGTGCCTTCTCCCTTTAGGACTCTCCCCTTTTTCTCTTCTCTTGGCGCATGGGCCTCTTGGGTCTGGTGCCCTTGGCCCATATAGGCCAAGGCACACCCCCTACAGCCCATGTGGCCCCCCGGGGCAGGTGGCCCCCCGGGGCAGGTGGCCCCACCTGGTGGACCCCTGGGACCCTTCCGGTGGTCCCGATACAATACCGATGACCCCGAAACTTGTCCCGATGGCCGAAATAGCACTTCCTATATATAATTCTTTACCTCCGGACCATTCCGGAACTCCTCGTGACGTTCGGGATCTCATACGGGACTCCGAACAACTTTCGGGTTACCGCATACTAATATCTCTATAACCCTAGCGTCACCGAACCATAAGTGTGTAGACCCTACGGGTTCGGGAGACATGCAGACATGACCGAAACGTTCTCCGGTCAATAACCAACAGCGGGATCTGGATACCCATGATGGCTCCCACATGTTCCACGATGATCTCATCGGATGAACCACGATGTCAAGGACTTAATCAATCCCGTATACAATTCCCTTTGTCTATCGGTATGTTACTTGCCCGAGATTCGATCGTCGGTATCCAATACCTAGTTCAATCTCGTTACCGGCAAGTCTCTTTACTCGTTCCGTAACACATCATCCCGTGATCAACTCCTTGGTCACATTGCGCATATGATGATGTCCTACCGAGTGGGCCCAGAGATACCTCTCCGCTTACACGGAGTGACAAATCCCAGTCTCGATTCGTGCCAACCCAACAGACACTTTCGGAGACACCCGTAATGCACCTTTATAGTCACCCAGTTACATTGTGACGTTTGATACACCCAAAGCATTCCTACGGTATCCGGGAGTTGCACAATCTCATGGTGTAAGGAAATGATACTTGACATTAGAAAAGCTTTAGCATACGAACTACACGATCTTTGTGCTAGGCTTAGGATTGGGTCTTGTCCATCACATCATTCTCCTAATGATGTGATCCCGTTATCAACGACATCCAATGTCCATGGTTAGGAAACCGTAACCATCTATTGATCAACGAGCTAGTCAACTAGAGGCTCACTAGGGACATGATGTTGTCTATGTATCCACACATGTATCTGAGTTTCCTATCAATACAATTATAGCATGGATACTAAACGATTATCATGAACAAGGAAATATAACAATAACCAATTTATTATTGCCTCTAGGGCATATTTCCAACATCAACAAGTGTCATACAGATAGGATACCGAGCTATACCATGAACCAATGACCGTACAATCATCACAACTCGTATTCAGTGACCACATTGAGCGTATTCTGAAGTCCGATGACCGTAGTGTGCTACGGCCTCAACTTCATTTTCCTATTCCTGTGTTTTAAGTTCCTATGAAGATAGACTTGTTCGGTTCAACCACCTCCCTAGGTGTTTGGAGAGGAATTGGCCAGCGTGAGGCGGTTCAATAGGTGGGCAGGCGACAAAAAACAGGGGAAAATGCGCAAGGGTCCTTGCAGACTCTCCACCGCGAGGTTCCTTGCTCCTTCTCGGTTGTCGGGAACCTATGTTCTTCCACTCTTTTTTTGACGTGAGCTTTGTTCATCCTTTTGCCAACACGTGAGACATCTAGCATCAAGGTGCACGTGTCATGCAAGAAAATGGAGATAATCAGATAAGCAGTGCGTAAGTGAGTCGTGCACTTCGATGGCACCTACTACACAATATTTTTTCTCCTCGATGGCACATGAATAGTGCATGTACTCAACGACAAAACACGGGATGGTAGCCATGACATGGTCATCCCTTTTTTGGAGAGAGTACGTACAAAATAAATTTGATGTGTCCTGTCAACTCGCAGAACGACGAGAAGATTGCTTACTACGCCTTCTCCCTCGCCAAAGCGTGTGCGGTGGCTCGCAGCATGAGGATAAACTTTTGCTTAAAAGTAGTGGATGTGCAGCTGTTCTTTTGGTGTCAGATTGCCAGAAGTACTACTGTACTGCCATCATTATTGTTCGACTTTCGGAAGAGGCGAACAACCAAGCGCAAGGTCACCTAGTAACCTTAGGCTAGCCATAGTGGGAGTAACATAAGTAGGAGTACCTCCTTTTTTAATTCTAGAAACAACCACACGCGAATATTGTACGGTAGCAGAACAACAACTGAATCAAAAATCGAAACCAACCAATGAACTGCTACTAATGGTGAGCGTTTGCTAGTATCATGTACTCCGTCTGTCCATGTATATAGGGCTTAATGCATTTTCCGAGACTAACTTTGGCCCTGTTTGGATCCATGGGTTAGAGTTAGTTTGAGCTAGTTGGGGCTCAAATAGTCCTAAAGTATCCAAACATGAGGGTTAAATTGGAGCAAGTTGCCCCAGACCCACCAAAAAAACTATCCCACCCAAGAGTCGCTAACATGTGATGAGTTAACCGACCTCAATAGACAGCAAAAACGCCAGCCTGCCGCACTTTGAGAGAGACGAGGAGCGAGAAGCGATACGGGCTGGTGGATTACTAGAGCTAGGTGTCACATGGAGGCCAAGAACTATGGTGATAGTGTGGGTTAGCCATGTAGTATGATGTAAGTACACTGGTCTGCCATGTTTCATACTCTTCCAGTCTACTGTGGAGATGATTGGTTGATTTTATATCGCCGAATAATATAAAATATTATGAGTCCAGACGCTCCACCACGAGGTTCTTTCCTCCTTCTCGTTCGTCGGGAATCTATGTTCTTCCACTCTCTTTTTTGACGTGAGATTTGTTCATCCTTTTGCCAACATAGATTCCCGTCGACCGAGAAGGAGCAATGAACCTCGTGGTGGAGCATTTGCACTCATAATATTTTATATTATTCAGTGATATAAACTCAACAAATCATCTCCACAGTAGACTGGAAGAGTATGAAACACGGCAGCCCAGTGTAGTTACATCATACTACATGGCTAACCCATGCCATCACCATATTTCTTGGCCTCCGTGCGACACCTAGCTCTAGTAATCCACCAGCCCGTATCACTTGTCGCTCCTCGTCTCTCTCAAAGTGCGCCGGGCTGGCGATTTTGCCGTCTATTGAGGTCGGTTAACTCATCACATATTAGAGACATGCCAAGAGCATTCTAAAAAATTACTGTACTCTATTGTTATGCCAAGAAGAGGAAGCGAGTTGACCGACGGACCAAACAAGACAGGCGTGACGTGCCATCAGTGAGTCTAGTTTCTCGTTTTGAACTTGTTTGGTGTAGTAGTAACACTTGGTTTTGAATATTGATAAGATTTTATATAGGGCCTAATGTATTCTTCGAGGTTGCCTTTGACTATTGATAAGATTTTATATAATTTGAAAATTATATCATTCGAAGATCCTTTCAAGTTCCATTTAAAAAATACTTTCAAATACGAATTTGACTGTATGCTTTGAGCAACTTGCATGTCCTATACTACTCATGTTTGGATACTCTAACTTAGCTAGAGGTTGGACTAACTAATGACTAACCCTGAACTAACTGTAGCCAAAGAGGTGTCTGGATGACAGGGTTAGATTGACAATAAATGCACTTGATGGAGAGAGAAAAGTGATTTTTCAATGGGCCCCATGATAACTAGCTCCAATTAGCACCACTTGACTAGAGGGATAGAGAGAGAGAAAAGTGATTTTTCAATGGGCCAATGAGAACTATCTCCAAGTATATGCTCTTGGGTGGGATAGTTTTTTTTGGTGGGTTTGGTGCAACTTGCTCCAATTTAACCCTCAGGTTTGGATACTTTAGGGCTACTTGAGCCCCATCTAGCTCAACTAACTCTGACCCACGGATCCGAACAGGGCCAAAGTTAGTCTCGGAAAACACATTAAGCCCTATATATATATATATATACATGGACAGACGGAGTACATGATACTTGCAAACGCTTACCATTAGTAGTAGTTCATTGGTTGGTTTCGATTTTTTATTTAGTTGTTGTGCTGCTACCGTCCAATATTCGTGTGTGGTTGTTACTAGAATAAAAAAAGGAGGTACTCTCTCCTTTCCGGTTTATAGGGCTCATCTCAATAAGTTTGTTTTTCTATTTTATAACTCTCAATTCTACTACTACCTCCGTCTAGGTGAATAAGTCATTCACGTAGTTCTAGGTCATCGATTTGAGCAATTAAATATGTGTTATATGTCATGAAAAGTAGATCACTAGATTTCTACACGGATGTAGTTTCTAAATATATATTTTTTGTCACATATAGTACATATTTAGATAGTTAAATTGTCGACCTAGAACTACGTGAATGACTTATTCACCGAGACGGAGGTAGTACTTACCATCACATGTTCAGATTTCAAGGTGTATTAAATCACTTCATGCAAGGATGAAGAAAAAAGTCACCAACATGTAGAAGTTCTTGGTCATTAAGTGGTCATGCATGCATGTGGTGTAATTAATGCATCGGTTTACACAAATTTTTGAGGAAAATGAGAGTAGTACTTTTGCAAACTATGGAATTAATTCCACCATCCATCATCTACCTTGGTTGAAGAGATTTTCAAATTAAGCCCTCTAAGACTAGCCACAATGGGTAGTAACATAGAGTAGTAACATGCCTATGTTACTAGTCTATGTCACTACCTCTATAGTGGGGAGTAGCATATGTGTGGTAACATGCAACACTTCATTTATTAGGCTATAGACTCATCTTGCCTTGATATTGTGATGTTACACATAGTACTAGTAACTAGCTATGTTACCACATGAGTCTCTTTCTTCATTTATTGCTTGCCACATCATCTATTTTATCTAGATATATGTGATGTTACTACCTATGTTACTCCTGCTATGGGTAGTCTATACCGGAAAGGAGGGAGTAGTACTTACTGTGAGAAAGGTGAAGTGATGGTTGCTTCGCCCGAGCAACTTATTACTCTGGGAATATGGGAGTACCAGTGGATTCAACGAACAGAGAAATGATGGTTGCTTCATCCGAGCAACTTACTGTAGCGATGGTGGGGCTCAATGATTTGACTGCTCACAAGTCATTACTACTGCATCGCAATAACCGAGGTGAATCTTTCCCTGCAGTTGTGCACACAATATTGCTGCATGGCAGGTGGAGCCGGATGAAGGATGTCCCACATGTCGGCAAAACGAAGTTGAATTGTTTCTGGCATTGCTATCAATCCTTCAGGATTTGTTTATATGTACACATAATTTTAATGCAATTGTACTGTGATGCTATGAAGGTTTCAACTTTGGTTCCCGCTGGAAAAAAAGGTTTCAAATTAGGATTCATGTGTCATCTTGCCTCAAGATTATCTCGTTACAACATTCCATCAAATACAAATGAAACTACCATGGCTGCTAATGCATCTCAATGGTTCACAGACCAGCGCCAATATTCACATCACAACTGAAGACAAAATTATAAGAAGGTGTACAAATAAAGAAAAAATATATAATTGATCGATGATGTTCGTAGGCATGGCTCCATTTCCTGGGCACAATGTTCATTGGTTGGCAGCTAGTTTCACCCAGCTCTGTAGCCAAAAAAGGTGTATGGAGGACATCACAATCCGATCATTTTGTGCAGCTCCACTAAAATTGAGCTGACCATCCTTGTTTGCAAAGATATCCAGTCAGTGTGATTACAATAATAGTGGAACTAGATGATGAAAAATAACACACACAAATAGAATCCGATCACCTCTGCGATCTCTCTTTAGGACTAACTACTTCTTGGAGAATATTAGGCACGGAGTTCGATGAGGAGGATAGCAAAACCAATCTCCCTTTCTGTAGTCCCACAGAAATGTAAAAATGTTGCCCGTGTGACATTTTGGCGGAACTACACAAAACACTCTTAAGAAAAAAGTGATTTGTGCAATTGACCAAAAGGTCGCAATAGCAACGAGGTGAAATGGATAGCCCTGTTTGCAAAAGGAGGTAGAAAGCAAACAATTACTGCCAAATAACATGAGTTGAAGACACGTACGTCGACAAAAAGAAGCATATTCCATGTAATAAGGGAAAGATAGCAGCATGGTGGTTTATCAAACATGATTTGAGGACGAGATTGCAAGATGGAAAGTACGCCGGCCGAGATAAGTTTTAATCAAACAACTAAAGAAGAACCACATGCAGGTTTTTCCATAGGCAGCAACATGGGAAGATGGGCAGTGGAGCGAGGCCGGAGGAAGCTGTACCTGAGGGTCGTCGGGATGAAACTCGGAGGGCGCCGGCAGCTGGGATCTGCCCATACTGCGGCAGCGAGCAAGTGGCAAAGGCCCTGCTGCGCTGGAGCTTGGTCACAGAGAACGGCGGGTACCACAGATCGGGACGTGCTGCCTCAACGCCATCGAACGGAGAAACGATGCACATCCTCCCTTTCCGCCGGCCGAGGGGATGTGGCCGGATCACTGACCAATGGTGGGAGAGAGAGGCCACCGCCACCTTGTGTGAGATGGTGTGACGAGAGACAAACCCCGGCAGGCAGGCTCCATTGTATATAGTGGAGCAGATTTTTCTTTTTTCCCGACAACGATCATTTTATATTTTGTGCGTGCCATTGAGGAATAAAACTTTATTTAATACTAACGCGTCAAGTCGAACTTTGTTCCTCTACGTGTGGTACATGACCCTCCTTCGAGTAAACAATCGCTACATGCGTCAAATTATCACGTGGGCTGCCTTTTCGTACAGAAATGAACTCCACCGTGCACCCGCGCGGGTGTGGCCGGGAACGAGACGTGAGTACGTGCGTCCTGCGTGCACCTCTTCTTTAGGTGTAGGTACGTACGTGGGTGGGTGTGAGAGAGATGGTTTGTCCGAAACAGAGGCAATGTGTCGATGATATCTCAAACAAAAAAATGTAACATATGCAATGTGTGTGAAACAGAGTCATGGATATATCATATATAGAGGAAGCGATCCATGAGAAGAGAGTGGAGGGATCATCGACGATAGATATCGATAGAATCGAAAACATGGATGGAGTGTGTGGTTGCGCGATCGATAAAGAGTGCCATCGAATTTGTGTTTGCCCATGTCAAAGATACAGGGCGGCTGGCCTACTCGAATTTGAGAGGGCATAGGTGCAGTTTTTCTCTGTGGCATGTATATCTACCTACAACGTTCGACTATCGGTGTGTGGGGGGGGAGGGGCAGAGACCTACCTATAGAGAGGTAGATCGACTAGTATATGTGTGGAGAAGGAGAGAGACCTAGCTATGTATTGAGGGAGATCGATCGGCATCCATGCATATGTGTAGCAGAGGAATAAGGTTGGGAGAAAGACAAAGGTAGAGTGTCGGAGGGTTGGTCGTGGAGTTGCTTCTCACAAATGATGGGAGAGGCTTGCTATACAAAAGGATGGTACGAGTGCTATATCAATAAGAGAGGGCCGGGGATGTCGGCTTGTCTATGCACGTGCGTGTGAGAGACGGGTCGGGAGGTATGCAAGGATGATGAAGGGGGACGATATGGTTGTGGCAAGCATACATAACTACATAGGAAGGTCAACCATCGTGTGTCCGAGAAAGGGAGATACCTAACTAGTGAGGTAAGTCTATGGGTGCGTGGGGAAAAGAATTATAGTCGACCTAGCTATACGTAGGGAGATCGGTACATATACATGCATGGATGTGCTAGAAGCAAATAAGGTCCGGAGAGATGGATAGGGGGAGAAGGGTGCGGCTAGGAGGTGGTGCGAGAGGCCTACTATGTCGAGGGGGGAGGAGTGTGCGAGTATGAGATCGATGAAAAGAGGGGCGGGAGTGTGCACCTGCGTGGAACCGTATTGGACATAGGGGGGCATGCACGATGAGAAGAGAAGAGGGGAAGTGTGTGTTTTTGGTAGGCACACTTGGCTAGAGAGGTATATTGACCGGTGTGTGCCGGAAAGAAGGAGCCCGGGGGGCTACACACACCATGGGGAACGACCTAAAGAGAAATAATGAATGTGCATGATCGAGGGGACAGTGAGGGAGGGTGAGAGAGGGGCGGGCGTGTGCATGCACGATATAAAGTTAGCGCTAGCTAGCTACAAAGAGAAGAGGATCGTGAAGGTGTAAAAGACGAACAGAGATCATAATTCATTATAGAAAAGTGGATACAGATACTTGAAGAATATATAATAATGTTGAACATTTATTATAATTTGGTAAAATGTGTGGCTTTTGCAGCTCAGGGCTAAATACTTGTCATAATGTAGGGGGCGGGGCACTATACTTTGTGTGATAAACACGGTGTACGTATGGAACATGGTTTAGATTATGAATATCTATTTAGTACATCAAATGTACTATTATCTGGAATCAACATCAAGTGTATTCAAAAAATTGAATTCGAGTTCATATAGTACACATAGTTCATATCTATCTCTATAGTAATCATGTGGTGTGTTGTTAAGGTAATACACGAATGATGGTTGAAGTTGGCAACAATCATGATTGTAGATTCTTATTCAAATAGAGAAAAGAATTAAAATTTAGTTCAAATTGCAGTGGTAGTATAGACATTTGGAATGCACTAAAATGTTGGTATGAGTAGGTTACATGCATTATACACCCAGTGAAAAAATTTAATTGGACATAACATGGATTCATAGCTTTGAATAGCATTTGTATAGTAAAACAGGACAAGACTCTCTCTTTGTGTGGTGTGAATAGTTATATTTTTTTTGTTGAGGGAAGTGAGAATTGATTTGGTACATACAAGTACAATATTACACGTTAGGCTTGTCCCTAAAATTCAACCCACGCCTTGTTATAAACCGAAAATTCAGGCCTCCTTTGGTTCATACGGTAGGAAAATCGTAGGAATAGGAATGTCATAGGAAATGAGATGACATGTATCTCAAATCATATGAGTAGGAATAGGAAAGGAGATGGCCTTTGATTCACATCACATGATTTTTTTCATTGAGTCTAGGCTGATGTTTATTTTCCTATGAAATGTGAGGGATATGAAGAATTCCTCCATAGGAATAGGATTCCATTCCTACAAACCAAAGGGCTCTGAAGGAATCTTTCCTATATAAATCCTATCCTATGAAATTCCTACAAGATTCCTCTAAACCAAAGGAGGCCTCAGATATCGTGCTCCCAAAACTCGCGCCTTCACAACCCGCGCCTTGCTATCCCGAAATTACAACGCGCGCGAAAACTCCCTCCAGCTGCCAAATCCCGACACGTGAAATCCCCCTTCTAACCCTGAGCCGAAAGGGCCGCTAGTTCAAATCGGTGGGGGTACTTTTGTAACACACCCTACATTTTGGACAAGCGCGTCCCTAGGTCATGGTTCCCACCTCCCATCGCCTCCTTTTCGCCTTTCGAAATCCCAGGCCCCCACAACCTCTCCGCTCCAGCCGCATAACCCCACCCTCCTCCGTCCGCCACCTCACCGCTGCCCAGCCGGAGCCTCTTCCCAGACGACGTTGTCCAGTGCAACAGCTCGATGTCCCTCATCCACCTCCCCGGATGAGGATCCGTCGTCCATCTCGTCGTCCCACTGGTTCAGCCACCCCGTCCTCCACCTCCAAGGAGCTTCTCCAATGATCACCTTATCTATCACGGCTGCTCCATCCCCACAGCGCTGCCTTAACCTTCTCCACCGGCACCGCGGCATCCTCACCGACTCCTCGGACGAAGTCGAGGCCTACTCGGCGCTACCAGAGAGGTTGTACACTCATCGCATTGCACCTTCTCCTTAACTCGACCTCCCGCCGCCGATGGTGCTCCATCGCGCAAACCCATGGCGCGGCTACCTTGAAGCCGGCGCCGCGGGCGACATCTCCATGGCGGCTCTCCCACAGTGTGAGGCCCCTTCGATGGTGGCGTCCATACCAGCCGGATCTGCTGCTGCTGCTCTGGCTCTTGCTCGCTCGCGTTGCTGCTGCTCCGGCTCTCGCTCGCTTGCTCGCGCTGCTGCTGCTGCTCTCCGCCTCGCTCATGCTGCTGCTCTGCTCTGAGTTAGCTACACTTCAGTCGACTAAATCGACTTTTGTGTCAGGTGAGTTTCAGGGGGTGGGGGGCTCGCCGGAGTTAAGGAAGAACCACCCACAACGGGGAGGGGACTCGCCGAAGAGGTACCCCACTATCTATCTTAGGGTTCAGGGTGGGGGCGGTGGTCGCCGGCGGTGGGGGGTGATATGTCTCCGTCGTATCTATAATTTTTGATTGTTTCGTGCCAATATTATACAATTTTTATACACTTTTGGCAACTTTTTATATGATTTATTGGACTAACCTATTGATTCAGTGCCCAGTGCCAGTTCCTGTTTTTTGCATGTTTTTTGTATCGCAGAAAATCCATATCAAACGGAGTCCAAATGAAATAAAATTTCACGGATAATTATTTTGGAATATATGTGAGTTTTGGGAGTTGGAATAACCGCAAACGGAGGCCCACACATCCCATAAGACACCAGGGTGCCAGAGGCCCCTGGCGCGCGGTGGTGGGTTGTCCCCACCTCGTACGTCGGTTGGAGCTCTACTTCGGGCGCAATGAAGCTTATATCTAGAAAAAATCGTGTTAAAATCTCAGCGCAATCGGAGTTATGGATCTCCGGGAATATAAGAAATGGTTTTCGGCCAGATCTGAGAACGCGAAACAGAAGAGAACTGAGAGGGAGATCCAATCTCGGAGGGGCTCCCGCCCCTCCGTTGCCATAGGAGCTCATGGACCAGAGGGGGAATTCTCCTCCCTATCTAGGGAGGAGGCCAACGATGAAGAAGAAGTAGGGGGGCTCTCTCCCCCTCGCTTCCGGTGGCGCCGGAGTGCCACCGGGCAACGATCGGGACGGCGATCTACATCAACAATCTTGCTACCGTCAACACCAACTCTCTCCTCCTCTATGCAGCGGTGTAACACCTCTTCTCCCCGCTGTAATCTCTACTTAAACATGGTTCTCAACTCCATATATTATTTCCCAATGATCTATGGTTATCCTATGATGTTTGAGTAGATTCGTTTTGTCCTGTGGGTTAATCGTGATCTTGGTTGGTATGATTGTATATTTTATTTATGTTGCTGTCCTAAGGTGCCCTCTGTTCTCGCTCAAACGTGAGGGGCCCTCGCTGTAGGGTGTCGCAATATGTTCATGGTTCTCTTGTGGTGGGTTGCGAGAGTGACAGAAGCTTAAACCCGAGTAGGTGGGCTATAACGTATGGGAGTAAAGAGGACTTGATACTTAATGCTATGGTTGGGTTTCACGACCTTAATGATCTTTAGTAGTTGCGTATGCTTGCTAGGGGTCCAATCATAAGTGCATATGATCCAAGTAGAGAAAGTATGTTAGCTCATGGTTCTCCCTCATATAAAATTGCAAGAATGATTACCGGTACTTGTTATCGATTGCCTAGGGACAAATAGCTCTCCTGTTGAGAAATGCTCTTTACTAAAACTAACTTAGTCGTGTCTTTATCTAAACAGCCCCTAGATTTTATTTGCATGCTCTTTATTATCTTGCAAACCTATCATATCACACCTACAAACTACTCCTAGTTTCATACTTGTTCTAGGTAAATCGAACATCAAGCGTGCGTAGAGTTGTATTGGTGGTCGATAGAACTTGAGGGAATATTTGTTCTACCTTTAGATCCTCGTTGTGTTCGACACTCTTACTTATCGAAAGAGGCTACAATTGATCCCCTATACTTGTGGGTTATCAAGACCTTTTTCTGGTGCTGTTGCCAGGGAGAAATAGTGTGGGGTGAATATTCTGATGTGTGCTTTTTTGCTTTATCACTAAGTAGTTTTTATTTCCTGTTCTAAGTTGTTCTCTATCTTTAGTTATGGATATGGAACAGGAAACATCAAAAAAATTAGTTGTACCTACTACTCATGGAGATGGGGAACCTCCTAAAACCCTCGATGCTCGTTATGTGAAAAATATTATGCACTACTTTGATAATCTTGAGAAAACCCCATTCAACTTGATAATGGGAGTAACGTTGGATCAACGTGAATACTTTAGGGATTATCGCTTGTCTCGAAAGGGAAAACTTTTATGGGATCAAATCGAAATGTTGCAATGGTATGCTTGGAATCTATACTTGGGATATGATTATACTTGTTCCTCTCAAATTGAGGTTCCACACCTTCCTTATTCATGCGAATTTAATGATAATGAAACCTTGGCTTCTTATGCTAGAGGAATATATGGTTATTGTGATGTGGAATGAATAGAAGAAGTTGTTTCTTTTAAGGGTGCTTATGAAATTTAATATTTGTTTGAAAAGTTTGAAGATTTTGATGATTCAGTTTATAGACCTGAAAATCTTGCTATCCTTAAATATTGCTATGATAATTATAAATACAATTACGATATTGATGTATTTATTGAGAATAACCCCGCTGTCCAAGAAAAGACTAATATTTTGTAGGAGCCTCTGGAAGAAGGAATTGATGAAACTGTGAGCTCATTGGATGAAAAGGATGATGAGGAGAGCGAAGAACAAAAGGAGGAAGAACGGATTAGCTACCCGTGCCCACCTTCTAATGAGAGTAACCCTTCAACTCATACATTATTTAATGTCCCTTCATTTTTACCGAAGGATGAATGCTATGATAATTGCTATGATCCCGTTGAATCTTTTGAAATATCCTTTTTTGATGAACATGATTATTGCTATGCTTGTGGCCAAGATGCCAATATAAATTATGCTTATGGAGATGAACTTGCTATTATTCCTTATGTTAAGAATGAAATTGTTGCTATTGCACCCACACATGATAGTCCTATTATCTTTGGTTTCGTTTCGTTCATGTGATATATGTGAATCTTGGAGCATCTTTTGCGTTTAGTTTTAATTTTTCTTTCATGCACCATGCTGGTATGAGATAGTCCATGGTTTATTTATAGAATTCTCATTGGACTTCACGTGTATCTTTTGAGTATGGCCTTTATAGAATGCTTCACTTATATCATTTGAAGTATGGATTGCCTGTTTCTCTTCACACGGAAAACTGTTGTTTGAAGAATAGTCTTTTGCTTCACTTATATTTGTTAGAGCATGGTATTTTGTAGAAAGAATTAAACTCTCATGCTTCAATTACATCTATTTAGAGAGTCAAAAAGGAATTGGTCAATTGCATGGTTAGTCATAAAATCCTACATAAAAATTATGGATCACTGAATATGATATGTTTGATTCCTTGCAATAGTTTTGCGATATAGAGATGGTAATATGTGGGAGGTACTAGTAAATGGTTGTATTTAGTAAGAATATTGGTGTTAAGGTTTGTGATTCTCAAAGCATGCACGTATAGTCTCTCGTTATGCTATGATGTTGGAGCATGATTTATTATCGATTGTCCTCCTTATGAGTGGCGGTCGGGGACGAGCGATGGTCTTTTCCTACCAATCTATCCCCCTAGGGGCATGTGTAGTAGTACTTTTCTTTGAGGGCTAATAAACTTTTGCAATAATTATATGAGTTCTTTACGACTAATGTGAGTCCAGGGATTATACGCACTCTTACCTTTTCGCAATTTGCTAACCTCTACGGTACCATGCATTACCCTTTCTCACATCGAGAGTCGGTGCAAACTTCGCAGGTGCATCCAAACCCCGTGATATGATACGCTCTATCAGACATAAGCCTTATTATATCTTCCTCAAAACAGCCACCATACCTACCTATTATGGCTTTTCCATGGCCATTCCGAGATATATTTGCCATGCAACTTCAACCGCTTCTGTTTGGTGACTTGAGCATTCATTGTCATATTGCTTTGCATGATCATATAGCTGACGTAGTAGTTGTGGCTCAGCCACTGTCCATCATTTTTCATACATGTTACGCTAGGTCATTGCACATCCTGGTACATTGCCAGAGGCATTCATATAGAGTCATACTTTGTCATAGGTATTGAGTTGTAATTTTTATTTTTATTTTGAGTTATAAGTAAATAGAAGTGTGATGATCATCATTATTCATTTTTAGAGCAGTGCTCCAGTGAGGAAAGGATGATGGATACTATGATTCCCCCACAAGTCGGGATGAGACTCCGGACAATGAGAGAAAAAGAAAAAGAAAAAGGGAAAAAAGGGAAAAAAAGAAAAAAAAAGAAAAAAAAAAGAAAAAAAAGAAAAAAAGAAAAGAAAAGAAAAAAATAAACAAAGAGAGAAGGGGCATTGTTAGTATCCTTTACCACACTTGTGCTTCAAAGTAGCACCATGTTTTTCATATGGAGAGTCTCCTATCTTGTCACTTTCATATACTAGTGGGAATTTTTCATTATAGGATTAGATGCACACCCACTTAGTTTTCATATAGAGCTTTCGTACACTTATAGCTCTTAGTGCATTCATTGCATGGCAATCCCTACTCCTCAAATTGATATCAATTGATGGGCATCTCCATAGCCCGTTGGTTAGCCGCATCGATGTGAGACTTTCTTACTTTTTCTTCTTCTTTATATTTACCCCTATCATCATACTCTATTCCACCCGTAGTGCTATATCCATAGCTTGCGCTCATGTATTGCGTGAGGGTTGAAAAAGCTGAAGTGTGTTAAAAAGTATGAACCAATTGCTCAGCTTGTCATCTGGGTTGTGCATGATAAATACTTTGTGTTCAGAAGACACATGTCAAGACTATATGATTTTGTAGGGATAGCTTTCTTTAGCGTTGATATTTTGAAAGACGTGATTGTTTGTTGGGATGCCTGAGTATTGATGTCTTTATGTCAAATTATAGACTATTGCTTTGAATCACTTATGTCTTAATATTCATGCCATGATTAGATATATGATCAAGTTTATGCTAGGTAGCATTCACATCAAAATTTACCTTTTTATCATTTACCTACTCGAGGACGAACAGGAATTAAGCTTGGGGATGCTGATATGTCTCTGTCGTATCTATAATTTTTGATTGTTTCATGCCAATATTATACAACTTTATACACTTTGGCCAACTTTTTATACGATTTATTGGACTAACCTATTGATCCAGTGCCCAGTGCCAGTTCCTGTTTTTTTATCGCAGAAAATCCATATCAAACGGAGTCCAAATGCAATAAAATTTCAAGGAGAATTACTTTGGAATATATGTCATTTTTGGGAGTTGGAATCACCGCACACGGAGGCCCACACAACCCATAAGACACCAGGGCGCGGGAGAGGCCCCTGGCGCGCGATGGTGGGTTGTGCCCACCTTGTACGTCGGCTGGAGCTCTACTTCGGGCGCAAGGAAGCTTATATCCGGAAAAAAATCGTGTTAAAATCTCAGCGCAATCAGAGTTACGGATCTCCGGGAATATAAGAAATGGTTTTCGGCCAGATCTGAGAACGCGAAACAGAAGAGAACTGAGAGGGAGATCCAATCTCGGAGGGGCTCCCGCCCCTCCGTTGCCATAGGAGATCATGGACCAGAGGGGGAATTCTCCTCCTCGTCTAGGGAGGAGGCCAAGGATGAAGAAGAAGTAGGGGGGCTCTCTCCCCCTCGCTTCCGGTGGCCCCGGAGTGCCACCGGGCAACGATCGGGACATCGATCTATATCAACAATCTTGCTACCGTCAACACCAACTCTCTCCTCCTCTATGAAGTGGTGTAACACCTCTTCTCCCCGCTGTAATCTCTAATTAAACATGGTGCTCAACTCCATATATTATTTCCCAATGATCTATGGTTATCCTATGATGTTTGAGTAGATCCGTTTTTCCCTGTGAGTTAATCGTGATCTTGGTTGCTATGATTGTATATTTTATTTATGGTGCTGTCCAACGGTGCCCTTTGTTCTCGCGCAAACGTGAGGGGCCCTCGCTGTAGGGTGTTGCAATATGTTCATGGTTCTCTTATGGTGGGTTGCGAGAGTGACAGAAGCTTAAAGCCGAGTAGGTGGGCTATGATGTATGGGAGTAAATAGGACTTGATACTTAATGCTATGGTTGGGTTTCACGACCTTAATGATGTTTAGTAGTTGCAGATGCTTGCTAGGGGTCCAATCATAAGTGCATATGATCCAAGTACAGAAAGTATATTAGCTCATGCCTCTCCCTCATATACAATTACAAGAATGATTACCAGTACTTGTTATCGATTGCCTAGTGAAAAATAACTTTCTTGTTGACAAAATCTCTTTACTAAAACTAACTTAGTCGTGTCTTTATCTAAACAGCCCCTAGATTTTATTTACGTGCTCTTTATTATCTTGCAAACCTATCCTATCGCACCTACAAAGTACTCCTAGTTTCATACTTGTTCTAGGTAAAGTGAACGTCAAGCGTGCGTAGAGTTGTATCGGTGGTCGATAGAACTTGAGGGAATATTAGTTCTACCTTTAGCTCCTCGTTGGGTTCGACACTCTTACTTATCGAAAGAGGCTACAATTGATCCCCTATACATGTGGCTTAGCAGGGGGCGCAGTGCTGGGGCGGTGGCATGTGGATCGCCGGAGAAAAAGCTCGACGCGGGGGGGGGGGGGGGGGAGGGGGTGGGGGCTAGAGGGCTGGCCGGGGCGGCGGTGGACCGGCGGTGGGGAGTGGTTTCGGGGCGGCGCGGTTGCTAAACATATCAATAGGTAATCTTCCTATAGCACTCTACTATTCAATTATTCATGCATTTTATTGAAAGGAATGGAGCAAAACATCCACCTGGACCTACTTTTCAAAATCATATGCTTGAAAACAAGACCAGGTACGTCTAACTGTACACGCTTTCATATCGTTTCACTTTATTTGGGCCATGTTTCTTTGCATTCTTCTGCTCTTCCAATTCGACACCCAAGTTGACGGAAATCTAGTGTTTACAAATGCTCTGTTTCCCATGTTCGTTCCTATCCTATTCCGGTGTTTTTCCTATCCCTGCATTTTTAGAATCATGCAAGCCAAATGACCCTTATAGAATTACTTCAGTTACAGGTAGGTGTCGAAGAAAACTTTGTGTGGTTTTTCCTACTCCTGCCACGACGTCGTCCACCTCACCTTAGCTTCTCCATCTACAGAAGCATCCACCAAACCATACATCATGACTCCTGACCGTATTTCGCCGCCTCAGATCTCCTTCCCTGCCGCTGGCACGCACCAAAACGGCATCACCATCATCGACTCAGCAGATGAACCCGAGCAGTACACGGGTCCACAAGAGAGGTTGCACTCTTTTGTTTCTGCTTATGTTATGCATTGCTTAATATTACTTGCTACTTTGTCGTCCTGTTCACCTCTTGGACTCCAAGTCCGGTCCAAATTAATGTTCAAACTTGAGTTCTAAATTAGTTGTGGGGCACATATCGAGGCAGCAATGAATAGTATCTTTGTCTAATATCTCGTTCACCTAGGGTATGCCTATGTTGTTCATCTTGGGTGGAAACAAATAGTAAAGCAATCATCATTGGTCTTTTTATTAAATTAAAGCAATCATCAGCCTGCTATCATTATTTTTGGATCCATCCACTGGTTGTTACTATCACTCTAGATTTCTGCATGCTCTCCTTACATAATCTCACCATATTTTTTTCGTATGCATGTCAGATATTGTACACAGTCATGTTGAACATGTAGAGAAAAAGAGAAGAGTTTTCGTGGCAATACATTGTCATGCAGGCATCACTCCATGGTGGGTTCAATGGCAAACCCTCCCCCCACTCCAGATTGTAATCCAGAGAAAGATATCTGTTCTGAGGCGGATTCAGACGCAGCTGACCACTCCTATTTACCCCCCAAGGTGTTTTCTCTAACTTGGCATGATGATGTTAGTCATATCATGCATATGTTGCCTTGCAGTGCCTACTTTCGACATCATATATGTCATCTTCTTAGTTTAGACATGTTTTGTAATGCCACCTGTTTAGTTTCTATATCATATATGTGAAAGTCTCATGTCTTTTAGCGAGCCATAATATATGTGAAATGTGCAATGCCATCCTGTTTAACCAGGCATCATATATTTGAATGATATCTTGGCCATCCTTTTCTTCATTACATTTCCATTTGTCGACAATGTTTGTACATTAAACTACTCTTCCTGTGAATCAGCCATTTGAGTGGGTGATAGAAAAATCGGCAGTGAAAACAAGGCCTTCAGAGCAGATAGTGCTACCTGTCGAAGCAGATCTCTTGCTGGGTCCCGATAGCTCCTTAGAGATGGATTCAGAGACGGATGACTAGTCCTATTCCCCCACGGAGGTGTATGCTCTAACTTGGCACGGTTATACTGCTCATATCATGCATATGGTGTCTTGCATTGCATAGTTTAGACATCATATACACAATATTCAACACCATGTTCTTAGTTCAGACATCATATATGCGAATGCCCTCTGCTTAGCATATAAATCACGTATGTGAATTAAATCATGCGATCCTGATTACTTAGATAACATGTATGTGAATTATGTCATGCGATCCTGTTTAGTTATTCCTCATATCTTTGAATTATGTTATGCTATGCTATCTAGTTTAGATAGACATCATATATGTGAAATTATGCCATGCTTTCCGTTTTAATTAAACAATATACATGTCAACTATTTCATGCCCTCTTTTTTCCACACTATCTATTGCATCTGTCTCTCCTACAATGTCTGTACATTCAACTCTATTTCCAGTTTATCAGCCATTTGAATTGGAGCGGGTGATGCCAGTGTCTAGTGGAGTAAAAACACAGTCTTCAAATAAAACAGTGCTACATCTTGGTGGAGATAGCACCCCGGTTGTACATGCACAGGAACCAGCCCTACCACCCATAACCTAGACTCTCACAGATTGTACCCCTACTGCGATGGACAAAGAACCAGCTTCACCCAATCTAACCCCAACCCCAGTAGATAGTAACTCAGTTCCTGTTGACACAGCACCATCTCCACCACATAGCTCCCAAACAAGAGCAGTTAGTAAGGCAGATCCAGTGCCCAAAGCGCCAGTACTACCATGGCGAACCCCAACTCCACCAGTTAGGACACCTATTCCTATGGAGGAAAGACAACCAGCCAGTCGTAGCTTAGCATCTATCGCATTTGATGTTGTTAAATCCTATGTGCGTATCTTACCACCATGGAAATATTATACTGAAGATGTAGGAAAATGCCAGCTGTAGGTGTATGTCGAGGAGTTATGTGTAAGTAATGTTATTCATGGCAATTACTTTGCTATGCCCCATACATTCTATCTCCATAATGATTATAATACATCAAATTTTCCCATTTTTCTCTATAGAGAAGGACCGTTTTGGAAACTCAGGATGAGGTAACATGTGCTAATACCTCTGCTATCTTCAAGAATGCTTGGTGGCAGTATTGGAATTACCTGAAGAAAACGTACTTCACTAGCAAAAAACTCATGAAATTCCCTTACGTTCTCCTGAGACACATTTACTGGACGATGACTGGGAATCCCTTGTTCTGTACTGGCCCCGAACCAAGAATGTGGTAAGGTCTATGAGCTCATTTTCTACTTTTAAGTATTATATTCTTGCGTCTTACTGTACTTTGTTCATGTAGAACAAGTGCTTAAACCTAAAGAACAACTTTTCTCATTTAAGATTCCATTGCTATCGTGCATACTGCTTTGCTCTTGTAACACTGTTTTACTCATGCAAACTTATTTTTACATTGGAGGATCCAATCGAAACTCCAATGGCACAGCAGGTATGTTTACGCATGTTTCTTTAACATGTTTGCTCTTATAAATAGATCTATTGATTTCAATTTCAATTGTGTATACAGTTGACTTCTCATATCATGCACATTACTGGCATCACAAGAGAGCCAATAGTGTTGTTGTACATGTAAACCCGTGGTACCCATCTGAAATCTTGTTGTGTCGTGTAGTTTCCCACGCTTTGTATTCTTTCAGTGCTGCTTTGTCTTGAACTGATATGATTTGAACTGTGTCTCCATTTTGATTTGGCAAGACAATGCAGTGACCATAAGACATAGATATATGTTTGTTTGATGCTTTTATTATCTACTACTTGGCAACAGAAGACTTGGTAGTTTAATCCTGTCCACCTTACTAATGAACTAGTTCACCGAAATGAGTTTCATATACTAGTACATGCTAAACCTATTATGTGTCTGCTTGTTTCTTCTTTTAGAATGCTGACAAAATATTGTGGAAGAGTGCCTTATTAAGCAATGGTAAAGGAAGTAATGCATATAAGGTTCAGGACAGTGATACATCCTTGTTGGTCTCCAACAAAGCTGATAAAACAGCTAAGGAAAACTATCTTGAAGATAGTGAGACAACCCCAAAGTCCTGTCTTGGTTTAGTGTTCGAGTTACTGGCCACTACCGCTTGCACAAGCTATTCAAACTCACTGTCTGAATCAGTTCGGTTTCTTGAGTCTCAACTACAAGCTGAAAGACATCAATCAGCTGTGCTGTGACAAGAAACGGAAGGACTACAGAAGTCCCTGGAGCATTCAGATGCATACTTTCTGGTGCAACAACAAGTGTTGGAGGATTTTAGCGCCAAACAGGACAAAGCTAATAAGATTGCTAAGCTTATTTCCGGCATGGTGGATACCCAGGATAACATTTCTTGAGCTATTCTAAAGTTGTTTCAGTTATGGACTTGTTTTGCTGCCGCGTTTATTTGCACTCGTGGCCAATTTAGACGGCAGTGTATGTAATATGCTATTTTGCTCCCTATATTTGCACTGGTGGTGAACTTTGATGCCCAGTGGATGTAATATGTGTAATAGCCGTAATAGCCTAGCGTTAGTTGATTGCTTATTTATTTCCTTATTGTCTTGTTTAGTTGTTTGCTTGTAGTCACTGTAGTTCTTTTTCGTGTTTTTCTAGTGGCCACAATAAACTGGGCCACAATAATCATGGTAACACACGGATTGTTCTGACCATGGTCCTGCTACCTGCTGTCACTACAAAAAAAAATACACTTTCGTGATGATACGTGTTTGTCACAGTAGGTCACGTTTTTTGTCATGCATGTACATCCATGACAAATTTATGACAGAATCAAGATATTCATACGTGTGCTGTTGTTGAAGTGTTCCATGACATTACCAAAATTATCATCACGGAAGTGTCCACTTCCATGACGATAAATCGCGCGTCACAGAAGTGCTTTCGTCAAGGGTGACCGACACGTGGCATCCACCGTAACGGAACGCCGTTAAGCTATCGGGTCGGGTCTTGGATCCGATAACCCGTTAACAGCCCCGACCAATGGGAAATTTCCACGTGTAAAATTCTTATTGGCCGGATGAAACACGTGTCAGCTCGTTAGTGGGTCAGATAGGCGCATATGATATGTCGATACGTGGCATGGCCCAACAGTGGCCCATTTAGCTTACAAAGCCGGCCCGTTGGACTTGGTCAAAAGTTAACGGGCTAGCCCATGAAAAACCTGTTAACGGTCTCTTCGCAAATAGCCCATTTTATGGCCCGTTAACTCGCGGCCTGTTAGGCCCTAAAGGAAATCGGCCCAACAACGTCATGTGGGCCGTCGAATATAATACCAGCCCATTTCACTTTCGGCCCATGTATGGCCCACGACGTCTTTCGGCCCATATGAGGCCTTCGTATCTTTCGGGCCTTTACAGCCCCACGGTTACTCTAGCCCATAATGAACAATAATTTTCTTTATACCCGTTAACGGCCCGTGATTTACATGGGCCGTTTCCAGCCCGTGTTAGCTTTCGGCCTATTGACGGCCCATACGTTCTTGGGTTCCTTTTCGGCCCTCGATTACTTCCGACCCGTTACTGGCCTGTTCCCCTAATGGGCCAAATTCGACCCATGGCAAGAGTCGGCCCGTTACTGGCCTGTTCCCCTAATGGGCCAAATTTGGCCCATGGCAAGAGTCGGCCCATTACTGGCCTGTTACCCTTATGGACCAAATTCGGCCCATGGCAAGAGTCGGCCCGTTTCTGGCCTGTTAACCCGTTGCGCCGTTTCTGGCCCGTCCTATATTTGGCCCATTAACGACCCGTTATGCCTGTGACAGAATTAAGCCTTTGCTTTCCTACGGCCTGTTACCGTGCTGGGCCAATACCAATTACGCCCGATTACGGCCCATGTAGACCCATTTATCCGACGGCCCGAGGCCCACCAATTACAGGCCCATTTATCGACGGCCCGTAGGAGACCCATGGATCCTACGGCCCATATATGGCCCATGGTAGTTTCGGCCACTAGCAAACCGGGGAAAAAGAAGACTAGGAAATAAATAAGGCCGAAACTAACGCTACGCTATTAAGACGATTGCACAGATTACATCCACTCGGCATCAAAGATCGCCACCAGTGCACATATAGGGAACACCCTACACTATACAAAAATGGCTTGCTATTTTCTTCAGCCGGTGGCTGCACGTTAAGAATAAATTTTGTATCGCACCAAAACAAATTACAACTATATAACAAAAGGAAGGTTGGCATAAAACTTAACAGTCTAGCAGATAAATGCACCACCAGAAGTTCAGAAGCTCGGTTCATTTGACCTAACTGTTATGTTTTCACGTTGTATTGTCCGATGGAGCACCATAACCCTCGCCTTCATTTCCCCTAGGCTTCTGAACAACATAGCAAATGTCTGATAGTCTGGTTTCAAAACCATCCATATCTTGACGACATTGAGCAATGTTTCTCCTTGTTTCACAAAGGGTCTATGTTAGGGAATGGACTTGTGTCTAGAGCGCAGATACAACATTGCTTTGAGCTTGCGTATCTTGATCATGAGGCAGTTTGGACGATATTGCCTTAACAACCAACCCAGTATTATGCAGGAACGTGCTTTTAGCACTGTTAGTGGACATGTACTGATCCACTGCAGAAAGAGCTGACATTGCGGTTATAGTTACCTTGCCACCTTCATAAGGTGGCAGTTCCACCATTTTTTCCATAGCTCGCTGAAAAGTTGAGGTTTTACATTAGTAGTACCAGAATAGAAGATATTAAGGAGGCAGCAAAACCAAACAAAATAGCTTTGGTCTATATACAGAACTTATTCTGGTGAACCCATGTAAAATATTAGTTGTATTTTATTGCAAAGTTCATAAGAAAACCAGGTTCCAAACATATGACCATGTACCATTGCTAATGTATTGTCTATTTCTTCACATTGTATTGAGGGCTAAGGATAAAGAGACGAAGTTTATAATACGGTAAGCATAGTATGACATCATTCATATCATAAAACAACTGAGAACAGACAAACAGGCAATTGTAAGATTGTGTGGGCAAGTCCAGCACGGAACTAGATTACGGGTCAAGATCAAAGGAACGTCACTCCTCTCTTTTAAACCTTGTAAGGTGCAATGATACGCTAAGACAATTGTGTATAAAATTGAAAAGATTAATAGACATTGGCTGCAAACCATGCAGTTCAAGTCACAAGTCAGAGTAACTAGTAGTTAAAAGGCATGAGGATTAAGGACTTACAACAGCGGCTTTGACTGGTATAGTCATGCCCTTCTTCTTGCTGGTGTGACAGTCCTTGAAGATTTCCACAGCATTTGGTTCAGGTACTTTTTGGTCCTTGTGGGCTTTCCTCTACATTTGGAACAAGTCAATATAGATCTGATAATATGGTACAGCGAAAAGAGTGAAACAGCAGCTAATTACAAGAGCCTCGTAGTGTGCAATATAGCTACGAGATCATGTCGTCTGTTGGAATTTCACTTTTTTACGGTTGGCCTTGTTCTTTGAACAGTTCACCTACAAGAAGATAGATTTTTGTGGCACATGCGTAAATAGGACTTCAACATGTGATCTGATGACGTATATATATTGTACCTGATACTTCGGATCGGACCTGTGTTTAACGAGGCCTCTCCAGTCTTCATCAGATATATTTTCCACTGGAGATGTTTGGGCAAGTTCACTGTTAGCCTTGCCTTGAAAGTGAGTTTTCCTCAAGTTATACCGATACTATCGTAGAGCAGACTTGAAAACATGGGCGCAAGCTTGTCTGGTTGCATCATCTTGGCTATCCAACTTGAACCTCATCCATTGAAAATTATGGGAGTCTCATTATCAGCAACCTAGAAAGTATTGGACAGAGCAAGACAATATTACTAGTTTCCATACATAACCATACTTACAGATAAATGGTCGAGGAATGTGTTGAACTGGGTTTCGTCTTTGTCATTCCCGTACTGAATCCATGTTGGGAGGATACGTACATGACACCTAACAGCAACCGCTGCCTCTGATACTAACTTGGCTGACTCTGTAGCATCACGTGGCCTTTTTAAACCTGCCTCAAAATGGATCTCCATTCTTCCTCCTCTAGATTTAGTTAACCTATCGAGCATTATCCCTGATGTTTGTTTCCTCTTGTGCCTAGGTGCCAGTCCAACAACAAACATAGGAAGTGTTAGTGTACATCAAACTGTGAGACTACATATAAAGAAGCATGCAACTGTAACTTGACTCCAGCAACCACCTTCTTGTTGTTGAAGCTCACAAGGTTCATCTGATATTGCCAACTCGTCTTGTGTCAAGAGTGCTTGGGAAGTAGTGTCAGGTGGCAAGGGAGCTGGGGAACGTGCTGCTAGCTCAGTTGACGCACGAGTACATCATGCAGCTGGTAGTATTGTGGTAGGTGTTGCAAGAACTAGGGCTGTCTCTGCTTGTTTGGTGGAAGCTATTTGTTTCTGTTTGTCTTTTTTTGCAACTCGTGTAGCATGGGATGTCGTGTTTGTAGAATTTTCCGCTGGACTTTGACCTTCTATTGCACCATCAGTACCAGCAGAATCTGCAGGATTCATCAACTTCTCATTCTCTGCCATTATGTGTTTCTTCCTCTTTCTCTATGCCATGTTAAGTCAAGCCGACAAGAAAAACGAATAACAATTTAGTTCTTTAGAACTAAATTGATGCGTGATGCAGACGAACTGAACTTTGATGTTAGACAACCACATGATAGGAGGATGTAATATGTATGAAAAACAGGATGGAAGAGATAACCAGAACTATGATGTGTAAACTAAGAAGAAGACATTTCACCAAATTAGAAGCAATGCAATGGAAGGTAGACACCATTTGAAAGATGCTACAAATATCGCTCTGGCAAGTTAACAGTGTCTCATCATAAATAGCGTTTAAACAAATGTGAAGCAGTACAAGAAATAAATCATATGCAAGATGCAAACAACATCACATTACCATGTTAGAGGTTTCTCGTCATTAGTGCCATTGCATATTCACAGCTTATGATGTGTAAACTAAGGAGAAGGCATTTCAGAAATTAGAAGCAATGAGAGCTAGACACCATATGAAAGATGCAATGAATATCACTCTACCAAGTTAAAACTGTCTCGTCATAAGTGCCATTTCAACAAATTAGTAGTACAAGCTAGAAAAGAATGTGAGATGTAACCTATATCACACTCCAAAGTCAAACGTGTCTTATGATAACTGATTGTTGCAGGTTACACAACAGTAGTAATTTGATGTACGAACATGGTGTGATAGACAAATATTGTATGTTCTAGAAACAGGAACACGTGTCTTATTCAAGTATAATGTGTAAAGTAATCAGATGGAATTCAACAAAATTAGAAGCAATACAAGCTAGACATCACACATAACATGCAACCACATATAACAGTGCCAAGTTGGAGGGAGCACCGGTGATGCTGCACTAGGGGAGACGTGCTCATCATAAACACAGCTTTGTTGAGTGTCTATGCATGTGTTGTCTTAGAAATCATCTTGCGGGTGTGGAGGAGTAGAAACTGTAGAGGCCCTCCATTCGGAGGGAGCACCTTTATCCGCTGCCTTGCTAACTTCCTTCCGCTTTATTGATTTTGAATTGCCAACTAAAACCAACAAGAAAAAGCAATAAAATTCTCTCTTCAGAACTCATTCATGCATGATACTGACAATCACTACTTTGATGTAAGGCAAACACATGATACCAGGATGGAATATGTACGAAAAACAGGATGGCATGGCATGTTCACAACTGTTTGTGTAAACTAAGAAAAAACCATTCCAGCAAATAAGAAGCAATGCAGGCTAGACACCACATGAAAGATGCAACCAATATGACTCTGCCAAGTTAAAAACGTCCCATCATAAATGGAATTTCAACAAATTAGAAGCAGCGCATGCTATAAATCATATGAAAGATGCAACTAATATCGCACTGCATATACTAAAGGTGTCTCGTCATGTTGATTGATGCGGGATACAAAAAAAACAATAGTTTTATGTAAGGACATGCTTAATAGACAGATGTACTATGTACTAAATACAGGAAGGCATGTCACATTAACAGGTATAATGTATAAGCTAAGCAGACTAGCACATGCAGTTTAACCAGATTGGAAGAATTACAATCTAGACACCATATGCAACATGCAACCACATATCACACTGCCAAGTTAGAGGAAGCACCTGTGATGTTAGTGTAGGGGAAATGCTGTAATCAACTACAGAGCTACGTTCACTATCTTCATCTAGCATTTCTGTTTCTTGAGAATCATGTCGGGAGGCTGACGCTGCATTCTTTAAATGAGGAGTAGTCCCCTTGCCTGCCTGCCTCGTCATAAGTGATTGATGAGGGATACACAAGAACATTAGTTTGTTGTAAGAACATGGTTAATACACAGATGTACTAGTATGTACCAAAAACAGAAAGGCATGTCATATTCAAAGGTATAATGAGTAAGCTAAGCAGATGCAATTTAACCAAATTGGAAGCAATACAAGCTAGACATCCGGCTGGAGTGGTGAGCATGATCATCTAGGACCTTAGAGCCTGGTGGGAGGCGGGCTGCTTCGCCACCATCGCAGCTTTTTAGTTGGCTTACACGTGATGCCTATCTTTGTTGGGCTTGTCACTGGCTCGGCCAGTGCCCTGACTAGCTATTTGTCTTCTGGTGCTCACGGGATGGTGGTTCATGTAAAAAAATATCTTTCCTTATCTTACCGACTTCGGCCTTTCGAATACAAGCTAGACACCATATGGAACATGCAACCACATATGACACCGCGAAGTTAATGCAAGCACCTGGGATGGTGGTTCATTGCGAGCGAGGTCATCAACTCCAGAGCTACGTCCCCCGTCTCCATCTGCTAACACTACACCCTTTAAAGCCTTGAAACGTGTCTTGCCTAGCCGCACACCAAGCTGGAGCGACTTCTCTCTTTTCTTTTTGGCTTCTCTCATGGTAGCAGAGTCTGAAATACCCTTGCATAAAAACGCAACAATGAGAGTAAGGGTGAACTGTGTGCAGAACTAGTGCACTGTAAAAGTAGCAGATAGCAGGTGGCTGAAAAATAAATGGCAGGAGACATATGATAGCTCAACAACATTGCATGGCAAACAAAATTAGATTATACTCCGTATGATTTTGTAATATATGAGCACAGGAAATGCAGGTACTCCTCCAGCACACCGCCACATGTGGTCATATCTAAGATAACAGTCGACTGAAAATAAATAGGTCAGTCGATTTTTTTAATGAACCGTCCGATCTATAAGGAACGGGTAGATGGCCTTCGTCTACCTCCCGCCAGTCACTATTGACGATCTTTCTCGAACCGCCAGCGACCACCGGCCCAGACCCCTACCTCCGCCGCCCCGCCCTCCCATCGACCTCATACCACCACCGTGCTTGGCAGAGGCCCTAGGCCATCCCTTTAATCCCAGCCGACCTCCAGATCGGGCGCCAGTAGCTCTAGGCCGCACACGCCCCTAAGATAAACACCAAGGCGCTGCATCCCCGGCGTAATAGGCGTACTAGCGCCTGTTACGGCGGGGAATGCTTCCTTTAATTGGGAATCAACTGGCCAGAAATTGAAATTCAAGGGGGGCGACGGACCTCTAGCTAAGGTGAAATAGTATATGAGGAGAAACCTTGTGCATCGCGAGTTACTAGGAACATCTAGTATCAAGAAGAAGCGGTCAACTAGTGTCTTCTGTGGGATGAATACCGTGCAAGCAGAGACGTAAGATTTGCACGAATAAGGAAATAGGAGTACCTTTTTCGGGTCCCGGTGTGGTCGCCTCCACAAGTCGCGCTGATCTTCTTTTTGCCGGGGAAACCGATGTTCTAGAGGGTGCAGGCTTGGACGAACCCATGGCCAAATTGTTGACTGTGTTGCTGTGGCCGTATGTCGGCGGAGGGGAAGCAGATCCGAGGCGGTGAAGGACGACGTAGCAGGAACAGCTCCGGTGCGGTGGAGGGTGGCGAAGTTGGAGCGACAGCGGTGAGGCGCAGGACGGTGTGGTTGAACTAGCTCGGGTACGGACGGCTCGGCATCGGCTTCAACTACTAGCCGTGGAGGGCATTGCGGTTGAGGTTGCGGTGGATGACGACGTCGGGGTATCGGCTCCGGCGTGATGGAGGAGGGCGGCGGTTGATGGGTGGGATGGGGTGGCGGACGGAGGACGCCGGGGTTTCGCGGCTGGTGAAGAGGTAGTTTTGGCGCCCACGGAGTACGAATGGGGAATCGGACGGGTGGGGGGAACCATGTTTCGGTCTGGGACGCGCTTGTTTTTGGCTTTTTTGAACAGAAGATGGGACGCGCTTGTCTGAAATTTGGGGAAAGTACAAACTTTGCTCCCCTCTTAAATTTCGAACCTACTGCGGGTCGGGGGTAGGATTGTAATCCTAGGTGTCCCAAATAGTGGGCGGGAGCGATTTCGCCGCGCGCATGTGTGCTTAGGCGGCCAATTTGTATGAATGTTTTTCGGATGCGGTTGTGTGGCGTCTAGATGAAGCTACAAACCTACCCCGGTTTAGACCTTTGGACGTCGGGCCGGTAGGTTTCACGGGTCGGAGTTATTAGAAAAGTAATTTCCTTGTACTACCAAACATTGGTCTCACGCGGTTTCGGGCGAGTAGAGGCTCTTTTCGCGCTTTGTTCGAAATTTTGAAACTCAGGCATTCACGTTTAGAGTACTCTTGAACTATGAGGATTGACCTAAATATACAACGTTATAATTGACCTTGTATGTTTGAAAACCTCATTAAATTATCTGCTTCTTTTTGAAATTTTGACACTTGAAAATCCTATAACTATGATTATTTTGGAATGGAGGAGCTAAATTTGAATCTATTTTGTACACGACTACATATGCTATTATGTACAAAATCAGAGCAAAGATTGGTGCCCCCATAATTTAGGTATGGTTTACAAATGCCATGATATCAAATTCAAATAATTGAATGGACTTCATGTTGAATTCGATTTTTTTAAACCACCTTAAGTTGAATTCAAATGTATGCTAGTTCATAGGTAGTAGCTATTTATAATGTCCATTGTGTAACTTTCGTATGTATAATGTGCTTTACACACACAACATGAACTATACTCACGTTTATATTCGATTGCTAAAGCGATGCATTGTCTAGAGTTCAAAATACTAACTATGTGGATCAATTGTGTCGAATAATAACATAGACATGCTCAAATTCGATAGAATCTAGATGTCTTATGGATCAATGACCGCTCCTTACGCGAATTGAAAATATCATGATCCCATCCTAATATTTGGATACAATTTATATCTTTAATCAATGTGTAGAGCAGTCTTTTACGTGTAGTTTCACCCTCCATCGGTGGTCTCTCACACATGCTCACACACTCTCTCCCGAGGTGGCTTTCTCGCACACATGCTCTAGATATAACCCTCCCTCCCTCTCGTAACCATTTACAACTGTTTTCACTAACCTTTATCACAAGCACTCTTCCAATCGCAAACATACACACGCACAATCCTCATCGACCTTTTTATATACATGGACCTGCCTACGTGTCTCATGTATGCACATTATCTTTACGCCTGTCTCTCACGCATTGTCTCACACCTCTCTTCCTAATCGACGAGTATGATTCTAGCAGAGAATTCTGTAGGATACCCCTTAAAGTTAGGTTGGATGAATAGTAATATCAGAGATAAAGGGGTTACCTTAGTCGAACCTAGGGTTAGAAATCCTAGCCGGCTTTGTCAATGGACGCAGAGTCCTTCACAATTCTGCTATCTTTGTCTTGTACGACTAGTCATCCATGGGTCTTCCTAAATGCGTCACGGGCTGACCAATGTGGCACAGGACGGAACCAAACGAAGGGCCTCACCTCGACCCACCGGACCTCACGCGGTGACACACCCTCTGCCCCCACGTCTCATTATCTTCTCACACCCACACATACCAACACAAACACCACACACACACAAAAATTCTCCTGGTGCCTCTATTCCCTCCCCCATTGCATATACACACTCAAGGGAATGGAATCTCTTGTCGTGACGTCATATTCATCTCTCTCTCTAGACCACTCTCATTTCTCGTGCTATCTCTCCCACGCCCCCACCCCCCGCCGTCGGCCCCTCTATCCATGCCTCTCTCGAATACGTAATACACATACATACCTTTCTAGGCCCCGCCAAATGCATCAACTACACATTCACACATGTTACATCACGTACCCCATTGATCTAAAAAGCCCTCTCTTCACGTTTATTTCGCATACAACATTCCTTCTGAATAAAGTGTGGCCAAAAAATTATTTTAGAGTTTCTACATATATACAACATTACAAAGTTATATGGAGGAGTACGAACGCTAATTTGCATGGCATGGTGCCCATAATGATATTTATTCCGCACTGTGAATTTGTATATTTTTATACTATATACAAAGTTAGTCATAATAAAGAGAAACGAAGAGCATCCCTCTCTCCATCGCATACCCCCCCCTGTACGCCCCTTTCACGTATGCACACAAAACTATCTCCAGGTCCTCTAAAAGTAAGCCCCCAGAAAATTCACGCATGTTTCACCTTTCTCTCGCGATATATGCAATGACGATCATTGTATTTGAAGCGAAAGCACGATACGTACATTGGACTTCAGAATCCACTCATTACGGTCACCATTTACGTTTAGTGGTTATTATACAGTCACAGGCTCACCGTACAACTCTGTATTTGCTCATGACATGACTAGTTGACCAGTTAAACGCTCCACATGGCACCTCTAGTGTTGCATCACATTATCTCACTACCATCGTGCCCACCTGTCGACTTGTATCTACTCTACATCTACACTCTTATAAAATACATAAAATACACTCTTATAAAAACAGAATTGGTGATGATGGTGTGCCTGCCATCCTGCAATATAGGCCGTCCGATTTATATCTGATGGATAGGAAAGAAACTATGGCAATTTTGCAAAAAGGTACCCACACACCTCTCCACATTTGCAAATAAGACCTTCCCTCGTTCATCCTTTTCTCTCACAAGATCAACAAGTCATACAAATGCATCTTGATGTTACGTGTAACGCACGGGCATCTTGCTAGGAAGAATGAAAACAAACAACAACAAAATATTTGGACGGTGGTTCGAAGTCCTGACCGCAGGCACAGCGGACAAGGTGGCCTTGTATTGGTATGCTGAGCCGTCTGTTTTAACACACAGGAGCTGGTGTGGTGATTATACACACACACACGCATGCACACGAACTGCATCCACGCAACACTCACACAAGCACATGCACCCATGCACGAACGCAACACTCACACGTACACACGCAGCCACGCACGCATGCAACACTCACATGCACGCACGCAACACTCACTCGCACACACACACGCATGCATGCACACACCAGTACACCACACGACCAACACACACTCTCACGCTCAAGTGCTCAACCTACACGTGCATGCGCACACATCAGACCCTGACAAACACATACACAACCAGGTGATTCCCGCGCACGGGTTGGAGCCTTGTCGCGCCTGCGTAAATTGGTGTTTATCTGACCTTTTGCCTATGCGAACTGACAGGTGGGACCCACAAGGAACGTGGTCAATTTAACTAGTCAACATGGCGCCACGCAGACTATTTGGCCGGTCAACAGAGTGCAATCCGATGCTGAATTGTGAGCAAGTGACCGTATAATCACCGCAAAACGTATATAGTGACCGTAATCAGCTTATTCTGAAGTTCGGTGACCGTATTACGCTTTTCTCTCTGTAGGACCTCCAAAACTACATCTCTACACGTTCTCGCATGTTACATCTAACAACTATGCAATACACCACTACTACTACACTCTAACACAATAAATCATATGTGTTTCTAGTTTTACTAGATATCATATTGTTACTTATAATTATTCAGTTTGCATACATTAAAATTGCCTTTGAATTGTATGGCCAGTATCATCTACCACGGAGGAAAAATCCCGCCCTTTCCTGTTTAATCGGGTTTGTATCGATGGATCGTGTGAAGCAGCAAAACTATAGTACTATACAGTACAAGTGACAGTTCACTGGGCCGTCGTGTCGTCTACTCCTCCGTTGTAAGAGTGGAGCGCTTGCTTTCATAAATCTTCTAGTCCCTTTCCCCGACATGTGGGACATCAAGCTAATGGGTCCACGTGCCATACCGGAATACAGTGCAGAGCAGCCAGGGTGAAGCACCCCAGTCATGGCGCCGGTGTAGTAATGAGCAATGAGGTGTCAAATCACAAAGCTGCACCTTTCCTGCAGTTAAGTTGGAGGGATGAAGCAACCATCATTTCACTCATTGCTGAATCCGCTTCTCCCTCATCTTCTTCAACTTAACCACGTGTTGCTTCTGTCGTTGTTCTGCCTCATGTGGGACGCGGATCGGCTTGGTAAAGGACTGACACGTGGGACCGCATGTTAGCAAACCGCCAGGACAACGTCCTCCGAAAATAAGAAGCCTAATCCTAGACTTACAAAGGGCTACGTAGCTGCTACATATATTTTCCATCTAATCTATATATGCCCCCCTGGTTTTCAGGTGGGGTGGGCCTAATCGTCTCCTTTAATCCAATCAAATAGTCCCACATCACATCAGGTCGTAACTTTACGTAGACCATTATGTGGATGTAGCATTGCTCAAATAAGAAACCTCCCCCGCCATCCGCGCGGCAAAATCACCTCCTTTTTACTAATCTCGATTCTATAATTTTTTAGATCAATATAATTGAGATTTGTATAGATAGCACACAGGAGGAAAACCAAGTGGTACAGTTAAGGGCATCCACAATGTGTAGCCAAATGTGAAAATAGCTTTTGGCATCGTGGGAACCATTGTGGACGGTGTTGCCAGAGCCAAAAAGATGGAACCGAAGCTCCCTGATTGATTGATTGAAGGAATAGAAAAATGCAACGTCTCTCATCTTTCTCCCATGCTTGGATGCATGTAGTACAGTATAGAGCACAGAGTCTACTCCCCTGTCCCATCTATCACAAATCACAAAGCAGTGAGGCGTCAAATCACAAAAGCACAGACGAAGCAACCATCATTTCACTCTTCGCTGACTCCGCTTCTCCATCGTCTTCTTCGAGAAGCCATCTCACTTCATTAGTACTCCTAGTAGTACTAGTAAAGGACTTCCTAGATGCAAATAAGGCGGTTGTCTCGGCTTGCAGGCAGCACTTCCGAACGACTTACCATGGTCTCCCTCAATGGTGTTCTCCGTCGAACGCACTTTGCCAAACCACCAAAAAAAGATATCGTCGACGTCACCACAATGGGGAAGGAAGTCAAATATAGTTACTACCTCCATTTTTTTGTACACAAGGCCAGTATATCAAAATTACAATTTGCAAAGGGCCACTAACACTAATCGAGACAAAATTGATGGGGTTAGCAACCAAGGACATTAATATCCCCTGCATGCATGCGGAAGTGGGAAGGTTGGTTTGCATGGCGCTGCATTAATCAAGCGATGAGGAGTGAGATGGTTAGATCTTTGGTCTTTGGAGAAAAAATACGCATTAATTGACACGTGAAACGAGGATTTCTATCGATTAAATCCCGTGAAGGAAAACCCCGCCTTTCTTTTTTAACACTAGTACTCCTAGTACATACGTACTTATCCTATTTGGGTCTACGCCTTGCATTGCCAAACTTCGCCACACATTTTTGCCAAGCTTGCCTAAAGTTTTCAAAATGAGAAGGAGGTACACTTGCACACGGCTGTCGCGGTCGCACCGCTCCCTCACACGGTCGCTCCTGCACGCCGCGGTCGCACCGCACCCTCACACAGTCGCTCCTGCGTGCCGCAAACCCAGCCAAGGGAATGCACCCTCACTGACACGTGTTGTCGCATGTGAACAAACCAAACTCAGCCATCCTATCGCTGACACATAATTTTCGTTCATAGAGTATGTGTTGGGGATATGACTATTTGTGTAAGCCGCCCAGGAGGGGCCGGGTTACGCAAAGAGGACTCATCAGAAAGAAGCCCAAGACCAAGCATGAAGATGGCGGTTGATAGGGTCTAAGGCCCATGGGCGGCTTAAGGCCCATAGTGACAAACCGCCAAGATGGCATGACTTGTAACATAAGGTAGAAGTAACTAGTCACCGAGCCGGACACTATTTATGAGCCGGTCGGGACTCTGTAGACCACAGGGCGTCAACCCGTGTATATAAGGGGGTGACCCGCCGGCGGCTTAGGGCAAGAAACAACTCATCGAGAACCGGGCATAGCGTATCCCGCTCCCTGGTCATCGAAACCTCAAGCAATACCAACCCAACTAGACGTAGGCCTTCCTTCACCGCAAGGGGCTGAACTAGTATAAACCACTCGTGTCCCTTGTCCTGATTAACCCCTTTAAGCTTCCTAGTTGCGATGGCTCCACGATTAAGTCCCTGCAAGAGGACATCTGCCGTGAAAATTCCACGACAATTGGCGCCCACCGTGGGGCCAGCGCACGGTGGATTTGAGTTCTTGAAGGGCAACTTCGAAGGGCTCAAGGGATACGCAATTGGCCGGATGACCAAGAGTCGTCGCGGCAAGATCTACATCGACGATGAAGGCTGGGGCCCCGACGCCGGCTCAATTGAGTACGGGTACCGGGTCCCCTTTGGCGGAATTCACGTCTTCATCGGCCGGATTGGTGAACCAGGCCCTGAGCCGGACAACTGCACCGACCTCGTCGAGACGGCTCACCGTGCGAGACCCGCATGAGCTCAACCCGTCGTGAAGCATGCCTTCATGGGCTGCATCCACGGAGGTGAACTTTCTGAAGGATCTGAAGGTGATGGTGAGCCGCCATCCTCTCTGATGGTGATTCGTCTGCCGGCTCAACAAATTCGCTGTATGAAGTTCAAGATGGTGTGCTTGGGGGCTGTTTTGATGGCAGCACTATTCCGGACCCCTCAGAGTCGCCAAACTAGGCTGGAGTCTTCATGGCCGGTACTCAACCCGGCCAAAATTCTACGGCCTCAGCAGCGATAACGTCCGAGTTAGGAGCAGCCGGGGCAGGAGGCCCTGTGCGCTCACCGGCTCAGGCGCTGATGGATCTCATGGATAAACTTACGACCCTGTTAACCGCTGCAGTCATCCCTGCGAACCAATCTGAACATGAGGCAGAGGTGGCACAGGTTCTTGAGGAGATCGCCCAGGCCAAGGAAACCTTAGCGGTTGAAGATACTAGATTGGCCACAGAGCGGGCGGCTTTGGATGTACGGGCACAGCAACTTCAGCCAGAGGCTTTTCAGCTCACAATGAGTCTAAACGCATCTAATGAGGTAATGAGGAGGAGACATCAGAAAACTCAGTCCCGTTTACCTCCGATTTATGATCCTCAGAATCTCTTCGCTACGCCCGGAGCCGGCCCAAGTAACCCGCCAGGTGCAAATCAGCTTATGACATCCGGAGCGGGGGGGGGGGCGGTTCAGCCTCAGGTGACGGTGCCTCTTCACGGGAGTATGGCACTGCCTCGTTACGTGCCAATACCACCGGGTCACTTCTCCAACCCCATGGAGAACTTAATCGCAGCATCAGCGCGTTTGGCGGCTCTCCCAGTGGACGGTGATGATCCAACAGCGGTGGAGACCCGGAGGATCAGGGAACTTGTCCAAACAGCTCTGGCTCAGCAAGAGACCTACTCCTACAGCCGGGACGGGATTCACTCAACTCCTCCGCCTTGGTTAGCTCCGCCTCGTCCAAACCAGAGCCCGAGTTACAGCAGACATATGGAGTCAGAAGCCTTGTCAAGTAGCGCCCAGCGCCGGAACCAGCCTGGCGGGTATAACCCGGTACAGGATCGGATACATCAGGAGGACAAGCGGGCGCCTCAGCTAGCGGCTCAGCTAGCAGCCCAACAGGACTTACCGGCTTATCCGATGACTTACGTTGAGGTGGGTGTTGCTACTAGAACCGGAGGTGTTCCTAGTCTGGTACCGGCTCAACGTAATGTACGTCTGCCCAAGGATTTCAAGGGACCTCGAAAGGTGCCGAATTATATGGCCGATTTACAGCCTGGGGCGTGGATTGAAAGTTATGAGATGGCCATGGAGCTGCTAGAGGTTAGTGACACAGCGATGGCTAAATACTTCACCATGATGTTGGACGGAACGGCCCGCTCTTGGTTAAAGGGCTTGCCACCCAATTACATTAGTTCATGGGCAGAACTAAAGGCTCGTTTCATCCAGAACTTCAAGGACACTTGCAAGCAGTCTATGTCGATTGTGGACTTGACAAATTGTAAGTAGGAGGAAGGTGAATCCACGACTCATTGGGTGCGTCGGCTCAAATATATAATACATTCGTCTGACAAGATGGATGCCGGCTCAGCAGTTCTCATGCTGGAGAAGAATTGCCGCTTTGAGCCTCTGAGACAGAAGCTGGGGCGCCTTAAGCGTGATTGCAATGATATGGGGACGCTGATGGTGGCTTTAGTCAAGTATGCCGGTTCTTATAGTACCAAGGATCCCGCGTCTGATGAGGAAAATACAGGTAAGGGAAAAAAGAACGGTAATGGAAAGGGTCAGCAGCATAATCCGACGAATCAAGGAGGCAATAAGCATAAGGTAGACGGTAACCCGGAATTTGTGGCCAATGCACAGGGTAACAATCAGAAGCGCAAAGGAAAGCCACCCCCTCAGTTTGGTTGGTCAGGTCCATCTCTTGAACAACTACTCAATGAGCCCTGCCCGAAACACGGCACCCGGGAACGGCCAGCGACTCATTTATGGAAAGATTGCGCAATCATGAAGGCTTTCAAGAATTCTAATATGTTTGATGGCAATCAAGGACCGGGTGGCAGCTCAGGAGCCGGCGGCTTTCATGGCCCGGGCGGCGGTTCAGGTTTCGGTTTTCAGGGAAGCCAGGGCGGTTATAACCAACAGCAGTCTGGTCAAGGAGGACAACAACAGCAGCAGTCGGGTTACCAGAGCCATCCAAAGCAGCTAAATAGCGGGCAGTATCACGTGTTCACTACTAGTTTGTGCAAACGTGATCAGAAAATCCATAAGAGGGCTGTGAATTCTGTTGAGCCGGCAGTCCCTTGTTACTTGAGGTGGTCAGAACAGCCCATTGTCTGGAGTAGGGAGGATCACCCTCCCCGGGTTGATAACCCGGGTCAACTAGCCTTGGTGGTGGCACCGCAGGTCGGCGGATATAAATTCACTAAGGTGCTCATGGACAGAGGTAGTAGCATCAACATCCTCTATTATGAGACCTTCCGGCGCATGGGTTTAACTGACAAAAACTTAAAGACATCTAACACCGTTTTCCATGGAGTGGTGCCTGGTAAGTTGGCGTATCCCGTCGGTAAGATTGAGCTAGAGGTGGCCTTTGGAGACGAGCATGATTCCAGGGCTGAGAAGTTAACCTTTGAAGTGTTCAAAATCAAGAGTCCATATCACGCTTTGTTCGGGCGGCCGGCTTATGCCAAATTCATGGTGCGGGCGTGTTACGTTTACTTGCAGCTCAAGATGCCGGGTTACAAGGGCACTATCACTGTGCATGAAAGTCGGAAGGTGGCCCTGGAATGCGAAGAAGGTGACGCAACTTATGCCGAGTTTGTCTGTGCAGCAGAGGAGCTCAAATTTTATCAAGATAACGTTGACCCGGCGGATATGACCTCCCTCAAAAAGCCAACCACAGAGCATGACCCGGCGATGAAGTTTAAGTCGGCTGCTGAGACAAAACTTGTTGATTTTACTCCAGGCGATTCATCTAAGCAGTTCAGCATCAGTGCCAATTTGGATCCTAAATAGGAAAGCACGCTCATCGAGTTCATCCGTGAGAACCGGGACATCTTTGCATGGAAACCTTCTGACATGCCGGGTGTACCGAGAGGACTCGCTAAGCACACTCTTAATATTGATCCGAAGTATAAGCCGGTCAGACAGTTTCATCGCCGATTCAACGAAGAAAGACGGAAAGCCATTGGAGAGGAGGTCGCACGGCTCTTAGCGGCTGGATTCATTGTTGAACTTTTTCACCCGGAGTGGTTGGCTAACCCGGTGCTCGTACTCAAGAAGAACGGCACCTGGCGGATGTGTGTGGATTACACAGACTTAAATAAGGCTTGTCCGGCTGATCCTTTCGCTCTCCCCCATATTGATCAAATCATTGATGCTACGGCGGGTTGTGCGCGTTTGAGCTTTTTGGATGCTTACTCTCGTTATCATCAGATCAAGATGGCAGTTAAGGACCAGGAGAAGACGGCCTTCATTACTCCGTTTGGAGCCTTCTGCTATGTATCTATGCCTTTTGGGCTCAATAGTGCCCAGGCGACTTATCAGCGGTGTGTACCGAACTTTCTCCACAATCAGATTGGGCGCAATGTTCATGCTTATGTGGATGACATAGTGGTGAATTCAGAGAGAAGGAAACCCTGATATCTAACTTAAAGGAAACCTTTGATAATCTCCGGGTTTACAAAATGATGCTTAACCCGGAGAAATGTGTATTTGGTGTACCTGCAGGTAAGCTGTTGGGATTCCTGGTCTCTAACAGGGGCATTGAAGCTAATCCAGAAAAGATCAAGGCAATTACCTCTTTGGCTAAACCGGCATGCATCAATGATGTTCAGCGACTGGCGGGTCGTGTTGCGGCTTTAAGCCGGTTCATAAGCCGGTTAGGCGAGAAGGCCCTACCACTGTATCAGATGATGAAGAAAGCAGACACCTTTGTCTGGAGTGATGCTTCTCATGCTGCTTTTGAGGATTTAAAAAGGCAGTTGTCTGAGCCGCCGGTCCTTGCAGCTCCCATTGACAAAGAGCCTTTGCTGTTATATGTGGCTGCTAATTCATGAGCTGTCAGCGTTGCAATTGTGGTGGAGCGCAAGGAGGCTGGTTAGGAGCATCCAGTTCAATGGCCGGTTTATTATGTCAGTGAGGTGCTCATCGAGTCAAAGCAAAGGTATCCTCATTGGCAGAAGCTGGTTTACGGGGTGTTCATGGCAAGCCGGAAGCTGAAGCAGTACTTCCAAGGTCACCCTATCACTGTGTTGAGTTATGCCCCCTTGGGAGACATCATCCAGAACAGAGAGGCCACAGGACGAGTCGCCAAGTGGGCCATTGAGCTCGGGCCTCATGGTCTGAAGTATGTGCCACGTACTGCCATTAAGCCTCAAGCCTTGGTGGATTTTATCAATGAATGGACAGAGCTACAGGCACCCGAGGAGAAGCCCGATAACACATATTGGACTATTCACTTTGATGGGTCCAGGCAGTTGGAAGGCTCGGGGGTTGGAGTCGTGTTAACTTTCCCTCGAGGTGACAAATTCTGTTATGCACTCCGGCTTATGTTTCCTTGTACTAACAATGCAGCTAAGTACGAGGCCTTACTCCATGGTCTCCAGATGACCAAAGAGATGAACTTGAGCCGAGTAAGGTGCTTAGGAGACTCAGACCTCGTGGCTCAATAGGTGTCAGGCAAGTGGGACTCCAAATATCCCCTTATGGCGGCTTATCATCGTGAAGTTGACGTTGTAGCTGGGTACTTCAAGGGTTATGTGGTGGAACACATCGATCGAAGGAAGAATGAGGCAGCTGATGCCTTAAGCCGGCTGGGATCACAACGTAAGCCGGTGCCGCCTAACACCTTTCTTGATGTTTTGCATAACCCTTCTGTCAAGTTACCTACAGAGGAAGATCTGGCAGTGCCAAACCCGGAGGCACAGCTGGTAGCGGCTCTCCACGTTATCCCGGATTGGACAGTGCCTTATTTGGCTTATATGACCCGGGGGGAGTTGCCTGAAGATGAGACCTTGGCAAGACAAATCGTCCGACGGTCCAAGTCCATGACAATTGTTAATGGCGAGTTACATCACTGCAGCGTCATTGGAGCGTTTCAACGTTGCGTGTCACCTGCGGAGGGTCAGGAGATCCTTCGTGAGATTCATGAAGGAGATTGTGGTCATCACGCCGGCTCAAAATCTCTTGTGGCCAAAGCTTTCCGTCATGGGTTTTATTGGCTGATGGCTCATGCTGATGCAGAAGATCTGGTCAGTAAATGTGATGGATGTCAGAAGTTCTCACGACGAGCCCATGTGCCGGCTCAAGAATTGAGGATGATTCCAATTACTTGGCCATTTGCAGTCTGGGGGCTTGATATGGTCGGGCCTTTCAAAAGGTCTAAGGACAAAAAGACGCACCTCTTGGTGGTGGTTGACAAGTTTACAAAGTGGGTTGAGGCGGAGCCAGTCAGTAAGTGTGATGCAGCCACGGCGGTCCAGTTTATGAAAAAGGTGATTTTTCGTTTTGGTTTTCCACACAGCATCATAACTGATAATGGCACTAACCTTTCCAAAGGAGCTATGGAAGAGTTCTGTCAACGAGAGCATATCCGACTTGACGTTTCGGCTGTGGCTCATCCTCAATCCAATGGTCAAGCAGAACGAGCTAATCAAGAAATCTTGAAGGGTATCAAGCCCCGGCTCTTGGTCCCCTTGCAGCGGACGCCGGGTTGTTGGGTGGAGGAGTTACCTTCTATACTTTGGAGCATCAATACTACACCTAACAGATCTACGGGTTACACACCTTTCTTTATGGTGTATGGAGCAGAGGCGGTCCTGCCAAGTGACATCCGTCATGACTCACCCCGTGTGGCGGCTTATGTTGAGGCGTACAACAAAAAAGCTCGGCAAGATGCAGTTGACCTGTTGGATGAAGAGCGAGACTTGGCAATAGCCCGCTCGGCTATTTACCAGCAAGACCTGCGCCGCTACCACAGCTGCCGGGTTAGGTCCAGAACCTTTCAGGAAGGCGACTTAGTGCTCCGACTCATCCAGGATCAATCTGACATGCACAAGCTATCCCCTCCTTGGGAAGGACCCTTTGTGGTCAGCAAGAATCTGAACAACAGATCATACTACCTTATCGACGTTCGAGAGCACAAAGACTCACGTAAGTCGGAGGAGGAGACCCGCTGGCCGTGGAATATCATGCATCTTCGGCCTTACTATACTTAAGCCACCGGCTCTAATGTGTATATATTTATACTATTTATATATTACATAAAGCAATAAAGCAGGACCTCTGTCCTTTTTCCCGCTCCCAAAAAAGGTTTATGTGTCTTCTTTGTCAGGTGGTGGAGATAACCAAGAGGAAGCGGGTCATATCTGAATCCGGCTTTCCTTTGGTCCGGCTTATGATCATATCTGAATCTAGCCATGATCACCTAGGGGCTTCCTGTTCAAACATAGTTCGTATTCGAACCAAAGAGAACATAGCTGTCGATACCCACTTGATCGGCATACTGCCAAACCCACTTGGGGGCTTCTTGATCATATTTGAATCATAGCTTAACCCCTTTGGGTCTGACGTGGATCGTATTTGAATCAGCATCATTAAACAACTCTTATGGTCACTTGGGGGCTTCCTGTTCAAACATAGGTCGTATTCGAACCAAAGAGAACATAGCTGTCGATACCCACTTGAGCGGCATCGCCACAGCCACTGGGGGCTAACAGATCGTATCCGAATCTTAGCTCAACCCTGTTGGAAGAGTTCACTGATCGTATTCGAATCAGAAACCTTTGAATTTTGTTTATTATTCATCATATTTTATAAGTATCAATATTCGATTATCTTGAGACCCTCTTGAAAATACAATGGAGTATATTGCAATCCTTCGGGTTAATATTGGTTACCTCAGGTTGTTAAGTACCAGGTGAACTTTTATGTGCCAATTTTTAGGAGTTAAACTTAACCTCAGGGGTTGGGTTATATGAGCCGGAAAGATAACCGCAAGCATCACAGGTATATCATTATTATTCTGTCTACTAAAGCCTAATCGTAAGTTGGTTTTCCTGAAATGGTTCGGTGCATATTCCGGGTTATCAAAACTTTATGTGACCCTCAATGCGATAAGCTGCCAAGGGATTGCTGTTTGTCTTATGTGCAGGGCAATACCAGTAAATTTCTGCAAGGACATAACAGATTCATATAAACTATGAGTGCATAGTGTCGGTAGCTTATGCAAGCATTAAGCGCCATAAGCATGCACGAAGGCATGACAAACTCAAAGTATTTTCTATTCTATTACAAGACTCCCCGAGTCTGAATGATGAAGCATTGTTTTTTCTACGAAGACATAAGCGTGTGGCGCCTGGCGATTTACTCTTGGGGTTGACCTGAGGCTTCCGGGTTATCCTTCTCCGCCTCTCCGTCGGCTGCCCTGTCCTGGAAGGTTGATGAGGCCCAGTCAATGCCACTCAAGGCTTCAAACTCAGCTTCATCATTGATTAAACCAGTTGGGTTGACGTCAGGGGAAAAAGTGTGCTTACGAGTTGGAGGAATTAGGCTGACTTCATGATAATGAGGTGTTGGAATCCTCCGGTTCTCACTATCATAACCCGGCTGATACTTGGTCAGATCAGTGTCATTCCCAATAAGTGTAGCCACGGGGTGGTGAAGTCTGCCTCATCAAATAAGGTGCCATCCTCCTTTAGACTCGGGTATCCAAGAGCGATGTCGGCCAGCTCTAGTTCTAGATTCCATGCTTTAGCCCAGCTCAACACTGCTATGGCCCCGGGTCTTGCGGATGCCCGCCTTAGCTCTTGAACCCGCTAAGGGAGCACAGCAAGCCGTTTCAGCACATCTTGAAGGAGATAAGGAACGTCATTCGATAAAGCCACAACGCCCAGAGCACATTGTGACCCGGTGTAAAGTTGTTCCACCAGAGTATACACTGCCTTCAGCTTGATCAGCATATTTTGTTTAAGGTTTGTGCTCCTGGGGCCTACGTTATTAAATAAGAACGTAAGCCGGAAGTAACATTATTAGAGGTTTGCAATATTTAAGATTCATATACAGTCACTTACCAAAGATGGCTAAGACCATTTGAGATATCTGGAGCTTTAAGCCGGACAGCTCGGTGTTAACTTCTGCAAGTGATGATTCTGCTGTCTCGGCCCGGGTCACCAGTAATGCCTTTTCATCAGCCCAGATTTTCTTATCCGCCTCAAAGTTCTTCTTCAACTTCTCTTGCCCAGAGATGCTGAATTCAAACTTGGAGTTGGCTTTTTGAATTTCAAGCTCCTGGGATGACAGGCGGCTCTTCAGGTCAGCAATCTCTGACTCAAATTCACTTATGGTGGCCTTCATTGATACCGGGTTACAGTTAGGTAAATAATTTTAAGTCCCAAGCACTTTGCAAGCAAACATACTTGACACTTGGGGGCTAATGTATACCGAAGCTTTCTAAATGGTTAAGCCAATCCTGGATATTAAAGTCCCAAGCACTTTGCAAGCAAAGATGCTTGGAACTTGGGGGCTAATGTGTATCGCAAGTTAAAAGTATTGTGTTACAGCCGGTTTAAATATTTTTTCTTAAATCCAGACAAACAGCTCTAACAATTTTTCTAAGTCTACAGCATATTTTCTCATAAGAAACAGACTTGGGGGCTGGTACAGTAAGTGTGCTTAAAAATAAGGAAGTATCAGTCATACCTCATATTTTTGTTGTATTTGTTTCACCATGTCAATTTCTAGGTCATGGCTGTTCTGCACCTGATTGATATAACCCGAGACGATTTCTCCAATACTCAAATGAGTATAGTCGGTGATATCCATCTTGGCCCTATGGCGTTCTAATAATTCCTCCTTAGCAGAGCATTTGGCGAGTACAGTGGGCTGTGCCGGCTCAACAAATTGAGTCTTTAGAAATTCAACTTCCGGGTCATCTGCCTTGGCGGAGCTAGGAGCCTCCAGGTTATCAGAATCATTGATGACTTGTTCAGCAGGCGGGTCAGAAGAGGTTACAGGAGCATCATGAGATAATGGAGGTGGCGGCTCGTGAACAGAAGTATCAGGTGCAGCCGTTCCAAGTGCCGGCTCAGTTACAACAGGGTCCTGGTCCGGCTTATGTTTCTTTGCTTTCTTCCTGGTCTTCACTTGCACGCTATGGACAAAACGGAAGAATGAGTACAGAAACATGAGGAAGAGCATAAGGTAAACAAATTTATATTACCCAGGGGCAGTCTTAAAAGCCGGCATGTTTGACTGCATGGATTCGCCGGATGAAGGAGAGGTATCCTGGTAATTGCAGTCAGATGAGTTGAGAGGTTGACGGATTAGACCCACCAAAGGTAAGAAAGGGTATAAGTCGGAGATAACCTCAGTCCGACGTTTCTAGGTTATGTCAGGCAAGCCGGAGGAGAGCTCTGCATCCTTGCTAGTCTAGGTTTGCTTCCGATTTTCAAATTGCTGTTGCTTCAAAAGAAAGTCAGGATCTTGGTAAGCCAAAGGGTGTGAAAATCTTACTTTCTGGGTTACTCTTCGAATTTTATGACGCGGCCGAAGCTCGGAGTCGGAGGAGATAATAGTTACCTCTTCTTCGACAGGTTGGCTATTGCCCGTGTCTGCCTGAAAGAGGGATAATGTTAGTAAGATAATGATAAAGGAATAATGGAAGTTGAAAAAGTTACCTCTTCCTCATTGTCATCACAATCATCAAGTTGGAACATCTCAGAGGCACTTGGCTTCCTTTTCTTTGAAGTGGTAGGCCTGGTGGTTCTCTTTTCGGCTCTCTTCACTGCCCGGGCTTGTTTGGCCGCCTCATGATCATATTGGACTTTCCAGAAGTTGTCGTTTGCCTGCAAGGAGTTGTAAGGGATTATGAGTAAAGATAAGGTAAAACATAGTAAAAGGTAATCATTTAGGCTGACGACTTACTGCAGGGGCCGGGTTGTTCTTACAGAAGGGGAGTAAGCTGAAGGTATTATTCACCATAGTCTCCTCTTTCAACAGTGACTGGATGATAGCCTCGACTATGTCATCTGGTAAATCATCAGGGCTGTGACGCAGCGGGTCATCCTTTTCCCCTGAGTAAGTACACATTAAGACGGGTCGGCGGCTTAACGGAATCACCCGCCAGGTAATCCAGGTCCGAACAAAATCAATGCTGTCCAAACCATTGCCCAAAAGAGCCTTAATCTTCTTTATGGTGGGGGCAAGTGGAATACGTTCAGCAGGAGATAATTTGTCAGCCAGTGGGTGGTTGGACTCCAAGCGTAGAGCCCGAAAGCTGGGTAGCGGGTTCTCATCAACCGGAGAGGTATCTTGGCAGTAGAACCACGTCTGGTTCCACTCCTTCGGATGGCTTGGCAGTTCTGCATAAGGGAAAAGACAGTCTCTTTGCCGCTGGATCGAAATACCACCGAGTTCCAGACTGGGCCCATTGGCACGTTCATTTTGCCAGTTCAAATAAAACAGCTCCCTGAACAAGGTCAAACTTGGCTCTTCTCCAAGGTATACTTCGCAAAACACTTGGAAGTTACAGAGATTTGACACGGAGTTGGGCCCGATGTCTTGAGGCCGTAGATCGAAGAAATTCAGAACATCCTTGAAGAATTTTGAACCGGGAGGAGCAAATCCCCGGCTCATGTGATCAGTAAAAATAATCACCTCCCCTTCCTTGGGTTGAGGTTTTTCTTCAGACGAGTCAAGAGCACGATAAGACATAACATCCTTCTTGGGCAGATGACCAGACTTTACAAAATCAGACAGTTTGCTCTCTGTGACAGTGGATGGGACCCAGTTACAAGTCACCGGAGGTTTGGGAGCTTTGGGTGCCATTGCGTAAATCGAAGCCTACAGCAAGATAAAAGAATTTTTCCGGTTTAATTATAACCCGGAGGAAGTCACTATGGGTTTATTCAAGATGGAGGCTTAAGAAGGGGCCTAATGACATATAAGTGACTATGCGATAATGTTTAAACTACGGCAGGTATCAAAGGCAGTTAAAGTTTTCTTAAGTCGCCATAAGCAAGCGATGCTAACGGCTGGTATTATCTTAAACCGGTCATATGAACTACTATGGCTGAAATAGAGTCAACAGATGCAGTTTTTGGCTAAGTGTGGAACAAATAGGTTTCACAAGGTGCAGTTATTATTTTGGATCAAATGATGCTCTGGAAAGGAAAAAATTCCAGACCTAAAACAGGGCAGAGAAGTTCATGCATTCGAAGATGGCTTCCAAAACAAGGGATATGAGATCTGTTTTTTATACAGAATAGGCACAAAACATCCTCCGCGGCAGTTCTATGTTGTTTTTACGATCTGAGCAAGGTATTAGAGGTAAGAACTAATGGAGGTTTGCGTCAGGCGGCGATGAACGTCGATGAATTCAAGGCAGTACTAATGCAGATCCGAGAAAGGGGGGAAAAAGAACTCACAGATGCGGAAGAGCTGCGGAGGGTCGCCGTCGTTTCCTGACCAGAAATAGGGTGATGCAGCGGCCTGAGTCGGTGAAGACGAGGGGTCCGACGGCGGCGGTGGCAGAGCTCGAGTGGCAGAAAGGAAGTGTGAGGAGGAAGACGACTGAAGGAAATGAAAAAGACCTAGGTCGCATCTATTTATAAGGAGGAGCCGACCGAGACGGCGCGAAAAACGAGGAGACCAAGGCATCATTATCCAGCGGCCCTGACGCCTCGTTTCTAGGGATGGTCAGTAAAGGCAAAGATCCGTTGAAGGATATGACAGAATAAAATATGAGTTTTATTGAAGATGATGTCACGGTGATTTAACCCGGATCCAGATGATGATGTCATGACGGGTTAAAACTTTCGCACAAAACAGAAGGCTAAAGGCCAGTTCAAAATTTTTTTTAAGACTGACATGAACCGGTTCAAATCAATCTGGGGCTTACTGTTGGGGATATGACTATTTGTGTAAGCCGCCCAGGAGGGGCCGGGTTACGCAAAGAGGACTCATCAGAAAGAAGCCCATGACCAAGCATGAAGATGGCGGTTCATAGGGTCTAAGGCCCACGGGCGGCTTAAGGCCCATAGTGACAAACCGCCAAGATGGCATGACTTGTAACATAAGGTAGAAGTAACTAGTCACCGAGCCGAACACTGTTTATGAGCCGGTCGGGACTCTGTAGACCGCAGGGCGTCAACCCGTGTATATAAGGGGGTGACCCGCCGGCGGCTTAGGGCAAGAAACAACTCATCGAGAACCGGGCATAGCGTATCTCGCTCCCTGGTCATCGAAACCTCAAGCAATACCAACCCAACTAGACGTAGGCCTTCCTTCACCACAAGGGGCTGAACTAGTATAAACCTCTAGTGTCCCTTGTCCCGATTAACCCCTTTAAGCTTCCTAGTTGCGATGGCTCCATGGTTAAGTCCCTGCAAGAGGACATCTGCCGTGACAATTCCACGACAGTATGTTTATCCAACCGCATGCTGGGGAGTATCCATACGGCCCGTGTGGTGGTCTGTTGGGGAAGAAGAAGAGGTGAGGAAGAAGGAAAGAAGGGTTAGGAGACGTAGGATATTCATACAACCGCCTGAAATGGTAGACTGACCCAAGTCAGGCGACTTGCATAAGAAATATATGTTTTTACACAGCAAAAGATCCATGAAAACAACAACATAAAGAAAAACTATCACAGCTCGTGGAAAGAGACGGCCTCATCGTCTTTGGCTGCCGGTGCGAACCAGCCGTCGCTGCCGATGTGTGTCTCCGCACCGTGGTTGTCCTCGGCCTCCAGCTACTCGTTCAAGCGGAGCATGCGGGTGCTCTGCACGGACGAGAGCACAGCCCGGTTCAAGTTGAGGACGTCCGGTTCCGCCTGCAGGAGGGCCTCGATGGCAGCGGCATCCACGCGCTCCGCATCGAGTCGAGCCTCCGCCGCCCGGTTCAAGTCCAGGACATCCGGTTCCACCTGCAGGAGGGTGTTGACAAGAGCGGCATCCGCGCGCTCTGCGTCGAGTCGAGCCTCTGCCGCCCGGTTCAATTCCAGGGCGTCCGGTTCCGCCTGCAGGAGGGCCTCGATGGCAGCGGCATCCGCGTGCTCCGCCTCAAGTTGAGCCTCCGCCGCCCGGTTCGCATCCACGACATCCGGTTCTGCCTACAGGAGAGCCTCGATGGCAGCGGCATGCGCGCGCTCCGCGTCGAGTTGAGCCTCTGCCTCCCGGTCCTCCTTTAGTATCGCCATGTTGAACTGCTGGTCCGCCTGCACCATGGGGGACTCGGACGCCGGCACGAAGTCGACGTCCATCGTCTCATACCCATCGGGGGCCTTCTGCGCCGCGACCTCCACCATGAACATTGGATCAGCTTTCTCCTCCTCGTAGCTTGGCTCCAGAGAACTCGGGGATTGGCCCGCCGCAAAGAGAGCTTGGGAACGGAGGTCTGTGGCGCCGACCGCCGCCGCGATTTCTGCGTGGCGCTCCGGCGTCAGCATCTTGTAGTAAGTGATCTTGCGGCGCACCATGGCTTTCCGGCGAACTAGGGGACGCTTGATGCGGGCTAGGGGATCGAAAGGTGGGGGAATGGGCTGGAGATTTGGTGTGGTTTTAGAGCAGTGGCTGGCGTAGGCCGAGCAGCGAAGGTTCTGGTGTGAATAGTGGTTCCGGTGACGACCAGTAAATCGGTTTTGACTGTACATCGCTCTTGTCGCGTTCGCGTTGCAGCCCGGCACGCTGGACCCTCCACGTCGCTCACCGAATGGAACGCGCTTCGTCTTGCGTTTTCACTCGCTTGTGGGACTGCAGTTGAGAGCAAACCGACGTCCATCCCCCTCCCCCTCCCGTGTCATTTATTATACCACCACTCCCTCCGTTTTATGTGGAGTAAATAAAAACAGAGGGAGTATACTACGGATGAGGATCCCCTGACGTGGTCGAACCCATTGAGTAACTGACATGCGGGGCCTAGCAAGCATGGGGTCCACCAGTAAGTGACCAAAAGGGAGGGTAAGGCAGGGATACCTACGTCAGAGGATCCACTTCCACTATACTACTTTGACCAAATGTTAGAGTAATAATATATGACATGCAACTTACACAAATGTTAGAGTAATAATATATGACATGCAACTTACACAAAGCATACAGGGTCTAATGCGTTTTTCGAGGCTAACTTTGACCAAATGTTAGAGTAATAATATATGACATGCAACTTACACAAAGCATACGGTCAAATTCGTATGTGAAAGGAGTTTCCAATGATATAATTTTCACATTATACATCTCATGTACTAATCTTGTCAATAGTCAAATTGGAAACCATCTCGAGTACAAATCTAGGAGTACATGTGAATCTAACAATATTGATTGGGCGTTGTTGAATGTTGATATCTTTTTTATCAAAGTAGATATACTTTGACTACACATAAAACTTATATGTAAACTAGTAAGGATAGGAGGGAGTATATTGTATGTTCAAAAACGAAACGAACATTGAATACCCTGTATATATGATTTGCGGATGCTATGATCACCGGTTCAAAATTTTGAATCCGCCTTAGTTATCACGTGCCCCCACTCGTTCCCTCTCGATTTCATCTCGGGGTCGGGAGATCTGTTGAAAGAGAACTAGGGTGGGTACATGCGAATGATACTCGGCGGAATGTTCAAATGAGGCATGCGGGAGGATGGACTCTACTAGAGGGCGACATGATCGATGGAGAAGAGGGTTGGAGAGGAATGAGAAATAAGCAAACGCCACATGATTATACTTGAATGGCTCAAATAAACAATAAGTTGTCTCTCTTGGCCTACATAGTGAAAGGCCTAATGCGCAACGCGGAGCACTGACGCTCGAATATGGCCAGGAAAACAGGGAAACAGACATGTGGGGCACACCCGTTGGGACGATGTAGCACAGACTAGTCCAATGGAGGAGCTGGCCCATGACCTCCTCGCCACCGACAACCGTTCATGTGGGTCGTTGGGGCCAACAGCGGGGCGCAGCTCCAGCACCGCCTCTGGACACGACGACCACAGTGAGCGACACGCTCATATCGTCGCTAGACATGGTCGGTTTCAGTTTCCCGAGGGTGGCATTAGTGCTGTGGCACGACCAACGGTATGTTTGGTTTGTGCCCAAGGTTGCCCCATCAAAGCATTGGGTAGCCAAAATTTTGGTTGAGGTATTGGTTGCCCATGATTTGGCCGACATTGGCAAGAAAAATGAACTTGAGTTGGCTAGAGTTCATTGGCATGCCAAAGAAATGGCAACCATCCAAACAAAGTCCAATCTTTGGGTCATGACCAAAATTTTGGTTGAGGTATTGGTTGCCCATGATTTGGCCGACATTGGCAAGAAAAATGAACTAGAGTTGGCTAGAGTTCATTGGCATGCCAAAAAAAATTGCAACCATCCAAACAAAGACCAATCTTTGGGTCATGACCAAAATTTTGGTAAGGTGCACTTTGGCCACAATCCAAACGCACCCCAACACCCGGCTCGTTGAGGATGCATGGGGCGCTGCGACGCGTCCGCGGAGTGGTGTAGCACGGCCAACTGCATCCTCTGGACCTAAGACCATGCCGGGTCGTCTTGCTTTTTCAATGACATGCGGGGATCGCATGTGAGCAAAGGGCATATCCAACGTTGCCACGACCGCAGCTGACTACCCTGGCACACCAAAACCCTCGTCCCTCACGCCGTCGCACGGTGCGTTCCCAGCCGGCGCCAGCTGCCCGCATTCATGTCGTCCGTTCGTATGTCATCGTTAAGAGGCTCGGTGCCCGAGGAACCAACTCTGGCGACTTAATGATGCACCTGGACGCTTGGCCTCACCGGAATGCGCTACTTAAAGCGGCAACGCCCAGCTAACCTCCACACCATAGCGCATCGTCCTCCTACCTGGAACCACGTCCGCCATGACCGCAAGCGCGAACGCTCTGCGGGAGAGCTTGTCTTCGGGGATGGAGCTCGAGGTCGCCGCCCTCGCTCAAGTCGCCGCACAAGCGGTGGCCACGCTGGTGGCCGACGATGGGAGCACCGTCAGCCACGCGTCCTACTTGCCGCCGTCCAACCTCCGGCACCGCCGAGGTCGGGGACTCCTCCGAGGATGAGTAGGGCATGGGAGGCGGCAGGGCATGGTGTGCTAACTGGCCGCTCCGTCTCCCGTGTTCTACTTTTCCTCGCCGGAGACCACACCTTCACTTCACGGGTCTTGAACCCCGCCCCTGTACATGGAGATCACAGATGGAGGACGTCGGTCGCCACCGTAGAATAGGTTTATGGTCGGGTTTCTTCTATTTTTTTGTCCTATAAAAGTTCGAAACGTAATGAAAATCTGCCGTGTTTGCATTAATCTCAGCCGGTGTATATGAACTTTCACAATAATATACATATTGTAGGAGTACTAGCAAGATGCCTGTGCGTTGCATGGAAGATCAAGATCTTGTGGGAGAAAAGGATGAATGAGGGAAAGCCTTATCTACAAATGTGGAGAGGAGTGTGGGTAAATTGTCATAGTTTCCTTCATATCTGTTAGATATAGATTAGACGACCTATATTGCAGGATGACAGGCACACCGTCATCACCAACTCTGCTTTTTATTGAACCGAGACAAATCTAACATGCGAAGTAAAATAAACACATAGGGTCTATACATACACAAATTATCTTAGGCACTCCAATAGTACGTCCACTACACATTCATGCATTTCACATCTTTCTACATCTACGGGAACCTACGAAAGGGTTAATGTAAATTGCATCTCTCTCCTCCCCTGATTTTCATGGTGTGGGCCCCTCCCTCCCCCCAATCTACAATCAACAGCTCACACGTTTCACATTACATTAATTACGTAACTGGGATTACGTAGGTGTAGCATTACTCATCCTAAAAAACCCAACTAAGCCAACCTCCCAGCATATCGCCCGGGAAAAGACCCGGCCGCATCATTTTAGTCGGCATTACCGGATTACTAGTAGTAGTATCCATGGATCGCACGAAGCAACAAATTTTTTTTGACGGGCGAAGCACCTAGTTTAAAAGGATAAAAGGCAGTACACTCACAGCACTCCTGTCGCGGTCGCATTGCACCACACACACGTTCGGTCCTGCACACGGCTCACGCAAACGGAACGCGCTTCGGCTTGCCTCTTCACTGACACGTGGGACTGCACTTGGAGAAACCGACCATGCGCCAAACTCCCCCCGCCCACCGCGCGAAAATCCGCCCCCCCCCCCCCCACACACAACCAAAAATTCCCCCCAAATCCGATTCAACCGCCCTTCGACCAACTAGCCAATAATATTCCCCAAACCCCCCTCCCCCCTGTCCCCCTCCACTCCATTCGCTCCGCCAAAGCCGCCCTCCCTGCCGCGCCAATACCTCGGCGCCGCGGTTCGGCGATCCTCTCGCTCCCACAGTATGCTCCCATAGAGTGCCGTCCTCTAGCCGCGCCGCCACCTCTGGCTACGTTCTTGTGGAGGCGCACGTCGGTCAGCGCCGCCACCGCTAGCGACGTTCGTGTGGATACGCACGGCGGTCAGCTTCTCCCACGGTACGCGCATTCTAGACTGAGGCCCCGTTCATGACGGTGTAGCGCTGAATGTTAGCTGATAGACGTTGTTAATCTCACTGTTTGCCGAAGTAGTTTACTGTCAATATGCTCTGCTTAAGAAGCTTCCTTGCCCCGTTCTCCACTCAATCTGCGTAGCTGAGATGGCATGCCAAGGCCGATTAGTTGCTAAAATATCCTGCCATATATTTATTGTGACGTAGATTGCCATGGTCTAGTAGCCAATCTGTTAGCGGAAATAGCTCTACACCGTTTTATACTCGATCTTTGTTGTTGCGATGGCCTTCGATAGTTCGATGGCTGTGTGCTCGGCCTCATTGACTGCTGGAACAGCCTGCCATAATTTGGCACTCAAATCTGTTTGCTGAATTAGCTTTACATATATTTTGTTACTCAGATCTTCTCGTCCAAATATCTTGCCATAGCTTTAGACATCGACCTAGGTTTTTTTTCTGGACTTCATAAAAAAGCATATATGTTTTTCCTGTAATATCTAGTAGAAGAACTAATTTGTATGTCTAACAGATGGACAAGACTTGGATAACTTCTGCTCGAAGATTCTCCGCTGCATATGTCGAGGGGGTTGAAAACTTCATGAACTTTATCAGAGCTGAGTACGGTGGTCCGAAATCAGATGTGCTCTGCCCGTGTAGCAGTTGTATGAATTCAGTTACAAGACCCCAGTCAACTGTGCAAAATCATCTACACTTGTATGGGATGTCGGTCACATATACTAGGTGGGTTCATCATGGTGAAGCTATGAACGTCAATGTTATTGACTACGTGGAAGCAGCAGATCACCATCTTGATCCGCCTGATGCTCAGGTGGAAGAGGAGGAGGAGGTGGTGGTGGCGGAGCCAGTGAGTTTGACCAACATTGAAACAAATGCTACAAAATGCTTGTGCATTCCGTGAACTTTCACCTGTAGAAGAAAAACGATGGGTCCGCATGTTGGAACAATGCAACGTTGCTGTCACCCCAGGAAATAAGTTGTTGGTATTCTCAGCTATGGTCACCTTTCTTCAAGTGAAGACATCTGAGCGGATGACCAACAAATCATTCGATGCGATGTTGGCTGCTTTCCGCGAATCTTTCCCAGTTGCGTCTGAGCTGCCACACACCTACAGTAAAATGAAGAATCTCCTTCGTGCAGTTGGAATTGGATATGATATGATCCATGTTTGTAAGAATAATTGTGTTCTGTTCCGGAAGGATTATGCCAACTTAAGTGAATGCCCGAAATGCAAATCATCAAGATGGAAAGATGGTGATGCTGTGAAGAGGATTCCTCATAATGTTCTGAGACATTTTCCAATTACACCAAGATTGCAGAGGTTGTTTCATGATGCTGAAACAAGAGAGGATGTACTATGACATTCTAGGAACCAGGAGTATAGAGGTCAGAATGTAATGAGCCATCCATCTCATGGTAGTGAGTGGAAAAGCTTTAATGATAAACACAAAGAGTTTGCTACTGACCCGAGAAACATTAGACTTGGCTTAGCTTCAGATGGATTTAACCCATTTGGCCACCAGAGCGCCACATATAGCATGTGGCCAGTGCTTGTTATCCCTTACAACATGCCTCCAAATGTCTGCACCAAAGAATCAAACTACATGATGGCCTTGCTCATCCCAGGTCCAAAAAGTCCTGGAAAGGATTTTGATTTGTTCATGGAGCCTCTTGTGGAGGTACTTCAACAGCTATGGAAGGGTGTTCTCACTCGAGACCTATATAGCAGCCCACCAACTGATTTCTTTCTGCGTGCTGTTATAATTTGGTGCATCCATGATTATCCGGCTTTGGGCACAATGTCAGGGCGAACGACACATGGTTACAATGCATGTGTTCGCTGTGATAGGAATCCGCTGTCATACTCAATACTTAGCAAGATCTGTTACATTGGACACCGCCGTTTCGTTGCCAAGGACAAGCCGCATCCTAGAAAATACCGAAGACATGTGTTCAATGCAAAGCATGAAAACCGTGATGCGCCGAAGAGGCTCACCGCCGATGAGTTGCAAGTGGAATTAGAGAAGGTCGGGCATATTACACCAGGAAACTATCCTGGTAATGGTACCGGGAAAAGGAAGCGTGGCAGGGTAGAAGAGAGATTATTGTTTACCCGTAGGTCCACTTTGTGGGACTTGGAGTATTGGAAAGATTTGGATCTGCGGCATAATCTTGATGTGATGCACATCGAGAAAAATATATGTGCCAGCATTATCGGCACACTTCTTAATATTGAAGGCAAGACGAAAGATACCTTAAAATCTAGGATTGATTTGACACACTGGGTATCAGAAAGGATTTGCAGGTGCAAGATGAAGGTAAACCACGGGATATGGCACCAGCTATGTACATCTTGGACAAGGTAAAAAGAAAAGAATTCTGCGAGGTCCTGTCACGTGTGAGATTCCCACATGGATTTGCTTCCAACCCTGAAAGGAGAGTCAGTGCAGATGGAAACAAGGTACAAGCGTTGAAAACTAATGACTGCCACGTCCTACTTCAAAGGGTTTTACCTGTTATCCTTAGAGGATTGGGCCGCCCTGACTTATACAGAGCAGTTGCAGAGTTGGGACAATTCTTCAGGGAACTCTGCAGTAGGAATATCAGGATACATGCTTTGGAGCATCTTAGAGACAAGATACGAACTATCATATGCGACCTTGAGAAGATATATCCTCCAGCCTTCTTTGATGTGATGGTGCATTTGGCTGTTCATCTACCTGATGAGGCACTACTTAGAGGTCCAGTACAGTATGGCTGGATGTACCCTATTGAAAGGCGGCTAGGCACTTTCAAGGGCTATGTTAGGAACAGAGCTAGACCCGAGGGTTCCATTGCAGAGGCCTACATTACTACAGAAGCGTTGACAGTCTGCTCAAAATACATTGAAACAGATGATCAGCTTAGCAAAGAGGTGGGTGAAGACAATCTTGGGCTCAATGTTTTCGATTATTCTGTTCGAGTTACAGGGAAGAGTCGACAAGAGGACAAACCTAAAGATTTGGACAAAATGGTTTGGTATGTGTTGAATAACTGTCCTGAGATACTACCTTATATCAAGTAAGTGCAGTACTACAGCTTATACATCGTAATCTCCTAAACTTGCAGCACATTCTTATATATTTAGATGTTTGACGCGATCACTATGTTGTGCAGCATCTACAAAGAGGAGTTACTGCCACAAAATCCAAGAAACATTGACAAACTAGTTATGGCAGGATTTGCGAAATGGTTCAAGAACCATGTAAGCTTTTGAAGTGCACTGTCAGTTTTTCTAATATATTGAGTACATAAGATGATCAGCTTGTCTATTTTCTAACCATAGGTTAAGAAGATGCAGGAGGATGGGCAGGCAGTTGATGATGCCCTTTACTCACTAGCAATGGGTCCTGATACTCGGGTAAGACATTATGAATCTTGTGTTGTTGGAGATGTGCGCTACAACACCCTTGCACGAGACGAAGGCAGGAGGACACAAAACAGTGCCATCATGAGCACGGATATGTATGACAAAGAGACAACTGAAATGTATGCTAACATAATAGACATTGTTCAGTTGCAGTATATCCCCAGTTTCGAGGATCATCGGTGTGTGGTTCTGTTGTGCTGTCGTTGGTATAACCTGTTTTCCAGGATCGCAAAACCCAGAGCTGATGATTATTTCAAATCCATCATTGTCAAGGTGGCGTACCAGACCAACGAGCCTTTTATTTTGGCAAATCAAGCAACACATATATTTTTCTTGGAAGACACATTTGCACGTAGCGATGACTGGAGAGTATTGCAAAGGTTTGAGCAGAGGGATTCGTTTAATGAAGCTGCACAACTAGATGATTCTTACACTGCTCCTAATGTACAAGATAACACAGATGTTCCTAATATCTTTGAGAACCATCACGTCAATAGCGCCGGCGAAAAGATTGCCTGTCGTTCTGTGGACATACAAGAGTTGATCAGGAAGAAGCCAACGTTTGAGGACTTTGAGGACGAAGAAGAAGATGACGCTGTGGGGAATTACGATTCAGACTGATACACATGGCGAAGATGTTGACGCTGCTGCTGCGGATGATGATTACATTGCTTTTGTCGTATTTGCCTGTCAGAAGACGTTTTTTATCTACTATGTGAATTGTGTTTTCTATGACAACTGAAACCTGATGAACATGTTGTTTAGTATTTTGCTGTGAGAACATCACTTGTTATGTATGCTGATTTGTGTTTGGTGATTGTATGATAACTAAAACATGATGACATTGTTGTTTAGTTGTACTCATATTTGGCTGTGAAACTTGAATTTGATGACATAGTTTGCTGTTGGACTCCAATTTGCTCGATGTCTTCGAATGAGAATAAAGCTGACCCGACAGGGTCTCTACTATTTATTTATTTATATGAGCAAAAGGGGATACCCCCTGATTTCCGTTAATAGAAATCATTAGATGTTCACAACACTATGCCCAGCCTGCTACACAGGTTTCATTCATTACTAGTTTCAGCAAAGTGCTCATGTCGTAGCCACTGAATACATCACGAGTGCTACATACACTTCAAATAAAGAGACAATCATCCTACAGAGCACATCGATTTTGCCCATTATCTTCACAAGCTCTTTCATCTCCTCATTGCTGTCAAGGCCGTTCAGCAGCTGTTGCTTGGCCATGATCAGAGGAACTGCATCTTTAACCTTCTGCTCTGCATCTTCCTCTTCTGCCGTTCCTTCAGTTACTTGTCCAAAACCCCAACCTGCTGGTATTGGGATTCCTCGGCTAACCAAATAATCAACATAGTTGCATTCCCCCACATCAGCAACTTCCCAGAAATACAAATCACACGAATCTTCCCTTTTCTGCACGAATCAAATTGGTAGATCATCAACCAAACTATTAAAAAAATCAGCAACTGAAAGCAGCAGAACAACACTTAAACATATTATTACCCCATGATTCGGGCATTTGTAGAAGACTCAGCCAGGGTTGCGGATTGTGGTTGAGACGTGACGGATGACTCTGCGTGATTTGTAGCAGTGGCACCATACCAACGGCAGCGGGTTGCGATGAGCAATCGGCTGCGGTGCGCGCGCCGGCGAGGGTGTGATGAGACCCACAGGCAATGGTACGGGTGGCAACTTGGGGCATATCTGGTTGTTGCCTGATGAAGAGCAGGTGGACAAGCAGCCAGCGGACAAGGTTGTTGTGGCCAGAGCTTCTGATGCTAGGCAGAGTAAGTAGAGAAGAGGAGAAGCGAACGTTGGATATGTCAGTTTCATTACTTGCAGAGTAGCATAGCACCATATATAGTCATAGTCTAGGTTTGGATTCGAACCAGCTATAGGAGCACGTCTTTCTTTTTTTCTAAAAGTCTGTAACGTCTCTTTATTGGTACACTAGCTTGTTATGTACGCCTTCCCAAGTCTTTGATTTTCTTTCCCTTTTTTGCGAAGAAGGAAGGAGGACAAAATTGAGAGTTCCTGGGACTCGAACCCAAGACCTCTCGGTTGAAAACCAAGGGTGCTAGTCACTTATGTGGCGAACGTTCCCTATGAGGAGAACGGCAGACGAACGCATTTTTCTCGCAGTTTTCTTCCTGTATATAAAAAAGTATGCTACTTGGTGTCCGCTTAGTCAACAAACGATTATGCCAACCTTGACCGTTGGATTGACATTCAACGTATGTCGCGTTTCTTCAGTCTCTTCTTCCTCGAGCCGCCAAAGCCAAACCAGCGCCGGCGGGACCGCCTGCTCCCGCCTCCCACGGCTGGCTGTGATCTTCCCCGGCTCCTGTTCGTTCCCGTCCGAGGCCTCACCATCGTCCTCCGCCTTGGTTCACTCACCGCGGTGCCACCCTCCAATGTTGTCAACATGGTCAACAACCGAGAGGAATAAGGAGATGACTGTACATGGTGAGGATGACAGTAGGGACCCAGCAGCGCGTGCAGTAATTTTGTTTTTTCGGGACGGAGAAGGGTATCAACTGGGTTGTGCGGGACCAAGGGACCAGAAGCAAACACTCTGATTAAGGATGGATGAGTTGAGTAAGCTTAGGGGTAAAATCGACAACAATTTGATTGGTCGAGATCCAGCTCATGCTTAATATGACGTCTGAGCCGAAAGGATGAATTGTAGGATCTGATTGAGGATTGCGAGCATTCGCAACATATTGAATCAATGGACTCAAAATGATAGTGACAAAGGTTGCCAATAAGATTACTATACTTATGGGATTGATCATAATGAAAGCAAGCAAGAATTTCAAGAGCAATAAGCTGCTAAGGATTTTCAGAAGATCGAATATTATTTCAAAGACCTTAGTGAAACACATAAACAACCGGGGATGGGCGGATACTCGGTATGTGCGAGGAATTATCCGTAGGGTGTGCATGTGGGTAATGAACTGCAAGGCAGTAGGCACAAAGTATTCTCGGAACAATAGAGAGAATTTTCAGGGTATCTTGTAATAACAAGATCCATGGGATTGAAAAGGCAAGTGTATGTAGTTATCCATAATGATATAACAGGCAGTCGGCTCTGATACCAACTTGTGACGCCCCCGATTCAATCGTACCCTAATCATGCACGCAAACGTGTACGATCAAGATCAGGGACTCACGGGAAGATATCACAACACAACTCTAAAACATAAATAAGTCATACAAGCATCATAATACAAGCCAGGGGCCTCGAGGGCTCAAATACAAGTGCTCGATCATAGACGAGTCAGCGGAAGCAACCATATCTGAGTACAGACATAAGTTAAACAAGTTCGCCTTAAGAAGGCTAGCAAAAACTGGGATACAGATCGAAAGAGGCGCAGGCCTCCTGCCTGGGATCCTCCTAAACTACTCCTGATCGTCGTCAGCGGCCTGCACGTAGTAGTGGGCACCTCCGGTGTAGTAGGAGTCGTCGTCAATGGTGGCGTCTGGCTCCTGGGCTCCAGCATCTGGTTGCGACAACCAGGTAGAAGGGAAAGGGGAAAAGAGGGAGAAAAGCAATCGTGAGTACTCATCCAAAGTACTCGCAAGCAAGGAGCTACACTACATATGGATGGGTATATGTGTAAAGGGCCATATCCATGGACTCAACTGCAGAATGCCAGAATAAGAGGGGGATAGCTAATCCTGTCGAAGACTACGCTTCTGGCAGCCTCCGTCTTGCAGCATGTAAAAGAGAGTAGACTGAAGTCCTCCAAGTAGAATCGCATAGCATAATCCTACCCGGCGATCCTCTCCTCGTCGCCCTATTAGAGAACGTTCACCGGGTTGTATCTGGCACTTGGAAGGGTGTGTTTTATTCAGTATCCGGTTCTGGTTGTCATAAGGTCAAGGTACAACTCCAAGTCGTCCTGTTACTGAAGATCACGGCTATTCGAATAGATTAACTTCCCTGTAGGGGTGCACCACATAACCCAACACGCTTGATCCCATTTGGCTGGACACACTTTCCTGGGTCATGCCCGGCCTCGAAAGATCAACACGTCGCAACCCCACCTAGCCACAACAGAGAGGTCAGCACGCCGGTCTAAACCTAAGCGCACAGGGGTCTGGGCCCATCGCCCTTAGCACACCTGCACGTTGCGAGGGCGGCCGGAAGCAGAACTAGCCCCCTTAATACAAGAGCAGGCTTACGTTCCAATCCGTCACGCGCCGCTCAGTCGCTGACGTCACGAAGGCTTCGGCTAATACCACGACGCCGAGTGCCCATATCTTTCCCGCGTAGTTGGTTAGTGCGTATAGGCCAGTAGCCAGACTCAGATCAAATACCAAGATCTCGTTAAGCGTGTTAAGTATTCGCGAACGCCGACCAGGGCCAGGCCCACCTCTCACGCAGGTAGTCTCAACCTGCCCGGCCGCTCCGCCACAAAGATCCACACAGAGGGCCATTGGGACAAAGGTCCTTTCAGCCCCAATCCGTGAATCACTCGCGGGTACTCCTACGAGCCGACCCGTCTTTGGTCACCACATGTATCATGTATAAAGTATATAGTATATACCCATGATCACCTCCCGAGTGATCACGGCCCGATAGTATAGCATAGCAGATGGACAAGAATGTAGGGCCACTGATAGAAAACTAGCATCCTACACTAAGCATGTAGGATTGCAGGTAAAGGTAACAACAGTAGTAGCAAGGACAGGCTATGCATCAGGGTAGGATAACGAAAAGCAGTAACATGTTACACTACTCTAATGCAAGCAGCAGAGAGTAGAGTAGGCGATATCTGGTGATCAAGAGGGGGCTTGCCTGGTTGCTCTGGCAAGAGAGAGGGGTCGTCAACTCCGTAGTAGTACTGGGTAGCAGCGGCATCGGTCTCGAGGTCTAGCGAGAGAAGAGGGGGAAGAAACAATAAATATTTAAGCAAACAGATGCATAGTGATGCATGACACGACAAGTATCGGTGCTAGGGGTGCCCTAACACGGTAAGAGGTGATAACGGGGAAGGGGGGGGACATCCGGGAAAGTATCCCCGGTGTTTCGCATTTTCGGGCAGAGGAGCCGGAGGGGGAAAGTTGCGAGCTTGTTATGCTAGGGATGCGTGGCGGACAAACGGGCTGCATATCCGGAATCGTCTCGTCGTTCTAAGCAACTTTCATGTTGAAAATATTTTAATCCGAGTTTCGGATTAAAAGATATGATTTTCTAAAGATTTTATTAATTTCTAGAATTTAATTAATTATTTAAATTAATTCGAAAATGGGTTAATGACATCAGCATGATGTCATGCTAACGTCAGCAGTAAACAGAGCTGACTGGTCAACCTGACCAGTGGGTCCCACTGGTCAGAGACACATGTTAATTATCCAAATTTTAATTAATCTAATCAGAATTAATTAGGGGTGGGCCCCACTGTCATTGATTGATTAATTAACTAACAGTTAATTAGGTTAATCTAATTATGATTAATTAACTCAATTAATTCCTTAATTAATTAATTTAATAATTATTATTTATTTAATTATTATTATTATTATTACTATTATTTTTTAATTCCTTTTTTTTGAAACATTCTAGGCATGGGGCCCATTGTCATAGGCCCCATGGGGCTAGCGGGCGCTGGGCTATCGGGCGGTGGGCGCTGGGTGCTAGCCCGTTTGGGCGCACGCCCATGCTACCAGGGGCGCCGGAGCAGCACGGCAAGGGGACGGGCACGCGTAGGCGCGCGCGGCCAAGGGGGCGCGGCCGGCCGGAGCAGACGAGACGGGGCGGGGTCGCGGGATGGAGCGGAGTCGGCGGGGTCAGGCGTTGCGGCAGCGGCGAGGCTGCACGGACGGCGCAGGGTGCCGCGGCGATGAGCGGAAGGCCGCGGGGTCAGGCGCGGCGGCAGCGGCTGGCCAGCGCGGGGTAGGGCGAGCCTGTGGGCCGGGCGAAGCGGGGTGGCGCGAGGCGCGATGGCCGCGAGCAGCAGCAGTGGGTCACGGGCGGCAGGAGGACTAGCACAGCAGGGGCGCACAGTGCGCGGAACGGGGCTCGCGATGCACTGCGGGAGTGAGGCAGAGAAGAAGGAGGGGAAGCTCACGGGGGGGGATGTAGGGCATGGGGCAGTGGGTGTCGGGGAGGACGTCGGGGACGACCGTGACGAAGAGGAGGCAGGTCGGCGAGGCGGTAGGCCGGCGACGGTGTCCTGGCGCGGCGGCAGCGGTCGTGGCGTCTGCGGCCTTCGGGCGCGATCTTGAGCAAGGGGAAAGGGCGAGGGGGAGACGACGGGACGGCGCCGACGGGGTCCGGCGAGCACTTGGCGACGGGGGACGGCGGGGTTGGCGTCGAAGGGGCTCGGACTGCTCCCTCGATCCAGATCGGATCGATAGGGGGGGCGACGTGGCGAGTTGGGGGACGAGTGGGAGGTGTGGGTGGTTGGCTAGGGTTGCGGGGGTGAGGGATAAGGATAGGAGTGGGGTTTGGGCCGGCCGGTTGCTGGGCTGGCCAGCTGTGTGGCTAGTTGGGCCACCTGGCCCAGGGAAGAGGGGGGTTCTCCCTTTTCTGTTTCTTTTGTTTTATTTTTCCTGTTAAATAGTTTTTCTATTTCATTTACTATTCATTTTAGTTTTGTTCACTATAAAGCAACACCTAATGTAGTGTTACTAGTTATACCATTGCCAATACTAGTTAGGCATTAAAAAAACAGTTTGTAATCTTATAACTTGAAAAGGTATTTAATTAATTGTTCTACTAGTTGTTTTGGTTAATTTAGAGCATTTAAACATTTTATAAAAATGTGGTTTCTCCATCATAATTACTTATTCATTATTTGACACAACCCGAACAATTTAGTTTTGATGTTCGAAAACTTTTGTGGTTTGCCATATTTTCAATTTGAATTTTGAATCCGTTTTTTGAACTAACGTGAGGTTAATAACACTAACTGTGGTGACGTGGCTTCATTAGCAGGGAATTACTGTAGCTTAATTATCCGGGCGTCACAATTCTCCTCCACTACAAGAAATCTCGTCCCGAGATTTAGGCCCAGGAGTAAGGGGGAAATGGTCTGGTTAGGTAATTCTGAAGAATCTCCTCGGTCTTGGTTGCTTTTCTCGAAGAGATCAATCCGTTACGTTGATGTCTTCATTCCACGGCTTCAGGTCATCGTTATGAAGTCTTCATCCTTTCTTCGGGGGTTCCATCGTTCTTATGAATAGGTAACGGGGTAGATTGGCAACAACAGAATGCTATAAGGGTAATAATTTGGGATTAACCCATGAATGATCATACGAGTGCCTCTCGAGTTGAACAATTAAAACACATCGAGAGTAAAGTTTGAAGGTACAATAAGAAGTTTCAAGCAAATAGATAGTTGCTCGAAGTCTGAACCTGAGTGAGAAAGGGGTTCAAAGTAGCGAGAGTAAGTATTGCGTCTGATACCAGAATAGAGCACTAGGAAGGTGGCCCATGAATTAAATATAAAGTCAAACGCGAGGAATAACTTTGACAACAGGGTGTACAGGAGAGTCAGGTTTCGATCCTGTGGAACTGTGGGTTATGGGCCCACCATGTGGATTAAAAGCAGGAAGGGCGGTGACGTCTTGCATGCTCATGAAAGCAAGGCATGTCAGAGGATAGTCTGTCGGTTATGTCGGCAACAACATCGGTACCAAAGGCGAGGGACGAAGAGACCCATTTTCCTACTCGTTGAGCGAGGCGGACCAATAGGCAAAGTTCTCATCCATCGGTGGTTACCGGAATGTCATCAACAATAGTAACAGGGTCTTGCTGACAGAATTGTACACCGAGGGGGTTACATAAGCAGGAGAATATTACTGCTTAGATCCTATAGATCACAAGAAAGGTTAAACAAATCACTGGAAAGGAAAATGTGATTATCATATTAAATAGAACAATGGAAAGGAAAATGTGTTTAAACACATATTTCAAGGGTATATCCTTTCCAAGGACAAGGAGGGCATGATATCCATGACAGGATATAATGTAGAAACTCTTTAGATAGGGGAGAGAATTTTCATGACATTACCCATACAACGGTGTTTGGACAATTGAGCAGGAAACATTTAGCATTGGGCTTCAAATGTTCCTCTTGAAAATCAGAGTATCACGGACATGCTTCGAGATAGCATTGACATAGTCTTCAAGCAAAGGTCAGCCTTTGGATTCACAAAGGATCCATCGGAACAACTATAGAATAAGCCTTACCATTTCCTCATGGAAGAATAGATAACCTTGCTAAGAGTAAACTATAACAATAGGTCCTCCAGCCAGGTGTGCTAGGCATGACATCACCTTACCGGGTCACATAAAGACCATTGTTATAACTCTTGGGAATATGTTCCAATCATAAGAACTGACCGAGATTCAGATCTGATTGGTGTTAGGATAACTCAGACTCGGAATGCTTGAGAAGAAAGGTGCAACACAAATTGTCGAGATGACATTGTAAGATTCTCGGGAAATGAACTATGGGAGTGAGTACCGACACAAGAGTTCATCATTTAAACCAAAGAGAGGATGACGGGGTAGCTGATGGAGTCAGCGACAATCCCCGAGATTTCCAAAAATGTGGATTTCCACAGTTATGTGAACAGAGAGATAACTTTTGTCGGATCAATTGAAATAATGATGTACGCTCGACGAAAACATACACAATTAAACATTGGTTGAAGGTGCACCCAAAATATGGGTTGGGTTGCACAACCAATGTCAGAATGGTGATTCAATAATCAATAGTCAAAGAATGAATGGTCGACCATTAACTTCAAAGCAATAGGATTGCTAGAAGGGCAGACTCCAAACAGCACCGTTCACTTGTTGGTATCCCATTTGGAATCAACTCGAGGACCAAGAAAGAATGACGATGGGGAGAAGTATCCCTATACTAAGAATTCTTAAGTGGTGGAGCAATCCTCACAACATCCTTGACATAAAAGACAGTACTACTTCAAGGTAGAACAAAATACAAGCTGGAAAGCAAATTGCATCCATAACATGAACAAGTTTGTGATGAAAGGGATTAAGGATGTTGTCGGTGGCAACTTAAATTACCAAGGGACGAGGATGGTACTTATCATCATGAATTCGATCGATATCCTGAAAGGAGTCAAATGTTGATGATGATCATGACAAATTTTGTCGAGAGATTTCATGAGGATGTAATCGATCAGCGATGAAATCAAGTCAAAGGAATGATGAATCAAGAGGTCAATGGAAGCACAGATATGACACAAACTTGAAATCAAGCTTGCTTTTCAAGGTGAAATAATATGACAAGGAAAATCGACGTAAGCTTAGCTCATCGTCAAAGTGGTGCTCCGAGAATAAGGACCAGGTAGCACAGTTAAAATCACCACGACAATGATATAGCCATACAGGCTATGAATGGCGTGATCGGGTACAAACTCGTACTGTAAGACGATTATCAAGTGTCGTTCAACCGTAGTGCAGACTCGGTTCAGTTATCGGTGTCTTTGAGTATTTAATAACTCAGAGCCCATGAAAAATTGTAATCAGTGAGTATGTAGTACTTGAAGAAGAACTCATAAGAAATTATGCAGTTCCAAGATAATCTTGAGATACCAGGGGGTAATACTCGAGGACAGATCAAAGTAGAGGTTGGACTGGGGTATTGCTCTATAGAAGACAAGTGCTTAAACTTGCACAGGAAATGGTATTTAAAGGAGAACAGGTTCGGAACCATGATTGCAAAGGATCAATTCACCGATACCAAAGGATATTATATCAAGGAAATAGTTACAAGAAGCTTCCATGATACGATCTACATCATGTCCATGGGCATGAACACAAGTTCAAGGTCAACTCCCACTTCTCCAATGCATAACCTTTCATTCACTTCTCACGTTCGATGAAGTTGTATTGTTGAAATTTTATCTAGAAAAATACCAAAAGAGTATGACTCGTGAAAACTTTCGAGTTCACACATATTAAGGAAGGCATAGGTTCAACCCATCAGGGTATCATGGAAATACATACCACAAGCTTCAATGGTAAATACCACCAGCTCGAAAGCAGAGCATGGTTGGTCAATCAGAGGATAGGATTTACCAATGGAGAAAGAACTTCCAAAGGGATTGAATATGAAGGACGCTATCGGATAAAATCCAACAAAGGATCCGGTGGTCCTCAAAGGATCTGATGTGAGCATCGGTACTCAACCAGAGGAAGAAACAATGCAAGGAGATCATACTATAGAAACAACTGAATAATTCAAAGCTCAAATGCAAAAGAATTATGATTTTGGACCAAGGGACCAGAAGCAAACACTCTGATTAAGGATGGATAAGTTGAGTAAGCTTAGGGGTAAAATCAACAACAATTTGATTCGTCGAGATCCAACTCATGCTTAATATGACGTCTGAGCCGAAAGGATGAATTCTAGGATCTGATTGGGGATTGCGAGAATTCGCAACATATTGAATCAATGGACTCAAAATGATAGTGACAAAGGTTGACAATAAGATTACTATACTTATGGGATTGATCATAATGAAAGCAAGCAAGAATTTCAAGAGCAATAAGCTGCTAAGGATTTTCGGAAGATCGAATATTATTTCGAAGACCTTAGTGAAACACATAAACAACCAGGGATGGGCGGATACTCGGTATGTGCGAGGAATGACCCGTAGGGGTGTGCATGTGGGTAATGAACTGCAAGGCAATAGGCACAAAGTATTCTCGGAACAATAGAGAGAATTTTCAGGGTATCTTGTAATAACAAGATCCATGGGATTGAAAAGGCAAGTGTATGTAGTTATCCATAATGATATAGCAGTGGTAGGGAATTGCAAAAGCAACGGCCACAAAGTCTCAAAAGAGTATCGGGGAGTATCTTCGAAATCTTCTGGTGCAGCCGGCGATCATCTGGACTGAAGGGCTCTCCGGGAGAAATTGTTTTTGAGAACCTAAAGTTAGATTTTTAGAAAATCACTTAACCCGAATAGAGCAGAGATTAGAATCCCAGAGTATAGACGACGAATAAAAGATCCTAATACCATCCAATGGCGACGTGGGCCCATGGGCCGCGCAGCCATGTTAGTAAAAGTTTTTGAAAAGTCTAGACTCGACTTCGGCCAAGGAGTGTGGAAGGGGGATTCCTACAGGCAGTCGGCTCTGATACCAACTTGTGACGCCCCCGATTCAATCGTACACTAATCATGCACGCAAACGTGTACGATCAAGATCAGGGACTCACGGGAAGATATCACAACAACTCTAAAACATAAATAAGTCATACAAGCATCATAATACAAGCCAGGGGCCTCGAGGGCTCAAATACAAGTGCTCGATCATAGACGAGTCAGCGGAAGCAACAATATCTGAGTACAGACATAAGTTAAACAAGTTTGCCTTAAGAAGGCTAGCACAAACTGGGATACAGATCGAAAGAGGCGCAGGCCTCCTGCCTGGGATCCTCCTAAACTACTACTGATCGTCGTCAGTGGCCTGCACGTAGTAGTAGGCACCTCCGATGTAGTAGGAGTCGTCGTCGATGGTGGCGTCTGGCTCCTGGGCTCCAGCATCTGGTTGCGACAACCAGGTAGAAGGGAAAGGGGAAAAGAGGGAGAAAAGCAATCGTGAGTACTCATCCAAAGTACTCACAAGCAAGGAGCTACAATACATATGCATGGGTATATGTGTAAAGCGCCATATCGGTGGACTGAACTGCAGAATGCCAGAATAAGAGGGGGATAGCTAATCCTGTCGAAGACTACGCTTCTGGCAACCTCCGTCTTGCAGCATGTAAAAGAGAGTAGACTGAAGTCCTCCAAGTAGCATCGCATAGCATAATCCTACCCGGCGATCCTCTCCTCGTCGCCCTGTTAGAGAACGATCACCGGGTTGTATCTGGCACTTGGAAGGGTGTGTTTTATTAAGAGCATCTCCAACAGCCGCACTAAGCGCCGCGCGCAAAAAACCTGTTTACCGCCCGCGCTGCGGCTGGTTTTGCGCGCCCGCCTGCGCTGGCTCCAGCAGCCGCGCTATAATGCAGCGCGCGCGCGCCACTCCAGCAGAGCACAAAAATGCAGCGCGCGCGACTCGCTGGGCATTTTGCATATATGATATTTTGGACAAAAATGAACATGTGAAATTTGACACAAACAAGTTGATGAATAAAAAGTTCATGCCCACATGTTCATCCAACCAAGTTCGAATGCAAACTAAAGTTGAAGACATGAAAGACACATCAATCTTCATCTTCCTCATCTTCGTCTTCGTCCTCATCTTCCGAAGACGACTCTTCCGCCTCCGAAGATGAATCTTCCTCCCTCTCCTCATCACGCACCGCATCACGCACCGCATCATGTGAAGCTCCGATGGTGTTGGCAAGATCTTCAATGGCATCATCATGGGAATGTGTGTGAGAAGGCACATCGAAAGACATTGCACCCATGCCTCCCATGAGAGAAGCAAAACTCATGCCTCCCATGGCGGCCATAGCGTCGGAGGGTGCTCCAAAGCCACCCATGCCTCCCATGGCGGCCGGAGGTGCACCCATGCCTCCCATGGCGGCCGGAGGTGCACCCATGCCTCCCATGACGGCCGGATGTGCACCCATGCCTCCCATGGCTCCGAAGCGACCCATGCCTCCCATGGCGCCGAGGCCACCGCCACCCATGGTGCCGAGGCCACCGCCACCCATGGCGCCAAAGCCACCGCCACCCATGGCGCCGAGGCCACCGCCACCCATTGCACGAACCAAGGCTCTTTTTTGGATCAAGACTTCTTGTTGGGCAAGATTGACATACTCTTGATGCGCCGCATTGAGGTTAGATGTGTCCAAGAAAAACAAGTGCTTCTCCCATTCCAACAACTTAGCTCGCTCCTCGTTGCTCACTTTCCTCTCCTCCAAAGCCACCTTTCTCTCCTCGGCCGCCACCCTTCTCTCCTCGGCCGCCAACCTCCTCTCCTCGGCCATGGCATCTTGGTTCCTTGCCATTTTCCTCACCTCATTGGCTTCGACCCTTGCCTTCACAATAGCTTCCATAGCATTTTTGAGCTCATCATCTCATTTCCTCTTCTTCTTTTCGGTTTTGTCTTTCTTGCACCCATCCGGTCGTTTTGGCTTCGAGTATGAAACCGAGTTGGTTGTGGGGCTTCTCTTGCCGTCATCACTTGATGCATCATCCTCCTCATCATCATCATTCATCTCAATTGCTCGCTTCCGTTTGTTGCTCAAATGCAAATCCTCCAAACCATCATGCTTCTTCCATTTCTCACCATCCTTTAACACTTCATAGCAATGAGGCAAGGTAAAGACCCTGCCTTTCTTGATCTTCCCCTTCTTGGTTGTCCTTGTCTCTTGTTTGAACAAGTTTTGTGCAATGTTGTACTACAAGAAAAACAAAACAAGTTAGCACTTCTGTCACCAAAAACAAGTATGATGAACATATATGAGATGCCACTTACTCGATCATCCTCATTTGTGCCACTTGGGTTAATCTTGTCAACTGCCTTTTGTACGGCCGCCCACTTTTGACAATCCGAGTTGATTGTCGACCATCGGGACCGAAGTGATCTCTCAGAGCGGTCAATTCCACTCAAGTTGTGAGCATCAAAGTGTTCTTTCATTCGCCCCCAATACACGTCTCTACTTTGATCACCTCCAATGGATGGATCCCTCGACACTTGCAAATAAGTATGGCATAGTAACTTGTCATCGTTGGTTGAGTAATTGCCCGCTCTTCCTTTCGGCGCCTCGACAATTCCCTCACCCTCCTCGTCTACCTCAAACTCATGGTCTTCGAAATGGATGTCATTTGTTTGAGACCAATGCGAATTGTTGGACCCAACACCCATAGTGGACATGTATGCATCATCGTTGAGACTACAAAGTTTTTTGAACAATGCAAATAAGCTATCTATATGTGATGACGATGCATTGAAAAAATAAGAAGAAAAGAAAAGTTGGAAATTTTTTCACATTGGGGGCATTTCGTCGAACACGTGGTGCGCGTCGGCGGCCGGCTCAACGAGTGAGCTCGCCGGCGCTTCGGTAGCCGCTGCGGCCGTCGAACGGCCCGCAAGCTTCTTTCCCCTCGCCTTCGTGGTGCCGGAGCCGTCCGCCACCTTGTTTTTCTTCACAGATGTTTTTCCCTTCTTCGTCCGCGCCGCATTGGGGACCTTCTTCGACGGTGCGGCGGCGGCACGGGACGGCGCCGGCGCGACGCCACCCGGCGATGTGGTCATCCGCGACGGCAAGAAGAGGCTGCGCGCGAGGCCGATGCTCGCGGAGCTCCGGCGGTGGCGACGCCAGCGCTTCCCGCGCTAGGGTTTCTGGCGGCTGCGGCGACGGCGGCGGCGGGGGGGGGGGGGGGGGTCGCGGCTGTACAGCGGGGTGAGCGGGGCGCCGGTGTGCGCGTCCATGGGTGGGTGGCAGGGCGCCGGCGCCGGCACGCGCGGGGCGTAAGACGAGGAGAGGAGAGAGTGCGGCGCGAGCGCTCGAGTGTGCCGCGCGCTGTAGCTGGCACCCGAAATATGCCGCGCGGGTAAGTGTTTTCAACCGCGCGCCCAACCCGTTATAGCGCGCGTGCCGTTTTTGCGCGCCCGCTGGAGCGACCCGCCGCATTGCGCGCACGCTAAAACAGCCTAATTTGCGGCGCGGCGCTAGTTTAGCGCGGCTGTTGGAGATGCTCTAAGTATCTGGTTCTAGTTGTCATAAGATCAAGGTACAACTCCAAGTCATCCTGTTACCGAAGATCACGGCTATTCGAATAGATTAACTTCCCTGCAGGGGTGCACCACATAACCCAACACGCTTGATCCCATTTGGCCGGACACACTTTCCTGGGTCATGCCCGGCCTCGGAAGATCAACACGTCGCAGCCCCACCTAGGCACAACAGAGAGGTCAGCACGCCGGTCTAAACCTAAGCGCACAGGGGTCTGGGCCCATTGCCCTTAGCACACCTACACGTTGTGAGGGCGGCCGAAAGCAGAACTAGCCCCCTTAATACAAGAGCAGGCTTACGTTCCAATCCGGCGCGCGTCGCTCAGTCGCTGACATCACGAAGGCTTCGGCTGATACCACGACGCCGAGTGCCCATATCTTTCCCGCGTAGTTGGTTAGTGCGTATAGGCCAGTAGCCAGACTCAGATCAAATACCAAGATCTCGTTAAGCATGTTAAGTATTCGCGAACGCCGACTAGGGCTAGGCCCACCTCTCACCCAGGTAGTCTCAACCTGCCCTGCCGCTCCGCCACAAAGATCCACTCAGAGGGCCGCTGGGACAAAGGTCCTTTCAGCCCACAATCCGTGAATCACTCGCGGGTACTCCTATGAGCCGACCCGTCTTTGGTCACCACATGTATCATGTATAAAGTATATAGTATATACCCGTGATCACCTCCCGAGTGATCACGGCCCGATAGTATAGCACAGCAGACGGACAAGAATGTAGGGCCACTGATGGAAAACTAGCATCCTATACTAAGCATGTAGGATTCCAGGTAAAGGTAACAACAGTAGTAGCAAGGACAGGCTATGCATCAGGGTAGGATAACGAAAAGCAGTAACATGTTATACTACTCTAATGCAAGCAATAGAGAGTAGAGTAGGCGATATCTGGTGATCAGGGGGGCTTGCCTGGTTGCTCTGGCAAGAGAGAGGGGTCGTCAACTCCACAGTAGTACTGGGTAGCAGCGGCGTCGGTCTCGGTGTCTAGCGAGAGAAGAGGGGGAAGAAACAATAAATATTTAAGCAAACAGATGCATAGCGATGCATGACACGACAAGTATCGGTGCTAGGGGTGCCCTAACGCGGTAAGAGGTGATAACGGGGAAGGGGGGAAACATCCGGGAAAGTATCCCCGGTGTTTCGCGTTTTCGGGCAGAGGAGCCAGAGGGGGAAAGTTGCGAGCTTGCTATGCTAGGGATGCGTGGCGGACAAACAGGTTGCGTATCCGGAATCGTCTCGTCGTTCTGAGCAACTTTCATGTTGAAAATATTTTAATCCAAGTTTCGGATTAAAAGATATGATTTTCTAAAGATTTTATTAATTTCTGGAATTTAATTAATTATTTAATTTAATTCGAAAATGGGTTAATGACATTAGCATGATGTCATGCTGACGTCAGAGGGCAACAGAGTTAACTGGTCAACCTGACCAATGGGTCCCACTGGTTAGAGACACATGTTAATTATCCAAATTTTAATTAATCTAATCAGAATTAATTAGAGGTGGGCCCCATTGTCATTGATTGATTAATTAACTAACAGTTAATTAGGTTAATCTAATTATGATTAATTAACTTAATTAATTCCTTAATTAATTAATTAATTAATATTATTATTTAATTCCTTTTTTTGAAACGTTCTAGGCACGAGGGCCCACTTTCATAGGCCCTAGGGGGGCTAGCGGGCGCTGGGATATCGGGCGGTGGGCGCTGGGCGCTAGCCCGTTTGGGCACACGCCCACACTACCAGGGGCGCCGGAGCAGCACGGCAAGGGGACGGGCACGCGTAGGCGCGCGCGGCCAAGGGGGCGCGGCCGGCCGGAGTAGACGAGACGGGGCAGGTTCGCGGGATGGAGCGAAGTCGGCGGGGTCAGGCGCTGCAGCAGCGGCGAGGCTGCACGGGCGGCGCAGGGTGCCGCGGCGATGAGCGGAAGGCCGCGGGGTCAGGCGCGGTGGCAGCGGCTGGCCAGCGCAGGGTAGGGCGACCCCGTGGGCGGAGCGAAGCGGGGCGGCGGGAGGCGCGGTGTGAAGGAAATATGCCCTAGAGGCAATAATAAAGTTATTATTTATTTCCTTATATCATGATAAATGTTTATTATTCATGCTAGAATTGTATTAACCGGAAACATAATACATGTGTGAATACATAGACAAACAGAGTGTCACTAGTATGCCTCTACTTGACTAGCTCGTTAATCAAAGATGGTTATGTGTCTTAACCATGGACAAAGAGTTGTTATTTGATTAACGGGATCACATCATTAGTTGAATGATCTGATTGACATGACCCATTCCATTAGCTTAGCACCCGATCGTTTAGTATGTTGCTATTGCTTTCTTCATGACTTATACATGTTCATATGACTAGGAGATTATGCAACTCCCGTTTGCCGGAGGAACACTTTGTGTGCTACCAAACGTCACAACGAAACTGGGTGATTATAAAGGAGCTCTACAGGTGTCTCCAAAGGTACATGTTGGGTTGGCGTATTTCGAGATTAGGATTTGTCACTCCGAATGTCGGAGAGGTATCTCTGGGCCCTCTCGGTAATGCACATCACTTAAGCCTTGCAAGCATTGCAACTAATGAGTTAGTTGCGGGATGATGTATTACGGAACGAGTAAAGAGACTTGCCGGTAACGAGATTGAACTAGGTATTGGATACCAACGATCGAATCTCAGGCAAGTAACATACCGATGACAAAGGGAACAACGTATGTTGTTATGCGGTCTGACCGATAAAGATCTTCGTAGAATATGTAGGAGCCAATATGGGCATCCAGGTCGCGCTATTGGTTATTGACCGGAGACGTGTCTTGGTCATGTCTACATTGTTCTCGAACCGTAGGGTCCGCACGCTTAAGGTTTCGATGACAGTTATATTATGAGTTTATGAGTTTTGATGTACCGAAGGAGTTCGGAGTCCCGGATGAGATCGGGGACATGATGAGGAGTCTCGAAATGGTCGAGATGTAAAGATCGATATATTGGACGACTATATTCGGACATCGGAAAGGTTCCGAGTGATTCGGGTATTTTTCGGAGTACCCGGGAGTTACGAGAATACGGGGGGAGAAGTATTGGGCCTTATTGGGCTATACGGGAAAGAGAGAGGGGCTGCCTAGGGCAGGCCACGCACCCCCCCAAGGCCTAGTCCGAATTGGACTAGGGGGAGGGGCTGCGCCCCCTCCTTCCTTCCCTTCTCCCTTCCCCTTCCTTGTCTCCTACTCCTACTACATGGAAGGACTCCTAGTTGGACTAGGAAAAGGGGAATCCTACTCCCGGTGGGAGTAGGACTCCCTAGGGCGCGCCATAGAGAGGGCCAGCCCTCCCCTCCTCCACTCCTTTATATACGGGGGCAGGGGGCACCCCATAGACACACAAGTTGATCTTCGTGATCGTTCCTTAGCCGTGTGCGGTGCCCCCCTCCACGATATTACACCTCGGTCATATTGTAGCGGTGCTTAGGCGAAGCCCTGCGACGGTTGAACATCAAGATCATCACCACGCCGTCGTGCTGACGGAAATCCTCCCCGAAGCTTTGCTAGATCGGAGCCCGGGGAGCGTCATCGAGCTGAACGTGTGCCAAGAACTCGGATGTGCCAGAGTAACGGTGCTTGGATCGGTTGGACCGGGAAGACGTACGACTACTTCCTCTATGTTGCGTCAACGCTTCCGCTTCGGTCTACGAGGGTATGTAGACAACACTCTCCCATCTCGTTGCTATGCATCACCATGATCTTGCATGTGCGTAGGAAATTTTTTGAAATTACTACGTTCCCAAACAGTGGCATCCGAGCCTAGGTTTTATGGTTTGATGTTATATGCACGAGTAGAACACAAGTGAGTTGTGGGCGATATAAGTCATACTGCTTACCAGCATGTCATACTTTGGTTCGACGGTATTGTTGGATGAAGTGGCCCGGACCGACATTACGCGTACGCTTACGCGAGACTGGTTCTACTGACGTGCTTTGCACACAGGTGCCTGGCGGGTGTCAGTTTCTCCAACTTTAGTTGAACCGAGTATGGCTACGCCCGGTCCTTGCGAAGGTTAAAACAGCACCAACTTGACAAACTATCGTTGTGGTTTTTGATGCGTATGTAAGAACGGTTCTTGCTAAGCCCGTAGCAGCCACGTAAAACTTGCAACAACAAAGTAGAGGACTTCTAACTTGTTTTTGCAGGGCATGTTGTGATGTGATATGGTCAAGACGTGATGAGATATAAGTTGTTGTATGAGATGATCATGTTTTGTTGAAGTTATCGGCAACTAGCAAAATCCTTATGGTTTTCTCTCTATTGCATAAGATGCAAGCGTCCAATAATTGCTTTACTTTATCGCTATGCGATAGCAATAGTTGCAAGAGCAATTGTTGGCGAGACGACCACGTGACGACACATTGATATAGATCAAGATGATGGAGATCATGGTGTGATGCCGGTGACGATAGAGATCATGACAGTACTTTGGAGATGGAAATCAAAGGCGCAAGATGATGATGGCCATATCATGTCACATATTTTGATTGCATATGATGTTTATCTTTTATACATCTTATTTTGCTTAGTTTGACGGTAGCATTTTAAGATGATCTCTCACTAATTATCAAGAAGTGTTCTCCCTGAGTATGCACCATTGCGAAAGTTCTTCGTGCTGAGACACCACGTGATGATCGGGTGTGATAGGCTCTACGTTCAAATACAACGGGTGCAAAACAATTGCACACACGGAATACTCAGGTTATACTTGACGAGCCAAGCATATACAGATATGGTCCCGGAACACGGAGACCGAAAGGTCGAGCGTGAATCATATAGTAGATATGATCAACATAGCGATGTTCACCAATGAAACTACTCCATCTCACGTGATGATCGGACATGGTTTAGTTGATTTGGATCACGTAATCACTTAGAGGATTAGAGGGATGTCTATCTAAGTGGGAGTTCTTAAGTAATATGATTAATTGAACTTAAATATATCATGAACTTAGTCCTGGTAGTATTTTGCAAATTATGTTGTAGATCAATAGCTCGCGTTGTTGCTTCCTTGTGTTTATTTTGATATGTTCCTAGAGAAAATTGTGTTGAAAGATGTTAGTAGCAATGATGCGGATTGGATCCGTGATCTGAGGTTTATCCTCATTACTGCACAGAAGAATTATGTCCTTAATGCACCGCTAGGTGACAGACCTATTGCAGGAGCAGATGCAGACGTTATGAATGTTTGGCTAGCTCAATATGATGACTACTTGATAGTTTAGTGCACCATGCTTAATGGCTTAGAATCGGGACTTCAAAGACGTTTTGAACGTCATGGACCATATGAGATGTTCCAGGAGTTGAAGTTAATATTTCAAGCAAATACCCGAGTTGAGAGATATGAAGTCTCCAACAAGTTCTATAGCTAAAAGATGGAGGAGAATCGCTCAACTAGTGAGCATGTGCTCAGATTGTCTGGGTACTACAATCGCTTGAATCAAGTGGGAGTTAATCTTCCAGATAAGATAGTGATTGACAGAATTCTCTAGTCACCATCACCAAGTTAGTAGAACTTCGTGATGAACTATAATATACAAGGGATAAAGGAAACAACTCCCAAGCTCTTCGTGATGCTGAAATCAACGAAGGTAGAAATCAAGAAAAACATCAAGTGTTGATGGTTGACAAGACCACTAGTTTCAAGAAAAGGGCAAAGGGAAGAAGGGGAACTTCAAGAAGAACGGCAAGCAAGTTGCTGCTCAAGTGAAGAAGCCCAAGTCTGATCCTAAGCCTGAGACTAAGTGCTTCTACTGCAAAGGGACTGGTCACTGGAAGTGGAACTGCCCCAATTATTTGGCGGATAAGAAGGATGGCAAGGTAAACAAAGGTATATTGGATATACGTGTTATTGATGTGTACTTTACTAGTGTTTATAGCAACCCCTCGGCATTTGATACTGGTTCAGTTGCTAAGAGTAGTAACTCAAAACGGGAGTTGCAGAATAAACAGAAACTAGTAAAGGGTGAGGTGACGATGTGTGTTGGAAGTAGTTCCAAGATTGATATGATCATCATCGCACACTCCCTATACTTTCGGGATTAGTGTTGAAACTAAATAAGTGTTATTTGGTGTTTGCGGTGAGCATGAATATGATTTGATCATGTTTATTGCAATACGGTTATTCATTAAAGTCAGAGAATAATTGTTGTTCTGTTTACATGAATAAAACCTTCGATGTTCATACACCCAATGAAAATAGTTTGTTGGATCTCGATCGTAGTGTTACACATATTCATAATATTGAAGCCAAAAGATGCAAAGTTAATAATGATAGTGCAACTTATTTGTGGCACTGCCGTTTAGGTCATATCGGTGTAAAGCGCATGAAGAAACTCCATACTGATGGACTTTTGGAACCACTTGATTATGAATCACTTGGTACTTGCGAACCATGCCTTATGGGCAAGATGACTAAAGACCCCGTTCTCCGGAACAATGGAGCGAGCAACAGATTTGTTGGAAATCATACATACTGATGTATGTGGTCCGATGAATATTAAAGCTCGCGACAAGTATCATTATTTTCTGACCTTCAAAAATGATTTAAGCAGATATGAGTATATCTACTTGATGAAACATATGTCTGAAAAGTTCAAAGTATTTCAGAGTGAAGTAAAAAATCATCGTGACAAGAAAATAAAGTTTCTACGATCTGATCGTAGAGACGAATATTTGAGTTACGAGTTTGGTCTTCAATTAAAACAATGTGGAATAGTTTCACAAACTCATGCCACCTGGAACACCACAGCATAATGGTGTGTCCGGACGTCATAACCGTACTTTATTGGATATAGTACAATCTATGATGTTTCTTACCGATTTACCAATATCGTTTTGGGATCATGCATTAGAGACAGTTGCACTCACGTTAAAAAGGGGCACCATCTAAGTCCGTTGAGACGACACAATTTGAACTGTGTTTTGGCAAGAAACCTAAGCTGTCGTTTCTTAAAGTTTGGAGTTGCGATGCTTATGTGAAAAAGTTTCATCTCGATAAGCTCAAACTCAAATCGGAGAAATATGTCTTCATAGGATACCCAAAGGAGACAGTTGGGTACACCTTCTATCACAGATCCGAAGGCAAGACATTCGTTGCTAAGAATGGATCCTTTCTAGAGAAGGAGTTTCTCTCGAAAGAAGTGAGTGGGAGGAAAGTAGAAAACTTGATAAGGTAATTGTACCTTCTCCCTTATTGGAAAATAGTTCATCATAGAAATTTGTTCCTGTGACTACTACACCAATTAGTGAGGAAGCTAATGATGATGATCATGTAACTTCAGATCAAGTTACTACCGAATCTCGTAGGTAAACCAGAGTGAGATCCGCACCAGAGTGGTACGGTAATCCTACGAACTATGAGGAAGCGATGATGAGCCCAGATTCCGATAAATGGCTTGAGGCCATGAAATCTGAGATAGGATCCATGTATCAGAACAAAGTGTGGACTTTGGTGGACTTGCCCGAGGATCGGCAAGCCATTGATAATAAATGGATCTTCAAGAGGAAGACGGACACGGATAGTAGTGTTACTATCTACAAAGCTAGAATTGTCGCAAAAGGTTTTCGACAAGTTCAAGGTGTTGACTACGATGAGAGTTTCTCACTCGTATCTATGCTTAAGTCTGTCCGAATCATGTTAGCAATTGCCGCATTTTATGAAATCTGGCAAATGGATAAACAAAACTGCATTCCTTAATGGATTTATTAAAGAAGAGTTGTATGTGATGCAACAAGATGGTTTTGTCAATCCTAAAGGTGCTAACAAAATATGCAAGCTCCAGCGATCCATTTATGGACTGGTGCAAGCATCTCGGAGTTGGAATATACGCTTTGATAAGTTGATCAAAGCATATAGTTTTATACAGACTTGCGGTGAAGCCTGTATTTACAAGAAACTGAGTGGGAGCACTACAACATTTCTGATAAGTATATGTGAATGACATATTGTTGATCGGAAATAATGTAGAATTATTCTACAAAGCATAAAGGAGTGTTTGAAAGGAGTTTTTCAAAGAAAGACCTCGGTGAAGCTGCTTACATATTGAGTATCAAGATCTATAGAGATAGATCAAGACACTTGATAAGTTTTTTCAATGAGTACATACCTTGACAAGATTTTGAAGTAGTTCAAAATGGAACAGTCAAAGAAAAAGTTTCTTGCCTATGTTACAAGGTGTGAAGTTGAGTAAGACTCAAAGCCCGACCACGGCAGAAGATAGAAAGAGAATGAAAGTCATTCCCTATGCCTCAGTCATAGGTTCTATAAAGTATGCCATGTTGTGTACCAGATCTATTGTATACCATACACTGTGTTAAGAGAGGGAGTACAATAGTGATGTAGGAGTAGATCAATGGACAGCGGTCAAAATTATCCTTACTGGAATAAGGATATGTTTCTCGATTACGGAGGTGACAAAAGGTTCGTTGTAAAGGGTTACGTCGATGCAAGTTTTGACACTGATCCGGATGACTCTAAGTCTCAATCTGGATACATATTGAAAGTGGGAGCAATTAGCTAGAGTAGCTCCATGCAGAGCATTGTTGACATAGAAATTTGCAAAATACATGCAAAACATGATCACTTTTTGGGTCTTAATCACATAGCGATGTGAACTAGATTATTGAATCTAGTAAACCCTTTGGGTGTTAGTCACATGGAGATGTGAACCAATCACATAAAGATGTGAACTATTGATGTTAAATCACATGGCGATGTGATCTAGATTATTGACTCTAGTGCAAGTGGGAGACTGAAGGAAATATGCCCTAGAGGCAATAATAAAGTTATTATTTATTTCCTTATATCATGATAAATGTTTATTATTCATGCTAGAATTGTATTAACCAGAAACATAATACATGTGTGAATACATAGACAAACAGAGTGTCACTAGTATGCCTCTACTTGACTAGCTCGTTAATCAAAGATGGTTATGTTTCCTAACCATGGACAAAGAGTGGTTATTTGATTAACGGGATCACATCATTAGTTGAATGATCTGATTGACATGACCCATTCCATTAGCTTAGCACCCGATCGTTTAGTATGTTGCTATTGGTTTCTTCATGACTTATACATGTTCCTATGACTATGAGATTATGCAACTCCCGTTTGCCGGAGGAACACTTTGTGTGCTACCAAACGTCACAACCTAACTGGGTGATTATAAAGGAGCTCTACAGGTGTCCCAAAGGTACATGTTGGGTTGGCGTATTTCGAGATTAGGATTTGTCACTCCGAATGTCGGAGAGGTATCTCTGGGCCCTCTCGGTAATGCACATCACTTAAGCCTTGCAAGCATTGAAACTAATGAGTTAGTTGCGGGATGATGTATTACGGAACGAGTAAAGAGACTTGCCAGTAATGAGATTGAACTAGGTATTGGATACCGACGATCGAATCTCAGGCAAGTAACATACCGATGACAAAGGGAACAACGTATGTTGTTATGCGGTCTGACCGATAAAGATCTTCGTAGAATATGTAGGAGCCAATATGGGCATCCAGGTCCCGCTATTGGTTATTGACCGGAGACGTGTCTCGGTCATGTCTACATTGTTCTCCAACCATAGGGTCCGCACGCTTAAGGTTTCGATGACAGCTATATTATGAGTTTATGAGTTTTGATGTACCGAAGGAGTTCGGAGTCCCGGATGAGATCGGGGACATGAAGAGGAGCCTCGAAATGGTCAAGACGTAAAGATCGATATATTGGACGACTATATTCGGACATCGGAAAGGTTCCGAGTGATTCGGGTATTTTTCGGAGTACCGGGTAGTTACGGGAATACGGGGGGAGAAGTATTGGGCCTTATTGGGCTATACGGGAAAGAGAGAGGGGCTGCCTAGGGCAGGCCGCGCCCCGCCAAGGCCTAGTCCGAATTGGACTAGGGGGAGGGGCTGCGCCCCCTCCTTCCTTCCCTTCTCCCTTCCCCTTCCTTGTCTCCTACTCCTACTACATGGAAGGACTCCTAGTTGGACTAGGAAAAGGGGAATCCTACTCCCGGTGGGAGTAGGACTCCCCTAGGGCGCGCCATTGAAAGATCGTGGATGTCGCCTAGAGGGGGGGTGAATAGGCGTTTTAAAATAATTACGGTTTAGGCTTGAACAAATGCGTCATAAACCTAGTGGTTAATGCCAAGCACAAAACCTAAAACAACTAGGCTCACCTATGTGGACCAACAACTTATGCTAAGAAAGATAAGCAACTATGTGATAGCAAGATATATGACAAGAAAGTAAAGTGCATAAGTAAAGGGCTCGGGTAAGAGATGACCGAGGCACGAGGAGACGACGATGTATCCCGAAGTTCACACCCTTGCGGATGCTAATCTCCGTTTGGAGCGGTGTGGAGGCACAATGCTCCCCAAGAAGCCACTAGGGCCACCGTAATCTCCTCACACTCTCGCACAATGCAAGATGCCGCGATTCCACTAAGGGACCCTTGAGGGCGATCACCGAACCAGTACAAATGGCAACCCTTGGGGGCGGTCACCGAACCCGTACACTTTGGCAACCCTTGGGGGCGGTCACCGGTACCCGTCAAATTGCTCGGGGTGATCTCCACAACCTAATTGGAGACCCCGACGCTTGCCCGGAGCTTTGCACCACACTGATTGAGCTCCGAACACCAACAACCGTCTAGGGAGCCCAAGCACCCAAGAGGAACAAGATCAAGGGTACCAAGCACCCAAGAGTAATAAGCTTCTCAACTTGTAACTTCCACGTATCACGTGGAGAACTCAAACCGATGCACCAAATGCAATGGCAAGGGCACACGGAGTGCCCAAGTCCTTCTCTCTCAAATCCCACCGAAGCAACTAATGCTAGGGAGGAAAATGAGAGGAAGAACAAGAAGGAGAACACCAAGAACTCCAAGATCTAGATCCAAGGGGTTCCCCTCACATAGAGGAGAAAGTGATTGGTCGAAATGTGGATCTAGATCTCCTCTCTCTTTTCCCTCAAAAACTAGCAAGAATCCATGGAGGGATTGAGAGTTAGCAAGCTCGAAGAAGGTCAACAATGGGGGAAGAACACGAGCTCAAAGGATAAGGTTCAAAGGGGAAGAAGACCCCCTATTATAGGAGGGGGGAAATCCAACCGTTATGTGCTCAGCCCACACACAAGCGGTACTACCGCTCCACGAGCGGTACTACCGCTCAGGTGGAAGAAACAGGGAAAAGGAGCAACAAAACATGAACCTTGGGGCGGTAGTACCGTAGGAGACAGCGGTACTACCGCTGGGTTAGGCGGTACTACCGCTGGGTTAGGTACTACCGCACCCTTCGGCGGTACTACCGCGCAGAACGAAGGGTAAAGGGAAAGAGGGAATCGGGCGGTACTACCGCGGAGGAAGGGCGGTACTGCCGCTAAGGAGCGGTACTGCCGCACTACTGCCGCGGCGAGGTACCGCACAATCCGACACAGAAAAAGACCCCTCGAATCGACGCGGTAGGGACCTGGTAAGCCAACGGTAGTACTGTTGCGGAGTCACCGCCGGTACTACCGCTGCGGAGCGGTACTGCCGCTTGTGACTCCTCAGCAGTACTACCGCTGGGTACCACGGAACTACCGCTGGGACCCTGACAAAAACCACACTCAAGAAAACCAGAACTGCCATAACTTCTACATATGAGCTCCGAATTGAGCAAACTCAAGCTTGTTGGAAACAAGACGACGAGTAGCATCAAACTCAAGGTTATAGTAAGAAGAGGCAGGGGAGGTAAGCCAACAAATAGAGGAGAGAAACCTCCAACCGAGAAGAACCGGCAAAAACCTCCAACATCGAAAACATCATAGAAGATGCGAGTGGACTCCGTTTTCGATGAACTCGAGCTTGTCACCAAGATGACCATAAGCTCCAAAACTCACAAAGAGAAGAACCAAACAAGAACCAATAAGGATGATGCAAGGATGCAATGGTTTGAGCTCTCTATGAACGATACGATCAAGCTACTCATTGAGAGCCCCCCTTGATAGTACAACAATCGATCCTATAACCTGGTCTCCCAACTACCATCATGAGACCGGTAAAATAGAAAACCTACCAAGGGCAAACCTTTGCCTTGCACATGGTCCACTTGAGCTAGATGATGACGATCTTGACTCCCTCAAGTTGGACCACCTTTCTTGATTGTGTTGGCTCGATGAAGACTAGTTGATTGCTCCCCCATACTCCACTATGGGTGAGCCTTTCTTCCGCACATCTTCACAAGTCCATTGTCACCACAATGGACGGCAAGCTTCAAGCATTTGATCTCTTCGTGATGCTCCACTTGAACTTGCACACCGCAACCTTTCTTGATTGTGTTGAGTCGATGAAGACTAGTTGATTGCTCCCCCATACTCTACTATGGGTGTGCTACTCTTCCGCAACCTAACCCCACAAAGAACCCTCACAAAGACCATGGGTTAGTACACAAAGCGTAATTGACAATGCTTACCATACCATGGGATCACTTGATCCCTCTCGATACATCTTCTACGCTTTGTGGGTTGATCAACTTGATTCACTCTTTAACTTAGTCTTGATCAACCTCTCACAAGACCAATCTTTAGGTAATTCCTTGAATAGAACCTTGGTCGACACAAACTCTCCTTGAAACCAACACATGTACTCCAAGAAAAGCCTATGGACAAAACCTTCAAATATAACTCAAGGCAACCATTAGTCCATAGAGATTGTCATCAATTACCAAAACCAAACATGGGGGCACTGCATGTTCTTTCAGCCATAGAGAGGGCCGGCCCTCCCCTCCTCCACTCCTTTATATACGGGGGCAGGGGGCACCTCATAGACACACAAGTTGATCTTCATGATCGTTCCTTAGCCGTGTGCGGTGCCCCCCTCCACGATATTACACCTCGGTCATATTGTAGCGGTACTTAGGCGAAGCCCTGCGACGGTTGAAATCAAGATCGTCACCACGCCGTCGTGCTGACGGAACTCCTCCCCGAAGCTTTGCTGGATCGGAGCCCGGGGAGCGTCATCGAGCTGAACGTGTGCCAAGAACTCGGAGGTGCCGGAGTAACGGTGCTTGGATCGGTTGGACCGGGAAGACGTACGACTACTTCCTCTACGTTGCGTCAACGCTTTCGCTTCGGTCTACGAGGGTACGTAGACAACACTCTCCCATCTCGTTGCTATGCATCACCATGATCTTGCATGTGCGTAGGAAATTTTTTGAAATTACTACGTTCCCCAACACGGTGGCCGTGAGCAGCAGCAGGGGGTCGCGGGCGGCAGGAGGACTAGAACAGCAGGGGTGCGCAGTGCGCGGAACGGGGCTCGCGGTGCGCGGCGGGAGCGAGGCAGAGAAGAAGGAGGGGAAGCTCATGGGAGGATGTAGGGCACGGGGCAGTGGGTGTCGGGGAGGACGTCGGGGACGACCGTCATGGAGATGAGGCAGGTCGGCGAGGCGGCAGGCCGGCGATGGTGTCCTGGCGCGGCGGCAGTGGCCGTGGCATCTGCGGCCTTCGGGCGCGATCTTGAGCAAGGGGAAAGGGCGAGGGGGAGACGATGGGACGGCACCGACGGGGTCCAGCGAGCGCTTAGCGACGGGGGACGGCGGGGTTGGCGTCGAAGGGGCTCGGGCTGCTCCCTCGATCCAGATCGGATCGAGAGGGGGCGATGTGGGGAGTGGGGGACGAGTGGGAGGTGTGGGTGGTTGGCTAGGGTTGCGGGGGTGAGGGATAAGGATAGGAGTGGGGTTTGGGCCGGTCGGTTGCTGGGCTGGCCGGCTGTGTGGCTAGTTGGGCCACCTGGCCCAGGGAAGAGGGGGGTTCTCCCTTTTCTGTTTCTTTTGTTTTATTTTTCCTGTTAAGTAGTTTTTCTATTTTATTTACTATTCATTTTAGTTTTGTTCACTATAAAGCAACACCTAATGTAGTGTTACTAGTTATACCATTGCCAATACTAGTTAGGCATTAAAAAACAGTTTGTAATCTTATAACTTGAAAAGGTATTTAATCAATTGTTCTACTAGTTGTTTTGGTTAATTTAGAGCATTTAAACATTTTATAAAAATGTGGTTTCTCCATCATAATTACTTATGCATTATTTGACACAACCCGAACAATTTAGTTTTGATGTTCGAAAACTTTTGTGGTTTGCCATATTTTGAATTTGAATTTTGAATCCGTTTTTGAACTAACGTGAGGTTAATAACACTAACTGTGGTGACGTGGCATCATTAGCAGGGAATTACTGTAGCTTAATTATCCGGGCATCACAGGCGTGGTCAATGTGGTCAAGGAACAACTTCCATCATAAGAGTACTGTATGTGGAGAGGCTGACAGCTGGGTCCACGGCCACGGCCTAGTTTTTTTGTGATTTGCCAAGTAAGTCGCTTTGTCAGGCCTGTTGGGCTGCAAATCTTTCAAGACGAGGAGAGTTTTCATTCGGTTGGCCGAGAAAATGGCCCATCAGTAATGAGAAATGGGTTGTACATTTTTAAAACACATCAAACCGGCAATTAGTTTCAAATATCTTTTTTTTCATTTCAAGATTTTAAATTTCATTAATTTTTATGCGTGGAGAATTTGTTGGATTTTATATTGATATACATTTATTTTTAAAATCAGTTTGAATGTGAGTCGAAATTTTGGGATTAAAAACAGTTCGGACCGCACCAAAATATGCAAAATTTCTTATAATTTTTTAACCGTGGCCATAATATGGGCTGTAATGCTAACAAAAAGAATATGGGTTCAAAAAAACCTTAAGAATTAGCAAATGGGCTGAAAATTATTAGAAATAATGGCAGATGAGTTGTATGTTGTTTTCCACAGATTTGAGGCTTTCCTAAAAAAAGGTTGACGCACAAGCAGTGACTGTTGGATGTCCATCCAACGGCCGTCGTGCTTCTTCAATCTCTGCTCTTCTTGCTCCAGCCGCTCAAACAAGCGCCGGCGGGACTGCCTGCTCCCTCCTCACCGCGGCCGGCTGTGCTGCCGCGCAGGCCTCACCGCCCCACCGTACTTCCATCGCTGGCCTAGCCATCCCTCTACTCACCCACACCTGCTATGATTCTTCAGCGACGGCAGACGAACCAGTAAACTCTTGTACAGTCGTACTCCCCTCCGCGTGGGAAACAACTGCCGAGTCTTCCCTGCCTCCGTGTCGTTCACTTCCTAGGCCTCGCCGTCGTCCACCGCCCTGGTGCTCTCGGCTTGGCCTGGTCAACATGGTCAACGACCGACATGCATCTGAAGTGGACTGTACGTGGAGAGGCTGACAACGGGGTCCACGGCCGCACGCAAGGAAATGCCTCCTTATTACACGCAAAATAATGATTCCTCCACCTAACATCAGGGACCCACTGAAAGGGCCTCTGTATTTCGCAAAAAAAACATTACCGCCACTGATAGCTCGGACCCACCAGCTATATCTTCGCACGCAAGGAAGTGCCTCCTTATTACGCACAAAAAAATGAATATTCCCCCTGTTAGCTGGGACCCAGTATAGTGGCAGGCTGACTTGTGGGCCTACTAAGTTGACAGGGACGGAGGGCTTTGTCAACTTAGTCAATATGCACGATTCTAACTCCAGTGACCATACGATGTCCATCCAACGGCCGTAGTGCTTCTTCAACCTCTGGTCTTCTTGCTCTAGCCGCCCAAACCAGCGCCGGTCGTTCCTCGTGCTCCGGCCTCCCTTGGCCGGCTGCGATGCGGCGGAGGCCTCACCGCCCCCAACTACTCCCACCGCTGGCTAGGCCATCCCTCTACTCACCCACACCCCCTGTTACTCTGCGGCGACGGCAGCCTCACACCGCAGCAAACTTGTGAACCCTCGTACTCCTCTACGCGTGGGCATCCACTGACGCGTCTTCCCCGGCTCTGCATCGTCCCCTTCCTAGGCCTCTCCATTGTCCACCACCCTGGTGCTCTCGGCGCGGCGTGGTCAACGTGGTCAAGGAACGGCTTCCATCGGACATGGACTGTACGTGGAGAGGCTGACAGCTAGGTCCACGGCCGCAGCAAAGAAGTGCCTCCTTATTACATGCAAAATAATTATTCCTCCACCTTACAGCGGGGACCCACCGGACGGGCCACCGTATTTCGCGAAAAAAAACGTTTGCCCCTGACTGCTGGGACCCACCAGCTACATCTTCGCACGCAAGGAAGTGCCTGACAGTCGGGACCCACCTGGTCGAAGCGTATGTAGCGTTGTCAGTCTGGTCGCGAACGTGTACGTACATATATACTGGTCGATGTAGAGGCGCGCACGTAGCATTTCCACGTACGTACAGCGGCCAAGGTGCAAGAAAGAAAATACGGCCACGTATGTGTACATACGGGCGGGGTCTCGAACGCCTACACGCGCATACGTACGGCGAGGGCTCGTGTACATGGCTGGGTCGGAACGGAAAAACAGTGTCATCGTCGTGTTCATGGGGAGGCAACGGAATGCTTCGTGATCATGGGGAGGGAACAGAATGCGTCGTGTTCATCGGGAGGGCTTGGACGCAACAGGCGATGAAAACAAGGCCTGGCGTAGCGCAGAACGAAGGAAACGGCCTTGTGTTCGACCGGCCACGTTTGAAACGGGATCCTGTTCATCGGGAGGGGTCTGGCGTACCGCAAAACGAAGAAAATGGACCTCCTACGGTCGAAACGGGGGTCATGTTGATCGGGAGGGATGTGGCGTACCGCAAAACGGACGAAACGGACTTGTGTTGGAGCGCTATGGTCGAAACGGGGGTCCTGTTCATCGGGAGGGGTGTGGCGTACCGTAAAACGGGACTCCACGGGATACTGTTCATCTGCACGGTCGACCTCCTCCAGCCTTCACGGGCCCCTGTTCATCCAGCCTCCACGGGCTCTTATTCATTCAGCCTCCACCGCGCGCTACTCCACCGGCTACTGTTCAACCACCCTCCACCGTCTACTGTTCATCCAGCCCTCCACACCATGGGGTCCTGTTCAACCACCCCTCCACGGGCACCCCTCCACCGTCTACTGTTCATCCAGCCCTCCACACCACGGGGTCCTGTTCAACCACCCCTCCACGGGCACCCCTCCACCGTCTACTGTTCATCCAGCCCTCCACACCACGGGGTCCTGTTCATCCACCCCTCCACGGGCACCCCTCCACCGTCTACTGTTCATCCAGCCCTCCACACCACGGGGTCCTGTTCATCCACCCCTCCACGAGCACCCCTCCACCGTCTATTGTTCATCCAGCCATCCACCACACCACGGGGTCCTGTTCATCCAGAGGCAACGCCACCGCTCACTGTTCGTCCAACCCCCCCCCCCCCCCCCCCCCGCAACGCTCACTGTTCATCCCAAAGGCAGCATCGATCGGCTTCAGTTAGCAGCGATCGATCGCTCGGGTTCAGTAACGCGTAGCCTGTAGTGCAATCGCTCGGGTTCAGTTAGAGCCCAACGCCTCGCTCGGGTTCAGTTAGAGCCAACGCCTCGCACACACGCGCGTACGTGTACGAGAGAAACGTGCATCGCTCGGCCCCCGACCTCCCCACCATAACCGGGAACTCCCCGAAATTTTCCCCGCCCTCGCTTCTACCATGGTTTTTTCCGTCATGGACGGCCCAAAGAATGTCATGCAGCTGCGTCTCCTGCCCTCCCAGGACGAAAAGCCCATTTTCTGTCATGATTTTTTGTCATAGAAGTAGGAGCCCACCACATCTATGATGATATCGGGTTTTGTCACAATTATCGTCATAGAAGTGTCATATGTATGACAGAAAAAAAATTCATTCGGCCCAAAATGTCACGGATGTGTCTTTTTTTTGTAGTGTGTAGTGACCATGGCCCTCCACGGGCTGTACGATCCATTTGCCTTCCACGGGCCGTAGGATCCATGGGCCTTCTATGGGCCGTAGGATCCATGGGCCTTCTATGGGCCATCTCATCCATGGGCCTTCTACGGGCCGTATAATCGTTTCGCCAAACATGGGCCGTACTATTCATGGACCAATGACGGACCGCAAAATGGGCCGTAAATAGGCTAGAGTGGATATTGTCTGTTTTATGGCCCAACCATAACTGGCCATTAATAGGTCGTAATTGATGACCCTACGAAAACTGCCCAACGTGTTAACGGGCCACAAATAGGCCGACTGTAACCATGGGCAGAATTTGTCCCACAAGTGGAACAGGCCAGTAACGAACCATAAGTAATCGAATTCTGGAAATGAGCCCAAGAATAAATGGGCCCTTAGAAGGCCGAAAGTTAACACGGGCTGGAAACGGCCGATGCACTAATGGGCCATTAATGGGTATAAAGCGATACAATGTTCGTTACGGGCCAGTTTCAACACGGGCCGTTAATGGGCCAAGAGTTACAAAGGGCCTCATATGGGCAGAAAGACATCATGGGCCATACATGGGCCAGAAGTTACAACGGGTTGGAATCATACTGGACGGCCTAGATGACGCTACCGGGCCTAATTCGTATAAGCCGTAACGGGCCGTGACCTAGCGGGCTGTAAATGGGCTATATGCGAACAAGTCGTTAATAGGCTTTCCATGGGCCGGCCCGCTACCTTTTGACCAAGTCAAACCAGCCGGCCTTTTCATCGGAATGGGCCTCTGTTGGGCCGTGCCACGTGTCGACGTATCATAAGCTCCTTCTGTCCAATGAGTGGATGACATCTGTCCCAACGCGGAGCTGACACGCGGTTTCATCGGCCAATGTGAATTTTACACGTGGAAAATCGGCATTGGTAGTGGCTGTTAGCGGGTTATCGGATCCAAAACTGGACCCGATAGCTTAACAGTGACCCGTTACGGTGGATGCCATGTGTTGGTCACCCTTGACGAAAGCACTTCCATGACACGACATTTATCATCATGGAAGCGGACACTTCTGTGATGATAATTTTGGTAATGTCATGCAACACTTCTACGACAACACAGGTATGACTATCTTGATTCAGTCATAAAATCGTCATGGATGTACATGCATGACAAAAAACGTGACGTACTGTGACAAACACGTATCATCACGGAAGTGTATTTGTTTGTAGTGTTATGTCAATGAGGTGTTGATTGAGTTCAAACAGCAATACCCACATTGGTAGAAACTGGTATATGGGGTGTTCATGGCAAGTCACAAGCTGAAGCATTATTTTCTTGGTCATCCTATCACTGTGGTTAGTTTTGCTCCCTTAGGGGATATTATTCAGAACAGAGAGGCTACGGGCCAGGTGGCTAAATGGGCAATTGAACTTGGGCCTCATAGTTTGATATATGTGCCAAGAACAACCGTTAAGTCTCATGCTTTAGTGGACTTCATAAATTAATGACTGGACAGAATTACAGATGCCTGAGGAGAAGCCTGAAAACACCTATTGGGCAATCCACTTTGATGGGTCTAAGCAGTTGGAGGGCTCGGGGGCTGGAGTCATTTTAACTTCCCCACAAGGTCAAAAGTTTTGCTATGTTTTAAGGTTAATGTTTCCTTGTACTAATAATGCGGCTGAATATGAGGCTTTACTCCATGGACTTCGTCTGGCCAAAGAGATGAATTCAAGCCGGATCAAGTGTTTTGGTGATTCAGACCTGGTGGCTTTGCAAGTCTCGGACACTTGGGATTCTAAAGACCCGCTCATGGCAGCTTATCGCCGGGCGGTTGACAATATTGCTGGTCATTTTAAAGTTTATCAGGTGGATCACCTTGACTGAAGGAAGAATGAGGCGGCTGATACCTTAAGCCGGCTTGGTGCCTCCTAATGTGTTCTTAGATGTGCTCCACAATCCTTTTGTTAAGTTGCCATCTAAAGAAGACCTTGTTGTTCCTGACCCAGAGGCGCAGCTTGTGGCGGCTCTTCATGTTATTCCTAATTGGACTTTGCCTTATCTCGCTTATATGACCCGCGGCGAGTTACCTAAGGTTGAAACTTTGGCCAGACAAATAAGCCGCCGGTCCAAGTCTATGACTATTGTCAATGGCAAGTTACACCAATGCAGTTTGACAGACGTGTTTCAATGTTGTGTTTCTCCTGAGGAAGGCCATGAGATCTTATGAGAAATTCATGAAGGTTATTGCGGTCATCATGCCAGGTCTAAATCCTTGGTGGCTAAGGTGTTTCGTCATGGGTTTTATTGGTTGACGGCTCATGCTGATGTAGAAGATATCGTCAGTAAGTGCGATGGATGTCAAAAAAATTCTCGACAAGCTCATGTGTCGGCTCAAGAGTTGCGGATGATTCCTATAACTTGGTCATTTGCAATCTCGAGGCTTGATATGGTTGGACCTTTCAAGAGATCTAAAGATAAGAAGACCCACCTTTTGGTGGTGGTTGACAAGTTTACCAAGTGGGTCGAAGTAGAGCGGGTTAGCAAATGTGATGCGACGACCGCCGTTCAGTTTGTTAAAAAACTGATCTTCCGATTTGGTTACCCTCATAGTATCATCACTAATAATGGTACTAATTTATCTAAGGGTGCTATGAAGGAGTTCTGTCAACGAGAGCATATCCATCATGATGTTTCTTCAGTAGCTCATCCACAGTCTAATGGTCAAGCTGAGAGGGCTAACCAATAAATCTTGAGAGGCATTAAGCCCCGGCTTATGGTTCCTTTGGAAAAAACGCCAGGTTGTTGGGTTGAGGAGTTACCTTTAGTGCTCTGGAGTATGAACAGGTCAACAGGCTATACACCTTTCTTCATGGTATATGGGGCAGCGGCGGTTCTTCCAAGTGATATCCGCCATGACTCGCCCCCGTGTGGCAGCTTATGTTGAAGCTGACAATGAGATAGTTCGTCAAAACGCACTTGATGCTTTGGACGAGGAGTGTGACCGTGCGGCGGCTCGTTTGGCGATATACCAACAAGACATGCATCGCTACCATAGTCGCAGAGTCAAAACCCCGGCGTTTCAAGAAGGCGACTTGGTGCTCCGGCTGATTCAAGATCAGACAGATATGCACAAGTTTTTCCCACCTTGGGAAGGACCTTTGTGGTTAGTAAGAATCTGAATAACGGCTCGTAGTATCTCATTGATCTACGGGAGCACAAGAAGTCATACACCTATGAGCAGGAGACCAATAGGCCATGGAACATTGCTCACCTTCGGCCTTACTATACTTGAGCCACCGTCTCTCCCCATTGTACATACTTCTGTTGATGTATATAGCTTTTATGATCAATATAATAAAGACGGCATCCCTGAAATATATAGAGCCTCCATCGTTTCATTTTTGTGTATCTGAATCTTTATTAACTGATCATAAGGTCATTTTGGGGCTTCCAACCAACTGAGGTTTAGCTTTCATACCCTCTTGACCGGCCTGTTGCCATATTATGAGTTACTAGTACAAATGCCCGTGCGTTGCACCGGGCGAAAAATAAAAAAAACATGCTCCACGTGCCATTATGCAATATCTTTTTAATCTAATTTTTGCAAACATCAGAAATAAGGTTAAACTGAGTATTTCTTTTTGTACGATGAAATTTGAGGTACCCTAAAAATGTTCATCATTACCTATTTTAGCTCCGCACTTTCATTTAATCCGAAAAACACGATTTTTTATCTTAATTTTTGTTGTTCAGAAAACATGTTTTTTTTACTACGAGAAGGGTTTTTTTTTATTTTCGAGAATGCTTTTTGAAATGGGTGAGATGATCTTTTTTGGAATATTATATTTCATTTGTAACTTTTTTCCACTGTTTTAGGGCTTGGTCCATTAACATTTGACCCACGTACTAAGTCCAGTGCAAACTTCACCCATGGCAGGCACGCATGCAGGGTTAGGCGCGCGAGCAGAACATTTTTTGTTGAAAAATAGCATGAACATTTTTAAACTATATTTGTTGTGTTAAGTTTTTTTTACAGATAGTCCTTTTAGGGTATATTTTGGGAGTTTTTACAGATAGTTGGTTGTTTGGTTGGGAAGAGTTCCCCTATGACAAATTAAAATTAGCATATTTTCATCTTGTAAAATGAAGTTGCAAAGGCCATTTATATACAACAAATTTGTTTTCAAAGCATTTCTTGATTTTATACCGCCTATCATTTATAAAGATAGTAAGGTGTCCAACGTTGTGACGGGATAAGTACCTGATGATGTCCAAAGGATTGAGAAAGGACATCAAAGATAGCAAAAAAGTGAAGAATGGCAATGAACAATTTAAGAGCCGCAAGTATAGATATTTTACAAATAAACAAAAAGGAATACACGATTGCTTCTGCCCATTCTCGCCCTACACAAGCAGAAATTACAAATGCCCCTGTGTTGCAACAGGAAAAAACAACAAAATCTTAACCCAATGGCTCAAGACCCCCTCCTCCTCCTCCCATGACCCACAACCAGACATGATGACATCAACAAACTCTTTAAAATACTCTCCACAATGTCATGACAGGATGTGTTGTACTCCCTTCGTCCCAAAAATCTTGTCTTAGATTTGTTCAGATATGGATGTATCTAGCACTAAAATGTAACTAGATATATCCGTATTTAGACAAATCTAAGACAAGAATTTTGGGACGAGGGAGTAGAAAAAACATAAACGTGAATGGATTTCGTAAGTGTACTGAACGGGTAAAGATGAGGTACAGATAAGGTAATACTCCCTCCGTTTCAAAATGGATGACCCAATTTTTTACTCCCTCTGTCCGAAAAAGTTCGGCATATTTTGTGAATAGATTATTGGTTCTATTTCGAGAGTACTGTCTTCTTCTCTTATCCTGGACAATTATTCATCGGTGATCTTCCTTGCAACACCCAAGGACTTCTTGGAAGAATCTAGCAAGAACAGACAGGTGTACCAGTAGATCAACCAGCCGTTATTGCACAATCATACAGGCAACTATAAGGTCTAGCACTGGGCTGGGCACAACACATCTCTGGAGCAAGGGTTGATCATGACCCTACAACAGAAGGGAAGGAATATGGTACAGCTAATAATCCAGCCATCAGGCGATGCATCCTCTTCTCCCAAGGCTCTCCACCGCATCCTTGATGATCTTTTCCAAAGGAGTGAAATGCAGGCCCAGTGCCATCAGCTTCTTCGGCACCGCCTCCGCTCTCACCAGCGCAGGCTGCGTGTCCTCAGGTAATCTGCCGACCAAACCGATCAAACGCAAAGAGATTAGCACCGTGACAACAGTCCATTCATGTCGTCGTTTGTTATGAAATTATGTTCTCCAAACATGTGAAGTATGTGTTCAGTGTGTGTTGCTTACTTCGGGACTTCGTAGTCGGGGTAGAGCTCCGTGACTTGGGACGCGAAATCGCTCAAGCGACATATGGGCTCCACACAGAGGTGACTCCCGGATGCAGCCGGGTTTTCAAACAGCGTGATATGGGCTAATGCGACGTCTTCCACGTGGACTGGCCCGATGAAGAAATCCTTATACTCCTCTGTGCAACCTGTGTGTGTAGTGAAAGATGGGTTGAGGAAATGTTTCCTTATCATAGTAACAAATCACACACTAAACCGGACAAGAAGTCTTCTGAATAACAAATGCAGGTTATTTCATTGCCAGGGTGACGAATGCCAATGGATGATGATTTTTCAATCTATGGTTCTGATGCCAATGCACATGCATTGTTTACGTAAAGTATGGAGCAGAAAAGGGTTTCAGATATGACAAAACATGCGGTTTTACTCTTTATTAGTATACTAACCACTGCAGGATATTCAGTACATCAGTATTAGCTTCATTTCAGCCAGTTCTCTCCTGATGAAACTAATTTGCAGAACTTGTTACTTTTCCTTGCTTTTAACAATTTATTAATGTTACTTGTTTCAGGTGTAGATTATATCCGGAGAACTCTTGGAGGAAGAAAAATTGGTAATATAAAGTACGAAGTTAACTATATATACCGCATCGTTGTATCTGGAGTAGTGAATCCAAAACTTTTTGTTCTACTAAACCTATATAAATCTCAGATTCTCAATCCAAGAGCTTCCAAATCTTCTCCTCGACATCAGTAACGCCCATTTGTATCTCAATTATGGTATGGAGTGAAATCTAGGGTAAAATAGAAATGATTGAATAGGCTTAGCAATGCTTTTGCAAGTTTAAAACACAACTTTCAGTGATGAGAGAAGATCAAAATTTCATGTTACCTACATGTTCAGTAAAACATGAGTACATTGCTCGCAATACGGCTAATAAGTAGGATCAAGATTTCAAGATCGGCGTTTCTGCACAAGAGAGTTTCACCAACAGTAGCAAGTTACCTGGTGGGGTATAACAACCACTGCTGCTCGCTGGAGTCCGACTGTAACGATGTATTCATATGTAAATATATATTCAATAAATATGTAAAGCCCAAATCTATATTTTATCAATTTATTGAAGCTATAACTTTTATATTTTAGCATGACATGATTAATATAGAAAACTATGTAGGTTTGCAGCATGATAATTATCAAAATCACTTTGTATATAAACTACCAATAAGATATTCCAAGTTGTTCCGAAAATAACAGAGAAATGTTACTACATACCCATACTCCTCAGGCATATTTTTCTGTCATTATTCATACGTCATTGCATCACACACACACACACCAGAATTGATCGCATCAAGTGTACTCCATTGCATCTGCCAACATTAATTGCGATATATGTCAGTGTACATACATATCAAGAAAACTTACAAACTTTCATAGAAATAACTTCAGGAATCTTACAGTTGGAGTTGCTGTCAAAATTATTCTCCATAGATCACGTGCTAGTTTTTTTTCTTTCTTTTTTTGCCTAAAGCTCTCCATCTTCACTGCATAATTGTGACGTAGGTTGAAGTGGACCTTGTTAGATCAATACTATAGGCTAATTTCCATAAGAGAAATGATTTTGCAGGATACTTCGACAAATAAGTTAATGAAATTTTGCAACCTGGTAAGCAAAAGAGGTAGGCGCAAGATGAGAATTCACATGCAGTTGCAGAATAAATATGATGTGTCACCAATTAAATTGCTCTCGTCAGATTTGTTAATCATAATGGCAATCTTGGGGGAAGAAGTAGAGGGCCCTGAAGCAGGTAGGACGACATGGAGGCAGACCATGTGTGCCGCAGCTTGCAGAACTGCAATTTAAACCAGCAGCAGTTCAGGTTACATGAGAAAACTGGAAATAGTCATTTACTAGGGTTTAGTCAATAAGGAAAAGACGGGTAGAAAGCATACTGCACCCGATTCATGATACATGTCTCTGAGTCTTTCAACAATCTTATAGCCCTGATCCTTGTCCCTTTCTTTAGAAACACTGAAATCCTCCTCAAACTTAGAAATTCAGACTATACAGCTTAGCTGCAGTATAACACCCTGACCTGAACTCTTTATTTGGTGCCAGGTAGCACTTTGATGCTGTGTTTATATGTTCCAAAACTGTAGGTTGACTGGTGGAGTACTACTTCAGTGATGAGGATCTTCTGATGCATATCATGCCATCGATTACCTCTCTTTGGACATCTTCCTTACTTTAGTAACTCAATTTTCTAATGGGAAACTAATGGCGGAGATCCTATAGACCTCTGATGCAAATTACCTATCCATGACAGAGTCATAGAACAATCAAGCTATTCTTTTTCTTTACTAATATTGCGGGTTGTACAGATCCGGCAGACCTCACCGCCGACAGGGAGGCATTGAGGTGGGGGCCATGTTCGTCGTGATACTCATTAGCATGGCAATGAGAGGGCCTTCCGGCCCAGCGGCTTCATCAACCAGCGCCTATGCCACTGCCATATACAAGAATCATCTACACGGAATTTCTCTTTAGTGCGTTCATGCCTTTTTAATTTGCCAGCGATCGATGCGTGGACTGCCGGAACATGCATTCTAATCAACGGGCGGCGGTGCAGACACTACAACAAACGCAATCAATTCAAAGTCACAAACAGAAAAGGGATAAGCAGCAGCTAGACCATTCACCAATTGTAGTAACTGCTTCATCTTACAGGCCACACAACTTCAAGAGCATAGCAAGCAAGCAAGCAGAAGCAAAAAATCTGAAGCAACAAAGATAAAAGTCAAACAGCACTAACCGACGGCAACTGGAGCTCTGCGCGGCCCCTGCCAGCGCCATCGGAGACCACCAGCTCGAACGGCCCTACCATCTCAGGGACCCTGACGCCGGAGCCGAACGCCAGGTCGCCATCGCCGGTGACGAAGTCGACCCCGTGGGGCCCGACCACCTCCTCCACCGCGGGGGCGTCGGGGCGGCTCCAGTAGACGGCCCCGTCGGAGGCCCGCGCCAGCGCGACAGCGGGGCCCCACGCGGGCGGGGAACTCGTAGCGCTGCACGGCGTCGACGAGCGCGCCCTCGGCGTCGAGCGGCCAGACCTGGACCTTGGCGTCGGGGTCCCAGCCGTACTTGTCGACGATGGCGTCGACGACATCGTCGAAGAAGGTGGGATCCGGGGCGGGCACCGGCTCACGGCCCGCGAAGGCGTAGGCGTGGGAGGAGGCGTTGGAGGTGGCCGCGAGCGGGGACAGCGAGGAGCAGCGCGAGGAGAAGTAGGAGGATCGGGCAGGCCTAGGAGGTACGATCCCCCGGGAGGCCAGGACCAGCGCCACCGCCATCTTCGTTCTCATGGTGTGTTGGGGACGACGGCCTGGAGTCGGGATTGGGGCAGGGGGAGACCGGGCGTTGCGTCCGACCCGAACGGATCGTTTTTTTTTTTTTACTTATTACTCCCTCCGTCCAGAAATACTTGTCTTAAAAATGGATAAAATGGATGTATATATAACTAAAATAAGTCTAGATACATCCATTTATAGGACAAGTATTTTCGGACGGAGGGAGTACGTACTAACTTAAATCTGAAGCGTGGGTTAATTACCAGAAACTTGAGGGAGTGTTTTGCAAAAACACCGTGACGGTGAACCCGACAGATTCAATCCGTGCTTCTTTATTATTACTAGCACACATGCCCATGCGTTGCCACAGGAGATAACTAAGTTGTCGATACCCTTGTGCATCGGTGATGAGTGCCAACGGGTTGAGCAAGGTGAGATTCCGGCCTTCGGCATAAGATTTGTCCGATATCCTAGGATGTTGTTTTGCACATATTTCCCCGATTGGCGAGCATGACGACAATGCCAACGATTTGCATGGATAGGCCGACTTGAAAATCACGAGCTCCTCCTCATCCCCCAAAACACCCCGGTGTACCTTCTATTCAAGGTGGCTCGTCAGATTATTGTTGACAACTCTCAACCTGGAGCAAGGACACCATGGTGAGCTCGCGACACACTTGGAGCGGTTCCACTCTTCACATTCATTGGTCAATCTCATTGTCGATTGGGGCAAATCCATGAGAACTCGGCCACCTCATTTCATCTTTCACCGCATCCCATATAAACCACAACTTCAAAATTGTAGTATTCTGGAGATTTCTAAACTCAGTAGCGGTATAGACATGGTACCACAAAAATATTATAGAAGAAGCTTTTTATGCAGCTCTGACAACATGACAGTAAGGTGATCACTTCATAATTAAAGTGCCCAACTAACGAAAGTTTTTCCACAACCAAAAGCACCAGCAATAGCACATGTTCCTCCAAAACTAAGGGGAACAATGCATCAAGCACACGCTGGACCCATTTTAAAGCAGGTATGACTATAATTTAATGACGTCGAATGGAAATGAAAAACCAACACCTGAGGATGTTTGCTTATGTAAGAATAGAAACGGTGTTAAACCATTTTCATAAATTCCACAATACATGCAGTTGAATAAAAGTTGGAAGGCCCAAACGACATGAGTCAGGTGCAAAGGAAAAATAACCCATAAATACACATGCATCCTAGATGAACGTGAATGCAAAAACACGACGTGCGGCCAAAATCATCAACCAGATAAAGAAATAATCATAATATGCTTCATGGATTAATCTGGAGCCTGGACATGTTTATCATTGATCCAGACTAATCTCAAATGTGATTTTTTAGCTTATAAATACATGGTTGAATGACCACAGCAATTTTTTGCCAGGCGGCAGTTTAGTGAAATATAATTGTTCATCTGCAGAGAAAGCACGTCTGCTCATGCATTGAATGTATAAATTGGCAAGTTTTCTATTTTGATGTTTGAGGAACTATGAACCGCTAAGTAGTTTGTGCATTCCTTCTACTCGTCTACCTGATAAGGAATTCTCTGTAGTCATTTTGCTGCTGTAGACATGCAATGTAAAACCCCATGATTGTCAGCCGAGTTTGAAAGCTCTATGGCAGTCAATCTAACAGAATTTACTAAATAGCACTGGCGGTCTATGAACTTGCACTGCGGGTGCACTTTAGTCACACAACTTGCAAACCGGAAGAACCCGTCACAGAACTTGCATTATGGGTGCAATCAAGTCACACGCGCCAGCTGAACCGCGCCGACGCCCGGTTTTCTCAGTACTTTTGCAGAAAAGTCCTTCGCGATATTGTTTGAGGGCCGTATTGCAATCTCTGTAGATTTATAACCGAATCGAACCCTAGTTCCCAAATCGAAACCAAATCCCTAGTTCTCGTCTCTCCTCTCACACCTACGGCGGCGGCAGATGGGCGGCGGCGGTGGTGACGGCAGCGAGAGCTCGAGCGGTGGCGGCTTTCCTGGCTGGAGTTGTTCCTCCTCCCTCGCCGGAAGTAGCCGTGGTGCCGCCATCATCGTGGCGGACAGTATGGCAGGCGGCAGCTCGGAGAGCGTGGCACTGGCCAGCCGCGCCGTCGCCGGTGTCCGCGATGGCAGGTCTCCGGCGCCCGCTGTGGCATGGCCTCGCATCCGAGACTCGCGTTTGTTTCCTCAAGAGGTGTGGCAGCGGGGCGAGCCGGAGTTGCGGCCAGAGTGCAGGCGGGTCGTCATCGCTCGCACTGCTGGCATGGCGGCTCTCGAGGGAGATTTCTATGGCCGTGTCCTGTACGCCACCATCATTGGACAGCCGCGGAGCGTGGTGACGCCGAAGACACTAGCGGCGGCGATGGAGTCTCACTGTGCTGTCCGACGGACGACAATCAAGGTGGAGGTCACTTGCCCACCATTCCATTTTTTCGTTCGCTTCGAGTCGACAGATGATTGCACTCGTGTGGTGCACGCGTCGGAGCAGCTTCGTTGTTGTGGCAGCAGGATTTCTTTTCAGCGCTGGTCAAGCTTCTCGCGTGGCAAGCCGGGGGAGCTCAAGTACAAGACGTTGCTGAGTTTGGAGGGGTTGTCGGAGGAGGCTTGGGATCCACACCCCGTCAACCTGGTGCTCGCCGGTGTCGACGGCGAGCTCATTGACATGCTCCCGGCCACCGACAAGTGGGTGTTGCCGGTGACCACGTGGCTGCGCAACCCTTCAGGTGTGCCAAAGGTGCTCATCATGGCTGTTCCTGCACCTCCTACGGGGCCATGGAAGCCAGACTCCGACGACGAGAACGCACATTCACCGCCGGCTCCAAATTCTCCCACAGAGCGTGCAACCGTAGAATTTCCAGTGATTATGCATGTCAAAGAGGTCGTCGATCGTGGCCCATTGCTAACTGAAGGCTTGGCTGTAGAATTTCTCCCTGATGAAGATGAAGACCTTACCCGGAAGCATACTTTCACCACCTGGCGCGGCAAGATAGATGGCACTGGCCCTGGACAATATGGCACAGCTTAAGCGATGATCAGTAGTTTGGTGTTTTCATTTGAATTTATCGGTCTGTAATGTTGAATGTGAACTTGTCGTGTCGTGTTGTTAGTTTGTTACTGTCAGTTTGATGTTATAATCCTGAATGTTGTCTGTTACAACTGTTGTCGCTTATGTGAATTTGCTTATTTTGTTTCATGTGTGCAAAAGTATGCTCTACATATATGATTGCAAATATGTAGAAGATCGGTCCATAATTTCAGCCACAGTTTAAGTAGTAGTTCAGCAGAGTTTCGTATCCACCAAAAGACCAGTACATAACACTACAGAAGTTCAATTAGTTGCCACTTCATACTACAACAAAATGAAATTGTAGCACATGTCCACTTGATACTACTTAGTACTACTAGTTCATGAGAACATAAGGCATCTCAATCTTCTGGGTGACCTGGAACTCATCTTGGGCTTCCTCTTACACATGTCCAGTTCTACTTGTTCCTTCCCCAAGTAAGAGCCACTCCATTCCCCTAGTTTTTCTTTTCCTTTTCCCTCTTGTTCTTGTAGAATTTGTTCTTCCTGCTGCCACTGACCCACCTCTTGCTCCTCTTGCTCCTCTTCTTCCTCTTGCCCCTCTTGCTCCTCTTGCTCTTTGTGTTGTGTGTGCTGGTTCATCTGGAATGTTGGCCCTAAGCTCAGCAACAAATGCACTTTCATATGGAATTCGGTGCATCCTAGAAACAGGTACTCCTTGTGCTGGCCCCTAAACACATAAATAAATAAGATGAGGACAGGGTCAATTTCACCATATGTTAGTTCATGTCATTTGTGAAACGAATTATTTCACCAACTGTTTTATAAGTACCTCATGTGATAAAATATGTACCATGTTGTCTTGTACTTGTGTTGGGTCCAAATGTGGCCTCATAGTTCTATGTTGAATATGCTGACAACATCAACAAACACTATGTAAGTAAAGGATTTAATTAATTTTCTTTTAGTAAGTAGAAAAAGTAGAACTCACAGTTAATATTACTGGAAAGTCAACATCTCCATTCTCATCAATAACCATTTTGGACTTCTTTTTCTTTGCCTTTTCCATCAGCTGCTGTACTAGTTCATTCATTTTGTCAGTGGGCTTTCTCTTCCTTCCTCTAGAACTTTTTGCTCTAACTAGATCATTTGGCTCTACAACATGCTCAGTTTGCTCTGGAACTTGCTCAGGATGCTCTGGAACATGCTCAGTTTGCTCTGGAACTTGCTCAGCTTGTTCCTCATCATCCCCACCCACTTCTCTTATTACAGCAGCTTTCAACTTTGAGCAGCCACTTCTGTTATGACCAGCTTCTTTGCAGTAACCACAGTGCATAATAGCACCATGCCTGCTTAGTTTGGTGCCATCTTCACTCTCCTCAGGTTGCTGCCTTCTGTTCTTCCTTCTCCTTCCAGCTCTTCTCTCATATAGTGGTGGTAAAATAGGTGTTGCAGATACAACAGCCCACTCATCTTTATCTCTAGTTGGATATATCTGTACCCCATAAGCTAGACAGTATGTTTACACAGTGTAACAAGAAGAAACCATGGTTTCAGGTTTAATCCTTTCATGTCTGCAACATGCACATGCATGGCTGCAGGGAACACCTGTGAGTTGCCACCTTCTGCAAGTACATGTATGCATATTTAACTCGACTATGTATTGCTTGTCATTGGACAAAACACCAAAGACACCCATGCCTGACTCCTCAGGATGACAATTGGTAGACAACTCTATATTTTTTCTTAATTTGTCTCTGATTTTGGGAGTTAGATTGCCTGTCCATTTTTGAGTAGCTTCTTTTTTCTTTGACATATGCCTGTGCATTAACTGTGATTTTATCCTCTCCAACATGGACAACACAGGTAGTTCTCTAGCTTCTAGTATGTACCTAGTGGAATTCAGTAAGAACAATAGTCAGTTATTGCAGTTATAGACAGGCAATTAAGTAAGACAGACTATTAAGTAAGACAGGCAATTAAGTAAGAACAACATTCAGTTACCTGTTGAAAACTTTACATGTGTTGTTCAATAGAATGTCACATTTAGGAAGCTCACGAAAAAAAGCCCTTGACCATTGATTTGGTGCTTTATCTTCCAACCAAGCATAAGATTCTGGGTTATCTTGCTTCAGTTTCTCCATGTTTAGTTCAAACATGGTTGGTGTAGTGGATTTGGCACAAGCCCACACTTGTTGTCTTATTATCTCACCTTTGTGCACTGAATGCAAGTTTTGGTATAAGTGTCTCACACAAAACCTATGCTCTGAGTCACAGAACTGCTCATTTACAGCCTTGATTAGCCCCTAATAGAGGAAACCAGTTATATCTTAGTTTGTATGAACTGAATTGCAACACTGACACTAACATGAACAGTAACTGAACATTAACAGTGATTTACCTTCTGTTTGTCACTCATGATAGTGATTGTGCTTGTGTTAATTATGTTGAGGTCTTGCTTCAGTGTACAAAGGAACCAGTTCCAAGATGCATAACATTCTGTCTCCACCAGTAGGATAAATTGAGTCATTGCCATCAATACCAACTGAAGTGAGTAATTGGCCACCATACTTTGTCTTTATGAACGTGCCATCAATACAAATGATTGGCCTGCAGCCCTTCAGCCAACCTATTTTACATGCTGCCAAACTTAAGTAGCAAGTACTAAATAGGCCATTCTCTAGGTTCAGATAGAAAGATGGCCCTGGATTGCTATGTCTTACTTCCTCTGCATATCTCCAAAGCAATGAGTACTGCTTCACCTCATCCCCACGCACAACTTCCAATGCTGCTTTCCTAGCTCTCCCTAGCTTGTGCCTGCTAACTTCCATGTTGAATTTCTTCCTGACTTTTCTTGAAAAGGTAGACAGTGAAATCTTGTCATTGTCTCTGAACTTCTCTACATATTTATTGGCAAAAAAAGGTGCTGTTAGTTCCTTCACATCCCAAACTTTTTCACATGTATGCTCTCCAACATAAGTCTTTACAAGGAAGGACTGTGTCCTGCTGTCATTGACAGCCACAAGCTTCCAAGGGCAACCCTCAGAACACACAGCCTCAAACCTTTGCTTGTTATTTCTTTTCTTCTTAATTTGCACCTTGTTCTTTACTGCATATTGTTCTACAACTTTCCTAAGTAGATCCACTGAATCAAATGCCATTCCTAGCTTGAACTGAGGGTTTTCCATGTCAACAGCAGGGTTAAATGTTTTAAACCTATATATAGGTTTCTCCTTCTTTTTCTTTGCCTTGTACTCCTCATCATCGGAGTCACTTTTATGTCTTTTCTCCAAGTCATCCTCTTCTGGCAGTTGCAGATCATCCTCATGAACATCATCTGACCCAGGAACATGCCTATATTCAGCTCCTATGTTTTTGCCCTTCTCAACCATAGCATCATGCACAACATCATCTACATTCTTATCATAGTCCTTATCATCCTCCTCCTCCATTCCATAATCACTGTCGTACCAAGTAGGATCAATGTCTGAATCACAATCGTACTCTTCTTCTGAAACTTCTGAATTCTCTGACACATCTGATTTTTCTTGGCCCTCTGACCCATCTGCATCTGCTTGTTGCTCTACAGTAGATGCATTTTCTGAACTACCTGCCACTGTCTCTGATTTCATCTTCCTAATCTTCTCTGTGCTAAAAGGGCTCATTATAACTGTAGGTAGTGCAGGGGAACCTTTAATTGCAATGTCATCTTCCTCCTCTTGATTCTGTTCTCTGATATGTTTAACAAACAGAACCAGTACCTTGGAGTAAATAGATGCTCTGGCCATCTTTAAACAGTCATTTTCCAAGTTAATTTCCACCACATCTGCAAGAGTTTTACCAGGTGGGCACCATAGCATAATTTTCTCCTCATCGGGATAATTAAGTTGTGCTAGCATATAGCAGATCACATCATTACATAGTGTATTCCTGTCCAGATTGTCAAACCATGTTATCTTCTCATCCAAATATGTCAGATTCACTCCTTTTCCCGCAAAAAACCCACCATGATGCACCTCCACACTGAATTTCACCGAATCATACCCTCCATTTGTGAGCGGAGGCAATATCAGCCCAACATGCCCACACAATATGAACTAACCCTAGGATGCAGCCCAACATACAAAAAGAGGTAAAAGAGGTACCAACCATGTCAAGTACCTAGTACTGCACATCTCAGACCTATAACTATTTAGATGCACCACCAGTATTTCATCTATTGCGTGAAGGAGGAAACCCTAACTAAAATTAGGGGACGGGATAGGGGGAGGGGGAAACTCACCGTAAGTCGGACCCCCATGCCATTCAGTGCGAAGAACCGGCAACTCCACCGTCGGATGGAACACCGTCTGGACCGGCACCCTGTCCGCCGACGATCTCCATGACAGCGCGGCGCCGCCTGTCTCCTCTCCCATCGGCAACGAACAGAGGCAGCGAGAGAAAACAGAGGAGTGTTTCAATGCGGCATTGCTTGAGACTTCAGGGGGCTATCTGCAAAAAAAGCGGCTGTCACGTGCGACGCGCGTGACCTGAAATCAGAGAAAACCGGGCGTCGGCGCGGTTTAGCTGGCGCGTGTGACTTGATTGCACCCGCAATGCAAGTTCTGTGACGGGTTCTTCCGGTTTGCAAGTTGTGTGACTAAAGTGCACCCGCGGTGCAAGTTCATAGACCGCCAGTGCTATTTACTCAACAGAATCTAAATGCAACTTAATTTTGCAGCTTAAAACCTCATTAAGTTCACTTACATGTACGTGGTGAACTTGCCATATAAATCTCTAATACTTACATGTATGTGGTGAAAGTCAGACCTAGTAAGAACCAAGCACAAAACTGGTAAGCAGATAGAGAGGTTGCTGCATATTTTTCCATAAATGATGCTCACACCAACTTACTTATATGACATAGACATCTGAACAAAGAGGCTCCGGTGGTGACTGGTGACGCACTTAATAACACGTACTAACATTTAGTATCGACTAAGCTAGCTCTGAAGATGGCATTAAACTAAACACCAAACATGGTTGCTATGGTTAAACATGACAGAAAAATAAAAAGGTGAGGGGATCAGGTTCTTGTTCTCACCATTGACGGTAGCACTTGATGCACATATCATGGCTGAAGTTGGGCGGCACAACCGGCACAACCCCTGCTGTTTTTTAACTCCACGCAGACCTCCCACTCCTCGTCTATGTCAGCATCAATCTCAGAGACCGACCTCTTGCTCGCTACTAACTCTGAGCAGACTGCCCTCTGCTCGTAGCACCCCTTGTTGCAGTCAAACGAGGGGAGAAAATATAACATCTATAGACAGACAATGGGCGTCAGTATCATAGGTCCAAACTGTAACATAAAGCTGCACAATTCCCACAAGAACACAAGTGTAGTGACCACAATATGCCACGAAGTCTTGAATCAAACCACACAAATGCAAAGACTGAGCCTTGTAGCCGAGGATCCGAGGAGGTCGAGTGCACTGCTGAGGTTGCAGACGGTTCACTGAGCGGAGGAAGAGGAAGAAGTGTGCTTCGGGCTGTAGGAAATCAATATCTGCAGATACGCCCATCATAGTCCGGAGACACGATGTTAACAACGCCGGCATGCTGGATGTCGGCCTCGAGCACCTTGAGCAATTCCCTAAACGACCTTCGAGCGGCGCAGGCCGCAGGGCACCATCGCCATCTCTTCCGCTCTCTTCCTCCGCAGCCAGAGCCACGACGCACTGCACTCACGGATGCCATCTGAGCTGATTCCCCCTGGGGGTGGCGGCTGACATCGGCGGCGCAGGGAGGTGGGTCGTCCGCATCGGGGGAAGAAGGATTGGGTCGGTTAGCTCTTTCTCTTTTTGATCTTTTTTATGTTTTTTTTCAGATCATTAGCGAAACGTTTTTTCCACCTAAGGATGGCAGTGGTGGGTAAATATTTACAACTTTATTAATGAAAAGTGACGGTGAATCCGACGGAAGCAATGCGTGTAGGTAAAGAGGTAAAGAAAAGACTAGCAAACAAAAAGGCCCGTGCGTTGCACCAGGTGTACAAAAAATAAATATATGCTTAGAAGTTGAAAAAAATTACCACTAAAACAACATTGCAATCAGTCAAACAGCCATATCATAACAAACATTTCAAACAATTTTGGTTTAAAATAATTTTCAAACAATAAATGCTTTTTCAGTTTGTAAATCCTGTACCATTCTCAGAAAACAAACTAATAAGTAAACATGGATATGCTCTTACTTTATTTTCCACATGCCAATTTGAAACAATTTTTGTTATCAAAATCGAAGTACAGTATCAAAAGTATTGGGATAAGATTTCCAATCAAAATTGATGAATGATTTTGGTTTAAATAGTTAACAAACAATGCAATTAGATCTCATTGTTGCATGCCTAAGGCTCAAACCCAAGAATTGCCATGCATCCATAGTGAAGAATAACCATTCAAACCATCAGCAAATTCATTCAAAAAGATTGGCTGCTTGTACTTCATTTAGAATTCGCAACCAAGAGTCAAGTCATGGGCGTAGGTAAGTTTCATAGCTTCAAAGATATTTCACTTAGCTAGAAAAATAGTAGGAAAATAAAAAAAATGAAATTAAATCAATGGTCATGGCTGGCTGTCAAGTAGTGTCAGTGTTGGGAGACAGTGATACAACTAACCAACGAGAAACGAACTTGCTACTTAAATTGCTTCCTGGTTAAAAGAATAGATCCCTTAATTCTCAGATATAAAGATGGACATCAACATACACATCATGAGCCAATCTTAACCTCCCTAAGATGTACATATAACACTATTTTCAATTGAATCACATATCACATGCATACTTAGTTACTGTCCCATTCTAATTCTTTGATGTAGATTCTCAAGAGTGGAAGTATTTCTCCTTTCTCTTGCTCTATGCGTCTCTTCAGCTCTCTTAAAATTTGCATTGGCCCACTTGTTCCGAAGATAGTTTTTCCCAGCAAATCCCTGCATATACAGATGTTCTTCACACCTAATGGTGGAAGGTTTATTTGCATGTTTACCAAGTGTGAGGAATCAGTCAAACCCGGTGACCTGAGTTGGGGTGCAGAAAATATCAACCAATGTTTCATGAATTAGCATCTTCTCAACTGGAATGTCATCCACTAATTGCTTTTCATGTACTGTACTCGTAGTTATTATATATGGTAAAGGTGCCCGTACGTTGCAACGGGCATATTCGAGTGATTCAACATCATTGTATCTAACATATAGATATTCATGCACCTATATGGCCTTCTCGACTTTCTTTTGGCGTTATAGCATTAATTTTTTTGCTATTTCAAACCTCCCCCCTCCCCCTCCAGTAAACCTATCTTCTATTTGCACCATCGCTAGTCTTTTGTTCTGCAATTAACATTGTAGAGCAGAATACCAAATTAATTTAGGTGAACAGATGGAACACATTCAATATTATTCGAATGTGATGTGTTATTTGCTCATCCACTCCTATAGGCTTCTTCCAGAATATATGTTCAGATATTATATCAGTGTGCTCTATATAAGTGCAACTGTCAGTAATTGACCATCGACATGAGCTTTGACTCCATGGTCACTACGTAATACAGGAAAAAGAAAAGGCCAATATTGCATTATTGCTTGACTGTTACTGAAATTTGACAGGAAATCAAGTAGCGCTACCTCATCTTCTTTTGGACTCTTAGAGCATATATACAACAGAAACAGGACAAAAACTAACCAAGAATATATACATATCCATGTGCACCACTTTCAGAATATATGACATATTGACTCTGAGATATCTAACTTTTTTTGTTTCCATGCATTCAAGAAGCGCTCTATTACTTTCAGGATCTTATTCCAAGTTTAACTTGTTTACAAAGATTAAAAATTATGATGTAGCATGATTTTTCTATGACATCCAAAAAAATTATGGTTATACATATCAAACAGGCAACACAAGTAATTCTTGGTCCAATTCTAAAATGGACAGGTTTGGATCTGCTAAAGAACACTTTGTTTCTCCTGTTCCATAACCTAATGACCACACTTAAGCATAGATAGGTTTGTATATATGACAAAAGAACAGCAGGCTCGAAGTAATAAATCACAGGCAGGGAGGAAGCAATGTAGATGATGGGGGCTTAGCTTACTTGTCAGCGTAGTGGAGGAGGTAGAGGTAGGTGATGGAGCTTCTGCACCTCGGGTGATTGCACCTCCATGTTCATACAACCTACGGCGCACGCAAATAAGTCTGAATATACACGGCGCGAGACGACGGGAGGATTCGACTATGACCACATGAATGTTGTCGGAGTCAACAAGCGCTGGCCATGATGGCAGGTCGTCCTATAGGTGCTCGTCCGTACCCTCCCTTCTCTAGGCTCTCTCAGGCCGTGGCGGCGGAGATCCGTCAGGGACGAACGGCCACGTCTCCAATCACTGAACCCAACGATGCCCAAGCCCGACCGCCATTGCGTTCGTGCTCCCGAGACGTCCTGAGCAGCCCTTGGATTCTCCTGGAAATCAATCAACACCTGCAGACAACAAACACCTCAATGTCATCGCACCGTTCGCCAAACCAACCTCTGGCTCAAGAAAGAGGAGTAAACAGACATCTGATGATGAACTTACCTGCCGCATAATAGGGTCTGTTAGGATGTTTTGGATTTCAGGGTCCTGCATAGCTTTGCCCTGTCTCTCTTTCAGTTCCTCTGGGGTAAAGTTTGCCTCTGTTCGCCTTGTTGATCTGCTGAACACATCTGAGAATGGACAGCAACGGTTAGGAGCTGCTTGGTGGAATCTAAGATGAGAAACCAGTGACTGATTGACAATCTCTTTCAGTGCTATTTACCTCTTGACACCATCAAGCAGCTCTTGGTTACTCGGATCATGCTTTAGGCCTTCCTGATAAGTTTCCATTGCTTTGTCATACTCTTTCATGAAAAACCGGATTGTGCATTTCCCTTGGAGAATGTAGGATCTAGCTTGATGTACTTCTCGGCATCCCTTCAGGCATGGCACCCAGCTTGGTGTAACAGGCAGCCCTGTTGCTGTATACCTGAAATATACAATCCACGCAAACAACAACTTAGCAGTTATACCAAACCCACTACAGGACAAATCTATACTGCAGAAGCACCTGATGCACCAGTCGTCATCGACAGGCTAATTCAAACGGCGTATATATACACAGTTTGGAATGTTCTCCGCATTATTGGTTAATCTTATGCGGGTTCCCGTCAGATGTAAAAAAAATTCTTCCCAATATAACTGTGAAATGGTTTCAAATAATTGTTTTGCTCAAGCAATTGAGTAACATAAAACATCAAGGAATTACCTTCGGATCCTTCAGGTTTCTCCTGAGCGCTTCAGTGTAATGCTTCACTGCTTCTGGGTATTTTTGCTTCTTAGGGAACTCATTACCTGCAGGGCAGTAGCAAGAACAGAGAACCTCATCATTAACTTCCCTAGACTATTAGGGGCAGAAAAGCAGTGTTAACAGTATAATTCACGCAGCTTACCTTTCTCTCGCTCCTCATCAGCTTTTTATGGATCATAATACTCTTGTTGCTCGAGCTCCTTGTTTGCTCGTTCAGCATCATTTAGTATTTTCAGGGTATCTGGGTTTGATGCTCAGTTAGAGCCTTCTGGAAAGTCTCAGTGGCAACATCGTAGTCTTTGGAAGACTTGGCAAGTTTGGCAAGAGCAGTTGCTTTCCTTGTCAGTGCCCTTGAGAGTTGAGACCATCTTGAAGTCAGCACAGTCAGCATGAAGTTCCCTTCCCCTCTCAAAAGCCGTATCACAATCCTTAATGCAATCATCATACTGGTATTTGGAGAAACAGAATATTAGCTCTCAAATCACCAGAGGCATAAGTAATTCGAGAGGGCTCCCGATTCCAATAATTAAGTTAAAACATGTGGCAGTGAAAAATCATAGCAACACTACTGATTTACGAAATCTACAGTTCATTCAAGCCATGTAATATCATACAGAGCAAGTCCAATCCCCCAAAAGATAAGAAGGCAGATATATAGAGATAAATTCACTGTTGTTATTAAATATTGATGAATGTGTAAGGATCGCCTCGACGGTGAAATCATTCTAAACTACCAGTAGTATCTATCAAAAAATACCAATGTGTCTCTAAAACGCCCTTGCCTGTGCTCCGAGCCACCGCTGCTGCTGACGCCTCCTGGCATCATTTTCTCTTAACTTGGTAAAATATGTTTTCAGTTGTACACATATGGTGCCAGCAGTGTGAATACTTTAAGATGAAATGATAAAAGCAAAAGTGCTGCTATATTTAATCCTACAAAAACAATTCAAGACATGTTTGTATTAAATATGTTAAATGCTAATACCAAGAGCATACCAATTCATCAAGAAGGGTGGTGAATTGTGAGCAGACAGCGCTAGAAATACAAAGCCTTTAAGATGTCCCTTCGAACATGAGATGCGGATAGTTTGTATTTATTGAATAGGCTGTGCTCCTGCCATTTATACCTAACAAATGATACAAGTTCCCCAGTTGCATCAAATTTTTTAAGTTATTCACAGGGCATACAAATCTGCATCTCAAACTCAAAGGTGCGGCATAGAAGATTTTGTTTACTCACAGTAACACAACTTTTTTACAGAATTCATACAAACAATTGACCGAATGGCACTCTCATTGAACAGGCATTATCAAACACGATCATAAGCACAAAACAAACTCACCTCCATCTATCTCTTTGAACCAGCAAAGATATCTAAGCAGCAGCCACTGCCACTGCCTGCCCCCGTACCACCAGCAACAAAAGTAGCCCGCCTAATGAGACATCGCAGCTTCAAAATGTTGGGGATGGATGGTAAACAAGCAGAAACATCATCAAGAAGGGTGGTGAATTGTGAGCGGACAGCGCTAGAAATACAAAGCCTTTAAGATGTCCCTTCGAACATGAGATGCGGATAGTTTGTATTTACTGAATAGGCTGTGCTCCTGCCATTTATACCTAACAAATGATACAAGTTCCCCAGTTGCATCAAATTTTTTAAGTTATTCACATGGCATACAAATCTACATCTCAAACTCAAAGGTGCGGCATACAAGATTTTGTTTACTCACAGTAACACAACTTTTTTACAGAATTCATACAAACAATTGACCGAATGGCACTCTCATTGAACAGGCATTATCAAACACGATCATAAGCACAAAACAAACTCACCTCCATCTATCTCTCTGAACCAGCAAAGATATCTAAGCAGCAGCCACCGCCACTGCCTGCCCCCGTACCACCAGCAACAAAAGTAGCCCGCCTAATGAGACATCGCAACTTCAAAATGTTGGGGATGGATGGTAAACAAGCAGAAACATTATGTACCTCTGTAGTCTGCGCACCAGCTGCCTCACGAGACCGTGACACCCTCACCCTTTGCTTCCGGTTCCTGCACCACAATAGCCGTGTCCGTATCCCTGACCAACACCTCATCGGCCTTCGTCTCTGGTTGATGCGCATGATGCACCTTGGTTGTGTCCCGGACCACCACCTCCCCGCTCTTCACCTCTGGTTCCGGCACCTCAGGTGCTTCGGACACCACGACATCCTGCACCATGGCGTGCGCCTCCGCTCTCACATCCACCTTACCCGCTTATTCCAGGTTAACAACTTCAGGAGGTAAAGCATCAACCATGATCTCCTCCCCGGCCTCGTCGTACTGCCGTCATCAACGTCCTCGACGGCGCACTCGACCGGCACCTCCGACGTGCCCCCCTTCTTCTCCTCCTCGGCCCAGCATGGAGGCCTGCGTCGTCGAAGCTCCAAATAAAGGTTTTGTGGAGGAACGCGTCCTGGCTCCCAGCGGCCGCGAGGGCCTCCAGCGCAGCGTCCAGGAAGCCGACGGCGGCGTGGGATAGGGCCAGCGTCCTGCGGCGGTCGAGAGTCACCAGCCTTACCAGCGGTTGCCACCTTCTTGTTTCGGAACCACCCCCCTGGCGATCTCCTCTTTCACACAGCCGACAACTCACCGCAGCTTGTGCATATACTCAAACACCTTGTTTGCGTCCCTGGCCTTCGCGCTGAGCTCAAGGAGCAGGGCGAGCTCGGGCTCTTCCGGTGATGCAGTGGAGGCCGCCATGTGGGCCTCAACCGCGTAGGCCTTGCCAGCCTCCCCGGCGCGCCGGAACGCGGCAAGCACGAGGCTGTAAGACCGGAGGCGCGACGCGAGGCCATACTTCTGCCGCATGGAGGAGACGAGCCTTTAAGGCTTCGTAGGCGCCCTCGGCGTCTGCAGCGACGACGCAGGCGAGCGAGGTGATGGTGGCCTCGGACGGGGGCACCCTGGCCTCCAGCATGCCAGCGAACACGTGGCGCGCGGCGGCGGCCGGGTGGACGGGTAAGACGGCGCCGTCCGCAGAGGCGAGCAGGTGGAGGAGATGGTTGCTCTGATGCGCGGCGAGGCAGAGGTCGGGCGCCGCGTCCGGGCCGGATATGGCCGCGTCGAAGGTTGCCATGGCGGCCGCGGCGTCCCCGCGGCGGGTGCAGTCGGTGGGCATGCGCCCCTTCCAGCCGGTGGATAAGATGAAGAAAGGAGCGCAAAATGCAGGGGTTAGTTTGCAAAATCAAAACGTTTTTGCAGATCCACTTACGTAGGGACTGCGGGTTGAATACAAAAAACAGCAAGGGCTTTTTTAAAAACTACCGCAACGGTGATCCTCAATCCTTGCTTTATTATTAAATTAAAAAATTAAAATTAAAATAAAATAACTAGTTAAGTACCCGTGCGTTGCTATGGGACAACAAACTTACGCGTCGTTCACCATCATTATTGATCTCCACTGCCGACTCAACCTTGCTGGTTGTCTCACCACCATCATTGAACGCACAATCACCCCGTGCTCTCCCTCATCATCAGCTCAAGAGAGGGTCGTCGTCTTCTGGTAGCCCTAACAACCTCTCTGCTTAGCGCACTCATCCCATAAAAGATTGGCTTATATTTTCTTCTCCATACGACATACTTATCATCACGAGTCACTAAAAAAGTCTACCACGGTTTCCTTATTAAATCTCGTTTAGCAATTAGAAATATTGGCCACCCAAGAAATACCGGCACAATGCAACAGAAATAAATTTAAGCATAGAGATGATTTTTTGAGTTGTCGGTATTTATCTAGTTATAAACAAATCTTGTAATTTTTATATAGTTATGAAATATCTTGTAACCCACGAGCATGTGTTCAACACACAAGTAAAATGTTTGTGTGTGTTATGTTGCTTCTAACTACATTGCCACAAATATGACATTATGCTTAGTCCTCGCTCGGAAGCTCTCTGGCTTCCCAAACAGGCCAACTTCTCGGCCAGCCAGCTTTGCACGCGAGCTGGGGTCGCGAAGTTGCTGGTTCGCTCAGGAAGTTTTCTTCATATCAAAATGTTAGGTGCACCACTCCCACAAATTCAAGAAACTCCAGCTTCTTCGTTTGGAGGAGATACGCTTCCGCACCTCCGCGAAATTACACTACGGGAGGATTGGGCTCCGCAAAGCAGGCCCAAACCATTTGGCACCCCTCCACACGTGGAGCAGGAGAGGATCCCAACAGGCGCTTAGTTCCAAAACATCTTATGCGCTTTGTACACTTGTAGATCATCAGGTTACAGGATATAAAGAAAAAAATAACAGTACCACGCTCGCATGTAATTTTAGCATGGATTTAGGAATCACCAAACAAGCTTACATAGTGAACCATCAGAAGCTCGACATATCAGAATTAAATCAGATCCTCATCGGCTGTAGAATTTTCGCCACGTCAAAAAACCAAGCAAGGATCACACAAACAAAAAAATTAGCCAACAACATAAGAATGTTTGTTTAATGTAATTTATTTATATTCATAAACCATACCATGTTCTGATACATGTACATATATTTACCCCGCAGATACGGTATAAGACATTATTATAGAACATTTTATCATTTCTCCCATCTAGCTATGTTTCCCAATCTCCACTCCATCCCCTGGAGAAATAAGGTTGACAGTTTCCACCCTTTTTATTCGTTCATGGAATTTTCATTTGGCTTAGTCGCTCCTTTGAAAAAAAGGTTCTCTATATTAAGATAATCCTCTTAGTAAAACAATGTGGTGCCCTTTGGAAACCAATCATCAATAATCATGAGACACTTAGGAAATTTACACTGAAACTTGAACTTTTGTCTACTAATCAGACGATCCATGCTAACTACAGACATGTACTCCACATAATAGTATTCATTGTGAATCCTTGTCTATGCCCAAAAGAAGAACAATATAAGAGGCTCTGCAATACTGGAATAAATTTTGAAGATCGCTTAGGGTGAAAGTAAGCAGAGGCCATAGAATAAGATGATAACGTCGATTAGGAACCCTACGACCAGACAAGATTGGTTAATAATTTACATAATTACTACCACAGATTGCTAGCTAATAACCAAACAACCTATAATAATTGTAATAACCACACTTTGCATATATATATATGTACGCTGATAGAATATGTGATATTTGAAAAGGCAAAAAGTAGAACATGAAAGGGGCTATTGCTTCAATTCTTACATTAGGACTGCAGAAATAAATATATTCGTGCAATTGTTAGTACGTACAAATATTAACCAAAAAATGCACGATTCAGTTAACAAACAACAATGCCATGAGTTTTGCTACTTGTCTCTGCCGTAAAATGGTGGAATGGCACTAAAAAGGATCTAACTCACCTGTTGATTGGTTTCCCCCAGCCCCCAACAATAAGAGAGCAATGCACACTTGCTAATTGATCTCTACAAAAATAAATGCTGCAGAGCTTCAACACTTACTTGCAAGAAGATATAGAATCCCACAACCAATATTTTTTTGGGTGTAAGCTCCAGCTAGAGGAGGCATACAGAACCACAACTAAATAGGATCAATGCACCGTTGCCAACACTGGTCACTGATTATGTACTGACATACCGAGACGCGACAAATTAAAAATCAATTACCAAAAACTATAAGTAAACCAATCCAGGCTTTACATATTTGCTATAGTAGCAGTCATATGAATAGAACATCAAATGGAAACTTCTGTGCTTCCTCCTCTTGGTTCCAATAATCATCGTCGTCAAACTTGATATTCTGCAGAGTAGGCCATGTGCGCCATAGTTAACAATATGGAAGACAAATAAATGATGCTTCGTTGTCCATTTCATATTGGGTACCCTATCCTATCTGTTGATGTGAGGGACCACACATGCATCCTACAGTTTTGCCAAAATCATGAACCTTTTAAAACCATTTTTTCTACCGCAAAGAAAACATCAGTGAATAAAATTCTGAGGTACTAACCTGATTATAATACTCATACCAACTTTCTTCCTCTCCCACTTCCCCTCTGTCCTTATATCACCATCTCTTTCAATCTTCCCCTCTCCAGTGCCCAATATCTATCACCATGGTGTCATAACCTCACTATTTCTGTAGTGAGTAATGTTAAACAGATTACAAGACTTCAAAGCAGTAATAAAGTATCTATAATAGAAAGATGTTCTCAAGATTGATTCCAACAACTTGAAATAAAACTAAAAGTTAATGATGGATTGCCTCATGCTTCCCTTCAAGTTTCTCATATACGTCAAATGACTGATCATCTGGCAAACAAAGATGACAAGTTCCATGTAAAGGATCAATGTATGTACACTTGAATAATATCACAATTGTAGAAAGAAAATGTGAGTCAGCATCAGTCAAAACTTAAAAGTAGATAGCGATACTACCGGACTCGCGGGCTATGCCTACGGCCCCTAGGCCGTCGGCATAGATTTATGCCTACGGCTGCCGTCGGCATAGACCCGTCGGCGTAGATGTCGTCAGCGTAGTTTGTCAGATCGTCGGCATAGTATAGCCGTCGGCATAGGGGCCTATGCCGACGGCCTGCCGTCAGCCGTCAGCACAGTATAGCCGTCGGCAGTGTTTTTTGTCTGACGGCAACGGACGGCGCCGTCAAAAGCGCTGACGAATCACGCAATGCCACGTCGCAGGGCTATCCCTACAGCAAAGCCGTAGGCATAGATGAGTCTATGCCGGCATATCTCTGCCACATGGCAGCTCCTGGGTTCTCCTGGCAGCGGGCTATGCCTACGGCAAAGCCGTCGGCATAGATTTTGATATATGCCTACGGCTTTGCTGTAGGCATAGATGTGCCACATGGCAAGCCCTGGTAACTCCTGGGCGTATATATGCCGACGGCTTTGCCGTAGGCATAGTTTTTTTCCCCTGTTTTCTCTTTTCCAATTCATTTGACAGCATTTCAAAACAGAACAATATGAAATTATGCAGAAATATGACAATTCATCATGTAAACATACTCAAGTTCATCTAAACATACTCAAGTTCACCATCATCATCTAAACATACTCAAGTTCATCACATCATCTAAAGATCATCACCGACGGAAGTTCATGAACATAAAAGTAGTGCAAGACATGAAACATGATAAAAGTAGGAATATGAAAGGCATGGCACGATGGCCACATGCACGGAATCATCAAGCAAGAGCACCTCCGCCAAAACCACCACCTCCGCCAAAAGCACCACCTCCGCCAAATCCACCACCACCACCTCCGCCAAAACCGCCATCACGACCACCACCACTCTGCCAGATCGGAGTGACTGGGGTCGACGGAGCAGGAGTCGAGCCACCGGTCCCCTACATGTTTCAGAAAAGATTCTAACGGTAAATATGATATGATAGTGTTTCATGAACGAGAACTAGTTTGCTAGTAGTTAGGCAAATGTACTAACCGGACCATCACTGCCTAGTGCCACCCATTCATCGAACGTGGGCACGTGTGGGGGTTCTCCCGCAGGTGGTGGTGGGGGTCCCATTTGTGGTGGATCCGTGCAATTAGTCCAAGACGCCAACATAGCCTGAATGTTAGTTAAACAAGCAAACTAGAAGATCAGAAGGAATGAAAGTGCAAAAATTTAGCTTGGTTTTAAGAGGGCAAAACTAACCGTCATCATCTGACGGTTGTAATCATCGTTTGCCTTCACTCGTTTCAAGTACTCCCGCACCTCGAGATTCCTATGCTCGACAAACTCCTTATATGCCTACATAATTTAGGTTGTTTCTAAGTGAGCAATGCTGAAAATAAACTGAGAATGCAAGATAGAAAAAGATAAAGAGGAAGTACTTACAGCATGCTGGCGGGCTAAGGGAGTCTGTGAACGCCCCGTACTCTCTAACTGGTTCTGGTTGGTAGCCCGAAGCTGTGTGTACGAGATCGAAGGAGTGATCAAGCCATCGAAACACGGATACCGGCCATTCTTCTTCCCCTGGATGGCCACCACCGCCGTGTCATCGATCTGAGACTGGGCGACCTCAGCAACAGGAACATCCGGATGCAACTCCTGATAGTGATGAATGTAAGACCCCAGGTGCTCCTCGGTCTTGCCGTAGTACTGGCTCTCGCCCTCCTTGCGATGACTCCGCTCGCGGGCCAGCTTCCACGACTCCATGTCTGAGAGCGGCCTCTTCAACTTGTCCTCCTACAACGTCAAATAGAAGTCAGCCATACATAAGAACATGACGTAAAGAAGAACAAAAATGCATCATGCACATAGATATACCTTCATGGCCTTGAAGCCCCAGTGGTTCCTGTTTCCTTGGCCGTGTGTCCCGTCGTCTCCACGGTTAGCCCGGGCCTTGATGCTCTTGGCGGCAAACTCTACATCAGCGCCGAGCCACCTATCCACCAAACTCGCCCATCCGTCATGCCTTCCATAGCACCAACGAGGAACAACCTATGCAAATTTTGGAAGCATGACATGTGAGCACGAAACATATAGTTGACTGCTTGAAACAATGAAAAGTTAGTAATAGTTACCATCATGAATTGCTCCTTGCTCAAGGTAAGTCGTAGCTTCTGCGTTTGAGTTTTGGTCATCTTTTGGTGCAGGTAGTAGTGGTAGTACTGCGAGACGGCAACCCAGCGCACCTCGTACTGCAACTGACGAGCTTTCTTCTTCGCAGCCGCAAGCAAGACCACGTCGGCTCTGGCCTTGTGCTCGTCAAGAACTCTATAGAGTTGCTACAATCATGCATAAACCAGAAGCAAACAAGGCATGAGTTGAGTGATTCAATGTTAAACTATGAACGAAACTGAAGACACGTGATTCAGAAGAGAACTTACCCAAAATTTGGTGATCACGGCCTTAGCGGTCGTCCCGTACTCCGCGTTGCTGCAAGCCTCGTAGTGGGCCCAGCTCGTGGCCAAAACCCGCTGCTGCGGGTCCCTGTCTGGCCGTGGGCAGAATAGGCCAGGCCAAAACTCCTTCAACAGGACAGTGATAAGGCCGTTCGGTTTACGGCCCTTTCCGCGAAGGATCCAGTTTCTGCAAAAGAATCAAATGATTGCCATGTGTACAATAAGAAAATGTTGTCATGTGTTGAAAATATGATTGAGAGGCACTTACTCTGTCCCCACAGGTTCAATGAGCCACTTGTGCTCCTCGATAGAAGGTGGTGTAGGTAGTCCGGCATTACCACGCAGCCACCCCTGCAAAGAACCCGGTGGCAAGTCACCCCACAACGCGGGATCAACCTCCCCTCCACCCTCCTCGCCCTCCTCCTCACCCTCCTCCTCGGCCTCCTCCTCCTCACCCTCCTCCTCGGCCTCCTCCTCCTCGCCATCAGGAACATACTCCTCCTCCTCAGACTCAGAAGGTGCCTCTGTATAGAAGGGCATCGAAGAAGACCCTCCTATTTCAGACACGGCCCGGAGTTTTTTGCCCCGGTTGCCTCTCCCCCCACCGCCTCCTCTAGGGTCTCCTCCCCCGACCCCTCCACCTCCATGTGAGGTGTCATCCTCGCGTAGTCGGGAGGGAACCTTGTGGGCTCGTCCACTCCGAGTAAGTCCTTTAAATTTACTGAGGAAACTAGCGCCGCTGGACTTGTCCATGATTAGCAAACCTGCATTGAGAAGAGAATAAACAATTAGTAAGGATATCAATTAAACAAGCATACAGGAAAAACATTAATACCAGAAGAGCACATTAAGCATACTATTGTAATGATCATTAAGCATACATTTTCTAGAACCCATATGAATCATCACTATTGTAATCTATTTGTGGACCGGTCTCATCATCACTATCACGCATATCTTCTTCGTTGTCTGACGGAGGTGGAGGCTCTTCCTCATCATCAGCGTCTTCATTTAACTTTTCAAGCATAATTATGTCTCTTTGATTCACAACTGCCTCACCATCAATCCGTGCGTCGTCGTCGTTTGGGTCTAGGTCAACATAACCCAAGTCATCATCCTCGTTGTTTCGGACCACGTCATCATGTTCCTCTTGATAGAACACTCCCTCGTATGTCATGGGGTTTATGTTGTAGTAATCATCATCGTTCGGGTCCGGTAGCTTACCATGCGGCGACACCTTGAACACAACTTCCCAACCCTTTAGGTACTCTTTCTGGCATGGGTAAGCCAGATAAAATACTTGTGTGGCCTGGGTAGCGGCGATAAAGAGATCAGCTCCGGCATAGACGGTTGATGGTTTTTTTTGGATTGTACCTTTTCCCTTCCTTGTGCCACTTCATCATTTTGGCAGACTCCTCGGTGATGAAAAGGCGCTGCAGTCTTTTTATAAAATCAAGATACCGAAGAACCTTCACAGGGATTTTTAGCTGCTGCTTCTGACCATGCTTATCGACCACCTCAATATACCGAGAGGAACCGCACTTCCTACAGTACTTGTCATCCACATACTCATGCCTAAACAAAAGGCAATTCTTTGGACAAACATGTATTTTCTCATAGTCCATCTAGAGCGCCTTCATGATTTTCTTCGTACCGTACATGGTTTTCGACAGTTCATGGCCCTCAGGCAGGCTGTTAGCCCATACTCCCAGAAATGCTTCGACGCAACCTCGGCTACAGCCGTACTCAGCCTTGACTGCCATCAGTTGCGAGATGGCATCCAGCACAGACAGCTTGGCACCCTCATAGAGAGGTTTCTTTGACGAGGCCAAGATTTCCAGGAAGGCCTTTGCGGTTTCCTCCGGCTCCTCCGGTTCATTCGCTGAATGTGACGGAGGTGTCGGCTGTGCAGCAAAGACATCATCTAGCATGTCTCTAACCCCATCGTCCTCATAACCAGCGACGCGTTGTCGTATCACATCCTCTCTACCACGGTCCCGCTGGGCAAATTTTATCGGCATATTAAAGTTGGGCATAAATCCATGCATGCGAAGGTGCTTAGTCATCTCACTCTTATCTCTGCGGATACGCCTCTTACATCTGGCACACGGGCATTCTGGCACCATCCTCATTGGACTACGGAATATCTCTTTCAAAAACACATCAGTTTTCTCGACCCACTCTGTTGTTACTTGATTCCGACAGAAAAACCCACTATACATCCACTGATTATCTGCCATCTCTGCTTTATTGGAAGCCACACAACAAAATTAAGGATTCATTTAAATTACTCACATCAATATTTTATTTTTTACAAGGTTGACGAGAAACGACATTTAATCCACCTACATCTCTAATATGTAAAGATGGGTCCTAATCCCACCCGAGAATGTGTAGATTGAGTACGTTGTCCACGCTCTACCCCATTCCGAGACAAAATTTCGGCAGCACCTCCCCGCTATTCTCCAAATACACGTCTCGGCAAAATGCCGAGAGAATGTGCATCCGGAGAACAACAGGGAGGCGCCGCCGAAATCCTGTCTCGGAACGGGGTAGAGCATGAACAACGTACCCAATCTACACATCCTCGGGCTGTCCGTGGAAAGCACTGGACAATCCGAAAGAGCTGCGGTGATAAATATGCAATTGAATGCATATTTATCGATGCAACCCTTTCGGACGGGAGACCTAGGTTACGCGACTTGATGTGAAAATTTAATCTAGTGACATGGAAAAAAAGTGGACGAGGTCATGGAATTGTTGCTCACCCTCAGATGTAGAGGATGTAGTCGATCAAAGGACGGACGATCGTGGACCAACACCTCCAACGTCGACGATCACTCCACGAAGATGGAACACCACAAATCCTGTTAATTCCACCGAGTGAAAAAATTAGGTCATCACCTCACATTAAGCATTGACACATTAAACTATGAAAAAAAAAATCATATTTTCTCAAGTGTCAATTTTGGAAGCACTTATCATATCCCAATTTAGGTAATCACCTCACATTAAGCACTGACATATCATTTTTTTAGCAAGATCATCATGATGAAATAACCACTTATCATATCCCAAATTTGAAGCACATCTCACATAGCTACTTAACAACATCACAAACTGAAAATAAAAACTAAATCATGCATCCATTCATTTTGCCGAGATTCATCCATCCATCTAAGACGCATAGAACATTCATCCATCTAACAACCTAACAACATCCAACATCCATCCATTCATACATCCAACATCCATCCATTCATACATCCAGTAGTAGCTAAATAATGCAAATAAATGAAGAAAAAAGACAAAGGAGTGCTAGCTCACCGAGGAGAGCGGTGTCACGGCTGTGGAGTTGGGGCCGGCGGTGTAGGGGATGGGAGGGCCGGGGCGTGGCTGGGCCGGCCAGAGAAGCACGGCCAACGGGAGGGCCAGGGTGGTGCGGCCAGCGGGGAGGTTAGGGCGCACGGGGGTGGAGAGGGCAGGGGCGGGGTCGCGCGCGGCGGCGCCGGGCTGGAGAGGCGGGGACGGGGCTGGGCCGGGGTGGAGGCAAGGTGGCGCGGGGTTGGAGAGGCTGGGTCGGGGCTCGGCTGGGTTGGACGGCGGCGGCGGCGCGGGTGTGGAGGAGGAGGCGGCGCGGGTGTGGAGGAGGAGGCGGCGCGGGTGTGGAGGAGGAGGCAGCGCAGCGTGGCGGGTGGGGAGTCGGGGCGCGATGGGGAATGGGTGGAGGGGGCGAGCCCGTTAATGGATAAGGCGATGTATGCCGACGGCTAAGCCGTCGGCATACCTGACGATGCCACGTGTCACATAAGCCGACGGCTTAGCCGTAGGCATATATATTTTTTAGATTTTTTAATATTTTCTTATAGTTGTATTTTTCATTTTTTAGATTTTTTAATATTTTCTTATAGTTATTTTTTTATATTTTTTTATAGTAATATTTTTGCATTTTATGTTTTTATATATTATTATTTCATATAGATTTTTTAATTCTTTTAACCGCTCGGCCCTCTCCTCTTCCGAAACCACATAGAGAGGAGGGGAGGGGAGGCGCCGAACTCGAGTAGCTTCGTCCGCCGAGGTCATGGCCTGGTCGCGGGTCCGGGAGCGCCATGGCCACTGCCTTGCGTGCTCGATTTAGAGCTTAGTTGGTGAGGTGAGTGAAGGGGGAGGGGGTCGTCGACGGTGGGGGTGGGGGCGGCGGCGGATCCAAGTCCGTCGAAGGGAGATGGTTGGCGCTCCCAGACACCTGGGAGCAACATTTGGGCCAAACCCACAGCTACATCCCCTCCATGTAGACCCGACGCGTCCGTTTCCCCTCTCCGGATGCCGGCGGCGGCGCCGTCCGTGAGGGGGGCCACACCCCTAAGACGCGTGCCGCCTCTTCGGACATGCCACCACACCACCCCGCATGTATGAGGGCCCGGTGCGACGCTCCGGTGGCATTGTACCCCCAGGGCCCAGTCCCGCCTAACCCTGTAGCGTTTGACCACGAGATCTAGCCCTTTGACTTTGCACGGACGGGCTTTGACCAGCGGACTTCCCCGCCCGGTTGTGTTAGGTCAGCCCATAGGAACACTTTGGAGCAACAACCGGGCCAGACCCACAGCAAGATCCCCTCCGTGTAGACCCGACACGTCCGTTTCCCCCGTCTAGGTGCCGGCGGCGGCGCCGTCCTTGAGGGGGGGCACACCCCGGACACGCGTGTCGGGCGTTTGCAACCACCACAACACTTCCAAACTTGTGAGAGGCCGCCTACGCAAGATTTGGCGGCATGCTAGCCCCCGACGACCGCTGGCCACAGCCGTAGACGCGCGAAGGGCAATCCGCGTAGAGAGAATTTTTGGGATACTTCTCCATCACCAAAAATTATGAAAAAATATCATCGTTCCTATAGCACATGTGCCCACGTCGTGCAAAAAAATTCATGATTTTATCGCGCTCCGAGTATTTAATAATATTCACGCCGCATCGTTACCGCAGAATGGCTACTACCGTGTCATCGCCGTCCGTTAGGGGGGGGCCACGCCCCGGAGACGCGTGCCGCCTCTTCGGACATGCCACCACACCACCCCGCATGTATGAGGGCCCGGTGCGATGCTCCGGTGGCATTGCTACCCCCTAGGGCCCCCGTCCCGCCTAACCCAGGAGGGGTTGATCACGAGATCTAGCCCTTTGACTTCCCACGGACGGGCTCTGACCAGTGGACCTCTCCACCCGGTTGTGTCAGGTCTACCCATAGGGACACCCGAGAGCAACATCCGGGCCAAACCCACAGCTACATCCACTCCGTGTAGACCCGACGCGTCCGTTTCCCTCCCTCCAGGTGACGGCAGCGGCGCCGTCCGTGATGGGGGGCACACCCCGGAGATGCGTGTCGCCTCTTCGGACATGCCACAACACCACCCCGCATGTATGAGGGCCCGGTACGACGCTCCGGTGGCATTGCTACCCCCCAGGGCCCCCGTCCCGCCTAACCCTGGAGCGGTTGACCACGGGATCTAGCCCTTTGACTTTGCACGGATGGGCTTTGACCAGTGGACCTCTCCACCCGGTTGTGTCGGGTCGGCCCAGAGGGACACCGGGGAGCAACATCTGGGCCAAACCCACAGCTAAATCCACTCCGTGTAGACCCGATGCGGTAGTTTCCCCCCTCCAGGTGCCGGCGACGACGCCGTCCGTGAGGGGGGCCACGCACCGGAGACGCGTGCGGCCTCTTCAGACATGCCACAACACCACCCCACATGTATGAGGCGCGGTACGATGCTCCGGTGGCATTGCTACCCCCCAGGGCCCCCGTCCCGCCTAACCCTGGAGCGGTTGACCACGAGATCTAGCCCTTTGACTTCCCACTGACGGGCTTTGACCAGTGGACCTCTCCACCTGGTTGTGTCAGGTGGGCCCAAAGGGACACCGGGGAGCAACATCCGGGCCAGACCCACAGCAAGATCCTCTCCGTGTAGATCCGACGCGTCCGTTTCCCCCTCCAGGTGCCGGCGTCGGCGCCGTCCGTGACGGGGGCCACACCCCGGAGACGCGTGCCGCCTCTTCGGACATGCCACAACACCACCCCGCATGTATGAGGGCCCGGTACGACGCTCCGGTGGCATTGCTACCCCCTAGGGCCCCCGTCCCGGCTAACCCTGTAGCGTTCGACCATGGGATCTAGCCCTTTGACTTTGCACGGACGGGCTTTGACCAGTGGACCTCTCCACCCGGTTGTGTCAGGTCCGCCCATAAGGACATCCGGGAGCAACATCCGGGCCAAACCCACAGATACATCCACTCCATGTAGACCCGACGCGTCCGTTCCCCCCCTCCAGGTGCCGGTGGCGGCGCCGTCCGTGACGAGGCCACACCACGGAGATGCGTGCCGCCTCTTCGGACATGGCATAACACCATCTAATTGTGGTAGGTCATCCGATATATATGAACACTTGGAGCAAAGTCCCCTTCGTATAGACCCGATGCGGTTGTTCCCCATTCCAGTTGCTGGCTGGCGGCGGCACCGTTCGTGAGGGGGGTCACACCGCTCTGTACAGAACCGAAAAATAATGTATGTATGCTTATTAACACATACTGTATGTAAGTTAGTTAAATAATAATAATAAAGAAAATAGTGAAGAAAAAGAAAAAAAAACTATATGTATGCTTATTAACACATAGTATATGCTTATTAACATACTATATGCTTATTAACACATACTATATGCTTATTAACACATACTATATGTATGCTTATTAACACAATCTATATGTATGCTTATTAACACATACTGTATGCTTAATAATAATAATAATAGTAATACTATGTGGAAAAAAGAAAAAAAGAAAAAAACTATGCCGACGGCAAAACCGTCGGCATAGCTGCGGCCAGGGCAGATGGACAGCGCCGCGGATCGATGACGTGTCAGCTATGCCGACGGCTGCTGTCGGCATAGGCCTGGTCGGTGCGCTCTGGATCGGTGACGTGTCACCCGTATCTATGCCGACGGCCACCCGTCACGGCCGTCGGCATAGATTTGACGTCGTTAGCCGGCCGTGATGAGTGTTGTCGGCGGGCCCGCATCTATGCCAACGGCCTATATATGCCGACGGCAGCTGTAGGCGTAGTCTGGGATAAGCCAACGGCTGTTATGTGCCGACGGCTGCTGTCGGCGTAGATGGGGATAGCCCGACGGCCGTTGTACGCCGACGGCCAGGACCTAGCTGTCGGCATAGCTCGGATTAGGCCGACGGTGGCCGTCGGCATACATTTGGCTGTCGGCTTAGAGCCCTGTTCCGGTAGTGCGAGAGCATGAAAGACAATGTGCATCGGCATCACAAGACAAAACCAAAAGGCTGATAGGGAGAACATCCGTTGTCTGATGTTGCGCTTCCTTTCATGGGTGGATATGGTGGTAGTTCCATCCACATAAACCTGCACAAACAGTGAAAGCACATGTTGAATTCCTTGAGAACAGAAACCGGCAAGCACTATCACCACAACTAAAGATGGAATGAAACCAGAGGCACGCACACACAAACATAACCTTGTAGACGAGGACCCTGAGAAGGCAAACAAGTGTGTTGCGGCGGGGCTGTAGGACAGCCTCACCTCTCGCCGTTCATCGATGCCCATCATGCCAGGGGAGGGGAGGGCATCCCAAGGAGATAGATGAGAGGAGCGCGACACTGCTGCCGATATCACGCCATAGTCACCGCAAGAGAGAGGGTTAGTTTGAGGGAGATAGATGAGAGGAGAATGTCACCGTTGCCGATACGGCGCCACGATCACCGATGGCGGTGAAGGGCGCTCGAACAAACGGCGACCAGAGGTGGTGCGGGAGCAGTCTTGGGTTTAGTACCGATCAAACAGCACCGGGTTGAGTAAAACCAACAAACTTCAGTCACTATCTGCTGGATTTTTTAGCCATCATCGTAAGGAAAAGCATCTGAACAGATCTCAGTATTCCAAAATTAAAATTAACAAACCTACAACATGCATGTTTGTGTATAACCTATCTGCAAGCAATATGTTTTTTGAGGATTACATCAAGACTTACGTCGACATCAAGGCTGCATCGTGTTCCTTCCGTAGCAGATGATATAGTTTGTCCCGGACACCATCCGGCATCGACAGTTCTGCATGCACCCACCTGCCTATCTGCAAGCAATTTTTGTATTATATCTGGTACTCCATGCGCATAGTTGGCGTGATTATAGCATTGTAGGCAGAAAAGGCATCCGTCTATAATCTGAATCTTCACCGAACTTTTCAGGTTTGACCGTCTAGGAGATCGATCACACAAAATTTGATAGCTCAAGCTTTTACCCTTACCGGTCTACCATCAAGCATGGCAAATCCACCACATACTTGTCTTCACATTGAGAAAGTTCACCACCTTCATCTCACACGACTTGTCACACTGCATATCCACGAACCAATCCAGTTAATGTTTGATGACTGAAAAAATTCAGAGTAAATCAGCGGATGCATGAATAAATCGATCAGTGCGTTGCAACGGGAGAAAAAAAACATCACACACATGCCACCAAGCTCTAGGACCTTCGCCTCCGACATGGCAATCAAGCATACTCGGCGCCCATGCACTGGGCCGCATGATGATCTTGTACCCTTCGGCCCAACCGGCGACGTCGGCGGCGAGTCAAGGCAGCAGCGATAGACAAGTGCTGGCAACCTGCAGAGGATGGATAAAAGAAAGACCGAAGAGGGGGGCTTGTATCTATCAAGCATAAATATTTACAATAAAATCGATCTGATCCGTCCCAAGTTGAGCAGGATTGTCGTATAGCTTCCTCTTATATAGCATCTTCATCAGAAAATCCAGCACACAAATATATAAATATGTTTTCAAAGATAGTGAGGATCGACAGAGAGTCTTGAAGAATTCTGACAATGTAAACCGTAATAGGCTTGAACCTCCACCACACATGTAATTTTATCAAATTGACAAGGGAAGTTATAGGAATTGTAGCCTAAAAACTGGTTCCATCTAAATCATGCTATGTATTCCTGTTTGATATCTTTTATAGAATCAATAAAATATGACGACATTAGGGATCAAAGATCAAGGATCGACTAAGAAACTCAGGGATTAGGGAATCATACTTACCTTGTTAGGAATGACACTGATGGAATTAGTGAAGTGATGTGTCGTGCTCAGGCCAATGGATCCGTGTGTCCTTGATACACACATGTACGCACATGAAGGTTGGGTTGAAACTTGAAAGGAGATTGATTCATCTGTCGGCTAGCAAAAGATTGAGGAGCGACCAACTAGGGAGCGACAACGGTCATAAACATGCATTGAGATTAACCAACATTGAGTGCAAGCATGAGTAGGATATAAATCACCATGAACATAAATATCGTGGAGGCTATGTTGTGTTTGATTCAACTACATGTGTGAACATGTGCCAAGTCAAGCCACTCAAATCATTCAAAGGAGGATACCATCCTATCATACCACATTACAACCATTTTAAAAGCATGTTGGCACGCAAGGTAAACCATTATAAAATCCTAGATAATTAAGCATGGAATGAGTAACTATAATCTCTAATTTTCTTTGCAAACATGTTTCATTCATAATGGGCTGAATCAAGAACGATGAACTAATTATATTTACAAAAACAAGATAGGCCGAGTTCATACCATATTTTCCTCATCTCAATCATTTCATCATATATCGTCATTATTTCCTTTCACATGCACGACCGAACAGTGTGATTAATAATAATAGTGCACCTGCATTGGACTAAGATGCAATCTGCAAACATTTATTCAAAGGAGAAGACAAGGTAATATGGGCTCTTTTGTTAGATCAACAATAATGTATATGAGAGCCCCTCAACATTTTCATCGTGGTTTTCTCCTCTCGACCCAAAGAAAGGAAAAAAGATTTCAAAGAAACACACTAAAATGTTTTTGGAGTTTTTCTTTTTCTGAAGAAAGCAAAACAAGAACGAGAAAAACTATTTACACGGGAAAGCTCCCAACAAGAAAAAGAAAAAATGAGAAATCTTTTTGGGTTTTCTTTAATACTACTGCTCAATAAGTATGGGAAGGAAACTAAAAAGAAGCTACAACTAATTTTTTTGGATTTTCTCAAAGTGTTTCAAAACACAAGAAGAAAGCGGGAAAAGGAAAATAAACTAGCATGGATAATACAATGAAAAAGTATGAACACCGACAACTAGAATGAGTGTGTGAACATGAATGTAATGTCGGTGAGAAATACTTACTCCCCCAAGCTTAGATTTTTGTGTCACAGCCTGATTTTTGTCCCTTTCTTTTTTCTTTTGATTTTCTGAGATTTTTTTTGAGTTTTCTTTTTCCGTGGCTACTTGGTCTGGAAACTGAAGAAGATGACCTCTTCTTTGCTTCCAGAGTGGCTTGTCAACCTAAAATCCTTCCCTAGACCTTTCCATTTCCACCTTGGACCAAATCCCAATATTCTTTTTATTGGGAATATTCCTTTTTCTATTAAAGGAATAATCATTTTTGCCCTAGGTTGTGAAGCAACCTATATTTCTATCACTCCCAAAATTCCCAAATAATTCTCATAAATTTTTTGGCTCATATCTTGCTCAAATATGGAAAAATATTTCATTGGCCATATTTCCCATCGTGCTCAATTTATTATTTTCCTATTCTGTCCTGAATGGAAGATTGTGAAGAAAGTGCCGTTTATCTTTGTCCAATTGACCCCAAACTTTTTGGACACCTTTTCATGTCCAAATAATTGCCTCATGCAAAAATTCAACTTAATTTGCCTAGTGAATATTCCTGAGTAATTTTTCAAAGTTCCTGTCTGAGGGAATTGGTTGTGAAGGAAGTACTAGCTAGGCATATCCAAATAAGTTGAAATTTTGCAAGGTTCTTAAGATGATCAAATCATGACTCTCCACTAAATATGAGCTCATGTAACTCATCTATGTGGGCCCAACCCCAAATCTTAGTTTCTGGTCAGATTTTCAGTTTCTGAAGCAACCATATTTTATCTTGCTTCATTGAAGCAGAAAATTGTCCAGAGCATTCTCCTATCCATATAAACAATCTCCTCAAAAATTTGGTTCAATCCATTACATCATTTTCCCTGTGCAGTTTTTCCAAGTTTTTGTCCAGAGCAAAGCTATATGAAGCAAGTGCTATTTTGGTTCATCCAAATGGCATGAAACTTTTTGGACATCTTCATATCTTCAAATCATTGGTCCATGCCCAATTTCAGCTCAACTTGCATCTTCATGTGAGTGCATCATCCAAATCTTTATTCTGGACCAAATAAATTTTGGGGTTACACAACAACTATATTATTTTGTAGCCCATTGTGCTCCAAAACTTCCAGGATCGTAGTCCATCCTAATCTAATCACCACAGACAACACCATTTAACCCAATCAGTTTCTTGTTGATCAGCAGTGCTCTTCCAAGTTTGATGCAGTAAACTTCAGAGCTCCATTCCAACCCAACCACAGTGCCTCAGATCGAGCCAATGGCACATAAATGCTCCACTTTGGAAGGACTATTAGCTAGACAATGTTTTGGGTACTATAACACATTGAATGCCCCGGTTCACGTGGTGACTACGATGATGGCAAGCCTGTGCACGTGCTCTGTGTGCAGAGGCCGCGTCTAGTGGCCGTTTGTGCTTCGGCACCTCCTCCTCTCGTCGCCTTCGCGCACATGACCATGTACAATGTCTTCATTTCTTCGTCGCCGTCCCCTTGGACCCTTCTCCCCCTCTGTCACGTCGCCAACGCTCGTCGCCAAACACCCACGGGAGCACAGTGCTCCAACCGTCGTCTTCCTCCACGTGCTCTCTTGGCTCCCTCTGCCCCGTGAGCTCGTCCCTATTCCTCCCAGGTGCCTACCTCCGAGCTCATGCGCGTGCACACGCGTCCGCGGCGACGGCCACGTGTCCGCGGTGATGCCAGCGCGACACCACCCTGCTCCGGCTATATAAAGCCACCCCGGTGCCGTTTCCCTTCGCCATCGACATCGTCTCGCTCCTCTAGTCCTCCTAATGCGTTTCCCGAGCCCCGAAGCCTCTCATCACCGTGATTGACCACCATGGCCGCCGCCCATGACCTCCTAAAGAGGCTCAAAGCCGAGCCCCACTCCACTTCCTCCCTCCACCAGAGCAACTCCAGCAGTCTACCCAAGCCCCTCCACCCTTCGCCTACTCCTCCGGTGGACTCTGGCCACGAGTCCCGCCGGTGCCCAATGCCTCTGTCCACCGCGACCAACATTCCGGTGTATCCCGAGCTCCCCGTCGACTGCTATGCCCAAGGATGCCTCCGTCTCGCTCTCCTGCATCCGTGGGTAGGTCGGGCGCCGCCTACGGTGGCCGGTAGCGCCGGCAGGCCTCATCGGGGCCAGCTCTGCCGCGGCCAGGCGCAGGCGAGAGGAAGGAGATGGTGCCGCCCTCGCCAGCTGGCCAGGCGGGCCCCACCACCATGCGCGATCCGACCCGTCAGCCCCTTCGTGCGTTGACCCATCGATGCTGACGTGGATGAGTGGAGACATACTCCTGGTGAGTACCCTTTCCCTTATCGAAGGCCGGAATGCGTTTTCCTCTCTGGAAAGCATATTTCTGAGAAAGGTGCATTATGTTTTTCCGGCTAAGGGCATGTTTGTGATGATTTTATTGCAGAAAGGTCCCTGGCAGAAAAACAACTACATCTTTTTGCCCACAACTTCAAATGAGGTGATTCCAAAGCCCATTTCTTCGTCTCGTCGAGCCCGTTCTATTGGTATCATTTTCACCATGTGTTAACATTCTTAAAATGACCATTTTGCCCTTGCGCTTAATCAGCCCCCTCCGAGAGAGAATGTTTTCCGGCGATTCTTGCCGCGAGCTTCTCACACTTCTTCCCGGTGATTTCTTCCACCCTAGGCAAGCCACAATACCCACTTGCATGATAGTCATGCAATAGCAATGGTTTTTAACTTGAACATTTAATCAATGTTTTCTCGTTTAAAATTTGGTTACTGTTGTTCCAGTGATGCTTAGAGTTTAATTTTCACTCTTGTCCTATGTTGTCTTGCACTTGGTTATCATGCATTCCTGCTAGTGTTCCTTTCATATGCTTATGCTTGCTAGTAGTACATGTTGATGTCGGTGATGGTCTTCGGTGCATGACTGTCGTCTGTTCTGAGTGCCGTCGTTATGCATGTTCCATTGCATCCAGTTGGTTAAATGCTTGCATGGTAGCATTGTTGATATGTTCTTGCATGATATTTATTGTTGATGCTAGTGGTCATGCTATGTCTCTGAGAAGTGTATACTTGTCATGTTCATGCTAGTCAATATGCCATGCTTAGTTAGATATATGATTTTTTGTTGTATTGTTAAAAAGTAATGATGCACAATCATGCTTATATTAATGTCATGCTCATGTATTATAGTTGCATCATGTTATTCTATCATGGCTCATCATATTTGCATTCAAGTTTAAACGGATTAAATTGAACTTGAACAACGGTTGGCTGAGTCATGGTGCCACCATATCAAGCTGACAAGTGCAACCACATTTTCCGGTATGGGACGGTCCTAACTGGGTCTATTTTCATGCCTCTCGTCGGTGCCTCCAATGAGGGAAGGTTATGATCGGGCGCTACCCTGATCAGGTAGGACGGCATAAGCCTTGTGAACCAGTTGTTGTTATGGTACCCTGCCCCCGTTTGGGACTGTTTATTTGCCAGGACGGTGGTAGTTTTGCCTTTGGTAGGCTGGGTCACCCAGGAGTAAGCCCAGTGGGGAGTTGGTCGGAGTGGCCGGGAGAGTGTGATGGTAGTAGGTCGGTATTCACTACTAGGGAAAAGCCTATACACAGAATTTTACCAGTAGCGCTATACAAAATCAAGCGCTGCTGCTACTTAGTAGCAGCGCGCGTAAATAAACCGCGTAAATCAAGCGCTGCTGCTACTAGCGAAAAGCGCTGCTGCTACGTTTGAACTGGGCGCACATGGCCAGCGCAACCTAGCAGTAGCGCGTATAATGGCCCAGCGCTACTGCTAATCTCCTCAGCTGCAGCGTGTATTCCAGAACGCGCTATAGCTAACGTAGCAGTAGCGCCCTTTCTAGAACGCGCTACTGGTACTTCTGACTTAACCATGCGGTTCGTCCTTCCCCACGGCCACTTCATCCCCCAAATCAACTCCACTCTCGCCGCTGCCGTCGCCCCTCTGCCGCCGCGCGCTCTCCCCACGCCGCCCCCGACCCCAGATTCAACGCCGGCCCCGCCCCTGACCTCAACACCGCCCGGGACACTGCGCCCGACCCTGACCTCAACGCCGCCCCGACCTCAACACCGCCCCGGAGCCCCGACCATGACCTCAACGCCGCCCCGGAGCCCCGACCACGACCTCAACTTTTGCTTATTGAATGCATGCTAATTTGAGTCTTATAAGATATTTTGAAATGTATATCTTGTGTTGCTCAATATCCAAGTGGCCGGTCATGTTTGCAGGTTACACCTCCGAGTGTCCTATGTTTTGCCGGAGTGTTAATTCATTTCCGTTCCGGAAAATTTTAGGCGCTCGATATATCCTATTTTAGCAAAGGTCATGCCGGATTTTTCCGTGAATTTTGGCATGACTTTTGCCAGAATATGTAGGAAATATCGAGTGCCCCGGATTTGTGTGTTGAGTATCCTGGTAGTTGTCTTTTATCGATTTTCAATTAATGTTTTAACTATGAACATAGGAAATGTCCGACGACAAAAAGGATTTCGGTATTTGCAAATACTGCGAAGACGAGCGCGGCCTGTGCGACAGAATCTTCCTAGATGATGATAGGCGCTTCAGCATCAAGTTGGACGAGAACTTCGAAGTGGATACAATAAGTCACAACGACAAGTCTTTTTTCGTAATTAAGCATGACATCTGCTTCATTTGCTTCAACTTATTTTTTTTACTATTCTACTAGCATATCCCCTGCCATGCAAGAGTTTTTTTATTGGATAAGATAGGTTTCAGTCATACTATGGAGGTAAAGAAAGTTTATTTGAAGACCGAGCATGGTTATATTTTCCACGCAAAATTATACAATTCAGACGACTACACCTATTTTGGATGCAAAACATGGCGAGCACTATGCAAGACTTATGCATTTGATCCTGATATGGTTATCACCTTTGATATTCATCCGGAAGATGATATTGAAGGTAATACCGACATCTGGGTCGATGTGCAAACGCCTCCAGTTACACCAAAATGTAAGTTTCTCAACCATATTTATGTCTTTGATATTGTTTATTCAAAAATAGTTGACAACAAATTTTTATTGTCAGCTTATTTCGGTGCAAGCAAACATGTCCAGCGCTTGGTAGACAGGACCTACTACTGTCCCAGGGTTGAACTAAACTATGAGGAGCTAAGTCATTATGTTTCATGGCTTGAGGATCTTGATACCATCAAGACAAATTTTCTTCCTGGACTTAGAAATCTTAGTACTGAAAACATGCGACCAATAGTGTTCGTCATGAACTACGGTCACATCTATTTAGGAAGGATGGTAAGATTTTTACTATTTGTCCTCAGTGCATCTTTTCCATACATTATTTGTGAAGCTAAACTTCATTGCTAAGTATGTGACCATACGATGTTCTTCAACAGGGACTCCAGATGAATGTTGTGCCTTATGGGATCGAGACTAAAGGTACCATGAGTATTATTAGCTTACGGACAAGATATCCTACATGTTACTTTAGTGCATTCAAGATCAGCGATGAATGCTTTATAGTGCAAGACTGGACCAGATATGTGATGGGGGAGCGCAGACAAGTACTAGGGGGCAGGAAACAGATGTGCTACCCAAAATTAGGAGACAGGTTCATCTACATGCTCCAACTTGATCAAGTAGGAGAGCTACACATGTTTTATGTTGTTTTACCTAAGAGAGAGCAGCAGGAGTGATTAGCTAGAAATGAGTTTGAGGATGATGATGTGCTACACTACTACTATGATGATAAAATAGCTAGTGTTGGTGGTAATGACTGATGATTATTATTAGCTAGTGTTAGTGGTGATTAAATAAATATTGTTGGTGCTAATGATTATGATGATGATTAAATAGCTTGTGCTGGCGGATTAGATTCAAGTGGAGGCAACATGTGGCGCACATCGAAAGTACTACTAGTCCAAACTAGTTCAAGTTTGGATTAGTAGTATACTTTTGACATGCACCTCATATTGCCTCCACTTGAACCTAATCCACCTTCATTTGACACACTGTTATGGACATAATGATGTAAACCTCATAACTGGTATTGTACCAATATTTGTACGATGGCGCATAAATACACTAAAAATAAAAAAATAAAAAAAATACTAGTAGCGATGGAAAGAAAACACGCTGCCAGTAGTTACATTAGCAATAGCGTGGGAGTGAACAAGCGTTGCAGCTATTTTTCCTAGCAGTAGCGTGTGCGGCACGCGTTACTGCTAAGCAATAGCTGTAGCGCCTTATTAGTAGCGCGCCTACCCGCGCTACTAATGAGCACAAAACTAGCGCTACTGCTAGGGTTTTTCCTAGGATTTTTTGTCGGACGCAGTTGGTCTACCCGAATGGGAGTGTGAGGCCATGGGTTCTATGGTGTGGATAAAGTGCGCTACCTCTGCAGAGTGTGTGTATTAATCTATCGATTGCCGCGCCCGTGGATAAGGACCCAGTTCGTAGTTGGTCACACTATGGGTCAACAGTAATGATAATAACTTGCTTAATAACAACCCTGCTTCGATGATGAGAAAGAGATTGGTTGTGGTCGTGAGATGATCACTGTGGTATCGAGGATACCGAGTTCATGGATATTTGTGGTTGTGATCGTGAGATGATCACCGTGGTATCGAGGATACCGAGTTGATGGATATTTCTGGTGTTATGCGAGAGTCAAGGGTGAAGATCAAGCTCCTTGTGGTCATGTAATGATTACTACGGTATTGCTTATACAAGCTTGATTTGATCCTGAGATGATCGTGTGATGTCCGAGGTTGGTAAGTGATGCATGTGATGTTTACGAGGTAACCCCAAGCAGAGTAAGTTGGTGCATGATAGTGTCATCATGTTGCATGCTAGTATTCTCAGATTCATCTGTTCATGCCATGCTCATATTGTTCTAGCTGCACCATGTTCATGTTGTTCATGCCATGTGGTTGTGATGATCTCATGATAACTCCTGCTTAACCTGTAATTGCCATGCTGTTGTCTGTCTTGATTGCTTTGGTAGTTGTGAGCTTGCAAGTACATTCAATGTAATGACCTGGCGTGTCATGCTAGTTTGCAGGTCATGCCGGACTTGATTGCTTGTTTGCTGTGGCTTCCTTGTTTGCGAGCTAGGATAAGCGTTCCGGCCAGAGTCCCCGCGGAGTGGAGTTCACCACCGTCGTCGTTGTTCCGCTGCTAGAAGTTTTTCCGCTGCTTCGAGTTGTTCTGATGCTCGCATAGAGCAATAGTGGCAGGCGTAGTGTCGCCGTGCTGATGTAATTCCTCGTCATATCAGAACCCCTTGTCACTACAAAAAAATACACTTCCGTGATGATACATGTTTGTCACAGTAGGTCACGTTTTCTGTCATGCATGTACATCCATGACAAATTTATGATAGAATCAAGATAGTCATACCTGTGTTGTCATAGAACTGTTCCATGAAATTACCAAAATTATCATCACGGAAGTGTCCACTTCCATGATGATAAATCGCGCGTCACAGAAGTGCTTTCATCAAGGGTGACCGACATGTGGCATCCACCGTAACGGAACGCCGTTAAGCTATCGGGTCCGGTTTTGGATCCGATAACCCGTTAACAGCCCCGACCAATGGGGATTTTCCACGTGTAAAATCATCATTGGCTAGAGGAAACACGTGTCGGCTCACCGTTGGGATAGATGTCATCCACTCATTGGACCCAAAGCGCCTATGATACACCGACACGTGGCACGGCCCAACAGCGGCCCATTCCTGTGAAAAGGCTGGCCCGTTTGACTTGGTCAAAAGGTGGCGGGCCAGCCCACGGCAAGCCTGTTAACGGTCTATTCGCATATAGCCCATTTACAACCCGCTATCCCAGGGCCTGTTTACGGCCTATTCGAATTAGGCCCAGTAGCGTCATCTGGGCCGTCAAATATAATTCCAGCCCGTTTTAACTTTCAGCCCATGTATGGCCCATGACGTCTTTCGGCCCATATGAGGCCTTTATTACTCTCGGCCCATTAACGGCCCGTGGTAAAACTGGCTCGTAATGAACAGTGTATCACTTTATACCCATTAACGACACGTGGTGAAACTGGGCCGTAATGAACATTGTATCACTTTATACCCATTAACAACCCATTATTCCGTTGGGCCATTTCCAGCCCATGTTATGTTTCGGCCTTCTCGGGGCCCATTTATTTTTGGGCTTATTTCCACATTCATTTACTTACGGCCCGTTACTGTCATTTTCTGCTTGTGGGCCAAATTCAGCCCGTGGTTATAGTCGGCCCGTTTGTGGCCCGATAATACGTTGGGCCGTTTTCATGTCAAAAAAACCCGCTGGGCTGTTTTTATAGAGTTATCAAATACGACCTATTAACGGCCCATTATTGTCCACGAATAGTATGACCCATAATTGGCGAAATGATGATACGCCCCGTAGAAGGCCCATGGATCCTACGGCCCGTAAAAGGCCCATGAATAGTACGGCTCGTAGAAGGCCCATGGATCCTACGGCCCGTATAGAAGGCCAATGGATCCTATGGCCCGTAGAAGGCCCATGGATCATACGGCCCGCAGGAGGCCCATGGTTACAACAGTCCGTGTGTTGCCATGATTATTCTGGCCTAGTTTCCAAAGATAGGTTATTGTGGCCACTAGAAAAACACAGAAAAAGAACTGCAGTGACTACAAGCAAACAACTAAACAAGACAATAAGGAAATAAATAAGCAAGCAATTAACGCTAGCCTATTACCGCTATTACACATATTACATCCACTGGGCATCAAAGTTTGCCACCAGTGCAAATATAGGGAACAAAGCAGCATATAACATACACTGGCCGTCAAAATTGGCCACCAGTGCAAATAAACGCGGCAGCAAAACAAGAGCATAACTGTAACAACTTCAGAAGAGCTCAAGAAACGTGGTATCCACCATGCTGGCAATAAGCTTAGCAAGCTTATTAGCTTTGTCCTGTTTGGCGCTAAAATCCTCCAACGCTTGTTGTTGCACCAGAAAGTATGCATCTGAATGCTCCAGGGACTTCCGCAGTCCTTCTGCTTCTTGTCGCAGTACAGCTGCTCGATGTCTTTCAGCTTGTAGTTGAGACTCAAGAAACCAAACTGATTTAGACAGTGAGTTTGAATAGCTTGTGCAGGCGGTAGTGGCCAGTAACTCCAACACTAAACCAAGACAAGACTTTGGGGTTGTCTCACTGTCTTCGAGATAGTCTTCCTTAGCTGTTTTATCAGCTTTGTTGGAGACCAACAAGGATGTGTCACTATCCTGAACCTTATCTGCATTACTTCCTTTACCATTGCATGATAAGGCACTCTTCCTCAATATTCTGTCAGCATTCTAAAAGAAGAAACAAGCAGACACATAACAGTTTAGCATGTACTAGTATATGAAACTCATTTCGGTGAACCTTTTCATTAGTAAGGTCGACAGGATTAAACTACCAAGTCTTCTATTGTCAAGTACTAGTACATAATAAAAGCATCAAACAAACATATATATATATGTCCTATGGTCACTGCATTGTCTTGCCAAATCAAAATAGAGACACGGTTCAAATCATATCAGTTCAAGACAAAGGAGTAGTGAAAGAATACAAAGCGTGGGAAACTACACGGCACAACAAGATTTCAGATGGGTACCACGGGTCTACATGATATGAGAAGTCAACTGTATATACAATTGAAATTGAAATCAACAGAGCTATTGACAAGAGCAAGCCTGTTAAAGAAACATGCGTAAACATACCTGCTGTGCCATTAAAGTTTCGACTGGATCCTTCAATTTAAAAATAAGTTTGTATGAGTAAATACAGTGATACAAGAGCAAAACAGTATGCACGATAGCAATCATAGTTAAAAAAGGCGCGCCTAAGCGAGCGCTTAAGTGCGCCTAGGCTCTAGGCGTTGGCGAAACGCATTGCGCATAACTATGCTTAATCTGTGCATAACTGCGCATAAGCATGTGCTTTGGTCAGTAAAGCGCAAGGCGGTGGCAAAACACACAATTAACGCCTAGCGCTTTTTTGAACTATGATAGCAATGGAATCTTAAATTATAACAGTTGTTCTTTAGGTTTAGGCACTTGTTCTACATGAACAGAGTACAGTAAGACGCAAGAATATATAGTACTTAAAAATAGAAAATGAGCTCATAGACCTTACCACATTCCTTGTTCGGGACCAGTACAGAACAAGGCGTTCCCAGTCATCGTCCAGTAAATGTGTCTCAGGAGAACGTAAGGGAATTTGATGAGTTTCTTTGCTGGTGAAGTACCTTTTCTTCAGGTAATTCCGATACTGCCACCAAGCATTCTTGAAGATAGCAGAGGTATTAGCATAGGTTACTTCGTCCTGAGTTTCCAAATCGGTCCTTCTCTATAGAGAAAATTGGGAAACTTTGCTGTATTATAACCACCATGGAGGTAGGATGTATGAGACAAAGCAAAGTAATTGCCATGAATAACATTACTTACACATAACTCCTTGGCAAACACCTGCAACTGGCATTTTCCTTGATATTCAGTATAATATTTTCAAGATGGGAAGATACGCACATACGATTTAACAACATAAAATGCGATAGATGCTAAAATACGACTAGCTGGTTGTGCTTCCTCCACAGGAATAGGCGTACTAACTGGTGGAGTTGGGGTTCGCCGTGGTAGTACTGGCCCTTTGGGCACTGGAGCTGCCTTACTAACTGCTCTTGTTTGGAAGCTCTGTGGTGGAGATGGTACTGTGCCAACATGAACTGGGTTACTATCTGCTGGGGTTGGGGTTAGATTGGGTGAAGCTGGTTCTCTGTCAATCGCAGTAGGGGTACAATCTGCGAGAGTTTGGGTTATGTGTGGTAGGGCTGGTTCTCATGCATGTACAACCGAGGTGCTATCTCCACCAAGAGGCAGCACTGTTTTATTTGAAGACCATGTTTTTAGTCCGCTATATGCTGGCATCACCCGATCCAATTCAAATGGCTGATAAACAGGAAACATAGTTGAATGTACAGACATTGCATGAGAGACAGATGCAATAGATAGTGTGGAAAAAAGAGGGCATGAAATAGTTGACATGTATATTGTTTAACTAAAATGGATAGCATGACATAATTTCACATATATGATGTCTATCTAAACTGGATAGCATAGCATAACATAATTCAAAGATATGATGAATAACTAAATAGGATCGCATGACATAATTCACCTACATGTTATCTAAGTAATCGGGATCGCATCATTTAATTCACATATGTGATTTATATGCTAAACAGAGGGAATTAGATATGATGTCTGAACTAAGAACATGGTGTTGAATATTGTGTATATGATGTCTAATCTATGCAATGTAAGACACCATATGCATGATATGAGCAGTATAACCGTGCCAAGTGAGAGCATACACCTCGGTGGGGGAATAGAACTGGTCATCTGTCTCTGAATCCATCTCTGAGGAGCTATCGGGACCCAGCAAGAGATCTGCTTCGACAAGTAGCAAGGTGAGATTCCGGCCTTCGGCATAAGATTTGTCCGATATCCTAGGATGTTGTTTTGCACATATTTCCCCGATTGGGGAGCATGACGACAATGCCAACGATTTGCATGGATAGGCCGACCTGGAAATCACGAGCTCCTCCTCATCCCCCAAAACTCCCCGGTGTACCTTCTATTCAAGGTGGCTCGTCAGATTATTGTTGACAGCTCTCAACCTAGAGCAAGGACACCATGGTGAGCTCGTGACACACTTGGAGCGGTTCCACTCTTCACATTCATTGGTCAATCTCATTGTCGATTGGGGCAAATCCATGAGAACTCGGCCACCTCATTTCATCTTTCACCGCATCCCATATAAACCACAACTTCAAAATTGTAGTATTCTGGAGATTTCTAAACTCAGTAGCGGTATAGACATGGTACCACAAAAATATTATAGAAGAAGCTTTTTATGCAGCTCTGACAACATGACAGTAAGGTGATCACTTCATAATTAAAGTGCCCAACTAACGAAAGTTTTTCCACAACCAAAAGCACCAGCAATAGCACATGTTCCTCCAAAACTAAGGGGAACAATGCATCAAGCACACGCTGGACCCATTTTAAAGCAGGTATGACTATAATTTAATGACGTCGAATGGAAATGAAAAACCAACACCTGAGGATGTTTGCTTATGTAAGAATAGAAACGGTGTTAAACCATTTTCATAAATTCCACAATACATGCAGTTGAATAAAAGTTGGAAGGCCCAAACGACATGAGTCAGGTGCAAAGGAAAAATAACCCATAAATACACATGCATCCTAGATGAACGTGAATGCAAAAACACGATGTGCGGCCAAAATCATCAACCAGATAAAGAAATAATCATAATATGCTTCATGGATTAATCTGGAGCCTGGACATGTTTATCATTGATCCAGACTAATCTCAAATGTGATTTTTTAGCTTATAAATACATGGTTGAATGACCACAGCAATTTTTTGCCAGGCGGCAGTTTAGTGAAATATAATTGTTCATCTGCAGAGAAAGCACGTCTGCTCATGCATTGAATGTATAAATTGGCAAGTTTTCTATTTTGGTGTTTGAGGAACTATGAACCGGTAAGTAGTTTGTGCATTCCTTCTACTCGTCTACCTGATAAGGAATTCTCTGTAGTCATTTTGGTGCAGTAGACATGCAATGTAAAAGCCCATGATTGTCAGCCGCGTTTGAAAGCTCTATGGCAGTCAATCTAACAGAATCGAGTAAATAGCACTGGTGGTCTATGAACTTGCACTGCGGGTGCACTTTAGTCACACAACTTGCAAACCGGAAGAACCCGTCACAGAACTTGCATTGTGGGTGCAATCAAGTCACACGCGCCAGCTGAACCGCGCCGACGCCCGGTTTTCTCAGTACTTTTGCAGAAAAGTCCTTCGCGATTTATAACCGAATCGAACCCTAGTTCCCAAATCGAAACCAAATCCCTAGTTCTCGTCTCTCCTCTCACACCTACGGCGGCGGCAGATGGGCGGCGGCGGTGGTGACGGCAGCGAGAGCTCGAGCGGTGGCGACTTTCCTGGCTGGAGTTGTTCCTCCTCCCTCGCCGGAAGTAGCCGTGGTGCCTCCATCATCGTGGCGGAAAGTATGGCAGGCGGCAGCTCGGAGAGCGTGGCACTGGCCAGCCGCGCCGTCGCCGGCGTCCGCGATGGCAGGTCTCCGGCGCCCGCTGTGGCATGGCCTCGCCTCCGGGACTCGCGTTTGTTTCCTCAAGAGGTGTGGCTGCAGGGCGAGCCGGAGTTGCGGCCGGAGTGCGGGCGCGTTGTCATCGCTCGCACTGCTAGCATGGCGGCTCTCGAGGGAGATTTCTATGGCCGTGTCCTGTATGCCACCATCATTGGACAGCCGCGGAGCGTGGTGACGCCGGAGGCACTAGCGGCGGCGATGGAGTCTCACTGTGCTGTCCGACGGACGACAACCAAGGTGGAGATCACTTGCCCACCATTCCATTTTTTCGTTCGCTTCGAGTCGACAGATGATTGCACTCGTGTGGTGCACGCGTCGGAGCAGCTTCGTTGTTGTGGCAGCAGGATTTCTTTTCAGCGCTGGTCAAACTTCTCGCGTGGCAAGCCGGGGGAGCTCAAGTACAAGACGTTGCTGAGTTTGGAGGGGTTGTGGAGGAGGCTTGGGATCCACACACCGTCAACCTGGTGCTCGCCGGTGTCGACGGCGAGCTCATTGACATGCTCCCGGCCACCGACAAGTGGGTGTTGCCGGTGACCGCGTGGCTGCGCAACCCTTCAGGTGTGCCAAAGGTGCTCACCGTGGCTGTTCCTGCACCTCCTACGGGGCCATGGAAGCCAGACTCCAACGACGAGAACGCACATTCACCGCCGGCTCCAAATTCTCCCACAGAGCGTGCAACCGTAGAATTTCCAGTGATTATGCATGTCAAAGAGGTCGTCGATCGTGGCCCATTGCTAACTGAAGGCTTGGCTGTAGAATTTCTCCCTGATGAAGATGAAGACCTTACCCGGAAGCATACTTTCACCACCTGGCGGGGCAAGATAGATGGCACTGGCCCTGGACAATATGGCACAACTTAAGCGATGATCAGTAGTTTGGTGTTTTCATTTGAATTTGTCGGTCTGTAATGTTGAATGTGAACTTGTCGTGTCGTGTTGTTAGTTTGTTACTGTCAGTTTGATGTTATAATCCTGAATGTTGTCTGTTACAACTGTTGTCGCTTATGTGAATTTGCTTATTTTGTTTCATGTGTGCAAAAGTATGCTCTACATATATGATTGCAAATATGTAGAAGATCGGTCCATAATTTCAGCCACAGTTTAAGTAGTAGTTCAGCAGAGTTTCGTATCCACCAAAAGACCAGTACATAACACTACAGAAGTTCAATTAGTTGCCACTTCATACTACAACAAAATGAAATTGTAGCAGATGTCCACTTCATACTACTTAGTACTACTTGTTCATGAGAACATAAGGCATCTCAATCTTCTGGGTGACCTGGAACTCATCTTGGGCTTCCTCTTACACATGTCCAGTTCTACTTGTTCCTTCCCCAAGTAAGAGCCACTCCATTCCCCTAGTTTTTCTTTTCCTTTTCCCTCTTGTTCTTGTAGAATTTGTTCTTCCTCTTCTTCTTGGTTGGTCTGGTTCATGTCCATGTGCTGGTCCTCTTCCTGCTGCCACTGACCCACCTCTTGCTCCTCTTGCTCCTCTTCTTCCTCTTGCCCCTCTTGCTCCTCTTGCTCTTTGTGTTGTGTGTGCTGGTTCATCTGGAATGTTGGCCCTAAGCTCAGCAACAAATGCACTTTCATCTGGAATTCGGTGCATCCTAGAAACAGGTACTCCATGTGCTGGCCCCTAAACACATAAATAAAAAGATGAGGACAGGGTCAATTTCACCATATGTTAGTTCATGTCATTTGTGAAATGAATTATTTCACCAACTGTTTTATAAGTACCTCATGTGATAAAATATGTACCATGCTGTCTTGTACTTGTGTTGGGTCCAAATGTGGCCTCATAGTTCTATGTTGAATATGCTGACAACATCAACAAACACTATGTAAGTAAAGGATTTAATTAATTTTCTTTTAGTAAGTAGAAAAAGTAGAACTCATAGTTAATATTACTGGAAAGTCAACATCTCCATTCTCATCAATAACCATTTTGGACTTCTTTTTCTTTGCCTTTTCCATCAGCTGCTGTACTAGTTCATTCATTTTGTCAGCGGGCTTTCTCTTCCTTCCTCTAGAACTTTTTGCTCTAACTAGATCATTTGGCTCTGCAACATGCTCAGTTTGCTCTGGAACTTGCTCAGGCTGCTCTGGAACATGCTCAGTTTGCTCTGGAACTTGCTCAGCTTGTTCCTCATCATCCCCACCCACTTCTCTTATTACAACAGCTTTCAACTTTGAGCAGCCACTTCTGTTATGACCAGCTTCTTTGCAGTAACCACAGTGCATAATAGCACCATGCCTGCTTAGTTTGGTGCCATCTTCACTCTCCTCAGGTTGCTGCCTTCTGTTCTTCCTTCTCCTTCCAGCTCTTCTCTCATATAGTGGTGGTAAAATAGGTGTTGCAGATACAGCAGCCCACTCATCTTTATCTCTAGTTGGATATATCTGTACCCCATAAGCTAGACAGTATGTTTCCACAGTGTAACAAGAAGAAACCATGGTTTCAGGTTTAATCCTTTCATGTCTGCAACATGCACATGCATGGCTGCAGGGAACACCTGTGAGTTGCCACCTTCTGCAAGTACATGTATGCATATTTAACTCGACTATGTATTGCTTTTCATTGGACAAAACACCAAAGACACCCATGCCTGACTCCTCAGGATGACAATTGGCAGACAACTCTATGTTTTTTCTTAATTTGTCTCTAATTTTGGGAGTTAGATTGCCTGTCCATTTTTGAGTAGCTTCTTTTTTCTTTGACATATGCCTGTGCATTAACTGTGATTTTATCCTCTCCAACATGGACAACACAGGTAGTTCTCTAGCTTCTAGTATGTACCTAGTGGAATTCAGTAAGAACAATAGTCAGTTATTGCAGTTATAGACAGGTAATTAAGTAAGACAGACTATTAAGTAAGACAGGCAATTAAGTAAGAACAACATTCAGTTACCTGTTGAAAACTTCACATGTGTTGTTCAATAGAATGTCACATTTAGGAAGCTCACAAAAGAAAGCCCTTGACCATTGATTTGGTGCTTTATCTTCCAACCAAGCATAAGATTCTGGGTTATCTTGCTTTAGTTTCTCCATGTTTAGCTCAAACATGGTTGGTGTAGTGGATTTGGCACAAGCCCACACTTGTTGTCTTATTGTCTCACCTTTGTGCACTGAATGCAAGTTTTGGTATAAGTGTCTCACACAAAACTTATGCTCTGAGTCACAGAACTGCTCATTTACAGCCTTGATTAGCCCCTAATAGAGGAAACCAGTTATATCTTAGTTTGTATGAACTGAATTGCAACACTGACACTAACATGAACAGTAACTGAACATTAAAAGTGATTTACCTTCTGTTTGTCACTCATGATAGTGATTGTGCTTGTGTTAATTATGTTGAGGTCTTGCTTCAGTGTACAAAGGAACCAGTTCCAAGATGCATAACATTCTGTCTCCACCACTGCCATTGCAATAGGATAAATTGAGTCATTGCCATCAATACCAACTGAAGTGAGTAATTGGCCACCATACTTTGTCTTTATGAATGTGCCATCAATACAAATGATTGGCCTACAGCCCTTCAGCCAACCTATTTTACAAGCTGCCAAACTTAAGTAGCAAGTACTAAATAGGCCATTCTCTAGGTTCAGATAGAAAGATGGCCCTGGATTGCTATGTCTTACTTCCTCTGCATATCTCCAAAGCAATGAGTACTGCTTCACCTCATCCCCACGCACAACTTCCAATGCTGCTTTCCTAGCTCTCCCTAGCTTGTGCCTGCTAACTTCCATGTTGAATTTCTTCCTGACTTTTCTTGAAAAGGTAGACAGTGAAATCTTATCATTATCTCTGAACTTCTCTACATATTTATTGGCAAGAAAAGGTGCTGTTAGTTCCTTCACATCCCAAACTTTTTCACATGTATGCTCTCCAACATAAGTCTTTACAAGGAAGGACTGTGTCCTGTTGTCATTGACAGCCACAAGCTTCCAAGGGCAACCCTCAGAACACATAGCCTCAAACCTTTGCTTGTTATTTCTTTTCTTCTTAATTTGCACCCTGTTCTTTACTGCATATTGTTCTACAACTTTCCTAAGTAGATCCACTAAATCAAATACCATTCCTAGCTTGAACTGAGGGTTTTCCATGTCAACAGCAGGGTTAAATGTTTTAAACCTATATATAGGTTTCTCCTTCTTTTTCTTTGCCTTGTACTCCTCATCATCGGAGTCACTTTGATGTCTTTTCTCCAAGTCATCCTCTTCTGGCAGTTGCAGATCATCCTCATGAACATCATCTGACCCAGGAACATGCCTATATTCAGCTCCTATGTTTTTGCCCTTCTCAACCATAGCATCATGCACAACATCATCTACATTCTTATCATAGTCCTTATCATCCTCCTCCTCCATTCCATAATCACTGTCGTACCAAGTAGGATCAATGTCTGAATCACAATCGTACTCTTCTTCTGAAACTTCTGAATTCTCTGACACCTCTGATTTTTCTTGGCCCTCTGACCCATCTGCATCTGCTTGTTGCTCTACAGTAGATGCATTTTCTGAACTACCTGCCACTGTCTCTGATTTCATCTTCCTAATCTTCTCTGTGCTAAAAGGGCTCATTATAACTGTAGGTAGTGCAGGGAACCTTTAATTGCAATGTCATCTTCCTCCTCTTGATTCTGTTCTCTGATATGTTTAACAAACAGAACCAGTACCTTGGAGTAAACAGATGCTCTGGCCATCTTTAAACAGTCATTTTCCAAGTTAATTTCCACCACATCTGCAAGAGTTTTACCAGGTGGGCACCATAGCATAATTTTCTCCTCATAGGGATAATTAAGTTGTGCTAGCATATAGCAGATCACATCATTACATAGTGTATTCCTGTCCAGGTTGTCAAACCATGTTATCTTCTCATCCAAATATGTCAGATTCACTCCTTTTCCCACAAAAAACCCACCATGATGCACCTCCACACTGAATTTCACCGAATCATACCCTGCATTTGTGAGCGGAGGCAATATCAGCCCAACATGCCCACACAATATGAACTAACCCTAGGATGCAGCCCAACATACAAAAAGAGGTAAAAGAGGTACCAACCATGTCAAGTACCTAGTACTGCACATCTCAGACCTATAACTATTTAGATGCACCACCAGTATTTCATCTATTGCGTGAAGGAGGAAACCCTAACTAAAATTGGGGGACGGGATAGGGGGAGGGGGAAACTCACCGTAAGTCGGACCCCCATGCCATTCAGTGCGAAGAACCGGCAACTCCACCGTCGGATGGAACACCGTCTGGACCGGCACCCTGTCCGCCGACGATCTCCATGACGGCACGGCGCCGCCTGTCTCCTCTCCCATCGGCAACGAACAGAGGCAGCGAGAGAAAACAGAGGAGTGTTTCAATGCGGCATTGCTTGAGACTTCAGGGGGCTATCTGCAAAAAAGCGGCCGTCACGTGCGACGCGCGTGACCTGAAATCAGAGAAAACCGGGCGTCGGCGCGGTTCAGCTGGCACGTGTGACTTGATTGCACCCGCAATGCAAGTTCTTGACGGGTTCTTCCGGTTTGCAAGTTGTGTGACTAAAGTGCACCCGCGGTGCAAGTTCATAGACCGCCAGTGCTATTTACTCAACAGAATCTAACTGCAACTTAATTTTGCAGCTTAAAACCTCATTAAGTTCACTTACATGTATGTGGTGAACTTGCCATATAAATCTCTAATACTTACATGTATGTGGTGAAAGTCAGACCTCGTAAGAACCAAGCACAAAACTGGTAAGCAGATACAGAGGTTGCTGCATATTTTTCCATAAATGATGCTCACACCAACTTACTTATATGACATAGACATCTGAACAAAGAGGCTCCGGTGGTGACTGGTGACGCACTTAATAACACGTACTAACATTTAGTATCGACTAAGCTAGCTCTGAAGATGGCATTAAACTAAACACCAAACATGGTTGCTATGGTTAAACATGACAGAAAAATAAAAAGGTGAGGGGATCAGGTTCTTGTTCTCACCATTGACGGTAGCACTTGATGCACATATCATGGCTGAAGTTGGGCGGCACAACCGGCACAACCCCTGCTGTTTTTTAACTCCACGCAGACCTCCCACTCCTCGTCTATGTCAGCATCAATCTCAGAGACCGACCTCTTGCTCGCTACTAACTCTGAGCAGACTGCCCTCTGCTCGTAGCACCCCTTGTTGCAGTCGAACGAGGGGAGAAAATGTAACATCTATAGACAGACAATGGGCGTCAGTATCATAGGTCCAAACTGTAACATAAAGCTGCACAATTCCCACAAGAACACAAGTGTAGTGACCACAATATGCCACGAAGTCTTGAATCAAACCACACAAATGCAAAGACTGAGCCTTGTAGCCGAGGATCCGAGGAGGTCGAGTGCACTGCTGAGGCTGCAGACGGTTCACTGAGCGGAGGAAGAGGAAGAAGTGTGCTTCGGGCTGTAGGAAATCAATATCTGCAGATACGCCCATCATAGTCCGGAGACACGATGTTAAGAACGCCGGCATGCTGGATGTCGGCCTCGAGCACCTTGAGCAATTCCCTAAACGACCTTCGAGCGGCGCAGGCCGCAGGGCACCATCGCCATCTCTTCCGCTCTCTTCCTCCGCAGCCAGAGCCACGACGCACTGCACTCACGGATGCCATCTGAGCTGATTCCCCCTGGGGGTGGCGGCTGACATCGGCGGCGCAGGGAGGTGGGTCGTCCGCATCGGGGGAAGAAGGATTGGGTCGGTTAGCTCTTTCTCTTTTTGATCTTTTTTATGTTTTTTTTCAGATCATTAGCGAAACGTTTTTTCCACCTAAGGATGGCAGTGGTGGGTAAATATTTGCAACTTTATTAATGAAAAGTGACGGTGAATCCGACGGAAGCAATGCGTGTAGGTAAAGAGGTAAAGGAAAGACTAGCAAACAAAAAGGCCCGTGCGTTGCACCGGGTGTACAAAAAATAAATATATGCTTAGAAGTTGAAAAAAATTACCACTAAAACAACATTGCAATCAGTCAAACAGCCATATCATAACAAACATTTCAAACGAGTTTGGTTTAAAATAATTTTCAAACAATAAATGCTTTTTCAGTTTGTAAATCCTGTACCATTCTCAGAAAACAAACTAATAAGTAAACATGGATATGCTCTTACTTTATTTTCCACATGCCAATTTGAAACAATTTTTGTTATCAAAATCGAAGTACAGTATCAAAAGTATTGGGATAAGATTTCCAATCAAAATTGATGAATGATTTTGATTTAAATAGTTAACAAACAATGCAATTAGATCTCATTGTTGCATGCCTAAGGCTCAAACCCAAGAACTGCCATGCATCCATAGTGAAGAATAACCATTCAAACCATCGGCAAATTCATTCAAAAAGATTGGCTGCTTGTACTTCATTTAGAATTCGCAACCAAGAGTCAAGTCATGGGCGTAGGTAAGTTTCATAGCTTCAAAGATATTTCACTTAGCTAGAAAAATAGTAGGAAACTAAAAAAAATTGAAATTAAATCAATGGTCATGGCTGGCTGTCAAGTAGTGTTAGCGTTGGGAGACAGTGATACAACTAACCAACGAGAAACGAACTTGCTACTTAAATTGCTTCCTGGTTAAAAGAATAGATCCCTTAATTCTCAGATATAAAGATGGACATCAACATACACATCATGAGCCAATCTTAACCTCCCTAAGATGTACATATAACACTATTTTCAATTGAATCACATATCACATGCATACTTAGTTACTGTCCCATTCTAATTCTTTGATGTAGATTCTCAAGAGTGGAAGTATTTCTCCTTTCTCTTGCTCTATGCGTCTCTTCAGCTCTCTTAAAATTTGCATTGGCCCACTTGTTCCGAAGATAGTTTTTCCCAGCAAATCCCTGCATATACAGATGTTCTTCACACCTAATGGTGGAAGGTTTATTTGCATGTTTACCAAGTGTGAGGAATCAGTCAAACCCGGTGACCTGAGTTGGGGTGCAGAAAATATCAACCAATGTATCATGAATTAGCATCTTCTCAACTGGAATGTCATCCACTAATTGCTTTTCATGTACTGTACTCGTAGTTATTATATATGGTAAAGGTGCCCGTACGTTGCAACGGGCATATTCGAGTGATTCAACATCATGGTATCTAACATATGGATATTCATGCACCTATATGGCCTTCTCGACTTTCTTTTGGCGTTATAGCATTAATTTTTTTGCTATTTCAAACCTCCCCCCTCCCCCTCCAGTAAACCTATCTTCTATTTGCACCATCGCTAGTCTTTTGTTCTGCAATTAACATTGTAGAGCAGAATACAAAATTAATTTAGGTGAACAGATGGAACACATTCAATATTATTCGAATGTGATGTGTTATTTGCTCATCCACTCCTATAGGCTTCTTCCAGAATATATGTGCAGATATTATATCAGTGTGCTCTATATAAGTGCAACTGTCAGTAATTGACCATCGACATGAGCTTTGACTCCATGGTCACTACGTAATACAGGAAAAAGAAAAGGCCAATATTGCATTATTGCTTGACTGTTACTGAAATTTGACAGGAAATCAAGTAGCGCTACCTCATCTTCTTTTGGACTCTTATTAGAGCATATATACAACAGAAACAGGACAAAAACTAACCAAGAATATATACATATCCATGTGCACCACTTTCAGAATATATGACATATTGACTCTGAGATATCTAACTTTTTTTGTTTCCATGCATTCAAGAAGCGCTCTATTACTTTCAGGATCTTATTCCAAGTTTAACTTGTTTACAAAGATTAAAAATTATGATGTAGCATGATTTTTCTATGACATCCAAAAAAATTATGGTTATACATATCAAACAGGCAACACAAGTAATTCTTGGTCCAATTCTAAAATGGACAGGTTTGGATCTGCTAAAGAACACTTTGTTTCTCCTGTTCCATAACCTAATGACCACACTTAAGCATAGATAGGTTTGTATATATGACAAAAGAACAGCAGGCTCGAAGTAATAAATCACAGGCAGGGAGGAAGCAATGTAGATGATGGGGGCTTAGCTTACTTGTCAGCGTAGTGGAGGAGGTAGAGGTAGGTGATGGAGCTTCTGCACCTCGGGTGACTGCACCTCCATGTTCATACAACCTAAGGCGCACGCAAATAAGTCTGAATATACACGGCGTGAGACGACGGGAGGATTCCACTATGACCACATGAATGTTGTCGGAGTCTACAAGCGCTGGCCATGATGGCAGGTCGTCCTATAGGTGCTCGTCCGTACCCTCCCTTCTCTAGGCTCTCTCAGGCCGTGGCGGCGGAGATCCGTCAGGGACGAACGGCCACGTCTCCAATCACTGAACCCAACGATGCCCAAGCCCGACCGCCGTTGCGTTCGTGCTCCCGAGACGTCCTAAGCAGCCCTTGGATTCTCCTGGAAATCAATCAACACCTGCAGACAACAAACACCTCAATGTCATCGCACCGTTCGCCAAACCAACCTCTGGCTCAAGAAAGAGGAGTAAACAGACATCTGATGATGAACTTACCTGCCGCATAATAGGGTCCGTTAGGATGTTTTGGATTTCAGGGTCCTGCACAGCTTTGCCCTGTCTCTCTTTCAGTTCCTCTGGGGTAAAGTTTGCCTCTGTTCGCCTTGTTGATCTGCTGAACACATCTGAGAATGGACAGCAACGGTTAGGAGCTGCTTGGTGGAATCTAAGATGAGAAACCAGTGACTGATTGACAATCTCTTTCAGTGCTATTTACCTCTTGACACCATCAAGCAGCTCCTAGTTACTCGGATCATGCTTTAGGCCTTCCTGATAAGTTTCCATTGCTTTGTCATACTCTTTCATGAAAAACCAGATTGTGCATTTCCCTTGGAGAATGTAGGATCTAGCTCGATGCACTTCTCGGCATCCCTTCAGGCATGGCACCCAGCTTGGTGTAACAGGCAGCCCTGTTGCTGTATACCTGAAATATACAATCCACGCAAACAACAACTTAGCAGTTATACCAAACCCACTACAGGACAAATCTATACTGCAGAAGCACCTGATGCACCAGTCGTCATCGACAGGCTAATTCAAAAGGCGTATATATACACAGTTTGGTATGTTCTCCGCATTATTGGTTAATCTTATGCGGGTTCCCGTCAGATGTAAAAAAAATTCTTCCCAATATAACTGTGAAATGGTTTCAAATAATTGTTTTGCTCAAGCAATTGAGTAACATAAAACATCAAGGAATTACCTTCGGATCCTTCAGGTTTCTCCTGAGCGCTTCAGTGTAATGCTTCACTGCTTCTGGGTATTTTTGCTGCTTAGGGAACTCATTACCTGCAGGGCAGTAGCAAGAACAGAGAACCTCATCATTAACTTCCCTAGACTATTAGGGGCAGAAAAGCAGTGTTAACAGTATAATTCACGCAGCTTACCTTTCTCTCGCTCCTCATCAGCTTTTTATGGATCATAATACTCTTGTTGCTCGAGCTCCTTGTTTGCTCGTTCAGCATCATTTAGTATTTTCAGGGTATCTGGGTTTGATGCTCAGTTAGAGCCTTCTGGAAAGTCTCAGTGGCAACATCGTAGTCTTTGGAAGACTTGGCAAGTTTGGCAAGAGCAGTTGCTTTCCTTGTCAGTGCCCTTGAGAGTTGAGACCATCTTGAAGTCAGCACAGTCAGCATGAAGTTCCCTTCCCCTCTCAAAAGCCGTATCACAATCCTTAATGCAATCATCATACTGGTATTTGGAGAAACAGAATATTAGCTCTCAAATCACCAGAGGCATAAGTAATTCGAGAGGGCTCCCGATTCCAATAATTAAGTTAAAACATGTGGCAGTGAAAAATCATAGCAACACTACTGATTTACGAAATCTACAGTTCATTCAAGCCATGTAATATCATACAGAGCAAGTCCAATCCCCCAAAAGATAAGAAGGCAGATATATAGAGATAAATTCACTGTTGTTATTAAATATTGATGAATGTGTAAGGATTGCATCGACGGTGAAATCATTCTAAACTACCAGTAGTCTCTATCAAAAAATACCAATGTGTCTCTAAAACGCCCTTGCCTGTGCTCCGAGCCACCGCTGCTGCTGACGCCTCCTGGCATCATTTTCTCTTAACTTGGTAAAATATGTTTTCAGTTGTACACATATGGTGCCAGCAGTGTGAATACTTTAAGATGAAATGATAAAAGCAAAAGTGCTGCTATATTTAATCCTACAAAAACAATTCAAGACATGTTTGTACTAAATATGTTAAATGCTAATACCAAGAGCATACCAATTCATCAAGAAGGGTGGTGAATTGTGAGCAGACAACGCTAGAAATACAAAGCCTTTAAGATGTCCCTTCGAACATGAGATGTGGATAGTTTGTATTTATTGAATAGGCTGTGCTCCTGCCATTTATACCTAACAAATGATACAAGTTCCCCAGTTGCATCAAATTTTTTAAGTTATTCACAGGGCATACAAATCTGCATCTCAAACTCAAAGGTGCGTCATACAAGATTTTGTTTACTCACAGTAACACAACTTTTTTACAGAATTCATACAAACAATTGACCGAATGGCACTCTCATTGAACAGGCATTATCAAACACGATCATAAGCACAGAACAAACTCACCTCCATCTATCTCTTTGAACCAGCAAAGATATCTAAGCAGCAGCCACTGCCACTGCCTGCCCCCGTACCACCAGCAACAAAAGTAGCCCGCCTAATGAGACATCGCAGCTTCAAAATGTTGGGGATGGATGGTAAACAAGCAGAAACATCATCAAGAAGGGTGGTGAATTATGAGCAGACAGCGCTAGAAATACAAAGCCTTTAAGATGTCCCTTCGAACATGAGATGCGGATAGTTTGTATTTACTGAATAGGCTGTGCTCCTGCCATTTATACCTAACAAATGATACAAGTTCCCCATTTGCATCAAATTTTTTAAGTTATTCACAGGGCATACAAATCTGCATCTCAAACTCAAAGGTGCGGCATACAAGATTTTGTTTACTCATAGTAACACAACTTTTTTACAGAATTCATACAAACAATTGACCGAATGGCACTCTCATTGAACAGGCATTATCAAACACGATCATAAGCACAAAACAAACTCTCCTCCATCTATCTCTCTGAACCAGCAAAGATATCTAAGCAGCAGCCACCGCCACTGCCTGCCCCCGTACCACCAGCAACAAAAGTAGCCCGCCTAATGAGACATCGCAGCTTCAAAATGTTGGGGATGGATGGTAAACAAGCAGAAACATTATGTACCTCTGTAGTCTGCGCACCAGCTGCCTCACGAGACCGTGACACCCTCACCCTTTGCTTCCGGTTCCTGCACCACAATAGCCGTGTCCGTATCCCTGACCAGCACCTCATCGGCCTTTGTCTCTGGTTGATGCGCAGGATGCACCTTGGTTGTGTCCCGGACCACCACCTCCCCGCTCTTCACCTCTGGTTCCGGCACCTCAGGTGCTTCGGACACCACGACATCCTGCACCATGGCGTGCGCCTCCGCTCTCACATCCACCTTACCCGCTTGTTCCAGGTCAACAACTTCAGGCGGTAAAGCATCAACCATGATCTCCTCCCCGGCCTCGTCGTACTGCCGTCATCAACGTCCTCGACGGCGCACTCGATCGGCACCTCCGACGTGCCCCCCTTCTTCTCCTCCTCGGCCCAGCATGGAGGCCTGCATCGTCGAAGCTCCAAATAAAGTTTTTGTGGAGGAACGCGTCCTGGCTCCCAGCGGCCGCGAGGGCCTCCAATGCAGCGTCCAGGAAGCCGACGGCGGCGTGGGATAGGGCCAGCGTCCTGCGGCGGTCGAGAGTCACCAGCCTTACCAGCAGTTGCCACCTTCTTGTTTCGGAACCACCCCCCTGGCGATCTCCTCTTTCACACAGCCGACAGCTCACCGCAGCTTGTGCATATACTCAAACACCTTGTCTGCGTCCCTGGCCTTCGCGCTGAGCTCAAGGAGCAGGGCGAGCTCGGGCTCTTCCGGTGATGCAGTGGAGGCCGCCATGTGGGCCTCGACCGCGTAGGCCTTGCCAGCCTCCCCGGCGCGCCGGAACGCGGCAAGCACGAGGCTGTAAGACCGAAGGCGCGACGCGAGGCCGTACTTCTGCCGCATGGAGGAGACGAGCCTGAAGGCTTCGTTGGCGCCCTCGGCGTCTGCAGCGACGATGCAGGCGAGCGAGGTGATGGTGGCCTCGGACGGGGGCGCCCTGGCCTCCAGCATGCCAGCGAACACGCGGCGCGCGGCGGCGGCCGGGTGGACGGGTAAGACGGCGCCGTCCGCAGAGGCGATCAGGTGGAGGAGCTGGTTGCTCTGGTGCGCGGCGAGGCAGAGGTCGGGCGCCGCGTCCGGGCCGGAGACGGCCGCGTCGAAGGTTGCCATGGCGGCCGCGGCGTCCCCGCGGCGGGTGCAGTCGGTGGGCATGCGCCCCTTCCAGCCGGTGGATAAGATGAAGAAAGGAGCGCAAAATGCAGGGGTTAGTTTGCAAAATCAAAACGTTTTTGCAGATCCACTTACGTAGGGACTGCGGGTTGAATACAAAAAACAGCAAGGGCTTTTTTAAAAACTACCGCAACGGTGATCCTCAATCCTTGCTTTATTATTAAATTAAAAAAATTAAAATTAAAATAAAATAACTAGTTAAGTACCCGTGCGTTGCTATGGGACAACAAACTTACGCGTCGTTGATCTCCACTGCCGACTCAACCTTGCTGGTTGTCTCACCACCATCATTGAACGCACAATCACCCCGTGCTCTCCCTCATCATCAGCTCAAGAGAGGGTCGTCGTCTTTTGGTAGCCCTAACAACCTCTCTGCTTAGCGCACGCATCCCATAAAATATTGGCTTATATTTTCTTCTCCATACGACATACTTATCATCACGAGTCACTAAAAAAGTCTACCACGGTTTCCTTATTAAATCTCGTTTAGCAATTAGAAATATTGGCCACCCAAGAAATACCGGCACAATGCAACAGAAATAAATTTAAGCATAGAGATGATTTTTTGAGTTGTCGGTATTTATCTAGTTATAAACAAATCTTGTAATTTTTATATAGTTATGAAATATCTTGTAACCCACGAGCATGTGTTCAACACACAAGTCAAATTTTTGTGTGTGTTATGTTGCTTCTAACTACATTGCCACAAATATGACATTATGCTTAGTCCTCGCTCGGAAGCTCTCTGGCTTCCCAAACAGGCCAACTTCTCGGCCAGCCAGCTTTGCACGCGAGCTGGGGTCGCGAAGTTGCTGGTTCGCTCAGGAAGTTTTCTTCATATCAAAATGTTAGGTGCACCACTCCCATAAATTCAAGAAACTCCAGCTTCTTCGTTTGGAGGAGATACGCTTCCGCACCTCCGCGAAATTACACTACGGGAGGATTGGGCTCCGCAAAGCAGGCCCAAACCATTTGGCACCCCTCCACACGTGGAGCAGGAGAGGATCCAACAGGCGCTTAGTTCCAAAACATCTTATGCGCTTTGTACACTTGTAGATCATCAGGTTACAGGATATAAAGAAAAAAATAACAGTACCACGCTCGCATGTAATTTAGCATGGATTTAGGAATCACCAAACAAGCTTACATAGTGAACCATCAGAAGCTCGACATATCAGAATTAAATCAGATCCTCATCGGCTGTAGAATTTTCGCCACGTCAAAAAACCAAGCAAGGATCACACAAACAAAAAAATTAGCCAACAACATAAGAATGTTTGTTTAATGTAATTTATTTATATTCATAAACCATACCATGTTCTGATACATGTACATATATTTACCCCGCAGATACGGTATAAGACATTATTATAGAACAATTTATCATTTCTCCCATCTAGCTATGTTTCCCAATCTCCACTCCATCCCCTGGAGAAATAAGGTTGACAGTTTCCACCCTTTTTATTCGTTCATGGAATTTTCATTTGGCTTAGTCGCTCCTTTGAAAAAAAGGTTCTCTATATTAAGATAATCCTCTTAGTAAAACAATGTGGTGCCCTTTGGAAACCAATCATCAATAATCATGAGACACTTAGGAAATTTACACTGAAACTTGAACTTTTGTCTACTAATCAGACGATCCATGCTAACTACAGACATGTACTCCACATAATAGTATTCATTGTGAATCCTTGTCTATGCCCAAAAGAAGAACAATATAAGAGGCTCTGCAATACTGGAATAAATTTTGAAGATCGCTTAGGGTGAAAGTAAGCAGAGGCCATAGAATAAGATGATAACGTCGATTAGGAACCCTACGACCAGACAAGATTGGTTAATAATTTACATAATTACTACCACAGATTGCTAGCTAATAACCAAACAACCTATAATAATTGTAATAACCACACTTTGCATATATATATATGTACGCTGATAGAATATGTGATATTTGAAAAGGCAAAAAGTAGAACATGAAAGGGGCTATTGCTTCAATTCTTACATTAGGACTGCAGAAATAAATATATCCGTGCAATTGTTAGTACGTACAAATATTAACCAAAAAATGCACGATTCAGTTAACAAACAACCATGCCATGAGTTTTGCTACTTGTCTCTGCCGTAAAATGGTGGAATGGCACTAAAAAGGATCTAACTCACCTGTTGATTGGTTTCCCCCAGCCCCCAACAATAAGAGAGCAATGCACACTTGCTAATTGATCTTTACAAAAATAAATGCTGCAGAGCTTCAACACTTACTTGCAAGAAGATATAGAATCCCACAACCAATATTTTTTTGGGTGTAAGCTCCAGCTAGAGGAGGCATACAGAACCACAACTAAATAGGATCAATGCACCGTTGCCAACACTGGTCACTGATTATGTACTGACATACCGAGACGCGACAAATTAAAAATCAATTACCAAAAACTATAAGTAAACCAATCCAGGCTTTACATATTTGCTATAGTAGCAGTCATATGAATAGAACATCAAATGGAAACTTCTGTGCTTCCTCCTCTTGGTTCCAATAATCATCGTCGTCAAACTTGATATTCTGCAGAGTAGGCCATGTGCGCCATAGTTAACAATATGGAAGACAAATAAATGATGCTTCGTTGTCCATTTCATATTGGGTACCCTATCCTATCTGTTGATGTGAGGGACCACACATGCATCCTACAGTTTTGCCAAAATCATGAACCTTTTAAAACCATTTTTTCTACCGCAAAGAAAACATCAGTGAATAAAATTCTGAGGTACTAACCTGATTATAATACTCATACCAACTTTCTTCCTCTCCCACTTCCCCTCTGTCCTTATATCACCATCTCTTTCAATCTTCCCCTCTCCAGTGCCCAATATCTATCACCATGGTGTCATAACCTCACTATTTCTGTAGTGCGTAATGTTAAACAGATTACAAGACTTCAAAGCAGTAATAAAGTATCTATAATAGAAAGATGTTCTCAAGATTGATTCCAACAACTTGAAATAAAACTAAAAGTTAATGATGGATTGCCTTATGCTTCCCTTCAAGTTTCTCATATACGTCAAATGACTGATCATCTGGCAAACAAAGATGACAAGTTCCATGTAAAGGATCAATGTATGTACACTTGAATAATATCACAACTGTAGAAAGAAAATGTGAGTCAGCATCAGTCAAAACTTAAACGTAGATAGCGATACTACCGGACTCGCGGGCTATGCCTACGGCCCCTAGGCCGTCGGCATAGGCCCCTAGGCCGTCGGCATAGATCTATGCCTACGGCTGCCGTCGGCATAGACCCGTCGGCGTAGATGTCGTCAGCGTAGTTTGTCAGATCGTCGGCATAGTATAGCCGTCGGCATAGGGGCCTATGCCGACGGCCTGCCGTCAGCCGTCAGCACAGTATAGCCGTCGGCAGTGTTTTTTGTCTGACGGCAACGGACGGCGCCGTCAAAAGCGCTGACGAATCACGCAATGCCACGTCGCAGGGCTATCCCTACAGCAAAGCCGTAGGCATAGATGAGTCTATGCCGACGGCTTTGCCGTCGGCATATCTCTGCCACATGGCAGCTCCTGGGTTCTCCTGGCAGCGGGCTATGCCTACGGCAAAGCCGTCGGCATAGATTTTGATATATGCCTACGGCTTTGCTGTAGGCATAGATGTGCCACATGGCAAGCCCTGGTAACTCCTGGGCGTATACATAGTTTTTTTCCCCTGTTTTCTCTTTTCCAATTCATTTGACAGCATTTCAAAACAGAACAATATGAAATTATGCAGAAATATGACAATTCATCATGTAAACATACTCAAGTTCATCTAAACATACTCAAGTTCACCATCATCATCTAAACATACTCAAGTTCATCACATCATCTAAAGATCATCACCGACGGAAGTTCATGAACATAAAAGTAGTGCAAGACATGAAACATGATAAAAGTAGGAATATGAAAGGCATGGCACGATGGCCACATGCACGGAATCATCAAGCAAGAGCACCTCCGCCAAAACCACCACCTCCGCCAAAAGCACCACCTCCGCCAAAACCACCACCACCACCTCCGCCAAAACCGCCATCACGACCACCACCACTCTGCCAGATCGGAGTGACTGGGGTCGACGGAGCAGGAGTCGAGCCACCGGTCCCCTACATGTTTCAGAAAAGATTCTAACGGTAAATATGATATGATAGTGTTTCATGAACGAGAACTAGTTTGCTTGTAGTTAGGCAAATGTACTAACCGGACCATCACTGCCTAGTGCCACCCATTCATCGAACGTGGGCACATGTGGGGGTTCTCCCGCAGGTGGTGGTGGGGGTCCCATTTGTGGTGGATCCGTGCAGTTAGTCCAAGACGCCAACATAGCCTGAATGTTAGTTAAACAAGCAAACTAGAAGATCAGAAGGAATGAAAGTGCAAAAATTTAGCTTGGTTTTAAGAGGGCAAAACTAACCGTCATCATCTGACGGTTGTAATCATCGTTTGCCTTCACTCGTTTCAAGTACTCCCGCACCTCGAGATTCCTATGCTCGACAAACTCCTTATACTACTAGTCCAAACTAGTTCAAGTTTGGATTAGTAGTATACTTTTGACATGCACCTCATATTGCCTCCACTTGAACCTAATCCACCTTCATTTGACACACTGTTATGGACATAATGATGTAAACCTCATAACTGGTATTGTACCAATATTTGTACGATGGCGCATAAATACACTAAAAATAAAAAAATAAAAAAAATACTAGTAGCGATGGAAAGAAAACATGCTGCCAGTAGTTACATTAGCAACAGCGTGGGAGTGAACAAGCGCTGCAGCTATTTGTCCTAGCAGTAGCGTGTGCGGCACGCGTTACTGCTAAGCAATAGCTGTAGCGCCTTATTAGTAGCGCGCCTACCCACGCTACTAATGAGCACGAAACCAGCGCTACTGCTAGGGTTTTTCCTAGGAGTGTTTGTCGGACGCAGTTGGTCTACCCGAATGGGAGTGTGAGGCCATGGGTTCTGTGGTGTGGATAAAGTGCGCTACCTCTGCAGAGTGTGTGTATTAATCTATCGATAACCGCGCCCGTGGATAAGGACCCAGTTCGTAGTTGGTCACACTATGGGTCAACAGTAATGATAATAACTTGCTTAATAACAACCCTGCTTCGATGATGAGAAAGAGATTGGTTGTGGTCGTGAGATGATCACCGTGGTATCGAGGATACCGAGTTCATGGATATTTGTGGTTGTGATCGTGAGATGATCACCGTGGTATCAAGGATACCGAGTTGATGGATATTTCTGGTGTTATGCGAGAGTCAAGGGTGAAGATCAAGCTCCTTGTGGTCATGTAATGATTACTACGGTATTGTTTATACAAGCTTGATTTGATCCTGAGATGATCGTGTGATGTCCGAGGTTGGTAAGTGATGCATGTGATGTTTACGAGGTAACCCCAAGCAGAGTAAGTTGGTGCATGATAGTGTCATCATGTTGCATGCTAGTATTGTCAGATTCATCTGTTCATGCCATGCTCATATTGTTCTAGCTGCACCATGTTCATGTTGTTCATGCCATGTGGTTGTGATGATCTCATGATAACTCCTGCTTAACCTGTAATTGCCATGCTGTTGTCTGTCTTGATTGCTTTGGTTGTTGTGAGCTTGCAAGTACATTCAATGTAATGACCTGGCGTGTCATGCTAGTTTGCAGGTCATGCCGGACTTGATTGCTTGTTTGCTGTGGCTTCCTTGTTTGCGAGCTAGGATAAGCGTTCCGGCCAGAGTCCCCGCGGAGTGGAGTTCACCACCGTCGTCGTTGTTCCGTTGCTAGAAGTTTTTCCGCTGCTTCGAGTTGTTCTGATGCTCGCATAGAGCAATAGTGGCAGGCGTAGTGTCGCCGTGCTGATGTAATTCCTCGTCATATCAGAACCCCTTGTCACTACAAAAAAATACACTTCCGTGATGATACATGTTTGTCACAGTAGGTCACGTTTTCTGTCATGCATGTACATCCATGATAAATTTATGATAGAATCAAGATAGTCATACCTGTGTTGTCATAGAACTGTTCCATGAAATTACCAAAATTATCATCACGGAAGTGTCCACTTCCATGATGATAAATCGCGCGTCACAGAAGTGCTTTCATCAAGTGTGACCGACATGTGGCATCCACCGTAACGGAACGCCGTTAAGCTATCGGGTCCGGTTTTGGATCCGATAACCCGTTAACAGCCCCGACCAATGGGGATTTTCCACGTGTAAAATCATCATTGGCTGGAGGAAACACGTGTCGGCTCACCGTTGGGATAGATGTCATCCACTCATTGGACCCAAAGCGCCTATGATACACCGACACGTGGCACGGCCCAACAGCGGCCCATTCCTGTGAAAAGGCTGGCCCGTTTGACTTGGTCAAAAGGTGGCGGGCCGGCCCACGGCAAGCCTGTTAACGGTCTATTCGCATATAGCCCATTTACAACCCGCTATCCCAGGGCCTGTTTACGGCCTATTCGAATTAGGCCCAGTAGCGTCATCTGGGCCGTCAAATATAATTCCAGCCCGTTTTAACTTTCAGCCCATGTATGGCCCATGACGTCTTTCGGCCCATATGAGGCCTTTATTACTCTCGGCCCATTAACGGCCCGTGGTAAAACTGGCTCGTAATGAACAGTGTATCACTTTATACCCATTAACGACACGTGGTGAAACTGGGCCGTAATGAACATTGTATCACTTTATACCCATTAACGACCCATTATTCCGTTGGGCCATTTCCAGCCCATGTTATGTTTCGGCCTTCTCGGGGCCCATTTATTTTTGGGCTTATTTCCACATTCATTTACTTACGGCCCATTACTGTCATTTTCTGCTTGTGGGCCAAATTCAGCCCGTGGTTATAGTCGGCCCGTTTGTGGCCCGATAATACGTTGGGCCGTTTTCATGTCAAAAAAACCCGTTGGGCTGTTTTTATAGAGTTATCAAATACGACCTATTAACGGCCCGTTATTGTCCACGAATAGTATAAACCATAATTGGCGAAATGATGATACGCCCCGTAGAAGGCCCATGGATCCTACGGTCCGTAAAAGGCCCATGAATAGTACGGCTCGTAGAAGGCCCATGGATCCTACGGCCCGTATAGAAGGCCAATGGATCCTATGGCCCGTAGAAGGCCCATGGATCATACGGCCCGCAGGAGGCCCATGGTTACAACAGTCCGTGTGTTGCCATGATTATTCTGACCTAGTTTCCAAAGATAGGTTATTGTGGCCACTAGAAAAACACAGAAAAAGAACTGCAGTGACTACAAGCAAACAACTAAACAAGACAATAAGGAAATAAATAAGCAAGCAATTAACGCTAGCCTATTACCGCTATTACACATATTACATCCACTGGGCATCAAAGTTTGCCACCAGTGCAAATATAGGGAACAAAGCAGCATATAACATACACTGGCCGTCAAAATTGGCCACCAGTGCAAATAAACGCGGCAGCAAAACAAGAGCATAACCGTAACAACTTCAGAAGAGCTCAAGAAACGTGGTATCCACCATGCTGGCAATAAGCTTAGCAAGCTTATTAGCTTTGTCCTGTTTGGCGCTAAAATCCTCCAACGCTTGTTGTTGCACCAGAAAGTATGCATCTGAATGCTCCAGGGACTTCCGCAGTCCTTCTGCTTCTTGTCGCAGTACAGCTGATCGATGTCTTTCAGCTTGTAGTTGAGACTCAAGAAACCAAACTGATGTAGACAGTGAGTTTGAATAGCTTGTGCAGGCGGTAGTGGCCAGTAACTCCAACACTAAACCAAGACAAGACTTTGGGGTTGTCTCACTGTCTTCGAGATAGTCTTCCTTAGCTGTTTTATCAGCTTTGTTGGAGACCAACAAGGATGTGTCACTATCCTGAACCTTATCTGCATTACTTCCTTTAACATTGCATGATAAGGCACTCTTCCTCAATATTCTGTCAGCATTCTAAAAGAAGAAACAAGCAGACACATAACAGTTTAGCATGTACTAGTATATGAAACTCATTTCGGTGAACCTGTTCATTAGTAAGGTCGACAGGATTAAACTACCAAGTCTTCTATTGTCAAGTACTAGTACATAATAAAAGCATCAAACAAACATATATCTATGTCCTATGGTCACTGCATTGTCTTGCCAAATCAAAATAGAGACACGGTTCAAATCATATCAGTTCAAGACAAAGGAGTAGTGAAAGAATACAAAGCGTGGGAAACTACACGGCACAACAAGATTTCAGATGGGTACCACGGGTCTACATGATATGAGAAGTCAACTGTATATACAATTGAAATTGAAATCAACAGAGCTATTGATAAGAGCAAGCCTGTTAAAGAAACATGCGTAAACATACCTGCTGTGCCATTAAAGTTTCGACTGGATCCTTCAATTTAAAAATAATTTTGTGTGAGTAAATACAGTGATACAAGAGCAAAACAGTATGCACGATAGCAATCATAGTTAAAAAAGGCGCGCCTAAGCGAGCGCTTAAGTGCGCCTAGGCTCTAGGCGTTGGCGAAACGCATTGCGCATAACTATGCTTAATCTGTGCATAACTGCGCATAAGCATGTGCTTTGGTCAGTAAAGCGCAAGGCGGTGGCAAAACACACAATTAACGCCTAGCGCTTTTTTGAACTATGATAGCAATGGAATCTTAAATTATAACAGTTGTTCTTTAGGTTTAGGCACTTGTTCTACATGAACAGAGTACAGTAAGACGCAAGAATATATAGTACTTAAAAATAGAAAATGAGCTCATAGACCTTACCACATTCCTTGTTCGGGACCAGTACAGAACAAGGCGTTCCCAGTCATCGTCCAGTAAATGTGTCTCAGGAGAACGTAAGGGAATTTGATGAGTTTCTTTGCTGGTGAAGTACCTTTTCTTCAGGTAATTCCGATACTGCCACCAAGCATTCTTGAAGATAGCAGAGGTATTAGCATAGGTTACTTCGTCCTGAGTTTCCAAATCGGTCCTTCTCTATAGAGAAAATTGGGAAACTTTGCTGTATTATAACCACCATGGAGGTAGGATGTATGAGACAAAGCAAAGTAATTGCCATGAATAACATTACTTACACATAACTCCTTGGCAAACACCTGCAACTGGCATTTTCCTTCATATTCAGTATAATATTTTCAAGATGGGAAGATACGCACATACGATTTAACAACATAAAATGCGATAGATGCTAAAATACGACTAGCTGGTTGTGCTTCCTCCACAGGAATAGGCGTACTAACTGGTGGAGTTGGGGTTCGCCGTGGTAGTACTGGCCCTTTGGGCACTGGAGCTGCCTTACTAACTGCTCTTGTTTGGAAGCTCTGTGGTGGAGATGGTACTGTGCCAACATGAACTGGGTTACTATCTGCTGGGGTTGGGGTTAGATTGGGTGAAGCTGGTTCTCTGTCAATCGCAGTAGGGGTACAATCTGCGAGAGTTTGGGTTATGTGTGGTAGGGCTGGTTCTCATGCATGTACAACCGAGGTGCTATCTCCACCAAGAGGCAGCACTGTTTTATTTGAAGACCATGTTTTTAGTCCGCTATATGCTGGCATCACCCGATCCAATTCAAATGGCTGATAAACAGGAAACATAGTTGAATGTACAGACATTGCATGAGAGACAGATGCAATAGATAGTGTGGAAAAAAGAGGGCATGAAATAGTTGACATGTATATTGTTTAACTAAAATGGATAGCATGACATAATTTCACATATATGATGTCTATCTAAACTGGATAGCATAGCATAACATAATTCAAAGATATGATGAATAACTAAATAGGATCGCATGACATAATTCACCTACATGTTATCTAAGTAATCGGGATCGCATCATTTAATTCACATATGTGATTTATATGCTAAACAGAGGGAATTAGATATGATGTCTGAACTAAGAACATGGTGTTGAATATTGTGTATATGATGTCTAATCTATGCAATGTAAGACACCATATGCATGATATGAGCAGTATAACCGTGCCAAGTGAGAGCATACACCTCTGTGGGGGAATAGAACTGGTCATCTGTCTCTGAATCCATCTCTGAGGAGCTATCGGGACCCAACAAGAGATCTTCTTCGACAAGTAGCAAGGTGAGATTCCGGCCTTCGGCATAAGATTTGTCCGATATCCTAGGATGTTGTTTTGCACATATTTCCCCGATTGGGGAGCATGACGACAATGCCAACGATTTGCATGGATAGGCCGACCTGGAAATCACGAGCTCCTCGTCATCCCCCAAAACTCCCCGGTGTACCTTCTATTCAAGGTGGCTCGTCAGATTATTGTTGACAGCTCTCAACCTAGAGCAAGGACACCATGGTGAGCTCGCGATACACTTGGAGCGGTTCCACTCTTCACATTCATTGGTCAATCTCATTGTCGATTGGGGCAAATCCATGAGAACTCGGCCACCTCATTTCATCTTTCACCGCATCCCATATAAACCACAACTTCAAAATTGTAGTATTCTGGAGATTTCTAAACTCAGTAGCGGTATAGACATGGTACCACAAAAATATTATAGAAGAAGCTTTTTATGCAGCTCTGACAACATGACAGTAAGGTGATCACTTCATAATTAAAGTGCCCAACTAACGAAAGTTTTTCCACAACCAAAAGCACCAGCAATAGCACATGTTCCTCCAAAACTAAGGGGAACAATGCATCAAGCACACGCTGGACCCATTTTAAAGCAGGTATGACTATAATTTAATGACGTCGAATGGAAATGAAAAACCAACACCTGAGGATGTTTGCTTATGTAAGAATAGAAACGGTGTTAAACCATTTTCATAAATTCCACAATACATGCAGTTGAATAAAAGTTGGAAGGCCCAAACGACATGAGTCAGGTGCAAAGGAAAAATAACCCATAAATACACATGCATCCTAGATGAACGTGAATGCAAAAACACGATGTGCGGCCAAAATCATTAACCAGATAAAGAAATAATCATAATATGCTTCATGGATTAATCTGGAGCCTGGACATGTTTATCATTGATCCAGACTAATCTCAAATGTGATTTTTTAGCTTATAAATACATGGTTGAATGACCACAGCAATTTTTTGCCAGGCGGCAGTTTAGTGAAATATAATTGTTCATCTGCAGAGAAAGCACGTCTGCTCATGCATTGAATGTATAAATTGGCAAGTTTTCTATTTTGGTGTTTGAGGAACTATGAACCGGTAAGTAGTTTGTGCATTCCTTCTACTCGTCTACCTGATAAGGAATTCTCTGTAGTCATTTTGGTGCAGTAGACATGCAATGTAAAACCCCATGATTGTCAGCCGCGTTTGAAAGCTCTATGGCAGTCAATCTAACAGAATCGAGTAAATTGCACTGGTGGTCTATGAACTTGCACTGCGGGTGCACTTTAGTCACACAACTTGCAAACCGGAAGAACCCGTCACAGAACTTGCATTGTGGGTGCAATCAAGTCACACGCGCCAGCTGAACCGCGCCGATGCCCGGTTTTCTCAGTACTTTTGCAGAAAAGTCCTTCGCGATTTATAACCGAATCGAACCCTAGTTCCCAAATCGAAACCAAATCCCTAGTTCTCGTCTCTCCTCTCACACCTACGGCGGCGGCAGATGGGCGGCGGCGGTGGTGACGGCAGCGAGAGCTCGAGCGGTGGCGGCTTTCCTGGCTGGAGTTGTTCCTCCTCCCTCGCCGGAAGTAGCCGTGGTGCCTCCATCATCGTGGCGGACAGTATGGCAGGCGGCAGCTCGGAGAGCGTGGCACTGGCCAGCCGCGCCGTCGCCGGCGTCCGCGATGGCAGGTCTCCGGCGCCCGCTGTGGCATGGCCTCGCCTCCGGGACTCGCGTTTGTTTCCTCAAGAGGTGTGGCTGCAGGGCGAGCCGGAGTTGCGGCCGGAGTGCGGGCGGGTTGTCATCGCTCGCACTGCTAGCATGGCGGCTCTCGAGGGAGATTTCTATGGCCGTGTCCTGTATGCCACCATCATTGGACAGCCGCGGAGCGTGGTGACGCCGGAGGCACTAGCGGCGGCGATGGAGTCTCACTGTGCTGTCCGACGGACGACAACCAAGGTGGAGATCACTTGCCCACCATTCCATTTTTTCGTTCGCTTCGAGTCGACAGATGATTGCACTCGTGTGGTGCACGCGTCGGAGCAGCTTCGTTGTTGTGGCAGCAGGATTTCTTTTCAGCGCTGGTCAAGCTTCTCGCGTGGCAAGCCGGGGGAGCTCAAGTACAAGACGTTGCTGAGTTTGGAGGGGTTGCCGGAGGAGGCTTGGGATCCACACACCGTCAACCTGGTGCTCGCCGGTGTCGACGGCGAGCTCATTGACATGCTCCCGGCCACCGACAAGTGGGTGTTGCCGGTGACCGCGTGGCTGCGCAACCCTTCAGGTGTGCCAAAGGTGCTCACCGTGGCTGTTCCTGCACCTCCTACGGGGCCATGGAAGCCAGACTCCAACGACGAGAACGCACATTCACCGCCGGCTCCAAATTCTCCCACAGAGCGTGCAACCGTAGAATTTCCAGTGATTATGCATGTCAAAGAGGTCGTCGATCGTGGCCCATTGCTAACTGAAGGCTTGGCTGTAGAATTTCTCCCTGATGAAGATGAAGACCTTACCCGGAAGCATACTTTCACCACCTGGCGCGGCAAGATAGATGGCACTGGCCCTGGACAATATGGCACAGCTTAAGCAATGATCAGTAGTTTGGTGTTTTCATTTGAATTTGTCGGTCTGTAATGTTGAATGTGAACTTGTCGTGTCGTGTTGTTAGTTTGTTACTGTCAGTTTGATGTTATAATCCTAAATGTTGTCTGTTACAACTGTTGTCGCTTATGTGAATTTGCTTATTTTGTTTCATGTGTGCAAAAGTATGCTCTACATATATGATTGCAAATATGTAGAAGATCGGTCCATAATTTCAGCCACAGTTTAAGTAGTAGTTCAGCAGAGTTTCGTATCCACCAAAAGACCAGTACATAACACTACAGAAGTTCAATTAGTTGCCACTTCATACTACAACAAAATGAAATTGTAGCAGATGTCCACTTCATACTACTTAGTACTACTAGTTCATGAGAACATAAGGCATCTCAATCTTCTGGGTGACCTGGAACTCATCTTGGGCTTCCTCTTACACATGTCCAGTTCTACTTGTTCCTTCCCCAAGTAAGAGCCACTCCATTCCCCTAGTTTTTCTTTTCCTTTTCCCTCTTGTTCTTGTAGAATTTGTTCTTCCTCTTCTTCTTGGTTGGTCTGGTTCATGTCCATGTGCTGGTCCTCTTCCTGCTGCCACTGACCCACCTCTTGCTCCTCTTGCTCCTCTTCTTCCTCTTGCCCCTCTTGCTCCTCTTGCTCTTTGTGTTGTGTGTGCTGGTTCATCTGGAATGTTGGCCCTAAGCTCAGCAACAAATGCACTTTCATCTGGAATTCGGTGCATCCTAGAAACAGGTACTCCTTGTGCTGGCCCCTAAACACATAAATAAAAAGATGAGGACAGGGTCAATTTCACCATATGTTAGTTCATGTCATTTGTGAAATGAATTATTTCACCAACTGTTTTATAAGTACCTCATGAGATAAAATATGTACCATGCTGTCTTGTACTTGTGTTGGGTCCAAATGTGGCCTCATAGTTCTATGTTGAATATGCTGACAACATCAACAAACACTATGTAAGTAAAGGATTTAATTAATTTTCTTTTAGTAAGTAGAAAAAGTAGAACTCACAGTTAATATTACTGGAAAGTCAACATCTCCATTCTCATCAATAACCATTTTGGACTTCTTTTTCTTTGCCTTTTCCATCAGCTGCTGTACTAGTTCATTCATTTTGTCAGCGGGCTTTCTCTTCCTTCCTCTAGAACTTTTTGCTCTAACTAGATCATTTGGCTCTGCAACATGCTCAGTTTGCTCTGGAACTTGCTCAGGCTGCTCTGGAACATGCTCAGTTTGCTCTGGAACTTGCTCAGCTTGTTCCTCATCATCCCCACCCACTTCTCTTATTACAACAGCTTTCAACTTTGAGCAGCCACTTCTGTTATGACCAGCTTCTTTGCAGTAACCACAGTGCATAATAGCACCATGCCTGCTTAGTTTGGTGCCATCTTCACTCTCCTCAGGTTGCTGCCTTCTGTTCTTCCTTCTCCTTCCAGCTCTTCTCTCATATAGTGGTGGTAAAATAGGTGTTGCAGATACAGCAGCCCACTCATCTTTATCTCTAGTTGGATATATCTGTACCCCATAAGCTAGACAGTATGTTTCCACAGTGTAACAAGAAGAAACCATGGTTTCAGGTTTAATCCTTTCATGTCTGCAACATGCACATGCATGGCTGCAGGGAACACCTGTGAGTTGCCACCTTCTGCAAGTACATGTATGCATATTTAACTCGACTATGTATTGCTTGTCATTGGACAAAACACCAAAGACACCCATGCCTGACTCCTCAGGATGACAATTGGCAGACAACTCTATGTTTTTTCTTAATTTGTCTCTAATTTTGGGAGTTAGATTGCCTGTCCATTTTTGAGTAGCTTCTTTTTTCTTTGACATATGCCTGTGCATTAACTGTGATTTTATCCTCTCCAACATGGACAACACAGGTAGTTCTCTAGCTTCTAGTATGTACCTAGTGGAATTCAGTAAGAACAATAGTCAGTTATTGCAGTTATAGACAGGTAATTAAGTAAGACAGACTATTAAGTAAGACAGGCAATTAAGTAAGAACAACATTCAGTTACCTGTTGAAAACTTCACATGTGTTGTTCAATAGAATGTCACATTTAGGAAGCTCACGAAAAAAAGCCCTTGACCATTGATTTGGTGCTTTATCTTCCAACCAAGCATAAGATTCTGGGTTATCTTGCTTTAGTTTCTCCATGTTTAGCTCAAACATGGTTGGTGTAGTGGATTTGGCACAAGCCCACACTTGTTGTCTTATTGTCTCACCTTTGTGCACTGAATGCAAGTTTTGGTATAAGTGTCTCACACAAAACCTATGCTCTGAGTCACAGAACTGCTCATTTACAGCCTTGATTAGCCCCTAATAGAGGAAACCAGTTATATCTTAGTTTGTATGAACTGAATTGCAACACTGACACTAACATGAACAGTAACTGAACATTAAAAGTGATTTACCTTCTGTTTGTCACTCATGATAGTGATTGTGCTTGTGTTAATTATGTTGAGGTCTTGCTTCAGTGTACAAAGGAACCAGTTCCAAGATGCATAACATTCTGTCTCCACCACTGCCATTGCAATAGGATAAATTGAGTCATTGCCATCAATACCAACTGCAGTGAGTAATTGGCCACCATACTTTGTCTTTATGAATGTGCCATCAATACAAATGATTGGCCTGCAGCCCTTCAGCCAACCTATTTTACAAGCTGCCAAACATAAGTAGCAAGTACTAAATAGGCCATTCTCTAGGTTCAGATAGAAAGATGGCCCTGGATTGCTATGTCTTACTTCCTCTGCATATCTCCAAAGCAATGAGTACTGCTTCACCTCATCCCCACGCACAACTTCCAATGCTGCTTTCCTAGCTCTCCCTAGCTTGTGCCTGCTAACTTCCATGTTGAATTTCTTCCTGACTTTTCTTGAAAAGGTAGACAGTGAAATCTTATCATTATCTCTGAACTTCTCTACATATTTATTGGCAAGAAAAGGTGTTGTTAGTTCCTTCACATCCCAAACTTTTTCACATGTATGCTCTCCAACATAAGTCTTTACAAGGAAGGACTGTGTCCTGTTGTCATTGACAGCCACAAGCTTCCAAGGGCAACCCTCAGAACACATAGCCTCAAACCTTTGCTTGTTATTTCTTTTCTTCTTAATTTGCACCCTGTTCTTTACTGCATATTGTTCTACAACTTTCCTAAGTAGATCCACTAAATCAAATACCATTCCTAGCTTGAACTGAGGGTTTTCCATGTCAACAGCAGGGTTAAATGTTTTAAACCTATATATAGGTTTCTCCTTCTTTTTCTTTGCCTTGTACTCCTCATCATCGGAGTCACTTTTATGTCTTTTCTCCAAGTCATCCTCTTCTGGCAGTTGCAGATCATCCTCATGAACATCATCTGACCCAGGAACATGCCTATATTCAGCTCCTATGTTTTTGCCCTTCTCAACCATAGCATCATGCACAACATCATCTACATTCTTATCATAGTCCTTATCATCCTCCTCCTCCATTCCATAATCACTGTCGTACCAAGTAGGATCAATGTCTGAATCACAATCGTACTCTTCTTCTGAAACTTCTGAATTCTCTGACACCTCTGATTTTTCTTGGCCCTCTGACCCATCTGCATCTGCTTGTTGCTCTACAGTAGATGCATTTTCTGAACTACCTGCCACTGTCTCTGATTTCATCTTCCTAATCTTCTCTGTGCTAAAAGGGCTCATTATAACTGTAGGTAGTGCAGGGAACCTTTAATTGCAATGTCATCTTCCTCCTCTTGATTCTGTTCTCTGATATGTTTAACAAACAGAACCAGTACCTTGGAGTAAACAGATGCTCTGGCCATCTTTAAACAGTCATTTTCCAAGTTAATTTCCACCACATCTGCAAGAGTTTTACCAGGTGGGCACCATAGCATAATTTTCTCCTCATAGGGATAATTAAGTTGTGCTAGCATATAGCAGATCACATCATTACATAGTGTATTCCTGTCCAGGTTGTCAAACCATGTTATCTTCTCATCCAAATATGTCAGATTCACTCCTTTTCCCACAAAAAACCCACCATGATGCACCTCCACACTGAATTTCACCGAATCATACCCTGCATTTGTGAGCGGAGGCAATATCAGCCCAACATGCCCACACAATATGAACTAACCCTAGGATGCAGCCCAACATACAAAAAGAGGTAAAAGAGGTACCAACCATGTCAAGTACCTAGTACTGCACATCTCAGACCTATAACTATTTAGATGCACCACCAGTATTTCATCTATTGCGTGAAGGAGGAAACCCTAACTAAAATTGGGGGACGGGATAGGGGGAGGGGGAAACTCACCGTAAGTCGGACCCCCATGCCATTCAGTGCGAAGAACCGGCAACTCCACCGTCGGATGGAACACCGTCTGGACCGGCACCCTGTCCGCCGACGATCTCCATGACGGCACGGCGCCGCCTGTCTCCTCTCCCATCGGCAACGAACAGAGGCAGCGAGAGAAAACAGAGGAGTGTTTCAATGCGGCATTGCTTGAGACTTCAGGGGGCTATCTGCAAAAAAGCGGCCGTCACGTGCAATGCGCGTGACCTGAAATCAGAGAAAACCGGGCGTCGCCGCGGTTCAGCTGGCACGTGTGACTTGATTGCACCCGCAATGCAAGTTCTTGACGGGTTCTTCCGGTTTGCAAGTTGTGTGACTAAAGTGCACCCGCGGTGCAAGTTCATAGACCGCCAGTGCTATTTACTCAACAGAATCTAACTGCAACTTAATTTTGCAGCTTAAAACCTCATTAAGTTCACTTACATGTATGTGGTGAACTTGCCATATAAATCTCTAATACTTACATGTATGTGGTGAAAGTCAGACCTCGTAAGAACCAAGCACAAAACTGGTAAGCAGATACAGAGGTTGCTGCATATTTTTCCATAAATGATGCTCACACCAACTTACTTATATGACATAGACATCTGAACAAAGAGGCTCCGGTGGTGACTGGTGACGCACTTAATAACACGTACTAACATTTAGTATCGACTAAGCTAGCTCTGAAGATGGCATTAAACTAAACACCAAACATGGTTGCTATGGTTAAACATGACAGAAAAATAAAAAGGTGAGGGGATCAGGTTCTTGTTCTCACCATTGACGGTAGCACTTGATGCACATATCATGGCTGAAGTTGGGCGGCACAACCGGCACAACCCCTGCTGTTTTTTAACTCCACGCAGACCTCCCACTCCTCGTCTATGTCAGCATCAATCTCAGAGACCGACCTCTTGCTCGCTACTAACTCTGAGCAGACTGCCCTCTGCTCGTAGCACCCCTTGTTGCAGTCGAACGAGGGGAGAAAATGTAACATCTATAGACAGACAATGGGCGTCAGTATCATAGGTCCAAACTGTAACATAAAGCTGCACAATTCCCACAAGAACACAAGTGTAGTGACCACAATATGCCACGAAGTCTTGAATCAAACCACACAAATGCAAAGACTGAGCCTTGTAGCCGAGGATCCGAGGAGGTCGAGTGCACTGCTGAGGCTGCAGACGGTTCACTGAGCGGAGGAAGAGGAAGAAGTGTGCTTCGGGCTGTAGGAAATCAATATCTGCAGATACGCCCATCATAGTCCGGAGACACGATGTTAAGAACGCCGGCATGCTGGATGTCGGCCTCGAGCACCTTGAGCAATTCCCTAAACGACCTTCGAGCGGCGCAGGCCGCAGGGCACCATCGCCATCTCTTCCGCTCTCTTCCTCCGCAGCCAGAGCCACGACGCACTGCACTCACGGATGCCATCTGAGCTGATTCCCCCTGGGGGTGGCGGCTGACATCGGCGGCGCAGGGAGGTGGGTCGTCCGCATCGGGGGAAGAAGGATTGGGTCGGTTAGCTCTTTCTCTTTTTGATCTTTTTTATGTTTTTTTTCAGATCATTAGCGAAACGTTTTTTCCACCTAAGGATGGCAGTGGTGGGTAAATATTTGCAACTTTATTAATGAAAAGTGACGGTGAATCCGACGGAAGCAATGCGTGTAGGTAAAGAGGTAAAGGAAAGACTAGCAAACAAAAAGGCCCGTGCGTTGCACCGGGTGTACAAAAAATAAATATATGCTTAGAAGTTGAAAAAAATTACCACTAAAACAACATTGCAATCAGTCAAACAGCCATATCATAACAAACATTTCAAACGATTTTGGTTTAAAATAATTTTCAAACAATAAATGCTTTTTCAGTTTGTAAATCCTGTACCATTCTCAGAAAACAAACTAATAAGTAAACATGGATATGCTCTTACTTTATTTTCCACATGCCAATTTGAAACAATTTTTGTTATCAAAATCGAAGTACAGTATCAAAAGTATTGGGATAAGATTTCCAATCAAAATTGATGAATGATTTTGGTTTAAATAGTTAACAAACAATGCAATTAGATCTCATTGTTGCATGCCTAAGGCTCAAACCCAAGAACTGCCATGCATCCATAGTGAAGAATAACCATTCAAACCATCAGCAAATTCATTCAAAAAGATTGGCTGCTTGTACTTCATTTAGAATTCGCAACCAAGAGTCAAGTCATGGGCGTAGGTAAGTTTCATAGCTTCAAAGATATTTCACTTAGCTAGAAAAATAGTAGGAAACTAAAAAAAATTGAAATTAAATCAATGGTCATGGCTGGCTGTCAAGTAGTGTTAGCGTTGGGAGACAGTGATACAACTAACCAACGAGAAACGAACTTGCTACTTAAATTGCTTCCTGGTTAAAAGAATAGATCCCTTAATTCTCAGATATAAAGATGGACATCAACATACACATCATGAGCCAATCTTAACCTCCCTAAGATGTACATATAACACTATTTTCAATTGAATCACATATCACATGCATACTTAGTTACTGTCCCATTCTAATTCTTTGATGTAGATTCTCAAGAGTGGAAGTATTTCTCCTTTCTCTTGCTCTATGCGTCTCTTCAGCTCTCTTAAAATTTGCATTGGCCCACTTGTTCCGAAGATAGTTTTTCCCAGCAAATCCCTGCATATACAGATGTTCTTCACACCTAATGGTGGAAGGTTTATTTGCATGTTTACCAAGTGTGAGGAATCAGTCAAACCCGGTGACCTGAGTTGGGGTGCAGAAAATATCAACCAATGTATCATGAATTAGCATCTTCTCAACTGGAATGTCATCCACTAATTGCTTTTCATGTACTGTACTCGTAGTTATTATATATGGTAAAGGTGCCCGTACGTTGCAACGGGCATATTCGAGTGATTCAACATCATGGTATCTAACATATGGATATTCATGCACCTATATGGCCTTCTCGACTTTCTTTTGGCGTTATAGCATTAATTTTTTTGCTATTTCAAACCTCCCCCCTCCCCCTCCAGTAAACCTATCTTCTATTTGCACCATCGCTAGTCTTTTGTTCTGCAATTAACATTGTAGAGCAGAATACAAAATTAATTTAGGTGAACAGATGGAACACATTCAATATTATTCGAATGTGATGTGTTATTTGCTCATCCACTCCTATAGGCTTCTTCCAGAATATATGTGCAGATATTATATCAGTGTGCTCTATATAAGTGCAACTGTCAGTAATTGACCATCGACATGAGCTTTGACTCCATGGTCACTACGTAATACAGGAAAAAGAAAAGGCCAATATTGCATTATTGCTTGACTGTTACTGAAATTTGACAGGAAATCAAGTAGCGCTACCTCATCTTCTTTTGGACTCTTAGAGCATATATACAACAGAAACAGGACAAAAACTAACCAAGAATATATACATATCCATGTGCACCACTTTCAGAATATATGACATATTGACTCTGAGATATCTAACTTTTTTTGTTTCCATGCATTCAAGAAGCGCTCTATTACTTTCAGGATCTTATTCCAAGTTTAACTTGTTTACAAAGATTAAAAATTATGATGTAGCATGATTTTTCTATGACATCCAAAAAAATTATGGTTATACATATCAAACAGGCAACACAAGTAATTCTTGGTCCAATTCTAAAATGGACAGGTTTGGATCTGCTAAAGAACACTTTGTTTCTCCTGTTCCATAACCTAATGACCACACTTAAGCATAGATAGGTTTGTATATATGACAAAAGAACAGCAGGCTCGAAGTAATAAATCACAGGCAGGGAGGAAGCAATGTAGATGATGGGGGCTTAGCTTACTTGTCAGCGTAGTGGAGGAGGTAGAGGTAGGTGATGGAGCTTCTGCACCTCGGGTGACTGCACCTCCATGTTCATACAACCTAAGGCGCACGCAAATAAGTCTGAATATACACGGCGTGAGACGACGGGAGGATTCCACTATGACCACATGAATGTTGTCGGAGTCTACAAGCGCTGGCCATGATGGCAGGTCGTCCTATAGGTGCTCGTCCGTACCCTCCCTTCTCTAGGCTCTCTCAGGCCGTGGCGGCGGAGATCCGTCAGGGACGAACGGCCACGTCTCCAATCACTGAACCCAACGATGCCCAAGCCCGACCGCCGTTGCGTTCGTGCTCCCGAGACGTCCTAAGCAGCCCTTGGATTCTCCTGGAAATCAATCAACACCTGCAGACAACAAACACCTCAATGTCATCGCACCGTTCGCCAAACCAACCTCTGGCTCAAGAAAGAGGAGTAAACAGACATCTGATGATGAACTTACCTGCCGCATAATAGGGTCCGTTAGGATGTTTTGGATTTCAGGGTCCTGCACAGCTTTGCCCTGTCTCTCTTTCAGTTCCTCTGGGGTAAAGTTTGCCTCTGTTCGCCTTGTTGATCTGCTGAACACATCTGAGAATGGACAGCAACGGTTAGGAGCTGCTTGGTGGAATCTAAGATGAGAAACCAGTGACTGATTGACAATCTCTTTCAGTGCTATTTACCTCTTGACACCATCAAGCAGCTCCTAGTTACTCGGATCATGCTTTAGGCCTTCCTGATAAGTTTCCATTGCTTTGTCATACTCTTTCATGAAAAACCGGATTGTGCATTTCCCTTGGAGAATGTAGGATCTAGCTCGATGCACTTCTCGGCATCCCTTCAGGCATGGCACCCAGCTTGGTGTAACAGGCAGCCCTGTTGCTGTATACCTGAAATATACAATCCACGCAAACAACAACTTAGCAGTTATACCAAACCCACTACAGGACAAATCTATACTGCAGAAGCACCTGATGCACCAGTCGTCATCGACAGGCTAATTCAAAAGGCGTATATATACACAGTTTGGTATGTTCTCCGCATTATTGGTTAATCTTATGCGGGTTCCCGTCAGATGTAAAAAAAATTCTTCCCAATATAACTGTGAAATGGTTTCAAATAATTGTTTTGCTCAAGCAATTGAGTAACATAAAACATCAAGGAATTACCTTCGGATCCTTCAGGTTTCTCCTGAGCGCTTCAGTGTAATGCTTCACTGCTTCTGGGTATTTTTGCTGCTTAGGGAACTCATTACCTGCAGGGCAGTAGCAAGAACAGAGAACCTCATCATTAACTTCCCTAGACTATTAGGGGCAGAAAAGCAGTGTTAACAGTATAATTCACGCAGCTTACCTTTCTCTTGCTCCTCATCAGCTTTTTATGGATCATAATACTCTTGTTGCTCGAGCTCCTTGTTTGCTCGTTCAGCATCATTTAGTATTTTCAGGGTATCTGGGTTTGATGCTCAGTTAGAGCCTTCTGGAAAGTCTCAGTGGCAACATCGTAGTCTTTGGAAGACTTGGCAAGTTTGGCAAGAGCAGTTGCTTTCCTTGTCAGTGCCCTTGAGAGTTGAGACCATCTTGAAGTCAGCACAGTCAGCATGAAGTTCCCTTCCCCTCTCAAAAGCCGTATCACAATCCTTAATGCAATCATCATACTGGTATTTGGAGAAACAGAATATTAGCTCTCAAATCACCAGAGGCATAAGTAATTCGAGAGGGCTCCCGATTCCAATAATTAAGTTAAAACATGTGGCAGTGAAAAATCATAGCAACACTACTGATTTACGAAATCTACAGTTCATTCAAGCCATGTAATATCATACAGAGCAAGTCCAATCCCACAAAAGATAAGAAGGCAGATATATAGAGATAAATTCACTGTTGTTATTAAATATTGATGAATGTGTAAGGATTGCATCGACGGTGAAATCATTCTAAACTACCAGTAGTCTCTATCAAAAAATACCAATGTGTCTCTAAAACGCCCTTGCCTGTGCTCCGAGCCACCGCTGCTGCTGACGCCTCCTGGCATCATTTTCTCTTAACTTGGTAAAATATGTTTTCAGTTGTACACATATGGTGCCAGCAGTGTGAATACTTTAAGATGAAATGATAAAAGCAAAAGTGCTGCTATATTTAATCCTACAAAAACAATTCAAGACATGTTTGTACTAAATATGTTAAATGCTAATACCAAGAGCATACCAATTCATCAAGAAGGGTGGTGAATTGTGAGCAGACAACGCTAGAAATACAAAGCCTTTAAGATGTCCCTTCGAACATGAGATGTGGATAGTTTGTATTTATTGAATAGGCTGTGCTCCTGCCATTTATACCTAACAAATGATACAAGTTCCCCAGTTGCATCAAATTTTTTAAGTTATTCACAGGGCATACAAATCTGCATCTCAAACTCAAAGGTGCGGCATACAAGATTTTGTTTACTCACAGTAACACAACTTTTTTACAGAATTCATACAAACAATTGACCGAATGGCACTCTCATTGAACAGGCATTATCAAACACGATCATAAGCACAGAACAAACTCACCTCCATCTATCTCTTTGAACCAGCAAAGATATCTAAGCAGCAGCCACTGCCACTGCCTGCCCCCGTACCACCAGCAACAAAAGTAGCCCGCCTAATGAGACATCGCAGCTTCAAAATGTTGGGGATGGATGGTAAACAAGCAGAAACATCATCAAGAAGGGTGGTGAATTATGAGAAGACAGCGCTAGAAATACAAAGCCTTTAAGATGTCCCTTCGAACATGAGATGCGGATAGTTTGTATTTACTGAATAGGCTGTGCTCCTGCCATTTATACCTAACAAATGATACAAGTTCCCCATTTGCTTCAAATTTTTTAAGTTATTCACAGGGCATACAAATCTGCATCTCAAACTCAAAGGTGCGGCATACAAGATTTTGTTTACTCATAGTAACACAACTTTTTTACAGAATTCATACAAACAATTGACCGAATGGCACTCTCATTGAACAGGCATTATCAAACACGATCATAAGCACAAAACAAACTCTCCTCCATCTATCTCTCTGAACCAGCAAAGATATCTAAGCAGCAGCCACCGCCACTGCCTGCCCCCGTACCACCAGCAACAAAAGTAGCCCGCCTAATGAGACATCGCAGCTTCAAAATGTTGGGGATGGATGGTAAACAAGCAGAAACATTATGTACCTCTGTAGTCTGCGCACCAGCTGCCTCACGAGACCGTGACACCCTCACCCTTTGCTTCCGGTTCCTGCACCACAATAGCCGTGTCCGTATCCCTGACCGGCACCTCATCGGCCTTTGTCTCTGGTTGATGCGCAGGATGCACCTTGGTTGTGTCCCGGACCACCACCTCCCCGCTCTTCACCTCTGGTTCCGGCACCTCAGGTGCTTCGGACACCACGACATCCTGCACCATGGCGTGCGCCTCCGCTCTCACATCCACCTTACCCGCTTGTTCCAGGTCAACAACTTCAGGCGGTAAAGCATCAACCATGATCTCCTCCCCGGCCTCGTCGTACTGCCGTCATCAACGTCCTCGACGGCGCACTCGATCGGCACCTCCAACGTGCCCCCCTTCTTCTCCTCCTCGGCCCAGCATGGAGGCCTGCATCGTCGAAGCTCCAAATAAAGTTTTTGTGGAGGAACGCGTCCTGGCTCCCAGCGGCCGCGAGGGCCTCCAATGCAGCGTCCAGGAAGCCGACGGCGGCATGGGATAGGGCCAGCGTCCTGCGGCGGTCGAGAGTCACCAGCCTTACCAGCAGTTGCCACCTTCTTGTTTCGGAACCACCCCCCTGGCGATCTCCTCTTTCACACAGCCGACAGCTCACCGCAGCTTGTGCATATACTCAAACACCTTGTCTGCGTCCCTGGCCTTCGCGCTGAGCTCAAGGAGCAGGGCGAGCTCGGGCTCTTCCGGTGATGCAGTGGAGGCCGCCATGTGGGCCTCGACCGCGTAGGCCTTGCCAGCCTCCCCGGCGCGCCGGAACGCGGCAAGCACGAGGCTGTAAGACCGAAGGCGCGACGCGAGGCCATACTTCTGCCGCATGGAGGAGACGAGCCTGAAGGCTTCGTTGGCGCCCTCGGCGTCTGCAGCGACGATGCAGGCGAGCGAGGTGATGGTGGCCTCGGACGGGGGCGCCCTGGCCTCCAGCATGCCAGCGAACACGCGGCGCGCGGCGGCGGCCGGGTGGACGAGTAAGACGGCGCCGTCCGCAGAGGCGATCAGGTGGAGGAGCTGGTTGCTCTGGTGCGCGGCGAGGCAGAGGTCGGGCGCCGCGTCCGGGCCGGAGACGGCCGCGTCGAAGGTTGCCATGGCGGCCGCGGCGTCCCCGCGGCGGGTGCAGTCGGTGGGCATGCGCCCCTTCCAGCCGGTGGATAAGATGAAGAAAGGAGCGCAAAATGCAGGGGTTAGTTTGCAAAATCAAAACGTTTTTGCAGATCCACTTACGTAGGGACTGCGGGTTGAATACAAAAAACAGCAAGGGCTTTTTTAAAAACTACCGCAACGGTGATCCTCAATCCTTGCTTTATTATTAAATTAAAAAAATTAAAATTAAAATAAAATAACTAGTTAAGTACCCGTGCGTTGCTATGGGACAACAAACTTACGCGTCGTTGATCTCCACTGCCGACTCAACCTTGCTGGTTGTCTCACCACCATCATTGAACGCACAATCACCCCGTGCTCTCCCTCATCATCAGCTCAAGAGAGGGTCGTCGTCTTTTGGTAGCCCTAACAACCTCTCTGCTTAGCGCACGCATCCCATAAAATATTGGCTTATATTTTCTTCTCCATACGACATACTTATCATCACGAGTCACTAAAAAAGTCTACCACGGTTTCCTTATTAAATCTCGTTTAGCAATTAGAAATATTGGCCACCCAAGAAATACCGGCACAATGCAACAGAAATAAATTTAAGCATAGAGATGATTTTTTGAGTTGTCGGTATTTATCTAGTTATAAACAAATCTTGTAATTTTTATATAGTTATGAAATATCTTGTAACCCACGAGCATGTGTTCAACACACAAGTCAAATTTTTGTGTGTGTTATGTTGCTTCTAACTACATTGCCACAAATATGACATTATGCTTAGTCCTCGCTCGGAAGCTCTCTGGCTTCCCAAACAGGCCAACTTCTCGGCCAGCCAGCTTTGCACGCGAGCTGGGGTCGCGAAGTTGCTGGTTCGCTCAGGAAGTTTTCTTCATATCAAAATGTTAGGTGCACCACTCCCATAAATTCAAGAAACTCCAGCTTCTTCGTTTGGAGGAGATACGCTTCCACACCTCCGCGAAATTACACTACGGGAGGATTGGGCTCCGCAAAGCAGGCCCAAACCATTTGGCACCCCTCCACACGTGGAGCAGGAGAGGATCCCAACAGGCGCTTAGTTCCAAAACATCTTATGCGCTTTGTACACTTGTAGATCATCAGGTTACAGGATATAAAGAAAAAAATAACAGTACCACGCTCGCATGTAATTTAGCATGGATTTAGGAATCACCAAACAAGCTTACATAGTGAACCATCAGAAGCTCGACATATCAGAATTAAATCAGATCCTCATCGGCTGTAGAATTTTCGCCACGTCAAAAAACCAAGCAAGGATCACACAAACAAAAAAATTAGCCAACAACATAAGAATGTTTGTTTAATGTAATTTATTTATATTCATAAACCATACCATGTTCTGATACATGTACATATATTTACCCCGCAGATACGGTATAAGACATTATTATAGAACAATTTATCATTTCTCCCATCTAGCTATGTTTCCCAATCTCCACTCCATCCCCTGGAGAAATAAGGTTGACAGTTTCCACCCTTTTTATTCGTTCATGGAATTTTCATTTGGCTTAGTCGCTCCTTTGAAAAAAAGGTTCTCTATATTAAGATAATCCTCTTAGTAAAACAATGTGGTGCCCTTTGGAAACCAATCATCAATAATCATGAGACACTTAGGAAATTTACACTGAAACTTGAACTTTTGTCTACTAATCAGACGATCCATGCTAACTACAGACATGTACTCCACATAATAGTATTCATTGTGAATCCTTGTCTATGCCCAAAAGAAGAACAATATAAGAGGCTCTGCAATACTGGAATAAATTTTGAAGATCGCTTAGGGTGAAAGTAAGCAGAGGCCATAGAATAAGATGATAACGTCGATTAGGAACCCTACGACCAGACAAGATTGGTTAATAATTTACATAATTACTACCACAGATTGCTAGCTAATAACCAAACAACCTATAATAATTGTAATAACCACACTTTGCATATATATATATGTACGCTGATAGAATATGTGATATTTGAAAAGGCAAAAAGTAGAACATGAAAGGGGCTATTGCTTCAATTCTTACATTAGGACTGCAGAAATAAATATATCCGTGCAATTGTTAGTACGTACAAATATTAACCAAAAAATGCACGATTCAGTTAACAAACAACAATGCCATGAGTTTTGCTACTTGTCTCTGCCGTAAAATGGTGGAATGGCACTAAAAAGGATCTAACTCACCTGTTGATTGGTTTCCCCCAGCCCCCAACAATAAGAGAGCAATGCACACTTGCTAATTGATCTTTACAAAAATAAATGCTGCAGAGCTTCAACACTTACTTGCAAGAAGATATAGAATCCCACAACCAATATTTTTTTGGGTGTAAGCTCCAGCTAGAGGAGGCATACAGAACCACAACTAAATAGGATCAATGCACCGTTGCCAACACTGGTCACTGATTATGTACTGACATACCGAGACGCGACAAATTAAAAATCAATTACCAAAAACTATAAGTAAACCAATCCAGGCTTTACATATTTGCTATAGTAGCAGTCATATGAATAGAACATCAAATGGAAACTTCTGTGCTTCCTCCTCTTGGTTCCAATAATCATCGTCGTCAAACTTGATATTCTGCAGAGTAGGCCATGTGCGCCATAGTTAACAATATGGAAGACAAATAAATGATGCTTCGTTGTCCATTTCATATTGGGTACCCTATCCTATCTGTTGATGTGAGGGACCACACATGCATCCTACAGTTTTGCCAAAATCATGAACCTTTTAAAACCATTTTTTCTACCGCAAAGAAAACATCAGTGAATAAAATTCTGAGGTACTAACCTGATTATAATACTCATACCAACTTTCTTCCTCTCCCACTTCCCCTCTGTCCTTATATCACCATCTCTTTCAATCTTCCCCTCTCCAGTGCCCAATATCTATCACCATGGTGTCATAACCTCACTATTTCTGTAGTGCGTAATGTTAAACAGATTACAAGACTTCAAAGCAGTAATAAAGTATCTATAATAGAAAGATGTTCTCAAGATTGATTCCAACAACTTGAAATAAAACTAAAAGTTAATGATGGATTGCCTTATGCTTCCCTTCAAGTTTCTCATATACGTCAAATGACTGATCATCTGGCAAACAAAGATGACAAGTTCCATGTAAAGGATCAATGTATGTACACTTGAATAATATCACAACTGTAGAAAGAAAATGTGAGTCAGCATCAGTCAAAACTTAAACGTAGATAGCGATACTACCGGACTCGCGGGCTATGCCTACGGCCCCTAGGCCGTCGGCATAGGCCCCTAGGCCGTCGGCATAGATCTATGCCTACGGCTGCCGTCGGCATAGACCCGTCGGCGTAGATGTCGTCAGCGTAGTTTGTCAGATCGTCGGCATAGTATAGCCGTCGGCATAGGGGCCTATGCCGACGGCCTGCCGTCAGCCGTCAGCACAGTATAGCCGTCGGCAGTGTTTTTTGTCTGACGGCAACGGACGGCGCCGTCAAAAGCGCTGACGAATCACGCAATGCCACGTCGCAGGGCTATCCCTACAGCAAAGCCGTAGGCATAGATGAGTCTATGCCGACGGCTTTGCCGTCGGCATATCTCTGCCACATGGCAGCTCCTGGGTTCTCCTGGCAGCGGGCTATGCCTACGGCAAAGCCGTCGGCATAGATTTTGATATATGCCTACGGCTTTGCTGTAGGCATAGATGTGCCACGTGGCAAGCCCTGGTAACTCCTGGGCGTATACATAGTTTTTTTCCCCTGTTTTCTCTTTTCCAATTCATTTGACAGCATTTCAAAACAGAACAATATGAAATTATGCAGAAATATGACAATTCATCATGTAAACATACTCAAGTTCATCTAAACATACTCAAGTTCACCATCATCATCTAAACATACTCAAGTTCATCACATCATCTAAAGATCATCACCGACGGAAGTTCATGAACATAAAAGTAGTGCAAGACATGAAACATGATAAAAGTAGGAATATGAAAGGCATGGCACGATGGCCACATGCACGGAATCATCAAGCAAGAGCACCTCCGCCAAAACCACCACCTCCGCCAAAAGCACCACCTCCGCCAAAACCACCACCACCACCTCCGCCAAAACCGCCATCACGACCACCACCACTCTGCCAGATCGGAGTGACTGGGGTCGACGGAGCAGGAGTCGAGCCACCGGTCCCCTACATGTTTCAGAAAAGATTCTAACGGTAAATATGATATGATAGTGTTTCATGAACGAGAACTAGTTTGCTTGTAGTTAGGCAAATGTACTAACCGGACCATCACTGCCTAGTGCCACCCATTCATCGAACGTGGGCACGTGTGGGGGTTCTCCCGCAGGTGGTGGTGGGGGTCCCATTTGTGGTGGATCCGTGCAGTTAGTCCAAGACGCCAACATAGCCTGAATGTTAGTTAAACAAGCAAACTAGAAGATCAGAAGGAATGAAAGTGCAAAAATTTAGCTTGGTTTTAAGAGGGCAAAACTAACCGTCATCATCTGACGGTTGTAATCATCGTTTGCCTTCACTCGTTTCAAGTACTCCCGCACCTCGAGATTCCTATGCTCGACAAACTCCTTATACTACTAGTCCAAACTAGTTCAAGTTTGGATTAGTAGTATACTTTTGGCATGCACCTCATATTGCCTCCACTTGAACCTAATCCACCTTCATTTGACACACTGTTATGGACATAATGATGTAAACCTCATAACTGGTATTGTACCAATATTTGTACGATGGCGCATAAATACACTAAAAATAAAAAAATAAAAAAAATACTAGTAGCGATGGAAAGAAAACATGCTGCCAGTAGTTACATTAGCAACAGCGTGGGAGTGAACAAGCGCTGCAGCTATTTGTCCTAGCAGTAGCGTGTGCGGCACGCGTTACTGCTAAGCAATAGCTGTAGCGCCTTATTAGTAGCGCGCCTACCCGCGCTACTAATGAGCACGAAACCAGCGCTACTGCTAGGGTTTTTCCTAGGAGTGTTTGTCGGACGCAGTTGGTCTACCCGAATGGGAGTGTGAGGCCATGGGTTCTGTGGTGTGGATAAAGTGCGCTACCTCTGCAGAGTGTGTGTATTAATCTATCGATAACCGCGCCCGTGGATAAGGACCCAGTTCGTAGTTGGTCACACTATGGGTCAACAGTAATGATAATAACTTGCTTAATAACAACCCTGCTTCGATGATGAGAAAGAGATTGGTTGTGGTCGTGAGATGATCACCGTGGTATCGAGGATACCGAGTTCATGGATATTTGTGGTTGTGATCGTGAGATGATCACCGTGGTATCAAGGATACCGAGTTGATGGATATTTCTGGTGTTATGCGAGAGTCAAGGGTGAAGATCAAGCTCCTTGTGGTCATGTAATGATTACTACGGTATTGTTTATACAAGCTTGATTTGATCCTGAGATGATCGTGTGATGTCCGAGGTTGGTAAGTGATGCATGTGATGTTTACGAGGTAACCCCAAGCAGAGTAAGTTGGTGCATGATAGTGTCATCATGTTGCATGCTAGTATTGTCAGATTCATCTGTTCATGCCATGCTCATATTGTTCTAGCTGCACCATGTTCATGTTGTTCATGCCATGTGGTTGTGATGATCTCATGATAACTCCTGCTTAACCTGTAATTGCCATGCTGTTGTCTGTCTTGATTGCTTTGGTTGTTGTGAGCTTGCAAGTACATTCAATGTAATGACCTGGCGTGTCATGCTAGTTTGCAGGTCATGCCGGACTTGATTGCTTGTTTGCTGTGGCTTCCTTGTTTGCGAGCTAGGATAAGCGTTCCGGCCAGAGTCCCCGCGGAGTGGAGTTCACCACCGTCGTCGTTGTTCCGTTGCTAGAAGTTTTTCCGCTGCTTCGAGTTGTTCTGATGCTCGCATAGAGCAATAGTGGCAGGCGTAGTGTCGCCGTGCTGATGTAATTCCTCGTCATATCAGAACCCCTTGTCACTACAAAAAAATACACTTCCGTGATGATACATGTTTGTCACAGTAGGTCACGTTTTCTGTCATGCATGTACATCCATGATAAATTTATGATAGAATCAAGATAGTCATACCTGTGTTGTCATAGAACTGTTCCATGAAATTACCAAAATTATCATCACGGAAGTGTCCACTTCCATGATGATAAATCGCGCGTCACAGAAGTGCTTTCATCAAGGGTGACCGACATGTGGCATCCACCGTAACGGAACGCCGTTTAGCTATCGGGTCCGGTTTTGGATCCGATAACCCGTTAACAGCCCCGACCAATGGGGATTTTCCACGTGTAAAATCATCATTGGCTGGAGGAAACACGTGTCGGCTCACCGTTGGGATAGATGTCATCCACTCATTGGACCCAAAGCGCCTATGATACACCGACACGTGGCACGGCCCAACAGCGGCCCATTCCTGTGAAAAGGCTGGCCCGTTTGACTTGGTCAAAAGGTGGCGGGCCGGCCCACGGCAAGCCTGTTAACGGTCTATTCGCATATAGCCCATTTACAACCCGCTATCCCAGGGCCTGTTTACGGCTTATTCGAATTAGGCCCAGTAGCGTCATCTGGGCCGTCAAATATAATTCCAGCCCGTTTTAACTTTCAGCCCATGTATGGCCCATGACGTCTTTCGGCCCATATGAGGCCTTTATTACTCTCGGCCCATTAACGGCCCGTGGTAAAACTGGCTCGTAATGAACAGTGTATCACTTTATACCCATTAACGACACGTGGTGAAACTGGGCCGTAATGAACATTGTATCACTTTATACCCATTAACGACCCATTATTCCGTTGGGCCATTTCCAGCCCATGTTATGTTTCGGCCTTCTCGGGGCCCATTTATTTTTGGGCTTATTTCCACATTCATTTACTTACGGCCCATTACTGTCATTTTCTGCTTGTGGGCCAAATTCAGCCCGTGGTTATAGTCGGCCCGTTTGTGGCCCGATAATACGTTGGGCCGTTTTCATGTCAAAAAAACCCGTTGGGCTGTTTTTATAGAGTTATCAAATACGACCTATTAACGGCCCGTTATTGTCCACGAATAGTATGACCCATAATTGGCGAAATGATGATACGCCCCGTAGAAGGCCCATGGATCCTACGGTCCGTAAAAGGCCCATGAATAGTACGGCTCGTAGAAGGCCCATGGATCCTACGGCCCGTATAGAAGGCCAATGGATCCTATGGCCCGTAGAAGGCCCATGGATCATACGGCCCGCAGGAGGCCCATGGTTACAACAGTCCGTGTGTTGCCATGATTATTCTGACCTAGTTTCCAAAGATAGGTTATTGTGGCCACTAGAAAAACACAGAAAAAGAACTGCAGTGACTACAAGCAAACAACTAAACAAGACAATAAGGAAATAAATAAGCAAGCAATTAACGCTAGCCTATTACCGCTATTACACATATTACATCCACTGGGCATCAAAGTTTGCCACCAGTGCAAATATAGGGAACAAAGCAGCATATAACATACACTGGCCGTCAAAATTGGCCACCAGTGCAAATAAACGCGGCAGCAAAACAAGAGCATAACCGTAACAACTTCAGAGGAGCTCAAGAAACGTGGTATCCACCATGCTGGCAATAAGCTTAGCAAGCTTATTAGCTTTGTCCTGTTTGGCGCTAAAATCCTCCAACGCTTGTTGTTGCACCAGAAAGTATGCATCTGAATGCTCCAGGGACTTCCGCAGTCCTTCTGCTTCTTGTCGCAGTACAGCTGATCGATGTCTTTCAGCTTGTAGTTGAGACTCAAGAAACCAAACTGATGTAGACAGTGAGTTTGAATAGCTTGTGCAGGCGGTAGTGGCCAGTAACTCCAACACTAAACCAAGACAAGACTTTGGGGTTGTCTCACTGTCTTCGAGATAGTCTTCCTTAGCTGTTTTATCAGCTTTGTTGGAGACCAACAAGGATGTGTCACTATCCTGAACCTTATCTGCATTACTTCCTTTAACATTGCATGATAAGGCACTCTTCCTCAATATTCTGTCAGCATTCTAAAAGAAGAAACAAGCAGACACATAACAGTTTAGCATGTACTAGTATATGAAACTCATTTCGGTGAACCTGTTCATTAGTAAGGTCGACAGGATTAAACTACCAAGTCTTCTATTGTCAAGTACTAGTACATAAGAAAAGCATCAAACAAACATATATCTATGTCCTATGGTCACTGCATTGTCTTGCCAAATCAAAATAGAGACACGGTTCAAATCATATCAGTTCAAGACAAAGGAGTAGTGAAAGAATACAAAGCGTGGGAAACTACACGGCACAACAAGATTTCAGATGGGTACCACGGGTCTACATGATATGAGAAGTCAACTGTATATACAATTGAAATTGAAATCAACAGAGCTATTGATAAGAGCAAGCCTGTTAAAGAAACATGCGTAAACATACCTGCTGTGCCATTAAAGTTTCGACTGGATCCTTCAATTTAAAAATAATTTTGTGTGAGTAAATACAGTGATACAAGAGCAAAACAGTATGCACGATAGCAATCATAGTTAAAAAAGGCGCGCCTAAGCGAGCGCTTAAGTGCGCCTAGGCTCTAGGCGTTGGCGAAACGCATTGCGCATAACTACGCTTAATCTGTGCATAACTGCGCATAAGCATGTGCTTTGGTCAGTAAAGCGCAAGGCGGTGGCAAAACACACAATTAACGCCTAGCGCTTTTTTGAACTATGATAGCAATGGAATCTTAAATTATAACAGTTGTTCTTTAGGTTTAGGCACTTGTTCTACATGAACAGAGTACAGTAAGACGCAAGAATATATAGTACTTAAAAATAGAAAATGAGCTCATAGACCTTACCACATTCCTTGTTCAGGACCAGTACAGAACAAGGCGTTCCTAGTCATCGTCCAGTAAATGTGTCTCAGGAGAACGTAAGGGAATTTGATGAGTTTCTTTGCTGGTGAAGTACCTTTTCTTCAGGTAATTCCGATACTGCCACCAAGCATTCTTGAAGATAGCAGAGGTATTAGCATAGGTTACTTCGTCCTGAGTTTCCAAATCGGTCCTTCTCTATAGAGAAAATTGGGAAACTTTGCTGTATTATAACCACCATGGAGGTAGGATGTATGAGACAAAGCAAAGTAATTGCCATGAATAACATTACTTACACATAACTCCTTGGTAAACACCTGCAACTGGCATTTTCCTTCATATTCAGTATAATATTTTCAAGATGGGAAGATACGCACATACGATTTAACAACATAAAATGCGATAGATGCTAAAATACGACTAGCTGGTTGTGCTTCCTCCACAGGAATAGGCGTACTAACTGGTGGAGTTGGGGTTCGCCGTGGTAGTACTGGCCCTTTGGGCACTGGAGCTGCCTTACTAACTGCTCTTGTTTGGAAGCTCTGTGGTGGAGATGGTACTGTGCCAACATGAACTGGGTTACTATCTGCTGGGGTTGGGGTTAGATTGGGTGAAGCTGGTTCTCTGTCAATCGCAGTAGGGGTACAATCTGCGAGAGTTTGGGTTATGTGTGGTAGGGCTGGTTCTCATGCATGTACAACCGAGGTGCTATCTCCACCAAGAGGCAGCACTGTTTTATTTGAAGACCATGTTTTTAGTCCGCTATATGCTGGCATCACCCGATCCAATTCAAATGGCTGATAAACAGGAAACATAGTTGAATGTACAGACATTGCATGAGAGACAGATGCAATAGATAGTGTGGAAAAAAGAGGGCATGAAATAGTTGACATGTATATTGTTTAACTAAAATGGATAGCATGACATAATTTCACATATATGATGTCTATCTAAACTGGATAGCATAGCATAACATAATTCAAAGATATGATGAATAACTAAATAGGATCGCATGACATAATTCACCTACATGTTATCTAAGTAATCGGGATCGCATCATTTAATTCACATATGTGATTTATATGCTAAACAGAGGGAATTAGATATGATGTCTGAACTAAGAACATGGTGTTGAATATTGTGTATATGATGTCTAATCTATGCAATGTAAGACACCATATGCATGATATGAGCAGTATAACCGTGCCAAGTGAGAGCATACACCTTGGTGGGGGAATAGAACTGGTCATCTGTCTCTGAATCCATCTCTGAGGAGCTATCGGGACCCAACAAGAGATCTGCTTCGACAAGTAGCAAGGTGAGATTCCGGCCTTCGGCATAAGATTTGTCCGATATCCTAGGATGTTGTTTTGCACATATTTCCCCGATTGGGGAGCATGACGACAATGCCAACGATTTGCATGGATAGGCCGACCTGGAAATCACGAGCTCCTCGTCATCCCCCAAAACTCCCCGGTGTACCTTCTATTCAAGGTGGCTCGTCAGATTATTGTTGACAGCTCTCAACCTAGAGCAAGGACACCATGGTGAGCTCGCGATACACTTGGAGCGGTTCCACTCTTCACATTCATTGGTCAATCTCATTGTCGATTGGGGCAAATCCATGAGAACTCGGCCACCTCATTTCATCTTTCACCGCATCCCATATAAACCACAACTTCAAAATTGTAGTATTCTGGAGATTTCTAAACTCAGTAGCGGTATAGACATGGTACCACAAAAATATTATAGAAGAAGCTTTTTATGCAGCTCTGACAACATGACAGTAAGGTGATCACTTCATAATTAAAGTGCCCAACTAACGAAAGTTTTTCCACAACCAAAAGCACCAGCAATAGCACATGTTCCTCCAAAACTAAGGGGAACAATGCATCAAGCACACGCTGGACCCATTTTAAAGCAGGTATGACTATAATTTAATGACGTCGAATGGAAATGAAAAACCAACACCTGAGGATGTTTGCTTATGTAAGAATAGAAACGGTGTTAAACCATTTTCATAAATTCCACAATACATGCAGTTGAATAAAAGTTGGAAGGCCCAAACGACATGAGTCAGGTGCAAAGGAAAAATAACCCATAAATACACATGCATCCTAGATGAACGTGAATGCAAAAACACGATGTGCGGCCAAAATCATCAACCAGATAAAGAAATAATCATAATATGCTTCATGGATTAATCTGGAGCCTGGACATGTTTATCATTGATCCAGACTAATCTCAAATGTGATTTTTTAGCTTATAAATACATGGTTGAATGACCACAACAATTTTTTGCCAGGCGGCAGTTTAGTGAAATATAATTGTTCATCTGCAGAGAAAGCACGTCTGCTCATGCATTGAATGTATAAATTGGCAAGTTTTCTATTTTGGTGTTTGAGGAACTATGAACCGGTAAGTAGTTTGTGCATTCCTTCTACTCGTCTACCTGATAAGGAATTCTCTGTAGTCATTTTGGTGCAGTAGACATGCAATGTAAAACCCCATGATTGTCAGCCGCGTTTGAAAGCTCTATGGCAGTCAATCTAACAGAATCGAGTAAATAGCACTGGTGGTCTATGAACTTGCACTGCGGGTGCACTTTAGTCACACAACTTGCAAACCGGAAGAACCCGTCACAGAACTTGCATTGTGGGTGCAATCAAGTCACACGCGCCAGCTGAACCGCGCCGACGCCCGGTTTTCTCAGTACTTTTGCAGAAAAGTCCTTCGCGATTTATAACCGAATCGAACCCTAGTTCCCAAATCGAAACCAAATCCCTAGTTCTCGTCTCTCCTCTCACACCTACGGCGGCGGCAGATGGGCGGCGGCGGTGGTGACGGCAGCGAGAGCTCGAGCGGTGGCGGCTTTCCTGGCTGGAGTTGTTCCTCCTCCCTCGCCGGAAGTAGCCGTGGTGCCTCCATCATCGTGGCGGACAGTATGGCAGGCGGCAGCTCTGAGAGCGTGGCACTGGCCAGCCGCGCCGTTGCCGGCATCCGCGATGGCAGGTCTCCGGCGCCCGCTGTGGCATGGCCTCGCATCCGGGACTCGCATTTGTTTCCTCAAGAGGTGTGGCAGCAGGGTGAGCCGGAGTTGCGGCCGGAGTGCGGGCGGGTTGTCATCGCTCGCACTGCTAGCATGGCGGCTCTCGAGGGAGATTTCTATGGCCGTGTCCTGTATGCCACCATCATTGGACAGCCGCGGAGCGTGGTGACACCGGAGGCACTAGCGGCGGCGATGGAGTCTCACTGTGCTGTCCGACGGACGACAACCAAGGTGGAGATCACTTGCCCACCATTCCATTTTTTCGTTCGCTTCGAGTCGACAGATGATTGCACTCGTGTGGTGCACGCGTCGGAGCAGCTTCGTTGTTGTGGCAGCAGGATTTCTTTTCAGCGCTGGTCAAACTTCTCGCGTGGCAAGCCGGGGGAGCTCAAGTACAAGACGTTGCTGAGTTTGGAGGGGTTGCCGGAGGAGGCTTGGGATCCACACACCGTCAACCTGGTGCTCGCCGGTGTCGACGGCGAGCTCATTGACATGCTCCCGGCCACCGACAAGTGGGTGTTGCCGGTGACCGCGTGGCTGCGCAACCCTTCAGGTGTACCAAAGGTGCTCACCGTGGCTATTCCTGCACCTCCTACGGGGCCATGGAAGCCAGACTCCAACGACGAGAACGCACATTCACCGCCGGCTCCAAATTCTCCCACAGAGCGTGCAACCGTAGAATTTCCAGTGATTATGCATGTCAAAGAGGTCGTCGATCGTGGCCCATTGCTAACTGAAGGCTTGGCTGTAGAATTTCTCCCTGATGAAGATGAAGACCTTACCCGGAAGCATACTTTCACCACCTGGCGCGGCAAGATAGATGGCACTGGCCCTGGACAATATGGCACAGCTTAAGCGATGATCAGTAGTTTGGTGTTTTCATTTGAATTTGTCGGTCTGTAATGTTGAATGTGAACTTGTCGTGTCGTGTTGTTAGTTTGTTACTGTCAGTTTGATGTTATAATCCTGAATGTTGTCTGTTACAACTGTTGTCGCTTATGTGAATTTGCTTATTTTGTTTCATGTGTGCAAAAGTATGCTCTACATATATGATTGCAAATATGTAGAAGATCGGTCCATAATTTCAGCCACAGTTTAAGAAGTAGTTCAGCAGAGTTACGTATCCACCAAAAGACCAGTACATAACACTATAGAAGTTCAATTAGTTGCCACTTCATACTACAACAAAATGAAATTGTAGCACATGTCCACTTCATACTACTTAGTACTACTAGTTCATGAGAACATAAGGCATCTCAATCTTCTGGGTGACCTGGAACTCATCTTGGGCTTCCTCTTACACATGTCCAGTTCTACTTGTTCCTTCCCCAAGTAAGAGCCACTCCATTCCCCTAGTTTTTCTTTTCCTTTTCCCTCTTGTTCTTGTAGAATTTGTTCTTCCTCTTCTTCTTGGTTGGTCTGGTTCATGTCCATGTGCTGGTCCTCTTCCTGCTGCCACTGACCCACCTCTTGCTCCTCTTGCTCCTCTTCTTCCTCTTGCCCCTCTTGCTCCTCTTGCTCTTTGTGTTGTGTGTGCTGGTTCATCTGGAATGTTGGCCCTAAGCTCAGCAACAAATGCACTTTCATCTGGAATTCGGTGCATCCTAGAAACAGGTACTCCTTGTGCTGGCCCCTAAACACATAAATAAAAACATGAGGACAGGGTCAATTTCACCATATGTTAGTTCATGTCATTTGTGAAATGAATTATTTCACCAACTGTTTTATAAGTACCTCATGTGATAAAATATGTACCATGCTGTCTTGTACTTGTGTTGGGTCCAAATGTGGCCTCATAGTTCTATGTTGAATATGCTGACAACATCAACAAACACTATGTAAGTAAAGGATTTAATTAATTTTCTTTTAGTAAGTAGAAAAAGTAGAACTCATAGTTAATATTACTGGAAAGTCAACATCTCCATTCTCATCAATAACCATTTTGGACTTCTTTTTCTTTGCCTTTTCCATCAGCTGCTGTACTAGTTCATTCATTTTGTCAGTGGGCTTTCTCTTCCTTCCTCTAGAACTTTTTGCTCTAACTAGATCATTTGGCTCTGCAACATGCTCAGTTTGCTCTGGAACTTGCTCAGGCTGCTCTGGAACATGCTCAGTTTGCTCTGGAACTTGCTCAGCTTGTTCCTCATCATCCCCACCCACTTCTCTTATTACAACAGCTTTCAACTTTGAGCAGCCACTTCTGTTATGACCAGCTTCTTTGCAGTAACCACAGTGCATAATAGCACCATGCCTGCTTAGTTTGGTGCCATCTTCACTCTCCTCAGGTTGCTGCCTTCTGTTCTTCCTTCTCCTTCCAGCTCTTCTCTCATATAGTGGTGGTAAAATAGGTGTTGCAGATACAGCAGCCCACTCATCTTTATCTCTAGTTGGATATATCTGTACCCCATAAGCTAGACAGTATGTTTCCACAGTGTAACAAGAAGAAACCATGGTTTCAGGTTTAATCCTTTCATGTCTGCAACATGCACATGCATGGCTGCAGGGAACACCTGTGAGTTGCCACCTTCTGCAAGTACATGTATGCATATTTAACTCGACTATGTATTGCTTGTCATTGGACAAAACACCAAAGACACCCATGCCTGACTCCTCAGGATGACAATTGGCAGACAACTCTATGTTTTTTCTTAATTTGTCTCTAATTTTGGGAGTTAGATTGCCTGTCCATTTTTGAGTAGCTTCTTTTTTCTTTGACATATGCCTGTGCATTAACTGTGATTTTATCCTCTCCAACATGGACAACACAGGTAGTTCTCTAGCTTCTAGTATGTACCTAGTGGAATTCAGTAAGAACAATAGTCAGTTATTGCAGTTATAGACAGGTAATTAAGTAAGACAGACTATTAAGTAAGACAGGCAATTAAGTAAGAACAACATTCAGTTACCTGTTGAAAACTTCACATGTGTTGTTCAATAGAATGTCACATTTAGGAAGCTCACGAAAAAAAGCCCTTGACCATTGATTTGGTGCTTTATCTTCCAACCAAGCATAAGATTCTGGGTTATCTTGCTTCAGTTTCTCCATGTTTAGCTCAAACATGGTTGGTGTAGTGGATTTGGCACAAGCCCACACTTGTTGTCTTATTGTCTCACCTTTGTGCACTGAATGCAAGTTTTGGTATAAGTGTCTCACACAAAACCTATGCTCTGAGTCACAGAACTGCTCATTTACAGCCTTGATTAGCCCCTAATAGAGGAAACCAGTTATATCTTAGTTTGTATGAACTGAATTGCAACACTGACACTAACATGAACAGTAACTGAACATTAAAAGTGATTTACCTTCTGTTTGTCACTCATGATAGTGATTGTGCTTGTGTTAATTATGTTGAGGTCTTGCTTCAGTGTACAAAGGAACCAGTTCCAAGATGCATAACATTCTGTCTCCACCACTGCCATTGCAATAGGATAAATTGAGTCATTGCCATCAATACCAACTGCAGTGAGTAATTGGCCACCATACTTTGTCTTTATGAACGTGCCATCAATACAAATGATTGGCCTGCAGCCCTTCAGCCAACCTATTTTACAAGCTGCCAAACTTAAGTAGCAAGTACTAAATAGGCCATTCTCTAGGTTCAGATAGAAAGATGGCCCTGGATTGCTATGTCTTACTTCCTCTGCATATCTCCAAAGCAATGAGTACTGCTTCACCTCATCCCCACGCATAACTTCCAATGCTGCTTTCCTAGCTCTCCCTAGCTTGTGCCTGCTAACTTCCATGTTGAATTTCTTCCTGACTTTTCTTGAAAAGGTAGACAGTGAAATCTTGTCATTGTCTCTGAACTTCTCTACATATTTATTGGCAAAAAAAGGTGCTGTTAGTTCCTTCACATCCCAAACTTTTTCACATGTATGCTCTCCAACATAAGTCTTTACAAGGAAGGACTGTGTCCTGTTGTCATTGACAGCCACAAGCTTCCAAGGGCAACCCTCAGAACACACAGCCTCAAACCTTTGCTTGTTATTTCTTTTCTTCTTAATTTGCACCCTGTTCTTTACTGCATATTGTTCTACAACTTTCCTAAGTAGATCCACTGAATCAAATACCATTCCTAGCTTGAACTGAGGGTTTTCCATGTCAACAGCAGGGTTAAATGTTTTAAACCTATATATAGGTTTCTCCTTCTTTTTCTTTGCCTTGTACTCCTCATCATCGGAGTCACTTTTATGTCTTTTCTCCAAGTCATCCTCTTCTGGCAGTTGCAGATCATCCTCATGAACATCATCTGACCCAGGAACATGCCTATATTCAGCTCCTATGTTTTTGCCCTTCTCAACCATAGCATCATGCACAACATCATCTACATTCTTATCATAGTCCTTATCATCCTCCTCCTCCATTCCATAATCACTGTCGTACCAAGTAGGATCAATGTCTGAATCACAATCGTACTCTTCTTCTGAAACTTCTGAATTCTCTGACACATCTGATTTTTCTTGGCCCTCTGACCCATCTGCATCTGCTTGTTGCTCTACAGTAGATGCATTTTCTGAACTACCTGCCACTGTCTCTGATTTCATCTTCCTAATCTTCTCTGTGCTAAAAGGGCTCATTATAACTGTAGGTAGTGCAGGGGAACCTTTAATTGGAATGTCATCTTCCTCCTCTTGATTCTGTTCTCTGATATGTTTAACAAACAGAACCAGTACCTTGGAGTAAACAGATGCTCTGGCCATCTTTAAACAGTCATTTTCCAAGTTAATTTCCACCACATCTGCAAGAGTTTTACCAGGTGGGCACCATAGCATAATTTTCTCCTCATAGGGATAATTAAGTTGTGCTAGCATATAGCAGATCACATCATTACATAGTGTATTCCTGTCCAGGTTGTCAAACCATGTTATCTTCTCATCCAAATATGTCAGATTCACTCCTTTTCCCGCAAAAAACCCACCATGATGCACCTCCACACTGAATTTCACCGAATCATACCCTGCATTTGTGAGCGGAGGCAATATCAGCCCAACATGCCCACACAATATGAACTAACCCTAGGATGCAGCCCAACATACAAAAAGAGGTAAAAGAGGTACCAACCATGTCAAGTACCTAGTACTGCACATCTCAGACCTATAACTATTTAGATGCACCACCAGTATTTCATCTATTGCGTGAATGAGGAAACCCTAACTAAAATTGGGGGACGGGATAGGGGGAGGGGGAAACTCACCGTAAGTCGGACCCCCATGCCATTCAGTGCGAAGAACCGGCAACTCCACCGTCGGATGGAACACCGTCTGGACCGGCACCCTGTCCGCCGACGATCTCCATGACGGCACGGCGCCGCCTGTCTCCTCTCCCATCGGCAACGAACAGAGGCAGCGAGAGAAAACAGAGGAGTGTTTCAATGCGGCATTGCTTGAGACTTCAGGGGGCTATCTGCAAAAAAGCGGCCGTCACGTGCGACGCGCGTGACCTGAAATCAGAGAAAACCGGGCGTCGGCGCGGTTCAGCTGGCACGTGTGACTTGATTGCACCCGCAATGCAAGTTCTTGACGGGTTCTTCCGGTTTGCAAGTTGTGTGACTAAAGTGCACCCGCGGTGCAAGTTCATAGACCGCCAGTGCTATTTACTCAACAGAATCTAACTGCAACTTAATTTTGCAGCTTAAAACCTCATTAAGTTCACTTACATGTATGTGGTGAACTTGCCATATAAATCTCTAATACTTACATGTATGTAGTGAAAGTCAGACCTCGTAAGAACCAAGCACAAAACTGGTAAGCAGATACAGAGGTTGCTGCATATTTTTCCATAAATGATGCTCACACCAACTTACTTATATGACATAGACATCTGAACAAAGAGGCTCCGGTGGTGACTGGTGACGCACTTAATAACACGTACTAACATTTAGTATCGACTAAGCTAGCTCTGAAGATGGCATTAAACTAAACACCAAACATGGTTGCTATGGTTAAACATGAAAGAAAAATAAAAAGGTGAGGGGATCAGGTTCTTGTTCTCACCATTGACGGTAGCACTTGATGCACATATCATGGCTGAAGTTGGGCGGCACAACCGGCACAACCCCTGCTGTTTTTTAACTCCACGCAGACCTCCCACTCCTCGTCTATGTCAGCATCAATCTCAGAGACCGACCTCTTGCTCGCTACTAACTCTGAGCAGACTGCCCTCTGCTCGTAGCACCCCTTGTTGCAGTCGAACGAGGGGAGAAAATGTAACATCTATAGACAGACAATGGGCGTCAGTATCATAGGTCCAAACTGTAACATAAAGCTGCACAATTCCCACAAGAACACAAGTGTAGTGACCACAATATGCCACGAAGTCTTGAATCAAACCACACAAATGCAAAGACTGAGCCTTGTAGCCGAGGATCCGAGGAGGTCGAGTGCACTGCTGAGGCTGCAGACGGTTCACTGAGCGGAGGAAGAGGAAGAAGTGTGCTTCGGGCTGTAGGAAATCAATATCTGCAGATACGCCCATCATAGTCCGGAGACACGATGTTAAGAACGCCGGCATGCTGGATGTCGGCCTCGAGCACCTTGAGCAATTCCCTAAACGACCTTCGAGCGGCGCAGGCCGCAGGGCACCATCGCCATCTCTTCCGCTCTCTTCCTCCGCAGCCAGAGCCACGACGCACTGCACTCACGGATGCCATCTGAGCTGATTCCCCCTGGGGGTGGCGGCTGACATCGGCGGCGCAGGGAGGTGGGTCGTCCGCATCGGGGGAAGAAGGATTGGGTCGGTTAGCTCTTTCTCTTTTTGATCTTTTTTATGTTTTTTTTCAGATCATTAGCGAAACGTTTTTTCCACCTAAGGATGACAGTGGTGGGTAAATATTTGCAACTTTATTAATGAAAAGTGACGGTGAATCGGACGGAAGCAATGCGTGTAGGTAAAGAGGTAAAGAAAAGACTAGCAAACAAAAAGGCCCGTGCGTTGCACCGGGTGTACAAAAAATAAATATATGCTTAGAAGTTGGAAAAAATTACCACTAAAACAACATTGCAATCAGTCAAACAGCCATATCATAACAAACATTTCAAACGATTTTGGTTTAAAATAATTTTCAAACAATAAATGCTTTTTCAGTCTGTAAATCCTGTACCATTCTCAGAAAACAAACTAATAAGTAAACATGGATATGCTCTTACTTTATTTTCCACATGCCAATTTGAAACAATTTTTGTTATCAAAATCGAAGTACAGTATCAAAAGTATTGGGATAAGATTTCCAATCAAAATTGATGAATGATTTTGGTTTAAATAGTTAACAAACAATGCAATTAGATCTCATTGTTGCATGCCTAAGGCTCAAACCCAAGAACTGCCATGCATCCATAGTGAAGAATAACCATTCAAACCATCAGCAAATTCATTCAAAAAGATTGGCTGCTTGTACTTCATTTAGAATTCGCAACCAAGAGTCAAGTCATGGGCGTAGGTAAGTTTCATAGCTTCAAAGATATTTCACTTAGCTAGAAAAATAGTAGGAAACTAAAAAAAATTGAAATTAAATCAATGGTCATGGCTGGCTGTCAAGTAGTGTTAGCGTTGGGAGACAGTGATACAACTAACCAACGAGAAACGAACTTGCTACTTAAATTGCTTCCTGGTTAAAAGAATAGATCCCTTAATTCTCAGATATAAAGATGGACATCAACATACACATCATGAGCCAATCTTAACCTCCCTAAGATGTACATATAACACTATTTTCAATTGAATCACATATCACATGCATACTTAGTTACTGTCCCATTCTAATTCTTTGATGTAGATTCTCAAGAGTGGAAGTATTTCTCCTTTCTCTTGCTCTATGCGTCTCTTCAGCTCTCTTAAAATTTGCATTGGCCCACTTGTTCCGAAGATAGTTTTTCCCAGCAAATCCCTGCATATACAGATGTTCTTCACACCTAATGGTGGAAGGTTTATTTGCATGTTTACCAAGTGTGAGGAATCAGTCAAACCCGGTGAACTGAGTTGGGGTGCAGAAAATATCAACCAATGTATCATGAATTAGCATCTTCTCAACTGGAATGTTATCCACTAATTGCTTTTCATGTACTGTACTCGTAGTTATTATATATGGTAAAGGTGCCCGTACGTTGCAACGGGCATATTCGAGTGATTCAACATCATGGTATCTAACATATGGATATTCATGCACCTATATGGCCTTCTCGACTTTATTTTGGCGTTATAGCATTAATTTTTTTGCTATTTCAAACCTCCCCCCTCCCCCTCCAGTAAACCTATCTTCTATTTGCACCATCGCTAGTCTTTTGTTCTGCAATTAACATTGTAGAGCAGAATACAAAATTAATTTAGGTGAACAGATGGAACACATTCAATATTATTCGAATATGATGTGTTATTTGCTCATCCACTCCTATAGGCTTCTTCCAGAATATATGTGCAGATATTATATCAGTGTGCTCTATATAAGTGCAACTGTCAGTAATTGACCATCGACATGAGCTTTGACTCCATGGTCACTACGTAATACAGGAAAAAGAAAAGGCCAATATTGCATTATTGCTTGACTGTTACTGAAATTTGACAGGAAATCAAGTAGCGCTACCTCATCTTCTTTTGGACTCTTAGAGCATATATACAACAAAAACAGGACAAAAACTAACCAAGAATATATACATATCCATGTGCACCACTTTCAGAATATATGACATATTGACTCTGAGATATCTAACTTTTTTTGTTTCCATGCATTCAAGAAGCGCTCTATTACTTTCAGGATCTTATTCCAAGTTTAACTTGTTTACAAAGATTAAAAATTATGATGTAGCATGATTTTTCTATGACATCCAAAAAAATTATGGTTATACATATCAAACAGGCAACACAAGTAATTCTTGGTCCAATTCTAAAATGGACAGGTTTGGATCTGCTAAAGAACACTTTGTTTCTCCTGTTCCATAACCTAATGACCACACTTAAGCATAGATAGGTTTGTATATATGACAAAAGAACAGCAAGCTCGAAGTAATAAATCACAGGCAGGGAGGAAGCAATGTAGATGATGGGGCTTAGCTTACTTGTCAGCGTAGTGGAGGAGGTAGAGGTAGGTGATGGAGCTTCTGCACCTCGGGTGACTGCACCTCCATGTTCATACAACCTACAGCGCACGCAAATAAGTCTGAATATACACGGCGTGAGACGACGGGAGGATTCCACTATGACCACATGAATGTTGTCGGAGTCTACAAGCGCTGGCCATGATGGCAGGTCGTCCTATAGGTGCTCGTCCGTACCCTCCCTTCTCTAGGCTCTCTCAGGCCGTGGCGGCGGAGATCCGTCAGGGACGAACGGCCACGTCTCCAATCACTGAACCCAACGATGCCCAAGCCCGACCGCCGTTGCGTTCGTGCTCCCGAGACGTCCTGAGCAGCCCTTGGATTCTCCTGGAAATCAATCAACACCTGCAGACAACAAACACCTCAATGTCATCGCACCGTTCGCCAAACCAACCTCTGGCTCAAGAAAGAGGAGTAAACAGACATCTGATGATGAACTTACCTGCCGCATAATAGGGTCCGTTAGGATGTTTTGGATTTCAGGGTCCTGCATAGCTTTGCCCTGTCTCTCTTTCAGTTCCTCTGGGGTAAAGTTTCCCTCTGTTCGCCTTGTTGATCTGCTGAACACATCTGAGAATGGACAGCAACGGTTAGGAGCTGCTTGGTGGAATCTAAGATGAGAAACCAGTGACTGATTGACAATCTCTTTCAGTGCTATTTACCTCTTGACACCATCAAGCAGCTCCTAGTTACTCGGATCATGCTTTAGGCCTTCCTGATAAGTTTCCATTGCTTTGTCATACTCTTTCATGAAAAACCGGATTGTGCATTTCCCTTGGAGAATGTAGGATCTAGCTCGATGCACTTCTCGGCATCCCTTCAGGCATGGCACCCAGCTTGGTGTAACAGGCAGCCCTGTTGCTGTATACCTGAAATATACAATCCACGCAAACAACAACTTAGCAGTTATACCAAACCCACTACAGGACAAATCTATACTGCAGAAGCACCTGATGCACCAGTCGTCATCGACAGGCTAATTCAAAAGGCGTATATATACACAGTTTGGTATGTTCTCCGCATTATTGGTTAATCTTATGCGGGTTCCCGTCAGATGTAAAAAAAATTCTTCCCAATACAACTGTGAAATGGTTTCAAATAATTGTTTTGCTCAAGCAATTGAGTAACATAAAACATCAAGGAATTACCTTCGGATCCTTCAGGTTTCTCCTGAGCGCTTCAGTGTAATGCTTCACTGCTTCTGGGTATTTTTGCTGCTTAGGGAACTCATTACCTGCAGGGCAGTAGCAAGAACAGAGAACCTCATCATTAACTGCCCTAGACTATTAGGGGCGGAAAAGCAGTGTTAACAGTATAATTCACGCAGCTTACCTTTCTCTCGCTCCTCATCAGCTTTTTATGGATCATAATACTCTTGTTGCTCGAGCTCCTTGTTTGCTCGTTCAGCATCATTTAGTATTTTCAGGGTATCTGGGTTTGATGCTCAGTTAGAGCCTTCTGGAAAGTCTCAGTGGCAACATCGTAGTCTTTGGAAGACTTGGCAAGTTTGGCAAGAGCAGTTGCTTTCCTTGTCAGTGCCCTTGAGAGTTGAGACCATCTTGAAGTCAGCACAGTCAGCATGAAGTTCCCTTCCCCTCTCAAAAGCCGTATCACAATCCTTAATGCAATCATCATACTGGTATTTGGAGAAACAGAATATTAGCTCTCAAATCACCAGAGGCATAAGTAATTCGAGAGGGCTCCCGATTCCAATAATTAAGTTAAAACATGTGGCAGTGAAAAATCATAGCAACACTACTGATTTACGAAATCTACAGTTCATTCAAGCCATGTAATATCATACAGAGCAAGTCCAATCCCCCAAAAGATAAGAAGGCAGATATATAGAGATAAATTCACTGTTGTTATTAAATATTGATGAATGTGTAAGGATTGCCTCGACGGTGAAATCATTCTAAACTACCAGTAGTCTCTATCAAAAAATACCAATGTGTCTCTAAAACGCCCTTGCCTGTGCTCCGAGCCACCGCTGCTGCTGACGCCTCCTGGCATCATTTTCTCTTAACTTGGTAAAATATGTTTTCAGTTGTACACATATGGTGCCAGCAGTGTGAATACTTTAAGATGAAATGATAAAAGCAAAAGTGCTGCTATATTTAATCCTACAAAAACAATTCAAGACTTTGTTTACTCACAGGTGCGTCATACAAGATTTTGTTTACTCACAGTAACACAACTTTTTTACAGAATTCATACAAACAATTGACCGAATGGCACTCTCATTGAACAGGCATTATCAAACACGATCATAAGCACAGAACAAACTCACCTCCATCTATCTCTTTGAACCAGCAAAGATATCTAAGCAGCAGCCACTGCCACTGCCTGCCCCCGTACCACCAGCAACAAAAGTAGCCCGCCTAATGAGACATCGCAGCTTCAAAATGTTGGGGATGGATGGTAAACAAGCAGAAACATCATCAAGAAGGGTGGTGAATTATGAGCAGACAGCGCTAGAAATACAAAGCCTTTAAGATGTCCCGTCGAACATGAGATGCGGATAGTTTGTATTTATTGAATAGGCTGTGCTCCTGCCATTTATACCTAACAAATGATACAAGTTCCCCAGTTGCATCAAAATTTTTAAGTTATTCACAGGGCATACAAATCTGCATCTCAAACTCAAAGGTGCGGCATACAAGATTTTGTTTACTCACAGTAACACAACTTTTTTACAGAATTCATACAAACAATTGACCGAATGGCACTCTCATTGAACAGGCATTATCAAACACGATCATAAGCACAGAACAAACTCACCTCCATCTATCTCTTTGAACCAGCAAAGATATCTAAGCAGCAGCCACTGCCACTGCCTGCCCCCGTACCACCAGCAACAAAAGTAGCCCGCCTAATGAGACATCGCAGCTTCAAAATGTTGGGGATGGATGGTAAACAAGCAGAAACATCATCAAGAAGGGTGGTGAATTATGAGCAGACAGCGCTAGAAATACAAAGCCTTTAAGATGTCCCGTCGAACATGAGATGCGGATAGTTTGTATTTACTGAATAGGCTGTGCTCCTGCCATTTATACCTAACAAATGATACAAGTTCCCCATTTGCATCAAATTTTTTAAGTTATTCACAGGGCATACAAATCTGCATCTCAAACTCAAAGGTGCGGCATACAAGATTTTGTTTACTCATAGTAACACAACTTTTTTACAGAATTCATACAAACAATTGACCGAATGGCACTCTCATTGAACAGGCATTATCAAACACGATCATAAGCACAAAACAAACTCTCCTCCATCTATCTCTCTGAACCAGCAAAGATATCTAAGCAGCAGCCACCGCCACTGCCTGCCCCCGTACCACCAGCAACAAAAGTAGCCCGCCTAATGAGACATCGCAGCTTCAAAATGTTGGGGATGGATGGTAAACAAGCAGAAACATTATGTACCTCTGTAGTCTGCGCACCAGCTGCCTCACGAGACCGTGACACCCTCACCCTTTGCTTCCGGTTCCTGCACCACAATAGCCGTGTCCGTATCCCCGACCGGCACCTCATCGGCCTTTGTCTCTGGTTGATGCGCAGGATGCACCTTGGTTGTGTCCCGGACCACCACCTCCCCGCTCTTCACCTCTGGTTCCGGCACCTCAGGTGCTTCGGACACCACGACATCCTGCACCATGGCGTGCGCCTCCGCTCTCACATCCACCTTACCCGCTTGTTCCAGGTCAACAACTTCAGGCGGTAAAGCATCAACCATGATCTCCTCCCCGGCCTCGTCGTACTGCCGTCATCAACGTCCTCGACGGCGCACTCGATCGGCACCTCCGACGTGCCCCCCTTCTTCTCCTCCTCGGCCCAGCATGGAGGCCTGCATCGTCGAAGCTCCAAATAAAGGTTTTGTGGAGGAACGCGTCCTGGCTCCTAGCGGCCGCGAGGGCCTCCAATGCAGCGTCCAGGAAGCCGACGGCGGCGTGGGATAGGGCCAGCGTCCTGCGGCGGTCGAGAGTCACTAGCCTTACCAGCAGTTGCCACCTTCTTGTTTCGGAACCACCCCCCTGGCGATCTCCTCTTTCACACAGCCGACAGCTCACCGCAGCTTGTGCATATACTCAAACACCTTGTCTGCGTCCCTGGCCTTCGCGCTGAGCTCAAGGAGCAGGGCGAGCTCGGGCTCTTCCGGTGATGCAGTGGAGGCCGCCATGTGGGCCTCGACCGCGTAGGCCTTGCCAGCCTCCCCGGCGCGCCGGAACGCGGCAAGCACGAGGCTGTAAGACCGAAGGCGCGACGCGAGGCCGTACTTCTGCCGCATGGAGGAGACGAGCCTGAAGGCTTCGTTGGCGCCCTCGGCGTCTGCAGCGACGATGCAGGCGAGCGAGGTGATGATGGCCTCGGACGGGGGCGCCCTGGCCTCCAGCATGCCAGCGAACACGCGGCGCGCGGCGGCGGCCGGGTGGACGGGTAAGACGGCGCCGTCCGCAGAGGCGATCAGGTGGAGGAGCTGGTTGCTCTGGTGCGCGGCGAGGCAGAGGTCGGGCGCCGCGTCCGGGCCGGAGACGGCCGCGTCGAAGGTTGCCATGGCGGCCGCGGCGTCCCCGCGGCGGGTGCAGTCGGTGGGCATGCGCCCCTTCCAGCCGGTGGATAAGATGAAGAAAGGAGCGCAAAATGCAGGGGTTAGTTTGCAAAATCAAAACGTTTTTGCAGATCCACTTACGTAGGGACTGTGGGTTGAATACAAAAAACAGCAAGGGCTTTTTTAAAAACTACCGCAACGGTGATCCTCAATCCTTTGCTTTATTATTAAATTAAAAAAATTAAAATTAAAATAAAATAACTAGTTAAGTACCCGTGCGTTGCTATGGGACAACAAACTTACGCGTCGTTCACCATCATTATTGATCTCCACTGCCGACTCAACCTTGCTGGTTGTCTCACCACCATCATTGAACGCACAATCACCCCGTGCTCTCCCTCATCATCAGCTCAAGAGAGGGTCGTCGTCTTTTGGTAGCCCTAACAACCTCTCTGCTTAGCGCACGCATCCCATAAAATATTGGCTTATATTTTCTTCTCCATACGACATACTTATCATCACGAGTCACTAAAAAAGTCTACCACGGTTTCCTTATTAAATCTCGTTTAGCAATTAGAAATATTGGCCACCCAAGAAATACCGGCACAATGCAACAGAAATAAATTTAAGCATAGAGATGATTTTTTGAGTTGTCGGTATTTATCTAGTTATAAACAAATCTTGTAATTTTTATATAGTTATGAAATATCTTGTAACCCACGAGCATGTGTTCAACACACAAGTCAAATTTTTGTGTGTGTTATGTTGCTTCTAACTACATTGCCACAAATATGACATTATGCTTAGTCCTCGCTCGGAAGCTCTCTGGCTTCCCAAACAGGCCAACTTCTCGGCCAGCCAGCTTTGCACGCGAGCTGGGGTCGCGAAGTTGCTGGTTCGCTCAGGAAGTTTTCTTCATATCAAAATGTTAGGTGCACCACTCCCATAAATTCAAGAAACTCCAGCTTCTTCGTTTGGAGGAGATACGCTTCCGCACCTCCGCGAAATTACACTACGGGAGGATTGGGCTCCGCAAAGCAGGCCCAAACCATTTGGCACCCCTCCACACGTGGAGCAGGAGAGGATCCCAACAGGCGCTTAGTTCCAAAACATCTTATGCGCTTTGTACACTTGTAGATCATCAGGTTACAGGATATAAAGAAAAAAATAACAGTACCACGCTCGCATGTAATTTTAGCATGGATTTAGGAATCACCAAACAAGCTTACATAGTGAACCATCAGAAGCTCGACATATCAGAATTAAATCAGATCCTCATCGGCTGTAGAATTTTCGCCACGTCAAAAAACCAAGCAAGGATCACACAAACAAAAAAATTAGCCAACAACATAAGAATGTTTGTTTAATGTAATTTATTTATATTCATAAACCATACCATGTTCTGATACATGTACATATATTTACCCCGCAGATACGGTATAAGACATTATTATAGAACAATTTATCATTTCTCCCATCTAGCTATGTTTCCCAATCTCCACTCCATCCCCTGGAGAAATAAGGTTGACAGTTTCCACCCTTTTTATTCGTTCATGGAATTTTCATTTGGCTTAGTCGCTCCTTTGAAAAAAAGGTTCTCTATATTAAGATAATCCTCTTAGTAAAACAATGTGGTGCCCTTTGGAAACCAATCATCAATAATCATGAGACACTTAGGAAATTTACACTGAAACTTGAACTTTTGTCTACTAATCAGACGATCCATGCTAACTACAGACATGTACTCCACATAATAGTATTCATTGTGAATCCTTGTCTATGCCCAAAAGAAGAACAATATAAGAGGCTCTGCAATACTGGAATAAATTTTGAAGATCGCTTAGGGTGAAAGTAAGCAGAGGCCACAGAATAAGATGATAACGTCGATTAGGAACCCTACGACCAGACAAGATTGGTTAATAATTTACATAATTACTACCACAGATTGCTAGCTAATAACCAAACAACCTGTAATAATTGTAATAACCACACTTTGCATATATATATGTACGCTGATAGAATATGTGATATTTGAAAAGGCAAAAAGTAGAACATGAAAGGGGCTATTGCTTCAATTCTTACATTAGGACTGCAGAAATAAATATATCCGTGCAATTGTTAGTACGTACAAATATTAACCAAAAAATGCACGATTCAGTTAACAAACAACAATGCCATGAGTTTTGCTACTTGTCTCTGCCGTAAAATGGTGGAATGGCACTAAAAAGGATCTAACTCACCTGTTGATTGGTTTCCCCCAGCCCCCAACAATAAGAGAGCAATGCACACTTGCTAATTGATCTCTACAAAAATAAATGCTGCAGAGCTTCAACACTTACTTGCAAGAAGATATAGAATCCCACAACTAACATTTTTTTGGGTGTAAGCTCCAGCAAGAGGAGGCATACAGAACCACAACTAAATAGGATCAATGCACCGTTGCCAACACTGGTCACTGATTATCTACTGACATACCGAGACGCGACAAATTAAAAATCAATTACCAAAAACTATAAGTAAACCAATCCAGGCTTTACATATTTGCTATAGTAGCAGTCATATGAATAGAACATCAAATGGAAACTTCTGTGCTTCCTCCTCTTGGTTCCAATAATCATCATCGTCAAACTTGATATTCTGCAGAGTAGGCCATGTGTGCCATAGTTAACAATATGGAAGACAAATAAATGATGCTTCGTTGTCCATTTCATATTGGGTACCCTATCCTATCTGTTGATGTGAAGGACCACACATGCATCCTACAGTTTTGCCAAAATCATGAACCTTTTAAAACCATTTTTTCTACCGCAAAGAAAACATCAGTGAATAAAATTCTGAGGTACTAACCTGATTATAATCGTCATACCAACTTTCTTCCTCTCCCACTTCCCCTCTGTCCTTATATCACCATCTCTTTCAATCTTCCCCTCTCCAATACCCAATATCTATCACCATGGTGTCATAACCTCACTATTTCTGTAGTGCGTAATGTTAAACAGATTACAAGACTTCAAAGCAGTAATAAAGTATCTATAATAGAAAGATGTTCTCAAGATTGATTCCAACAACTTGAAATAAAACTAAAAGTTAATGATGGATTGCCTTATGCTTCCCTTCAAGTTTCTCATATACGTCAAATGACTGATCATCTGGCAAACAAAGATGACAAGTTCCATGTAAAGGATCAATGTATGTACACTTGAATAATATCACAACTGTAGAAAGAAAATGTGAGTCAGCATCAGTCAAAACTTAAACATAGATAGCGACACTACCGGACTCGCGGGCTATGCCTACGGCCACGGGCCGTCGGCATAGGCCCCTAGGCCGTCGGCATAGATCTATGCCTACGGCTGCCGTCGGCATAGACCCGTCGGCGTAGATGTCGTCAGCGTAGTTTGTCAGACCGTCGGCATAGTATAGCCGTCGGCATAGGGGCCTATGCCGACGGCCTGCCGTCAGCCGTCGGCACAGTATAGCTGTCGGCAGTGTTTTTCATCTGACGGCAACGGACGGCGCCGTCAAAAGCGCTGACGAATCACGCAATGCCACGTCGCAGGGCTATCCCTACAGCAAAGCCGTAGGCATAGATGAGTCTTTGCCGTCGGCATATCTCTGCCACGTGGCAGCTGCTGGGTTATCCTGGCAGCAGGGCTATGCCTACGGCAAAGCCGTCGGCATAGATTTTGATATATGCCTACGGCTTTGCTGTAGGCATAGATGTGCCACGTGGCAAGCCCTGGTAACTCCTGGGCGTATATATGCCGACGGCTTTGCCGTAGGCATAGTTTTTTTCCCCCTGTTTTCTCTTTTCCAATTCATTTGACAGCATTTCAAAACAGAACAATATGAAATTATGCAAAAATATGACAATTCATCATGTAAACATACTCAAGTTCATCTAAACATACTCAAGTTCACCATCATCATCTAAACATACTCAAGTTCATCACATCATCTAAAGATCATCACCGACGGAAGTTCATGAACATAAAAGTAGTGCAAGACATGAAACATGATAAAAGTAGGAATATGAAAGGCATGGCACGATGGCCACATGTACGGAATCATCAAGCAAGAGCACCTCCGCCAAAACCACCACCTCCGCCAAAAGCACCACCTCCGCCAAAACCACCACCACCACCTCCGCCAAAATCGCCATCACGACCACCACCACTCTGCCAGATCGGAGTGACTGGGGTCGACGGAGCAGGAGTCGAGCCACCGGTCGCCTAAATGTTTCAAAAAGATTCTAACGGTAAATATGATATGATAGTGTTTCATGAACGAGAACTAGTTTGCCAGTAGTTAGGAAAATGTACTAACCGGACCATCACTGCCTAGTGCCACCCATTCAACGAACGTGGGCACGTGTGGGGGTTCTCCCGCAGGTGGTGGTGGGGGTCCCATTTGTGGTGGATCCGTGCGGTTAGTCCAAGACGCCAACATAGCCTGAATGTTAGTTAAACAAGCAAACTAGAAGATCAGAAGGAATGAAAGTGCAAAAATTTAGCTTGGTTTTAAGAGGGCAAAAGTAGCCGTCATCATCTGACGGTTGTAATCATCGTTTGCCTTCACTCGTTTCAAGTACTCCCGCACCTCGAGATTCCTATGCTGGACAAACTCCTTATATGCCTACATAATTTAGGTTGTTTCTAAGTGAGCAATGCTGAAAATAAACTGAGAATGCAAGATAGAAAAAGATAAAGAGGAAGTACTTACAGCATGCTGGCGGGCTAAGGGAGTCTGTGAACGCCCCGTACTCTCTAACTGGCTCTGGTTGGTAGCCCGAAGCTGTGTGTATGAGATCGAAGGAGTGATCAAGCCATCGAAACACGGATACCGGCCATTCTTCTTCCCCTGGATGGCCACCACCACCGTGTCGTCGATCTGAGAGTGGGCGACCTCAGCAACAGGAACATCCGGATGTAACTCCTGATAGTGATGAATGTAAGACCCCAGGTGCTCCTCGGTCTTGCCGTAGTACTGGCTCTCGCCCTCCTTGCGATGACTCCGCTCGCGGGCCAGCTTCCACGACTCCATGTCTGAGAGCGGCCTCTTCAACTTGTCCTCCTACAACGTCAAATAGAAGTCAGCCATACATAAGAACATGACGTAAAGAAGAACAAAAATGCATCATGCACATAGATATACTTTCATGGCCTTGAAGCCCCAGTGGTTCCTGTTTCCTTGGCCGTGTGTCCCGTCGTCTCCATGGTTAGCCCGGGCCTTGATGCTCTTGGCGGCAAACTCTGCATCGGCGCAGAGCCACCTATCCACCAAACTCGCCCATCCGTCATGCCTTCCATAGCACCAACGAGGAACAACCTATGCAAATTTTGGAAGCATGACATGTGAGCACGAAACATATAGTTGACTGCTTGAAACAATGAAAAGTTAGTAATAGTTACCATCATGAACTGCTCCTTGCTCAAGGTAAGTCGTAGCTTCTGCGCTTGAGTTTTGGTCATCTTTTGGTGCAGGTAGTAGTGGTAGTACTGCGAGACGGCAACCCAGCGCACCTCGTACTGCAACTGACGAGCTTTCTTCTTCACAGCCGCAAGCAAGACCACGTCGGCTCTGGCCTTGTGCTCGTCAAGAACTCTATAGAGTTGCTGCAATCATGCATAAACCAGAAGCAAACAAGGCATGAGTTGAGTGATTCAATGTTAAACTATGAACGAAACTGAAGATAAGTGATTCAGAAGAGAACTTACCCAAAATTTGGTGATCACGGCCTTAGCGGTCGTCCCGTACTCCGCGTTGCTGCAAGCCTCGTAGTGGGCCCAGCTCGTGGCCAAAACCCGCTGCTGCGGGTCCCTGTCTGGCCGCGGGCAGAATAGGCCAGGCCAAAACTCCTTCAACAGGACAGTGATAAGGCCGTTCGGTTTACGGCCCTTTCCGTGAAGGATCCAGTTTCTGCAAAAGAATCAAATGATTACCATGTGTACAATAAGAAAATGTTGTCATGTGTTGAAAATATGATTGAGAGGCACTTACTCTGTCCCCACAGGTTCAATGAGCCACTTGTGCTCCTCGATAGAAGGTGGTGTAGGTAGTCCGGCATTACAACGCAGCCACCCCTGCGAAGAACCCGGTGGAAAGTCACCCCACAACGCGGGATCAACCTCCCCTCCACCCTCCTCGCCCTCCTCCTCACCCTCCTCCTCGGCCTCCTCCTCCTCACCCTCCTCCTCGGCCTCCTCCTCCTCGCCATCAGGAACATACTCCTCCTCCTCAGACTCAGAAGGTGCCTCTGTATAGGAGGGCATCGAAGAAGACCCTCCTATTTCAGACATGGCCCGGAGTTTTTTGCCCCGGTTGCCTCTCCCCCCACCTCCTCCTCCTCTAGGGGCTCTCCCCCCACCGCCTCCTCTAGGGTCTCCTCCCCCGACCCCTCCACCTCCCTGTGAGGTGTCATCCTCGCGTAGTCGGGAGGGATCCTTTTGGGCTCGTCCACTCCGAGTAAGTCCTTTAAATTTACTGAGGAAACTAGCGCCGCTGGACTTGCCCATGATTAGCAAACCTGCATTGAGAAGAGAATAAACAATTAGTAAGGATATCAATTAAACAAGCATACAGGAAAAACATTAATACCAGAAGAGCACATTAAGCATACTATTGTAATGATCATTAAAAGAACTTACATTTTCTAGAACCCATATGAATCATCACTATTGTAATCTATTTGTGGACCGGTCTCATCATCACTATCACGCATATCTTCTTCGTTGTCTGACGGAGGTGGAGGCTCTTCCTCATCGTCAGCGTCTTCATTTAACTTTTCAAGCATAATTATGTCTCTTTGATTCACAACTGCCTCACCATCAATCCATGCGTCGTCGTCATTATGTCATGGGGTTTATGTTGTAGTAATCATCATCGTTCGGGTCCGGTAGCTTACCATGCGGCGACACCTTGAACACAACTTCCCAACCCTTTAGGTACTCTTTCTAGCATGGGTAAGCCAGATAATATACTTGTCATCCACATACTCATGCCTAAACAAAAGGCAATTCTTTGGACAAACATGTATTTTCTCATAGTCCATCTAGAGCGCCTTCATGATTTTCTTCGTACCGTACATGGTTTTCGGCAGTTCATGGCCCTCAGGCAGGCTGTTAGCCCATACTCCCAGAAATGCTTCGAAGCATCCTCGGCTACAGCCGTACTCAGCCTTGACTGCCATCAGTTGCGAGATGGCATCCAACACAGACAGCTTGGCACCCTCATAGAGAGGTTTCTTTGACGAGGCCAAGATTTCCAGGAAGGCCTTTGCGGTTTCCTCCGGCTCCTCCGGTTCATTCGCTGAATGTGACGGAGGTGTCGGCTGTGCAGCAAAGACATCATCTAGCATGTCTCTAACCCCATCGTCCTCATAACCAGCGACGCGTTGTCGTATCACATCCTCTCTACCACGGTCCCACTGGGCAAATTTTATCGGCATATTAAAGTTGGGCATAAATCCATGCATGCGAAGGTGCTTAGTCATCTCACTCTTATCTCTGCGGATACGCCTCTTACATCTGGCACACGGGCATTCTGGCACCATCCTCATTGGACTACGAAATATCTCTTTCAAAAACACATCAGTTTTCTCGACCCACTCTGTTGTTACTTGATTCCGACGGAAAAACCCACTATACATGCACTGATTATCTGCCATCTCTGCTCTTTTGGAAGCCACACAACAAAATTAAGGATTCATTTAAATTACTCACATCAATATTTTATTTTTACAAGGTTGACGAGAAACAACATTTAATCCACCTACATCTCTAATAGGTAAAGATGGGTCCTAATCCCACCCGAGAATGTGTAGATTGAGTACGTTGTCCACGCTCTACCCCATTCCGAGACAATATTTCGGCAGCACCTCCCCCCTGTTCTCCAAATACACGTCTCGGCAAAATGCCAAGAGAATGTGCATCCGGAGAACAACAGGGAGGCGCCGCCGAAATCCTGTCTCGGAACGGGGTAGAGCATGAACAACGTACCCAATCTACACATCCTCGGGCTGTCCGTGGAAAGCGCTGGACAATCCGAAAGAGCTGCGGTGATAAATATGCAATTGAATGCATATTTATCGATGCAACCCTTTCGGACGGGAGACCTAGGTTACGCGACTTGATGTGAAAATTTAATCTAGTGACATGGAAAAAAAGTGGACGAGGTCATGGAATTGTTGCTCACCCTTAGATGTAGAGGATGTAGTCGATCAAAGGACGGACGATCGTAGACCAACACCTCCAACGTCGACGATCACTCCACGAAGATGGAACACCACAAATCCTGTTAATTCCACCGAGTGAAAAAATTAGGTCATCACCTCAGATTAAGCATTGACACATTAAACTATGAAAAAAAATCATATTTTCTCAAGTGTCAATTTTGGAAGCACTTATCATATCCCAATTTAGGTAATCACCTCACATTAAGCACTGACATATCATTTTTTTTAGCAAGATCATCATGATGAAATAACCACTTATCATATCCCAAATTTGAAGCACATCTCACATAGCTACTTAACAACATCACAAACTGAAAATAAAAACTAAATCATGCATCCATTCATTTTGCCGAGATTCATCCATCCATCTAAGACGCATAGAACATTCATCCATCTAACAACCTAACAACATCCAACATCCATCCATTCGTACATCCAACATCCATCCATTCATACATCCAATAGTAGCTAAATCATGCAAATAAATGAAGAAAAAGACAAAGGAGTGCTAGCTCACCGAGGAGAGCGGTGTCGCGGCTGTGGAGTTGGGGCCGGCGGTGTAGGGGACGGGAGGGCCGCGGCGTGGATGGGCCGTACAGAGAAGCACGGCCAACGGGAGGGCCAGGGTGGTGCGGCCGGCGGGGAGGTTAGGGCGCACGGGGGTGGAGAGGGCAGGGGCGGGGTCGCGCGCGGCGGCGCCGGGTTGGAGAGGCGGGGACGGGGCTGGGCCGGGGTGGAGGCAAGGCGGCGCGGGGTTGGAGAGGCCGGGTCGGGGCTCGGCCGGGTTGGACGGCGGCGGCGGCGCGGGTGTGGAGGAGGAGGCAGCGCAGCGTGGCGGGTGGGGAGTCGGGGCGCGATGGGGAATGGGTGGAGCGGGCAGGCCCGTGAACGGATAAGGCGATGTATGCCGACGGCTAAGCCGTCGGCATACCTGACGATGCCACGTGTCACATATGCCAACGGCTTAGCCGTAGGCATATATTTTTTTTATATTTTTTAATATTTTCTTATAGTTATATTTTTCATTTTTTAGATTTTTTAATATTTTCTTATAGTTATTTTTTTAGATTTTTTTATAGTAATATTTTTGCATTTTATGTTTTTATGTATTATTATTTCATATAGATTTTTTTAATTCTTTTAACCGCTCGGCCCTCTCCTCTTCCGAAACCACATAGAGAAGAGGGGAGGGGAGGCGCCGAACTCGAGTAGCTTCGTCCGCCGAGGTCATGGCCTGGTCGCGGGTCTGGGAGCGCCATGGCCACTGCCTTGCATGCTCGATTGGAGCTTAGTTGGTGAGGTGAGTGAAGGGGGAGGGGGTCGTCAACGGTGGGGGTGGGGGCGGCGGCGGATCCAAGTCCGTCGGAGGGAGATGGTTGGCGCTCCCAGACACCTGGGAGCAACATCCGGGCCAAACCCACAGCTACATCCCCTCCATGTAGACCCGACGCGTCCGTTTCCCCTCTCCGGATGCCGGCGGCGGCGCCGTTCGTGAGGGGGGCCACACCCCGAAGACGCGTGCCGCCTCTTCGGACATGCCACCACACCACCCCGCATGTATGAGGGCCCGGTGCGACGCTCCGGTGGCAGTGTACCCCCCAGGGCCCAGTCCCGCCTAACCCTGTAGCGTTTGACCACGGGATCTAGCCCTTTGACTTTGCACGGACGGGCTTTGACCAGCGGACTTCCCCGCCCGGTTGTGTTAGGTCAGCCCATAGGAACACTTTGGAGCAACAACCGGGCCAGACCCACAGCAAGATCCCCTCCGTGTAGACCCGACACGTCCGTTTCCCCCCTCCAGGTGCCAGCGGCGGCGCCGTCTGTGAGGGGGGGCACACCCTGGACACGCGTGTCGGGCGTTTGCAACCACCACAACACTTCCAAACTTGTGAGAGGCCGCCTACGCAAGATTTGGCGGCATGCTAGCCCGCGGAGGCCGCCGGCCACAGCCGTAGACGCACGAAGGGCAATCCGCGTAGAGGGAATTTTTGGGATACTTCTCCATCACCAAAAATTATGAAAAAAATATCATCGTTCCTATAGCACATGTGCCCACGTTGTGCAAAAAAACTCATGATTTTATCGCGCTCCGAGTATTTAATAATATTCAGGCCGCATCGTTACCGCAGAATGTCTACTACCGTGTCATCGCCGTCCGTTAGGGGGGGGCACGCCCCGGAGACGCGTGCCGCCTCTTCGGACATGCCACCACACCACCCCGCATGTATGAGGGCCCGGTGCGATGCTCCGGCGGCATTGCTACCCCCCAGGGCCCCCGTCCCGCGTAACCCAGGAGCGGTTGATCACGAGATCTAGCCCTTTGACTTCCCACGGACGGGCTCTGACCAGTGGACCTCTCCACCCGGTTGTGTCAGGTCTACCCATAGGGACACCCGAGAGCAACATCCGGGCCAAACCCACAGCTACATCCACTCTGTGTAGACCCGACACGTCCGTTTCCCTCCCTCCAGGTGACGGCAGCGGCGCCGTCCGTGATGGGGGGCACACCCCGGAGATGCGTGTCACCTCTTCGGACATGCCACAACACCACCCGCATGTATGAGGACCCGGTACGATGCTCCGGTGGCATTGCTACCCCCCAGGGCCCCCGTCCCGCCTAACCCTGGAGCGGTTGACCACGGGATCTAGCCCTTTGACTTTGCATGGATGGGCTTTGACCAGTGGACCTCTCCATCCTGTTGTGTCGGGTCAGCCCAGAGGGACACCAGGGAGCAACATCTGGGCCAAACCCACAGCTATATCCACTCCGTGTAGACCCGATGCGGTAGTTTCCCCCCCTCCAGGTGCCGGCGACGACGCCGTCCGTGAGGGGGGCCACGCACCGGAGACGCGTGCGGCCTCTTCGGACATGCCACAACACCACCCCACATGTATGAGGCGTGGTACGACGCTCCGGTGGCATTGCTAGCCCCCAGGGCCCCCGTCCCGCCTAACCCTGGAGCGGTTGACCACGAGATCTAGCCCTTTGACTTCCCACTGACGGGCTTTGACCAGTGGACCTCTCCACCCGGTTGTGTCAGGTCGGCCCAAAGGGACACCGGGGAGCAACATCCGGGCCAGACCCATAGCAAGATACTCTCCGTGTAGATCCGACGCGTCCATTTCCCCCTCCAGGTGCCGGCGTCGGCGCCGTCCGTGACGGGGGCCACACCCCGGAGACGCGTGCCGCCTCTTCGGACATGCCACAACACCACCCCGCATGTATGAGGGCCCGGTACGACGCTCCGGTGGCATTGCTACCCCCAGGGCCCCCGTCCCGGCTAACCCTGTAGCGTTTGACCACGGGATCTAGCCCTTTGACTTTGCACGGACGGGCTTTGACCAGTGGACCTCTCCACCCGGTTTTGTCAGGTCCGCCCATAAGGACACCCGGGAGCAACATCCGGGCCAAACCCACAGATACATCCACTCCATGTAGACCCGACGCGTCCGTTCCCCCCCTCCAGGTGCCGGCGGCGGCGCCGTCCGTGACGGGGCCACACCCCGGAGATGCGTGCCGCCTCTTCGGACATGGCATAACACCATCTGATTGTGGTAGGTCATCCGATATATATGAACACTTGGAGCAAAGTCCCCTTCGTATAGACCCGATGCGGTTGTTCGCCATTCCAGTTGTCGGCTGGCGGCGGCACCGTTCGTGAGGGGGGTCACACCGCCCTGTACAGAACCGAAAAATAATGTATGTATGCTTATTAACACATATTGTATGTAAGTTAGTTAAATAATAATAATAAAGAAAACAGTGAAGAAAAAGAAAAAAAACTATATGTATGCTTATTAACACATACTATATGCTTATTAACATACTATATGCTTATTAACACATACTATATGCTTATTAACACATACTATATGTATGCTTATTAACACAATATATATGTATGCTTATTAACACATACTGTATGCTTAATAATAATAATAATAATAATAATACTATGTGGAAAAAAGAAAAAAAGAAAAAAACTATGCCGTTGGCATAGCTGCGGCCAGGGCAGATGGACAGCGCCGCGGATCGATGACGTGTCAGCTATGCCGACGGCTGCTGTCGGCATAGGCCTGGTCGGTGCGCTCTGGATCGGTGACGTGTCACCCGTATCTATGCCGACGGCCACCCGTCACGGCCGTCGGCATAGATTTGACATCGTTAGCCGGCCGTGATGAGCCGACGGCTGCTGCCGGGCCCGCATCTATGCCGGCGGCCTATATATGCCGACGGCAGCTGTAGGCGTAGTCTGGGATAAGCCGACGGCTGTTATGTGCCGACGGCTGCTGTCGGCGTAGACGGGGATAGCCCGACGGCCGTTGTACGCCGACGGCCAGGACCTAGCTGTCGGCATAGCTCGGATTAGGCCGACGGTGGCCGTCGGCATACATTTGGCTGTCGGCTTAGAGCCCTGTTCCGGTAGTGCGAGAGCATGAAAGACAATGTGCATCAGCATCAAAAGAAAAAACCAAAAGGCTGATAGGGAGAACATCCGTTGTCTGATGTTGGGCTTCCTTTCATGGGTGGATATGGTGGTTGTTCCATCCACATAAACCTGCACAAACAGTGAAAGCACATGTTGAATTCCTTGAGAACAGAAACCGGCAAGCACTATCACCACAACTAAAGATGGAATGAAACCAGAGGCACGCACACACAAACATAACCTTGTAGACGAGGACCCTGAGAAGGCGAACAAGTGTGTTGCGGCGGGGCTGTAGGACAGCCTCACCTCTCGCCGTTCATCGATGCCCATCATGCCAGGGGAGGGGAGGGCATCCCAAGGACATAGATGAGAGGAGCGCGACACTGCTGCCGATATCACGCCACAGTCACCGCAAGAGAGAGGGTTAGTTTGAGGGAGATAGATGAGAGGAGAACGTCGCCGTTGCCGATACGGCGCCACGATCACCGATGGCGGTGAAGGGCGCTCGAACAAACGGCGACCAGAGGTGGTGCGGGAGCAGTCTTGGGTGTGTAGACCGATTTGTAGAAGGAGCGATTCATCCGGGAAGAAGGCGATTACAGAGACGATGGGAGGATGCGCCACCGAGGAGAGCGATTAGCGGCGGCGAGGCTGCGGAAGGGGTGCGCAGTTGGGACTTGAGAGGGGATCATGGGAGCGTGGTTAGAGTTGTGCGTGCGTGATTATCTCTCAAAAAAAAGAGTTGTGCGTGCGTGGGGTTTTTCTAAGATCAGGAGACACAGAGGTGGGACGGCGTGCGTATGTGGGTTGTATTATTTTCTTTTCGTTTTTTCTCTTTCACGTAGGAGGAGAGGAGGATCAATCACAAGATTGGGGGATCGAAAGAGGTTGAACGACGTTCGATCCCCTTTTAATAGTAGAGATTATTAATTATTAATTATTAATAATAATTAGGGATTAGGGATTAGGAAAAGACTAGCAAAAATGCCCGTGCGTTGCAACGGGAGAATGCAAGCTGCAAGAATCAATCTTAGTGACATAGATATTGTAGTGGTGGAATACTTACCATGTAAAAAATTTACCATTAAATCACTCTTCTTTCTTAATTACAATATACTGTGAATCATAGTTGTTCTCCTACGTAGCTCACAACTAATTGGTTAAAAAAAATTAGCCATTATTTAGTTTAGGAAATCAGCCAAAAAATTAATAGTACTTCTGAAATTATGTATAAACAAAACTTGTGCCCTGGTTAACCAGTTTGCTACCACAAATTATTTTTCAATGTAACATTATACAAACAACAATAGATGTCCCAGCCATTTCTCAACACACAGGAGAGTAGAGGCCAAGTATACATTGTTAAAGAATGAGAATATCACTTTTATGTATGGCTGGACGGATATTACCGGCAAAAATTCCTCGCAAATAAGAATATCTTCTTTGCTCAATGCAGCTTCACCAATCAAACCTGAAGAATTCTGTAAAAAAAAAATCATTGACTTCACATGGAATGAAACTTCATACACACATGAAATGTTGCCTAAAACTGCTAGAACAAACATGTTCAACTGATTTGTTTTCGGCACTGGATCAACTCATAATCTTACTTATAGACTGATATGTATGATTCTTATAAACTGAAATGTGTTTTAGAGCAGATAAAAAATAATGTACAGGGACTGTCAGTTGCATAAATATAATTGATGGTTATATATGAAACATCTACAATTTTAAGAATCAAACATGATCTAGGAAAGGGACACACATCTGCTAGTATCTAATAATAAAATCCATATGAAAGATAACCTCTATTGATTCAAATATTCCTCCACCCCTTTGTTTTAATAGAACGGCCACTCAGTTCAGCACATCCCCTTTGTCGTAGATCAATAGAATGCAAAAATGGATACATATTTATGTCTACATAGTAAAACACTAAGATTATATATGTCTACATAATGAGGTTCATTTGCATCATCATGATCTTACTTTGAAAAATGGTAGCAGCAAATATAAAGAATCCAATGTGTTAGTTTTGGCACAATGGGAAATTCAGTTCATATACCTATACTCAACACCAGCTATCATGGTTACCCTCATTTCGTTTAGTACCGATCAAACAACACCAGGTTGAGTAAAACCAACAAACTTCAGTCACTATCTGCTGGATTTTTTAGCCATCATCGTAAGGAAAGGCATCTGAACAGATCTCAGTATTCCAAAATAAAAATTAACAAACCTACAACATGCATGTTTGTGTATAACCTATCTGCAAGCAATATGTTTTTTGAGGATTACATCAAGACTTACGCCGACATCAAGGCTGCATCGTGTTCCTTCCGTAGCAGATCATATAGTTTGTCCCAGACACCATCCGGCCTCGACAGTTCTGCATGCACCCACCTGCCTATCTGCAAGCAATTTTTGTATTATATCTGGTACTCCATGCGCATAGTTGGCGTGATTATAGCATTGTAGGCAGAAAAGGCATCCGTCTGTAATCTGAATCTTCACCGAACTTTTCAGGTTTGACCGTCCAGGAGATTGATCACACAAAATTTGACAGCTCAAGCTTTTACCCTTACCGGTCTACCATCAACCATGGCAAATCCACCACATACTTGTCTTCACATTGAGAAAGTTCACCACCTTCATCTCACACGACTTGTCACACTGCATATCCACGAACCAATCCAGTTAATGTTTGATGACTGAAAAAATTCAGAGTAAATCAGCGGATGCATGAATAAATCGATCAGTGCGTTGCAATGGGAGAAAAAAAAACATCACACACATGCCACCAAGCTCTAGGACCTTCGCCTCCGACATGGCAATCAAGCATACTCGGCGCCCATGCACTGGGCTGCATGATGATCTTGTACCCTTCGGCCCAACCGGCGACGTCGGCGGCGAGTCAAGCCAGCAACGATAGACAAGTGCTGGCAACCTACAGAGGATGGATAAAAGAAAGACCGAAGAGGGGGGCTTGTATCTATCAAGCATAAATATTTACAATAAAATCGATCTGATCCGTCCCAAGTTGAGCAGGATTGTCGTATAGCTTCCTCTTATATAGCATCTTCATCAGAAAATCCAGCACACAAATATATAAATATGTTTTCAAAGATAGTGAGGATCGACAGAGAGTCTTGAAGAATTCTGACAATGTAAACCGTAATAGGCTTGAACCTCCACCACACATGTAATTTTATCAAATTGACAAGGGAAGTTATAGGAATTGTAGCCTAAAAACTGGTTCCATCTAAATCATGCTATGTATTCTTGTTTGAAATCTTTTATAGAATCAATAAAATATGACGACATTAGGGATCAAGGATCAAAGATCGACTAAGAAACTCACGGATTAGGGAATCATACTTACCTTGTTAGGAATGACACTGATGGAATTAGTGAAGTGATGTGTCGTGCTCAGGCCAATGGATCCGTTTGTCCTTGATACACACATGTACGTACATGAAGGTTGGGTTTAAACTTGAAAGGAGATTGATTCATCTGTCGGCTAGCAAAAGATTGAGGAGCGACCAACTAGGGAGCGACAACGGTCATAAACATGCATTGAGATTAACCAACATTGAGTGCAAGCATGAGTAGGATATAAATCACCATGAACATAAATATCGTGGAGGCTATGTTGTGTTTGATTCAACTACATGTGTGAACATGTGCCAAGTCAAGCCATTATAAAATCCTAGCTAATTAAGCATGGAATGAGTAACTATAATCTCTAATTTTCTTTGCAAACATGTTTCATTCATAATGGGCCGAATCAAGAACGATGAACTAATCATATTTACAAAAACAAGATAGGCCGAGTTCATACCATCTTTTTCTCATCTCAATCATTTCATCATATATCGTCATTATTTCCTTTCACATGCACGACCGAACAGTGTGATTAATAATAATAGTGCACCTGCATTGGACTAAGATGCAATATGCAAACATTTATTCAAAGGAGAAGACAAGGTAATATGGGCTCTTTTGTTAGATCAACAATAATGTATATGAGAGCCCCTCAACATTTTCATCGTGGTTTTCTCCTCTCGACCCAAAGAAAGGAAAAAAGATTTCAAAGAAACACACTAAAATGTTTTTGGAGTTTTTCTTTTTCTAAAGAAAGCAAAACAAGAACGAGAAAAACTATTTACACGGGAAAGCTCCCAACAAGAAAAAGAAAAAATGAGAAATCTTTTTGGGTTTTCTTTAATACTACTTCTCAATAAGTATGGGAAGGAAACTAAAAAGAAGCTACAACTAATTTTTTTGGATTTTCTCAAAGTTTTTCAAAACACAAGAAGAAAGCGGGAAAAGGAAAATAAACTAGCATGGATAATACAATGAAAAAGTATGAACACCGACAACTAGAATGAGTGTGTGAACATGAATGTAATGTCGGTGAGAAATACTTACTCCCCCAAGCTTAGATTTTTGTGTCACAGCCTGATTTTTGTCCCTTTCTTTTTTCTTTTGATTTTCTGAGATTTTTTTTGAGTTTTCTTTTTCCGTGGCTACTTGGTCTGGAAACTGAAGAAGATGACCTCTTCTTTGCTTCCAGAGTGGCTTGTCAACCTAAAATCCTTCCCTAGACCTTTCCATTTCCACCTTGGACCAAATCCCAATATTCTTTTTATTGGGAATATTCCTTTTTCTATTAAAGGAATAATCATTTTTGCCCTAGGTTGTGAAGCAACCTATATTTCTATCACTCCCAAAATTCCCAAATAATTCTCATAAATTTTTTGGCTCATATCTTGCTCAAATATGGCAAAATATTTCATTGGCCATATTTCCCATCGTGCTCAATTTATTATTTTCCTATTCTGTCCTGAATGGCAGATTGTGAAGAAAGTGCCGTTTATCTTTGTCCAATTGACCCCAAACTTTTTGGACACCTTTTCATGTCCAAATAATTACCTCATGCAAAAATTCAACTAAATTTGCCTAGTGAATATTCCTGAGTAATTTTTCAAAGTTCCTGTCTGAGGGAATTGGTTGTGAAGGAAGTACTAGCTAGGCATATACAAATAAGTTGAAATTTTGCAAGGTTCTTAAGATGATCAAATCATGACTCTCCACTAAATATGAGCTCATGTGACTCATCTATGTGGGCCCAACCCCAAATCTTAGTTTCTGGTCAGATTTTCAGTTTCTGAAGCAACCATATTTTATCTTGCTTCATTTAAGTAGAAAATTGTCCAGAGCATTCTCCTATCCATATAAACAATCTCCTCAAAAATTTGGTTCAATCCATTACATCATTTTCCCTGTGCAGTTTTTCCAAGTTTCTGTCCAGAGCAAAGCTATATGAAGCAAGTGCTATTTTGGTTCATCCAAATGGCATGAAACTTTTTGGACATCTTCATATCTTCAAATCATTGGTCCATGCCCAATTTCAGCTCAACTTGCATCTTCATGTGAGTGCATCATCCAAATCTTTATTCTGGACCAAATAAATTTTGGGGTTACACAACAACTATATTATTTTGTAGCCCATTGTGCTCCAAAACTTCCAGGATCGTAGTCCATCCTAATCTAATCACCACAGACAACACCATTTAACCCAATCAGTTTCTTGTTGATCAGCAGTGCTCTTCCAAGTTTGATGCAGTAAACTTCAGAGCTCCATTCCAACCCAACCACAGTGCCTCAGATCGAGCCAATGGCACATAAATGCTCCACTTTGGAAGGACTATTAGCTAGACAATGTTTTGGGTACTATAGCACATTGAATGCCCCGGTTCACGTGGTGATTACGATGATGGCAAGCCTGTGCACGTGTTCTGTGTGCAGAGGCCGCGTCTAGTGGCCGTTTGTGCTTCAGCACCTCCTCCTCTCGTCGCCTTCACGCACATGACCGTGTACAATGTCTTCATTTCTTCGTCGCCGTCCCCTTGGACCCTTCTCCCCCTCTGTCACGTCGCCGACGCTCGTCGCCAAACACCCACGGGAGCACAGTGCTCCAACCGTCGTCTTCCTCCACGTGCTCTCTTGGCTCCCTCTGCCCCGTGAGCTCGTCCCTATTCCTCCCCGGTGCCTACCTCCGAGCTCATGCGCGTGCACACGCGTCCGCGGCGACGGCCACGTGTCCGCGGTGATGCCAGCACGGCACCACCCTGCTCCGGCTATATAAAGCCACCCCGGTGCCGTTTCCCTTCGCCATCGACATCGTCTCGCTCCTCTAGTCCTCCTAATGCGTTTCCTGAGCCCCGAAGCCTCTCATCGCCGTGATTGACCACCATGGCCGCCGCCCATGACCTCCTAAATAGGCTCAAAGCCGAGCCCCACTCCACTTCCTCCCTCCACCAGAGCAACTCCAGTAGTCTCCCGAAGCCCCTCCACCCTTCGCCTACTCCTCCGGTGGACTCTGGCCACGAGTCCCGCCGGTGCCCGACGCCTCTGTCCACCGCGACCAACATTCCGGTGTATCCTGAGCTCCCCGTCGACTGCTATGCCCAAGGATGCCTCCGTCTCGCTCTCCTGCATCCGTGGGTAGGTTGGGCGCCGCCTACGGTGGCCGGTAGCGCCGGCAGGCCTCATTGGGGCCGGCTCTGCCGCGGCCAGGCGCAGGCGAGAGGAAGGAGATGGTGCCGCCCTCGCCAGCTGGCCAGGCGGGCCCCACCACCATGCGTGATCCGACCCGTCAGCCCCTTCGTGCGTTGACCTGTCGATGCTGACGTGGATAAGTGGAGACGTACTCCTGGTGAGTACCCTTTCCCTTATCGAAGGCCGGAATGCGTTTTCCTCTCTGGAAAGCGTATTTCTGAGAAAGGTGCATTATGTTTTTCCGGCTAAGGGCATGTTTGTGATGATTTTATTACAGAAAGGTCCCTGGCAGAAAAACAACTATATCTTTTTGCCCACAACTTCAAATGAGGTGATTCCAAAGCCCATTTCTTCGTCTCGTCGAGCCCGTTCTATTGGTATCATTTTCACCATGTGTTAACATTCTTAAAATGACCATATTGCCCTTGCGCTTAATCAGCCCCCTCCGAGAGAGAATGTTTTCCGGCGATTCTTGCCGCGAGCTTCTCACACTTCTTCCCGGTGATTTCTTCCACCCTAGGCAAGCCACAATACCCACTTGCATGATAGTCATGGAATAGCAATGGTTTTTAACTTGAACATTTAATCAATGTTTGCTCATTTAAAATTTGGTTACTGTTGTTCCAGTGATGCTTAGAGTTTAATTTTCACTCTTGTCCTATGTTGTCTTGCACTTGGTTATCATGCATTCCTGCTAGTATTCCTTTCATATGCTTATGCTTGCTAGTAGTACATGTTGATGTCGGTGATGGTCTTCGGTGCATGACTGTCGTCTGTTCTGAGTGCCGTCGTTATGCATGTTCCATTGCATCCAGTTGGTTAAATGCTTGCATGGTAGCATTGTTGATATGTTCTTGGATGATATTTATTGTTGATGCTAGTGGTCATGCTATGTCTCTGAGAAGTGTATACTTGTGATGTTCATGCTAGTCAATATGCCATGCTTAGTTAGATATATGATTTTTTGTTGTATTGTTAAAAAGTAATGATGCACAATCATGCTTATATTGATGTCATGCTCATGTATTATAGTTGCATCATGTTATTCTATCATGGCTCATCATATTTGCATTCAAGTTTAACCGGATTAAATTGAACTTGAACAACGGTTGGCTGAGTCATGGTGCCACCATATCAAGCTGACAAGTGCAACCACATTTTCCGGTATGGGACGGTCCTAACTGGGTCTATTTTCATGCCTCTCGTCGGTGCCTCCAATGAGGGAAGGTTATGATCGGGCGCTACCCTGATCAGGTAGGACGGCATAAGCCTTGTGAACTAGTTGTTGTTATGGTACCCTGTCCCCGTTTGGGACTGTTTATTTGCCAGGACGGTGGTAGTTTTGCCTTTGGTAGGCTGGGTCACCCAGGAGTAAGCCCAGTGGGGAGTTGGTCGGAGTGGCCGGGAGAGTGTGATGGTAGTAGGTCGGTTTTCACTACTAGGGAAAAGCCTATACACAGAATTTTACCAGTAGCGCTGTACAAAATCAAGCGCTGCTGCTACTTAGTAGTAGCGCGCGTAAATAAACCGCGCTACTGCTATGACTTTAGCAGTAGCGCGTACTAGCGAAAAGCGCTGCTGCTACGTTTGAACTGGGCGCACATGGCTAGCCCAACCTAGCAGTAGCGCGTATAATGGCCCAGCGCTACTGCTAATCTCCTCAGCTGCAGCGTGTATTCCAGAACACGCTATAGCTAACGTAGCAGTAGCGCCCTTTCTGGAATGCGCTACTGGTACTTCTGACTTAACCATGCGGTTCGTCCTTCCCCACGGCCACTTCATCCCCCAAATCAACTCCACTCTCGCCGCTGCCGTTGCCCCTCTGCCGCCGCGCGCTCTCCCCACGCCGCCCCCGACCCCAGATTCAACGCCGGCCCCGCCCCCGACCTCAACGCCGCCCCCGACCCTGACCTCAACGCCGCCCCGCCCCCCCGACCTCAATGCCGCCCCGGAGCCCCGACCACGACCTCAACGCCGCCCCGGAGCCCCGACCACGACCTCAACTTTTGCTTATTGAATGCATGCTAATTTGTGTCTTATAAGATATTTTGAAATGTATATCTTGTGTTGCTCAATATCCAAGTGGCCGGTCATGTTTGCAGGTTACACCTCCGGGTGGCCTATGTTTTGCCGGAGTGTTGATTCATTTCCGTTCCGGAAAATTTCAGGCGCTCGATATATCCTATTTTAGCAAAGGTCATGCCGGATTTTTTCGTGAATTTTGGCATGACTTTTGCCAGAATATGTAGGAAATATCGAGTGCCCCGGATTTGTGTGTTGAGTATCCTGGTAGTTGTCTTTTATCGATTTTCAATTAATGTTTTAACTATGAACATAGGAAATGTCTGACGACAAAAAGGATTTCGGTATTTGCAAATACTGTGAAGACGAGCGCGGCCTGTGCGACAGAATCTTCCTAGATGATGATAGGCTCTTCAGCATCAAGCTGGACGAGAACTTCGAAGTGGATACAGTAAGTCACAACGACAAGTCTTTTTTCGTAATTAAGCATGACATCTGCTTCATTTGCTTCAACTTATTTTTTTTACTATTCTACTAGCGTATCCCCTGCCATGCAAGAGTTTTTGTATTGGATAAGATAGGTTTCAGTCATACTATGGAGGTAAAGAAAGTTTATTTGAAGACCGAGCATGGTTATATTTTCCACGCAAAATTATACAATTCAGATGACTACACCTATTTTGGATGCAAAACATGGCGAGCACTATGCAAGACTTATGCATTTGAGCCTGATATGGTTATCACCTTTGATATTCGTCCGGAAGATGATATTGAAGGTAATACCGACATCTGGGTCGATGTGCAAACGCCTCCAGTTACACCAAAATGTAAGTTTCTCAACCATATTTATGTCTTTGATATTGTTTATTCAAAAATAGTTGACAACTAATTTGTATTGTCAGCTTATTTCGGTGCAAGCAAACATGTCCAGCGCTTGGTAGACAGGACCTACTACTGTCCCGGGGTTGAACTAAACTGTGAGGAGCTAAGTCATTATGTTTCATGGCTTGAGGATCTTGATACCGTCAAGACAAATTTTCTTCCTGGACTTAGAAATCTTAGTACTGAAAACATGCGACCAATAGTGTTCGTCATGAACTACGGTCACATCTATTTAGGAAGGATGGTAAGATTTTTACTATTTGTCATCAGTGCATCTTTTCCATACATTATTTGTGAATCTAAACTTCATTGCTAAGTATGTGACCATACGATGTTCTTCAACAGGGACTCCCGATGAATGTTGTGCCTTATGGGATCGAGACTAAAGGTACCATGAGTATTATTAGCTTACGGCCAAGATATCCTACATGTTACTTTAGTGCATTCAAGATCAGCGATGAATGCTTTATAGTGCAAGACTGGAACAGATATGTGATGGGGGAGCGCAGACAAGTACTAGGGGGCAGGAAACAGATGTGCTACCCAAAATTAGGAGACAGGTTCATCTACATGCTCCAACTTGATCAAGTAGGAGAGCTACACATGTTTTATGTTGTTTTACCTAAGAGAGAGCAGCAGGAGTGATTAGCTAGAAATGAGTTTGAGGATGATGATGTGCTACACTATTACTATGATGATAAAATAGCTAGTGTTGGTGGTAATGACTGATGATTATTATTAGCTAGTGTTAGTGGTGATTAAATAAATATTGTTGGTGCTAATGATTATGATGATGATTAAATAGCTTGTGCTGGCGGATTAGATTCAAGTGGAGGCAACATGTGGCGCACATCAAAAGTACTACTAGTCCAAACTAGTTCAAGTTTGGATTAGTAGTATACTTTTGACATGCACCACATATTGCCTCCACTTGAACCTAATCCACCTTCATTTGACACACTGTTATGGACATAATGATGTAAACCTCATAACTGGTATTGTACCAATATTTGTACGATGGCGCATAAATACACTAAAAATAAAAAAATAAAAAAAATACTAGTAGCGATGGAAAGAAAACACGCTGCCAGTAGTTACATTAGCAACAGCGTGGGAGTGAACAAGCGCTGCAGCTATTTGTCCTAGCAGTAGCGTGTGCGGCACGCGTTACTGCTAAGCAATAGCTGTAGCGCTTTATTAGTAGCGCGCCTACCCGCGCTACTAATGAGCACAAAACCAGCGCTACTGCTAGGGTTTTCCCTAGTAGTGTTTGTCGGACGCCGTTGGTCTACCCGAATGGGAGTGTGAGGCCATGGGTTCTGTGGTGTGGGTAAAGTGCGCTACCTCTGCAGAGTGGGTGTATTAATCTATCGATTGCCGCGCCCGTGGATAAGGACCCAGTTCGTAGTTGGTCACACTATGGGTCAACAGTAATGATAATAACTTGCTTAATAACAACCCTGGTTCGATGATGAGAAAGAGATTGGTTGTGGTCGTGAGATGATCACCGTGGTATCGAGGATACCGAGTTGATGCATATTTGTGGTTGTGATCGTGAGATGATCACCGTGGTATCGAGGATACTGAGTTGATGGATATTTCTGGTGTTATGCGAGAGTCAAGGGTGAAGATCAAGCTCCTTGTGGTCATGTAATGATTACTACGGTATTGTTTATACAAGCTTGATTTGATCCTGAGATGATCGTGTGATGTCCGAGGTTGGTAAGTGATGCATGTGATGTTTACGAGGTAACCCCAAGCAGATTAAGTTGGTGCATGATAGTGTCATCATGTTGCATGCTAGTATTGTCAGATTCATCTGTTCATGCCATGCTCATATTGTTCTAGCTGCACCATGTTCATGTTGTTCATGCCATGTGGTTGTGATGATCTCATGATAACTCCTGCTTAACCTGTAATTGCCATGCTGTTGTCTGTCTTGATTGCTTTGGTTGTTGTGAGCTTGCAAGTACATTCAATGTAATGACCTGGTGTGTCATGCTAGTTTGCAGGTCATGCCGGACTTGATTGCTTGTTTGCTGTGGCTTCCTTGTTTGCGAGCTAGGATAAGCGTTCCGGCCAGAGTCCCCGCGGAGTGGAGTTCACCACCGTCGTCGTTGTTCTGCTGCTAGAAGTTTTTCCGCTGCTTCGAGTTGTTCTGCTGCTCGCATAGAGCAATAGTGGCAGGCGTAGTGTCGCCGTGCTGATGTAATTCCTCGTCATATCGGAACCCCTTGTCACTACAAAAAAAATACACTTCCGTGATGATACGTGTTTGTCACAGTAGGTCACGTTTTCTGTCATGCATGTACATCCATGACAAATTTATGATAGAATCAAGATAGTCATACCTGTGTTGTCATAGAAGTGTTCCATGAAATTACCAAAATTATCATCACGGAAGTGTCCACTTCCATGATGATAAATCGCGCGTCACAGAAGTGCTTTCATCAAGGGTGACCGACACGTGGCATCCACCATAACGGAACGCCGTTAAGCTATCGGGTCCGGTTTTGGATCCGATAACCCGTTAACAGCCCCGACCAATGGGGATTTTCCACGTGTAAAATCATCATTGGCTGGAGGAAACACGTGTCGGCTCACCGTTGGGACAGATGTCATCCACTCATTGGACCCAAAGCGCCTATGATACACCGACACGTGGCACGGCCCAACAGAGGCCCATTCCTGTGAAAAGGCTGGCCCGTTTGACTTGGTCAAAAGGTGGCGGGCCGGCCAACGGCAAGCCTGTTAACGGTCTATTCGCATATAGCCCATTTACAACCCGCTATCCCAGGGCCCGTTTACGGCCTATTCGAATTAGGCCCAGTAGCGTCATCTGGGCCGTCAAATATAATTCCAGCCCGTTTTAACTTTCAGCCCATGTATGGCCCATGACGTCTTTCGGCCCATATGAGGCCTTTATTACTCTCGGCCCATTAACGGCCCGTGGTAAAACTGGCTCGTAATGAACAGTGTATCACTTTATACCCATTAACGACACGTGGTGAAACTGGGCCGTAATGAACATTGTATCACTTTATACCCATTAACGACCCATTATTCCGTTGGGCCATTTCCAGCCCATGTTATGTTTCGGCCTTCTCGGGGCCCATTTATTTTTGGGCTTATTTCCACATTCATTTACTTACGGCCCATTACTGTCATTTTCTGCTTGTGGGCCAAATTCAGCCCGTGGTTATAGTCGGCCCGTTTGTGGCCCGATAATACGTTGGGCCGTTTTCATGTCAAAAAAACCCGTTGGGCTGTTTTTATAGAGTTATCAAATACGACCTATTAACGGCCCGTTATTGTCCACGAATAGTATGAACCATAATTGGCGAAATGATGATACGCCCCGTAGAAGGCCCATGGATCCTACGGTCCGTAAAAGGCCCATGAATAGTACGGCTCGTAGAAGGCCCATGGATCCTACGGCCCGTATAGAAGGCCAATGGATCCTATGGCCCGTAGAAGGCCCATGGATCATACGGCCCGCAGGAGGCCCATGGTTACAACAGTCCGTGTGTTGCCATGATTATTCTGACCTAGTTTCCAAAGATAGGTTATTGTGGCCACTAGAAAAACACAGAAAAAGAACTGCAGTGACTACAAGCAAACAACTAAACAAGACAATAAGGAAATAAATAAGCAAGCAATTAACGCTAGCCTATTACCGCTATTACACATATTACATCCACTGGGCATCAAAGTTTGCCACCAGTGCAAATATAGGGAACAAAGTTTGCCATCAAAGTTTACATACACTGGCCGTCAAAATTGGCAACCAGTGCAAATAAACGCGGCAGCAAAACAAGAGCATAACTGTAACAACTTCAGAAGAGCTTTGTCCTGTTTGGCGCTAAAATCCTCCAACGCTTGTTGTTGCACCAGAAAGTATGCATCTGAATGCTCCAGGGACTTCCGCAGTCCTTCTGCTTCTTGTCACAGTACAGCTGATCGATGTCTTTCAGCTTGTAGTTGAGACTCAAGAAACCGAACTGATTCAGACAGTGAGTTTGAATAGCTTGTGCAAGCGGTAGTGGCCAGTAACTCCAACACTAAACCAAGACAAGACTTTGGGGTTGTCTCACTGTCTTCGAGATAGTCTTCCTTAGCTATTTTATCAGCTTCGTTGGAGACCAACAAGGATGTGTCACTATCCTGAACCTTATCTGCATTACTTCCTTTACCATTGCTTGATAAGGCACTCTTCCTCAATATTCTGTTAGCATTCTAAAAGAAGAAACAAGCAGACACATAACAGTTTAGCATGTACTAGTATATGAAACTCATTTCGGTGAACCTGTTCATTAGTAAGGTCGACAGGATTAAACTACCAAGTCTTCTATTGTCATGTACTAGTACATAATAAAAGCATCAAACAAACATATATCTATGTCCTATGGTCACTGCATTGTCTTGCCAAATCAAAATAGAGACACGGTTCAAATCATATCAGTTCAAGACAAAGGAGTAGTGAAAGAATACAAAGCGTGGGAAACTACACGGCACAACAAGATTTCAGATGGGTACCATGGGTCTACATGATATGAGAAGTCAACTGTATATACAATTGAAATTGAAATCAACAGAGCTATTGATAAGAGCAAGCCTGTTAAAGAAACATGCGTAAACATACCTGCTGTGCCATTAAAGTTTCGACTGGATCCTTCAATTTAAAAATAAGTTTGTATGAGTAAATACAGTGATACAAGAGCAAAACAGTATGCACGATAGCAATCATAGTTAAAAAAGGCGCGCCTAAGCGAGCGCTTAAGTGCGCCTAGGCTCTAGGTGTTGGCGAAACGCATTACGCATAACTACGCTTAATCTGTGCATAACTGCGCATAAGCATGTGCTTTGGTCAGTAAAGCGCAAGGCGGTGGCAAAACACACAATTAACGCCTAGCGCTTTTTTGAAATATGATAGCAATGGAATCTTAAATTATAACAGTTGTTCTTTAGGTTTAGACACTTGTTCTACATGAACAGAGTACAGTAAGACGCAAGAATATATAATACTTAAAAATAGAAAATGAGCTCATAGACCTTACCACATTCTTTGTTCGGGAACAGTACAGAACAAGGCATTCCTAGTCATCGTCCAGTAAATGTGTCTCAGGAGAACGGAAGGGAATTTGATAAGTTTCTTTGCTGGTGAAGTACCTTTTCTTCAGGTAATTCCGATACTGCCACCAAGCATTCTTGAAGATAGTAGAGGTATTAGCACAGGTTACTTCATCCTGAGTTTCCAAATCGGTCCTTCTCTATAGATAAAATTTAGAAAATTTTCTGTATTATAACCATCATGGAGGTAGGATGTATGAGACAAAGCAAAGTAATTTCCATGAATAACATTACTTACACATAACTCCTTGGCAAACACCTGCAACTGGCATTTTCCTTCATATGCAGTATAATATTTCCAAGATGGGAAGATACGCACATACGATTTAACAACATAAAATGCGATAGATGCTAAAATACGACTACCTGGTTGTGCTTCCTCCACAGGAATAGGCGTACTAACTGGTGGAGTTGGGGTTCGCCGTGGTAGTACTGGCCCTTTGGGCACTGGAGCTGCCTTACTAACTACTCTTGTTTTGGAGCTCTGTGGTGGAGATGGTACCGTGTCAACATGAATTGGGTTACTATCTGCTGGGGTTGGGGTTAGATTGGGTGAAGCTGGTTCTCTGTCAATCGCAGTAGGGGTACAATCTGCGAGAGTTTGGGTTATGTGTGGTAGGGCTGGTTCTCGTGCATGTACAACCGAGGTGCTATCTCCACCAAGAGGCAGCACTGTTTTATTTGAAGACCATGTTTTTAGTCCGCTATATGCTGGCATCACCCGCTCCAATTCAAATGGCTGATAAACAGGAAACATAGTTGAATGTACAGACATTGTATGAGAGACAGATGCAATAGATAGTGTGGAAAAAAGAGGGCATCAAATAGTTGACATGTATATTGTTTAACTAAAATGGATAGCATGACATAATTTCACATATATGATGTCTATCTAAACTGGATAGCATAACATAACATAATTCAAAGATATGATGAATAACTAAATAGGATCGCATGACATAATTCACCTACATGTTATCTAAGTAATCGGGATCGCATCATTTAATTCACATATGTGATTTATATGCTAAACAGAGGGAATTAGATATGATGTCTGAACTAAGAACATGGTGTTGAATATTGTGTATATGATGTCTAATCTATGCAATGTAAGACACCATATGCATGATATGAGCAGTATAACCGTGCCAAGTGAGAGCATACACCTCGGTGGGGGAATAGGACTGGTCATCTGTCTCTGAATCCATCTCTGAGGAGCTATCGGGACCCAACAAGAGATCTGCTTCGACAAGTAGCAAGGTGAGATTCCGGCCTTCGGCATAAGATTTGTCCGATATCCTAGGATGTTGTTTTGCACATATTTCCCCGATTGGCGAGCATGACGACAATGCCAACGATTTGCATGGATAGGCCGACCTGGAAATCACGAGCTCCTCCTCATCCCCCAAAACTCCCCGGTGTACCTTCTATTCAAGGTGGCTCATCAGATTATTGCTGACAGCTCTCAACCTAGAGCAAGGACACCATGGTGAGCTCGCGACACACTTGGAGCGGTTCCACTCTTCACATTCATTGGTCAATCTCATTGTCGATTGGGGCAAATCCATGAGAACTCGGCCACCTCATTTCATCTTTCACCGCATCCCATATAAACCACAACTTCAATATTGTAGTATTCTGGAGATTTCTAAACTCAGTAGCGGTATAGACATGGTACCACAAAAATATTATAGAAGAAGCTTTTTATGCAGCTCTGACAACATGACAGTAAGGTGATCACTTCATAATTAAAGTGCCCAACTAATGAAAGTTTTTCCACAACCAAAAGCACCAGCAATAGCACATGTTCCTCCAAAACTAAGGGGAACAATGCATCAAGCACACGCTGGACCCATTTTAAAGCAGGTATGACTATAATTTAATGACGTCGAATGGAAATGAAAAACGAACACCTGAGGATGTTTGCTTATGTAAGAATAGAAACGGTGTTAAACCATTTTCATAAATTCCACAATACATGCAGTTGAATAAAAGTTGGAAGGCCCAAACGACATGAGTCAGGTGCAAAGGAAAAATAAACCATAAATACACATGCATCCTAGATGAACGTGAATGCAAAAACACGACGTGCGGCCAAAATCATCAACTAGATAAAGAAATAATCATAATATGCTTCATGGATTAATCTGGAGCCTGGACATGTTTATCATTGATCCAGACTAATCTCAAATGTGATTTTTTAGCTTATAAATACATGGTTGAATGACCACAGCAATTTTTTGCCAGGCGGCAGTTTAGTGAAATATAATTGTTCATCTGCAGAGAAAGCACGTCTGCTCATGCATTGAATGTATAAATTGGCAAGTTTTCTATTTTGGTGTTTGAGGAACTATGAACCGGTAAGTAGTTTGTGCATTCCTTCTACTCGTCTACCTGATAACGAATTCTCTGTAGTCATTTTGGTGCAGTAGACATGCAATGTAAAACCCCATGATTGTCAGCCGCGTTTGAAAGCTCTATGGCAGTCAATCTAACAGAATCGAGTAAATAGCACCGGCGGTCTATGAACTTGCACTGCGGGTGCACTTTAGTCACATAACTTGCAAACCGGAAGAACCCGTCACAGAACTTGCATTGTGGGTGCAATCAAGTCACACGCGCCAGCTGAACCGCGCCGACGCCCGGTTTTCTCAGTACTTTTGCAGAAAAGTCCTTCGCGATATTGTTTGAGGGCCGTATTGCAATCTCTATAGATTTATAACCGAATCAAACCCTAGTTCCCAAATCGAAACCAAATCCCTAGTTCTCGTCTGTCCTCTCACACCTACGGCGGCGGTGGTGACGGCAGCGAGAGCTCGAGCGGTGGCGGCTTTCCTGGCTGGAGTTGTTCCTCCTCCCTCGGCGGAAGTAACCGTGGTGCCGCCATCATTGTGGCGGACAGTATGGCAGGCGGCAGCTCGGAGAGCGTGGCACTGGCCAGCCGCGCCGTCGCCGGCGTCCGCCATGGCAGGTCTCCGGCGCCCGCTGTGGCATGGCCTCGCATCCGGGACTCGCGTTTGTTTCCTCAAGAGGTGTGGCAGCGGGGCGAGCCGGAGTTGCGGCCGGAGTGCGGGCGGGTTGTCATCGCTCGCACTGCTGGCATGGCGGCTCTCGAGGGAGATTTCTATGGCCGTGTCCTGTACGCCACCATCATTGGACAGCCGCGGAGCGTGGTGACGCCGGAGGCACTAGCGGCGGCGATGGAGTCTCACTGTGCTGTCCGACGGACGACAACCAAGGTGGAGGTCACTTGCCCACCATTCCATTTTTTCGTTCGCTTCGAGGCGACAGATGATTGCACTCGTGTGGTGCACGCGTCGGAGCAGCTTCGTTGTTGTGGCAGCAGGATTTCTTTTCAGCGCTGGTCAAGCTTCTCGCGTGGCAAGCCGGGGGAGCTCAAGTACAAGACGTTGCTGAGTTTGGAGGGGTTGCCGGAGGAGGCTTGGGATCCACACACCGTCAACCTGGTGCTCGCCGGTGTCGATGGCGAGCTCATTGACATGCTCCCGGCCACCAACAAGTGGGTGTTGCCGGTGACCGCGTGGCTGCGCAACCCTTCAGGTGTGCCAAAGGTGCTCACCGTGGCTGTTCCTGCACCTCCTACGGGGCCATGGAAGCCAGACTCCGACGACGAGAACGCACATTCACTGCCGGCTCCAAATTCTCCCACAGAGCGTGCAACCGTAGAATTTCCAGTGATTATGCAAGTCAAAGAGGTCGTCGATCATGGCCCATTGCTAACTTAAGGCTTGGCTGTAGAATTTCTCCCTGATGAAGATGAAGACCTTACCCGGAAGCATACTTTCACCACCTGGCGCGGCAAGATAGATGGCACTGGCCCTGGACAATATGGCACAGCTTAAGCGATGATCAGTAGTTTGGTGTTTTCATTTGAATTTGTCGGTCTGTAATGTTGAATGTGAACTTGTCGTGTCGTGTTGTTAGTTTGTTACTGTCAGTTTGATGTTATAATCCTGAATGTTGTTTGTTACAACTGTTGTCGCTTATGTGAATTTGCTTATTTTGTTTCATGTGTGCAAAAGTATGCTCTACATATATGATTGCAAATATGTAGAAGATCGGTCCATAATTTCAGCCACAGTTTAAGTAGTAGTTCAGCAGAGTTTCGTATCCACCAAAAGACCAGTACATAACACTACAGAAGTTCAATTAGTTGCCACTTCATACTACAACAAAATGAAATTGTAGCACATGTCCACTTGATACTACTTAGTACTACTAGTTCATGAGAACATAAGGCATCTCAATCTTCTGGGTGACCTGGAACTCATCTTGGGCTTCCTCTTACACATGTTCAGTTCTACTTGTTCCTTCCCCAAGTAAGAGCCACTCCATTCCCCTAGTTTTTCTTTTCCTTTTCCCTCTTGTTCTTGTAGAATTTGTTCTTCCTCTTCTTCTTGGTTGGTCTGGTTCATGTCCATGTGCTGGTCCTCTTCCTGCTGCCACTGACCCACCTCTTGCTCCTCTTGCTCCTCTTCTTCCTCTTGCCCCTCTTGCTCCTCTTGCTCTTTGTGTTGTGTGTGCTGGTTCATCTGGAATGTTGGCCCTAAGCTCAGCAATAAATGCACTTTCATCTGGAATTCGGTGCATCCAAGAAACAGGTACTCCTTGTGCTGGCCCCTAAACACATAAATAAATAAGATGAGGACAGGGTCAATTTCACCATATGTTAGTTCATGTCATTTGTGAAACGAATTATTTCACCAACTGTTTTATAAGTACCTCATGTGATAAAATATGTACCATGCTGTCTTGTACTTGTGTTGGGTCCAAATGTGGCCTCATAGTTCTATGTTGAATATGCTGACAACATCAACAAACACTATGTAAGTAAAGGATTTAATTAATTTTCTTTTAGTAAGTAGAAAAAGTAGAACTCATAGTTAATATTACTGGAAAGTCAACATCTCCATTCTCATCAATAACCATTTTGGACTTCTTTTTCTTTGCCTTTTCTATCAGCTGCTGTACTAGTTCATTCATTTTGTCAGTGGGCTTTCTCTTCCTTCCTATAGAACTTTTTGCTGTAACTAGATCATTTGGCTCTGCAACATGCTCAGTTTGCTTTGGAACTTGCTCAGGCTGCTCTGGAACATGCTCAGTTTGCTCTGGAACTTGCTCAGCTTGTTCCTCATCATCCCCACCCACTTCTCTTATTACAGCAGCTTTCAACTTTGAGCAGCCACTTCTGTTATGACCAGCTTCTTTGCAGTAACCACAGTGCATAATAGCACCATGCCTGCTTAGTTTGGTGCCATCTTCACTCTCCTCAGGTTGCTGCCTTCTGTTCTTCCTTCTCCTTCCAGCTCTTCTCTCATATAGTGGTGGTAAAATAGGTGTTGCAGACACAGCAGCCCACTCATCTTTATCTCTAGTTGGACATATCTGTACCCCATAAGCTAGATAGTATGTTTCCACAGTGTAACAAGAAGAAACCATGGTTTCAGGTTTAATCCTTTCATGTCTGCAACATGCACATGCATGGCTGCAGGGAACACCTGTGAGTTGCCACCTTCTGCAAGTACATGTATGCATATTTAACTCGACTATGTATTGCTTGTCATTGGACAAAACACCAAAGACACCCATGCCTGACTCCTCAGGATGACAATTGGCAGACAACTCTATATTTTTTCTTAATTTGTCTCTGATTTTGGGAGTTAGATTGCCTGTCCATTTTTGAGTAGCTTCTTTTTCTTTGACATATGCCTGTGCATTAACTGTGATTTTATCCTCTCCAACATGGAGAACACAGGTAGTTCTCTAGCTTCTAGTATGTACCTAGTGGAATTCAGTAAGAACAATAGTCAGTTATTGCAGTTATAGACAGGCAATTAAGTAAGACAGACTATTAAGTAAGACAGGCAATTAAGTAAGAACAACATTCAGTTACCTGTTGAAAACTTCACATGTGTTGTTCAATAGAATGTCACATTTAGGAAGCTCATGAAAAAAAGCCCTTGACCATTGATTTGGTGCTTTATCTTCCAACCAAGCATAAGATTCTGGGTTATCTTGCTTCAGTTTCTCCATGTTTAGTTCAAACATGGTTGGTGCAGTGGATTTGGCACAAGCCCACACTTGTTGTCTTATTGTCTCACCTTTGTGCACTGAATGCAAGTTTTGGTATAAGTGTCTCACACAAAACCTATGCTCTGAGTCACAGAACTGCTCATTTACAGCCTTGATTAGCCCCTAATAGAGGAAACCAGTTATATCTTAGTTTGTATGAACTGAATTGCAACACTGACACTAACATGAACAGTAACTGAACATGAACAGTAACTGAACATTAACAGTGATTTACCTTCTGTTTGTCACTCATGATAGTGATTGTGCTTGTGTTAATTATGTTGAGGTCTTGCTTCAGTGTACAAAGGAACCAGTTCCAAGATGCATAACATTCTGTCTCCACCACTGCCATTGCAATAGGATAAATTGAGTCATTGCCATCAATACCAACTGCAGTGAGTAATTGGCCACCATACTTTATCTTTATGAACGTGCCATCAATACAAATGATTGGCCTGCAGCCCTTCAGCCAACCTATATTACAAGCTGCCAAACTTAAGTAGCAAGTACTAAATAGGCCATTCTCTAGGTTCAGATAGAAAGATGACCCAGGATTGCTATGTCTTACTTCTTCTGCATATCTCCAAAGCAATGAGTACTGCTTCACCTCATCCCCACGCACAACTTCCAATGCTGCTTTCCTAGCTCTCCCTAGCTTGTGCCTGCTAACTTCCATGTTGAATTTCTTCCTGACTTTTCTTGAAAAGGTAGACAGTGAAATCTTGTCATTGTCTCTGAACTTCTCTACATATTTATTGGCAAGAAAAGGTGTTGTTAGTTCCTTCACATCGCAAACTTTTTCACATGTATGCTCTCCAACATAAGTCTTTACAAGGAAGGACTGTGTCCTGTTGTCATTGACAGCCACAAGCTTCCAAGGGCAACCCTCAGAACACACAGCCTCAAACCTTTGCTTGTTATTTCTTTTCTTCTTAATTTGCACCCTGTTCTTTACTGCATATTGTGCTATAACTTTCCTAAGTAGATCCACTGAATCAAATACCATTCCTAGCTTGAACTGAGGGTTTTCCATGTCAACAGTAGGGTTAAATGTTTTAAACCTATATATAGGTTTCTTCTTCTTTTTCTTTGCCTTGTACTCCTCATCATCGGAGTCACTTTTATGTCTTTTCTCCAAGTCATCCTCTTCTGGCAGTTGCAGATCATCCTCATGAACATCATCTGACCCAGGAACATGCCTATATTCAGCTCCTATGTTTTTGCCCTTCTCAACCATAGCATCATGCACAACATCATCTACATTCTTATCATAGTCCTTATCATCCTCCTCCTCCATTCCATAATCACTGTCGTACCAAGTAGGATCAATGTCTGAATCACAATCGTACTCTTCTTCTGAAACTTCTGAATTCTCTGACACATTTGATTTTTCTTGGCCCTCTGACCCATCTGCATCTGCTTGTTGCTCTACAGTAGATGCATTTTCTGAACTACCTGCCACTGTCTCTGATTTCATCTTCCTAATCTTCTCTGTGCTAAAAGGGCTCATTATAACTGTAGGTAGTGCAGGGGAACCTTTAATTGCAATGTCATCTTCCTCCTCTTGATTCTGTTCTCTGATATGTTTAACAAACAGAACCAGTACCTTGGAGTAAACAGATGCTCTGGCCATCTTTAAACAGTCATTTTCCAAGTTAATTTCCACCACATCTGCAAGAGTTTTACCAGGTGGGCACCATAGCATAATTTTCTCCTCATCGGGATAATTAAGTTGTGCTAGCATATAGCAGATCACATCATTACATAGTGTATTCCTGTCCAGGTTGTCAAACCATGTTATCTTCTCCTCCAAATATGTCAGATTCACTCCTTTTCCCGCAAAAAACCCACCATGATGCACCTCCACACTGAATTTCACCGAATCATACCCTACATTTGTGAGCGGAGGCAATATCAGCCCAACATGCCCACACAATATGAACTAACCCTAGGATGCAGCCCAACATACAAAAAGAGGTAAAAGAGGTACCAACCATGTCAAGTACCTAGTACTGCACATCTCAGACCTATAACTATTTAGATGCACCACCAGTATTTCATCTATTGCGTGAAGGAGGAAACCCTAACTAAAATTGGGGGACGGGATAGGGGGAGGGGGAAACTCACCGTAAGTCGGACCCCCATGCCATTCAGTGCGAAGAACCGGCAACTCCACCGTCGGATGGAACACCGTCTGGACCGGCACCCTGTTCGCCGACGATCTCCATGACGGCGCGGCGCCGCCTGTCTCCTCTCCCATCGGCAACGAACAGAGGCAGCGAGAGAAAACAGAGGAGTGTTTCAATGCGGCATTGCTTGAGACTTCAGGGGGCTATCTGCAAAAAAAGCGGCCGTCACGTGCGACGCGCGTGACCTGAAATCAGAGAAAACCGGGCGTCGGCGCGGTTCAGCTGGCGCGTGTGACTTGATTGCACCCGCAATGCAAGTTCTTGACGAGTTCTTCCGGTTTGCAAGTTGTGTGACTAAAGTGCACCCGTGGTGCAAGTTCATAGACCGCCAGTGCTATTTACTCAACAGAATCTAAATGCAACTTAATTTTGCAGCTTAAAACCTCATTAAGTTCACTTACATGTATGTGGTGAACTTGCCATATAAATCTCTAATACTTACATGTATGTGGTGAAAGTCAGACCTCGTAAGAACCAAGCACAAAACTGGCAAGCAGATACAGAGGTTGCTGCATATTTTTCCATAAATGATGCTCACACCAACTTACTTATATGACATAGACATCTGAACAAAGAGGCTCCGGTGGTGACTGGTGACGCACTTAATAACACGTACTAACATTTAGTATCGACTAAGCTAGCTCTGAAGATGGCATTAAACTAAACACCAAACATGGTTGCTATGGTTAAACATGACAGAAAAATAAAAAGGTGAGGGGATCAGGTTCTTGTTCTCACCATTGACGGTAGCACTTGATGCAGATATCATGGCTGAAGTTGGGCGGCACAACCGGCACAACCCCTGCTGTTTTTTAACTCCACGCAGACCTCCCACTCCTCGTCTATGTCAGCATCAATCTCAGAGACCGACCTCTTGCTCGCTACTAACTCTGAGCAGACTGCCCTCTGCTCGTAGCACCCCTTGTTGCAGTCGAACGAGGGGAGAAAATATAACATCTATAGACAGACAATGGGCGTCAGTATCATAGGTCCAAACTGTAACATAAAGCTACACAATTCCCACAAGAACACAAGTGTAGTGACCACAATATGCCACGAAGTCTTGAATCAAACCACACAAATGCAAAGACTGAGCCTTGTAGCCGAGGATCCGAGGAGGTCGAGTGCACTGCTGAGGCTGCAGACGGTTCACTGAGCTGAGGAAGAGGAAGAAGTGTGCTTCGGGCTGTAGGAAATCAATATCTGCAGATACGCCCATCATAGTCCGGAGACACGATGTTAACAACGCCGGCATGCTGGATGTCGGCCTCGAGCACCTTGAGCAATTCCCTAAACGACCTTCGAGCGGCGCAGGACGCAGGGCACCATCGTCATCTCTTCCGCTCTCTTCCTCGGCAGCCAGAGCCACGACGCACTGCAGTCACGGATGCCATCTGAGCTGATTCCCCCTGGGGGTGGCGGCTGACATCGGCGGCGCAGGGAGGTGGGTCGTCCGCATCGGGGGAAGAAGGATTGGGTCGGTTAGCTCTTTCTCTTTTTGATCTTTTTTATGTTTTTTTTCAGATCATTAGCGAAACGTTTTTTCCACCTAAGGATGGCAGTGGTGGGTAAATATTTGCAACTTTATTAATGAAAAGTGACGGTGAATCCGACGAAAGCAATGCGTGTAGGCAAAGAGGTAAAGAAAAGACTAGCAAACAAAAATGCCCGTGCGTTGCACCGGGTGTACAAAAAATAAATATATGCTTAGAAGTTGAAAAAAATTACCACTAAAACAACATTGCAATCAGTCAAACAGCCATATCATAACAAACATTTCAAACGATTTTGGTTTAAAATAATTTTCAAACAATAAATGCTTTTTCAGTTTGTAAATCCTGTACCATTCTCAGAAAACAAACTAATAAGTAAACATGGATATGCTCTTACTTTATTTTCCACATGCCAATTTGAAACAATTTTTGTTATCAAAATCGAAGTACAGTATCAAAAGTATTGGGATAAGATTTTCAATCAAAATTGATGAATGATTTTGGTTTAAATAGTTAACAAACAATGCAATTAGATCTCATTGTTGCATGCCTAAGGCTCAAACCCAAGAACTGCCATGCATCCATAGTGAAGAATAACAATTCAAACCATCAGCAAATTCATTCAAAAAGATTGGCTGCTTGTACTTCATTTAGAATTCGCAACCAAGAGTCAAGTCATGGGTGTAGGTAAGTTTCATAGCTTCAAAGATATTTCACTTAGCTAGAAAAATAGTAGGAAACTAAAAAAATGAAATTAAATCAATGGTCATGGCTGGCTGTCAAGTAGTGTTAGTGTTGGGAGACAGTGATACAACTAACCAACGAGAAACGAACTTGCTACTTAAATTGCTTCCTGGTTAAAAGAATAGATCCCTTAATTCTCAGATATAAAGATGGACATCAACATACACATCATGAGCCAATCTTAACCTCCCTAAGATGTACATATAACACTATTTTCAATTGAATCACATATCACATGCATACTTAGTTACTGTCCCATTCTAATTCTTTGATGTAGATTCTCAAGAGTGGAAGTATTTCTCCTTTCTCTTGCTCTATGCGTCTCTTCAGCTCTCTTAAAATTTGCATTGGCCCACTTGTTCCGAAGATAGTTTTTCCCAGCAAATCCCTGCATATACAGATGTTCTTCACACCTAATGGTGGAAGGTTTATTTGCATGTTTACCAAGTGTGAGGAATCAGTCAAACCCGGTGACCTGAGTTGGGGTGCAGAAAATATCAACCAATGTATCATGAATTAGCATCTTCTCAACTGGAATGTCATCCACTAATTGCTTTTCATGTACTGTACTCGTAGTTATTATATATGGTAAAGGTGCCCGTACGTTGCAACGGGCATATTCGAGTGATTCAACATCATGGTATCTAACATATGGATATTCATGCACCTATATGGCCTTCTCGACTTTCTTTTGGCGTTATAGCATTAATTTTTTTGCTATTTCAAACCTCCCCCCTCCCCCTCCAGTAAACCTATCTTCTATTTGCACCATCGCTAGTCTTTTGTTCTGCAATTAACATTGTAGAGCAGAATACAAAATTAATTTAGGTGAACAGATGGAACACATTCAATATTATTCGAATGTGATGTGTTATTTGCTCATCCACTCCTATAGGCTTCTTCCAGAATATATGTGCAGATATTATATCAGTGTGCTCTATATAAGTGCAACTGTCAGTAATTGACCATCGACATGAGCTTTGACTCCATGGTCACTACGTAATACAGGAAAAAGAAAAGGCCAATATTGCATTATTGCTTGACTGTTACTGAAATTTGACAGGAAATCAAGTAGCGCTACCTCATCTTCTTTTGGACTCTTAGAGCATATATACAACAGAAACAGGACAAAAACTAACCAAGAATATATACATATCCATGTGCACCACTTTCAGAATATATGACATATTGACTCTGAGATATCTAACTTTTTTTGTTTCCATGCATTCAAGAAGCGCTCTATTACTTTCAGGATCTTATTCCAAGTTTAACTTGTTTACAAAGATTAAAAATTATGATGTAGCATGATTTTTCTATGACATCCAAAAAAATTATGGTTATACATATCAAACAGGCAACACAAGTAATTCTTGGTCCAATTCTAAAATGGACAGGTTTGGATCTGCTAAAGAACACTTTGTTTCTCCTGTTCCATAACCTAATGACCACACTTAAGCATAGATAGGTTTGTATATATGACAAAAGAACAGCAGGCTCGAAGTAATTAATCACAGGTAGGGAGGAAGCAATGTAGATGATGGGGGCTTAGCTTACTTGTCAGCGTAGTGGAGGAGGTAGACGTAGGTGATGGAGCTTCTGCACCTCGGGTGACTGCACCTCCATGTTCATACAACCTACGGCGCACGCAAATAAGTCTGAATATACACGGCGCGAGACGACGGGAGGATTCGACTATGACCACATGAATGTTGTCGGAGTCTACAAGCGCTGGCCATGATGGCAGGTCGTCCTATAGGTGCTCGTCCGTACCCTCCCTTCTCTAGGCTCTCTCAGGCCGTGGCGGCGGAGATCCGTCAGGGACGAACGGCCACGTCTCCAATCACTGAACCCAACGATGCCCAAGCCCGACCGCCGTTGCGTTCATGCTCCCGAGACGTCCTGAGCAGCCCTTGGATTCTCCTGGAAATCAATCAACACCTGCAGACAACAAACACCTCAATGTCATCGCACCGTTCGCCAAACCAACCTCTGGCTCAAGAAAGAGGAGTAAACAGACATCTGATGATGAACTTACCTGCCGCATAATAGGGTCCGTTAGGATGTTTTGGATTTCAGGGTCCTGCATAGCTTTGCCCTGTCTCTCCTTCAGTTCCTCTGGGGTAAAGTTTGCTTCTGTTCGCCTTGTTGATCTGCTGAACACATCTGAGAATGGACAGCAACGGTTAGGAGCTGCTTGGTGGAATCTAAGATGAGAAACCAGTGACTGATTGACAATCTCTTTCAGTGCTATTTACCTCTTGACACCATCAAGCAGCTCCTGGTTACTTGGATCATGCTTTAGGCCTTCCTGATAAGTTTCCATTGCTTTGTCATACTCTTTCATGAAAAACCGGATTGTGCATTTCCCTTGGAGAATGTAGGATCTAGCTCGATGCACTTCTCGGCATCCGTTCAGGCATGGAACTCAGCTTGGTGTAACAGGCAGCCCTGTTGCTGTATACCTGAAATATACAATCCACACAAACAACAACTTAGCAGTTATACCAAACCCACTACAGGACAAATCTATACTGCAGAAGCACCTGATGCACCAGTCGTCATCGACAGGCTAATTCAAAAGGCGTATATATACATAGTTTGGTATGTTCTCCGCATTATTGGTTAATCTTATGCGGGTTCCCGTCAGATGTAAAAAAAATTCTTCCCAATATAACTGTGAAATGGTTTCAAATAATTGTTTTGCTCAAGCAATTGAGCAACATAAAACATCAAGGAATTACCTTCGGATCCTTCAGGTTTCTCCTGAGCGCTTCAGTGTAATGCTTCACTGCTTCTGGGTATTTTTGCTGCTTAGGGAACTCATTACCTGCAGGGCAGTAGCAAGAACAGAGAACCTCATCATTAACTACCCTAGACTATTAGGGGCAGAAAAGCAGTGTTAACAGTATAATTCACGCAGCTTACCTTTCTCTCGCTCCTCATCAGCTTTTTATGGATCATAATACTCTTGTTGCTCGAGCTCCTTGTTTGCTCGTTCAGCATCATTTAGTATTTTCAGGGTATCTGGGTTTGATGCTCAGTTAGAGCCTTCTGGAAAGTCTCAGTGGCAACATCGTAGTCTTTGGAAGACTTGGCAAGTTTGGCAAGAGCAGTTGCTTTCCTTGTCAGTGCCCTTGAGAGTTGAGACCATCTTGAAGTCAGCACAGTCAGCATGAAGTTCCCTTCCCCTCTCAAAAGCCGTATCACAGTCCTTAATGCAATCATCATACTGGTATTTGGAGAAACAGAATATTAGCTCTCAAATCACCAGAGGCATAAGTAATCCGAGAGGGCTCCTGATTCCAATAATTAAGTTAAAACATGTGGCAGTGAAAAATCATAGCAACACTACTGATTTACGAAATCTACAGTTCATTCAAGCCATGTAATATCATACAGAGCAAGCCCAATCCCCCAAAAGATAAGAAGGCAGATATATAGAGATAAATTTACTGTTGTTATTAAATATTGATGAATGTGTAAGGATCGCCTCGACGGTGAAATCATTCTAAACTACCAGTAGTCTCTATCAAAAAATACCAATGTGTCTCTAAAACGCCCATGCCTGTGCTCCGAGCCACCGCTGCTGCTGACGCCTCCTGGCATCATTTTCTCTTAACTTGGTAAAATATGTTTTCAGTTGTACACATATGGTGCCAGCAGTGTGAATACTTTAAGATGAAATGATAAAAGCAAAAGTGCTGCTATATTTAATCCTACAAAAACAATTCAAGACATGTTTGTACTAAATATGTTAAATGCTAATACCAAGAGCATACCAATTCATCAAGAAGGGTGGTGAATTTTGAGCAGACAGCGCTAGAAATACAAAGCCTTTAAGATGTCCCTTCGAACATGAGATGCGGATAGTTTGTATTTATTGAATAGGCTGTGCTCCTGCCATTTATACCTAACAAATGATACAAGTTCCCCAGTTGCATCAAATTTTTTAAGTTATTCACAGGGCATACAAATCTGCATCTCAAACTCAAAGGTGCGGCATACAAGATTTTGTTTACTCACAGTAACACAACTTTTTTACACAATTCATACAAACAATTGACCGAATGGCACTCTCATTGAACACGCATTATCAAACACGATCGTAAGCACAGAACAAACTCACCTCCATCTATCTCTTTGAACCAGCAAAGATATCTAAGCAGCAGCCACTGCCACTACCTGCCCCCGTACCACCAACAACAAAAGTAGCCCGCCTAATGAGACATCGCAGCTTCAAAATGTTGGGGATGGATGGTAAACAAGCAGAAACATCATCAAGAAGGGTGGTGAATTGTGAGCAGACAGCGCTAGAAATACAAAGCCTTTAAGATGTCCCTTCGAACATGAGATGCGGATAGTTTGTATTTATTGAATAGGCTGTGCTCCTGCCATTTATACCTAACAAATGATACAAGTTCCAGTTGCATCAAATTTTTTAAGTTATTCACAGGGCATACAAATCTGCATCTCAAACTCAAAGGTGCGGCATACAAGATTTTGTTTACTCACAGTAACACAACTTTTTTACAGAATTCATACAAACAATTGACCGAATGGCACTCTCATTGAACAGGCATTATCAAACACGATCGTAAGCACAGAACAAACTCACCTCCATCTATCTCTTTGAACCAGCAAAGATATCTAAGCAGCAGCCACTGCCACTGCCTGCCCCCGTACCACCAGCAACAAAAGTAGCCCGCCTAATGAGACATCGCAGCTTCAAAATGTTGGGGATGGATGGTAAACAAGCAGAAACATCATCAAGAAGGGTGGTGAATTGTGAGCAGACAGCCCTAGAAATACAAAGCCTTTAAGATGTCCCTTCGAACATGAGATGCGGATAGTTTGTATTTATTGAATAGGCTGTGCTCCTGCCATTTATACCTAACAAATGATACAAGTTCCCCAGTTGCATCAAATTTTTTAAGTTATTCACAGGGCATACAAATCTGCATCTCAAACTCAAAGGTGCGGCATACAAGATTTTGTTTACTCACAGTAACACAACTTTTTTACAGAATTCATACAAACAATTGACCGAATGGCACTCTCATTGAACAGGCATTATCAAACACGATCACAAGCACAGAACAAACTCACCTCCATCTATCTCTTTGAACCAGCAAAGATATCTAAGCAGCAGCCACTGCCACTGCCTGCCCCCGTACCACCAGCAACAAAAGTAGCCCGCCTAATGAGACATCGCAGCTTCAAAATGTTGGGGATGGATGGTAAACAAGCAGAAACATCATCAAGAAGGGTGGTGAATTGGGAGCAGACAGCGCTAGAAATACAAAGCCTTTAAGATGTCCCTTCGAACATGAGATGCGGATAGTTTGTATTTACTGAATAGGCTGTGCTCCTGCCATTTATACCTAACAAATGATACAAGTTCCCTAGTTGCATCAAATTTTTTAAGTTATTCATAGGGCATACAAATCTGCATCTCAAACTCAAAGGTGCGGCATACAAGATTTTGTTTACTCACAGTAACACAACTTTTTTACAGAATTCATACAAACAATTGACCGAATGGCACTCTCATTGAACAGGCATTATCAAACACGATCATAAGCACGAAACAAACTCACTTCCATCTATCTCTCTGAACCAGCAAAGATATCTAAGCAGCAGCCACCACCACTGCCTGCCCCCGTACCACCAGCAACAAAAGTAGCCCGCCTAATGTGACATCGCAGCTTCAAAATGTTGGGGATGGATGGTAAACAAGCAGAAACATTATGTACCTCTATAGTCTGCGCACCAGCTGCCTCACGAGACCGTGACACCCTCACCCTTTGCTTCCGGTTCCTGCACCACAATAGCCGTGACCGTATCCCTGACCAGCACCTCATCGGCCTTCGTCTCTGGTTGATGCGCAGGATGCACCTTGGTTGTGTCCTCGGACCACCACCTCCCCGCTCTTCACCTCTGGTTCCGGCACCTCAGGTGCTTCGGACACCACGACATCCTGCACCATGGCGTGCGCCTCCGCTCTCACATCCAGCTTACCCGCTTGTTCCAGGTCAACAACTTCCGGCGGTAAAGCATCAACCATGATCTCCTCCCGGGCGTCCTGGCTCCAAATAAAGGTTTTGTGGAGGAACGCGTCCTGGCTCCCAGCGGCCGCGAGGGCCTCCAGCGCAGCGTCCAGGAAGCCGACGGCGGCGTGGGATAGGGCCAGCGTCCTGCGGCGGTCGAGAGTCACCAGCCTTACCAGCAGTTGCCACCTTCTTGTTTCGGAACCACCCCCCCTGGCGATCTCCTCTTTCACACAGCCGACAGCTCACCGCAGCTTGTGCATATACTCAAACACCTTGTCTGCGTCCCTGGCCTTCGCGCTGAGCTCAAGGAGCAGGGCGAGCTCGGGCTCTTCCGGTGATGCAGTGGAGGCCGCCATGTGGGCCTCGACCGCGTAGGCCTTTCCAGCCTCCCCGGCGCGCCGGAACGCGGCAAGCACGAGGCTGTAAGACCGGAGGCGCGATGCGAGGCCGTACTTCTGCCGCATGGAGGAGACGAGCCTGAAGGCTTCGTAGGCGCCCTCGGCGTCTGCAGCGACGATGCAGGCGAGCGAGGTGATGGTGGCCTCGGACGGGGGCGCCCTGGCCTCCAGCATGCCAGCGAACACGCGGCGCGCGGCGGCGGCCGGGTGGACGGGTAAGACGGCGCCGTCCGCAGAGGCGAGCAGGTGGAGGAGCTGGTTGCTCTGGTGCGCGGCGAGGCAGAGGTCGGGCGCCGCGTCCGGGCCGGAAGCGGCCGCGTCGAAGGTTGCCATGGCGGCCGCGGCGTCCCCGCGGCAGGTGCAGTCGGTGGGCATGCGCCCCTTCCAGCCGGTGGATAAGATGAAGAAAGGAGCACAAAATGCAGGGGTTAGTTTGCAAAATCAAAACGTTTTTGTAGGTTGAATACAAAAAACAGCAAGGGCTTTTTTAAAAACTACCGCAACGGTGATCCTCAATCCTTGCTTTATTATTAAATTAAAAAATTAAAATTAAAATAAAATAACTAGTTAAGTACCCGTGCGTTGCTATGGGACAACAAACTTACGCGTCGTTCACCATCATTATTGATCTCCACTGCCGACTCAACCTTGCTGGTTGTCTCACCACCATCATTGAACGCACAATCACCCCGTGCTCTCCCTCATCATCAGCTCAAGAGAGGGTCGTCGTCTTTTGGTAGCCCTAACAACCTCTCTGCTTAGCGCACGCATCCCATAAAATATTGGCTTATATTTTCTTCTCCATACGACATACTTATCATCACGAGTCACTAAAAAAGTCTACCACGGTTTCCTTATTAAATCTCGTTTAGCAATTAGAAATATTGGCCACCCAAGAAATACCGGCACAATGCAACAGAAATAAATTTAAGCATAGAGATGATTTTTTGAGTTGTCGGTATTTATCTAGTTATAAACAAATCTTGTAATTTTTATATAGTTATGAAATATCTTGTAACCCACGAGCATGTGTTCAACACACAAGTCAAATTTTTGTGTGTGTTATGTTGCTTCTAACTACATTGCCACAAATATGACATTATGCTTAGTCCTCGCTCGGAAGCTCTCTGGCTTCCCAAACAGGCCAACTTCTCGGCCAGCCAGCTTTGCACGCGAGCTGGGGTCGCGAAGTTGCTGGTTCGCTCAGGAAGTTTTCTTCATATCAAAATGTTAGGTGCACCACTCCCATAAATTCAAGAAACTCCAGCTTCTTCGTTTGGAGGAGATACGCTTCCGCACCTCCGCGAAATTACACTACGGGAGGATTGGGCTCCGCAAAGCAGGCCCAAACCATTTGGCACCCCTCCACACGTGGAGCAGGAGAGGATCCCAACAGGCGCTTAGTTCCAAAACATCTTATGCGCTTTGTACACTTGTAGATCATCAGGTTACAGGATATAAAGAAAAAAATAACAGTACCACGCTCGCATGTAATTTTAGCATGGATTTAGGAATCACCAAACAAGCTTACATAGTGAACCATCAGAAGCTCGACATATCAGAATTAAATCAGATCCTCATCGGCTGTAGAATTTTCGCCACGTCAAAAAACCAAGCAAGGATCACACAAACAAAAAAATTAGCCAACAACATAAGAATGTTTGTTTAATGTAATTTATTTATATTCATAAACCATACCATGTTCTGATACATGTACATATATTTACCCCGCAGATACGGTATAAGACATTATTATAGAACAATTTATCATTTCTCCCATCTAGCTATGTTTCCCAATCTCCACTCCATCCCCTGGAGAAATAAGGTTGACAGTTTCCACCCTTTTTATTCGTTCATGGAATTTTCATTTGGCTTAGTCGCTCCTTTGAAAAAAAGGTTCTCTATATTAAGATAATCCTCTTAGTAAAACAATGTGGTGCCCTTTGGAAACCAATCATCAATAATCATGAGACACTTAGGAAATTTACACTGAAACTTGAACTTTTGTCTACTAATCAGACGATCCATGCTAACTACAGACATGTACTCCACATAATAGTATTCATTGTGAATCCTTGTCTATGCCCAAAAGAAGAACAATATAAGAGGCTCTGCAATACTGGAATAAATTTTGAAGATCGCTTAGGGTGAAAGTAAGCAGAGGCCATAGAATAAGATGATAACGTCGATTAGGAACCCTACGACCAGACAAGATTGGTTAATAATTTACATAATTACTACCACAGATTGCTAGCTAATAACCAAACAACCTGTAATAATTGTAATAACCACACTTTGCATATATATATGTACGCTGATAGAATATGTGATATTTGAAAAGGCAAAAAGTAGAACATGAAAGGGGCTATTGCTTCAATTCTTACATTAGGACTGCAGAAATAAATATATCCGTGCAATTGTTAGTACGTACAAATATTAACCAAAAAATGCACGATTCAGTTAACAAACAACAATGCCATGAGTTTTGCTACTTGTCTCTGCCGTAAAATGGTGGAATGGCACTAAAAAGGATCTAACTCACCTGTTGATTGCTTTCCCCCAGCCCCCAACAATAAGAGAGCAATGCACACTTGCTAATTGATCTCTACAAAAATAAATGCTGCAGAGCTTCAACACTTACTTGCAAGAAGATATAGAATCCCACAACTAACATTTTTTTGGGTGTAAGCTCCAGCAAGAGGAGGCATACAGAACCACAACTAAATAGGATCAATGCACCGTTGCCAACACTGGTCACTGATTATCTACTGACATACCGAGACGCGACAAATTAAAAATCAATTACCAAAAACTATAAGTAAACCAATCCAGGCTTTACATATTTGCTATAGTAGCAGTCATATGAATAGAACATCAAATGGAAACTTCTGTGCTTCCTCCTCTTGGTTCCAATAATCATCGTCGTCAAACTTGATATTCTGCAGAGTAGGCCATGTGTGCCATAGTTAACAATATGGAAGACAAATAAATGATGCTTCGTTGTCCATTTCATATTGGGTACCCTATCCTATCTGTTGATGTGAAGGACCACACATGCGTCCTACAGTTTTGCCAAAATCATGAACCTTTTAAAACCATTTTTTCTACCGCAAAGAAAACATCAGTGAATAAAATTCTGAGGTACTAACCTGATTATAATCGTCATACCAACTTTCTTCCTCTCCCACTTCCCCTCTGTCCTTATATCACCATCTCTTTCAATCTTCCCCTCTCCAATACCCAATATCTATCACCATGGTGTCATAACCTCACTATTTCTGTAGTGCGTAATGTTAAACAGATTACAAGACTTCAAAGCAGTAATAAAGTATCTATAATAGAAAGATGTTCTCAAGATTGATTCCAACAACTTGAAATAAAACTAAAAGTTAATGATGGATTGCCTTATGCTTCCCTTCAAGTTTCTCATATACGTCAAATGACTGATCATCTGGCAAACAAAGATGACAAGTTCCATGTAAAGGATCAATGTATGTACACTTGAATAATATCACAACTGTAGAAAGAAAATGTGAGTCAGCATCAGTCAAAACTTAAACATAGATAGCGACACTACCGGACTCGCGGGCTATGCCTACGGCCACGGGCCGTCGGCATAGGCCCCTAGGCCGTCGGCATAGATCTATGCCTACGGCTGCCGTCGGCATAGACCCGTCGGCGTAGATGTCGTCAGCGTAGTTTGTCAGACCGTCGGCATAGTATAGCCGTCGGCATAGGGGCCTATGCCGACGGCCTGCCGTCAGCCGTCGGCACAGTATAGCTGTCGGCAGTGTTTTTCATCTGACGGCAACGGACGGCGCCGTCAAAAGCGCTGACGAATCACGCAATGCCACGTCGCAGGGCTATCCCTACAGCAAAGCCGTAGGCATAGATGAGTCTTTGCCGTCGGCATATCTCTGCCACGTGGCAGCTGCTGGGTTATCCTGGCAGCAGGGCTATGCCTACGGCAAAGCCGTCGGCATAGATTTTGATATATGCCTACGGCTTTGCTGTAGGCATAGATGTGCCACGTGGCAAGCCCTGGTAACTCCTGGGCGTATATATGCCGACGGCTTTGCCGTAGGCATAGTTTTTTTCCCCCTGTTTTCTCTTTTCCAATTCATTTGACAGCATTTCAAAACAGAACAATATGAAATTATGCAAAAATATGACAATTCATCATGTAAACATACTCAAGTTAATCTAAACATACTCAAGTTCACCATCATCATCTAAACATACTCAAGTTCATCAGATCATCTAAAGATCATCACCGACGGAAGTTCATGAACATAAAAGTAGTGCAAGACATGAAACATGATAAAAGTAGGAATATGAAAGGCATGGCACGATGGCCACATGCACGGAATCATCAAGCAAGAGCACCTCCGCCAAAACCACCACCTCCGCCAAAAGCACCACCTCCGCCAAAACCACCACCACCACCTCCGCCAAAATCGCCATCACGACCACCACCACTCTGCCAGATCGGAGTGACTGGGGTCGACGGAGCAGGAGTCGAGCCACCGGTCGCCTACATGTTTCAGAAAAGATTCTAACGGTAAATATGATATGATAGTGTTTCATGAACGAGAACTAGTTTGCCAGTAGTTAGGAAAATGTACTAACCGGACCATCACTGCCTAGTGCCACCCATTCATCGAACGTGGGCACGTGTGGGGGTTCTCCCGCAGGTGGTGGTGGGGGTCCCATTTGTGGTGGATCCGTGCGGTTAGTCCAAGACGCCAACATAGCCTGAATGTTAGTTAAACAAGCAAACTAGAAGATCAGAAGGAATGAAACTGCAAAAATTTAGCTTGGTTTTAAGAGGGCAAAAGTAACCGTCATCATCTGACGGTTGTAATCATCGTTTGCCTTCACTCGTTTCAAGTACTCCCGCACCTCGAGATTCCTATGCTCGACAAACTCCTTATATGCCTACATAATTTAGGTTGTTTCTAAGTGAGCAATGCTGAAAATAAACTGAGAATGCAAGATAGAAAAAGATAAAGAGGAAGTACTTACAGCATGCTGGCGGGCTAAGGGAGTCTGTGAACGCCCCGTACTCTCTAACTGGCTCTGGTTGGTAGCCCGAAGCTGTGTGTACGAGATCGAAGGAGTGATCAAGCCATCGAAACATGGATACCGGCCATTCTTCTTCCCCTGGATGGCCACCACCGCCGTGTCGTCGATCTGAGACTGGGCGACCTCAGCAACAGGAACATCCGGATGTAACTCCTGATAGTGATGAATGTAAGACCCCAGGTGCTCCTCGGTCTTGCCGTAGTACTGGCTCTCGCCCTCCTTGCGATGACTCCGCTCGCGGGCCAGCTTCCACGACTCCATGTCTGAGAGCGGCCTCTTCAACTTGTCCTCCTACAACGTCAAATAGAAGTCAGCCATACATAAGAACATGACGTAAAGAAGAACAAAAATGCATCATGCACATAGATATACCTTCATGGCCTTGAAGCCCCAGTGGTTCCTGTTTCCTTGGCCGTGTGTCCCGTCGTCTCCACGGTTAGCCCGGGCCTTGATGCTCTTGGCGGCAAACTCTGCATCGGCGCAGAGCCACCTATCCACCAAACTCGCCCATCCGTCATGCCTTCCATAGCACCAACGAGGAACAACCTATGCAAATTTTGGAAGCATGACATGTGAGCACGAAACATATAGTTGACTGCTTGAAACAATGAAAAGTTAGTAATAGTTACCATCATGAACTGCTCCTTGCTCAAGGTAAGTCGTAGCTTCTGCGCTTGAGTTTTGGTCATCTTTTGGTGCAGGTAGTAGTGGTAGTACTGCGAGACGGCAACCCAGCGCACCTCGTACTGCAACTGACGAGCTTTCTTCTTCGCAGCCGCAAGCAAGACCACGTCGGGTCTCGCCTTGTGCTCGTCAAGAACTCTATAGAGTTGCTGCAATCATGCATAAACCAGAAGCAAACAAGGCATGAGTTGAGTGATTCAATGTTAAACTATGAACGAAACTGAAGATAAGTGATTCAGAAGAGAACTTACCCAAAATTTGGTGATCACGGCCTTAGCGGTCGTCCCGTACTCCGCGTTGCTGCAAGCCTCGTAGTGGGCCCAGCTCGTGGCCAAAACCCGCTGCTGCGGGTCCCTGTCTGGCCGCGGGCAGAATAGGCCAGGCCAAAACTCCTTCAACAGGACAGTGATAAGGCCGTTCGGTTTACGGCCCTTTCCGCGAAGGATCCAGTTTCTGCAAAAGAATCAAATGATTACCATGTGTACAATAAGAAAATGTTGTCATGTGTTGAAAATATGATTGAGAGGCACTTACTCTGTCCCCACAGGTTCAATGAGCCACTTGTGCTCCTCGATAGAAGGTGGTGTAGGTAGTCCGGCATTACAACGCAGCCACCCCTGCGAAGAACCCGGTGGAAAGTCACCCCACAACGCGGGATCAACCTCCCCTCCACCCTCCTCGCCCTCCTCCTCACCCTCCTCCTCGGCCTCCTCCTCCTCACCCTCCTCCTCGGCCTCCTCCTCCTCGCCATCAGGAACATACTCCTCCTCCTCAGACTCAGAAGGTGCCTCTGTATAGGAGGGCATCGAAGAAGACCCTCCTATTTCAGACATGGCCCGGAGTTTTTTGCCCCGGTTGCCTCTCCCCCCACCTCCTCCTCCTCTAGGGGCTCTCCCCCCACCGCCTCCTCTAGGGTCTCCTCCCCCGACCCCTCCACCTCCCTGTGAGGTGTCATCCTCGCGTAGTCGGGAGGGAACCTTTTGGGCTCGTCCACTCCGAGTAAGTCCTTTAAATTTACTGAGGAAACTAGCGCCGCTGGACTTGCCCATGATTAGCAAACCTGCATTGAGAAGAGAATAAACAATTAGTAAGGATATCAATTAAACAAGCATACAGGAAAAACATTAATACCAGAAGAGCACATTAAGCATACTATTGTAATGATCATTAAAAGAACTTACATTTTCTAGAACCCATATGAATCATCACTATTGTAATCTATTTGTGGACCGGTCTCATCATCACTATCACGCATATCTTCTTCGTTGTCTGACGGAGGTGGAGGCTCTTCCTCATCGTCAGCGTCTTCATTTAACTTTTCAAGCATAATTATGTCTCTTTGATTCACAACTGCCTCACCATCAATCCGTGCGTCGTCGTCATTATGTCATGGGGTTTATGTTGTAGTAATCATCATCGTTCGGGTCCGGTAGCTTACCATGCGGCGACACCTTGAACACAACTTCCCAACCCTTTAGGTACTCTTTCTAGCATGGGTAAGCCAGATAATATACTTGTGTGGCCTGGGTAGCGGCGATAAAGAGATCGGCTCCGGCATAGATGGTTGATGGTTTTTTTTGGATTGTACCTTTTCGCTTCCTTGTGCCACTTCATCATTTTGGCAGACTCCTCGGTGATGAAAAGGCGCTGCCGTCTTTTTATAAAATCAAGATACCGAAGAACCTTCACAGGGATTTTTAGCTGCTGCTTCTGACCATGCTTATCGACCACCTCAATATACCGAGAGGAACCGCACTTCCTACAGTACTTGTCATCCGCATACTCATGCCTAAACAAAAGGCAATTCTTTGGACAAACATGTATTTTCTCATAGTCCATCTAGAGCGCCTTCATGATTTTCTTCGTACCGTACATGGTTTTCGGCAGTTCATGGCCCTCAGGCAGGCTGTTAGCCCATACTCCCAGAAATGCTTCGAAGCAACCTCGGCTACAGCCGTACTCAGCCTTGACTGCCATCAGTTGCGAGATGGCATCCAACACAGACAGCTTGGCACCCTCATAGAGAGGTTTCTTTGACGAGGCCAAGATTTCCAAGAAGGCCTTTGCGGTTTCCTCCGGCTCCTCCGGTTCATTCGCTGAATGTGACGGAGGTGTCGGCTGTGCAGCAAAGACATCATCTAGCATGTCTCTAACCCCATCGTCCTCATAACCAGCGACGCGTTGTCGTATCACATCCTCTCTACCACGGTCCCACTGGGCAAATTTTATCGGCATATTAAAGTTGGGCATAAATCCATGCATGCGAAGGTGCTTAGTCATCTCACTCTTATCTCTGCGGATACGCCTCTTACATCTGGCACACGGGCATTCTGGCACCATCCTCATTGGACTACGAAATATCTCTTTCAAAAACACATCAGTTTTCTCGACCCACTCTGTTGTTACTTGATTCCGACGGAAAAACCCACTATACATGCACTGATTATCTGCCATCTCTGCTCTTTTGGAAGCCACACAACAAATTTAAGGATTCATTTAAATTACTCACATCAATATTTTATTTTTACAAGGTTGACGAGAAACAACATTTAATCCACCTACATCTCTAATAGGTAAAGATGGGTCCTAATCCCACCCGAGAATATGTAGATTGAGTACGTTGTCCACGCTTTACCCCATTCCGAGACAATATTTCGGCAGCACCTCCCCCCTGTTCTCCAAATACACGTCTCGGCAAAATGCCAAGAGAATGTGCATCCGGAGAACAACAGGGAGGCGCCGCCGAAATCCTGTCTCGGAACGGGGTAGAGCATGAACAACGTACCCAATCTACACATCCTCGGGCTGTCCGTGGAAAGCGCTGGACAATCCGAAAGAGCTGCGGTGATAAATATGCAATTGAATGCATATTTATCGATGCAACCCTTTCGGACGGGAGACCTAGGTTACGCGACTTGATGTGAAAATTTAATCTAGTGACATGGAAAAAAAGTGGACGAGGTCATGGAATTGTTGCTCACCCTTAGATGTAGAGGATGTAGTCGATCAAAGGACGGACGATCGTAGACCAACACCTCCAACGTCGACGATCACTCCACGAAGATGGAACACCACAAATCCTGTTAATTCCACCGAGTGAAAAAATTAGGTCATCACCTCAGATTAAGCATTGACACATTAAACTATGAAAAAAAATCATATTTTCTCAAGTGTCAATTTTGGAAGCACTTATCATATCCCAATTTAGGTAATCACCTCACATTAAGCACTGACATATCATTTTTTTTAGCAAGATCATCATGATGAAATAACCACTTATCATATCCCAAATTTGAAGCACATCTCACATAGCTACTTAACAACATCACAAACTGAAAATAAAAACTAAATCATGCATCCATTCATTTTGCCGAGATTCATCCATCCATCTAAGACGCATAGAACATTCATCCATCTAACAACCTAACAACATCCAACATCCATCCATTCATACATCCAACATCCATCCATTCATACATCCAATAGTAGCTAAATCATGCAAATAAATGAAGAAAAAGACAAAGGAGTGCTAGCTCACCGAGGAGAGCGGTGTCGCGGCTGTGGAGTTGGGGCCGGCGGTGTAGGGGACGGGAGGGCCGCGGCGTGGATGGGCCGTCCAGAGAAGCACGGCCAACGGGAGGGCCAGGGTGGTGCGGCCGGCGGGGAGGTTAGGGCGCACGGGGGTGGAGAGGGCAGGGGCGGGGTCGCGCGCGGCGGCGCCGGGTTGGAGAGGCGGGGACGGGGCTGGGCCGGGGTGGAGGCAAGGCGGCGCGGGGTTGGAGAGGCCGGGTCGGGGCTCGGCCGGGTTGGACGGCGGCGGCGGCGCGGGTGTGGAGGAGGAGGCAGCGCAGCGTGGCGGGTGGGGAGTCGGGGCGCGATGGGGAATGGGTGGAGCGGGCGGGCCCGTGAACGGATAAGGCGATGTATGCCGACGGCTAAGCCGTCGGCATACCTGACGATGCCACGTGTCACATATGCCAACGGCTTAGCCGTAGGCATATATATTTTTTATATTTTTTAATATTTTCTTATAGTTATATTTTTCATTTTTTAGATTTTTTAATATTTTCTTATAGTTATTTTTTTAGATTTTTTTATGGTAATATTTTTGCATTTTATGTTTTTATGTATTATTATTTCATATAGATTTTTTAATTCTTTTAACCGCTCGGCCCTCTCCTCTTCTGAAACCACATAGAGAAGAGGGGAGGGGAGCGCCGAACTCGAGTAGCTTCGTCCGTCGAGGTCATGGCCTGGTCGCGGGTCCGGGAGCGCCATGGCCACTGCCTTGCATGCTCGATTGGAGCTTAGTTGGTGAGGTGAGTGAAGGGGGAGGGGGTCGTCGACGGTGGGGGTGGGGGCGGCGGCGGATCCAAGTCCGTCGGAGGGAGATGGTTGGCGCTCCCAGACACCTGGGAGCAACATCCGGGCCAAACCCACAGCTACATCCCCTCCATGTAGACCCGACGCGTCCGTTTCCCCTCTCCGGATGCCGGCGGCGGCGCCGTCCGTGAGGGGGGCCACACCCCGAAGACGCGTGCCGCCTCTTCGGACATGCCACCACACCACCTCGCATGTATGAGGGCCCGGTGCGACGCTCCGGTGGCAGTGTACCCCCCAGGGCCTAGTCCCGCCTAACCCTGTAGCGTTTGACCACGGGATCTAGCCCTTTGACTTTGCACGGACGGGCTTTGACCAGCGGACTTCCCCGCCCGGTTGTGTTAGGTCAGCCCATAGGAACACTTTGGAGCAACAACCGGGCCAGACCCACAGCAAGATCCCCTCCGTGTAGACCCGACACGTCCGTTTCCCCCCTCCAGGTGCCAGCGGCGGCGCCGTCTGTGAGGGGGGGCACACCCCGGACACGCGTGTCGGGAGTTTGCAACCACCACAACACTTCCAAACTTGTGAGAGGCCGCCTACGCAAGATTTGGCGGCATGCTAGCCCCCGGAGGCCGCCGGCCACAGCCGTAGACGCACGAAGGGCAATCCGCGTAGAGGGAATTTTTGGGATACTTCTCCATCACCAAAAATTATGAAAAAATATCATCGTTCCTATAGCACATGTGCCCACGTCGTGCAAAAAAACTCATGATTTTATCGCGCTCCGAGTATTTAATAATATTCACGCCGCATCGTTACCGCAGAATGGCTACTACCGTGTCATCGCCGTCCGTTAGGGGGGGGGCACTCCCCGGAGACGCGTGCCGCCTCTTCGGACATGCCACCACACCACCCCGCATGTATGAGGGCCCGGTGCGATGCTCCGGCGGCATTGCTACCCCCCAGGGCCCCCGTCCCGCCTAACCCAGGAGCGGTTGATCATGAGATCTAGCCCTTTGACTTCCCACGGACGGGCTCTGACCAGTGGACCTCTCCACCCGGTTGTGTCAGGTCTACCCATAGGGACACCCGGGAGCAACATCCGGGCCAAACCCACAGCTACATCCACTCTGTGTAGACCCGACACGTCCGTTTCCCTCCCTCCAGGTGACGGCAGCGGCGCCGTCCGTGATGGGGGGCACACCCCGGAGATGCGTGTCACCTCTTCGGACATGCCACAACACCACCCGTATGTATGAGGGACCGGTACGATGCTCCGGTGGCATTGCTACCCCCCAGGGCCCCCGTCCCGCCTAACCCTGGAGCGGTTGACCACGGGATCTAGCCCTTTGACTTTGCACGGATGGGCTTTGACCAGTGGACCTCTCCACCCTGTTGTGTCGGGTCGGCCCAGAGGGACACCAGGGAGCAACATCTGGGCCAAACCCACAGCTAAATCCACTCCATGTAGACCCGATGCGGTAGTTTCCCCCCTCCAGGTGCCGGCGACGACGCCGTCCGTGAGGGGGGCCATGCACCGGAGACGCGTGCGGCCTCTTCGGACATGCCACAACACCACCCCACATGTATGAGGCGCGGCACGACGCTCCGGTGGCATTGCTACCCCCCAGGGCCCCCGTCCCGCCTAACCCTGGAGCGGTTGACCACGAGATCTAGCCCTTTGACTTCCCACTGACGGGCTTTGACCAGTGGACCTCTCCACCCGGTTGTGTCAGGTCGTCCCAAAGGGACACCGGGGAGCAACATCCGGGCCAGACCCATAGCAAGATACTCTCCGTGTAGATCCGACGCGTCCATTTCCCCCTCCAGGTGCCGGCGTCGGCGCCGTCCGTGACGGGGGCCACACCTCGGACACGCGTGCCGCCTCTTCGGACATGCCACAACACCACCCTGCATGTATGAGGGCCCGGTACGACGCTCCGGTGGCATTGCTACCCCCCAGGGCCCCCGTCCCGGCTAACCCTGTAGCGTTTGACCACGGGATCTAGCCCTTTGACTTTGCACGGACGGGCTTTGACCAGTGGACCTCTCCACCCGGTTGTGTCAGGTCCGCCCATAAGGACACCCGGGAGCAACATCCGGGCCAAACCCACAGATACATCCACTCCATGTAGACCCGATGCGTCCGTTCCCCCCCTCCAGGTGCCGGCGGCGGCGCCGTCCGTGACGGGGCCACACCCCGGAGATGCGTGCCGCCTCTTCGGACATGGCATAACACCATCTGATTGTGGTAGGTCATCCGATATATATGAACACTTGGAGAAAAGTCCCCTTCGTATAGACCCGATGCGGTTGTTCCCCATTCCAGTTGTCGGCTCGCGGCGGCACCGTTCGTGAGGGGGGTCACACCGCTCTGTACAGAACCGAAAAATAATGTATGTATGCTTATTAACACATATTGTATGTTAGTTAGTTAAATAATAATAATAAAGAAAACAGTGAAGAAAAAGAAAAAAAACTATATGTATGCTTATTAACACATACTATGTGCTTATTAACATACTATATGCTTATTAACACATACTATATGCTTATTAACACATACTATATGTATGCTTATTAACACATACTATATGCTTATTAACACATACTATATGTATGCTTATTAACACAATATATATGTATGCTTATTAACACATACTGTATGCTTAATAATAATAATAATAATACTATGTGGAAAAAAGAAAAAAAGAAAAAAACTATGCCGACGGTCTGCGGCCAGGGCAGATGGACAGCGCCGCGGATCGATGACGTGTCAGCTATGCCGACGGCTGCTGTCGGCATACGCCTGGTCGGTGCGCTCTGGATCGGTGACGTGTCACCCGTATCTATGCCGACGGCCACCCGTCACGGCCATCGGCATAGATTTGACGTCGTTAGCCGGCCGTGATGAGCCGACGGCTGCTGCCGGGCCCGCATCTATGCCGACGGCCTATATATGCCGATGGCAGCTGTAGGCGTAGTCTGGGATAAGCCGACGGCTGTTATGTGCCAACGGCTGCTATCGGCGTAGACGGGGATAGCCCGACGGCCGTTGTACGCCGACGGCCAGGACCTAGCTGTCGGCATAGCTCGGATTAGGCCGACGGTGGCCGTCGGCATACATTTGGCTGTCGGCTTAGAGCCCTGTTCCGGTAGTGCGAGAGCATGGAAGACAATGTGCATCAGCATCAAAAGACAAAACCAAAAGGCTGATAGGGGGAACATCCGTTGTCTGATGTTGGGCTTCCTTTCATGGGTGGATATGGTGGTAGTTCCATCCACATAAACCTGCACAAACAGTGAAAGCACATGTTGAATTCCTTGAGAACAGAAACCGGCAAGCACTATCACCACAACTAAAGATGGAATGAAACCAGAGGCACGCACACACAAACATAACCTTGTAGACGAGGACCCTGAGAAGGCGAACAAGTGTGTTGCGGCGGGGCTGTAGGACAGCCTCACCTCTCGCCGTTCATCGATGCCCATCATGCCAGGGGAGGGGAGGGCATCCCAAGGACATAGATGAGAGGAGCGCGACACTGCTGCCGATATCACGCCACAGTCACCGCAAGAGAGAGGGTTAGTTTGAGGGAGATAGATGAGAGGAGAACGTCACCGTTGCCGATACGGCGCCACGATCACAGATGGCGGTGAAGGGCGCTCGAACAAACGGCGACCAGAGGTGGTGCGGGAGCAGTCTTGGGTGTGTAGACCGATTCGTAGAAGGAGCGATTCGTCCGGGAAGAAGGCGATTACAGAGACGATGGGAGGATGCGCCACCGAGGAGAGCGATTAGCGGCGGCGAGGCTGCGGAAGGGGTGTGCAGTTGGGACTTGAGAGGGGATCATGGGAGTGTGGTTAGAGTTGTGCGTGCGTGATTATCTCTCAAAAAAAAAGAGTTGTGCGTGCGTGGGGTTTTTCTAAGATCAGGAGACACAGAGGTGGGACGGCGTGCGTATGTGGGTTGTATTATTTTCTTTTCGTTTTTTCTCTTTCACGTAGGAGGAGAGGAGGATCAATCACAAGATTGGGGGGATCGAAAGAGGTTGAACGACGTTCGATCCCCTTTTAATAGTAGAGATTATTAATTATTAATTATTAATAATAATTAGGAATTAGGGATTAGGAAAAGACTAGCAAAAATGCCCGTGCGTTGCAACGGGAGAATGCAAGCTGCATAGTGACATAGATATTGTAGTGGTGGAATACTTACCATGTAAAAAATTTACCATTAAATCACTCTTCTTTCTTAATTACAATATACTGTGAATCATAGTTGTTCTCCTACATAGCTCACAATTAATTGGTTAAAAAAAATTAGCCATTATTTAGTTTGGGAAATCAGCCAAAAAATTAATAGTACTTCTGAAATTATGTATAAACAAAACTTGTGCCCTGGTTAACCAGTTTGCTACCACAAATTATTTTTCAATGTAAGATTATACAAACAACAATAGATGTCCCAGCCTTTTCTCAACATACAGGAGAGTAGAGGCCAAGTATACATTGTTAAAGAATGAGAATATCACTTTTATGTATGGCTGGACGGATATTACCGGCAAAAATTCCTCACAAATAAGAATATCTTCTTTTCTCAATGCAGCTTCACCAATCAAACCTGAAGAATTCTGTAAAAAAACAATCATTGACTTCACATGGAATGAAACTTCATACACACATGAAATGTTGCCTAAAACTGCTAGAACAAACATGTTCAACTGATTTGTTTTCGGCACTGGATCAACTCATAATCTTACTTATAGACTGATATGTATGATTCTTATAAACTGAAATGTGTTTTAGAGCAGATAAAAAATAATGTACAGGGACTGTCAGTTGCATAAATATAATTGATGGTTATATATGAAACATCTACAATTTTAAGAATCAAACATGATCTAGGAAAGGGACACACATCTGCTAGTATCTAATAATAAAATCCATATGAAAGATAACCTCTATTGATTCAAATATTCCTCCACCCCTTTGTTTTAATCGAACGGCCACTCAGTTCAGCACATCCCCTTTGTCGTAGATCAATAGAATGCAAAAATGGATACATATTTATGTCTACATAGTAAAAGACTAAGATTATATATGTCTACATAATGAGGTTCATTTGCATCATCATGATCTTACTTTGAAAAATGGTAGCAGCAAATATAAAGAATCCAATGTGTTAGTTTTGGCACAATGGGAAATTCAGTTCATATACCTATACTCAACACCAGCTATCATGGTTACCCTCATTTGGTTTAGTACCGATCAAACAGCACCAGGTTGAGTAAAACCAACAAACTTCATTCACTATCTGCTGGATTTTTTAGCCATCATCGTAAGGAAAAGCATCTGAACAGATCTCAGTATTCCAAAATAAAAATTAACAAACCTACAACATGCATGTTTGTGTATAACCTATCTGCAAGCAATATGTTTTTTGAGGATTCAATCAAGACTTACGCCGACATCAAGGCTGCATCGTGTTCCTTCCGTAGCTGATCATATAGTTTGTCCCAGACACCATCCGGCCTCGACAGTTCTGCATGCACCCACCTGCCTATCTGCAAGCAATTTTTGTATTATATCTGGTACTCCATGCGCATAGTTGGCGTGATTATAGCATTGTAGGCAGAAAAGGCATCCGTCTGTAATCTGAATCATCACCGAACTTTTCAGGTTTGACCGTCGAGGAGATTGATCACACAAAATTTGACAGCTCAAGCTTTTACCCTTACCGGTCTACCATCAACCATGGGAAATCCACCACATACTTGTCTTCACATTGAGAAAGTTCACCACCTTCATCTCACACGACTTGTCACACTGCATATCCACGAACCAATCCCGTTAATGTTTGATGACTGAAAAAATTCAGAGTAAATCAGCGGATGCATGAATAAATAGATCAGTGCGTTGCAACGGGAGAAAAAAAAACATCACACACATGCCACCAAGCTCTAGGACCTTCGCCTCCTACATGGCAATCAAGCATACTCGGCGCCCATGCACTGGGCCGCATGATGATCTTGTACCCTTCGGCCCAACCGGCGACGTCAGCGGCGAGTCAAGCCAGCAACGATAGACAAGTGCTGGCAACCTACAGAGGATGGATAAAAGAAAGACCGAAGAGGGGGGCTTGTATCTATCAAGCATAAATATTTACAATAAAATCGATCCGATCCGTCCCAAGTTGAGCAGGATTGTCGTATAGCTTCCTCTTATATAGCATCTTCATCAGAAAATCCAGCACACAAATATATAAATATGTTTTCAAAGATAGTGAGGATCGACAGAGAGTCTTGAAGAATTCTGACAATGTAAACCGTAATAGGCTTGAACCTCCACCACACATGTAATTTTATCAAATTGACAAGGGAAGTTATAGGAATTGTAGCCTAAAAACTGGTTCCATCTAAATCATGCTATGTGTTCTTGTTTGAAATCTTTTATAGAATCAATAAAATATGACGACATTAGGGATCAAAGATCAAAGATCGACTAAGAAACTCAGGGATTAGGGAATCATACTTACCTTGTTAGGAATGACACTGATGGAATTAGTGAAGTGATGTGTCGTGCTCAGGCCAATGGATCCGTGTGTCCTTGATACACACATGTACGTACATGAAGGTTGGGTTGAAACTTGAAAGGTTGGGTAAAACTAGCAAAAGATTGAAGAGCGACCAACTAGGGAGCGACAACGGTCATACACATGCATTGAGATTAACCAACATTGAGTGCAAGCATGAGTAGGATATAAATCACCATGAACATAAATATCGTGGAGGCTATGTTGTGTTTGATTCAACTACATGTGTGAACATGTGCCAAGTCAAGCCACTCGAATCATTCAAAGGAGGATACCATCCTATCATACCACATTACAACCATTTTAAAAGCATGTTGGCACGCAAGGTAAACCATTATAAAATCCTAGCTAATTAAGCATGGAATGAGTAACTATAATCTCTAATTTTCTTTGCAAACATGTTTCATTCATAATGGGCTGAATCAAGAACGATGAACTAATCATATTTACAAAAACAAGATAGGCCGAGTTCATACCATCTTTTTCTCATCTCAATCATTTCATCATATATCGTCATTATTTCCTTTCACATGCACGACCGAACAGTGTGATTAATAATAATAGTGCACCTGCATTGGACTAAGATGCAATCTGCAAACATTTATTCAAAGGAGAAGACAAGGTAATATGGGCTCTTTTGTTAGATCAACAATAATGTATATGAGAGCCCCTCAACATTTTCATCGTGGTTTTCTCCTCTCGACCCAAAGAAAGGAAAAAAGATTTCAAAGAAACACACTAAAATGTTTTTGGAGTTTTTCTTTTTCTGAAGAAAGCAAAACAAGAACGAGAAAAACTATTTACACGGGAAAGCTCCCAACAAGAAAAAGAAAAAATGAGAAATCTTTTTGGGTTTTCTTTAATACTACTGCTCAATAAGTATGGGAAGGAAACTAAAAAGAAGCTACAACTAATTTTTTTGGATTTTCTCAAAGTTTTTCAAAACACATGAAGAAAGCGGGAAAAGTAAAATAAACTAGCATGGATAATACAATGAAAAAGTATGAACACCGACAACTAGAATGAGTGTGTGAACATGAATGTAATGTCGGTGAGAAATACTTACTCCCCCAAGCTTAGATTTTTGTGTCACAGCCTGATTTTTGTCCCTTTCTTTTTTCTTTTGATTTTCTGAGATTTTTTTTGAGTTTTCTTTTTCCGTGGCTACTTGGTCTGGAAACTGAAGAAGATGACCTCTTCTTTGCTTCCAGAGTGGCTTGTCAACCTAAAATCCTTCCCTAGACCTTTCCATTTCCACCTTGGACCAAATCCCAATATTCTTTTTATTGGGAATATTCCTTTTTCTATTAAAGGAATAATCATTTTTGCCTTAGGTTGTGAAGCAACCTATATTTCTGTCACTCCCCAAATTCCCAAATAATTCTCATAAATTGTTTGGCTCATATCTTGCTCAAATATGGCAAAATATTATTTTCCTATTCTGTCCTGAATGGCAGATTGTGAAGAAAGTGCCGTTTATCTTTGTCCAATTGACCCCAAACTTTTTGGACACCTTTTCATGTCCAAATAATTGCCTCATGCAAAAATTCAACTTAATTTGCCTAGTTAATATTCCGGAGTAATTTTTCAAAGTTCCTGTCTGAGGGAATTGGTTGTGAAGGAAGTACTAGCTAGGCATATCCAAATAAGTTGAAATTTTGCAAGGTTCTTAAGATGATCAAATCATGACTCTCCACTAAATATGAGCTCATGTAACTCATCTATGTGGGCCCAACCCCAAATCTTAGTTTCTGGTCAGATTTTCAGTTTCTGAAGCAACCATATTTTATCTTGCTTCATTTAAGTAGAAAATTGTCCAGAGCATTCTCCTATCCATATAAACAATCTCCTCAAAAATTTGGTTCAATCCATTACATCATTTTCCATGTGCAGTTTTTCCAAGTTTCTGTCCAGAGCAAAGCTATATGAAGCAAGTGCTATTTTGGTTCATCCAAATGGCATGAAACTTTTTGGACATCTTCATATCTTCAAATCATTGGTCCATGCCCAATTTCAGCTCAACTTGCATCTTCATGTGAGTGCATCATCCAAATCTTTATTCTGGACCAAATAAATTTTGGGGTTACACAACAACTATATTCTTTTGTAGCCCATTGTGCTCCAAAACTTCCAGGATCGTAGTCCATCCTAATCTAATCACCACAGACAACACCATTTAACCCAAACAGTTTCTTGTTGATCAGCAGTGCTCTTCCAAGTTTGATGCAGTAAACTTCAGAGCTCCATTCCAACCCAACCACAGTGCCTCAGATCGAGCCAATGGCACATAAATGCTCCACTTTGGAAGGACTATTAGCTAGACAATGTTTTGGGTACTATAGCACACTGAATGCCCCGGTTCACGTGGTGACTACGATGATGGCAAGCCTGTGCACGTGCTCTGTGTGCAGAGGCCGCGTCTAGTGGCCGTTTGTGCTTCGGCACCTCCTCCTCTCATCGCCTTCGCGCACATGACCGTCTACAATGTCTTCATTTCTTCGTCGCCGTCCCCTTGGACCCTTATCCCCCTCTGTCACGTCGCCGACGCTCGTCGCCAAACACCCACGGGAGCACAGTGCTCCAACCGTCGTCTTCCTCCACGTGCTCTCTTGGCTCCCTCTGCCCCATGAGCTCGTCCCTATTCCTCCCCGGTGCCTACCTCCGATCTCATGCGCGTGCACACGCGTCCGCGGCGACGGCCACGTGTCCGCGGTGATGCCAGCGCGGCACCACCCTGCTCCGGCTATATAAAGCCACCCCGGTGCCGTTTCCCTTCGCCATCGACATCGTCTCGCTCCTCTAGTCCTCCTAATGCGTTTCCTAAGCCCCGAAGCCTCTCATCGCCGTGATTGACCACCATGGCGGCCGCCCATGACCTCCTAAATAGGCTCAAAGCCGAGCCCCACTCCACTTCCTCCCTCCACCAGAGCAACTCAAGTAGTCTACCCAAGCCCCTCCACCCTTCGCCTACTCCTCCGGTGGACTCTGGCCACGAGTTCCGCCGGTGCCCGACGCCTCTGTCCGCCGCGACCAACATTCCGGTGTATCCAGAGCTCCCCGTCGACTGCTATGCCCAAGGATGCCTCCGTCTCGCTCTCCTGCATCCGTGGGTAGGTTGGGCGCCGCCTACGGTGGCCGGTAGCGCCGTCAGGCCTCATCGGGGCCGGCTCTGCCGCGGCCAGGCGCAGGCGAGAGGAAGGAGATGGTGCCGCCCTCGCCAGCTGGCCAGGCGGGCCCCACCACCATGCGTGATCCGACCCGTCAGCCCCTTCGTGCGTTGACCCGTCGATGCTGACGTGGATAAGTGGAGACGTACTCCTGGTGAGTACCCTTTCCCTTATCGAAGGCCGGAATGCGTTTTCCTCTCTAGAAAGCGTATTTCTGAGAAAGGTGCATTATGTTTTTCCGGCTAAGGGCATGTTTGTGATGATTTTATTATAGAAAGGTCCCTGGCAGAAAAACAACTATATCTTTTTGCCCACAACTTCAAATGAGGTGATTCCAAAGACCATTTCTTCGTCTCGTCGAGCCCGTTCTATTGGTATCATTTTCACCATGTGTTAACATTCTTAAAATGACCATTTTGCCCTTGTGCTTAATCAGCCCCCTCCGAGAGAGAATGTTTTCCGGCGATTCTTGCCGCGAGCTTCTCACACTTCTTCCCGGTGATTTCTTCCACCCTAGGCAAGCCACAATACCCACTTGCATGATAGTCATGCAATAGCAACGGTTTTTAACTTGAACATTTAATCAATGTTTGCTCGTTTAAAATTTGGTTACTGTTGTTCCAATGATGCTTAGAGTTTAATTTTCACTCTTGTCCTATGTTGTCTTGCACTTGGTTATCATGCATTCCTGCTAGTATTCCTTTCATATGCTTATGCTTGCTAGTAGTACATGTTGATGTCGGTGATGGTCTTCGGTGCATGACTGTCGTCTGTTCTGAGTGCCGTCGTTATGCATGTTCCATTGCATCCAGTTGGTTAAATGCTTGCATGGTAGCATTGTTGATATGTTCTTGGATGATATTTATTGTTGATGCTAGTGGTCATGCTATGTCTCTGAGAAGTGTATACTTGTGATGTTCATGCTAGTCAATATGCCATGCTTAGTTAGATATAAGATTTTTTGTTGTATTGTTAAAAAGTAATGATGCACAATCATGCTTATATTGATGTCATGCTCATGTATTATAGTTGCAACATGTTATTCTATCATGGCTCATCATATTTGCATTAAAGTTTAACCGGATTAAATTGAACTTGAACAACGGTTGGCTGAGTCATGGTGCCACCATATCAAGCTGACAAGTGCAACCACATTTTCCGGTATGGGACGGTCCTAACTGGGTCTATTTTCATGCCTCTCGTCGGTGCCTCCAATGAGGGAAGGTTATGATCGGGCGCTACCTTGATCAGGTAGGACGGCATAAGCCTTGTGAACTAGTTGTTGTTATCGTACCCTGTCCCCATTTGGGACTGTTTATTTGCCAGGACGGTGGTAGTTTTGCCTTTGGTAGGCTGGGTCACCCAGGAGTAAGCCCAGTGGGGAGTTGGTCGGAGTGGCCGGGAGAGTGTGATGGTAGTAGGTCGGTTTTCACTACTAGGGAAAAGCCTATACACAGAATTTTACCAGTAGCGCTGTACAAAATCAAGCGCTGCTGCTACTTAGTAGTAGCACGCGTAAATAAACCGCGCTACTGCTATGACTTTAGCAGTAGCGCGTACTAGCGAAAAGCGCTGCTGCTACGTTTGAACTGGGCGCACATGGCTAGCCCAACCTAGCAGTAGCGCGTATAATGGCCCAGCGCTACTGCTAATCTCCTCAGCTGCAGCGTGTATTCCAGAACGCGCTATAGCTAACGTAGCAGTAGCGCCCTTTCTGGAACGCGCTACTGGTACTTCTGACTTAACCATGCGGTTCGTCCTTCCCCACGGCCACTTCATCCCCCAAATCAACTCCACTCTCGCCGCTGCCGTCGCCCCTCTGCCGCCGCGCGCTCTCCCCACGCCGCCCCCGACCCCAGATTCAACGCCGGCCCCGCCCCCGACCTCAACGCCGCCCGGGACGCCGCCCCCGACCCTGACCTCAACGCCGCCCCGCCCCCCCGACCTCAACGCCGCCCCGGAGCCCCGACCACGACCTCAACGCCGCCCCGGAGCCCCGACCACGACCTCAACTTTTGCTTATTGAATGCATGCTAATTTGAGTCTTATAAGATATTTTGAAATGTATATCTTGTGTTGCTCAATATCCAAGTGGCCGGTCATGTTTGCAGGTTACACCTCCGGGTGGCCTATGTTTTGCCGGAGTGTTGATTCATTTCCATTCCGGAAAATTTCAGGCGCTCGATATATCCTATTTTAGCAAAGGTCATGTCGGATTTTTTCGTGAATTTTGGCATGACTTTTGCCAGAATATGTAGGAAATATCGAGTGCCCCGGATTTGTGTGTTGAGTATCCTGGTAGTTGTCTTTTATTGATTTTCAATTAATGATTTAACTATGAACATAGGAAATGTCTGACGACAAAAAGGATTTCGGTATTTGCAAATACTGTGAAGACGAGCGCGGCCTGTGCGACGGAATCTTCCTAGATGATGATAGGCGCTTCAGCATCAAGCTGGACGAGAACTTTGAAGTGGATACAGTAAGTCACAACGACAAGTCTTTTTTCGTAATTAAGCATGACATCTGCTTCATTTGCTTCAACTTATTTTTTTTACTATTCTACTAGCGTATCCCCTGCCATGCAAGAGTTTTTGTATTGGATAAGATAGGTTTCAGTCATACTATGGAGGTAAAGAAAGTTTATTTGAAGACCGAGCATGGTTATATTTTCCACGCAAAATTATACAATTCAGACGACTACACCTATTTTGGATGCAAAACATGGCGAGCACTATGCAAGACTTATGCATTTGAGCCTGATATGGTTATCACCTTTGATATTCGTCCGGAAGATGATATTGAAGGTAATACCGACATCTGGGTCGATGTGCAAACGCCTCCAGTTACACCAAAATGTAAGTTTCTCAACCATATTTATGTCTTTGATATTGTTTATTCAAAAATAGTTGACAACTAATTTGTATTGTCAGCTTATTTCGGTGCAAGCAAACATGTCCAGCGCTTGGTAGACAGGACCTACTACTGTCCCGGGGTTGAACTAAACTGTGAGGAGCTAAGTCATTATGTTTCATGGCTTGAGGATCTTGATACCATCAAGACAAATTTTCTTCCTGGACTTAGAAATCTTAGTACTGAAAACATGCGACCAATAGTGTTCGTCATGAACTACGGTCACATCTATTTAGGAAGGATGGTAAGATTTTTACTATTTGTCCTCAGTGCATCTTTTCCATACATTATTTGTGAAGCTAAACTTCATTGCTAAGTATGTGACCATACGATGTTCTTCAACAGGGACTCCCGATGAATGTTGTGCCTTATGGGATCGAGACTAAAGGTACCATGAGTATTATTAGCTTACGGCCAAGATATCCTACCTGTTACTTTAGTGCATTCAAGATCAGCGATGAATGCTTTATAGTGCAAGACTGGACCAGATATGTGATGGGGGAGCGCAGACAAGTACTAGGGGGCAGGAAACAGATGTGCTACCCAAAATTAGGAGACAGGTTCATCTACATGCTCCAACTTGATCAAGTAGGAGAGCTACACATGTTTTATGTTGTTTTACCTAAGAGAGAGCAGCAGGAGTGATTAGCTAGAAATGAGTTTGAGGATGATGATGTGCTACACTATTACTATGATGATAAAATAGCTAGTGTTGGTGGTAATGACTGATGATTATTATTAGCTAGTGTTAGTGGTGATTAAATAAATATTGTTGGTGCTAATGATTATGATGATGATTAAATAGCTTGTGCTGGCGGATTAGATTCAAGTGGAGGCAACATGTGGCGCACATCAAAAGTACTACTAGTCCAAACTAGTTCAAGTTTGGATTAGTAGTATACTTTTGACATGCACCACATATTGCCTCCACTTGAACCTAATCCACCTTCATTTGACACACTGTTATGGACATAATGATGTAAACCTCATAACTGGTATTGTACCAATATTTGTACGATGGCGCATAAATACACTAAAAATAAAAAAATAAAAAAAATACTAGTAGCGATGGAAAGAAAACACGCTGCCAGTAGTTACATTAGCAACAGCATGGGAGTGAACAAGCGCTGCAGCTATTTGTCCTAGCAGTAGCGTGTGCGGCACGCGTTACTGCTAAGCAATAGCTGTAGCGCTTTATTAGTAGCGCGCCTACCCGCGCTACTAATGAGCACAAAACCAGCGCTACTGCTAGGGTTTTCCCTGGTAGTGTTTGTTGGACGCTGTTGGTCTACCCGAATGGGAGTGTGAGGCCATGGGTTCTGTGGTGTGGGTAAAGTGCGCTACCTCTGCAGAGTGTGTGTATTAATCTATCGATTGCCGCGCCCGTGGATAAGGACCCAGTTCGTAGTTGGTCACACTATGGGTCAACAGTAATGATAATAACTTGCTTAATAACAACCCTGGTTCGATGATGAGAAAGAGATTGGTTGTGGTCGTGAGATGATCACCGTGGTATCGAGGATACCGAGTTGATGGATATTTGTGGTTGTGATCGTGAGATGATCACCGTGGTATCGAGGATACCGAGTTGATGGATATTTCTGGTGTTATGCGAGAGTCAAGGGTGAAGATCAAGCTCCTTGTGGTCATGTAATGATTACTACGGTATTGTTTATACAAGCTTGATTTGATCCTGAGATGATCGTGTGATGTCCGAGGTTGGTAAGTGATGCATGTGATGTTTACGAGGTAACCCCAAGCAGAGTAAGTTGGTGCATGATAGTGTCATCATGTTGCATGCTAGTATTGTCAGATTCATCTGTTCATGCCATGCTCATATTGTTCTAGCTGCACCATGTTCATGTTGTTCATGCCATGTGGTTGTGATGATCTCATGATAACTCCAGCTTAACCTGTAATTGCCATGCTGTTGTCTGTCTTGATTGCTTTGGTTGCTGTGAGCTTGCAAGTACATTCAATGTAATGACCTGGTGTGTCATGCTAGTTTGCAGGTCATGCCGGACTTGATTGCTTGTTTGCTGTGGCTTCCTTGTTTGCGAGCTAGGATAAGCGTTCCAGCCAGAGTCCCCGCGGAGTGGAGTTAACCACCGTCGTCGTTGTTCTGCTGCTAGAAGTTTTTCCGCTGCTTCGAGTTGTTCTCCTGCTCGCATAGAGCAATAGTGGCAGGCGTAGTGTCGCCGTGCTGATGTAATTCCTCGTCATATCGGAACCCCTTGTCACTACAAAAAAATACACTTCCGTGATGATACGTGTTTGTCACAGTAGGTCACGTTTTCTGTCATGCATGTACATCCATGACAAATTTATGATAGAATCAAGATAGTCATACCTGTGTTGTCATAGAAGTGTTCCATGAAATTACCAAAATTATCATCACGGAAGTGTCCACTTCCATGATGATAAATCGCGCGTCACAGAAGTGCTTTCATCAAGGGTGACCGACACGTGGCATCCACCGTAACGGAACGCCGTTAAGCTATCGGGTCCGGTTTTGGATCCGATAACCCGTTAACAGCCCCGACCAATGGGGATTTTCCACGTGTAAAATCATCATTGGCTGGAGGAAACACGTGTCGGCTCACCGTTGGGACAGATGTCATCCACTCATTGGACCCAAAGCGCCTATGATACACCGACACGTGGCACGGCCCAACAGAGGCCCATTCCTGTGAAAAGGCTGGCCCGTTTGACTTGGTCAAAAGGTGGCGGGCCGGCCAACGGCAAGCCTGTTAACGGTCTATTCGCATATAGCCCATTTACAACCCGCTATCCCAGGGCCCGTTTACGGCCTATTCGAATTAGGCCCAGTAGCGTCATCTGGGCCGTCAAATATAATTCCAGCCCGTTTTAACTTTCGGCCCATGTATGGCCCATGACGTCTTTCGGCCCATATGAGGCATTTATTACTCTCGGCCCATTAACGGCCCGTGGTAAAACTGGCTCGTAATGAACAGTGTATCACTTTATACCCATTAACGACACGTGGTGAAACTGGGCTGTAATGAACATTGTATCACTTTATACCCATTAACGACCCATTATTCCGTTGGGCCATTTCCAGCCCATGTTATGTTTCGGCCTTCTCGGGGCCCATTTATTCCTGGGCTTATTTCCACATTCATTTACTTACGGCCCATTACTGTCATTTTCTGCTTGTGTGCCAAATTCAGCCCGTGGTTATAGTCGGCCCGTTTGTGGCCCGATAATACGTTGGGCCGTTTTCATGTCAAAAAAACCCGTTGGGCTGTTTTCATAGAGTTATCAAATATGACCTATTAATGGGCCGTTATTGTCCACGAATAGTACGACCCATAATTCGCGAAATGATGATACGCCCCGTAGAAGGCCCATGGATCCTACGGCCCGTAAAAGGCCCATGAATAGTACGGCTCGTAGAAGGCCCATGGATCCTACGGCCCGTATAGAAGGCGAATGGATCCTATGGCCCGTAGAAGGCCCATGGATCATATGGCCCGCAGGAGGCCCATGGTTACAACAGTCCGTGTGTTGCCATGATTATTCTGGCCTAGTTTCCAAAGATTGGTTATTGTGGCCACTAGAAAAACACAGAAAAAGAACTGCAGTGACTACAAGCAAACAACTAAACAAGACAATAAGGAAATAAATAAGCAAGCAATTAACGCTAGCCTATTACCGCTATTACACATATTACATCCACTGGGCATCAAAGTTTGCCACCAGTGCAAATATAGGGAACAAAGCAGCATATAACATACACTGGCCGTCAAAATTGGCAACCAGTGCAAATAAACGCGGCAGCAAAACAAGAGCATAACTGTAACAACTTCAGAAGAGCTTTGTCCTGTTTGGCGCTAAAATCCTCCAACGCTTGTTGTTGCACCAGAAAGTATGCATCTGATTGCTCCAGGGACTTCCGCAGTCCTTCTGCTTCTTGTCGCAGTACAGCTGATCGATGTCTTTCAGCTTGTAGTTGAGACTCAAGAAACCGAACTGATTCAGACAGTGAGTTTGAATAGCTTGTGCAAGCGGTAGTGGCCAGTAACTCCAAAACTAAACCAAGACAAGACTTTGGGGTTGTCTCACTGTCTTCGAGATAGTCTTCCTTAGCTGTTTTATCAGCTTTGTTGGAGACCAACAAGGATGTGTCACTATCCTGAACCTTATCTGCATTACTTCCTTTACCATTGCTTGATAAGGCACTCTTCCTCAATATTCTGTTAGCATTCCAAAAGAAGAAACAAGCAGACACATAACAGTTTAGCATGTACTAGTATATGAAACTCATTTCGGTGAACCTGTTCATTAGTAAGGTCGACAGGATTAAACTACCAAGTCTTCTATTGTCAAGTACTAGTACATAATAAAAGCATCAAACAAACATATATCTATGCCTATGGTCACTGCATTGTCTTGCCAAATCAAAATAGAGACACGGTTCAAATCATATCAGTTCAAGACAAAGGAGTAGTGAAAGAATACAAAGCGTGGGAAACTACACGGCACAACAAGATTTCAGATGGGTACCATGGGTCTACATGATATGAGAAGTCAACTGTATATACAATTGAAATTGAAATCAACAGAGCTATTGATAAGAGCAAGCCTGTTAAAGAAACATGCGTAAACATACCTGCTGTGCCATTAAAGTTTCGACTGGATCCTTCAATTTAAAAATAAGTTTGTATGAGTAAATACAGTGATACAAGAGCAAAACAGTATGCACGATAGCAATCATAGTTAAAAAAGGCGTGCCTAAGCGAGCGCTTAAGTGTGCCTAGGCTCTAGGCGTTGGCGAAACGCATTACGCGTAACTACGCTTAATCTGTGCATAACTGCGCATAAGCATGTGCTTTGGTCAGTAAAGCGCAAGGCGGTGGCAAGACACACAATTAACGCCTAGCGCTTTTTTGAAATATGATAGCAATGGAATCTTAAATTATAACAGTTGTTCTTTAGGTTTAGACACTTGTTCTACATGAACAGAGTACAGTAAGACGCAAGAATATATAATACTTAAAAATAGAAAATGAGCTCATAGACCTTACCACATTCTTTGTTCGGGAACAGTACAGAACAAGGCATTCCTAGTCATCATCCAGTAAATGTGTCTCAGGAGAACGTAAGGGAATTTGATGAGTTTCTTTGCTGGTGAAGTACCTTTTCTTTAGGTAATTCCGATACTGCCACCAAGCATTCTTGAAGATAGTAGAGGTATTAGCACAGGTTACTTCATCCTGAGTTTCCAAATCGGTCCTTCTCTATAGAGAAAATTGAGAAAATTTGCTGTATTATAACCATCATGGAGGTAGGATGTATGAGACAAAGCAAAGTAATTGCCATGAATAACATTACTTACACATAACTCCTTGGCAAACACCTTCAACTGGCATTTTCCTTCATATGCAGTATAATATTTCCAAGATGGGAAGATACGCACATACGATTTAACAACATAAAATGCGATAGATGCTAAAATACGACTAGCTTGTTGTGCTTCCTCCATAGGAATAGGCGTACTAACTGGTGGAGTTGGGGTTCGCCGTGGTAGTACTGGCCCTTTGGGCACTAGAGCAGCCTTACTAACTGCTCTTGTTTGGGAGCTCTGTGGTGGAGATGGTACCGTGTCAACATGAATTGGGTTACTATCTGCTGGGGTTGGGGTTAGATTGGGTGAAGCTGGTTCTCTGTCAATCGCAGTAGGGGTACAATCTGCGAGAGTTTGGGTTATGTGTGGTAGGGCTGGTTCACGTGCATGTACAACCGAGGTGCTATCTCCACCAAGAGGCAGCACTGTTTTATTTGAAGACCATGTTTTTAGTCCGCTATATGCTAGCATCACCCGCTCCAATTCAAATGGCTGATAAACAGGAAACATAGTTGAATGTACAGACATTGTATGAGAGACAGATGCAATAGATAGTGTGGAAAAAAGAGGGCATGAAATAGTTGACATGTATATTTTTTAACTAAAATGGATAGCATGACATAATTTCACATATATGATGTCTATCTAAACTGGATAGCATAGCATAACATAATTCAAAGATATGATGAATAACTAAATAGGATCGCATGACATAATTCACCTACATGTTATCTAAGTAATCGGGATCGCATCATTTAATTCACATATGTGATTTATATGCTAAACAGAGGGAATTAGATATGATGTCTGAACTAAGAACATGGTGTTGAATATTGTGTATATGATGTCTAATCTATGCAATGTAAGACACCATATGCATGATATGAGCAGTATAACCGTGCCAAGTGAGAGCATACACCTCGGTGGGGGAATAGGACTGGTCATCTGTCTCTGAATCCATCTATGAGGAGCTATCGGGACCCAACAAGAGATCTGCTTCGACAAGTAGCAAGGTGAGATTCCGGCCTTCGGCATAAGATTTGTCTGATATCCTAGGATGTTGTTTTGCACATATTTCCCCGATTGGCGAGCATGACGACAATGCCAACGATTTGCATGGATAGGCCGACCTGGAAATCACGAGCTCCTCCTCATCCCCCAAAACTCCCCGGTGTACCTTCTATTCAAGGTGGCTCGTCAGATTATTGCTGACAGCTCTCAACCTAGAGCAAGGACACCATGGTGAGCTCGCGACACACTTGGAGCGGTTCCACTCTTCACATTCATTGGTCAATCTCATTGTCGATTGGGGCAAATCCATGAGAACTCGGCCACCTCATTTCATCTTTCACCGCATCCCATATAAACCACAACTTCAAAATTGTAGTATTCTGGAGATTTCTAAACTCAGTAGCGGTATAGACATGGTACCACAAAAATATTATAGAAGAAGCTTTTTATGCAGCTCTGACAACATGACAGTAAGGTGATCACTTCATAATTAAAGTGCCCAACTAATGAAAGTTTTTCCACAACCAAAAGCACCAGCAATAGCACATGTTACTCCAAAACTAAGGGGAACAATGCATCAAGCACACGCTGGACCTATTTTAAAGCAGGTATGACTATAATTTAATGACGTCGAATGGAAATGAAAAACGAACACCTGAGGATGTTTGCTTATGTAAGAATAGAAACGGTGTTAAACCATTTTCATAAATTCCACAATACATGCAGTTGAATAAAAGTTGGAAGGCCCAAACGACATGAGTCAGGTGCAAAGGAAAAATAAACCATAAATACACATGCATCCTAGATGAACGTGAATGCAAAAACACTACGTGCGGCCAAAATCATCAACCAGATAAAGAAATAATCATAATATGCTTCATGGATTAATCTGGAGCCTGGACATGTTTATCATTAATCCAGACTAATCTCAAATGTGATTTTTTAGCTTATAAATACATGGTTGAATGACCACAGCAATTTTTTTCTAGGCGGCAGTTTAGTGAAATATAATTGTTCATCTACAAAGAAAGCACGTCTGCTCATGCATTGAATGTATAAATTGGCAAGTTTTCTATTTTGGTGTTTGAGGAACTATGAACCGGTAAGTAGTTTGTGCATTCCTTCTACTCGTCTACCTCATAAGGAATTCTCTGTAGTCTTTTTGGTGCAGTAGACATGCAATGTAAAACCCCATGATTGTCAGCCGCGTTTGAAAGCTCTATGGCAGTCAATCTAACAGAATCGAGTAAATAGCACCGGCGGTCTATGAACTTGCACTGCGGGTGCACTTTAGTCACACAACTTGCAAACCGGAAGAACCCGTCACAGAACTTGCATTGTGGGTGCAATCAAGTCACACGCGCCAGCTGAACCGCGCCGACGCCCGGTTTTCTCAGTACTTTTGCAGAAAAGTCCTTCGCGATATTGTTTGAGGGCCGTATTGCAATCTCTATAGATTTATAACCGAATCGAAACCTAGTTCCCAAATCGAAACCAAATCCCTAGTTCTCGTCTGTCCTCTCACACCTACGGCGGCGGCGGATGGGCGGCGGCGGTGGTGACGGCAGCGAGAGCTCGAGCGGTGGCGGCTTTCCTGGCTGGAGTTGTTCCTCCTCCCTCGGCGGAAGTTACCGTGGTGCCGCCATCATTGTGGCGGACAGTATGGCAGGCGGCAGCTCGGAGAGCGTGGCACTGGCCAGCCGCGCCGTCGCCGGCATCCGCCATGGCAGGTCTCCGGCGCCCGTTGTGACATGGCCTCGCATCCGGGACTCGCGTTTGTTTCCTCAAGAGGTGTGGCAGCGGGGCGAGCCGGAGTTGTGGCCGGAGTGCGGGCGGGTTGTCATCGCTCGCACTGCTGGCATGGCGGCTCTCGAGGGAGATTTCTATGGCCGTGTCCTGTACGCCACCATCATTGGACAGCCGCGGAGCGTGGTGACGCCGGAGGCACTAGCGGCGGCGATGGAGTCTCACTCTGCTGTCCGACGGACGACAACCAAGGTGGAGGTCACTTGCCCACCATTTCATTTTTTCGTTCGCTTCGAGTCGACAGATGATTGCACTCGTGTGGTGCACGCGTCGGAGCAGCTTCGTTGTTGTGGCAGCAGGATTTCTTTTCAGCGCTGGTCAAGCTTCTCGCGTGGCAAGCCGGGGGAGCTCAAGTACAAGACGTTGCTGAGTTTGGAGCGGTTGCCGGAGGAGGCTTGGGATCCACACACCGTCAACCTGGTGCTCGCCGGTGTCGACGGCGAGCTCATTGACATGCTCCCGGCGACCGACAAGTGGGTGTTGCCGGTGACCGCGTGGCTGCGCAACCCTTCAGGTGTGCCAAAGGTTCTCACCGTGGCTGTTCCTGCACCTCCTACGGGGCCATGGAAGCCAGACTCCGACGACGAGAATGCACATTCACCGCCGACGAGAACGCACATCTGCTAGTATCTAATAATAAAATCCATATGAAAGATAACCTCTGTTGATTCAAATATTCCAAGTTCCACCCCTTTGTTTTAATAGAACGGCCACTCAGTTCAGCACATCCCCTTTGTCGTAGATCAATAGAATGCAAAAATGGATACATATTTATGTCTACATAGTAAAAGACTAAGATTATATATGTCTACATAATGAGATTCATTTGCATCATCATGATCTTACTTTGAAAAATGGTAGCAGCAAATATAAAGAATCCAATGTGTTAGTTTTGGCACAATGGGAAATTCAGTTCATATACCTATACTCAACACCAGCTATCATGGTTACCCTCATTTGGTTTAGTACCGATCAAACAGCACCAGGTTGAGTAAAACCAACAAACTTCAGTCACTATCTTCTGGATTTTTTAGCCATCATCGTAAGGAAAAGCATCTGAATAGATCTCAGTATTCCAAAATTAAAATTAACAAACCTACAACATGCATGTTTGTGTATAACCTATCTGCAAGCAATATGTTTTTTGAGGATTACATCAAGACTTACGCCGACATCAAGGCTGCAACGTGTTCCTTCCGTAGCAGATCATATAGTTTGTCCCGGACACCATCCGGCCTCGACAGTTCTGCATGCACCCACCTGCCTATCTGCAAGCAATTTTTGTATTATATCTGGTATTCCATGCGCATAGTTGGCGTGATTATAGCATTGTAGGAAGAAAAGGCATCCGTCTGTAATCTGAATCTTCACCGAACTTTTCAGGTTTGACCGTCCAGGAGATCGATCACACAAAATTTGACAGCTCAAGCTTTTCCCCTTACCGGTCTACCATCAACCATGGCAAATCCACCACATACTTGTCTTCACATTGAGAAAGTTCACCACCTTCATCTCACACGACTTGTCACACTGCATATCCACGAACCAATCCAGTTAAAGTTTGATGACTGAAAAAATTCAGAGTAAATCAGCGGATGCATGAATAAATCGATCAGTGCGTTGCAACGGGAGAAAAAAAACATCACACACATGCCACCAAGCTCTAGGACCTTCGCCTCCGACATGGCAATCAAGCATACTTGGTGCCCATGCACTGGGCCGCATGATGATCTTGTACCCTTCGGCCCAACCGGCGACGTCGGCGGCGAGTCAAGGCAGCAACGATAGACAAGTGCTGGCAACCTGCAGAGGATGGATAAAAGAAAGACCGAAGAGGGGGGCTTGTATCTATCAAGCATAAATATTTACAATAAAATCGATCTGATCCGTCCCAAGTTGAGCAGGATTGTCGTATAGCTTCCTCTTATATAGCATCTTCATCAGAAAATCCAGCACACAAATATATAAATATGTTTTCAAAGATAGTGAGGATCGACAGAGAGTCTTGAAGAATTCTGACAATGTAAACCGTAATAGGCTTGAACCTCCACCACACATGTAATTTTATCAAATTGACAAGGGAAGTTATAGGAATTGTAGCCTAAAAACTGGTTCCATCTAAATCATGCTATGTATTCCTGTTTGGAATCTTTTATAGAATCAATAAAATATGACGACATTAGGGATCAAAGATCAAAGATCGACTAAGAAACTCAGGGATTAGGGAATCATACTTACCTTGTTAGGAATGACACTGATGGAATTAGTGAAGTGATGTGTCGTGCTCAGGCCAATGGATCCGTGTGTCCTTGATACACACATGTACGTACATGAAGGTTGGGTTGAAACTTGAAAGGAGATTGATTCATCTGTCGGCTAGCAAAAGATTGAGGAGCGACCAACTAAGGAGCGAAAACGGTCATAAACATGCATTGAGATTAACCAACATTGAGTGCAAGCATGAGTAGGATATAAATCACCATGAACATAAATATCGTGGAGGCTATGTTGTGTTTGATTCAACTACATGTGTGAACATGTGCCAAGTCAAGCCACTCGAATCATTCAAAGGAGGATACCATCATATCATACCACGTCACAACCATTTTAAAACCATGTTGGCACGCAAGGTAAACCATTACAAAATCCTAGCTAATTAAGCATGGAATGAGTAACTATAATCTCTAATTTTCTTTGCAAACATGTTTCATTCATAATGGGCTGAATCAAGAACAATGAACTAATCATATTTACAAAAACAAGATAGGCCGAGTTCATACCATCTTTTCCTCATCTCAATCATTTCATCATATATCGTCATTATTTCCTTTCACATGCACGACCGAACAGTGTGATTAATAATAATAGTGCACCTGCATTGGACTAAGATGCAATCTGCAAACATTTATTCAAAGGAGAAGACAAGGTAATATGGGCTCTTTTGTTAGATCAACAATAATGTATATGAGAGCCCCTCAACATTTTCATCGTGGTTTTCTCCTCTCGACCCAAAGAAAGGAAAAAAGATTTCAAAGAAACACACTAAAATGTTTTTGGAGTTTTTCTTTTTCTGAAGAAATCAAAACAAGAACGAGAAAAACTATTTACACGGGAAAGCTCCCAACAAGAAAAAGAAAAAATGAGAAATCTTTTTGGGTTTTCTTTAATACTACTGCTCAATAAGTATGGGAAGGAAACTAAAAAGAAGCTACAACTAATTTTTTTTGGATTTTCTCAAAGTTTTTCAAAACATAAGAAGAAAGCGGGAAAAGGAAAATAAACTAGCATGGATAATACAATGAAAAAGTATGAACACCGACAACTAGAATGAGTGTGTGAACATGAATGTAATGTCGGTGAGAAATACTTACTCCCCCAAAGTTAGATTTTTGTGTCACAGCCTGATTTTTGTCCCTTCCTTTTTTCTTTTGATTTTTTGAGATTTTTTCTTGAGTTTTCTTTTTCCGTGGCTATTTGGTCTAGAAACTGAAGAAGATGACCTCTTCTTTGCTTCCAGAGTGGCTTGTCAACCTAAAATCCTTCCCTAGACCTTTCCATTTCCACCTAGGACCAAATCCCAATATTCTTTTTATTGGGAATATTCCTTTTTCTATTAAAGGAATAATCATTTTTGCCCTAGGTTGTGAAGCAACCTATATTTCTATCACTCCCAAAATTCCCAAATAATTCTCATAAATTGTTTGGGTCATATCTTGCTCAAATATGGCAAAATATTTCATTGGCCATATTTCCCATCGTGCTCAATTTATTATTTTCCTATTCTGTCCTGAATGGTAGATTGTGAAGAAAGTGCCATTTATCTTTGTCCAATTGACCCCAAACTTTTTGGACACCTTTTCATGTCCAAATAATTGCCTCATGCAAAAATTCAACTTAATTTGCCTAGTGAATATTCCTGAGTAATTTTTCAAAGTTCCTGTCTAAGGGAATTGGTTGTGAAGGAAGTACTAGCTAGGCATATCGAAATAAGTTGAAATTTTGCAAGGTTCTTAAGATGATCAAATCATGACTCTCCACTAAATATGAGCTCATGTAACTCATCTATGTGGGCCCAACCCCAAATCTTAGTTTCTGGTCAGATTTTCAGTTTCTGAAGCAACCATATTTTATCTTGCTTAATTTAAGTAGAAAATTGTCCAGAGCATTCTCCTATCCATATAAACAATCTCCTCAAAAATTTGGCTCAATCCATTACATCATTTGCCCTGTACAGTTTTTCCAAGTTTCTGTCCAGAGCAAAGCTATATGAAGCAAGTGCTATTTTGGTTCATCCAAATGGCATGAAACTTTTTGGACATCTTCATATCTTCAAATCTTTGGTCCATGCTCAATTTGAGCTCAACTTGCATCTTCATGTGAGTGCATCATCCAAATCTTTATTCTGGACCAAATAAATTTTGGGGTTACACAACAACTATATTATTTTGTAGCCCATTGTGCTCCAAAACTTCCAGGATCGTAGTCCATCCTAATCTAATCACCACAGACAACACCATTTAACCCAATCAGTTTCTTGTTGATCCGACCCGTCAGCCCCTTCGTGCGTTGACCCGTCGATGCTGACGTGGATAAGTGGAGACGTACTCCTGGTGAGTACCCTTTCCCTTATCGAAGGCCGGAATGTGTTCTCCTCTCTGGAAAGCGTATTTCTGAGAAAGGTGCATTATGTTTTTCCGGCTAAGGGCATGTTTGTGATGGTTTTATTGCAGAAAGGTCCCTGATAGAAAAACAACTATATCTTTTTGCCCACAACTTCAAATGAGGTGATTCCAAAGCCCACAGACAACACCATTTAACCCAATCAGTTTCTTGTTGATCAGCAGTGCTCTTCCAAGTTTGATGCAGTAAACTTCAGAGCTCCATTCCAACCCAACCATAGTGCCTCAGATCGAGCCAATGGCACATAAATGCTCCACTTTGGAAGGACTATTAGCTAGACAATGTTTTGGGTACTATAGCACATTGAATGCCCCGGTTCACGTGGTGACTACGATGATGGCAAGCCTGTGCACGTGCTCTGTGTGCAGAGGCCGCGTCTAGTGGTCGTTTGTGCTTCGGCACCTCCTCCTCTCGTCGCCTTCGCGCACATGACCGTGTACAATGTCTTCATTTCATCATCGCCGTCCCCTTGGACCCTTCTCCCCCTCTGTCACGTCGCCGACGCTCGTCGCCAAACACCCACGGGAGCACAGTGCTCCAACCGTCGTCTTCCTCCACGTGCTCTCTTGGCTCCCTCTTCCCTGTGAGCTCGTCCCTATTCCTCCCCGGTGCCTACCACCGAGCTCATGCGCGTGCACACGCGTCCGCGGCGACGGCCACGTGTCCGCGGTGATGCCAGCGCGGCACCACCCTGCTCGGGCTATATAAAGCCACCCCAGTGCCGTTTACCTTCGCCATCGACATCGTCTCGCTCCTCTAGTCCTCCTAATGCGTTTCCCGAGCCCCGAAGCCTCTCCTCGCCGTGATTGACCACCATGGCCGCCGCCCATGACCTCCTAAATAGGCTCAAAGCCGAGCCCCACTCCACTTCCTCCCTCCACCAGAGCAACTCCAGCAGTCTACCCAAGCCCCTCAACCCTTCGCCTACTCCTCCGGTGGACTCTGGCCACGAGTCCCGCCGGTGCCCGACGCCTCTGTCTGCCGCGACCAACATTTCGGTGTATCCCGAGCTCCCCGTCGACTGCTATGCCCAAGGATGCCTCCGTCTCGCTCTCCTGCATCCGTGGGTAGGTCGGGCGCCGCCTACGGTGGCTGGTAGTGCCGGCAGGCCTCATCGGGGCCGACTTTGCCGCGGCCAGGCGCAGGCGAGAGGAAGGAGATGGTGCCGAACTCGCCAGTTGGCCAGGCGGGCCCCACCACCATGCGCGATCCGACCCGTCAGCCCCTTCGTGCGTTGACCCGTCGATGCTGACGTGGATAAGTGGAGACGTACTCCTAGTGAGTACCCTTTCCCTTATCGAAGGCCGGAATGCGTTTTCCTCTCTAGAAAGCGTATTTCTGAGAAAGGTGCATTATGTTTTTCCGGCTAAGGGCATGTTTGTGATGATTTTATTACAAAAAGGTCCCTGGCAGAAAAACAACTATATCTTTTTGCCCACAACTTCAAATGAGGTAATTCCAAAGCCCATTTCTTCGTCTCGTCGAGCCCGTTCTATTGGTATCATTTTCACCATGTGTTAACATTCTTAAAATAACCATTTTGCCCTTGCGCTTAACCAGCCCCCTCCGAGAGAGAATGTTTTCCGGCGATTCTTGCCGCGAGCTTCTCACACTTCTTCTCGGTGATTTCTTCCACCCTAGGCAAGCCACAATACCCACTTGCATGATAGTCATGCAATAGCAATGGTTTTTAACTTCAACATTTAATCAATGTTTGCTCGTTTAAAATTTGGTTACTGTTGTTCCAGTGATGCTTAGAGTTTAATTTTCACTCTTGTCCTATGTTGTCTTGCACTTGGTTATCATGCATTCCTGCTAGTATTCCTTTCATATGCTTATGCTTGCTAGTAGTACATGTTGATGTCGGTGATGGTCTTCGGTGCATGACTGTCGTCTGTTCTGAGTGCCGTCGTTATGCATGTTCCATTGCATCCAGTTGGTTAAATGCTTGCATGGTAGCATTGTTGATATGTTCTTGCATGATATTTATTGTTGATGCTAGTGGTCATGCTATGTCTCTGAGAAGTGTATACTTGTGATGTTCATGCTAGTCAATATGCCATGCTTAGTTAGATATATGATTTTTTGTTGTATTGTTAAAAAGTAATGATGCACAATCATGCTTATATTGATGTCATGCTCATGTATTATAGTTGCATCATGTTATTCTATCATGGCTCATCATATTTGCATTCAAGTTTAACTGGATTAAATTGAACTTGAACAAAGGTTGGCTGAGTCATGGTGCCACCATATCAAGCTGACAAGTGCAACCACATTTTCCGGTATGGGACGGTCCTAACTGGGTCTATTTTCATGCCTCTCGTCGATGCCTCCAATGAGGGAAGGTTATGATCGGGCGCTACCCTGATCAGGTAGGACGACATAAGCCTTGTGAACCAGTTGTTGTTATGGTACCCTGTCCCCGTTTGGGACTGTTTATTTGCCAGGACGGTGGTAGTTTTGCCTTTGGTAGGCTGGGTCACCCAGGAGTAAGCCCAGTGGGGAGTTGGTCGGAGTGGCCGGGAGAGTGTGATGGTAGTAGGTCGGTTTTCACTACTAGGGAAAAGCCTATACACAGAATTTTACCAGTAGCGCTATACAAAATCAAGCGCTGCTGCTACTTAGTAGCAGCGCGCGTAAATAAACCGCGCTACTGCTATGACTTTAGCAGTAGCGCATACTAGCGAAAAGCGCTGCTGCTACGTTTGAACTGGGCGCACATGGCCAGCCCAACCTAGCAGTAGCGCGTATAATGGCCCAGCGCTACTGCTAATCTCCTCAGCTGCAGCGTGTATTCCAGAACGCGCTATAGCTAACGTAGCAGTAGCGCCCTTTCTAGAACACGCTACTGGTACTTCTGACTTAACCATGCGGTTCATCCTTCCCCACGGCCACTTCATCCCCCAAATCAACTCCACTCTTGCCGCCGCCGTCGCCCCTCTGCCGCCGCGCGCTCTCCCCACGCCGCCCCCGACCCCAGATTCAACGCCGGCCCCTCCCCCAACCTCAACGCCGCCCGGGACGCCGCCCCCGACCCTGACCTCAACGCCGCCCCGCCCCCCCGACCTCAACGCCGCCCCGGAGCCCCGACCACGACCTCAACGCCGCCCCGGAGCCCCGACCACGACCTCAACTTTTGCTTATTGAATGCATGCTAATTTGAGTCTTATAAGATATTTTGCAATGTATATCTTGTGTTGCTCAATATCCAAGTGGCCGGTCATGTTTGCAGGTTACACCTCCGGGTGGCCTATGTTTTGCCGGAGTGTTGATTCATTTCCGTTCCGGAAAATTTCAGGCGCTCGATATATCCTATTTTAGCAAAGGTCATGCTGGATTTTTTCATGAATTTTGGCATGACTTTTGCCAGAATATGTAGGAAATATTGAGTGCCCCGGATTTGTGTGTTGAGTATCCTGGTAGTTGTCTTTTATCGATTTTCAATTAATGTTTTAACTATGAACATAGGAAATGTCTGACGACAAAAAGGATTTCGGTATTTGCAAAAACTGTGAAGACGAGCGCGGCCTGTGCGACAGAATCTTCCTAGATGATGATAGGCGCTTCAGCATCAAGCTGGACGAGAACTTCAAAGTGGATACAGTAAGTCACAACGACAAGTCTTTTTTCGTAATTAAGCATGGCATCTGCTTCATTTGCTTCAACTTATTTTTTTTACTATTCTACTAGCGTATCCCCTGCCATGCAAGAGTTTTTGTATTGGATAAGATAGGTTTCAGTCATACTATGGAGGTAAAGAAAGTTTATTTGAAGACCGAGCATGGTTATATTTTCCACGCAAAATTATACAATTCAGAAGACTACCCCTATTTTGGATGCAAAACATGGCGAGCACTATGCAAGACTTATGCATTTGAGCCTGATATGGTTATCACCTTTGATATTCGTCCGGAAGATGATATTGAAGGTAATACCGACATCTGGGTCGATGTGCAAACGCCTCCAGTTACACCAAAATGTAAGTTTCTCAACCATATTTATGTCTTTGATATTGTTTATTCAAAAATAGTTGACAACTAATTTGTATTGTCAGCTTATTTCGGTGCAAGCAAACATGTCCAGCGCTTGGTAGACGGGACCTACTACTGTCCCGGGGTTGAACTAAACTGTGAGGAGCTAAGTCATTATGTTTCATGGCATGAGGATCTTGATACCGTCAAGACAAATTTTCTTCCTGGACTTAGAAATCTTAGTACTGAAAACATGCGACCAATAGTGTTCGTCATGAACTACGGTCACATCTATTTAGGAAGGATGGTAAGATTTCTACTATTTGTCCTCAGTGCATCTTTTCCATACATTATTTGTGAAGCTAAACTTCATTGCTAAGTATGTGACCATACGATGTTCTTCAACAGGGACTCCCGATGAATGTTGTGCCTTATGGGATCGAGACTAAAGGTACCATGAGTATTATTAGCTTACGGCCAAGATATCCTACCTGTTACTTTAGTGCATTCAAGATCAGCGATGAATGCTTTATAGTGCAAGACTGGACCAGATATGTGATGGGGGAGCGCAGACAAGTACTAGGGGGCAGGAAACAGATGTGCTACCCAAAATTAGGAGACAGGTTCATCTACATGCTCCAACTTGATCAAGTAGGAGAGCTACACATGTTTTATGTTGTTTTACCTAAGAGAGAGCAGCAGGAGTGATTAGCTAGAAATGAGTTTGAGGATGATGATGTGCTACACTATTACTATGATGATAAAATAGCTAGTGTTGGTGGTAATGACTGATGATTATTATTAGCTAGTGTTAGTGGTGATTAAATAAATATTGTTGGTGCTAATGATTATGATGATGATTAAATAGCTTGTGCTGGTGGATTAGATTCAAGTGGAGGCAACATGTGGCGCACATCGAAAGTACTACTACTCCAAACTAGTTCAAGTTTGGATTAGTAGTATACTTTTGACATGCACCACATATTGCCTCCACTTGAAACTAATCCACCTTCATTTGACACACTGTTATGGACATAATGATGTAAACCTCATAACTGGTATTGTACCAATATTTGTACGATGGCGCATAAATACACCAAAAATAAAAAAATAAAAAAATACTAGTAGCGACAGTGTGGGAGTGAACAAGCGCTGCAGCTATTTGTCCTAGTAGTAGCGTGTGCGGCACGCGTTACTGCTAAGCAATAGCTGTAGCGCTTTATTAGTAGCGCACCTACCCGCGCTACTAATGAGCACAAAACCAACGCTACTGCTAGGGTTTTCCCTAGTAGTGTTTGTTGGATGCCGTTGGTCTACCCGAATGGGAGTGTGAGGCCATGGGTTCTATGGTGTGGGTAAAGTGCGCTACCTCTGCAGAGTGTGTGTATTAATCTATCGATTGCCGCGCCCATGGATAAGGACCCAGTTCGTAGTTGGTCACACTATGGGTCAATAGTAATGATAATAACTTGCTTAATAACAACCCTGGTTCGATGATGAGAAAGAGATTGGTTGTGGTCGTGAGATGATCACCGTGGTATCGAGGATACCGAGTTGATGGATATTTGTGGTTGTGATCGTGAGATGATCACCGTGGTATCGAGGATACCGAGTTGATGGATATTTCTGGTGTTATGCGAGAGTCAAGGGTGAAGATCAAGCTCCTTGTGGTCATGTAATGATTACTACGGTATTGTTTATACAAGCTTGATTTGATCCTGAGATGATCGTGTGATGTCCGAGGTTGGTAAGTGATGCATGTGATGTTTATGAGGTAACCCCAAGCAGAGTAAGTTGGTGCATGGTAGTGTCATCATGTTGCATGCTAGTATTGTCAGATTCATCTGTTCATGCCATGCTCATATTGTTCTAGCTGCACCATGTTCATGTTGTTCATGCCATGTGGTTGTGATGATCTCATGATAACTCCTGCTTAACCTGTAATTGCCATGCTGTTGTCTGTCTTGATTGCTTTGGTTGCTGTGAGCTTGCAAGTACATTCAATGTAATGACCTGGCGTGTCATGCTAGTTTGCAGGTCATGCCGGACTTGATTGCTTGTTTGCTGTGGCTTCCTTGTTTGCGAGCTAGGATAAGCGTTCCGGCCAGAGTCCCCGCGGAGTGGAGTTCACCACCGTCGTCGTTGTTCCGCTGCTAGAAGTTTTTCCACTGCTTCGAGTTGTTCTGCTGCTCGCATAGAGCAATAGTGGCAGGCGTAGTGTCGCCGTGCTGATGTAATTCCTCGTCATATCGGAACCCCTTGTCACTACAAAAAAATACACTTCTGTGATGATACGTGTTTGTCACAGTAGGTCACGTTTCTGTCCTGCATGTACATCAATGACAAATTTATGACAGAAACACGATAGTCATACCTGTTTTGTCATAGAAGTGTTCCATGAAATTACCAAAATTATCATCACGGAAGTGTCCACTTCCATGATGATAAATCGCGCGTCACAGAAGTGCTTTCATCAAGGGTGACCGACACGTGGCATCCACCGTAACGGAACGCCGTTAAGCTATCGGGTCCGGTTTTGGATCCGATAACCCGTTAACAGCCCCGACCAATGGGGATTTTCCACGTGTAAAATCATCATTGGCTGGAGGAAACATGTGTCGGCTCACCGTTGGGACAGATGTCATCCACTCATTGGACCCAAAGCGCCTATGATACACCGACACGTGGCACGGCCCAACAGAGGCCCATTCCTGTGAAAAGGCTGGCCCGTTTGACTTGGTCAAAAGGTGGCGGGCCGGCCCACAGCAAGCCTGTTAACGGTCTATTCGCATATAGCTCATTTACAACCCGCTATCCCAGGGCCCGTTTACGGCCTATTTGAATTAGGCCCAGTAGCGTCATCTGGGCCGTCAAATATAATTCCAGCCCGTTTTAACTTTCGGCCCATGTATGGCCCATGACCTCTTTCGGCCCATATGAGGCCTTTATTACTCTCGGCCCTTTAACGGCCCGTGGTAAAACTGGCTCGTAATGAACAGTATATCACTTTATACCCATTAACGACACGTGGTGAAACTGGGCCGTAATGAACATTGTATCACTTTATACCCATTAACGACCCATTATTCCGTTGGGCCATTTCCAGCCCATGTTATGTTTCGGCCTTCTCGGGGCCCATTTATTCTTGGGCTTATTTCCACATTCATTTACTTGCGGCCCATTACTGTCATTTTCTGCTTGTGGGCCAAATTCAGCCCGTGGTTATAGTCGGCCCGTTTGTGGCCCGATAATACGTTGGGCCGTTTTAATGTCAAAAAAACCCGTTGGGCTGTTTTCATAGAGTTATCAAATACGACCTATTAACGGCCCGTTATTGTCCACGAATAGTACGACCCATAATTGGCGAAATGATGATACGCCCCGTAGAAGGCCCATGGATCCTACGACCCGTAAAAGGCCCATGAATAGTACGGCTCATAGAAGGCCCATGGATCCTACGGCCCGTATAGAAGGTCAATGGATCCTATGGCCCGTAGAAGGCCCATGGATCATACGGCCCGCAGGAGGCCCATGGTTACAACAGTCCGTGTGTTGCCATGATTATTCTGGCCTAGTTTCCAAAGATAGGTTATTGTGGCCACTAGAAAAACACAGAAAAAGAACTGCAGTGACTACAAGCAAACAACTAAACAAGACAATAAGGAAATAAATAAGCAAGCAATTAACGCTAGCCTATTACCGCTATTACACATATTACATCCACTGGGCATCAAAGTTTGCCACCAGTGCAAATATAGGGAACAAAGCAGCATATAACATACACTGGCCGTCAAAATTGGCCACCAGTGCAACTAAACGCGGCAGCAAAACAAGAGCATAACTGTAACAACTTCAGAAGAGCTCAAGAAACGTGGCGTCCACCATGCTGGCAATAAGCTTAGCAAGCTTATTAGCTTTGTCCTGTTTGGCGCTAAAATCGTCCAACGCTTGTTGTTGCACCAGAAAGTATGCATCTGAATGCTCCAGGGACTTCCGCAGTCCTTCTGCTTCTTGTCGCGGTACAGCTGATCGATGTCTTTCAGCTTGTAGTTGAGACTCAAGAATCCGAACTGATTCAGACAGTGAGTTTGAATAGCTTGTGCAAGCGGTAGTTGCCAGTAACTCCAAAACTAAACCAAGACAAGACTTTGGGGTTGTCTCACTGTCTTCGAGATAGTCTTCCTTAGCTGTTTTATCAGCTTTGTTGGAGAACAACAAGGATGTGTCACTATCCTGAACCTTATCTGCATTACTTCCTTTACCATTGCTTGATAAGGCACTCTTCCTCAATATTCTGTTAGCATTCTAAAAGAAGAAACAAGCAGACACATAACAGTTTAGCATGTACTAGTATATGAAACTCATTTCGGTGAACCTGTTCATTAGTAAGGTCGACAGGATTAAACTACCAAGTCTTCTATTGTCAAGTACTAGTACATAATAAAAGCATCAAACAAACATATATCTATGTCCTATGGTCACTGCATTGTCTTGCCAAATCAAAATAGAGACACGGTTCAAATCATATCAGTTCAAGACAAAGGAGTAGTGAAAGAATACAAAGCGTGGGAAACTACACGGCACAACAAGATTTCAGATGGGTACCATGGGTCTACATGATATGAGAAGTCAACTGTATATACAATTGAAATTGAAATCAACAGAGCTATTGATAAGAGCAAGCCTGTTAAAGAAACATGCGTAAACATCCCTGCTGTGCCATTAAAGTTTCGACTGGATCCTTCAATTTAAAAATAAGTTTGTATGAGTAAATACAGTGATACAAGAGCAAAACAGTATGCACGATAGCAATCATAGTTAAAAAAGGCGCGCCTAAGCGAGCGCTTAAGTGCGCCTAGGCTCTAGGCGTTGGCGAAACGCATTACGCGTAACTACGCTTAATCTGTGCATAACTGCGCATAAGCATGTGCTTTGGTCAGTAAAGCGCAAGGCGGTGGCAAGACACACAATTAACGCCTAGCGCTTTTTTGAAATATGATAGCAATGGAATCTTAAATTATAACAGTTGTTCTTTAGGTTTATACACTTGTTCTACATGAACAGAGTACAGTAAGACGCAAGAATATATAATACTTAAAAATAGAAAATGAGCTCATAGACCTTACCACATTCTTTGTTCGGGAATAGTACAGAACAAGGCATTGCTAGTCATCGTCCAGTAAATGTGTCTCAGGAGAACGTAAGGGAATTTGATGAGTTTCTTTGCTGGTGAAGTACCTTTTCTTCAGGTAATTCCGATACTGCCACCAAGCATTCTTGTAGATAGTAGAGGTATTAGCACAGGTTACTTCATCCTGAGTTTCCAAATCGGTCCTTCTCTATAGAGAAAATTGAGAAAATTTGCTGTATTATAACCATCATGGAGGTAGGATGTATGAGACAAAGAAAAGTAATTGCCATGAATAACATTAGTTACACATAACTCCTTGGCAAACACCTGCAACTGGCATTTTCCGATTGGCGAGCATGACGACAATGCCAACGATTTGCATGGATAGGCCGACCTGGAAATCATGAGCACCTCCTCATCCCCCAAAACTCCCCGGTGTACCTTCTATTCAAGGTGGCTCGTCAGATTGTTGTTGACAGCTCTCAACCTAGAGCAAGGACACCATGGTGAGCTCGCGACACACTTGGAGCGGTTCCACTCTTCACATTCATTGGTAAATCTCATTGTCGATTGGGGCAAATCCATGAGAACTCGGCCACCTCATTTCATCTTTCACCGCATCCCATATAAACCACAACTTCAAAATTGTAGTATTCTGGAGATTTCTAAACTCAGTAGCGGTATAGACATGGTACCACAAAAATATTATAGAAGAAGCTTTTTATGCAGCTCTGACAACATGACAGTAAGGTGATCACTTCATAATTAAAGTGTCCAACTAACGAAAGTTTTTCCACAACCAAAAGCACCAGCAATAGCACATGTTCCTCCAAAACTAAGGGGAACAATGCATCAAGCACACGCTGGACCCATTTTAAAGCAGGTATGACTATAATTTAATGACGTCGAATGGAAATGAAAAACCAACACCTGAGGATGTTTGCTTATGTAAGAATAGAAACGGTGTTAAACCATTTTCATAAATTCCACAATACATGCAGTTGAATAAAAGATGGAAGGCCCAAACGACATGAGTCAGGTGCAAAGGAAAAATAACCCATAAATACACATGCATCCTAGATGAACGTGACTGCAAAAACACGACGTGCGGCCAAAATCATCAACCAGATAAAGAAATAATCATAATATGCTTCATGGATTAATCTGGAGCCTGGACATGTTTATCATTGATCCAGACTAATCTCAAATGTGATTTTTTAGCTTATAAATACATGGTTGAACAATTTTTTGCTAGGCGGTAGTTCAGTGAAATATAATTGTTCATCTGCAGAGAAAGCACGTCTGCTCATGCATTGAATGTAGAAATTGGCAAGTTTTCTGTTTTGGTGTTTGAGGAACTATCAACCGGTAAGTAGTTTGTGCATTCCTTCTACTCGTCTACCTGATAAGGAATTCTCTGTAGTCATTTTGCTGCAGTAGACATGCAATGTAAAACCCCATGATTGTCAGCCGAGTTTGAAAGCTCTATGGCAGTCAATCTAACAGAATCGAGTAAATAGCACTGGCGGTCTATGAACTTGCACTACGGGTGCACTTTAGTCACACAACTTGCAAACCGGAAGAACCCGTCACAGAACTTGCATTGTGGGTGCAATCAAGTCACACGCGCCAGCTGAACCGCGCCGACGCCCGGTTTTCTCAGTACTTTTGCAGAAAAGTCCTTCGCGATATTGTTTGAGGGCCGTATTGCAATCTCAATAGATTTATAACCGAATCGAACCCTAGTTCCCAAATCGAAACCAAATCCCTAGTTCTCGTCTCTCCTCTCACACCTACGGCGGCGGCAGATGGGCGGCGGCGGTGGTGACGGCAGCGAGAGCTCGAGCGGTGGTGGCTTTCCTGGCTGGAGTTGTTCCTCCTCCCTCGCTGGAAGTAGCCGTGGTGCCTCCATCATCGTGGCGGACAGTATGGCAGGCGGCAGCTCGTAGAGCGTGGCACTGGCCAGCCGCGCCATCGCCGGCGTCCGCGATGGCAGGTCTCCGGCGCCCGCTGTGGCATGGCCTCGCATCCGGGACTCGCGTTTGTTTCCTCAAGAGGTGTGGCAGCGGGGCGAGCCGGAGTTGCGGCCGGAGTGCGGGCGGGTTGTCATCGCTCGCACTGCTGGCATGGCGGCTCTCGAGGGAGATTTCTATGGCCGTGTCCTGTACGCCACCATCATTGGACAGCCGCGGAGCGTGGTGACGCCGGAGGCACTAGCGGCGGTGATGGAGTCTCACTGTGCTGTCCGACGGACGACAACCAAGGTGGAGGTCACTTGCCCACCATTCCATTTTTTCGTTCGCTTCAAGTCGACAGATGATTGCACTCGTGTGGTGCACGCGTCGGAGCAGCTTCGTTGTTGTGGCAGCAGGATTTCTTTTCAGCACTGGTCAAGCTTCTCGCGTGGCAAGCCGGGGGAGCTCAAGTACAAGACTTTGCTGAGTTTGGAGGGGTTGCCGGAGGAGGCTTGGGATCCACACACCGTCAACCTGGTGCTCGCCGGTGTCGACGGCGAGCTCATTGACATGCTCCCGGCCACCGACAAGTGGGTGTTGCCGGTGACCGCGTGGCTGCGCAACCCTTGAGGTGTGCCAAAGGTGCTCACCGTGATTGTTCCTGCACCTCCTACGGGCCATGGAAGCCAGACTCCGACGACGAGAACGCACATTCACCGCCGGCTCCAAATTCTCCCACAGAGCGTGCAATCGTAGAATTTCCAGTGATTATGCATGTCAAAGAGGTCGTCGATCGTGGCCCATTGCTAACTGAAGGCTTGGCTGTAGAATTGCTCCCTGATGAAGATGAAGACCTTACCCGGAAGCATACTTTCACCACCTGGCGCGGCAAGATAGATGGCACTGGCCCTGGACAATATGGTACAGCTTAAGCGATGATCGGTAGTTTGGTGTTTTCATTTGAATTTGTCGGTCTGTAATGTTGAATGTGAACTTGTCGTGTCGTGTTGTTAGTTTGTTACTGTCAGTTTGATGTTATAATCCTGAATGTTGTCTGTTACAACTGTTGTCGCTTATGTGAATTTGCTTATTTTGTTTCATGTGTGCAAAAGTATGCTCTACATATATGATTGCAAATATGTAGAAGATCGGTCCATAATTTCAGCCACAGTTTAAGTAGTAGTTCAGCAGAGTTTCGTATCCACCAAAAGACCAGTACATAACACTACAGAAGTTCAATTAGTTGCCACTTCATACTACAACAAAATGAAATTGTAGCACATGTCCACTTGATACTACTTAGTACTACTAGTTCATGAGAACATAAGGCATCTCAATCTTCTGGGTGACCTGGAACTCATCTTGGGCTTCCTCTTACACATGTCCAGTTCTACTTGTTCCTTCCCCAAGTAAGAGCCACTCCATTCCCCTAGTTTTTCTTTTCCTTTTCCCTCTTGTTCTTGTAGAATTTGTTCTTCCTCTTCTTCTTGGTTGGTCTGGTTCATGTCCATGTGCTGGTCCTCTTCCTGCTGCCATTGACCCACCTCTTGCTCCTCTTGCTCCTCTTCTTCCTCTTGCCCCTCTTGCTCCTCTTGCTCTTTGTGTTGTGTGTGCTGGTTCATCTGGAACGTTGGCCATAAGCTCAGCAACTAATGCACTTTCATCTGGAATTCGGTGCATCCTAGAAACAGGTACTCCTTGTGCTGGCCCCTAAACACATAAATAAATAAGATGAGGACAGGGTCAATTTCACCATATATTAGTTCATGTCATTTGTGAAACGAATTATTTCACCAACTGTTTTATAAGTACCTCATGTGATAAAATATGTACCATGCTGTCTTGTACTTGTGTTGGGTCCAAATGTTGCCTCATAGTTCTATGTTGAATATGCTGACAACATCAACAAACACTATGTAAGTAAAGGATTTAATTAATTTTCTTTTAGTAAGTAGAAAAAGTAGAACTCATAGTTAATATTACTGGAAAGTCAACATCTCCATTCTCATCAATAACCATTTTGGACTTCTTTTTCTTTGCCTTTTCCATCAGCTGCTGTACTAGTTCATTCATTTTGTCAGTGGGCTTTTTCTTCCTTCCTCTAGAACTTTTTGCTCTAACTAGATCATTTGGCTCTGCAACATGCTCAGTTTGCTCTGGAACTTGCTCAGGCTGCTCTGGAACATGCTCAGTTTGCTCTGGAACTTGCTCAGCTTGTTCCTCATCATCCCCACCCACTTCTCTTATTACAGCAGCTTTCAACTTTGAGCAGCCACTTCTGTTGTGACCAGCTTCTTTGCAGTAACCACAGTGCATAATAGCACCATGCCTACTTAGTTTGGTGCCATCTTCACTCTCCTCAGGTTGCTGCCTTCTGTTCTTCCTTCTCCTTCCAGCTCTTCTCTCATATAGTGGTGGTAAAATAGGTGTTGCAGATACAGCAGCCCACTCATCTTTATCTCTAGTTGGATATATCTGTACCCCATAAGCTAGATAGTATGTTTCCACAGTGTAACAAGAAGAAACCATGGTTTCAGGTTTAATCCTTTCATGTCTGCAACATGCACATGCATGGCTGCAGGGAACACCTGTGAGTTGCCACCTTCTGCAAGTACATGTATGCATATTTAACTCGACTATGTATTGCTTGTCATTGGACAAAACACCAAAGACACCCATGCCTGACTCCTTAGGATGACAATTGGCAGACAACTCTATATTTTTTCTTAATTTGTCTCTGATTTTGGGAGTTAGATTGCCTGTCCATTTTTGAGTAGCTTCTTTTTTCTTTGACATATGCCTGTGCATTAACTGTGATTTTATACTCTCCAACATGGACAACACAGGTAGTTCTCTAGCTTCTAGTATGTACCTAGTGGAATTCAATAAGAACAATAGTCAGTTATTGCAGTTATAGACAGGCAATTAAGTAAGACAGACTATTAAGTAAGATAGGCAATTAAGTAAGAACAACATTCAGTTACCTGTTGAAAACTTCACATGTGTTGTTCAATAGAATGTCACATTTAGGAAGCTCACGAAAAAAAGCCCTTGACCATTGATTTGGTGCTTTATCTTCCAACCAAGCATAAGATTCTGGGTTATCTTGCTTCAGTTTCTCCATGTTTAGTTCAAACATGGTTGGTGTAGTGGATTTGGCACAAGCCCACACTTGTTGTCTTATTGTCTCACCTTTGTGCACTGAATGCAAGTTTTGGTATAAGTGTCTCACACAAAACCTATGCTCTGAGTCACAGAACTGCTCATTTACAGCCTTGATTAGCCCCTAATAGAGGAAACCAGTTATATCTTAGTTTGTATGAACTGAATTGCAACACTGACACTAACATGAACAGTAACTGAACATGAACAGTAACTGAACATTAACAGTGATTTACCTTCTGTTTGTCACTCATGATAGTGATTGTGCTTGTGTTAATTATGTTGAGGTCTTGCTTCAGTGTACAAAGGAACCAGTTCCAAGATGCATAACATTCTGTCTCCACCACTGCCATTGCAATAGGATAAATTGAGTCATTGCCATCAAATACCAACTGCAGTGAGTAATTGGCCACCATACTTTGTCTTTATGAACGTGCCATCAATACAAATGATTGGCCTACAGCCCTTTAGCCAACCTATTTTACAAGCTGCCAAACTTAAGTAGCAAGTACTAAATAGGCCATTCTCTAGGTTCAGATAGAAAGATGACCCTGGATTGCTATGTCTTACTCCCTCTGCATATCTCCAAAGCAATGAGTACTGCTTCACCTCATCCCCACGCACAACTTCCAATGCTGCTTTCCTAGCTCTCCCTAGCTTGTGCCTGCTAACTTCCATGTTGAATTTCTTCCTGACTTTTCTTGAAAAGGTAGACAGTGAAATCTTGTCATTGTCTCTGAACTTCCCTACATATTTATTGGCAAGAAAAGGTGTTGTTAGTTCCTTCACATCCAAAACTTTTTCACATGTATGCTCTCCAACATAAGTCTTTACAAGGAAGGACTGTGTCCTGTTGTCATTGACAGCCACAAGCTTCCAAGGGCAACCCTCAGAACACACAGCCTCAAACCTTTGCTTGTTATTTCTTTTCTTCTTAATTTGCACCCTGTTCTTTACTGCATATTGTTCTACAACTTTCCTAAGTAGATCCACTGAATCAAATACCATTCCTAGCTTGAACTGAGGGTTTTCCATGTCAACAGCAGGGTTAAATGTTTTAAACATATATATAGGTTTCTCCTTCTTTTTCTTTGCCTTGTACTCCTCATCATCGGAGTCACTTTTATGTCTTTTCTCCAAGTCATCCTCTTCTGGCAGTTGCAGATCATCCTCATGAACATCATCTGACCCAGGAACATGCCTATATTCAGCTCCTATGTTTTTGCCCTTCTCAACCATAGCATCATGCACAACATCATCTACATTCTTATCATAGTCCTTATCATCCTCCTCCTCCATTCCATAATCACTGTCGTACCAAGTAGGATCAATGTCTGAATCACAATCGTACTCTTCTTCTGAAACTTCTGAATTCTCTGACACATCTGATTTTTCTTGGCCCTCTGACCCATCTACATCTGCTTGTTGCTCTACAGTAGATGCATTTTCTGAACTACCTGCCGCTGTCTCTGATTTCATCTTCCTAATCTTCTCTGTGCTAAAAGGGCTCATTATAACTGTAGGTAGTGCAGGGGAACCTTTAATTGCAATGTCATCTTCCTCCTCTTGATTCTGTTCTCTAATATGTTTAACAAACAGAACCAGTACCTTGGAGTAAACAGATGCTCTGGCCATCTTTAAGCAGTCATTTTCCAAGTTAATTTCCACAACATCTGCAAGAGTTTTACCAGGTGGGCACCATAGCATAATTTTCTCCTCATCGGGATAATTAAGTTGTGCTAGCATATAGCAGATCACATCATTACATAGTGTATTCCTGTCCAGGTTGTCAAACCATGTTATCTTCTCATCCAAATATGTCAGATTCACTCCTTTTCCCGCAAAAAACCCACCATGATGCACCTCCACACTGAATTTCACCAAATCATATCCTACATTTGTGAGCGGAGGCAATATCAGCCCAACATGCCCACACAATATGAACTAACCCTAGGATGCAGCCCAACATACAAAAAGAGGTAAAAGAGGTACCAACCATGTCAAGTACCTAGTACTGCACATCTCAGACCTATAACTATTTAGATGCACCACCAGTATTTCATCTATTGCGTGAAGGAGGAAACCCTAACTAAAATTGGGGGACGGGATAGGGGGAGGGGGAAACTCACTGTAAGTCGGACCCCCATGCCATTCAGTGCGAAGAACCGGCAACTCCATCGTCGGATGGAACACCGTCTGGACCGGCACCCTGTCCGCCGACGATCTCCATGACGGCGCGGCGCCGCCTGTCTCCTCTCCCATCGGCAACGAACAGAGGCGGCGAGAGAAAACAGAGGAGTGTTTCAATGCGGCATTGCTTGAGACTTCAGGGGGCTATCTGCAAAAAAAGCGGCCGTCACGTGCGACGCGCGTGACCTGAAATCAGAGAAAACCGGGCGTCGGCGCGGTTCAGCTGGTGCGTGTGACTTGATTGCACCCGCAATGCAAGTTCTGTGACGGGTTCTTCCGGTTTGCAAGTTGTGTGACTAAAGTGCACCCGCGGTGCAAGTTCATAGACCGCCAGGGCTATTTACTCAACAGAATCTAAATGCAACTTAATTTTGCAGCTTAAAACCTCATTAAGTTCACTTACATGCATGTGGTGAACTTGCCATATAAATCTCTAATACTTACATGTATGTGGTGAAAGTCAGACCTCGTAAGAACCAAGCACAAAACTCGTAAGCAGATACAGAGGTTGCTGCATATTTTTCCATAAATGATGCTCACACCAACTTAATTATATGACATAGACATCTGAACAAAGAGGCTCCGGTGGTGACTGGTGACGCACTTAATAACACGTACTAACATTTAGTATCGACTAAGCTAGCTCTGAAGATGGCATTAAACTAAACACCAAACATGGTTGCTATGGTTAAACATGACAGAAAAATAAAAAGGTGAGGGGATCAGGTTCTTGTTCTCACCATTGACGGTAGCACTTGATGCACATATCATGGCTGAAGTTGGGCGGCACAACCGGCACAACCCCTGCTGTTTTTTAACTCCACGCAGACCTCCCACTACTCGTCTATGTCAGCATCAATCTCAGAGATCGACCTCTTGCTCGCTACTAACTCTGAGCAGACTGCCCTCTGCTTGTAGCACCCCTTGTTGCAGTCGAACGAGGGGAGAAAATATAACATCTATAGACAGACAATGGGCGTCAGTATCATAGGTCCAAACTGTAACATCAAGCTGCACAATTCCCACAAGAACACAAGTGTAGTGACCACAATATGCCACGAAGTCTTGAATCAAACCACACAAATGCAAAGACTGAGCCTTGTAGCCGAGGATCCGAGGAGGTCGAGTGCACTGCTGAGGCTGCAGACGGTTCACTGAGCGGAGGAAGAGGAAGAAGTGTGCTTCGGGCTGTAGGAAATCAATATCTGCAGATACGCCCATCATAGTCCGGAGACACGATGTTAACAACGCCGGCATGCTGGATGTCGGCCTCGAGCACCTTGAGCAATTCCCTAAACGACCTTCGAGCGGCGCAGGCCGCAGGGCACCATCGCCATCTCTTCCGCTCTCTTCCTCCGCAGCCAGAGCCACGATGCACTGCACTCACGGATGCCATCTGAGCTGATTCCCCCTGGGGGTGGCGGCTGACATCGGCGGCGCAGGGAGGTGGGTTGTCCGCATCGGGGGAAGAAGGATTGGGTCAGTTAGCTCTTTCTCTTTTTGATCTTTTTTATGTTTTTTTTCAGATCATTAGCGAAACGTTTTTTCCACCTAAGGATGGCAGTGGTGGGTAAATATTTGCAACTTTATTAATGAAAAGTGACGGTGAATCCGACGGAAGCAATGCGTGTAGGTAAAGAGGTAAAGAAAAGACTAGCAAACAAAAAGGCCCGTGCGTTGCACCGGGTGTACAAAAAATAAATATATGCTTAGAAGTTGAAAAAAATTACCACTAAAACAACATTGCAATCAGTCAAACAGCCATATCATAACAAACATTTCAAACGATTTTGGTTTAAAATAATTTTCAAACAATAAATGCTTTTTCAGTTTGTAAATCCTGTACCATTCTCAGAAAACAAACTAATAAGTAAACATGGATATGCTCTTACTTTATTTTCCACATGCCAATTTGAAACAATTTTTGTTATCAAAATCGAAGTACAGTATCAAAAGTATTGGGATAAGATTTCCAATCAAAATTGATGAATGATTTTGGTTTAAATAGTTAACAAACAATGCAATTAGATCTCATTGTTGCATGCCTAAGGCTCAAACCCAAGAATTGCCATGCATCCATAGTGAAGAATAACCATTCAAACCATCAGCAAATTCATTCAAAAAGATTGGCTGCTTGTACTTCATTTAGAATTCGCAACCAAGAGTCAAGTCATGGGCGTAGGTAAGTTTCATAGCTTCAAAGATATTTCACTTAGCTAGAAAAATAGTAGGAAACTAAAAAAAATGAAATTAAATCAATGGTCATGGCTGGCTGTCAAGTAGTGTAAGTGTTGGGAGACAGTGATACAACTAACCAACGAGAAACAAACTTGCTACTTAAATTGCTTCCTGGTTAAAAGAATAGATCCCTTAATTCTCAGATATAAAGATGGACATCAACATACACATCATGAGCCAATCTTAACCTCCCTAAGATGTACATATAACACTATTTTCAATTGAATCACATATCACATGCATACTTAGTTACTGTCCCATTCTAATTCTTTGATGTAGATTCTCAAGAGTGGAAGTATTTCTCCTTTCTCTTGCTCTATGCGTCTCTTCAGCTCTCTTAAAATTTGCATTGGCCCACTTGTTCCGAAGATAGTTTTTCCCAGCAAATCCCTGCATATACAGATGTTCTTCAGACCTAATGGTGGAAGGTTTATTTACATGTTTACCAAGTGTGAGGAATCAGTCAAACCCGGTGACCTGAGTTGGGGTGCAGAAAATATCAACCAATGTATCATGAATTAGCATCTTCTCAACTGGAATGTCATCCACTAATTGCTTTTCATGTACTGTACTCGTAGTTATTATATATGGTAAAGGTGCCCGTACGTTGCAACGGGCATATTCGAGTGATTCAACATCATGGTATCTAACATATGGATATTCATGCACCTATATGGCCTTCTCGACTTTCTTTTGGCGTTATAGCATTAATTTTTTTGCTATTTCAAACCTCCCCCCTCCCCCTCCAGTATACCTATCTTCTATTTGCACCATCGCTAGTCTTTTGGTCTGCAATTAACATTGTAGAGCAGAATACCAAATTAATTTAGGTGAACAGATGGAACACATTCAATATTATTCGAATGTGATGTGTTATTTGCTCATCCACTCCTATAGGCTTCTTCCAGAATATATGTGCAGATATTATATCAGTGTGCTCTATATAAGTGCAACTGTCAATAATTGACCATCGACATGAGCTTTGACTCCATGGTCACTACGTAATACAGGAAAAAGAAAAGGCCAATATTGCATTATTGCTTGACTGTTACTGAAATTTGACAGGAAATCAAGTAGCGCTACCTCATCTTCTTTTGGACTCTTAGAGCATATATACAGCAGAAACAGGACAAAAACTAACCAAGAATATATACATATCCATGTGCACCACTTTCAGAATATATGACATATTGACTCTGAGATATCTAACTTTTTTTGTTTCCATGCATTCAAGATTAACTTGTTTACAAAGATTAAAAATTATGATGTAGCATGATTTTTCTATGACATCCAAAAAAATTATGGTTATACATATCAAACAGGCAACACAAGTAATTCTTGGTCCAATTCTAAAATGGACAGGTTTGGATCTGCTAAAGAACACTTTGTTTCTCCTGTTCCATAACCTAATGACCACACTTAAGCATAGATAGGTTTGTATATATGACAAAAGAACAGCAGGCTCGAAGTAAAAAATCACAGGCAGGGAGGAAGCAATGTAGATGATGGGGGCTTAGCTTACTTGTCAGCGTAGTGGAGGAGGTAGAGGTAGGTGATGGAGCTTCTGCACCTCGGGTGACTGCACCTCCATGTTCATACAACCTACGACGCACGCAAATAAGTCTGAATATACATGGCGCGAGACGACGGGAGGATTCGACTATGACCACATGAATGTTGTCGGAGTCTACAAGCGCTGGCCATGATGGCAGGTCGTCCTATAGGTGCTCGTCCATACCCTCCCTTCTCTAGGCTCTCTCAGGCCGTGGCGGCGGAGATCCGTCAGGGACGAACGGCCACGTCTCGAATCACTGAACCCAACGATGCCCAAGCCCGACCGCCGTTGCGTTCGTGCTCCCGAGACGTCCTGAGCAGCCCTTGGATTCTCCTGGAAATCAATCAACACCTGCAGACAACAAACACCTCAATGTCATCGCACCGTTCGCCAAACCAACCTCTGGCTCAAGAAAGAGGAGTAAACAGACATCTGATGATGAACTTACCTGCCGCATAATAGGGTCCGTTAGGATGTTTTGGATTTCAGGGTCCTGCATAGCTTTGCCCTGTCTCTCTTTCAGTTCCTCTGGGGTAAAGTTTGCCTCTGTTCGCCTTGTTGATCTGCTGAACACATCTGAGAATGGACAGCAACGGTTAGGAGCTGCTTGGTGGAATCTAAGATGAGAAACCAGTGACTGATTGACAATCTCTTTCAGTGCTATTTACCTCTTGACACCATCAAGCAGCTCCTGGTTACTCGGATCATGCTTTAGGCCTTCCTGATAAGTTTCCATTGCTTTGTCATACTCTTTCATGAAAAACCGGATTGTGCATTTCCCTTGGAGAATGTAGGATCTAGCTCGATGCACTTCTCGGCATCCCTTCAGGCATGGCACCCAGCTTGGTGTAACAGGCAGCCCTGTTGCTGTATACCTGAAATATACAATCCACGCAAACAACAACTTAGCAGTTATACCAAACCCACTACAGGACAAATCTATACTGCAGAAGCACCTGATGCACCAGTCGTCATCGACAGGCTAATTCAAAAGGCGTATATATACACAGTTTGGTATGTTCTCCGCATTATTGGTTAATCTTATGCGGGTTCCCGTCAGATGTAAAAAAAATTCTTCCCAATATAACTGTGAAATGGTTTCAAATAATTGTTTTACTCAAGCAATTGAGTAACATAAAACATCAAGGAATTACCTTTGGATCCTTCAGGTTTCTCCTGAGCGCTTCAGTGTAATGCTTCACTGCTTCTGGGTATTTTTGCTGCTTAGGGAACTCATTACCTGCAGGGCAGTAGCAAGAACAGAGAACCTCATCATTAACTGCCCTAGACTATTAGGGGCAGAAAAGCAGTGTTAACAGTATAATTCACGCAGCTTACCTTTCTCTCGCTCCTCATCAGCTTTTTATGGATCATAATACTCTTGTTGCTCGAGCTCCTTGTTTGCTCTTTCAGCATCATTTAGTATTTTCAGGGTATCTGGGTTTGATGCTCAGTTAGAGCCTTCTGGAAAGTCTCAGTGGCAACATCGTAGTCTTTGGAAGACTTGGCAAGTTTGGCAAGAGCAGTTGCTTTCCTTGTCAGTGCCCTTGAGAGTTGAGACCATCTTGAAGTCAGCACAGTCAGCATGAAGTTCCCTTCCCCTCTCAAAAGCCGTATCACAATCCTTAATGCAATCATCATACTGGTATTTGGAGAAACAGAATATTAGCTCTCAAATCACCAGAGGCATAAGTAATTCGAGAGGGCTCCCGATTCCAATAATTAAGTTAAAACATGTGGCAGTGAAAAATCATAGCAACACTACTGATTTACGAAATCAACAGTTCATTCAAGCCATGTAATATCATACAGAGCAAGTCCAATCCCCCAAAAGATAAGAAGGCAGATATATAGAGATAAATTCACTGTTGTTATTAAATATTGATGAATGTGTAAGGATCGCCTTGACGGTGAAATCATTCTAAACTACCAGTAGTCTCTATCAAAAAATACCAATGTGTCTCTAAAACAACCTTGCCTGTGCTCCGAGCCACCGCTGCTGCTGACGCCTCCTGGCATCATTTTCTCTTAACTTGGTAAAATATGTTTTCAGTTGTACACATATGGTGCCAGCAGTGTGAATACTTTAAGATGAAATGATAAAAGCAAAAGTGCTGCTATATTTAATCCTACAAAAACAATTCAAGACATGTTTGTACTAAATATGTTAAATGCTAATACCAAGAGCATACCAATTCATCAAGAAGGGTGGTGAATTGTGAGCAGACAGCGCTAGAAATACAAAGCCTTTAAGATGTCCCTTCGAACATGAGATGCGGATAGTTTGTATTTATTGAATAGGCTGTGCTCCTGCCATTTATACCTAACAAATGATACAAGTTCCCCAGTTGCATCAAATTTTTTAAGTTATTCACACGGCATACAAATCTGCATCTCAAACTCAAAGGTGCGGCATACAAGATTTTGTTTACTCACAGTAACACAACTTTTTTACAGAATTCATACAAACAATTGACCGAATGGCACTCTCATTGAACAGGCATTATCAAACACGATCATAAGCACAGAACAAACTCACCTCCATCTATCTCTTTGAACCAGCAAAGATATCTAAGCAGCAGCCACCGCCACTGCCTGCCCCCGTACCACCAGCAACAAAAGTAGCCCGGCTAATGAGACATCGCAGCTTCAAAATGTTGGGGATGGATGGTAAACAAGCAGAAACATTATGTACCTCTGTAGTCTGCGCAACAGCTGCCTCACGAGACCGTGACACCCTCACCCTTTGCTTCCGGTTCCTGCACCACAATAGCCGTGTCTGTATCCCTGACCAGCACCTCATCGGCCTTCGTCTCTGGTTGATGCGCAGGATGCACCTTGGTTGTGTCCCGGACCACCACCTCCCCGCTCTTCACCTCTGGTTCCGGCACCTCAGGTGCTTCGGACACCACGACATCCTGCACCATGGCGTGCGCCTCCGCTCTCACATCCACCTTACCCGCTTGTTCCAGGTCAACAACTTCAGGCGGTAAAGCATCAACCATGATCTCCTCCCCGGCCTCGTCGTACTGCCGTCATCAACGTCCTCGACGGCGCACTCGACCGGCACCTCCGACGTGCCCCCCTTCTTCTCCTCCTCGGCCCAGCATGGAGGCCTGCGTCGTCGAAGCTCCAAATAAAGGTTTTGTGGAGGAACGCGTCCTGGTTCCCAGCGGCCGCAAGGGCCTCCAGCGCAGCGTCCAGGAAGCCGACGGCGGCGTGGGATAGGGCCAGCGTCCTGTGGCAGTCGAGAGTCACCAGCCTTACTAGTAGTTGCCACCTTCTTGTTTCGGAACCACCCCCCCTGGCGATCTCCTCTTTCACACAGCCGACAGCTCACCGCAGCTTGTGCATATACTCAAACACCTTGTCTGCGTCCCTGGCCTTCGCGCTGAGCTCAAGGAGCAGGGCGAGCTCGGGCTCTTCCGCCGCCATGTGGGCCTCGACCGCGTAGGCCTTGACAGCCTCCCCGGCGCGCCGGAACGCGGCAAGCACGAGGCTGTAAGACCGGAGGCGCGACGCGAGGCCGTACTTCTGCCGCATGGAGTAGACGAGCTTGAAGGCTTCGTAGGCGCCCGCGGCGTCTGCAGCGACGATGCAGGCGAGCGAGGTGATGGTGGCCTCGGACGGGGGCGCCCTGGCCTGCAGCATGCCAGCGAACACGTGGCGCGCGGCGGCGGCCAGGTGGACGGTAAGACGGCGCCGTCCGCAGAGGCGAGCAGGTGGAGGAGCTGGTTGCTCTGGTGCGCGGCGAGGCAGAGGTCGGGCGCCGCGTCCGGGCCGGAGACGGCCGCGGCGTCCCCGCGGCGGGTGCAGTCGGAGGGCATGCGCCCCTTCCAGCCGGTGGATAAGATGAAGAAAGGAGCACAAAATGTAGGGTTTAGTTTGCAAAATCAAAACGTTTTTGCAGATCCACTTACGTAGGGACTGCGGGTTGAATACAAAAAACAGCTAGGGCTTTTTAAAAAACTACCACAACGGTGATCCTCAATCCTTGCTTTATTATTAAATTAAAAAATTAAAATTAAAATAAAATAACTAGTTAAGTACCCGTGCGTTGCTATGGGACAACAAACTTACGCGTCGTTCACCATCATTATTGATCTCCACTGCCGACTCAACCTTGCTGGTTGTCTCACCACCATCATTGAACACACAATCACCCCGTGCTCTCCCTCATCATCAACTCAAGAGAGGGTCGTTGTCTTTTGGTAGCCCTAACAACCTCTCTGCTTAGCGCACTCATCCCATAAAATATTGGCTTATATTTTCTTCTCCATACGACATACTTATCATCACGAGTCACTAAAAAAGTCTACCACGGTTTCCTTATTAAATCTCGTTCAGCAATTAGAAATATTGGCCACCCAAGAAATACCGGCACAATGCAACAGAAATAAATTTAAGCATAGAGATGATTTTTTGAGTTGTCGGTATTTATCTAGTTATAAACAAATCTTGTAATTTTTATATAGTTATGAAATATCTTGTAACCCACGAGCATGTGTTCAACACACAAGTCAAATTTTTGTGTGTGTTATGTTGCTTCTAACTACATTGCCACAAATATGACATTATGCTTAGTCCTCGCTCGGAAGCTCTCTGGCTTCCCAAACAGGCCAACTTCTCGGCCAGCCAGCTTTGCACGCGAGCTGGGGTCGCGAAGTTGCTGGTTCGCTCAGGAAGTTTTCTTCATATCAAAATGTTAGGTGCACCACTCCCATAAATTCAAGAAACTCCAGCTTCTTCGTTTGGAGGAGATACGCTTCCGCACCTCCGCGAAATTACACTACGGGAGGATTGGGCTCCGCAAAGCAGGCCCAAACCATTTGGCACCCCTCCACACGTGGAGCAGGAGAGGATCCCAACAGGCGCTTAGTTCCAAAACATCTTATGCGCTTTGTACACTTGTAGATCATCAGGTTACAGGATATAAAGAAAAAAATAACAGTACCACGCTCGCATGTAATTTTAGCATGGATTTAGGAATCACCAAACAAGCTTACATAGTGAACCATCAGAAGCTCGACATATCAGAATTAAATCAGATCCTCATCGGCTGTAGAATTTTCACCACGTCAAAAAACCAAGCAAGGATCACACAAACAAAAAAATTAGCCAACAACATAAGAATGTTTGTTTAATGTAATTTATTTATATTCATAAACAATACCATGTTCTGATACATGTACATATATTTACCCCGCAGATACGGTATAGGACATTATTATAGAACAATTTATCATTTCTCCCATCTAGCTATGTTTCCCAATCTCCACTCCATCCCCTGGAGAAATAAGGTTGACAGTTTCCACCCTTTTTATTCGTTCATGGAATTTTCATTTGGCTTAGTCGCTCCTTTGAAAAAAAGGTTCTCTATATTAAGATAATCCTCTTAGTAAAACAATGTGGTGCCCTTTGGAAACCAATCATCAATAATCATGAGACACTTAGGAAATTTACACTGAAACTTGAACTTTTGTCTACTAATCAGACGATCCATGCTAACTACAGACATGTACTACACATAATAGTATTCATTGTGAATCCTTGTCTATGCCCAAAAGAAGAACAATATAAGAGGCTCTGCAATACTGGAATAAATTTTGAAGATCGCTTAGGGCGAAAGTAAGCAGAGGCCACAGAATAAGATGATAACGTCGATTAGGAACCCTACGACCAGACAAGATTGGTTAATAATTTACATAATTACTACCACAGATTGCTAGCTAATAACCAAACAACCTGTAATAATTCTAATAACCACACTTTGCATATATATATGTACGCTGATAGAATATGTGATATTTGAGAAGGCAAAAAGTAGAACATGAAAGGGGCTATTGCTTCAATTCTTACATTTGGACTGCAGAAATAAATATATCCGTGCAATTGTTAGTACGTACAAATATTAACCAAAAAATGCACGATTCAGTTAACAAACAACAATGCCATGAGTTTTGCTACTTGTCTCTGCCGTAAAATGGTGGAATGGCACTAAAAAGGATCTAACTCACCTGTTGATTGGTTTCCCCCAGCCCCCAACAATAAGAGAGCAATGCACACTTGCTAATTGATCTCTACAAAAATAAATGCTGCAGAGCTTCAACACTTACTTGCAAGAAGATATAGAATCCCACAACCAATATTTTTTTGGGTGTAAGCTCCAGCTAGAGGAGGCATACAGAACCACAAGTAAATAGGATCAATGCACCGTTGCCAACACTGGTCACTGATTATCTACTGACATACCGAGACACGACAAATTAAAAATCAATTACCAAAAACTATAAGTAAACCAATCCAGGCTTTACATATTTGCTATAGTAGCAGTCATATGAATAGAACATCAAATGGAAACTTCTGTGCTTCCTCCTCTTGGTTCCAATAATCATCGTCGTCAAACTTGATATTCTGCAGAGTAGGCCACGTGCGCCATAGTTAACAATATGGAAGACAAATAAATGATGCTTCGTTGTCCATTTCATATTGGGTACCCTATCCTATCTGTTGATGTGAAGGACCACACATGCATCCTACAGTTTTGCCAAAATCATGAACCTTTTAAAACCATTTTTTCTACCGCAAAGAAAACATCAGTGAATAAAATTCTGAGGTACTAACCTGATTATAACCGTCATACCAACTTTCTTCCTCTCCCACTTCCCCTCTGTCCTTATATCACCATCTCTTTCAATCTTCCCCTCTCCAATACCCAATATCTTTCACCATGGTGTCATAACCTTACTATTTCTGTAGTGCGTAATGTTAAAGAGATTACAAGACTTCAAAGCAGTAATAAAGTATCTATAATAGAAAGATGTTCTCAAGATTGATTCCAACAACTTGAAATAAAACTAAAAGTTAATGATGGATTGCCTTATGCTTCCCTTCAAGTTTCTCATATACGTCAAATGACTGATCATCTGGCAAGCAAAGATGACAAGTTCCATGTAAAGGATCAATGTATGTACACTTGAATAATATCACAACTGTAGAAAGAAAATGTGAGTCAGCATCAGTCAAAACTTAAACGTAGATAGCGACACTACCGGATCGCGGGCTATGCCTACGGCCACGGGCCGTCGGCATAGATCTATGCCTACGGCTGCCGTCGGCATAGACCCGTCGGCGTAGATGTCGTCAGCGTAGTTTGTCAGACCATCGGCATAGTATAGCCGTCGGCATAGGGGCCTATGCCGACGGCCTGCCGTCAGCCGTCGGCACAGTATAGCCGTCGGCAGTGTTTTTCGTCTGACGGCAACGGACGGCGCCGTCAAAAGCGCTGACGAATCATGCAATGCCACGTCGCAGGGCTATCCCTACAGCAAAGCCGTAGGCATAGATGAGTCTATGCTGACGGCTTTGCCGTCGGCATATCTCTGCCACGTGGCAGCTCCTGGGTTCTCCTGGCAGCAGGGCTATGCCTACGGAAAAGCCGTCGGCATAGATTTTGATATATGCCTACGACTTTGCTGTAGGCATAGATGTGCCACGTGGCAAGCCCTGGTAACTCCTGGGCGTATATATGCCGACGGCTTTGCCGTAGGCATAGTTTTTTTCCCCCTATTTTCTATTTTCCAATTCATTTGACAGCATTTCAAAACAGAACAATATGAAATTATGCAGAAATATGACAATTCATCATGTAAACATACTCAAGTTCATCTAAACATACTCAAGTTCACCATCATCATCTAAACATACTCAAGTTCATCACATCATCTAAAGATCATCACCGACGGAAGTTCATGAACATAAAAGTAGTGCAAGACATGAAACATGATAAAAGTAGGAATATGAAAGGCATGGCACGATGGCCACATGCACGAAATCATCAAGCAAGAGCACCTCCGCCAAAACCACCAACTCCGCCAAAAGCACCACCTCCGCCAAAACCACCACCACCACCTCCGCCAAAACCGCCATCACGACCACCACCACTCTGCCAGATCGGAGTGACTGGGGTCGACGGAGCAGGAGTCGAGTCACCGGTCCCCTACATGTTTCAGAAAAGATTCTAACGGTAAATATGATATGATAGTGTTTCATGAACGAGAACTAGTTTGCTAGTAGTTAGGCAAATGTACTAACCGGACCATCACTGCCTAGTGCCACCCATTCATCGAACGTGGGCACGTGTGGGGGTTCTCCCGCAGTGGTGGTGGGGGTCCCATTTGTGGTGGATCCATGCGGTTAGTCCAAGACGCCAACATAGCCTGAATGTTAGTTAAACAAGCAAACTAGAAGATCAGAAGGAATGAAAGTGCAAAAATTTAGCTTGGTTTTAAGAGGGCAAAACTAACCGTCATCATCTGACGGTTGTAATCATCGTTTGCCTTCACTCGTTTCAAGTACTCCCGCACCTCGAGATTCCTATGCTCGACAAACTCCTTATATGCCTACATAATTTAGGTTGTTTCTAAGTGAGCAATGCTGAAAATAAACTGAGAATGCAAGATAGAAAAAGATAAAGAGGAAGTACTTACAGCATGCTGGCGGGCTAAGGGAGTCTGTGAACGCCCCGTACTCTCTAACTGGCTCTGGTTGGTAGCCCGAAGCTGTGTGTACGAGATCGAAGGATTGATCAAGCCATCGAAACACGGATACTGGCCATTCTTCTTCCCCTGGATGGCCACCACCGCCGTGTCGTCGATCTGAGACTGGGCGACCTCAGCAACAGGAACATCCGGATGCAACTCCTGATAGTGATGAATGTAAGACCCCAGGTGCTCCTTGGTCTTGCCGTAGTACTGGCTCTCGTCCTCCTTGCGATGACTCCGCTCGCGGGCCAGCTTCCACGACTCCATGTCTGAGAGCGGCCTCTTCAACTTGTCCTCCTACAACGTCAAATAGAAGTCAGCCATACATAAGAACATGACGTAAAGAAGAACAAAAATGCATCATGCACATAGATATACCTTCATGGCCTTGAAGCCCCAGTGGTTCCTGTTTCCTTGGCCGTGTGTCCCGTCGTCTCCACGGTTAGCCCGGGCCTTGATGCTCTTGGCGGCAAACTCTGCATCGGCGCCGAGCCACCTATCCACCAAACTTGCCCATCCATCATGCCTTCCATAGCACCAACGAGGAACAACCTATGAAAATTTTGGAAGCATGACATGTGAGCAAAAAACATATAGTTGATTGCTTGAAACAATGAAAAGTTAGTAATAGTTACCATCATGAACTGCTCCTTGCTCAAGGTAAGTCGTAGCTTCTGCGCTTGAGTTTTGGTCATCTTTTGGTGCAGGTAGTAGTGGTAGTACTGCGAGACGGCAACCCAGCGCACCTCGTACTGCAACTGACGAGCTTTCTTCTTCGCAGCCGCAAGCAAGACCACGTCGGCTCTGGCCTTGTGCTCGTCAAGAACTCTATAGAGTTGTTGTAATCATGCATAAACCAGAAGCAAACAAGGCATGAGTTGAGTGATTCAATGTTAAACTATGAACGAAACTGAAGACAAGTGATTCAGAAGAGAACTTACCCAAAATTTGGTGATCACGGCCTTAGCGGTCGTCCCGTACTCCGCGTTGCTGCAAGCCTCGTAGTGGGCCCAGCTCGTGGCCAAAACCCGCTGCTGCGGGTCCCTGTCTGGCCGCGGGCAGAATAGGCCAGGCCAAAACTCCTTCAACAGGACAGTGATAAGGCCGTTCGCTTTACGGCAAAAGAATCAAATGATTGCCATGTGTACAATAAGAAAATGTTGTCATGTGTTGAAAATATGATTGAGAGGCACTTACTCTGTCCCCACAGGTTCAATGAGCCACTTGTGCTCCTCGATAGAAGGTGGTGTAGGTAGTCCGGCATTACCACGCAGCCACCCCTGCGAAGAACCCGGTGGCAAGTCACCCCACAATGCGGGATCAACCTCCCCTCCACCCTCCTCGCCCTCCCCTCCACCCTCCTCGCCCTCCTCCTCACCCTCCTCCTCGGCCTCCTCCTCCTCACCCTCCTCCTCGGCCTCCTCCTCCTCGCCATCAGGAACATACTCCTCCTCCTCAGACTCAGAAGGTGCCTCTGTATAGGAGGGCATCGAAGAAGACCCTCCTATTTCAGACACGGCCCAGAGTTTTTTGCCCGGTTGCCTCTCCCCCCACCTCCTCCTCCTCTAGGGGCTCTCCCCCCACCGCCTCCTCTAGGGTCTCCTCCCCCGACCCCTCCACCTCCTTGTGAGGTGTCATCCTCGCGTAGTCGGCAGGGAACCTTGTGGGCTCGTCCACTCCGAGTAAGTCCTTTTAAATTTACTGAGGAAACTAGCGCCGCTGGACTTGCCCATGATTAGCAAACCTGCATTGAGAAGAGAATAAACAATTAGTAAGGATATCAATTAAACAAGGATACAGGAAAAAAGCATACTATTGTAATGATCATTAAAAGAACTTACATTTTCTAGAACCCATATGAATCATCACTATTGTAATCTATTTGTTGACCGGTCTCATCATCACTATCACGCATATCTTCTTCGTTGTCTGACGGAGGTGGAGGCTCTTCCTCATCGTCAGCGTCTTCATTTAACTTTTCAAGCATAATTATGTCTCTTTGATTCACAACTGCCTCACCATCAATCAGTGCGTCGTCGTCGTTTGGGTCCAGGTCATCATAACCCAAGTCATCATCCTCGTTGTTTCGGACCACGTCATCATGTTCCTCTTGATAGAACACTCCCTCGTATGTCATGGGGTTTATGTTGTAGTAATCATCATCGTTCGGGTCCGGTAGCTTACCATGCGGCGACACCTTGAACACAACTTCCCAACCCTTTAGGTACTCTTTCTGGCATGGGTAAGCCAGATAATATACTTGTGTGGCCTGGGTAGCGGCGATAAAGAGATCAGCTCCGGCATAGACGGTTGATGGTTTTTTTTGGATTGTACCTTTTCCCTTCCTTGTGCCACTTCATCATTTTGGCAGACTCCTCGGTGATGAAAAGGCGCTGCAGTCTTTTTATAAAATCAAGATACCGAAGAACCTTCACAGGGATTTTTAGCTGCTGCTTCTGACCATGCTTATCGACCACCTCAATATACCGAGAGGAACCGCACTTCCTACAGTACTTGTCATCCGCATACTCATGCCTAAACAAAAGGCAATTCTTTGGACAAACATGTATTTTCTCATAGTCCATCGAGAGCGCCTTCATGATTTTCTTCGTACCGTACATGGTTTTTGGCAGTTCATGGCCCTCAGGCAGGCTGTTAGCCCATACTCCCAGAAATGCTTCGAAGCAACCTCGGCTACAGCCGTACTCAGCCTTGACTGCCATCAGTTGCGAGATGGCATCCAGCACAGACAGCTTGGCACCCTCATAGAGAGGTTTCTTTGACGAGGCCAAGATTTCCAGGAAGGCCTTTGCGGTTTCCTCCGGCTCCTTCGGTTCATTCGCTGAATGTGACGGAGGAGTCGGCTGTGCAGCAAAGACATCATCTAGCATGTCTCTAACCCCATCGTCCTCATAACTAGCGACGCGTTGTCGTATCACATCCTCTCTACCACGGTCTCGCTGGGCAAAGTTTATCGGCATATTAAAGTTGGGCATAAATCCATGCATGCGAAGGTGCTTAGTCATCTCACTCTTATCTCTGCGGATACACCTCTTACATCTGGCACACGGGCATTCTGGCACCATCCTCATTGGACTACGGAATATCTCTTTCAAAAACACATCAGTTTTCTCGACCCACTCTGTTGTTACTTGATTCTGACGGAAAAACCCACTATACATCCACTGATTATCTGCCATCTCTGCTCTTTTGGAAGCTACACAACAAAATTAAGGATTCATTTAAATTACTCACATCAATATTTTCTTTTTACAAGGTTGACGAGAAACGACATTTAATCCACCTACATCTCTAATAGGTAAAGATGGGTCCTAATCCCTCCCGAGAATGTGTAGATTGAGTAGTTGTCCACGCTCTACCCCATTCCGAGACAAAATTTCGGCAGCACCTCCCCCCTGTTCTCCAAATACACGTCTCGGCAAAATGCCGAGAGAATGTGCATCCGGAGAACAAAAGGGAGGCGCCGCCGAAATCCTGTCTCGGAACGGGGTAGAGCATGAACAACGTACCCAATCTACACATCCTCGGGCTGTCCGTGGAAAGCGCTAGACAATCCGAAAGAGCTGCGGTGATAAATATGCAATTGAATGCATATTTATCGATGCAACCCTTTCGGACAGGAGACCTAGGTTACGCGACTTGATGTGAAAATTTAATCTAGTGACATGGAAAAAAAGTGGACGAGGTCATGGAATTGTTTCTCACCCTCAGATGTAGAGGATGTAGTCGATCAAAGGACGGTTGATCATGGACCAACACCTCCAACGTCGACGATCACTCCACGAAGATGGAACACCACAAATCCTGTTAATTCCACCGAGTGAAAAAATTAGGTCATCACCTCACATTAAGCATTGACACATTAAACTATGAAAAAAAAAATCATATTTTCTCAAGTGTCAATTTTGGAAGCACTTATCATATCCCAATTTAGGTAATCACCTCACATTAAGCACTGACATATCATTTTTTTAGCAAGATCATCATGATGAAATAACCACTTATCATATCCCAAATTTGAAGCACATCTCACATAGCTACTTAACAACATCACAAACTGAAAATAAAAACTAAATCATGCATCCATTCATTTTGCCAAGATTCATCCATCCATCTAAGACACATAGAACATTCATCCATCTAACAACCTAACAACATCCAACATCCATCCATTCATACATCCAACATCCATCCATTCATACATCCAATAGTAGCTAAATCATGCAAATAAATGAAGAAAAAAAGACAAAGGAGTGCTAGCTCACCGAGGAGAGCGGTGTCGCGGCTGTGGAGTTGGGGCCGGCGGTGTAGGGGACGGGAGGGCCGGGGCGTGGCTGGGCCGGACAGAGAAGCACGGCCAACGGGAGGGCCAGGGCAGTGCGGCCGGCGAGGAGGTCAGGGCGCACGGGGGTGGAGAGGGCAGGGGCGGGGCCGCGCGCGGCGGCGCCGGGCTGGAGAGGCGGGGACAGGGCTGGGCCGGAGTGGAGGCAAGGCGGCGCGGGGTTGGAGAGGCCGGGTCGGGGCTCGGACGGGTTGGACGGCGGCGGCGGCGCGGGTGTGGAGGAGGAGGCGGTGCGGGTGTGGAGGAGGAGGCAGCGCAGCGTGGCGGGTGGGGAGTCGGGGCGCGATGGGGAATGGGTGGAGGGGGCGAGCCCGTGAATGGATAAGGCGATGTATGCCGACGGCTAAGCCGTCGGCATACCTGACGATGCCACGTGTCACATATGCCGACGGCTTAGCCGTAGGCATATATATTTTTTAGATTTTTTTAATATTTTCTTATAGTTATATTTTTCGTTTTTATTAGATTTTTTAATATTTCCTTATAGTTATTTTTTTAGATTTTTTTATAGTAATATTTTTGCATTTTATGTTTTTATGTACTATTATTTCATATAGATTTTTTAATTCTTTTAACCGCTCGGCCCTCTCCTCTTCCGGAACCACATAGAGAGGAGGGGAGGGGAGGCGCCGAACTCGAGTAGCTTCGTCCGCCGAGGTCATGGCCTGGTCGCGGGTCCGGGAGCGCCATGGCCACCGCCATGCGTGCTTGATTTGGAGCTTAGTTGGTGAGGTGAGTGAAGGGGGAGGGGGTCGTCGACGGTGGGGGTGGGGGCGGCGGCGGATCCAAGTCCGTCGGAGGGAGATGGTTGGCGCTCCCAGACACCTGGGAGCAACATCCGGGCAAAACCCACAGCTACATCCCCTCCATGTAGACCCGACGCGTCCGTTTCCCCTCTCCGGATGCCGGCGGCGCCGTCCGTGAGGGGGGCCACACCCCGAAGACGCGTGCCGCCTCTTCGGACATGCCACCACACCACCCCGCATGTATGAGGGCCCGGTGCGACGCTCCGGTGGCATTGTACCCCCCAGGGCCCAGTCCTGCCTAACCCTGTAGCGTTTGACAACGGGATCTAGCCCTTTGACTTTGCACGGACGGGCTTTGACCAGCGGACTTCCCCGCCTGGTTGTGTTAGGTCAGCCCATAGGAACACTTTGGAGCAACAACCGGGCCAGACCCACAGCAAGGTCCCCTCCGTGTAGACCCGACACGTCTGTTTCCCCCCTCCAGGTGCCGGCGGCGGCGCCGTCCGTGAGGGGGGGGGCACACCCCGGACACGCGTGTCGGGCGTTTGCAACCACCACAACACTTCCAAACTTGTGAGAGGCCGCCTACGCAAGATTTGGCGGCATGCTAGCCCCCGGAGGCCGTCGGCCACAGCCGTAGACGCGCGAAGGGCAATCCGCGTAGAGGGAATTTTTGGGATACTTCTCCATCACCAAAAATTATGAAAAAATATCATCGTTCCTATAGCACATGTGCCCACGTCGTGCAAAAAACTCATGATTTTATCGCGCTCCGAGTATTTAATAATATTCACGCCGCATCGTTACCGCAGAATGGCTACTACCGTGTCATCACCGTCCGTTAGGGGGGGGCCACGCCCCGGAGACGCGTGCCGCCTCTTCGGACATGCCACCACACCACCCCGCATGTATGAGGGCCCAGTGCGATGCTCCGGTGTCATTGCTACCCCCCAGGGCCCCCGTCCCGCCTAACCTAGGAGTGGTTGATCACGAGATCTAGCCCTTTGACTTCCCACGAACGGGCTCTAACCAGTGGACCTCTCCACCCGGTTGTGTCAGGTCTACCCATAGGGACACCCGGGAGCAACATCCGGGCCAAACCCACAGCTACATCCACTCCGTGTAGACCCGACGCGTCCGTTTCCCTCCCTCCAGGTGACGGAAGCGGCGCCGTCCGTGATGGGGGGCACACCCCGGAGATGCGTGTCACCTCTTCGGACATGCCACAACACCACCCCGCATGTATGAGGGCCTGGTACGACGCTCCGGTGGCATTGCTACCCCCGAGGGCCCCCGTCCCGCCTATCCCTGGAGCGGTTGACCACGGGATCTAGCCCTTTGACTTTGCACGGATGGGCTTTGACCAGTGGACCTCTCCACCCGGTTGTGTCGGGTCGGCCCGGAGGGACACCGGGGAGCAACATCTGGGCCAAACCCACAGCTAAATCCACTCCGTGTAGACCCGATGCGGTAGTTTCCCCCCTCCAGGTGCCGGCGGCGGCGCCGTCCGTGAGGGGGGCCACGCATCGGAGACGCGTGCGGCCTCTTCGGACATGCCACAACACCACCCCACATGTATGAGGCGCGGTACGACGCTCCGGTGGCATTGCTACCCCCAGGGCCCCCGTCCCGCCTAACCCTGGAGCGGTTGACCACGAGATCTAGCCCTTTGACTTCCCACTGACGGGCTTTGACTAGTGGACCTCTCCACCCGGTTGTGTCAGGTCGGCCCAAAGGGACACCGGGGAGCAACATCCGGGCCAGACCCACTGCAAGATCCTCTCCGTGTAGATCCGACGCGTCCGTTTCCCCCTCCAGGTGCCGGCGTGGGCGCCGTCCGTGACGGGGGCCACACCCCGGAGACGCGTGCCGCCTCTTCGGACATGCCACAACACCACCCCGCATGTATGAGGGCCCGGTACGACGCTCCGGAGGCATTGCTACCCCCAGGGCCCCCGTCCCGGCTAACCCTGTAGCGTTTGACCACGGGATCTAGCCCTTTGACTTTGCATGGACGGGCTTTGACCAGTGGACCTCTCCGCCCGGTTGTGTCAGGTCCGCCCATAAGGACACCCGGGAGCAACATCTGGGCCAAACCCACAGATACATCCACTCCATGTAGACCCGACGCGTCCGTTCCCCCACTCCAGGTGTCGGCGGCGGCGCCGTCCGTGACGGGGCCACACCCCGGAGATGCGTGCCGCCTCTTCGGACATGGCATAACACCATCTGATTGTGGTAGGTTATCCGATATATATGAACACTTGGAGCAAAGTCCCCTTCGTATAGACCCGATGCGGTTGTTCCCCATTCCAGTTGCCGGCTGGCGGCGGCACCGTTCGTGAGGGGAGTCACACCGCTCTGTACAGAACCGAAAAATAATGTATGTATTCTTATTAACACATACTGTATGTAAGTTAGTTAAATAATAATAATAAAGAAAACAGTGAAGAAAAAGAAAAAAAACTATATGTATGCTTATTAACACATACTATATGCTTATTAACATACTATATGCTTATTAACACATACTATATGTATGCTTATTAACACAATCTATATGTATGCTTATTAACACATACTGTATGCTCAATAATAATAATAATAATAATAATAATACTATGTGGAAAAAAGAAAAAAAGAAAAAAAAACTATGCCGACGGCAAATCCGTCGGCATAGCTGCGGCCAGGGCAGATGGACAGCGCCGCGGATCGATGACGTGTCAGCTATGCCGACGGCTGCCGTCGACATAGGCCTGGTCGGTGCGCTCTGGATCGGTGACGTGTCACCCGTATCTATGCCGAGGGCCACCCGTCACGGCCGTCGGCATAGATTTGTCGTCGTTAGCCGGCCGTGATGAGTGTTGTCGGGGGGCCCGCATCTATGCCGACGGCAGCTGTAGGCGTAGTCTGGGATAAGCCGACGGCTGTTATGTGCCGACGGCTGCTGTCGGCGTAGACGGGGATAGCCTGACGGCCGTTGTACGCCGACGGCCAGGACCTAGCTGTCGGCATAGCTCGGATTAGGCCGACGGTGGCCATCGGCATACATTTGGCTGTCGCTTAGAGCCCTGTTCCGGTAGTGCGAGAGCATGAAAGACAATGTGCATCAGCATCACAAGACAAAACCAAAAGGCTGATAGGGAGAACATCCGTTGTCTGATGTTGGGCTTCCTTTCATGGGTGGATATGGTGGTAGTTCCATCCACATAAACCTGCACAAACAGTGAAAGCACATGTTGAATTCCTTGAGAATAGAAACCGGCAAGCACTATCACCACAACTAAAGATGGAATGAAACCAGAGGCACGCACACACAAACATAACCTTGTAGACGAGGACCCTGAGAAGGCGAACAAGTGTGTTGCGGCGGGGCTGTAGGACAGCCTCACCTCTCGCCGTTCATCGATGCCCATCATGCCACGGGAGGGGAGGGCATCCCAAGGAGATAGAGGAGAGGAGCGTGACACTGCTGCCGATATCACGCCACAATCACCGCAAGAGAGAGGGTTTGTTTGAGGGAGATAGATGAGAGGAGAACGTCACCGTTGCCGATACGGCGCCACGATCACCGATGGCGGTGAAGGGCGCTCGAACAAACGGCGACCAGAGGTGGTGCGGGAGCAGTCTTGGGTGTGTAGACCGATTCGTAGAAGGAGCGATTCGTCCGGAAAGAAGGCGATTACAGAGACGATGGGAGGATGCGCCACTGAGGAGAGCGATTAGCGGGGGCGAGGCTGCGGAAGGGGTGCGCAGTTGGGACTTGAGAGGGGATCATGGGAGCGTGGTTAGAGTTGTGCGTGCGTGATTATCTCTCAAAAAAAAGAGTTGTGCGTGCGTGGGGTTTTTCTAAGATCAGGAGACACAGAGGTGGGAGGGCGTGCGTATGTGGGTTGTATTATTTTCTTTTCGTTTTTTTCTCTTTCACGTAGGAGGAGAGGAGGATCAATCACGAGATTGGGGGGATCGAAAGAGGTTGAATGACGTTCGATCCCCTTTTAGTAGTAGAGATTATTAATTATTAATTATTAATAATAATTAGGGATTAGGGATTAGGAAAAGACTAGCAAAAATGCCCGTGCGTTGCAACGGGAGAATGCAAGCTGCAAGAATCAATCTTAGTGACATAGATATTGTAGTGGTGGAATACTTACCATGTAAAAAATTTACCATTAAATCACTCTTCTTTCTTAATTACAATATACCGTGAATCATAGTTGTTCTCCTACGTAGCTCACAATTAATTGGTTAAAAAAATTAGCCATTATTTAGTTTGGGAAATCAGCCAAAAAATTAATAGTACTTCTGAAATTATGTATAAACAAAACTTGTGCCCTGGTTAACCAGTTTGCTACCACAAATTATTTTTCAATGTAATATTATACAAACAGCAATAGATGTCCCAGCCATTTCTCAACACACAGGAGAGTAGAGGCCAAGTATACATTGTTAAAGAATGAGAATATCACTTTTATGTATGGCTGGACGGATATTACCGGCAAAAATTTCTCACAAATAAGCATATCTTCTTTGCTCAATTTACCTTCACCAATCAAACCTGAAGAATTCTGTAAAAAAACAATCATTGACTTCACATAGAATGAAACTTCATACACACATGAAATGTTGCCTAAAACTGCTAGAACAAACATGTTCAACTGATTTGTTTTCGGCACTGGATCAACTCATAATCTTACTTATAGACTGATATGTATGATTCTTATAAACTGAAATGTGTTTTAGAGAAGATAAAAAATAATGTACAGGGACTGTCAGTTGCATAAATATAATTGATGGTTATATATGAAACATCTACAATTTTAAGAATCAAACATGATCTAGGAAAGGGACACACATCTGCTAGTATCTAATAATAAAATCCATATGAAAGATAACTACTATTGATTCAAATATTCCAAGTTCCACCCCTTTGTTTTAATAGAACGGCCACTCAGTTCAGCACATCCCCTTTGTCGTAGATCAATAGAATGCAAAAATGGATACATATTTATGTCTACATAGTAAAAGACTAAGATTATATATATCTACATAATGAGATTCATTTGCATCATCATGATCTTACTTTGAAAAATGGTAGCAGCAAATATAAAGAATCCAATGTGTTAGTTTTGGCACAATGGGAAATTCAGTTCATATGCCTATACTCAACACCAGCTATCATGGTTACCCTCATTTGGTTTAGTACCGATCAAGCAGCACCAGGTTGAGTAAAACCAACAAACTTCAGTCACTATCTGCTGGATTTTTTAGCCATCATCGTAAGGAAAAGCATCTGAACAGATCTCAGTATTCCAAAATTAAAATTAACAAACCTACAACATGCATGTTTGTGTATAACCTATCTACAAGCAATATGTTTTTTGAGGATTACATCAAGACTTACACCGACATCAAGGCTGCATCATGTTCCTTCCGTAGCAGATCATATAGTTTGTCCCGGACACCATCCGGCCTCGACAGTTCTGCATGCACCCACCTGCCTATCTGCAAGCAATTTTTGTATTATATCTGGTACTCCATGCGCATAGTTGGCGTGATTATAGCATTGTAGGCAGAAAAGGCATCCGTCTGTAATCTGAATCTTCACCGAACTTTTTAGGTTTGACCGTCCAAGAGATCGATCACACAAAGTTTGACAGCTCAAGCTTTTACCCTTACCGGTCTACCATCAACCATGGCAAATCCACCACATACTTGTCTTCACATTGAGAAAGTTCACCGCCTTCATCTCACACGACTTGTCACACTGCATATCCACGAACCAATCCAGTTAATGTTTGATGACTGAAAAAATTCAGAGTAAATCAGCGGATGCATGAATAAATCGATCAGTGCGTTGCAACGGGAGAAAAAAAAACATCACACACATGCCACCAAGCTCTAGGACCTTCGCCTCCGACATGGCAATCAAGCATACTCGGCGCCCATGCACTGGGCCGCATGATGATCTTGTACCCTTCGGCCCAACCGGCGACGTCGGCGGCGAGTCAAGGCAGCAACGATAGACAAGTGCTGGCAACCTGCAGAGGATGGATAAAAGAAAGACCGAAGAGGGGGGCTTGTATCTATCAAGCATAAATATTTACAATAAAATCGATCTGATCCATCCCAAGTTGAGCAGGATTGTCGTATAGCTTCCTCTTATATAGCATCTTCATCAGAAAATCCAGCACACAAATATATAAATATGTTTTCAAAGATAGTGAGGATCGACAGAGAGTCTTGAAGAATTCTGACAATGTAAACCGTAATAGGCTTGAACCTCCACCACACATGTAATTTTATCAAATTGACAAGGGAAGTTATAGGAATTGTAGCCTAAAAACTGGTTCCATCTAAAACATGCTATGTATTCATGTTTGAAATCTTTTATAGAATCAATAAAATATGACGACATTAGGGATCAAAGATCAAAGATCGACTAAGAAACTCAGGGATTAGGGAATCATACTTACCGTGTTAGGAATGACACTGATGGAATTAGTGAAGTGATGTGTCGTGCTCAGGCCAATGGATCCGTGTGTCCTTGATACACACATGTACGTACATGAAGGTTGGGTTGAAACTTGAAAGGAGATTGATTCATCTGTCGGCTAGCAAAAGATTGAGGAGCGACCAACTAGGGAGCGACAACGGTCATAAACATGCATTGAGATTAACCAACATTGAGTGCAAGCATGAGTAGGATATAAATCACCATGAACATAAATATCGTGGAGGCTATGTTGTGTTTGATTCAACTACATGTGTGAACATGTGCCAAGTCAAGCCACTCGAATCATTCAAAGGAGGATACCATCCTATCATACCACATCACAACCATTTTAAAAGCATGTTGGCATGAAAGGTAAACCATTATAAAATCCTAGCTAATTAAGCATGGAATGAGTAACTATAATCTCTAATTTTCTTTGCAAACATGTTTCATTCATAATGGGCTGAATCAAGAACGATGAACTAATCATATTTACAAAAACAAGATAGGCCGAGTTCATACCATCTTTTCCTCATCTCAATCATTCCATCATATATCGTCATTATTTCCTTTCACATGCACGACCGAACAGTGTGATTAATAATAATAGTGCACCTGCATTGGACTAAGATGCAATCTGCAAAGATTTATTCAAAGGAGAAGACAAGGTAATATGGGCTCTTTTGTTAGATCAACAATAATGTATATGAGAGCCCCTCAACATTTTCATCGTGGTTTTCTCCTCTCGACCCAAAGAAAGGAAAAAAGATTTCAAAGAAACACACTAAAATGTTTTTGGAGTTTTTCTTTTTCTGAAGAAAGCAAAACACGAACGAGAAAAACTATTTACACGGGAAAGCTCCCAACAAGAAAAAGAAAAAATGAGAAATCTTTTTGGGTTTTCTTTAATACTAATGCTCAATAAGTATGGGAAGGAAACTAAAAAGAAGCTACAACTAATTTTTTTGGATTTTCTCAAAGTTTTTCAAAACACAAGAAGAAAGCGGGAAAAGGAAAATAAACTAGCATGGATAATACAATGAAAAAGTATGAACACCAACAACTAGAATGAGTGTGTGAACATGAATGTAATGTCGGTGAGAAATACTTACTCCCCCAAGCTTAGATTTTTGTGTCACAGCCTGATTTTTGTCCCTTTCTTTTTTCTTTTGATTTTCTGAGATTTTTTCTTGAGTTTTCTTTTTCCGTGGCTATTTGGTCTGGAAACTGAAGAAGATGACCTCTTCTTTGCTTCCAGAGTGGCTTGTCAACCTAAAATACTTCCCTAGACCTTTCCATTTCCACCTTGGACCAAATCCCAATATTCTTTTTATTGGGAATATTCCTTTTTCTATTAAAGGAATAATCATTTTTGCCCTAGGTTGTGATGCAACCTATATTTCTATCACTCCCAAAATTCCCAAATAATTCTCATAAATTGTTTGGGTCATATCTTGCTCAAATATGGCAAAATATTTCATTGGCCATATTTCCCATCGTGCTCAATTTATTATTTTCCTATTCTGTCCTGAATGGCAGATTGTGAAGAAAGTGCCATTTATCTTTATCCAATTGACCCCAAACTTTTTGGACACCTTTTCATGTCCAAATAATTGCCTCATGCAAAAATTCAACTTAATTTGCCTAGTGAATATTCCTGAGTAATTTTTCAAAGTTCCTGTCTCACGGAATTGGTTGTGAAGGAAGTACTAGCTAGGCATATCCAAATAAGTTGAAATTTTGCAAGGTTCTTAAGATTATCAAATCATGACTCTCCACTAAATATGAGCTCATGTAACTCATCTATGTGGGCCCAACCCCAAATCTTAGTTTCTGGTCAGATTTTCAGTTTCTGAAGCAACCATATTTTATCTTGCTTCATTTAAGAAGAAAATTGTGCAGAGCATTCTCCTATGCATATAAACAATCTCCTCAAAAATTTGGCTCAATCCATTACATCATTTGCCCTGTGCAGTTTTTCCAAGTTTCTGTCCAGAGCAAAGCTATATGAAGCAAGTGCTATTTTGGTTCATCCAAATGGCATGAAACTATTTGGACATCTTCATATCTTCAAATCTTTGGTCCATGCCCAATTTCAGCTCAACTTGCATCTTCATGTGAGTGCATCATCCAATCTTTATTCTGGACCAAATAAATTTTGGGGTTACACAACAACTATATTATTTTGTAGCCCATTGTGCTCCAAAACTTCCAGGATTGTAGTCCATCCTAATCTAATCACCACAGACAACACCATTTAACCCAATCAGTTTCTTGTTGATCAGCAGTGCTCTTCCAAGTTTGATGCAGTAAACTTCAAAGCTCCATTCCAACCCAACCACAGTGCCTCACATCGAGCCAATGGCACATAAATGCTCCACTTTGGAAGGACTATTAGCTAGACAATGTTTTGGGTACTATAGCACATTGAATGCCCCGGTTCACGTGGTGACTACGATGATGGCAAGCCTGTGTACGCGCTCTGTGTGCAGAGGCCGCGTCTAGTGGCCGTTTGTGCTTCGGCACCTCCTCCTCTCGTCGCCTTCGCGCACATGACCGTGTTCAATGTCTTCATTTCGTCGTCGCCGTCCCCTTGGACCCTTCTCCCCCTCTGTCACGTCGCCGACGCTCGTCGCCAAACACCCACGGGAGCACAGTGCTCCAACCGTCGTCTTCCTCCACGTGCTCTCTTGGCTCCCTCTGCCCCGTGAGCTCGTCCCTATTCCTCCCTGGTGCCTACCTCCGATCTCATGCGCGTGCACAAGCGTCCGCGGCGACGACCATGTGTCCGCGGTGATGCCAGCGCGGCACCACCCTGCTCCGGCTATATAAAGCCACCCCGGTGCAGTTTCCCTTCGCCGTCGACATCGTCTCGCTCCTCTAGTCCTCCTAATGCGTTTCCCGAGCCCCGAAGCCTCTCCTCGCCGTGATTGACCACCATGGACGCCGCCCATGACCTCCTAAATAGGCTCAAAGCCGAGCCCCACTCCACTTCCTCCCTCCACCAGAGCAACTCCAGCAGTCTACCCAAGCCCCTCCACCCTTCGCCTCCTCCTCCGGTGGACTCTGGCCACGAGTCCCGCCGGTGCCCGACGCCTCTGTCTGCCATGACCAACATTCCAGCGTATCCCGAGCTCCCCGTCGACTGCTATGCCCAAGGATGCCTCCGTCTTGCTCTCCTGCATCCGTGGGTAGGTCGGGCGCCGCCTACGGTGGCCGGTAGCGCCGGCAGGCCTCATCGGGGCCGGCTCTGCCGCGGCCAGGCACAGGCGAGAGGAAGGAGATGGTGCCGCCCTCGCTAGCTGGCCAGGCGGGCCCCACCACCATGCGCGATCCGACCCGTCAGCCCCTTCGTGCGTTGACCCGTCGATGCTGACGTGGATAAGTGGAGACGTACTCCTGGTGAGTACCCTTTCCCTTATCGAAGGCCGGAATGCGTTTTCCTCTCTGGAAAGCGTATTTCTGAGAAAGGTGCATTATGTTTTTCCGGCTAAGGGCATGTTTGTGATGATTTTATTACAGAAAGGTCCCTGGCAGAAAAACAACTATATCTTTTTGCCCACAACTTCAAATGAGGTGATTCCAAAGCCCATTTCTTCGTCTCGTCGAGCCCGTTCTATTGGTATCATTTTCACCATGTGTTAACATTCTTAAAATGACCATTTTGCCCTTGCGCTTAATCAGCCCCCTCCGAGAGAGAATGTTTTCCGGCGATTCTTGCCGCGAGCTTCTCACACTTCTTCCCGGTGATTTCTTCCACCCTAGGCAAGCCACAATACCCACTTGCATGATAGTCATGCAATAGCAATGGTTTTTAACATGAACATTTAATCAATGTTTGCGCGTTTAAAATTTGGTTACTGTTGTTCCAGTGATGCTTAGAGTTTAATTTTCACTCTTGTCCTATGTTGTCTTGCACTTGGTTATCATGCATTCCTGCTAGTATTCCTTTCATATGCTTATGCTTGCTAGTAGTACATGTTGATGTCGGTGATGGTCTTCGGTGCATGACTGTCGTCTGTTCTGAGTGCCGTCGTTATGCATGTTCCATTGCATCCAGTTGGTTAAATGCTTCCATGGTAGCATTGTTGATATGTTCTTGCATGATATTTATTGTTGATGCTAGTGGTCATGCTATGTCTCTGAGAAGTGTATACTTGTGATGTTCATGCTAGTCAATATGCCATGCTTAGTTAGATATATGATTTTTTGTTGTATTGTTAAAAAGTAATGATGCACAATCATGCTTATATTGATGTCATGCTCCTGTATTATAGTTGCATCATGTTATTCTATCATGGCTCATCATATTTCCATTCAAGTTTAGCCGGATTAAATTGAACTTGAACAACGGTTGGCTGAGTCATGGTGCCACCACATCAAGCTGACAAGTGCAACCAAATTTTCCGGTATGGGACGGTCCTAACTGGGTCTATTTTCATGCCTCTCGTCGGTGCCTCCAATGAGGGAAGGTTATGCTCGGGCGCTACCCTGATCAGGTAGGACGACATAAGCCTTGTGAACCAGTTGTTGTTATGGTACCCTGTCCCCGTTTGGGACTGTTTATTTGCCAGGACGGTGGTAGTTTTGCCTTTGGTAGGCTAGGCCACCCAGGAGTAAGCCAAGTGGGGAGTTGGTCAGAGTGGCCGGGAGAGTGTGATGGTAGTAGGTCGGTTTTCACTACTAGGGAAAAGCCTATACAGAGAATTTTACCAGTAGCGCTGTACAAAATCAAGCACTGCTGCTACTTAGTAGCAGCGTGCGTAAATAAACCGCGCTACTGCTATGACTTTAGCAGTAGCGCGTACTAGCGAAAAGCGCTGCTGCTATGTTTGAACTGGGCGCACATGGCCAGCCCAACCTAGCAGTAGCGCGTATAATGGCCCAGCGCTACTGCTAATCTCCTCAGCTGCAGCGTGTATTCCAGAACGTGCTGTAGCTAACGTAGCAATAGCACCCTTTCTGGAACGCGCTACTGGTACTTCTGACTTAACCATGCGGTTCGTCCTTCCCCACGGCCACTTTATCCCCCAAATCAACTCCACTCTCGCCGCCGTCGTGGCCCCTCTGCCGCCGCGCGCTCTCCCCACGCCGCCCCCGACCCCAGATTCAACGCCGGCCCCGCCCCTGACCTCAACGCCGCCCGGGACGCCGCCCCCAACCCTGACCTCAATGCCGCCCCGCCCCCCCGACCTCAACGCCGTCCCGGAGCCCCGACCACGACCTCAACGCCGCCCCGGAGCCCCGACCACGACCTCAACTTTTGCTTATTGAATGCATGCTAATTTGAGTCTTATAAGATATTTTGAAATGTATATCTTGTGTTGCTCAATATCCAAGTGGCCGGTCATGTTTGCAGGTTACACCTCCGAGTGGCCTATGTTTTGCCGGAGTGTTGATTCATTTCCGTTCTGGAAAATTTCAGGCGCTCGATATATCCTATTTTAGCAAAGGTCATGCCGGATTTTTCTGTGAATTTTGGCATGACTTCTGCCAGAATATGTAGGAAATATCGAGTGCCCCGGATTTGTGTGTTTAGTATCCTGGTAGTTGTCTTTTATTGATTTTCAATTAATGTTTTAACTATGAACATAGGAAATGTCTGACGACAAAAAGGATTTCGGGATTTGCAAATACTCTGAAGACGAGCGCGGCCTGTGCGACAGAATCTTCCTAGATGATGATAGGCGCTTCAGCATCAAGCTGGACGAGAACTTCGAAGTGGATACAGTAAGTCACAATGACAAGTCTTTTTTCGTAATTAAGCATGACATCTGCTTCATTTGCTTCAACTTATTTTTTTTACTATTCTACTAGCGTATCCCCTGCCATGCAAGAGTTTTTGTATTGGATAAGATAGGTTTCAGTCATACTATGGAGGTAAAGAAAGTTTATTTGAAGATCGAGCATGGTTATATTTTCCACGCAAAATTATACAATTCAGACGACTACACCTATTTTGGATGCAAAACATGGCGAGCACTATGCAAGACTTATGCATTTGAGCCTGATATGGTTATCACCTTTGATATTCGTCCAGAAGATGATATTGAAGGTAATACCGACATCTGGGTCGATGTGCAAACGCCTCCAGTTACACCAAAATGTAAGTTTCTCAACCATATTTATGTCTTTGATATTGTTTATTCAAAAATAGTTGACAACTAATTTGTATTGTCAGCTTATTTCGGTGCAAGCAAACATGTCCAGCGCTTGGTAGACAGGACCTACTACTGTCCCGGGGTTGAACTAAACTATGAGGAGCTAAGTAATTATGTTTCATGGCTTGAGGATCTTGATACCATCAAGACAAATTTTCTTCCTGGACTTAGAAATCTTAGTACTGAAAACATGCGACCAATAGTGTTCGTCATGAACTACGGTCACATCTATTTAGGAAGGATGGTAAGATTTTTACTATTTGTCCTCTGTGCATCTTTTCCATACATTATTTGTGAAGCTAAACTTCATTGCTAAGTATGTGACCATACGATGTTCTTCAACAGGGACTCCCGATAAATGTTGTGCCTTATGGGATCGAGACTAAAGGTACCATGAGTATTATTAGCTTACGGCCAAGATATCCTACATGTTACTTTAGTGCATTCAAGATCAGCGATGAATGCTTTATAGTGCAAGACTAGACCAGATATGTGATGGGGGAGCGTAGACAAGTACTAGGGGGCAGGAAACAGATGTGCTACCCAAAATTAGGAGACAGGTTCATCTACATGCTCCAACTTGATCAAGTAGGAGAGCTACACATGTTTTACGTTGTTTTACCTAAGAGAGAGCAGCAGGAGTGATTAGCTAGAAATGAGTTTGAGGATGATGATGTGCTACACTATTACTATGATGATAAAATAGCTAGTGTTGGTGGTAATGACTGATGATTATTATTAGCTAGTGTTAGTGGTGATTAAATAAATATTGTTGGTGCTAATGATTATGATGATGATTAAATAGCTTGTGCTGGCGGATTAGATTCAAGTGGAGGCAACATGTGGCGCAGATCGAAAGTACTACTAGTCCAAACTAGTTCAAGTTTGGATTAGTAGTATACTTTTGACATGCACCACATATTGCCTCCACTTGAACCTAATCCACCTTCATTTGACACACTGTTATGGACATAATGATGTAAACCTCATAACTGGTATTGTACCAATATTTGTACGATGGCGCATAAATACACTAAAAATAAAAAAATAAAAAAATACTAGTAGCGATGGAAAGAAAACACGCTGCGAGTAGTTACATTAGCAACAGCGTGGGAGTGAACAAGCGCTGCAGCTATTCGTCCTAGCAGTAGCGTGTGCGGCACGCGTTACTGCTAAGCAATAGCTGTAGCGCCTTATTAGTAGTGCGCCTACCCGCGCTACTAATGAGCACAAAACCAGCGCTACTGCTAGGGTTTTCCCTAGTAGTGTTTGTCGGACGCCGTTGGTCTACCCAAATGCGAGTGTGAGGCCATGGGTTCTGTGGTGTGGGTAAAGTGCGCTACCTCTGCAGAGTGTGTGTATTAATCTATCGATTGCCGCGCCCGTTGATAAGGACCCAGTTCGTAGTTGGTCACACTATGGGTCAACAGTAATGATAATAACTTGCTTAATAACAACCCTGGTTCGATGATGAGAAAGAGATTGGTTGTGGTCGTGAGATGATCACCGTGGTATCGAGGATACCGAGTTGATGGATATTTGTGGTGTTATGCGAGAGTCAAGGGTGAAGATCAAGCTCCTTGTGGTCATGTAATGATTACTACGGTATTGTTTATACAAGCTTGATTTGATCCTGAGATGATCGCGTGATGTCCGAGGTTGGTAACTGATGCATGTGATGTTTACGAGGTAACCCCAAGCAGAGTAAGTTGGTGCATGATAGTGTCATCATGTTGCATGCTAGTATTGTTCGATTCATCTGTTCATGCCATGCTCATATTGTTCTAGCTGCACCATGTTCATGTTGTTCATGCCATGTGGTTGTGATGATCTCATGATAACTCCTGCTTAACCTGTAATTGCCATGTTGTTGTCTGTCTTGATTGCTTTGGTTGCTGTGAGCTTGCAAGTACATTCAATGTAATGACCTAGTGTGTCATGCTAGTTTGCAGGTCATGCCGGACTTGATTGCTTGTTTGCTGTGGCTTCCTTGTTTGCGAGCTAGGATAAGCGTTCCGGCCAGAGTCCCTGCGGAGTGGAGTTCACCACCGTCGTCGTTGTTCCACTGCTAGAATTTTTTCCGCTGCTTCGAGTTGTTCTGCTGCTCGCATAGAGCAATAGTAGCAGGAGTAGTGTCGCCGTGCTGATGTAATTCCTCGTCATATCGGAACCCCTTGTCACTACAAAAAAATACACTTCCGTGATGATACGTGTTTGTCACAGTAGGTCACGTTTTCTGTCATGCATGTACATCCATGAAAAATTTATGACAGAATCAAGATAGTCATACCTGTGTTGTCATAGAAGTGTTCCATGAAATTACCAAAATTATCATCACGGAAGTGTCCACTTCCATGATGATAAATCGCGCGTCACAGAAGTGCTTTCATCAAGGGTGACCGACACGTGGCATCCACTGTAACGGAACGCCGTTAAGCTATCGGGTCCGGTTTTGGATCCGATAACCCGTTAACAGCCCCGACCAATGGGGATTTTCCACGTGTAAAATCATCATTGGCTGGAGGAAACATGTGTCGGCTCACCGTTGGGACGGATGTCATCCACTCATTGGACCCAAAGCGCCTATGATACACCGACACGTGGCACGGCCCAACAGAGGCCCATTCCTGTGAAAAGGCTGGCCCGTTTGACTTGGTCAAAAGGTGGCGGGCCGGCCCACGGCAAGCCTGTTAACGGTCTATTTGCATATAGCCCATTTAGAACCCGCTATCCCAGGGCCCGTTTACGGCCTATTCGAATTAGGCCCAGTAGCGTCATCTGGGCCGTCAAATATAATTCCAGCCCGTTTTAACTTTCGGCCCATGTATGGCCCATGACGTCTTTCGGCCCATATGAGGCCTTCATTACTCTCGGCCCATTAACAGCCTGTGGTAAAACTGGCTCGTAATGAACAGTGAATCACTTTATACCCATTAACGACACGTGGTGAAACTGGGCCGTAATGAACATTGTATCACTTTATACCCATTAACGACCCATTATTCCGTTGGGCCATTTCCAGCCCATGTTATGTTTCGGCCTTCTCGGGGCCCATTTATTCTTGGGCTTACTTCCACATTCATTTACTTACGGCCCATTACTGTCATTTTCTGCTTGTGGGCCAAATTCAGCCCGTGGTTATAGTCGGCCCGTTTGTGGCCCGATAATACGTTGGGCCGTTTTCATGTCAAAAAAACCCATTGGGCTATTTTCATAGAGTTATCAAATACGACCTATTAACGGCCCGTTATTGTCCACGAATAGTACGACCCATAATTGGCGAAATGATGATACGCCCCGTAGAAGGCCCATGGATCCTACGGCCCGTAAAAGGCCAATGAATAGTACGGCTCATAGAAGGCCCATGGATCCTACGGCCCGTATAGAAGGTCAATGGATCCTATGGCCCGTAGAAGGCCCATGGATCATACGGCCCACAGGAGGCCCATGGTTACAACAGCCCGTGTGTTGCCATGATTATTCTGGCCTAGTTTCCAAAGATAGGTTATTGTGGCCACTAGAAAAACACAGAAAAAGAACTGCAGTGACTACAAGCAAACAACTAAACAAGACAATAAGGAAATAAATAAGCAAGCAATTAACGCTAGCCTATTACCGCTATTACACATATTACATCCACTGGGCATCAAAGTTTGCCACCAGTGCAAATATAGGGAACAAAGCAGCATATAACATACACTGGCCGTCAAAATTGGCCACCAGCGCAAATAAACGCGACAGCAAAACAAGAGCATAACTATAACAACTTCAGAAGAGCTCAAGAAACGTGGCATCCACCATGCTGGCAATAAGCTTAGCAAGCTTATTAGCTTTGTCCTGTTTGGCGCTAAAATCCTCCAACGCCTGTTGTTGCACCAGAAAGTATGCATCTGAATGCTCCAGGGACTTCCGCAGTCCTTCTGCTTCTTGTCGCAGTACAGCTGATCGATGTCTTTCAGCTTGTAGTTGAGACTCAAGAAACCGAACTGATTCAGACAGTGAGTTTGAATAGCTTGTGCAGGAGGTAGTGGCCAGTAACTCCAACACTAAACCAAGACAAGACTTTGGGGTTGTCTCACTATCTTCGAGATAGTCTTCCTTAGCTGTTTTATCAGCTTTGTTGGAGACCAAGAAGGATGTGTCACTATCCCGAACCTTATCTGCATTACTTCCTTTATCATTGCTTGATAAGGCACTCTTCCTCAATATTTTGTCAGCATTCTAAAAGAAGAAACAAGCAGACACATAACAGTTTAGCATGTACTAGTATATGAAACTCATTTCGGTGAACCTGTTCATTAGTAAGGTCGACAGGATTAAACTACCAAGTCTTCTATTGCCAAGTACTAGTACATAATAAGAGCATCAAACAAACATATATCTATGTCCTATGGTCACTGCATTGTCTTGCCAAATCAAAATAGAGACACGGTTCAAATCATATCAGTTCAAGACAAAGGAGTAGTGAAAGAATACAAAGCGTGGGAAACTACACGGCACAACAAGATTTCAGATGGGTACCACGGGTCTACATGATATGAGAAGTCAACTGTATATACAATTGAAATTTAAATCAACAGAGCTATTGATAAGAGCAAGCCTGTTAAAGAAACATGCGTAAACATACCTGCTGTGCCATTAATTTTTCGACTGGATCCTTCAATTTAAAAATAAGTTTGTATGAGTAAATACAGTGATACAAGAGCAAAACAGTATGCACGATAGCAATCATAGTTAAAAAAGGCGCGCCTAAGCGAGCGCTTAAGTGCGCCTAGGCTCTAAGCGTTGGCGAAACGCATTGCGCATAACTACGCTTAATCTATGCATAACTGCGCATAAGCATGTGCTTTGGTGAGTAAAGCGCAAGGCGGTGGCAAAACACACAATTAACGCCTAGCGCTTTTTTGAACTATGATAGCAATGGAATCTTAAATTATAACAGTTGTTCTTTAGGTTTAGGCACTTGTTCTACATGAACAGAGTACAGTAAGACGCAAGAATATATAGTACTTAAAAATAGAAAATGAGCTCATAGACCTTACCACATTCTTTGTTCGGGACCAGTATAGAACAAGGCGTTCCTAGTCATCGTCCAGTAAATGTGTCTCAGGAGAACGTAAGGGAATTTGATGAGTTTCTTTGCTGGTGAAGTACCTTTTCTTCAGGTAATTCCGATACTGCCACCAAGCATTCTTGAAGATAGCAGAGGTATTAGCATAGGTTACTTCATCCTGAGTTTCCAAATCGGTCCTTCTCTATAGAGAAAATTGGGAAAATTTGCTGTATTATAACCATCATGGAGGTAGGATGTATGAGACAAAGCAAAGTAATTGCCATGAATAACATTACTTACACATAACTCCTTGGCAAACACCTGCAACTGGCATTTTCCTTCATATTCAGTATAATATTTCCAAGATGGGAAGATACGCACATACGATTTAACAACATAAAATGCGATAGATGCTAAAATACGACTAGCTGGTTGTGCTTCCTCCACAGGAATAGGCGTACTAACTGGTGGAGTTGGGGTTCGCCGTGGTAGTACTGGCCCTTTGGGCACTGGAGCTGCCTTACTAACTGCTCTTGTTTGGGAGCTCTGTGGTGGAGATTGTACTGTGTCAACATGAACTGGGTTACTATCTGCTGGGGTTGGGGTTAGATTGGGTGAAGCTGGTTCTCTGTCAATCGCAGTAGGGGTACAATCTGCGAGAGTTTGGGTTATGTGTGGTAGGGCTGGTTCTCGTGCATGTACAACCGAGGTGCTATCTCCACCAAGAGGCAGCAGTGTTTTATTTGAAGACCATGTTTTTAGTCCGCTATATGCTGGCATCACCCGCTCCAATTCAAATGGCTGATAAACAGGAAACATAGTTGAATGTACAGACATTGTATGAGAGACAGATGCAATAGATAGTGTGGAAAAAAGAGGGCATGAAATAGTTGACATGTATATTGTTTAACTAAAATGGATAGCATGACATAATTTCATATATATGATGTCTATCTAAACTGGATAGCATAGCATAACATAATTCAAAGATATGATGAATAACTAAATAGGATCGCATGACATAATTCACCTACATGTTATCTAAGTAATCGGGATCACATCATTTAATTCACATATGTGATTTATATGCTAAATAGAGGGAATTAGATATGATGTCTGAACTAAGAACATGGTGTTGAATATTGTGTATATGATGTCTAATCTATGCAATGTAAGACACCATATGCATGATATGAGAAGTATAACCGTGCCAAGTGAGAGCATACACCTCGGTGGGGGAATAGGACTGGTCATCTGTCTCTGAATCCATCTCTGAGGAGCTATCTGGACCCAACAAGAGATCTGCTTCGACATGTAGCACTGTCTATGCTGAAGGCCTTGTTTTCACTCCAGATTTTTCAATCTCCCACCCAAATGGCTGATTCATAGGAAGAGTAGTTTAATGTACGAACATTATTGACAAATGGAAATGTAATGAAGAAAAGCATGGGAAAGATATCATTCAAATATATGATGCCTGGTTAAACAGGATGGCATTGCACATTTCACGTATATTATGGCTGGCTAAAAGACATGAGACTGCACAATTCCCATATATGATATAGAAACTAAACAGGTGGCATTACAGAACATGTCTAAACTAAGCAGATGACATATATGATGTCAAAAGTAGGCACTGCAAGGCAACATATGCATGATATGACTAACATCATCATGCCAAGGTAGATCAAACACCTTGGGGGGTAAATAGGAGTGGTCAGCGGCGCATGAATCCGCCTCAGAACAGATATCTTCCTATGGATTACAATCTGGAGAGGGGTAGGGAGGGTTTGCCATTGAACCCACCATGGAGCGATGTCTGCATGACATTGTATTGCCGCGCAAAACTCTTCTCTTTTTCTCTACATCTTCAGCATGACCGTGTATAATATCTGACATGCATACGAAAAAAATATGGTGAGATTATGTAAGGAGAGCATGCAGAAATTTAGAGTGATGGTAACAACCAGTGGATAGATCCAGAAATAATGATAGCAGGCTTATGATTGCTTTAATTTAATAAAAAGACAGATGATGATTGCTTCACTATTTGTTTCCCACCCAAGATGAACAACATAGGCATACCCTAGGTGAACCAGATATTAGACAGAGATACTATTCATTGTTTCCTTGATATGTGCCCACAACTAATTTAGAACTCAAGTTTGAACATTAATTTGGACCTGACTTGGAGTCCAAGAGGTGAACAGGACGATAAAGTAGCAGGTAATTTTAAGCAATGCATAACATAAGCAGAAACAAAAGAGTGCGACCTCTCTTGTGGACCCATGTACTCCTCAGGTTCATCTGCTGAGTCGGTGATGGTAATGCCATTGCGGTGGGTGCCGGCGGTAGGGAAGGAGATCTAAGGCGGCGAAAGACGGTCAGGAGTCGTGATGTCTGGTTTGGTGGATGTTTCTGTCAATGGAGCAGCTCAGTTGAGGGGGACCACGTCGCGGTAGGAGCAGGACAAACCACACAAAGTTCCCTTCGACACCTACCTGTAACTGAAGTAATTCTGTAAGGGCTCATTTGGCTTGCATGATTCTAAAAATGTAGGGATAGGAAAAACACCGGAATAGGATAGGAATGCACATGGTAAACAAAGCATTTGTAAACACAGGATTTCTGTCAACTTGAGTGTTTGGTTTACAGGAATTGGAAGAGCAGAGGAATGCAAAGAAACATGACTACAACAGATGATCCCTTACAGAATGTAAAATAGATGTAAAATAGATGATGTAAAATAGATGTAAAATTTACATCACCAAAAACCACCTGACTACAACAGATGAGGTAAAAACTATTGACTCTAAACTTAACTGTTGAAACTGAAATTTATTGTGGAATATTAATGTTACTGTCGAAACTAAATGCAGTGGTAGCAAAGAGGCACTTGACATGTAGTTTAGGGAGGGCATGCAGTTCATCTTCAACCTGCACCCCCCTGAGCCGCCAGCCACCACCGGCCGAACCGTCGGCCCCAGCGCTGCCTCGCAGCCCCGAAACAACTCCCCACCGCCGGTCCGCCGCCGCCGCGGCCATCCCTATAGGACCCCCGCCCCCTCCCTGAACCCTAAGATAGATAGTGGGGTACCTCTCCTGCGAGCCCCCGTCCCCACTGCGAGTGGTTCTTCCATAACTCCGGCGAGCCCCCCCACCCCCTGAAAATCAACTGACCCAAAATTCGATCCAGTCGACTGAAGTGTAGCTAAATCGGAGCAAAGCAGCAACATGAGCAAGGGGGAGAGCAGCAGCAGCAGCGTGAGCGAGCGAGCGAGGGAGCAGCAGCAGCTGGGGGAGTGAGCGATCGAGCGAGAGACGGAGCAGCAGCAGCAGATCCGGCTGGTATGGACGCCGCCGCCGAAGGGGCCTCGCACTGGGGGAGAGCCGCCGTGGAGATGTCGCCCGCGGCATCGGTTTCAAGGTAGCCGCTCCATGGGTGTGCGGGATGGAGCACCGTTGGCGCCGGGAGGTCAAGCTAAGGAGAAGGTGCGATGTGATGAGTATACAACCTCTTTGGTGGCGCTGAGTAGGCCTCGTCTTCGTCCGAGGAGTCGGTGAGGATGCTGCGGTTCCGGTGGAGCAGGTTAAGGCGACGCTGTGGGGATGGAGCAGCCGCGATAGACGAGGCGATCATCGGAGCAGCTCCTTGGAGGTGGAGGACGGGGCGGTTGAACTGGCGGGAAGACGAGATGGACGACGGATCTTCATCCTGGGAGGTGGATGAGGGACGTCGAGCTGTTGCGATGGACGACGTCGTCGGGGAAGAGGCTCTGGCTGGGCAGCGGTGAGGTGGCGGACGGAGGAGGGTGGGGTTTTGCGGCTGGAGCGGAGAGGTTATGGCGGCCTGGGATTTCGAATGGCAAAAAGGAGGCGATGGGAGGGGGTGAACATTGACTTAGGGACGCGCTTGTCCAAAATGTAGGGTGTGTTACAAAAGTACCCCGCACCGATTTGAACTAGCGGCCCATTTGGCTCAGGGTTAGAAGGGAGATTTCGCGTGTCGGGATTTGGCAGCTGGAGGGAGTTTTCGCGCGCATTGTAATTTCGGGATAGCAAGGCACGAGTTGTGAAGGCGCCAGTTTTGGGAGCATTATATCTGAATTTTCGGGATATAACAAGGCACGGGCTGAATTTTAGGGACAAGCCTAACGTGTAATATTGTACTTGTATGTACCAAATCAATTCGCACTTCCCTCAACCAAAAAGAAAACGAAAAAAATAAAACTATTAACACCACACAAAGAGAGAGTCTTGCCCCGTTTTACTATAAAAATGCTATTTAAAGCAACTCATACCAACAATTTAGTGCAATTAAATGCTATTCGGTAGTATGAATCCATGTTATGTCCAATTAATTTTTTTCGCTTGTTGATAATGCATGTAACCTACTCATAGCAACATTTTAGTGCATTCCAAATGTCTATACTGCCGCTGCAATTCGAACTGAATTTCAATTCGTTTCCCTATTTCAATAAAAAATCTACAATCATGATTGTTGCCAACTTCAACCATCATTCGTGTATTGCCTTAATAACACACCACATGATTACTATAGAGATAGATATGAACTGTGTGTACTACATGAACTCGAATTCTATTTTTTGAATACACTTGATGTTGATTCCAAATAATAGTACATTTGATGTACTAACTATATATTCATAATCTAAACCATGTTCCATACGTGTACACTATGTTTATCACACATAGTATAGTGCCCCGCCCCCTACATTATGACAAGTATTTAGACCTGAGCTGCAAAAGCCACACATTAGCCCAAATTATGATCAATGGTCTATATGTTATACGTAGTACTAGCAAGATGCCCATGCGTTCCATAGAACATCAGCATGATCAAGGGGAGGCCTAATTTGCAAATATGGAGAGGGGTGTTTCCTTTCTATCTGTCAGATATAAATCAGACGGCCTATATTGCAGGATGGCACCATCATCTACAACTTCATTTTTTATAAGAGTAGATATAAAATATATTATATGTAGTATTACATGTTCATAACCACACCATGTGTATCACCGTTATATATATTCACACATGCGTCGGTTTAAAACACTATGATAAATTCTTCAAATATCCGAATTCGCTTTCTATAATGAAGCATGATCTCTATTCGTCTTTTACACCCACACAATCCTCTTATCTTTGTAGCTAGCTAGCGCTAACTTTCACGTGTGCATGTAGACGCCCGCATCCCTCTAACCCTCCCTCAGCATTCTCTAGCTCAATCACGCAAATTCGTCTTTTCACTTTAGGTCGTTCATCCATGCTGTGTGTAGGCCCCCCAGCTCCTTGTTTCCGGCACATCGATCGATATGCCTCTCCAGCCAGGTGTTCCTAGCACAAAACACAAGCTTCCCCTCTTCTCTTATCACCGTCCATGCCTCACTCCCACCACTCTTTTCATCAATCTCGTACTTGCACACTTCTCCCCATCGATATAGTATGACTCTCGCACCACCTCCTAGATGCATCCCTCTCTCTCTATCCTTCTCCCCGTGCCTCATTTCCTTCTAACACACATGCATGTATACCGATCGATCTCCCAACATATACCTAGGTCGACTTTAACTATCCCCCCATCGATCGACGTACCTCACAAGTTATGTCTCTCCTTTCTCTGACAAAGGACGATTGATCTTCCTATGTAGTTATATCTTCTTACCACATCCATATCGCCCCCCATCATTCGTGCATGCCTCCTGACCCGTCTCTCACACGCACGTGCACAGACAGGCAGCCACCCCCTCTCTTATTGATATTGCAGGCGTTCCCTCCGGTTGTCTAGCAAGCCTATCCCACCATTTTTTAGAAGCAACTACACTACCACCCCCTCCAACACTCTAGCTTTGTCTCTCTCCCAACCTTATTCCTCTCCTACACATGCATATGCATGGATGCCGATCGATCTCCCTTAATACATGAGGTAGGCCTCTCTCCTCCTCCACACATATACCAGCCATTGTACCTCTATAGTTAATTAGGCCTCCCCCCACCACACACCGATAGTCGAGCGCTGTAGGTAGGTATCCATGCCACAGAGACAAACTGCACCTATCCCCTCTCACGTTCCAGTAGGCCAGCCACTCTATATCTTTGACGTGGGCACACACAAATTCCATGGCACTCTTTATCGATCGCGCGGGCGCACACACACACATCATCCCTCTCTTCGATTCTATGGACACCTCAAGCCGATGATACCTCCACTCTCTTCTCGTGGATTGCCCCCTCTCTATATATGATATATCTGGGACTCTATTTCACACACATTGCATATGTTACATTTTTTGATTGACCCCACCCCCCAAGAAAAAGCTCTCATGCACCCGCACACTATATCTCTCTACGTTTGTATCTCTCACACAACCCCACGTAGGTGGTGTACGTATACAAGAATAGAATAGGTGCACCGTGCACGTACTAACGCTTCGTGCCTAGCCACACCCAGGCGGGTACACGGTGGAGCTTAGTTTTGCACGAAATGGCAGCCCACGTGCTAATTTGAAAGCGTGTAGCGGTTGTTTACCTACGGAGGTCGTGTACCACACATGCACGAAACAAAGTTTTACTTGATGCGTTGGCGCGTTATTTTTAAATAAAGTTATATCACTCAATGGCACGTACACAGAATATAAAACCATTTTTATGGAGAAAAAGGTAGTCCGCTCCACTATATACAATGGAGCCTACCTGCCTGATTTGTCTCTCTTCAGAGTATCTCACACAAGGCTGCGGTGGCCTCTCTCTCTCTCTCACTGTTGGTCACTGATCTGGCCGCATCCCGTTCGTCGGCTGAAAGGGAGGACGTGCATCGTTTCTCCATTCGACGGCTCCGAGGCAGCATGTCCCGATCTGCGGTACACGCCGTTCTCTATTACCAAGCTCCGGTGTGGTAGGGCCTACGCCACCTACTCGCTGCCGCAGTATGGGCAGATTCCGCCCGCCGCCGCTCACCTAGTTACATCCCCACGACCTCCAGGTATCCCCTTCGGCCTTGCTCCACTGCCCGTCTTCCCACGTCGCTGCATGTGGATCTTCCATAGTTCTTTGCCCAAAACGTAGCTCGTCCTGCATACTTTCCATATTGCAATCTCGTCCTCACACCGTTTTAGACAAACACAACCGTGTTGTTATCTTCCCTTAGGACAAGGAATATGCTTCTTTTTTATCGTCGCATGTGTCATCAACTGTTATTGGCCAATAATTGTTTCCTTTCTACCTCTTTTTTGCATACAGGGCTATCCATTTCACCTCGTTGCTATTGCGACCTTTTGGCGAACTGCACAAATGACTTTTTTCTTAAGAGTGTTTTGTGCAGTTCTGCCAAAATGTCACACGGACAACGTCTCTACATTTTATTGCGACTGCACAAAGGGAGATTGGTTTTGCTCTATCCTCCTCATCCATCTCCGAGCCTAATCTTCTCCAACTAGTTAGTCTTAAGAGAGACTGCAAAGGTGACCGACAGTCCTCTATTATCGTAATCACACTTAATATCTTTGGAACAAGGACGCTCAGCTCTATTTTAGTGGCACTGCACAAAATGATCGGAATGTTGCATGCTCCAGACAGCTACTTTTCTTCCCAACATGCCTTGTTGATTTAGACAGAGCTGGGGGGACGTTGCTGCCAATGAAAGAATGGATCAATTTTAATTTAACACCTTCTCACAACTTTGCCTTCAGTTGTGATGTAAATATTTGCTCTGATTAGCAAGGAAGTTAATTTTTTATTGTTTCCAAAAGAGCATCGATGGCAAGACACACGAAACAAAAGCTGAAAGCTCACACCATTGTACAATTTCATGTGGCTGGAAAATTATTTGCATAGTATGTCAATTATGTAAACAAATGCTGGAAGTTTGATAGCATTGCCAGAAGCCTCTTCGGCATCCGGGTGCATGTGCCATGCACAAAATTATACTCCTTTGTTCCTAAATATTTATCTTTTTACATATTTCAAATGGGCATATTTTAGGGTGTAGATTCACTCATTTTGCTTCGTATGTGTACTCCATCCGTTCCTAAATATTTATCTTTCTAGAGATTTCAACAAGTGACTACATACGGAGCAAAATGAGTGAATCGACACTCTAAAATATGTCTATATACATCCGTATGTAGTAGTCCATTTGAATCTCTAAAAAGAAAAATATTTGAGTAGTCACTCATTGAAATATCTAGAAAGACAAATACTCCAGAGTATATTTAAGAACTGAGGGGGTAGTGCACAGCCGCATGGGAGACTCAGACCGGTCGTTGCGCTACATTAATAGTGAGTAATGAGCAGTCAAATCATAAGCCCCACCTTTCCCACTATAAGTTTCTCGGGAGAAGCAACCATCAATACACTCTTCTTTGAATCCACTCATACTACTTCATCCGTCACTGTTTATAGAGAATGCTTCAGAAAAAGAGAAAATCTCTAGGACCAAGGCACGATCAGCCTGAAAAATAGCATTGGTAGTTATAGCACGGCATCTATTACTAGAGGAAATAATGCGTACACACATGCATGCAGTGCTTCCACCCCGGGTAGACACATGCATGCACTTACTCCACTTCGTAGTACTACATCGAGAGAAAATAGCGGTTACCATGCCCTAATTAATTGAGCATTAAACCAAACGCGTCTAAAGTCTCTCTTGTGGTGGAAATGCATTGAGAGAAATGCATCGTAATGATGCGCGCCCTATAAACTGTGACGGAGGGAGGAGTAGTATGAAGGTGCAAAACCAAGTATGCGTATGGCCAGTCGGTCAACGCACCTCCTCTTGGCATATGACTGACATGTGGGACCAGAGTGTGAGCAAACCGATCTCAATTAACGACAAAATGGCCAACCCACCGTTCGTTGAGAGAGACGAGGAGCGAGAACACATAGACGGGCTCGCACGAAGGCCAAGATATATTCGAGCATGGTTTGATCGATATGATAATTACATGTTGGGCTGCCGTTTTCCGCCCTTTTCCGGAATAAATGTGTACTTTATCAAAGATTAAGAAAAATAAGAGTACATAGGCTCCACCATGCGGTTCTAGTAGTATTACTACTAGTACTACTCAACCTTGCGCTTGGCTCTTCACCTCTTCGTGAAGTCGAACAATGATGGTACCCTGCATGTTCAGTACTACAATGTATGCCTCTGGCAATCTAACACCGAATGAACTGATGCATGTCCACCGCCTGGGCGAGGGTACGTTGCATTAGTCAAAAGGCTTAAGCGAGCTTCACCTTGTCCTGCAAGCTTCTCCTCATTCTGGGAGTTGACGGGACACACCAACAAGTAGTGCTAGTCCATACTCCCTCCTTTCCAGTTAATATGGCTTAATATTTTTTGCGGGTAAATGAGAGAGCTTTATTCATATGTAAGCATTCTAAGGACGATTAGCCAATACACTGGTCACTACGAGGTGAGGTACCCTGCAAAAAAGAAGTAGGAAGCGAGGTGTTTCATCAAGCTAGCTCTCGGCCACATTCAAAGTGCAGCAAGCATGGTTCGCACAAAGATGCGCCGCAAGGTTTGCTGACCTGTTTACATGCTGAATAACAAAAAAGAGAGGAAATATTACCGAGCGCTCCTATTTGTAACATGATATGAGCCAGAATTAAGCGAGAATTGTGGCGAGTGTTCCATGCAATCAACTTCCATTATCACATGCGAGAACCCTCGAAGAGAACCAAATGTGTTGAAGATTGCTTTATCACATTTTAAAAATATAATAAGAGTGCAGACGCTCCTCGGTCCGGTTCCTAGTACTAGTAAACTTTGCGCTTGGCTGTTCACCTCTTCGGGAAGTGCAACAATAATAGTACTAGTATAGTGTATGCTTCTGGCAATCTGACACCGAATTAACTGTTGCACGTCCACCGCCTGAGTGAAGGACAACTTGCATTATTCAAAAGTTTCTACTTGTCCTGTGAGCCACCGCGCGCAATCTTCTCCCGTCCTGCAAGCTTCTCCTCGTTCAGCAAGTTGACGGGACACAACAAAGTAATGCTAGTCTATACTGCCTCCTCTCCAGTTAATATGGCTTAATTTCAAACGAGATAAATACACTGTCTTTCACTGTATATTTGAAAATATGGTTAGTGGACTTCATAATACGCTTATTGCGCTCAATATATACATTTTTTGGCGTTTATACGGTCACTAGCTCACCCTGGCTGAGTATGTGTGTGCATGCACGTGTAGGTTGAGCACTTGAGCGTGACCGTGTGTGTTCCGTCGTGTGCTCGGACATGCATGCATTAGGGCGTTGCGCATGTTTTTGCGTCCATGTGTACGTGTGACTGTTGCATACACGTAGGGGGAGTACGTGTATGGTCCACTAAAGGAGCAGCCAAATCACACAGTAAGTTAATCAGAAGAAGCAACCATCATTTCACTCTTCAATGACAAGTACGCAATATAAAATGGTTGATATGGAGAGAAAAAGAAACCCACTATATATACACTAGCAGCAGCCTAAGCTACAAGCCTGCTTGCTTGGGTTGCTCTCTTCACAAGCATAGAATGACGGTGGCCACACCGCTAGTCACATATCCGTCCTGATCCCGCAGCTGGGGGAAGGGAACAATATTCTGCGTAGATGCGGTCGACATCGGCGAGGGAGAAAATCCACAGTCGGTGCGTCCCAATCGGGGGTCACCCCGGTATGGGCCGATGCCGCATCCCAACCGCCCATCTAGCTACAGCCTGACGTCCCAGGTAGTCCATCTTCCTTTTGGAGCCGGCTTGCTCCACTGCCGCAGCTCCCCACGTAGCTCCATCTCCATGTCGATCTTTCTCTACTTCTACCAGCTTCTACTTGTGATGAGTTTATGTCTCATGAACTAGTGCCAGTACAATTATTCTAATCACACTTCTTCAATATCTTTGCAATCAGGGATGCTTAGCTTGATTTTAGTGGAACTGCACAAAAGCATCGTATGATCCGAGGGTGCCAGCCGTCTTTCTTTCGACAGGTTTTACCTAGCCAGGAAATTAAATCTTGTTTAGGGTTTAGGGTTTAAGTCGTAGTGACCCCATCAGTAGTTTTTCTTTCGTACATGCTCTCACAACTTTTGTCTTTAGTTGTGAAGTAAATATTGGCTATGATATGTGAATCATTGAGATGCATCAGCATGCGTGTTAGTTTTCCTTTGTATTTGATGGAATGTTGTAACGGGGCAACCTTGGAGTAGGAATGAAAATGGAGTGGAAAGTTTCCGTTTTTCCGGAGAAAAAATGGAAACGGAGAGAAACCAACATTTCATTTCATTGGATCGCGCCATCGAGCAAAACTAACGTTTAAATCACGTCTGTCGCGTTCGTGTCTCACCCTCCTCCACGGCTCGACCCCACACGGTCGCTCGGCATGCCACTCACCGCAAATCGAGTATACGATAACTTTCCCGCCTGCTTGTCGATGGATCGCGCCATGGAGGACTAGTACTATTGGAAGAGATTGACGAGTTGGGGGAGGACAGCTAGCTATAGCACAGACTCCCAAGAACTTTTTACATGCATGTTGTAGCCGACTATTGCGACCTTTGAACGTGGAGCAGTCACGTGCACCAGGAAGCGGCGCGGGCGACGCTCTCACTGCCGGCGCCGCTTCAATGCTGGCGCTAGTGAGAGGTCGCGTTCGCTCTAGCCGGGCATGTGCGGCACTGACCGTTTCAGGCGGGAAGCACGTGCGGGTGATGAAGAGGGTTCGGGTTGGTCAGGAGCGGCCGTGGCACCGGTCCGGACGCCCGCAAACAAGAGATGTTGTACGTTAATATTGCCACGTATATAATTAACAACGTAAATAATGTGCCAGTTGGACAAATATGATTAGAGATGGAGATGGAAATGGAATTTTACGTAAACACGGATATGCATGTCTATGTCTATGTGTGTGTGCGCGACGACTCTCGCGACCTAGAAGCGGGGGCATGTTTTTGATCGAGTTTTCTTTCAAGGTACATTAAAAAATTGTCCGCCAGTTTTCGTTTCCGTTTCTTTTTTCCAGGAATGCGTGTATTCTATTTAAAACCACTGCTATGGAGAGATTGTTTTACTCCATTATAGCCTCTTGTTTGATAGAGTTTCTCGCGTCTCGCTCTCTCACCCTCTCCATATCAAAACAAGATGACAGTGTCCACACTATCTCTCTCCTCACCGGTGGTCACAGATCCGGCCGAATCGCGTCCACTGCGGGAGGTGAGGAGGTGCAGCGTTGACGTTGTCACCGTCGGCGATGGAGGAAGCCGATCCACACCATCCTCTCGGAGCCGGCGCTGGCGCGGACGAAGGTCCTCGGCGCCCTTGTTCGCTGCCGTTGTGTGGGCAGATCCCGCCCGCCCGCTAAGGTAGTCCTGGACTAAGGGGTCCTCGGGCGTCCGGCCTGTTTTCCATGGGCCGGATTGATGGGCTGTGAAGACTTGAAGACCGAAGACCATACTCGTATCCGAATTGGACTCTCCTTGGTGTGGGAGGCAAGCTAGGCGACCAGCTGTGAAGATTCCTTCTTATGTAACCAACTCCATGTAACCCTAGATCTCTTCGGTGTCTATATAAACTGGAGAGCATAGTCCGGATAGGACTCATTCATTACCATATACACATAGGCTAGGCTTCTAGGGTTTAGCCATTACAATCTCGTGGTAGATCAACTCTTGTAACATTCATATTCATCAAGATCAATCAAGCAGGAAGTAGGGTATTACCTCCATAGAGAGGGCCCGAACCTGGGTAAACATCGTGTCCCCCGTCTCCTGTCACCATCGATCCTAGACGCATAGTTTGGGACCCCCTACCCGAGATCCGCCAGTTTTGACACCTACATTGGTGCTTTCATTGACGAACATGCCATAGAAGATGACTCGAAGGACGACAACTACCGTCCACCCTCCGAGGAGGAGACAAGCCTCGACAACAAAGACTTCATCGTGCCTGAGGATCCTCTGGAGCAGGAGCGCTTTAAGCTTCAGCTCATAGCCACTACGAGGAGCCTGAAAAAGAAACAGCAGCAGCTTCAAGCTGAACAAGATCTGCTCGTCGACAGTTGGACTGATGTCTTGACAGCCAAAGAATACGGCCTTAGGCGCCCAACAAAGAGCTACCCGAAACGCAGACTGCTACCTCAATTCGACGAGGAAGCACCGGAGCACACATCTCCCTTGCGTAATGCGGAACGACCACCACGTGGTCGAGACAGGGCGACCGACCGGCCACCCCACGGCCGGGATAAAGCGGCAATGCAGAGCGAACAGCAGCCTGCCCCACCGCCTTGTAAAAATAGAGACGGAAGAGTTCGGGGTCACACGTATCACCTCCGGTAGATCCTGGACGATAGAGCAGGACATCCAAGATTGATCTACGGATCGCGAGGGCGTGCCTCGAGGCACGACGACGGCTACCTATTCGGACGTGATAAATCTAACCACGCCCGGGCCGAATACCGCAGATGGACTCCGTCAGAGCTACGCCACGATGTGGCCCAATATAGATGCGCCGCACACCCTCTATGCTTCACAGATGAAGTACTGGATCACGAATTCCCCGAGGGGTTCAAGCCTGTCAACATTGAATCATACGATGGCACAACCGATCCCGCAGTATGGATCGAGGATTTCATTCTCCATATCCATATGGCTCGAGGAGATGACCTCCACGCCATTAAATACCTCCAACTAAAGCTCAAAGGGCCAGCTCGGCACTGGCTTAACAGCCCGCCTGAAAATTCTATCGGCAGCTGGGAAGACTTGGAAGAAGCCTTCCTGGACAACTTCCAGGGAACATATGTGTGGCCACCAGACGCCGATGACCTAAGCCACATAGTCCAACAACCTGGAGAATCGGCCAGAAAATTCTGGACTAGGTGCCTAACCAAAAAAACCAGATCGTTGACTGTCCGGATGCCGAGGCCTTAGCAGCCTTCAAACACAGCATCCGTGACGAATGGCTAGCACGCCACTTCGGCCAAGAAAAGCCGAAGTCCATGGCAGCCCTCACGGCACTCATGACTCGCTTTTGCACGGGAGAGGACGGTTGGCTGGCCCGTAGTAACAACACAGCTAGCGAGAGAGGCCCCGGCCAAGAATAGCACTAGCAAGCTCCGGCGCAATAGACACAAACGCCAAAGCAATGGCAACAACACCGATGACACCACGGTCAACGCCGGATTCACTGGCTCCAAGTCCGGCCAATGGAAGAAGCTCTACAAAACAAACAATGAAGGACCTTCGAGCCTGGACCGCATACTCGACCGTCCGTGCTAGATACACAGCACCCCGGATAAGCAAGCTAATCATACCAATAGAGATTGTTGGGTTTTCAAGCAGGCTGGCAAGTTAAATGCCGAAAACAAGGAAAACGGATCACAAAGTGAGGACGAGGACGAAGAGCCCCGGCAGCCAAACACTGGGGGGCAGAAAAAATTTCCCCCTCAAGTCAGACCGGTGAACATGATATACGCTACGCACATCCCCAAAAGGGAGCGTAAGCGGGCACTTAGGCACGTCTACGCGGTAGAGCCAGTCACCCCAAAATTCAATCCGTGGTCATCATTCCTGATCACCTTCGATCGCCAGGATCACCCAACTAGTATCCACCATGGCGGTTCAGCCGCACTAGTCCTCGACCCAATTATTGACGGGTTTCACCTAACACGAGTCCTGATGGACGGTGGTAGCATCCTCAATCTGCTTTATCAGGACACAGTGCAGAAGATGGGCATTAACCCCTCGCGAATCAAACCAACAAAGACTACCTTTAAAGGAGTCATAGCAGGCATAGAGGCCTGCTTTACGGGCTCAATCACGCTGGAAGTGGTCTTCGGTTCTCCGGACAACTTCCGAAGCGAAGAATTAATCTTCGATATCGTCCCCTTCCACAGTGGCTATCACGCACTGCTCGGATGAACCGCGTTTTCTAGATTCAATGAAGTGCCACACTACGCTTATCTCAAACTCAAGATGCCCGGCCCACGTGGCGTCATAACAGTCAATGGCAATACAGAATGCTCCCTCCGAACAGAGGGGCACACTGCCGCCCTAGCAGCAGAAGTACAGAGCGGCCTTCTCAAGCAACACCATAGTACGGCTGCCGAGCCCTCAGACATCATTAAGTGGTCCCGGACCACGCTGCAACAGGACGGCGCGGCTCGTCAAGAGCTCGACTAGCAATCCGGCCTCCGTCCCAGTCCGAATGAGGTAGTGGCATTCGTACCACGCGTACACAATTACGCACTCAAAATTCCGTGGACATCGATGGAGGCACAAGATAGCCCTGGGTCTATAGTTCAGCCAGACAGATCCCGGACACACATATTTTTAACTTTTTCTTGTTTCAGGTTCCTTTTCCCGCGGGCTTGATCGCAAGTCCTTTAGAAGGATTGGCATACAACGGAGGCAAGCAGCACAGCTGTGTAGGGTAACCTTTATACGTTCTTCTTGATGATATACAAACTTATTTCTCAGGACCCGCACGCTGCGCCCTTCTGATCCCAGCATGTTAAATAGCCCGGATACTTCTTGCACCATCTGTACAACATACGCCTTGACGTATCCATCCAGTTATAATAAAAATGGTTCGTGACCCAGTTTCTGTGGTTTTCGCTTCTTACTTCATTTTATTTCGATCTGCTTATTTGCGGCACCGATACTCTTCTGTACGTTTCATATTCGCCAGGGGCTACTTGTCGCCCCACAATATGGCAGCAAAGTCCAAACACTTCTTATATGTAAGTTTGGCACCCCGAATTTAGCATTATATGCGGCTCCGAATCATGTCTTTGGTCAATAGTTCGGTTGCTCTGCTCCTGTGCTTGCTACCCTATGTTTCGCTCTATCGGCTAGGGTAGTAAAGGGAGAATTACTGCGATTGTGCCCTGGCCTTGACCGGATGAGCACCTTAGTAGAGAAAGCCGAAAACTGACTGTCATGATACGGTGAGAGCCGGTCAGCTGTTCGAGGGTTACAAAATTGTTCGAGATTTTTTCCGCATCATGCGAAGGATCAGCACTTCCCGATCAGATGCTGACAGCACCCTGGCCTGGACTAGCGGCTGCGCACTTGCTTAATTATAAAACTCCTATGGCTAAGCGAGGGCGTTCAAGCCGTACAGTCCGATTGCCTTGTTCGTTGCACTAAACAACTCCTCCAAAGGACCATATAATTGGATCAAGATTTTTTAGAATCCATCCCGAACACCTCCGTACTACCTACGTGAGGGAAAAAGTCGACGACTGACCAACCCTCAGATTACAAATAACATGGCCGCACAGGAGGAAACAATTCAAAGCATAATAAAATTATTTTACAAACACCGGCTTTGTTCCCATAATACAAGGCAAAAGGCAACATGAATAAATTTATTCAAATACAATGTCCTGCGAACATTGCGCCGCCACAAGTCGAGACCCCTCTACGACATCCGCAAAATATCGCTCGGGTGTGCAGTGCTCCTTGCCCTTCGGCGGCCCGCTGGCAACTTCAGCAACGTTCATCTTCGCCCACCACATCTTGCAGCGAGCGAAGGCCATACAGGCACCTTCAATACAGGCGGACAGGCCTCCACCAGACGCCTCACGAGTCCGAAGTAGCTTCCGGGCATAGCTTTGGCTGGCCATAGCCGGATTGTCAAATCCTTCATGGCTAGTTCGGCCACCCTGTGCAGCTCCACCAGCTGCTTCAGCTGATCGGTGAAGGACACGGGATGCTCTGGCGTCGCGTACTACGACCAGAATAGCTTCTCCATAGAACCTCCTCCTTCGGCTCAGTAGAACTTTGAAGCGTCTGATACGCTGCGTGGTAGATCCGCAAAAGCCCCTGGGAACTCCGAACCCGTGTTAGTAAAAGGTATTGCTTCTCCGCATACTTGCATTGCATCTTAAATGCCTTACCCGCAGTGATCTTCTTGGCCTCCTGGATCTCCTGGAAGGCGGCCTGGGCCTCATTCCATGCGGTCTCCGTGCTCTGACGAGCCTTGATGAGCTCGGCCTCTTGAGCCGACGCATCATTCTCCAAGGTCTCACATTTTTTCACCGCATCCTGGAGCTCCTGCTGGATTTCCTTAACCCAGGCCTCGAGCTTCTTGCGGGCGGCTTGCTGCTGGACAACTTTCTCCTCGGCCTCGCCCAGGGCCTTCCTCAGGGCCTCGACCTTGGTCACTGCTCCTGCACATATTACGACACTATAGTCAATATACATCGCTTACGCTTTCCGAACATATGGCAAGTCGTTATTCACCTTGCTTCTCCTGGAGCCGAACCCTAACCTCGCCGAGCTCGTTCTCGGTCCGCTCCAGCCTCTGCCTCAATTCAGAGACTTCGGCAGTATGCGAGTTTGCGGCCAACAGCGACGCCTGCTTATGCATACATGCTATGTTAGTCTCCTACAATAGATCCTCTATCTGGTTCTTCTCGCCGGACAGTGTCTCAGGGGCTACTGACTACAGGGTTTTTTTCTGTTTCTATGTCACTTACCTCGAAACCTGTCAACATGTTGCTGCAGGCCTCGTTCAGTCCACTCTTGGTGGACTGAACCTTCTCAATCACCGCGCCCATAAGGACGCGGTGCTCTCCTCTGATACGTCTCCAACGTATCTATAATTTTTGATTGCTCCATGCTATATTATCTACTGTTTTAGGCAATATTGGGCTTTATTATCCACTTTTATATTATTTTTGGCACTAACCTATTAACCGGAGGCCCAGCCCAGATTTGTTGTTTTATGCCTATTTCAGTGTTTCGAAGAAAAGGAATATCAGACGGAGTCGAAACGGAACAAAATCAACTGGAGAAGTTATTTTTGGATGGAAACCTACCAGATAGACTTGGACCCTACGTCAGAAGATGAAGGAGGTCCTCATGACGGTAGGGGGCGTGCCCCCCTGCCTCGTGGCCCCCCTTCGGTCCACCGACGTACTCCTTTCACCCATATATACCTACGTATCGTAAAACTTCCAGAACGGAGATTAGATCGGGAGTTCCGCCGCCGCAAGCCTCTGTAGCCACCAAAAACCAATCGGGACCCTGTTCCGGCACCCTGTCAGAGGGGGGAACCCTCACTGGTGGCCATCTTCATCATCCCGGTGCTCTCCATGATGAGGAGGGAGTAGTCCATCCTCGGGGCTGAGGGTATGTACCAGTAGCTATGTGTTTGATCCCTCTCTCTCTCGTGTTCTTGATTTGGCAAGATCTTGATGTATCGCGAGCTTTGCTATTATAGTTGGATCCTATGTTTCTTCTCCCCCTTTACTCTCTTGTAATGGATTGAGTTTTCCCTTTGAAGTAATCTTATCGGATTGAGTCTTTAAAGATTTGAGAACACTTGATGTATGTCTTGCCGTGTGTATCTGTGGTGACAATGGGGTATCACGTGCCACTTGATGTATGTTTTGGTGATCAACTTGCGGGTTCCACCCATGAACCTATGCATAGGGGTTGGCACACCTTTTCATCGTGATTCTCCGGTAGAAACTTTGGGCACTCTCTGAGGTTCTATGTGTTGGTTGAATAGATGAATCTGAGATTGTGTGATGCATATCGTATAATCATACCCACGGATACTTGAGGTGACATTGGAGTATCTAGGTGACATTAGGGTTTTGGTTGATTTGTGTCTTAAGGTGTTATTCTAGTACGAACTCTAGGGCTGTTTGTGACACTTATAGGAATAGCCCAATGGATTGATTGGAAATAATAACTTTGAGGTGGTTTCGTACCCTATGATAATCTCTTCGTTCGTTCTCTGCTATTAGTGACTTTGGAGTGACTCTTTGTTGCATGTTGAGGGATAGTTATGTGATCCTACTATGTTATTATTGTTGAGAGAACTTGCACTAGTGAAAGTATGAACCCTAGGCCTTGTTTCCTATCATTGCAATACCGTTTATGCTCACTTTTACCGCTTGTTACCTTGCTGTTTTTATATTTTCAGTTTAGAAAAACCCATATCTTGTTGGGGAACGTTGCAGAAAACCAAAAAATTTCCTACGTTTCACCAAGATCAATCTATGGAGTCAACTAGCAAAGAGAGGAGAGTGCATCTACATACCCTTGTAGATCGCGAGCGGTAGCGTTCAAGAGAACAGGGATGATGGAGTCGTACTCGCCGTGATCCAAATCACCGATGACCAATTGCCGAACGGATGGCACCTCCGCGTTCAACACACGTACGGAGCAGATGACGTCTCCTCCTTCTTGATCCAGCAAGGGGGAAGGAGAGGTTGATGAAGATCGAGCAGCACGACGGCGTGGTGGTGGATGCAGTAGTGATCGCAGCAGGGCTTCGCCGAGCTTCTGCGAGAGGGAGAGGTGTAGCAGGGGAGAGGGAGGCGCCAAGACTTGAGGTGTAGCTGCCCTCCCCCCCTTTATATAGGCCCCTAGGGGGGTGCGCCGACCCTAGGAGATGGGATCTCCTAGGGGGGCGGCGGCCAAGGGGGTGGAGTAACCCCCAAGGCAAGTGGAGGCGCCCCCTCCCCTAGGGTTCCCAACCAGAGGCGCAAGGGGGGGCCCAAGGGGGGCGCACCAGCCCACCATGGGCTGGTTCCCCTCCCCACTTCAGCCCATGGGGCCCTCCGGGATGGGTGGCCCCACCCGGTGGACCCCCGGGACCCTTCCGGTGGTCCCGGTACAATACCGGTGACCCCCGAAACTCTCCCGATGGCCGAAACTGCACTTCCTATATATAATTTTTCACCTCCGGACCATTCTGGAACTCCTCGTGACGTCCGGGATCTCATCCGGGACTCCGAACAACTTTCGGGTTACTGCATACTCATATCTCTACAACCCTAGCATCACCAAACCTTAAGTGTGTAGACCCTACGGGTTCTGCAGATAAGCAGACATGACCGAGACGACTCTCCGGTCAATAACCAACAGCGGGATCTGGATACCCATGTTGGCTCCCACATGCTCCTCGATGATCTCATCGGATGAACCACTATGTCGAGGACTTAATCAAACCCGTATTCAATTCCCTTTGTCAATCGGTACGTTACCTGCCCGAGACTCGATCATCGGTATCCCAATACCTTGTTCAGTCTCGTTACCGGCAAGTCACTTTAGTCGTACCATAATGCATGATCCCGTGATCAACCACTTGATCACTTTGAGCTCATTATGATGATGCATTACCGAGTGGGCCCAGAGATACCTCTCCGTCATACGGAGTGACAAATCCCAGTCTCGATTCATGCCAACCCAACAGACACTTTCGGAGACACCTGTAATGTACCTTGATAGTCACCCAGTTACGTTGTGACGTTTGGTACACCCAAAGCACTCCTACGGTATCCGCGAGTTTCACAATCTCATGGTCTAAGGAAATGATGCTTGACATTCAGAAAAGCTACAGCAAATGAACTACACGATCTTTGAGCTAAGCTTAGGATCGGGTCTTGTCCATCACATCATTCTCCTAATGATGTGATCCCGTTATCAATGACATCCCCATGTCCATAGCCAGGAAACCATGACTATCTGTTGATCAACGAGCTAGTCAACTAGAGGCTCACTAGGGACACATTGTGGTCTATGTATTCACACATGTATTACGATTTCCGGATAATACAATTATAGCATGAATAATAGACAATTATCATGAACAAGGAAATATAATAATCATTTTATTATTGCCTCTAGGGCATATTTCCAACAGTCTCCCACTTGCACTAGAGTCAATCATCTAGTTACATTGTGATGAATCGAACACCCATGGAATTCTGGTGTTGATCATGTTTTGCTCTAGGGAGAGGTTTAGTCAACGGATCTGCGACATTCAGGTCCATATGTACTTTACAAATTTCTATGTCTCCATTTTGAACACTTTCACGAATGGAGTTGAAGCGATGCTTGATATGCCTGGTCTTCCTGTGAAACCTGGGCTCCTTGGCAAGGGAAATAGCTCCAGTGTTGTCACAGAAGAGAGTCATCGGCCCCGACGCATTGGGTATGACTCCTAGGTCAGTAATGAACTCCTTCACCGAGACTGCTTCGTGTGCTGCCTCTAAGGCTGCCATGTACTCCACTTCACATGTAGATCCCGCCACAACGCTTTGCTTGTAACTGCACCAGCTTACTGCCCCACCATTCAAAATATACACGTATCCGGTTTGTGACTTAGAGTCATCCAGATCTGTGTCAAAGCTAGCGTCGACGTAACCCTTTACGACGAGCTCTTCATCACCTCCATAAACGAGAAACATGTCCTTAGTCCTTTTTAGGTACTTCAGGATATTCTTGACCGCTGTCCAGTGTTCCTTGCCGGGATTGCTTTGGTACCTTCCTACCAAACTTACGGCAAGGTTTACATCAGGTCTGGTACACAGCATGGCATACATAATAGACCCTATGGCTGAGGCATAGGGGATGACACTTATCTCTTCTATATCTTCGGCCATGGTCGGACATTGAGCTGAGCTCAATTTCACACCTTGCAACACAGGCAAGAACCCCTTCTTAGATTGATCCATATTGAACTTCTTCAATATCTTATCAAGGTATGTGCTTTGTGAAAGACCTATGAGGCGTCTTGATCTATCTCTATAGATCTTGATGCCTAATATATAAGTAGCTTCTCCAAGGTCCTTCATTGAAAAACTCTTATTCAAGTAGGCCTTAATGCTGTCCAAAAGTTCTATATCATTTCCCATCAAAAGTATGTCATCTACATATAATATGAGAAATGCTACAGAGCTCCCACTCACTTTCTTGTAAACGCAGGCTTCTCCACAAGTCTGCATAAACCCAAACGCTTTGATCATCTCATCAAAGCGAATGTTCCAACTCCGAGATGCTTGCACCAGCCCATAAATCGAGCGTTGGAGCTTGCACACCTTGTCAGTATTCTTAGGATCGACAAAACCTTCCGGCTGCATCATATACAATTGTTAAGGAAACCATTAAGGAATGCCGTTTTGACGTCCATTTGCCATATCTCATAATCATAGAATGCGGCAATTGCTAACATGATTCGGACGGACTTCAGCTTCGCTACGGGTGAGAAAGTCTCATTGTAGTCAACCCCTTGAATTTGTCGATAACCCTTAGCGACAAGCCGAGCTTTATAGATGGTCACATTACCATCCGCGTCTGTCTTCTTCTTAAAGATCCATTTATTTTCTATGGCTCGCCGATCAATGGGCAAGTCAGTCAAAGTCCATACTTCGTTTTCATACATGGATCCTATCTCGGATTTCATGGCTTCCAGCCATTTGTCGGAATCTGGGCCCGCCATCGCTTCTTCATAGTTCGAAGGTTCACCGTTGTCTAACAACATGATTTCCAAGACAGGGTTACCGTACCACTCTAGTGCGGAACGTGTCCTTGTGGACCTACGAAGTTCAGTAGGAGCTTGATCCGAAGTATCTTGATCATTATCATTAACTTCCTCTCTAATCGGTGCAGGCACCACAGGAACATTTTCCTGAGCTGCGCTACTCTCTGCTTCAAGAGGCAGTACTTCATCAAGCTCTACTTTCCTCCCACTTACTTCTTTCGAGAGAAACTCCTTCTCTAGAAAGGATCCATTCTTAGCAACGAAGATCTTGCCTTCGGATCTGAGGTAGAAGGTATACCCAATGGTTTCCTTAGGGTATCCTATGAAGACGCATTTTTCCGACTTGGATTCGAGCTTTTCAGGTTGAAGTTTCTTGACATAAGCATCGCATCCCCAAACTGTTAGAAATGACAGCTTAGGTTTCTTCCCAAACCATAATTCATACGGTGTCGTCTCAATGGATTTCGACAGAGCCCTATTTAAAGTGAATGCGGCAGTCTCTAAAGCATAGCCCCAAAATGATAGCGGTAAATCGGTAAGAGACATCATAGATCGCACCATATCTAATAGAGTGCGATTACGACGTTCGGACACACCATTACACTGAGCTGTTCCAGGCGGTGTGAGTTGTGAAACTATTCCACATTTTCTTAAGTGTGTGCCAAATTCGTGACTCAAGTATTCTCCCCCATGATCTGATCGCAAGAACTTGATTTTCCTGTCACATTGATTCTCAACCTCACTCTGAAATTCCTTGAACTTTTCAAAGGTCTCTGACTTCTGTTTCATTAAATAGACATACCCATATCTACTCAAGTCATCAGTGAGGGTGAGAACATAACGATAGCCACCGGGAGCCTCAACACTCATTGGACCGCACACATCAGTATGGATGATTTCCAATAAGTTGGTTGCTCGCTCCATTGTTCCTGAGAACGGAGTCTTGCTCATTTTTCCCATGAGGCATGGTTCGCACATGTCAAATGATTCGTAATCAAGAGACTCTAAAAGTCCATCTGCATGGAGCTTCTTCATGCGTTTGACACCTATGTGACCAAGGCGGCAGTGCCACAAGTATGTGGGACTATCATTATCAATCTTACATCTTTTGGTATTTACACTATGAATATGTGTAGCATTACGCTGGAGATTCATTAAGAATAAACCATTCACCATCGGAGCATGACCATAAAACATATCTCTCATATAAATAGAACAACCATTATTCTCGGATTTAAATGAGTAGCCATCTTGAATTAAAAGAGATCCTGATACAATGTTCATGCTCAAAGCTGGCACTAAATAACAATTACTGAGGTTTAAAACTAATCCCGTAGGTAAATGTAGAGGTAGCGTGCCGACGGTGATCCCATCGACCTTGGAACCATTCCCGACGCGCATCGTCACCTCGTCCTTCGCCAGTCTCCGCTTATTCCGCGGCTCCTGCTTTGAGTTACAAATGTGAGCAACCGCACCGGTATCAAATACCCAGGAGCTACTACGAGTACTGGTAAGGTACACATCAACTACATCTATATCACATATACCTTTCGTGATGCAAGCCTTCTTGTCCGCTAAGTATTTGGGGCAGTTCCGCTTCCAGTGACCACTTCCCTTGCAATAAAAACACTTAGTCTCGGGCTTGGGTCCATTCTTTGGCTTCTTCCAGGCAGCTTGCTTACCGGGCGCGGCAACTCCCTTGCCGTCCTTCTTGAAGTTCTTCTTACCCTTGCCTTTCTTGAACTTAGTGGTTTTATTCACCATCAACACATGATGTTCCTTTTTGACTTCTACCTTTGCTGATTTCAGCATTGAATATACCTCAGGAATGGTCTTTTCCATCCCCTGCATATTGAAGTTCATCACAAAGCTCTTGTAGCTCGGTGGAAGCGACTGAAGGATTCTGTCAATGACTGCGTCATCCGGGAGATTAACTCCCAGCTGAGTCAAGCGGTCATGCAACCCAGACATTCTGAGTATGTGCTCACTAACAGAACTATTTTCCTCCATCTTACAGCTGAAGAACTTGTCGGAGACTTCATATCTCTCGACCCGGGCATGAGCTTGGAAAACCATTTTCAGCTCTTCGAACATCTCATATGCTCCGTGTTGCTCAAAACGCTTTTGGAGCCCCGGTTCTAAGCTGTAAAGCATGCCGCACTGAACGAGGGAGTAATCATCAGCACGTGTCTGCCAAGCGTTCATAACGTCTTGTTCTGCAGGGAAAGCAGGTGCTTCACCTAGCGGTGCTCGTAGGACATAATCTTTCTTGGCAGCTATGAGGATGATCCTCAGGTTCCGGACCCAGTCCGTATAGTTGCTGCCATCGTCTTTCAGCTTGGTTTTCTCTAGGAACGCGTTGAAGTTGAGGACAACGTTGGCCATTTGATCTACAAGACATATTGTAAAGATTTTAGACTAAGTTCATGATAATTAAGTTCATCTAATCAAATTATTTAATGAACTCCCACTCAGATAGACATCCCTCTAGTAATCTAAGTATAACATGATCCGAGTTAACTAGGCCGTGTCCGATAATCACGTGAGACGGACTAGTCAACATCGGTGAACATCTTCATGTTGATCGTATCTTCTGTACGACTCATGCTCGACCTTTCGGTCTTCTGTGTTCCGAGGCCATGTCTGTACATGCTAGGCTCGTCAAGTCAACCTAAGTGTTTGCATGTGTAAATCTGTGTTACACCCGTTGTATGTGAACGTTGGAATCTATCACACCCGATCATCACGTGGTGCTTCGAAACAACGAACTGTCGCAACGGCGCACAGTTAGGGGGAACACTTTCTTGAAATTATTATGAGGGATCATCTTATTTACTACCGTCGTTCTATGTAAGCAAGATGCAAAAACATGATAAACATCACATGCAATCAAATAATAATGACATGATATGGCCAATATCATATAGCTCCTTTGATCTCCATCTTGGGGCTCCATGATCATCTTGTCACCGGCATGACACCATGATCTCCATCATCATGATCTCCATCCTCGTGTCTCCATGAAGTTGCTCGCCAACTATTATTTCTACTACTATGGCTAACACGTTTAGCAATAAAGTAAAGTAATTTACATGGCGTTTCTCAATGACACACAGGTCATACAAAAAATAAAGACAACTCCTATGGCTCCTGCCGGTTGTCATACTCATCGACATGCAAGTCGTGATTCCTATTAAAAGAACATGATCTCATGCATCACATATATATCATTCATCATTCATCACAACTTTGGCCATATCACATCACATGACACTTGCTGCAAAAACAAGTTAGACGTCCTCTAATTGTTGTTGCAAGTTTTAAGTGGCTGCAATAGGGTTCTAGAAAGAATGTTTTCTTACCTACGCCAAAACCACAACATGAATTGCCAATTTCTATTTACCCTTCATAAGGACCCTGTTCATCGAATCCGATCCGACTAAAGTGGGAGAGACAGACACCCGCCAGCCACCTTATGCAACTAGTGCATGTCAGTCGGTGGAACCGGTCTCACGTAAGCGTACGTGTAAGGTTGGTCCGGGCCGCTTCATCCCACGATGCCGCCGAATCAAGATAAGACTAGTAACGTCAAGCAAATTGACAATATCGACGCCCACAACTACTTTGTGTTCTACTCGTGCATAGTAACTATGCATAGACCTAGCTCATGATGCCACTGTTGGGGAACGTTGCAGAAAACAAAAAAATTTCCTACGTTTCACCAAGATCAATCTATGGAGTCAACTAGCAACGAGAGGAGAGTGCATCTACATACCCTTGTAGATCGCGAGCGGAAGCGTTCAAGAGAACGGGGATGATGGAGTCGTACTCGCCGTGATCCAAATCACCGATGACCAAGTGCCGAACGGACGGCACCTCCGTGTTCAACACACGTACGGAGCGGATGACGTCTCCTCCTTCTTGATCCAACAAGGGGGAAGGAGAGGTTGATGAAGATCCAGCAGCACGACGGCGTGGTGGTAGATGCAGCAGTGATCGCAGCAGGGCTTCGCCGAGCTTCTGCGAGAGAGAGAGGTGTAGCAGGGGAGAGGGAGGTGCCAAGACATGAGGTGTAGCTGCCCTCCCTCCCCCCTTTATATAGGCCCCCTAGGGGGGTGCGCCGGTCCTAGGAGATGGGATCTCCTAGGGGGGTGGCAGCCAAGGGGGTGGAGTAACCCCCAAGGCAAGTGGAGGCGCCCCCTCCCCTAGGGTTCCCAACCCTAGGCGCAGAGGGGGCCCAAGGGGGGGGGCGCAGCAGCCCACCAGGGGCTGGTTCCCCTCCCCACTTCAGCCCATGGGGCCCTCCGAGATGGGTGGCCCCACCTGGTGGACCCCCGGGACCCTTCCGGTGATCCCGGTACAATACCGGTGACCCCCGAAACTCTCCCGATGGCCGAAACTGCACTTCCTATATATAATTCTTCACCTCCAGACCATTACGGAACTCCTCGTGACGTCCGGGATCTCATCCGGGACTCCGAACAACTTTCGGGTTACTGCATACTCATATCTCTACAACCCTAACATCACCGAACCTTAAGTGTGTAGACCCTACGGGTTCGGCAGATAAGCAGACATGACCGAGACGACTCTCCGTTCAATAACCAACAGCGGGATTTGGATACCCATGTTGGCTCCCACATGCTCCTCGATGATCTCATCGGATGAACCACGATGTCGAGGACTTAATCAATCCCGTATTCAATTCCCTTTGTCAATCGGTACGTTACTTGCCCGAGACTCGTTCATCGGTATCCCAATACCTTGTTCAGTCTCGTTACCGGTAAGTCACTTTACTCGTACCGTAATGCATGATCCAGTGATCAACCACTTGATCACTTTGAGCTCATTATGATGATGCATTACCGAGTGGGCCCAGAGATACTTCTCCGTCATACGGAGTGACAATCCTAGTCTCGATTCGTGCCAACCCAATAGACACTTTTGGAGACACCTGTAATGTACCTTTATAGTCACCCAGTTACATTGTGACGTTTGGTAAACCCAAAGCACTCGTACGGTATCCGGGAGTTGCACAATCTCATGGTCTAAGGAAATGATGCTTGACATTCAGAAAAGCTACAGCAAACTAACTACACGATCTTTGAGCTAAGCTTAGGATTGGGTCTTATCCATCACATCATTCTCCTAATGATGTGATCCCGTTATCAATGACATCCCCATGTCCATAGCCAGCAAACCATGACTATCTGTTGATCAACGAGCTAGTGAACTAGAGGCTCACTAGGGACACATTGTGGTCTATGTATTCACACATGTATTACGATTTCCGGATAATACAATTATAGCATGAATAATAGACAATTATCATGAACGAGGAAATATAATAATCATTTTATTATTTTCTCTAGGGCATATTTCCAACATATCTACCATCCATATTTAACTTGTATCACCATCTCTTCGCCGAACTAGTGCACCTATACAATTTACCATTGTATTGGGTGTGTTGGGGACACAAGAGACTCTTTGTTATTTGGTTGCAGGGTTGCTTAAGACAGACCATCTTCATCCTATGCCTCCCACGGATTGATAAACCTTAGGTCATCCACTTGAGGGAAATTTTCTACTTTCCAACAAACCTCTGCACTTGGAGGCCCAACGTCTACAAGAAGAAGTTTGTGTAGTAGCCATCAAGCCCTTTTCTGGCGCCGTTGCTGGGGAGGCTAGGTAAGTGAAGGTATATCTTTAGATCTTGCAACCGAATCTTTTTGTTTCTTGTTTTAGCACTAGTCTAGTTTATAAAAGAAAACTACAAAAAAATGGAATTGAGTTTGTCTCATACTCTTCACCTTTTTAATATCTTTCGTGAGTATGATGGAAAGGAAAATTGTGCCAAAGTGCTAGAAGAAGAATTACATAGAATGCTTGGCATAAAATATGTGAATGATGAGCATGATTGCAATATTGTTAGTATGAATTCCTTGAATATCCATGATGCTAATGATATGCAAAGCCACAAGCTTGGGGAAGCTATGTTTGATGAAGATGATATTTTTTGTCCCCCAAGCTTTGATGAGCAAATTTACTATGATGAAAGCATGCCTCCTATCTATGATGATTATTGTGATGACACGTATGCTTTAAAGAATAATGATAACCATGAAACTTGTCATCTTGATCTTAATTTTCAATCACATGATAGTTGTTTTGTTGAGTTTGCTCCCACTATTATTCATGAGAAGAGTTTTGCTTATGTGGAGAGTAATAAAAATTATATGCTTGTAGATCATGAAAAGAATGCTTTAGGTTCTGGTTATATTTTTGAATTCATTCATGATGCTACTAAAAATTATTATGAGGGAGGAAAATATGCTTGTAGGAATTGTAATAATATCAAGTTTCCTCTCTATGTGCATAAAGTTTTGAAGTTATGCTTGTTTTGCCTTCCTATGCTAGCTGATTATTGTTCCCATAAGTTGTTTGCTCACAAAATCCCTATGCATAGGAAGTGGGTTAGACTTAAATGTGCTAGTCATATTCTTCATGATGCTCTCTTTATGTTTCAATTTCTATCTTTTATGTGAGCATCATTGAAATCATCATGCCTAGCTAGGGGCATTAAACGATAGCGCTTGTTGGGAGGCAACCCAACTTCATTTTAGTTCTTTGCTTTTTTGCTTCTATTTAGGAATAAATAATCCATATAGCTTCTGTTTAGATGTGGTTTTATGTTTTAATTAGTGTTTGTGCCAAGTAGAACCTTTGGGAAGACTTGGGTGAAGTCTTTATGATCATGCTGTCAAAAAAACAGAAACTTTACCGCTCACGAGATTAGCTAGAACTTTTTACTGGAGAGTGATATTTAGTTGATTTTGCAGATGATTCCTAGACAAATTCCTCAGTACCACCAATTTATTTTAGAATTTTTGGAGTTCCAGAAGTTTACGTTTGATACAGATTACTACAGACTGTTCTATTTTTGACAGATTCTGTTTTCATTGTGTTGTTTGCTTATTTTGATGAATCTATGGCTAGCAAAATAGTTTATAAACCATAGAGAAGTTGGAATACAATAGGTTTAACACCAATATAAATAAAGAATGAGTTCATTATAGTACCATGAAGTGGTGTTTTGTTTTCTTTCGCTAACGGAGCTTACGAGTTTTCTGTTAAGTTTTGTGTTGTGAAGTTTTCAAGTTTTGGGTAAAGATTCGATGGACTATGGAATAAGGAGTGGCAAGATCCTAATCTTGGGGATGCCCAAGGAACCCCAAGGTAATATTCAAGGATAACCAAGCGTCTAAGATTGGGGAGGCCCCAGAAGGCATCCCCTCTTTCGTCTTCGTTCATCGGTAACTCTACTTGGAGCTATATTTTTATTCACCACATGATATGTGTTTTGCTTGGAGCATCATTTTACTTTCTTTAGATTTGCTTGCTGTTCGAATAAAGTATTAAGATCTTAAATTCTTAAATGGGAGAGTCTTCACATAGTTTCATAATTATTTAACTACTCATTGATCTTCACTTATATCTTTCGGAGTAGTTTGTCGTTTGCTCTAGTGCTTCACTTATATCTTTTAGAGCACGGTGCTGGTTTTATGTTGAAGAAATAGATGAACTCTCATGCTTCACTTAGATTATTTTGAGAGTCTTAAATAGCATGGTAATGTGCTTAATTCTAATATGCTAGGCATACAAGACTAATAAAACAAAAATTCTTATGAGTGTGTTGAATACTAAGAAAAGATTGAAGCATGATAATTGTTTTGAGCTATGGAGGTGATAATATTAGAGTCATGCTAGTTGAGTAGTTGTGAATTTAAAGAATACTTGCGTTCAAGTTTGTGACTCCCGTAGCATGCACGTATGGTGAACCGTTATGTGACGAAGTTGGAGCATGATTTATTTATTGATTGTCTTCCTTATGAGTGGCGGTCGGGGACGAGCGATGGTGTTTTCCTACCAATATATCCCCCTAGTAGCATGCATGTAATACTTTGCTTTGATAACTTCTAGATTTTTGCAATAAGTATATGAGTTCTTTATGACTAATGTTGAGTCCATGGATTATATGCACCTTTTCCCATCCTTCCACCTTTGCTAGCCTCTCTAATACCGCGCACTTTTCGCCGGTATCATACACCCACCATATACCTTCCTCAAAACAGCCACCATACCTACCTATTATGGCATTTCCATAGCCATTCCGAGATATATTGCCATGCAACATTCCACTGTTCTGTTTATTATGACACGCTCCATCATTGTCATATTGCTAGCATGATCATGTAGTTGACATCGTATTTGTGGCAAAGCCACCATTCATAATTCTTTCATACATGTCACTCTTGATTCATTGCATATCCCGGTACACCGCCGGAGGCATTCATATAGTCATATCTTGTTCTAAGTATCGAGTTGTAATTGTTGAGTTGTAAGAAAAATAAAAGTGTGATGATCATCATTTTCTAGAGCATTGTCCCAAGTGAGGAATAAAAAATAAAAAAAGAGAAAGGACATAAAAAAGAGAGAAGGCCCAAAAGAAATGAGAGAAAAAGAGAGAAGGGACAATGCTACTATCCTTTTACCACACTTGTGCTTCAAAGTAGCACCATGATCTTCATGATAGAGAGTCTCTCATGTTGTCACTTTCATATACTAGTGGGAATTTTACATTATAGAACTTGGCTTGTATATTCCAATGATGGGATTCCTCAAAATTGCCCTAGGTCTTCGTGAGCAAGCGAGTTGGATGCACACCCACTTAGTTTCTTTTGTTGAGCTTTCATATACTTATAGCTCTAGTGCATCCGTTGCATGGCAATCCCTACTCACTCACATTGATATCTATTAATGGGCATCTCCATAGCCCGTTGATACGCCTAGTTGATGTGAGACTATCTTCCCCTCTTTTTGTCTTCTCCACAACCACCATTCTATTCCACATATAGTTCTATATCCATGGCTCACGCTCATGTATTGCGTGAAGATTGAAATTTTTTTGGAAATGTTAAAGTATGAAACAATTGCTTCGCTTGTCATCGGGGTTGTGCATGATTTAAATACTTCGTGTGGTGAAGATGGAGCATAGCCAGACTATATGATTTTGTAGGGATAACTTTGTTTGGCCATGTTATTTCGAGAAGACATGATTGCTTTATTAGTATGCTTGAAGTATTATTATTTTATGTCAATATGAACTTTTGTCTTGAATCTTTCGGATCTGAATATTCATATCACAATTGAGAAGAATTACAATGAAATTATGCCAACTAGCATTCCACATCAAAAATTATCTTTTTTATCATTTACCTACTCAAGGACGAGCAGGAATTAAGCTTGGGGATGCTTGATACGTCTCCAACGTATCTATAATTTTTTATTGCTCCATGCTATATTATCTACTGTTTTAGGCAATATTGGGCTTTATTATCCACTTTTATATTATTTTTGGGACTAACCTATTAACCGGAGGCCCAGCCCAGATTTGTTGTTTTATGCCTATTTCAGTGTTTCGAAGAAAAGGAATATCAGACGGAGTCGAAACGGAACGAAATCAACTGGAGAAGTTATTTTTGGAAGGAAACCTACCAGATAGACTTGGACCCTACGTCAGAAGATGAAGGAGGTGCTCATGAGGGAAGGGGGCGCGCCCCTGCCTCGTGGCCCCCCCTTCGGTCCACCGACATACTCCTTTCACTCATATATACCTACGTATCGTAAAACTTCCAGAACGGAGATTAGATCGGGAGTTCCGCCGCCGCAAGCCTCTGTAGCCACCAAAAACCAATCGGGACCCTGTTCCGGCACCCTGCCGAAGGGGGGAACCCTCACCGGTGGCCATCTTCATCATCCCAGCGCTCTCCATGACGAGGAGGGAGTAGTTCACCCTCGGGTCTGAGAGTATGTACCAGTAGCTATGTGTTTGATCTCTCTCTCTCTCTTGTTCTTGATTTGGCACGATCTTGATGTATCGCGAGCTTTGCTATTATAGTTGGATATTATGTTTCTTCTCCCCCTCTAATCTCTTGTAATGGATTGAGTTTTCCCTTTGAAGTAATCTTATCGGATTGAGTCTTTAAAGATTTGAGAACACTTGATGTATGCCTTGCCGTGCGTATCTGTGGTGACAATGGGGTATCACGTGCCACTTGATGTATGTTTTGGTGATCAACTTGCGGGTTCTACCCATGAACCTATGCATCGGGGTTGGCACACGTTTTCGTCGTGATTCTCCGGTAGAAACTTTAGGCACTCTTTGAGGTTCTATGTGTTGGTTGAATAGATGAATCTGAGATTGTGTGATGCATATCGTATAATCATACCTACGGATACTTGTGTTGACATTGGAGTATCTAGGTGACATTAGGGTTTTGGTTGATTTGTGTCTTAAGGTGTTATTTTAGTACGAACTCTGGGGCTGTTTTTGACACTTATAGGAATAGCCCAACGGATTGATTGGAAAGAATAACTTTGAGGTGGTTTCGTACCCTACCATAATCTCTTCGTTTGTTCTCTGCTATTAGTGACTTTGGAGTGACTCTTTGTTGCTTGTTGAGGGATAGTTATGTGATCCTACTATGTTATTATTGTTGAGAGAACTTGCACTAGTGAAAGTGTGAACCCTAGGCCTTGTTTCCTATCATTGCAGTTCCGTTTATGCTCACTTTTACCGCTTGTTACCTTGCAGTTTTTATATTTTCAGTTTACAAAAACCCATATCTACCATCCATATTGCACTTGTATCACCATCTCTTCGCCGAACTAGTGCACCTATACAATTTACAATTGTATTGGGTGTGTTGGGGACACAAGAGACTCTTTGTTATTTGGTTGCAGGGTTGCTTGAGACAGACCATCTTCATCCTACGCCTCCCACGAATTGATAAACCTTAGGTCATCCACTTGAGGGAAATTTGCTACTGTCCAACAAACCTCTGCACTTGGAGGCCCAACAACGTCTACAAGAAGAAGGTTGTGTAGTAGACATCAGCCTCCATCAGGTTGTCCGGCGCCCCTGGATGGACAGGGACCACCGGCGGAAGCGACGCACCCCCTCCTTCAAAGAGGGCTGCTCGCCCGACTCCGGAGCCATATGGGTCTCCAGAATCGTATTCGGCTGAGGGCCAAACTAGATGCGGCCCTCTTCGCCAGTTTCCATGGGGATCATCTCCTCCATGTGTTCGACAGTGGAGGCTTCGCCTTGTGGCGCCTCCCCGACAACGTCCTGTGCTACTCCTCGGTTCGGATCGGCCCTCCGGGACAGCACTTCGGTGTCGTCCCCGGCCCCGGGGAAGTAAGCAGGCGGTGGCGACTGGCTCGCCATGTCCGACGGAACCAACGAACCTCCAGACAAGGATCGTTGGATTAGGTCGCGGGCCGGACTGCAATAGTACTGTTAACTAAATCAAGATAATGGAGAGAAAGGGCTGGATATGCGCACGAGCGAGCGCTGTCACTTATGATGCGGCCTGGGGCTTAGTGCGGGGGCGCCGTTCCGGACTATTGTCAACGTCCCATGCGGTGTTGACCGCTAGGGCGCCCATCCCCTTTTTGGGCGCTTTCGCCTCCAGATGTGCCGAGGCCGCCCTCTTCTTCTTCTTCTCCTCGGGAGGAGGGTTGTTTTCCTCCTCCTCCTCCTCCTCCTCGTCATTGTCCTCAGGAACGGAGGAATGGGCCTCGTCGTCTTCGGACGTCGCATCCGAAGTGCCCTTGCGACGGGGGCCACTCTTGGCCCCCTTGGCCTTCTTCTTGGCCTTCTTCTCCGGTGCCTTGTATGGCGCCGGCACCAGCATCTCCGCTAGGCGCAGGGTGACCGGTTCTTCGGGCAGCAGAGCTGGACACTGGATCCACTTCGCCCTCTCCATTCAGTCCTAAAGGAACCACAATAAAAGCTCAGACGTCACCCTCGAAATGATGAGGTTGGGGATACGTCAGAAATAACATACCTTGCTGGCGGGGTGTGTACAATCATGACCACGGTCTGAATCCGTGGCCGGTGGCTTCTCGTTGCCCTTAAAAAGCAACTTCCAGGCGCCTTCGTGACACTACAAAAAAATTACACTTCCGTGATGATACGTGATTGTTACAGTAGGTCGCGTTTTTTGTCATGCATGTACATCCATGACAAATTTATGACAGAATCAAGATAGTCATACATGTGCTGTCGGGTTTTGGATCCGATAACCCGTTAACAGCCCTGACCAATAGGGATTTTCCACGTGTAAAATCATCATTGGCTGGAGGAGACACATGTCAGATCCGCGTTGGCATAGGTGTCACTCATCCAATGGGTGAGACGCGCCTATGATATGTTGACACGTGGACCGGCCCATCAAGTTTAAATGGGCCGGCCCAACTGAAGGCCCACAAGATTTTGCGGACCATAATGGGCCGGTCCAGCTAAAGGCCCACGAGATTTTGCGGACCATAATGGGCTGGCCCAGCTAAAGGCCCACAAGATTTTGCGGGCCATAATGGGCCGGCCCAGGTAAAGGCCCATAAGATTTTTGTGTGCCATAATGGGCCGGCCCAGGTAAAGGCCCACAAGATTCTTGCGGATCATAATGGGTCGGTCCAGCTAATTAAAGGCCCACGAGATTTCACCGACATTAATGGGCCGGCCCAGCTGTAGGCCCAAAAGATTTTGAGGACCCTAGTAGGACGGCCCATTAACTGGCTGCCATGTTTTGTGCCAAATGCCGACCCATATTTGGTCCGGTCCATTAATGGCCTGCCACGCTCCGGGCCTAATAGTGGCCCATATGAGATCCGGCCCATTAAAAGCCTACCATGTTTTGGGCCAAATTACGGCCCAGATCAGGTCCGACCCTTTAAGAGGCTTTGGGCTCAATTATGGCCCATATCAGATTCGTCCCGTCAACTGGACACTATACTTTTGGGCCCACTTGCTAAAGGCCCACTTAGTAATTCGGCTTGATATTAGTTTTGGCCTGTTAAGGGCCCGTTTAACATTTCGGCCTGATATTAATTTCGGCCTGTTAAAAGCCCGTCATATAGTTGGGCCTAACTACGGCCCGGTTTGCATCCGGCCTGCTCGCAGCCGATATCTGATTGGGCCAAACAAGGACCGAGAAAATTTTGGCCTATTAAAAGCCCATGATTTGATTCGCACAATCATGGGCCGGGGTTCATTTCGGGCTGCTGCCGGCCCGTGAGCTGTTCGGCACGTTTCAGGCCCAACCTACATCGTGATTGCATGACGGCCCGATTATGTACCGTAATTTTACAGTTTGGCCGGTTTACTGCAAAGACATGACATATATATATATATATACAGTAAAATAACTGCAGCATCGTGAATAAGAAAAAACCTAGACTATACAATAAAGAAATTATGGCATATTACATCCACTTGGCATCAAAGTTCGCCACTATGATAATAAAGCACAAGCAGACAGCATATTACATACACTGGGCATCAAAGATCACCACCAGTGCAAATAAACATGCCGACAAAATAATATACAAAACCGAGAGCACTTCAATAGAGTTCAAGAAAGGTTAGCCCTGCTGGGGAGCTGCAGCGCAAGCAGCTGAGCAAGATGATGAGACTGCGCTTGTTCAACACTTATATCTTCCTCACTCTGAAAGATAAACAAGCAGACAGATGACATATTTTGCACATAAAAGTATCAGTGCTGACAATTCATCACATTTCTTACTGACGAATAAAGTGACACAGTTTAAAATTGCATTAACACAATATGGTATTGTTCAGGTCAAGACATGGCAGGAAATGACATTGTGAATATAACACCCTCGATGCGACTATAGCTCCGACGTGTCGAGGCACGACTTAGAGACATAATCGCATTGAAGGCATATGTCGCAAGTTAGGCAATCTTCACAACATCCCATGTAATATGATAATAAAAGGGGAGATAACATAGTTGGCTTACACTCGCCACGTCAATCAAGTACTTAAATAACATTACATCATCCAAACACTCATGGCCCGACTATGGCGCCAAAATAAAAGAGAACCCAACATGCGACAACGGTCCCGTTCACCCCCAACAGGGCCCACTACTGATCATCGGGAAAAGAAACATAGTATCGTTGAGAGTCTTCGTCGAACTCCGACTTGAGCTCATACGCGTCTCCTGGAGCGGAATCATCAGGCCCTGCATCTGGTGTAATAGTAATCTGTGAGCCACAAGGACTCAGCAATCTCGCACCCTCGCGATCAAGACTATTTAAGCTTATAGGTAAGGCAAGATAAATATATGGAGTTGCAGCAAGCGACTAGCAAGTATGGTGGCTAACTTATTCGCAAAAGAGAGTGAGAAGAGGAGGCAAAGCACGAGCGAGATACTAGAGAGTAACCTGCGCAAATATTACTCCAACACCGTGTCCACTTCCCGGACTCCGCCGAGAAGAGGCCATCACGGTAACACACTCAATTGATTCATTTTAATTTAATTAAGGTTCAAGTTATCTACAACCGGACATTAACAAATTCCCATCTCCCCATAACCGCGGGCACGACTTTCCAAAGATCAATCCCTGCAGGGGAGTCCCAACTTAACCCATGACAAGCTCTCACGGTCAACGAAGGAATAGACCTCCTCCCAAGATGTTCCGATCAGACTCGGTATCTCGGTAATTCAAGACACTTCGACAGGTTAAAACAAATCCAGCAACACCGCCCGAATGTGCCGACAAATCCCGATAGGAGCTGCACATATCTCTTTCTCAGGGCACACTCGGATGAACACTACGTACAACTAAAACCAACCCTCAAGTTGCCCCGAGGTGGCGCTGCAAGTGGCTCTATTTGGACCAACACTCAGAGGAGCACTGGCCCGGGGGGGGGGGTTAAAATAAGATGACCCTCGGGCTCCGGTAACCCAAGGGAAAAGAGGCTAGGTGGCGAATGGTAAAACCAAGGTTGGGCATTGCTGGAAAAGCTTTAATCAAGGCGAACTATCAAGGGGTTCCCATTATAACCCAACCACGTAAGGAACGCAAAATCCGGGAACATAACACCGATATGACGGAAACTAGGGCGGCAAGAGTGGAACAAAACACTAGGCGATAGGCCGAGCCTTCCACCCTTTACCAAGTATATAGATGCATTAAGATAACAAGGCAATATAATGATATCCCAACAAGTAAATAAAAGATGTTCCAACAAGGAATGGCCTCCAATCTTCACCTGCAACTAGCAACGCTATAAGAGGGGCTGAGCAAAGCGGTAACATAGCCAATCAACGGTTTGCTAGGACAATGGTGGGTTAGAGGTTTGACATGGCAATTTGGGAGGCTTGCAAGCAAGTGGTAGGCATCGTAGCATTGGCATAGCAAAAGAGCGAGCAAACTAGCATAGCAAAGATAGTAGTGATTTCGAGGGTATGATCATCTTGCCTGCACAGTTGTCAAAGTTGACTGGATCCTCGAAAGCAAACTCAACGAGCTCCTCGATAGCGAACTCGTCTCCCGGCTCTACCCAAACAAGACAAACAGCAACAAGGATACAATCAACCACGTGCAAACTCAGACAACATGATGCAAAGATGATATGCTATGCGGGATGCGATGCGGGATGCAAACAGCAAGATATGACAGGAAATGCATGAACCTGGCCTCAAATTAGAATTCCAAGTGTGCCACTGGAAAGATGAGATGAAATCGCTTGAAAACTATATAAAGAACGCCGGAATCGGAGTTACGGTTTGGAAATGGCAAGCGATTCAATAATGACACCGGTCTGTGATTTACAGCAAGTAGGCATCGAAATACAACGAGATGAACATGCTACAGCACTCAAACATGTCATCAAAATACATGGTAGGGAAGCATTAAAGGTGCTTAACAAAAGTCTAGCACTGATCTACGGTCAATTCATCCATTAGGAGGTCCAAACAAGCATGGCAAAAACGCAAAGGTAAAACAGATCTCAGACAAAACAACAAAACATGGCCCTCTTCGGAGCAACAAAACAACATGCTACAGGACCTGAACATGACAAAGAAAGACATGGCATGGAGCTACTCAACAAGCTTAACAAAAGTCCCTTAGTGACCTTAAGCCAAAATGGATGACAAAATATACTAACAAGCACACGAACATAGCAAAAACATAATCAGTTTTCAGACTTAGTGAAAACTGGGACATGCTGAAACATAACTCACGAAGGCATATTTATGAGCTCGATGCACTCACCATGGTGGAAGTCATGGCAAGACAAGCATGCATTCCTTAATAAGCCATAAAATTCAAGCTAGAATGGCAAAAACAATGGCATATCATGCACGGATCAACTACAATAACATCGGCAAAATCGCAAACAAGTTGACGATCTGCCCAGATTCGCAACGAAGCAAAAGTAGAGCTCGATTGACTCAAGCTATGGTGCTCCATAATTGCAAACAAAGACATGGATGGATAGAGCACTACAATATTAACAAAACTCCTTTACTGATCATCCTCAAAAGAGGCACGGATCTCTAGGAAACAACTTGAACATATGGCATCGTGAACTAAACAATCCCAGGACTTAGTGAAATTACTAAGTCCCTGAAAACAGAATTAGCAAGTGCACCACTTTGCAAGCTTGCACAAGTAACCACACACATCCTAAAAATATATGGGTTGCACCTCTAGAAAGATGACAAAACCCTTAACAAAACACATGTAGAACTCACGGGCATAGCATGCACACAATAATCATGGCAAAAATGACAAAAGTGCTAAACGGAGTAACAGATCTGACAATTAACTCAAGTAGCCCTATTCTAACAGCATTTCGGGAATCAAGATGATCTCAAATGAAAATGATGCAATGGAATGAAATGATGTACTCTCTGAGATGAACATTTTGATATGCTATATGCCCAAATCGGAGCTACGGATGCAAAGTTACGGGGCCGCGAATAGGGGCATATGAACTAAAAAATATCCGGGACTTAGTGAAAAAACAACCCCTAGGGTTTACTGTAGCAACCCCGATCCAGATCGGATCTCGCGGCACTGTAGCTGGCCGGACCCGAGTTCGCCGGAGCCGGCGTGGAGGAGGGAGGAGGCGGCCGGCGAGGGCGCGGTCGCCGGTTGCCGAGGTGCTCGGAGCTGGGGCGACTCCGGCGAGCTCCTGCGGCGGCTCGGGGCGGTGACCCCAACGATGAGGGGGCGGCGGACCGGGACGGCAGCGGCGGAGGCGGCGGCCGGGCCGAGGAGGGAGGCGGCGCGGGGCGGCCGGCTCGCGGGCTCGCGGGGGCCTCGCCTGGGCCGGGCGGGCCGGCGGCGGTGGGAGGTGGCGGCCGCCACGTGTCGACGCGCGGGTGGCTGGAGGCGGCGGGCGGACGCTGTCCGGCCCCATCCAGACACGTCCGGCGGCAGCGGCGGATGGATCTAGGGTTTAGGGGGGAGGGGAGACCCGTGAATTTCGGAGGGGGTGTATATATTGGCATAGATGGAGCTAGGAGAGTCCAAATGAGGTGCGGTTTTCGGCCACGCGATCGTGATCGAACGCTCTAGGACATGGAGCAGAGTTTGGTGGGTTTTGGCCCAAAAATGGAGGGGTGTTGGGCTGCAACACACAAGAGGCCTTTTCGGTGCCTCGGTTAACCGTTGGAGTATCAAACGAAGTCCAAATGGTACGAAACTTGACAGGCGGTCTACGGTAGTAAACCAAGGCTGCTTGGCAAGTCTCGGTTCAATCTGGAAATGTTTAATCCCCACACACGAAATAAAGATAGAAATGACCACCGGAGGAGAACGAAGCACCGGAATGCAAAACGGACAACGGGGAAAATGCTCGAATGCATGAGACGAACACGTATGCAAATGCAATGCACATGATGACATGAGATGAGATGCATGACAACGACAACCACACACGGAGACAAAAACCCGAACCCGAGAGAATAAAATAACTTAACGCCGGAAACGACAAAAGTTGGAGTACAAATAGGGAAAGTTACATCCGGGGTGTTACAATACTCCACCACTACGAAAGGATCTCGTCCCGAGATCTAGGACTGAAAGAACGCCGGGTACTCAGAACGGAGGTGATCCTCGCGTTCCTAGGTAGCTTCACGGTCGGAATGGTGTGACCACTTGACTTTGAGAAATTTGATTGACTTGTTGCGAGTCTTGCGTTCAGTCTCTTCAAGAATAGCAACTGGGTGCTCACGATAAGAGAGATCTTCTTGGAGCTCAATGTCCTCGAAGTTGGCAGTGCGGTCCGGAGTCTTGAAGCACTTTCAAAGCTGAGAGACATGGAACACGTCATGAACATTTGCAAAGTTTGAAGGAAGCTCGAGTTGATAGGCGAGGTCGCCTCTCTTGCTGACAATCTTGAAAGGTCCCACGTATCTAGGGGCAAGCTTCCCTTTGATACCGAAGCGACGAGTACCTTTCATAGGAGAGACGCGGAGGTAAACATGATCTCCGATCTCGAAAGCCAAATCATGGTGCTTACTATCATAGTAGCTCTTCTGGCGGGATTGGGCTGCTTTGAGGTTATCACGAATGACTTTACACATTTCTTCTGCCTCTGTGATTAAGTCATTACCCAAAAGCTGACGTTCACCGGTTTCAGACCAGTTGAGAGGGGTACGGCACTTCCTGCCATATAGAATTTCAAAAGGGGCCTTGCCCGAACTTGCTTGAAAACTTTTGTTGAAGGAGAATTCAGCATAAGGAAGACAATCCTCCCACTTCATGCCGAAGGAGATCACACAAGCCCTGAGCATATCTTCCAGAATCTGGTTGACACGCTCGAATTGACCGCTTGTTTGAGGATGGAAAGCTGTGCTGAAGCGGATGTTGGTGCCCATGGCCTTCTGGAAAGAATCACAAAACTTCGAGGTAAAGATGATTCCACGGTCTGAAGAGATCACTTGAGGAATACCGTGCAGAGAGACAATACGCGAGGTATAGAGTTCCGCCAATTGAGCTGCAGTGATCGACTCTTTGACAGGCAGAAAGTGATCCACCTTGGTGAGTTTGTCGATGACAACGAATATAGCATCATTGCCACGCTTGGACTTAGGAAACCCAGTCACGAAGTCCATTTCAATGTGGTCAAACTTCCATTCTGGAATGGCAAGAGCTTGGAGGAGACCAGCTGGCCTTTGGTGTTCTGCCTTCACTCTTCTGCAGACATCACATTCATTCACGAATTGAGCAATCTCGCGCTTCATTCGAGTCCACCAATAAGCTTGCTTAAGATCCTGATACATCTTCGTGCTCCCAGGGTGGATGGAGAGGAGAGAATTGTGAGCCTCATTCATGATCACTTTACGGAGGTCACCTTTGGGTACAACAATACGATCTTCGAAGAAGAGAGTGTCCTTGTCATCAAGGCGGTAGCACTTGTACTTGGACTGACTCTTGGCAATCCCAATCTTCACCTTTTTCACCATAGCATCAAGAACCTGGGCTTGGCGACTCTGGTCTTCTAAGGTAGGAGAGACTTGAAGGTTGGCGAGGAAACCTTGAGGAACAACTTGCAGATTAAGTTTGCGGAAAGCTTCACAAAGCTCAGGTTGATAAGGCTTGAGAATAAGACTGTTGCAGTAAGCCTTCCTGCTCAAAGCGTCAGCAATCACATTGGCCTGGCCTGGAGTGTACTCAATACTTGGATTATACTCTTGAATCATTTCGACCCATCGAGTTTGCCTGAGGTTGAGATTAGGCTGAGTGAAGATGTACTTGAGACTCTTGTGATCAGTGAAAATGTCCACTTTTCTTCCCAATAGAAGATGTCTCCAAGTCAAAAGAGCATGCACAACTGCCGCCAACTCGAGATCATGAGTGGGGTAGTTCTTCTCATTAGGCTTCAACTGGCGAGATGTATAAGCAACAACTTTCTTCTCTTGCATCAATACTGCCAAGACCTTGGAGAGAGGCATCACAAAAGACCTCGTACGGCTTGGATTCATCAGGCGGAGTCAGAACTGGAGCAGTGATCCATTTCTCTTTCAAAGTGTTGAAAGCAATATCACACTCCAGAGACCAAACGTACTTGACGTGCTTCTGGAGAAGATTAGAGAGAGGCTTCGCGATCTTAGAAAAGTTTTCAACGAATCTTCGGCAATAGCTTGCGAGACCGAGAAAACTGCGGAGTTGCTTCACGTTCTGAGGAGGTTCCCAATTCACAATTGCAGACACCTTCTCAGGATTCACGGCAATGCCCTTGGCAGAGATGATATGACCAAGATAAAGAACCTCATCAAGCCAAAATTCACACTTGGAGAACTTGGCATAGAACTGATGTTCTCTGAGCTTATCAAGAACCAAATGAAAATGCTTGGCATGATCTTCCTTGTTCTTCGAGAAACCAGAATGTCGTCGAGATAGAGCAAAACGAAGTCATTGGTGTAGGCGTTGAAGATGAAGTTCATCATGCGAGAGAACGTCGGAGGAGCGTTGGCGAGGCCAAAAGACATGACAGTGTATTCATATGAACGAAAGCTTGTTCTGAATGCTATCTTGGGAATATCTTCTTCACGAATGCGAATCTGGTGATAACCCATACGGAGATCAAGCTTGGAGAATACTTGGGCACCTTTGAGTTGTTCGAACAGCTCATTGATGTTGGGAAGTTGGTATTTGTTCTTTATGGTCTTCTTGTTCACTGTACGGTAATCAACACAAAGTCGTTCCGTTCCATCCTTCTTCTTCACAAAAAGAACACCACAACCCCACGGCTAAGAACTAGGCCGGACGAGACCCATTTTCTCTTGCATATCGAGTTGCTTCTTCAGCACCTTCAACTCTTCAGGTCCGAGCTTGTAAGGACGCTTGCACACAGGTTCCGTGCCAGGCTCAAGATCAATAACGAATTCAACTAGCCGGTGCGGAGGCATTCCTGGAAGCTCTTCTGGAAAGACGTCTTGATATTCGCAAACGACTGGAATTTGAGAGATAGCATCCAATTCACCCTTCTCATTGAGAGAAAACAGACGGATAGTATCATCACGGGCGGCAAAGACAATTACATCCTCAGACGAATGAGTCAATTGAATCTGCCTGGCTGCATAATCAAGATGTGCATTGTGCTTAGAAAGCCAATCCATTCCGAGAAAAAGATCAATATCCGAGTTACCATGAACCACCGGAGAAGAGAGAAACTTGTAATCGCCCAATGTGATAGAGACATCCGGGACGCAATTGTTAGAAGTCATTTGTTTGCCCGGAGACACAATCTTCAATGGAACAGGAATCCTTTCGGTCACAAAATCATGCTTGGCCACAAATGGAGTTAAAATAAAAGAAAGCGATGTACCAGTGTCAAAAAGAACTTTTGAAGGAACATCGTTAACAGGAAGGTTACCCATGATCACATCTGGTGAGTCCTCTACCTGAGGTGCATTCAGCAAATTGACCTTGGCGTGCTTGGGGTTATGCTTGACCACAGCTGTACTTGCCGATCTGACAGGAGGAGGAGGAGGAAGACGCCTCTGGTTGAAACACTTGTTGGCATAGTGACCCTTCTGTTGGCACTTGTTGCACGTGACCTCTGAAAGCGGACGGTGATACGGAGCACTCGATCTTGGAGCTTGAGACGAAGTCTTGTTCTGAAAGCCAGGGTTGGGTGGCTGGGAAGAACCACTGCCACCTTTGCTCTTCTGCTGATACGGCTGACGGAACGGAGGAGGAGGAAGCCAAAACTTCTGCTGCTTGGCCACTTGAGTAGAGGAAGAAGGAGTAACATCTCTGACTCGCTTCTTGGAAGCATCACACCTCAACTGAGCAGCCTCATGCTACAGTGCCATGTTGTAGAACTCATCGTATCTCAAGGGCTCAAAGAGGACAAGAGCGAGCTGAATTTCTTCTCTGAGACCACCGCTGAACTGATATATCATGCTCTTCTCATCAGGGACGTCCTGCTTAGCAAAGCGGGCGAGCTTCTGGAACAACTTGTTGTACTCATAGACAGACAAAGAGCCTTGCTTCAGATTGCGGAATTCCTCACGCTTGCTTTCAACCACGCTCTGCGGAATATGATGAGCTCGGAAATCTCGACGGAAATCATCCCAAGTGATAACACGTCCACCTCTAGAATCCTTGTACTGCTGGAACCATTCTGCAGCTTGATCTTTGAGTTGGAAGGAAGCGAACTTAACAAAGTCCTCAGGCCTGACGTTACTGCACTCGAAATGCTTGCACAGATCCACAAGCCAATCGTCAGCATCGGTTGCCTCAACACAATTGCTGAAAGTCTTTGGCCCATTAGCAAGGAACTAGTTGAGTGTAGCAAAGTGACTCTGATTGCTGCCTTGATTCCCTTGACTGCCTTGATTACGATCTTGAAGAATTTGCATGATCAACTATGTATTGGCATTGGTTGCGGCCATCACAGCTTGCCATGCCTCTGGAGGAGGTGGAGGAGGTGGCGGATCAGGATTCGGAGTCGTGCGCGTTGGAGGAGCCATCCTAAAGAGGTTGACCACCATTAGCACATTGACAGATAAATATTGAAGCTGAATCCAACGGAATGAAAATTGCAACATATAGTCTTCACATCCGAACAAAATGAACGAATGCATTCCTCTTGAAATGGTCACATATCCATAAATTGAGAAGCCACGTAGAATTAAGGTAGAGAAATAAATCAACAAGGTTCCGATCAAGTACGAATAATCGGTAAGAAATCCCAATCTCAAACCAATATCTGTGGAAGAAAAACTAGAGCTACTAGAATTCCCACCTATGAAACTTCCGAACCTTTCCGGTTATGCAATCAGGTGTTGGGGATACAAGGGAAGCATAATATCTCACCCAAACTAGCAAATCCTACATCCAGCTGTATCCATCCTTCAACACATAACCAAGAAACCTTCGGAAACCATCTACCTCAACCTTCGAAAAGCATCCGTTATACAAGTTATGGCGATACTCCCGAACTCCCGCCCCAGTACTGGGTGGTGTCGAGGTTATCTCACCAACGAACTGCATAAAAGAGATTTTCGATGTCGGCGTACTAGACTCAGGTATTCCAGAACTGTAACGATAAAATTATGATGACAACACCTCAAAGCTCAACTCCCCGGGACACTTCCACTAAACCCCTGACAGGAGGCACCAAGACAATGTTCTCATCATAAAACCATCGGAACAGTTCCAAGATACCCGCGTGATCCTAAAATTTTTTTTTAGTGAAATTTGAGAAGAGAAGAGTCAAAACTCTACGTCAGGAAGCCTTACCAGAGCGATGAGGAGACTGGGAAGTTAAAAGAATTCCTAATCTCTCTGATATATAATTCCTAAAAGACTCAAAACATTTTTCTAGACACAACTCGGCCGCTAAAAATGATCAAGCAATGGGGCTGCTAAGGTCGGGGAAGGCTCTGATAACCAACTTATAACACCCTCGATGCGACTATAGCTCCCACGTGTCGAGGCACGACTTAGAGACATAATCGCATTGAAGGCATATGTCGCAAGTTAGGCAATCATCACAACATCCCATGTAATATGATAATAAAAGGGGAGATAACATAGTTGGCTTACACTCGCCACATCAATCAAGTACTTAAATAACATTACATCATCCAAACACTCATGGCCCGACTACGGCGCCAAAATAAAAGAGAACCCAACATGCGACAACGGTCCCGTTCACCCCCAACTGGGCACCACTACTGATCATCGGGAAAAGAAACATAGTATCGTTGAGAGTCTTCGTCGAACTCCCACTTGAGCTCGTACGCGTCTCCTGGAGCGGAATCATCAGGCCCTGCATCTGGTGTAATAGTAATCTGTGAGCCACAGGGACTCAGCAATCTCGCACCCTCGCGATCAAGACTATTTAAGCTTATAGGTAAGGCAAGATAAATATATGGAGCTGCAGCAAGCGACTAGCAAGTATGGTGGCTAACTTATTCGCAAAAGAGAGCCAGAAGAGGAGGCAAAGCACGAGCGAGATACTAGAGAGTAACCTGCGCAAACATTACTCCAACACCGTGTCCACTTCCCGGACTCCGCAGAGAAGAGGCCATCACGGTAACACACTCAATTGATTCATTTTAATTTAATTAAGGTTCAAGTTATCTACAACCGGACATTAACAAATTCCCATCTGCCCATAACCGCGGGCACGGCTTTCGAAAGATCAATCCCTGCAGGGGAGTCCCAACTTAGCCCATGACAAGCTCTCACGGTCAACGAAGGAATAGACCTCCTCCCAAGATGTTCCGATCAGACTCGGTATCTCGGTAATTCAAGACATTCGACAGGTTAAATCAAATCCAGCAACACCGCCCGAATGTGCCGACAAATCCCGATAGGAGCTGCACATATCTCTTTCTCAGGGCACACTCGGATGAACACTACATACAACTAAAACCAACCCTCAAGTTGCCCCGAGGTGGCACTGCCAGTGGCTCTATTTGGACCAACACTAAGAGGAGCACTGGCCCGGGGGGGGGGGGGGGTTTAAAATAAGATGACCCTCGGGCTCCGGTAACCCAAGGGAAAAGAGGCTAGGTGGCAAATGGAAAAACCAAGGTTGGGCACTGCTGGAAAAGCTTTAATCAAGGCGAACTATCAAGGGGTTCCCATTATAACCCAACCGCGTAAGGAACGCAAAATCCGGGAACATAACACCGATATGATGGAAACTAGGGCGGCAAGAGTGGAACAAAACACTAGGCGAGAGGCCGAGCCTTCCACCCTTTACCAAGTATATAGATGCATTAAGATAACAAGGCAATATAATTATATCCCAACAAGTAAATAAAAGATGTTCCCACAAGGAACGGCCTCCAATCTTCACTTGCAACTAGCAACACTATAAGAGGGGCTGAGCAAAGCGGTAACATAGCCAATCAACGGTTTGCTAGGACAATGGTGGGTTAGAGGTTTGACATGGCAATTTGGGAGGCTTGCAAGCAAGTGGTAGGCATCGTAGCATTGGCATAGCAAAAGAGCGAGCAAACTAGCATAGCAAAGATAGTAGTGATTTCGAGGGTATGATCATCTTGCCTGCACAGTTGTCAGAGTTGACTGGATCCTCGAAAGCAAACTCAACGGGCTCCACGATAGCGAAATCGTCTCCCGGCTCTACCCAAACAAGACAAACAGCAACAAGGATACAATCAACCACGTGCAAACTCAGACAACACGATGCAAAGATGATATGCTATGCAGGATGCGATGCGGGATGCAAAATGCAAGATATGACAGGAAATGCATGAACCTAGCCTCAACTTGGAATTCCAAGTGTGCCACTGGAAAGATGAGATGAAATCACTTGAAAACGATATAAAGAACGCCGGAATCGGAGTTACGGTTTGGAAATGGCAAGCGATTAAAAAATGACACCAGTCTGCGATTTACAGCAAGTAGGCATCTAAATGCAACGAGATGAACATGCTACAGCACTCAAACATGGCATCAAAATACATGGCAGGTAAGAATTCAAGATGCTTAACAAAAGTCTAGCACTGAGCTACGGCCAATTCATCCATTAGGAGGTCCAAAAAAGCATGGCAAAAACGCAAATGGTAAACACTTGTCTGGAATTTCAGATCATATAGCCCTCTTCGGAGCAACAAAACAACATGCTACATGACCTGAGCATGACAAAGAAATACATGGCATGGAGCTACTCAACAAGCTTAACAAAAGTCCCTTAGTGACCTTGAGCCAAAAGGGATCACAAAATATACTAACAAGCACACGAACATAGCAAAAACATAATCAGTTTTCAGGCTTAGTGAAAACTGGGACATGCTGAAACATAACTCACGAAGGCATATTTACGAGCTCGATGCACTCACCACGGTGCAAGTCATGGCAAGACAAGCATACATTCCTTAATAAGCCACAAAATGCAAGCTATACATGGCAAAAACAATGGCATAGCATGCACGGATCAACTACAATAACATCGGCAAAATTGCAAACAAGTTGACGATCTGCCCAGATTCGCAACGAAGCAAAAGTAGAGCTCGATTGACTCAAGCTAGGGTGCTCCATAATTGCAAAAAAGACATGGATGGATAGAGCACTACAATATTAACAAAACTCCCTTACTGATCATCCTCAAAAGAGGCACGGATCGCTAGGAAACAACATGAACATATGGCATCGTGAACTAAACAATCCCAGGACTTAGTGAAATAACTAAGTCCCTGAAAACAGAATTAGCAAGTGCACCACTTTGCAAGCTTGCACAAGTCACCACACACATCCTAAAAATATATGGGTTGCACCTCTAGAAATATGACAAAACCCTTAACAAAACACATGTAGAACTCACGGGCATAGCATGCACACAATAATCATGGCAAAAATGACAAAAGTGCTAAACGGAGTAACAGATCTGACAATTAACTCAAGTAGCCCTATTCTAACAGTATTTCGGGCATCAAGATGAGCTCAAATGAAAATGATGCAATGGAATGAAATTATGTACTCTCTGAGATGAACATTTCGATATGCTATATGCCCAAATCGGAGCAAAAGATGAAAAGTTACGGCGCCGCGAACAGGGGCATATGAACTAAAAAATATCTGGGACTTAGTGAAAAAAACTACCCCTAGGGTTTACTGTAGCAACCCCGATCTAGATCGGATCTCGCGGCACTGTAGCTGGCCGGACCCGAGTTCGCCGGAGCCGGCGTGGAGGAGGGAGGAGGCGGCCGGCGAGGGCGCGGTGGCCGGTGGCCGAGGCGGCGGCGGCGGCGGCCGGAGCTGGGGCGACGCCGGCGAGCTCCTGCGGCGGCTCGGGGCGGCGACCCCAACGACGAGGCGGCGGCAGACCGGGACGGCGGCGGCGGACGGTTGGGCGGCGACGGCCGGGCGGGGCGGCGGCGGCTGCGGAGGCGGCGGCTGGGCCGAGGAGGGAGGCGGCGCGGGGCGACCGGCTCGCGGGCTCGCGGGGGCCTCGCCTGGGCCGGGCGGGCCGGCGGCGGTGGGAGGTGGCGGCCGCCACGTGTCGACGCGCGGGTGGCTGGAGGCGGCGGGCGGACGCTGTCCGGCCCCGTCCGGACACGTCCGGCGGCGGCGGCGGATGGATCTAGGGTTTAGGGGGGAGGGGAGACCCGTGAATTTCGGAGGGGGTGTATATATATGCATAGAGGGAGCTAGGAGAGTCCAAATGAGGTGCGGTTTTCGGCCACGCGATCATGATCAAACGCTCTAGGACATGGAGCAGAGTTTGGTGGGTTTTGGGCCAAAATGGAGGGGTGTTGGGCTGCAACACACACGAGGCCTTTTCGGTCCCTCGGTTAACCGTTGGAGTATCAAACGAAGTCCAAATGGTACGAAACTTGACAGGCGGTCTACCGGTAGTAAACCAAGGCCGCTTGGCAAGTCTCGGTCCAATCCGGAAATGTTTAATCCCCACACATGAAAGAAACATAGAAATGACCACCGGAGGAGAACGAAGCGCCGGAATGCAAAACGGACAATGGGGAAAATGCTCGAATGCATGAGACGAACACGTATGCAAATGCAATGCACATGATGACATGAGATGAGATGCATGACAATGACAACCACACACGGAGACAAAAACCCGAACCCGAGAGAATAAAATAACTTAACGCCAGAAACGGCAAAAGTTGGAGTACAAATAGGGAAAGTTACATCCGGGGTGTTATAGTGAAGGAGTTGGAAGCTTCACGACACCACTGGATTACAGATCAAGAACTCATAAGTATCAATGGTTAGTGTGCTGTCAATTTATACCATTTCAGATTGGCAAATAAAGAGACGGTTTAAATAATAGTAGAATGATATGACATTGTTCATAGTTAAGACATTGTAGAATATGACATTGTGCTGTAGTGGGTAGGTTCACCACACCACTGGATTACGGATGAAGAACAGAAGCATACATGCAGTGCAAAAGAAGATCACTTGCTCTGTATAGTTTAATTTACATGGTATGAAGAAGGAACTTGGTTGTACAACTGAAAACTTAAATTGAGAAAGGACAAACTTTTGTTTATGAACTACATAATAAACTTTAAACAAGCAATTTGACGCAAACACCAAAAATAAATAGCTGTTGCAATCATGCCTAACGAAATATATACAAGAAAGTTTGAAGGCTTGAGATGGACAAACTTACATTATAGAGAGGCTCTATAAAGGCCTTGCCCATGCTGATGGGGGGGGGGGGGAAATTCAAGAAGTTTACCACAAAATCTTCTTCAAAAGCATTGCCTTTATTCTACATTTTGTTAAGAGTAAATATATATGTGATAATATACGAAAAAATGGAGAATATTTAAGATAAGATGAAGAGTGATGCTACATAACCAAGTAGCTATAAATGTAACTTCTTCAGTACCAACCTTATGGTAAGAGTAAATATAGATTTGATGTGTAGAAAATGGAGGGCAAGGGAAAATAAGCTGCAGAGTGATGGTACATGAACAGCTACCTGTCGTTATAAGTACACTGATAAAGGACAGCATGTACTTACAAGAACAATGCAGAGCTAAAAAACATTGGCATTGGATATATTCTACACTAATGTAACCATTCATACAGATCAGATAATTTGGAGCGAACAATTGATAAGCAAGCTATCATGCATAATGTTGTCACATAATGAACCTGGTATGTATGCAAGAAAGTGATACAGGACAACAGGTACTAACAAGAGCAAAGCAGCGGGCAGCATATTTGCGATATCCTGTCGTTCTTGTCAAACCGGAATTCTTCTTCGAGCAGATTTCCTGCAAAAAAGATCTGTAAGGCACATGCGGAAAAGTAAAAGTTCAAATTGTCATGTGATTTCATAGACAGTACCTCATCCTGGGAACGAGAGCAGTGAATAACAAGGTTTTTCCATTCAATGTCTTCTAAATTTAGCAAAGGTGGGGAGCGTATGAGTTTCATTGCATCCAGAATGGCACTCAATGCCTTGGTGCCAATTTTGTAAGTCGTTGCAGTGTTCAACAATATTCTTCTGATGCGCGGATTCTGATATTCACTATGATTACGTATAATATCTGAGAAGCATGAAAACATAAATAGTAGTGAGATTATCTTTGTAATGCAGAGGATATTGTAAGATAGGGGCGCCCCTATAAACCCTTGTGTGCTATCACCGGATTCTGATGAGAGAGCCCATGTGTGGTGTAGTATGGTGTGTGCATTAATATAATCTGGCACAAGCACAAAAAATAGGCTCTAGAAGTAAGGATAGTTGGCAGATGATAGGTTCATAATATACTGTATACAGAGTTTATTGCCAAACCATGATAACAAGAGCACACAACAACTAGGCAGATCGTAGTGTACATAAAAGGGGCACACCATAACCAGGATATATAAACCGGGAAAGTGGAACTGGCTAGAACTTACGGTGTTGTATTGCCGCTACTAATTGAAAGCCTATCGATCACGTACAGGCCAGCTCTATCAGCTTTTGACTGCAGATGTCCCTGCTCCCCTTCCTGACAAGGAACATACTGTGCTTCCCATACAGAACACCGCACGGCCGCCGGCCAAACCACCGGCCCCACCGCCTATGTTCCTCCGCCACCCCCACCCCCGCCCCGCCCCGCGTCGAGTTTTCTTCGTTCGATGAGGCCCCACCACCGCCCCCACAACCACCGTCCCCACCTGAGCCCCGTCCTTCGCACCGGCGAACTCCGGCGAGCTCTCAAAAATCGTCTGACCCAATTTTGAAATTTAGTCTACTGTGATTTAACTAGTGTGGAATATAAAAGGGGAAAACCATAAGCATTGCGAGTATGGTGTTGAGCGTGCCATGGCAGATCTGAAGGTGCAAACTGGACAAAGGCAACTTCGCAACCAAGACAAGAAATCAGAGTAAAGCAGCGGCGATCTATTTTCTTGCTGCGATAAATAAGTTGAGCTGATACGAAAGAGTACCGCCTCTGGTGCGGCGCCGTGTACGCATCTGCTGAGAATTTGACGGTGTTGCGGTAGCGATGGCTGTCGGCGGCGTGGAAGCAGATCTAGGAGGGTAGACGGTGGCGACGGGGCGCGGTGGACGAGACGGTCGTAGGAGTGGCGCCGGCAAGGTGGACGACGGCGGGGATGAAGCGAGAGGGTGGGATGCAAGGATCCCAGTCCGAAGCCGTGGATGAGAGAGCTCGATCTCTTGTAATGGACGGCGGCGTCGGGGTATCAGCTCCGGCATGGTGGAGGAGGACGGCGGTGGATGGGGTGGCGGACGGCGGCGGACGGAGGAGGGTGGGGTGGAGAGGGTGTTTTGGCGCCCACGGAGTACAAATGGGGAAAAGGGGGGTAGAGAGGAAGGGGGGAACCATGTATTCAGGGCGTGCTTGTCTCAAATGTGAGGAAATTTACAAACTTAGCCCCCGTTTCAAATTTCAACTACATCACAGCAACATTAGTCGGTTGGGGATAGGACGGTAATCTCACATACACCGAATATTTGACGATGAGAGTTTGTTTTTGGCGCCCACCGTGTATGAATATGAATCAGGGAGGGGGTCGATTTCGGCAGAGGACACACTGTGTTTTGGCGCCCACCGTGCATGAATATGAATCGGGGAGGGAGTCGATTTCGGCCGAGGACACACTGTGTTTTGGCGCCCACCGTGTATGAATCCGGGTGAGAGGAGGTTACGTCACGTTTGGGTGAAATTACAAACCTACCCCTATCGAAACCTATAGAAATCCAGCAGATAGGCTTTGCGTGGCTGGGATAGGCAGTAGTGATTTCCATCTCGCAGATTTTGGTTTTGGGCGGTTACTACGAGTTTCCCCGCTTCGTTCAAATTTTGCAGAGTGCACGTTTACCATGCCAACTCAATTTGTATCCCGTTTGTATTCTTTTTTTTTCGTGCAGGATCCATTTTCAGTTGGAATTACATTTTATATACATCATTTTTTTATATATACTTTCAAAAGCACAACACCATTTATACATAAATATGGTTTACAAATGGCATGATCTCAGATTCATAAGGTTGTATCCATCAATTTGGATTTTCAAATATTTTAAACCACTTTATGTTGAAATCCAATGTATGCATTCCTCGCTAACTGTCTCCAATTAATGTGTGTTTCATGCGGGTTTTTTTACTTCTCAAACATGTATAATTTGTTTCACACACGCAACATATAGTGTAATCCCGTTTAGACATTAATTGCATATAAACCATGCATTTTGAAGAATCTATGGATCACCAATATTGATAAACTATATAACATTACACGTGTGCCCAAATTCAAATGAATATGCATGTTTGATACACCAATTAGCGTTATGATATTATCGTTGTCGTGATCTCCAGTTTAAATATTTGAATCCCCTTTAATCCAGATATTCGTCTCATATAGCTATCACTCATGCTTATATAGGACTATCTCTCTGTACCTATACGCGTTCATCGTCTCTCAGGTATCTCTCGTGCTACCTGTATGTCGACAATGATCTTTTATCTTCATAACACACTGACGGTACACTCTCCCTCGACCTTCATCACTCTATCTCTCTCTATGTATATCTCGCCCCCTGCTATGTGTCTCTAACTATGATTCTCCATGTGGAATCTCTTTCTCTCACACAAACACAAAACTTTGTCTCCGGGGGTCTCATTTCTCTCTACTATTCTCATGTGTGCCACTCGCACACCCCTCATACAGAGATGTCTTTCGCTCCTTAGATATGAGAACCTACGACTCTTCCTCTTCAATATATCTTTCTCACACACAAACACAAACTCTGTCTCCCAGGGTCTCATATTTCTCAATTGTTCTCTTGTATGTCGCTCACACACACCCTCTGTCCCTAGAGATATCTTGCATTCCCTCGTACGTCTCTCTAGCTATCACTCTCGTTGTGAAATATCTTTCTCTCTCGCAGACACAAAACTCCGTCTCTCTGGATCTCATTTCTCTCTGATATCTATTTGTATGTGACTCACATGCACCCTCTCTCTATCTCTCTCACACCCACACACATAAACCCAGCCTTCTGATCCACTCGACTCCTATCTCTAACGCACACTAGCTAGCATCTTTATCTTTCTATTTATCTGTTTCTCCATCAACCTTCTTTCTCGCCCTCACTCTTGATTCCTATCATGCACACTACATATGTTTCTCTCTACATGCAGTCAAGTGCCCTCTCACACACATATATAACTTCACCCTTTGAACCACCCGACGGTCATCTCCAACACCCAAACTAGCGGATGTCCCTCTAGCTAGCATCTCCATCTCTTTATCTATCTGTAGTTTCTCCGTCAACATTTCTTTCTCGCACGGAGTCTTGCTTCCTATCACCCACACTATATATGTCTCTCCATACATATGCATTTATAGGTTGGTCTCTTTTGCACAATCGTTGCACCTCACTCCCTCTGCTCGCCATAGATGTATGCTCCAGCCCACGCCACTATCTCTTAAAGACAAAAACACATGCTCAATTGTCGGGCCTTCTTCCTTGCATTCTCACATGCATGCATATTGTCATACCAATCCATCTCTCCCATCTCATTGATCTTATGACTTATGTCTTCTTTCTTTTATCTCCATCATGCGCGCGCGCACACACACACATCCCACGTATACATGTATACCTCTCACACATGCACGTTCAAGGTCTCTATGTCTCCATACATAGTTAATTACCCTCAATCCTAACGCCACATCGAATCGTTCTGCTCTTTTGTGCACATAACTTCCGCCTGGATGGGTAAAACACACACTCACGCTTAACAATCTCCTTCTAGCTACCCCCCCGCCTCTCACTCTTCCCCTATATCCCCGAAACCAATAAGACCATCCCTTTGTTTAATTCCCGCCTACATGCACCATAAATATATAGTAGTCTTCCTCGGTGTCTCTCGAGCAAACACGTTCTCTCGATGTTGACTCCTCTCACGTGCACACACCTTCTCTTCCCTCTCTACGGGCAGTTTCTCTCTCGCACCCCATCGTTGGTGGCCTCTGCCATACACATCACCTCTCTATGATGAAGCCGTGCACACTTAAATTACATCCGCCACAGAGGACCCTGCGACACACACACACACACACGCATGTGCGCGCACACACACACACACACCCCACACACACTAAGACTCCATCTCTCTCTCTCTCACACACACAAGCACACACACAAAACCACACACACGCACGCACGCACGCACCCCCCCACACACACACTAAGACTCCATCTCTCTCTCTCTCACAAACTAAGACTCCATCTCTCTCTCTCTCCTCTCTCTCTCTCACACACACACACACCCCCACACACACACTAAGACTCCATCTCACACACACATGCTCTAGGCGGAGCATTTGTTCCTACCACCCTTCATCCAACCTTACCCGTATGATAAACAATCACCTTTATTTACTTGCATAACATGGACAAATTCCACTTTACTTTAGTAGTCAGCAAACTTATCATCTGTACCCTTATAAAAAACGAGTTGGCGGTGATGATGTGCCTGCCATCTTGTAATACAGACCGTATGATCTATATCTGAGGATAGAAAGCAAACTATGATAATTTTACAAAAGATACCCGCACCTCTCTCCACATCATTATCTCCCGCAACCTCATTGCTCAGTAATTAGAAAAGGAATAAGTCTCTGGAACAATCTAGCATGCACGGTGGCCGCTGCCGCCTGCCGTCGCCGTCCATCCACATGCCTCCGCCCATTCCAACCACCAGTCACCACCATGCTCCACTCCTCCTCGCCTTATCTCTCATCTTTCATTTTTTCGATGACATTCTCGAGATACCAGTTTTCCGATAAAATTCTCGAGATATCATTAGTTTTTACACATGGGATTACTCCTGCATGGGTCGATCACAACAGGTGTTTTGTAAAAAAAAATGCATATTGATGTTCCGTGCAATGCACGAGAATCTAGCTTGTAATTATATAACGCAAATGACGAGCAGGAAGTGACATTTTTTTGACACAACCACGTTAACATGACCACATAAATCACTAGCTAAAGTAAATACCATTATACTTATATCCCGATGCAAAAGGTTGAGTACATGTCCGAAGAGTAGAGTCGCACACACGCATTCTGTCTCTCAGAATCTCTCTCACACACACACTAGTTACGTGACGCCCACTTAAGCAGACACGTATGTTACAATTTGTGCACCCGTGGGTACACGTGATGCTGCACATTTATTTAACCCAAACAGTAGTTGCATTCATTCCCCTCCCGCCGCCTCTTCTCTGGTCGCCGTCGCCCGGTAGCCATGGGCCGGCCGAAGGTAACAACATACGCCATACTCCCGCCGGAGCGGCGCTTTCATATGGAAATTTTAGTGGTCATGCATGCATCTTTTTGTGCTAGCAGTTCTATATAAGGGTTGACCGGTCGCTTCCCGCGGACGTGCGCGGGCGGTCGAAGAGGAAGGAGAAGGGAAGCGGGCTATGGAGTAACGTTTTTTACCACAATTTTTTAGGAAACTGAGTGCAATAATTGAGTAGTTTTGCAAACTACCAGTACTACACCTGAAACGGTTCAAAACCTATACTCCCTTGCCAGTGCGCGCTTCCCGCATGAAACGGTTAGCATCGCCCTGGAGCGCCAGTGCCACATTAATGCCCGGCCAGAGCGGAGGCGACCTCTCACTGGCGCAGGCTTTGAAGTGGCGCGACAACCGAGAGAGCGCCGCTTCTCGGTGCACGCGACTGCTCCGCGTCGAGATTGGCCATAGGCCCTGTTTGGATCCTTGGATTAGAGTTAGTTTGAGCTAGTTGGGGCTCAAATAGCCCTAAAGTATCCAAGCATGAGGGTTTAAATTGGAGCAAGTTGCACCGAACCCACCAAAAAAAACTATCCCACCCAAGAGGTGCTAACTGGAGATAGTTCTCATTGGGACCACTGAAAAATCACTTTTCTCTCTCCATGAAGTGCATTTATTGTCAATCTAACCCTGTCACCCAAACACCTCTTTGGCTGCAGTTAGTTCAGGGTTAGTCTAACCTCTAGCTAAGTTAGAGTATCAAACCGGAGCAGTATAGGACATGCAAGTTGCTCAAAGCATACAGGAAAATTCATACGTGAAAGGATTTTTTTCTTTTTGAAAACAGAACGTGAAAGGAATTTTCATCGAATGCTCTTGGCATGTCGCTAACATGTGATAGTTAACCGACCTCAATAGACGGCAGAAACGCCAGCCTGCCGCACTTTGATAGAGACGAGGAGGGAGAAGCGATACAGGCTGCTGGATTACTAGAGATAGGTGTCACACGGAAGCCAAGAAATATGGTGATAGCGTGGGTTAGCCATGTACTAGTATGATGTAACTACACTGGGTTGCCGTGTTTCGTACCCTTCCAGTCCACTGTGGAGATGATTGGTTAATTTTATATCGCTGAATAATATTAAATATTATGAGTGCAGACGCTCCACCACGAGGTTCCTTGCTCCTTCTCGGTCGTCCGGAATCTATGTTCTTCCACTCTATTTTTTTTACATGAGCTTTGTTCATCCTTTTGCCAACACGCGAGACATCTAGCATCAAGGTGCACGTGTTATGCAAGGATCGTTCCATCTATATGAAGAACACGTGGGACTGGAACTACGAGACGGACATGTACCCAGGAGTGGATGTACGAACCTGAGTAATGTAGCGCAGTAAGTGAAGTAGAAAGGCACAAAATGGTATGAACATGCATGGCATATAGGGTGTGTTTGGTTGCGTTCTCATCTCAGCATAGTTGTTCCCTCTTCATGCATGCTCAACTCAACACCCCTCTTCATGCATGCTCTCTTCATGCATGCTTCTAGTGTATTTGTGCTAAACTAGTGTTGACTCATGCACCCTCCATACACTCTACCAAACACCCAAAAGTAGGTCGAGAAGGGAACTCTTGGGCGGCATTTGTCTCTTACTACGTACTACCACTAAATGTTGTACGTGCAATGCACAATGATGTTATGGAGTACGTGCCTAAGTACTCTACTACTACTATATTAGTTGGAGGCACATATTAACTTTTATATTTGTTTACGTGTATGCCTCGAGACCTTCGAACTAGACGTGTCTTTCTCTCCAGGTCGCACTTTGTATCGTTCATACCACTAAGTACTACTACGTGTGGTCTCCGACCCAGAAGTGGAGACGCTCTACCATTGTCGGTGTCAAAACCGGCAGATGTCGGGTAGGGGGTCCCGAATTGTGCGTCTAGGCCGGATGCTAACAGGAGGCAGGGAACACTTTGTTTTACCCAGGTTCGGGCCCTCTCGATGGAGGTAAAACCCTACTCCTGCTTGATTAATATTGATGATATGGGTAGTACAAGAGTAGATCTACCACGAGATCAAGGAGGCTAAACCCTAGAAGCTAGCCTATGGTATGATTGTTGTGTATGGAGTTGATTCTGTCCTACGGACTACAACCCTCCGGTTTATATAGACACCGGATAGGGTTAGGGTTACACAGAGTCGGTTACAATGGTAGGAGATCTTGAATATCGCATCGCCAAGCTTGCCTTCCACGCCAAGGAAAGTCCCATCTCGACACGGGACGAAGTCTTCAATCTTGTATCTTCATAGTCCAGGAGTCCGGCTGAAGGTGTAGTCCGGATACCCGAACACCCCCTAATCCAGGACTCCCTCAGTAGCCCCTGAACCAGGCTTCAATGACGACGAGTCCGGTGCGCAAATTGTCTTCGGCATTGCAAGGCGGGTTCCTCCTCCAAGTCCTTCATAGAAGATTGTAATCACCAAGAGTAGTGTCCGGCTCTGCAAAATAAGTTTCCACATATTGCCATAGAGAGCATAATATTAACAACAACCAAAACTACTGACGTATTCTGCAGTGCGCCATCACACTACCGCCAAGTCCTTTACTCAAATCATTTTTTACTTTTCCACCTCAGCATGTTTTGCGAGGCGGTTTCCTTGGCATGTCTTGTCAAAGAAGAGATCGTGTACCCTTTTTACGGGATTCTCATCAATACGGACATGGGTAACCCAACCGCGCCATTTATCACGGCGCTCGGGAGGCAAGCGAGTTTTATTAGGCAGGTGGGGACACACGACTGCATCCGCCTATATAAGGGGATAAGGATCCACCCTTTTTACCTAGGCCTTCTTCCTCCCTTGCCTACCCATCTCTCACGCACCCGAGCTCCAGCGCCCAAGCCCGCACTTCCGACCTCAACCTTCTCCAGCAATGTCCGAAGCGGGAGGCAAATGGATGGTCTCCTCCGTTACGGAGGGCAAAATCAAGAAGCTAAGGAAGGCCGGGTATTTGTCCAAGGACATCGCGTACCGGCTTCCCGAGGAGGGGCAGCTTATCCCAAGGCCCCATGAGAGGGTGGTATTTCTCCTCCACTTCCTCCGCGGACTGGGTTTTCCACTCCACCCATTTGTCCCGGGGCTCATGTTCTGCTACGGCCTGGATTTCCACGATCTGGCTCCGAACTTCATCCTCAATATCTCGGCGTTTATCGTCGTGTGTGAGGCTTTTCTCTGTGTCCGCCCCCATTTCGGCCTCTGGCTCAAGACTTTCAACGTCAAGCCCAAGGTGGTGAGCGGCAGCCAGGCGGAGTGCGGAGGCGCCATGGCGGGAAAGATGGCCAACGCCCTATGGTTCGAGGGCTCTTTCATGGAGACCCTAAAGTGATGGCAATCCGGGTGGTTTTACATCACCGAGCCACGCGATCCGGAATGGACCGCGGCCCCCGAGTTCCGATGCGGACCCCCACGCGGCTTGTGTCCTGGAAAGAGACGGGCCTGTCGTGGGGTGACAAAAAAGAGGTGACCGGATTGCAAACATGCATCCAGTCCCTGGTGGACAAGCCAGTCCATCTAGTTAATATAATCCAGGTTATGCTCGTCCGCTGGATCCTCCCGTTCCAACAACGGGATTTCAATCTGTGGGAGTTCGACCCTGCGCAGCATCAAACCCTCAGCATGCTCTTCGACACAACGTACAAGGATACCTGGAAGATGCTTTTCAAGGGAGCCGAGGCTCCCTCATCCGCCTCGGAGGACCGCGGATACAGCTCGCAGCGTCACACTAGCAAGGTATGCCATCTACACCTTTTACAGGATGTTCAGCTTTTTTCATAGTTTGACTCTATGCGGGATCTAAACTCCCTTGCCTTTGACAGGCTTGGAGGGCGATAGCCGTACCAATTAACTGTCCGGCTCCGTTGCCCGAAGACCCAGCCCCAGCTCTACTAGTGAAGCTGCTGGCTCCGGCGCCTTATGTGGTGCCGGAAAACAAGGCCAAGAAGAAGAAGACCACGGGGACTCGAAAGAGTACCCGTAATGTGGTGCTGTCGGACTCGCCATCCGATGAGTCCGAGACGCCCTCTTCCCGTGAAAACGAGGAGGAGGGAGAAGAAGCCTCTCCCCCTCCAGTGGGGGGAGGAAAGAAAAGGAAGGCCGCCCGAGTGGGGGGGCCGAAGGGTCCAAGAAGAGGAAAACCCCTCCGCCGGACTACGCCCCCGACGCCGACGAGGGCGAAGAGGAGTGGCCGGACAGGGCCAGGCGTCCGGCGAAATCGTAAGTGTTCAGATACCAGAGTAACTCATGATATTCCTTTTGTTACACAACTTCCCCTAATGTCGAATATAATCATGCGGCCCTCCCCAGGCCGCACTCAACGATTCGTCGAGTGGATCCCTGGATTCATCGGACGTGAACTCTGTTCCGCCCGCTGTCTCCCCCCGCACCGCGGATGACGCCGAAGTGGCGTCACAACGAGCTCCGGGGCAGGAGGAGGTGGTCCTGGAGGAGCCGCAAGGCGACCTCCCGGACCCCAGTAGTAAAGGGGACGAGACCCCCCAGGGCTCCAAGTCCGGCCTTAAGCCGGACAACGTGCCGGAATCTTCAACAATTCCGGACCGCGGCAGGCGAACTCCTTCCAAGAGGAGCAAGCCTTCTGAGCCGGCAGCCTCCGTCCAACCGGAGGCGCCGGACAATCTACTGGAGGTGCTTGAAGGCGCCTCCATCGACGAGGAGCACCGTACTATTATGAGTAAGGTGATCCAGAAGGTTCAGTCCGCCAAGAGCGGGCTGAATGAAGCTTGCGCTAGCCTCCTAACAGGCTTCGAGGTAAGTAAAAATATGTAAAAATATTACCGCATAGACAGTAGCCCCTGATGCTCTGTTTGGCGTTCGGAAAGAAAAGCCGAATAGACGATCTATTAAATTTCGCAGGAGTCTAATAATGAAGAGTCAATATGCGTATGCAGGCTTCGCTGCTAGCCACCGCTGCACTGACTGCGGAGGTGGATGCCCTGAAGCAGGGACTCGAGCGGTCCGAGGAAGAGCTCGGCCTTGCCAAGCAGCAGCTCGAGGAGAAAGAAGGTAAGAAATACCCTATAAAAAGGTGCCTATAGAGAGGCGTGATTGCAAAAAATAACATGATTGTACTACTTATTGTAGGGGCCACGACTAAGGTGGTGACCCTCAAGCAGGCGCTGTCCGAGGCCGAAAAGAAAACGGCCGCGGAGCGCACCGAGCGAGAGAAACTTGGGGCTCAGGTCGGCGAGGTGCAGCAAGAGCTTCAGGCTCTCATGAAAAAACATGAGAGTTTGGAGCTTGAGTCAAAGACCCAAGCGTCCGAGCTCGCGACGGCCCTTGAGACTGCCAAGTCTGCCAAGGCCAAAACCCAAAAGGCTCTCCGAGAGTTGGAGGATATGAAGAAGATAGCAGCGGGTAAGGCATTCTTTATGCAAAGCAGAAACATAAAAGTAAACTACTGGTTACTTACCCGAATCCGGAGTTCTCGAGGGGCCTTCGCAGATCTTCCCCATAGCATATCCAATGCCACCGCATTCTACCGAGCTGAAGAGGGCAGCTCGACGGAGAAGGTGTTCTGGTCTCAGTATGCTGAGGCCGGACACCCTGTGCCCTTGAGCGACCAGCTGGAACAGCTGGTCGAACTCCACAAGGCGGCCGAACAGGCCATGAAGGGCTTCATAGTTCGGCTGTGGCCCGGAGAGGCCCTACCTGAGATCTACTTCGGGCTGGTGCGGCGGCTGGTGGAGGCCTGTCCAAGGCTCGAGGTCATCAAGCACTCCGTCTGCATCGAAGGTGCCCGTAGGGCCCTTGCCCGTGTAAAGGTGCACTAGGGTAAGCTGGACGGTGAGAAGCTTGTGACGGACGGGCCGCCGCTGGGGAAGGAGCATCGCAAGCCGGAGAACTACTATAAGGATGTTCTTGCGAGTGCACCAAGGATGTAATTTTGGAATGAATTCGCTCGTGTTTATCCTCTGCGCTGAAAACTTGTTCATATGCGCTAAGCAATGCTTATTGAATTTAAAATATTATTTTCTGTGCGGCCGTTTATCAAAAATGAGAGATGGCCAGTCGTCGGCTTCTGCCCCCATGCCACTAGTGCTGGGGTGTTCGGTGATAAACCTGGGCGCTCTTTTTCCCATGGTTGGGTCTTTCAAGGGAGGCGCTCAGCACGACGAACCAGGTCATCAGACTATAATGCTTGAACACTCTCACTTAGCCATAGAACTTTATAATTTTAAATTTTGCCAAAGCCCCTAGTTCGGAAGACCGAGTTCGGGGCGCTATCCACGCCTTGGCTGGGGTTATCCAGCTCCTCGCTCGAAGCGGCATAAGCCTTTAGGGACTCGAAAAACCTCTCGAATAGTGACCGGTCTCTCGCCTCATCATGACAGTCAGTTTTAGCTTTCTCCACTAAGGTGCTTAACCTAGCTCAACCGGGGCACAATCGCAGTGGTTCTCCTAGTCCTACCTTAGCCGATATAGCAGAACGTAAGGCACCGAAACATAGGAGCCGGGCAAACCCAACTATTGACCCAAATCATGATTCGGAGTCGATGCATATAGTGTTATAAGTTCGGGGTGCCGCACTTGTGAAAGTTTACGGACTTCTCACACCATATTTAAAGGGTACTGAAGCCCCTGGCGTACTAGTCGTACCATAGTGTACAGATGCTACATGTCATCAATGAACATATATATGAAAAGAGTAATGCAAAAAATAGACAAAAAGCTAAGCATTGTTTATGGAGAGGCTATTTATCAAAGCCGAATGATACAAATAGTGCGGTAAGCAAAAGATATTGGACTATTCAGTATGTCCTGACCAAGGGCAGGCCGCGGAATTATATTTAAAGCAGGTATACCGCTCGTAACAGAGACCACCTGGGAGTTCCATAATGCGGCATGGCTTGTCTGCCTCCCTGGATCTTGCATCATTTGTGCGGCAGTCGAATTACCGAACAGGTCGTCCGAAGTATGGAGTCCTGAAAGTAAGAAAAATTTTAAAAAAAGAATCCGGTAGCCCCTAGTACGTTTTAAGCCGTATTTTGGGCGTGCCGTTATTGTGCCCCTTCCCCTGTGCCCATGGTATTTCAAGGGCGTAGTTATGTACGCGAGGTACTGGTTTCGCTAGGTCGCGAAAGCTGGGTTGGGGCCGCATTGCTACGCTTGCTCAGAGTGTGCCAGGCGGTCCTGCTGTAGGTTACTCCGGGCGCGCTTGGCAGTGTCTGGCTTTTTAATGGCCGGACTGGAGAATTGCCTGAGAAGGCTACTTTGTACCTCTGCTGTGAGAGCCGCCGTATGCTCCTCCGTACGGAGGGAGCGTTCGGTGTTTCCGTTGACCGTGATTACTCCTCGAGGGCCTGGCATCTTGAGTTTGAGGTATGCGTAGTGCGGCACCGCATTGAATTTTGCGAATGCGGTTCGTCCGAGCATGGCGTGATAGCCACTGCGAAACGGGACTATATCGAAGATTAACTGTTCGCTTCAGAAATTATCCGGGGATCCGAAGACCACGTGAAGTGTTACTGAGCCTGTACAGTTGGCTTCTACACCTGGTATGACGCCTTTAAAGGTCGTTCTTGTGGGTTTGATCCTTGAGGGATCTATGCCCATTTTCCGCACTATGTCCTGATAAAGCAGGTTTAGGCTACTGCCGCCGTCCATGAGGACTCTTGTGAGGTGAAATCCGTCGATGATTGGGTCAAGAACCAATGCGGCGAAGCCGCCATGACGGATGCTAGTGGGATGGTCCCTTCGATCAAAAGTGATCGGGCAGGAGGACCATGGGTTGAACTTTGGGGCGACTGGCTCCATCGCGTATACGTCCCGTAGCGCACGCTTCCGCTCCTGCTTGGCAATGTGGGTTGCGTATATCATGTTCACCGTCCGCACTTGTGGGGGAAAACCCTTCTGTCCATTGTTGTTCGGCGGCTTGGGCTCCTCGTCGTCGCTGTGCAGCCCCTTGTCTCTGTTTTTGGCTCTTAACTTGCCTGCCTGCTTGAACACCCGACAATCCCTGGAACAAGCGATCGAGTATTCGGTCCAAACTGGACGGGCCCTGAGTATTCTTTTTGAATGGCTTTTTCCGCTGACCGGATTTATAGCCTCTGAATCCGGCATTGACTGCCGTGTCTTCATTGATGTCGCTATTAACGCAGCGTTTTTGGTTGTTTCGACGTGTCCTGCCACTTTTGTCCTTGGTATCCGAATTACCAGGGTTCTTTGATAAGTTGTTACTGCGAGCTAGCCAGCTGTCTTCACCCGCACAAAAGCGGGTCATGAGTGTCGTGAGGGCTGCCATGGATTTCGGCTTTTCCTGTCCCAGGTGCCGGGCAAGCCAATCGTCGCGGATGTTATGCTTGAAGGCTGCTAGGGCCTCTGCGTCCGGACAGTCGACTATCTGGTTTTTCTTTGTTAGGAACCATGTCCAGAATTGTCTGGCTGATTCTTCTGGCTGCTGAATTATGTGGCTTAAGTCGTCGGCATCCGGCGGTCGCACGTAAGTGCCCTGGAAGTTGTCAAGGAATGCGGGTTCCAGGTCCTCCCAAGAACTGATTGAGTTTGCTGGCAAGCTGTTAAGCCAATGCCGGGCCGGTCCTTTAAGTTTGAGCGGGAGGTACTTGATGGCGTGTAGATCATCGCCGCGTGCCATGTGGATGGGAAGTAGATAATCCTCAATCCATACCGCCGGGTCTGTGGTGCCATCGTATGATTCGATGTTTACGGGTTTAAAGCCCTCTGGGATTTTATGATCCATTACTTCATTCCTGAAGCATAGCGGGTGTGCGGCGCCTCTGTACTGGGCTATATCACGACGCAGCTCGGAAGAGCTATGTCCGTTGTGTTCGGCCCGGCTGGATTTGTTGTATCTGGCGTGAAGATCATTGTCACATGCCATAGGGCGCTTGCGCGATCCGTAGATTGATCTTGTCTGTCTTGCCTTGTCCTCCAGTATGTCTCGCAGGTCAGGTGCATTTTCCCGTGCCTTAGTTGTGCGGCGTCGGGGCATGGCTTGGGTGGAGGGCTAAGAGGCCTCTCTGTCGCGGTCACGAGGTGGCCGGTCTGCCATGTCATGCGTTGGTGATGTAGGTGCTTCCTCCTCTGATCGGGGTAGCGGCCTGCGCTTCGGGTAACTCTTGGAGGGGCGTTCGAGTTCATACTCTTCGGCCGCAAGGACTTCAGTCCATCTGTCAGCTAGCAAATCTTGGGCAGCTTTAAGCTGTTGCTGCTTTTTCTTGAGGCTGCTTGCCGTGGCTAAAAGCCTGCGTCTAAAATGCTCTTGTTCGGCGGGGTCTGATGGTATGACGAATTCGTCGTCATCGAGGCTTGCCTTGTCTTCGGAGGGAGGCGTATAGTTATCATCCTCGACCTCTCGGTCTGCCGCTCTCTCATGAGGGCTGGCTTCTCCATCTTCCTGTGCCGAATCTTGCTGGGGTGGGTGTTCTTCAGCGCTATCCGGGGTAGTATTATCTCCCGTGCCGGAATCACCATTTTTGTTTTGGCGGGATTTAGAGCGGCGCCGCTGACGCCGGTGCTTTGGCTGTTTCTTGGGGGGGCGTCCCCCATTGTTCCATCGCCATCTCCGTCTTTTGGAGTATCCACCATGTATATGTCATATGACGAGGTGGCGTTCCAGCGCCCTACAGGTGCTGGTTCCTGTTCGTCTCCTATATCATCGTCCATGCCGTGGATGTCTTCGGAGCCGAAGTCAAGTATGTCGGTTAAATCGTCGACAGTGGCTACAAAGTGGGTGGTGGGTGGGTTTTGAATTTCCTCACCGTCCGTATCCCACCCTTGCTGACCGTAGTTCGGCCAGGGCTCTCCTGATAAAGAGAGAGACTTAAGAGAATTCAGGATGTCGCCAAAAGGCGAATGCTAAAAGATGTCCGCGGAGGTGAACTCCATTACCGGCGCCCAATCAGAGTCGATTGGCAGGGGTCCGGGGGGCTCGGAGTTCGTAGAGGAATCCGGCTCCTCGGAGTCATGGGCCACGCGGAGTGCGGGGCTGGAGTTCGGCTCGATCGCCTCTGAGATCGCAGCCCCTGAGGCAACGTCCAACCGCTGATCCTCGATCGACGCGGTAGGTTCCGAATCAATGGTCGAAACCGATGTATGTGCGGCCTCCAAGGCGCTGTTCGGCGGCAGAGCTATATCATGCCCATCGAGACAGTGTGGCACGCTTGGGTGTGGCTCGAATCCGTCGAAGATCAAGTCCCCGCGGATGTCAGCCGTGTAGTTTAGGCTTCCAAACCTGACCTGATGGCCAGGGGCGTAGCTTTCGATCTGCTCAAGGTGGCCAAGCGAATTGGCCCGCAGTGCGAAGCCGTCGAAGACGAAGATCAGTCCGGGGAGAAAATTCTCACCCTGGACCGCATTGTTGTTGAAGATCGAAGGAGCCATCGGCCCTAAAGGCGACGACACAGAGGAACTCTCAATGAAAGCACCAATGTCGGTGTCAAAACCGGCAGATCTCGGGTAGTGGGTCCCGAACTGTGCGTCTAGGCCGGATGGTAACAGGAGGCAGGGAACACTTTGTTTTACCCAGGTTCGGGCCCCCTCGATGGAGGTAAAACCCTACTCCTGCTTGATTAATATTAATGATATGGGTATTACAAGAGTAGATCTACCACGAGATCAAGGAGGCTAAACCCTAGAAGCTAGCCTATGGTATGATTGTTGTGTATGGAGTTGATTCTGTCCTACGGACTACAACCCTCCGGTTTATATAAACACCAGATAGGGTTAGGGTTACACAGAGTCGGTTACAATGGTAGGAGACCTTGAATATCGCATCGCCAAGCTTGCCTTCCACGCCAAGGAAAGTCCCATCTGGACACGGGACGAAGTCTTCAATCTTGTATCTTCATAGTCCAGGAGTCCGGCTGAAGGTATAGTCCGGCTACCCGAACACCCCCTAATCCAGGACTCCCTCAACCATGCTGTTTTTTTACGCTAGGCTCTACCACGTTGTTCATGTCCCACTCCTTTCGCTGACGTGTGGGACATCCAGCACGTACCGTGTTTGGCACCCTTCGTCGTAAGAGTTGAAATCCTAGCATTCATCAGAAATAAAAAATAATTATAAATCGGGAGTGATACTATTTTTTGCGAACCAATCAGCAGTGATACCATACCACGCGGTTTCCTTGCTCCTCGATATCAGAAAGAATACTTCTGTTCGCCAACATGTGGGACGTCGACCATCCTGGTCCACTTGCCATGCACGCAGAACTCCAAGGGAGAGTCACCCAGGTCGTCGCGCCGCAGTAGCAATGACTAATGAGCCGTCAAATCACAGGCCCACTTCCCACTTTGAAGTTGCTCGGACGAAGGAATCATCATGACTTCGTTGAATTCCACTTCTTGAAGAAAACTACTGTACCAGCAGTGCTACTAGCTACAGTAGTTACTCCAACAGAGGCCTCCTTTCGTTCATAGGATAGGAATATGAAAATCATAGGAAGTGAGATGACATCCATCTCACTTCCTATAGAAAAAGAGATGCCATTTGATGCTTAGGATAGGAATTTTTCCATTTAGTCTAGGCTAATGTACTGGTAATTTGCTCTAAAAACTACAGTAGTAACTAGTAGTATTGGTACATGCTCGTACTCAGACACAGACACACACACTAACTACTAGTAATAGTACTTCTCACATGCTAGCCAGACGCCGTCGTTCTCCTTCCCGGCTTTGTCGGCGACACCCCACCATGCTTGGATCTCCGCCGACCTCTCTGCAGCAGCGCGTGCGTACTTTTCTTTCTTGCAGCGGCGGGCCTTTCTTTTCTTGAGTGCTTTCTGACTTTTCCTCTCCCTGTGTGAGGCTTTGGCCACCTCTTGCTCTACCTCCCATTCGGCCTTGGCATCTTCAAATTCCTCCCACATAGTTGTGAGGTCGCAACCAGCGATGAACTTGGAACGACGGGATGCCATCGCTTCCCTACCATTCTGTGTGCGGTCGTGGGCGGCGAGGAACTCGGCGCGGCGGGATGCCATCGCTGCCTTACCGGTTAGTGTGCGGCGCGGTGGCATGAACGACGCTTGGTGAGAGCTCTGGGATGGAGTGGCCGGACAACCGTATAGTGCATTGGTTTGTCAAGAGCACAAGGACAGAAGACGAAGCAAATTTGGATTCCCCTTCAATCCTGGTCATTTATTACCGAGTAAAATGCATTGGCGGTCATTGAACTTGTCTTGATAGCTCATATTGATCATTGTATACGAGATATGGTGATTATAGGGTCACTTGCTCAACGTATAGCTCCATATTTGTCTGGTTGACTAGTCAAACAGCCCGCATGCGCCTCATCAGCTCATGTTCTTTATCTATCTATGCGGGCCTACTTGTCAATGGAGAAAGAAATACTGTAAAAACCAAAATTATGCTATGTGGGGAATTAAACCACGGACTCGTCGCTGCAACGCACCCTCGTCAGTCAAATGAAATACTTCGCGTCAGACACTCACGCTCACACCGTCAAAGCATGCTAATGCAAGAACATCGCCCTCTAAATCAAAGTCCTGCTCATGGCGCAATGCAAACGTCGAGCCCATCACCTGCGCGCCCCGGCGGTGCCTGACATTACTGTTTAGATGTTTGATAAAGGCCTACGCGAACGTCGAGCATGTATTCACCTGGCTCAACACCAATGGTCATACTCGGACCGCCTTGCTCATGTATATCGTCCATCACAATGACAATCTATAAAACAGCCTAAGCTAGAGAGGGTACTATGGTAGTATGGTATGGAGTATGTACTATCGTGAGCGACCGATCTTAGTGTCACTGCACACCGAAACCCCTTCCATCGCTAGCGCGCGCTTCCCGCCTGAAACGTTCACCGTCTCTCCAGAATGCCAATGCCGCATTCACCGGACTTAACTGCAGGTGCAATTGGTGTGTCACTGACATGCGGGCCAGATGCCCGTTGGGCCCACATGTTAGTAACCCAAACGCATCTGCAGTTAAGTCACTGAAGCAGCGTCCGCATTCACGCCCGACGAACCTACTCCAACGCCAGTTGTCCATCCGTCTACCGCGGCTCATTGCCATTCGCCCGCTATATTAACTTGAGCCCCATCTCCCAGCCATAGCCGAAGACCCACACTTATTCTCCTCCGGTCCCTTCCATCTATCGGCACCACTTCAACCATGGCCTCCTGGCGCTCCGAAGCTCTCTTGGACGTACTGTCGCAGGAGCAGATGAGGGACATCGGCGGCTCCGCTCCGGGCATGCTATAAAGCTAACTTCGACGTACTGTCGCAGGAGCAAACGAAGGAGATCACCGGCACCCCCCGGCCGCCATCCGCCGCCACGACCACGAAGCCGGCGCGCGTGCACGGGCGCAGCCGGCAGCGAGGAAGAGTAGTACACGGTAGGTCGCCGCCGCTCTGGTCCTGGGAAGGCCACCGCTACTCCACTCAGTCGACGCCAAGCTTGGTGGGATAAACATCGGCGACCGATTAGCCGCTTGACAGTGATGTGGAGGCGGAAATATTTAGAACCTTGTGCTCCGGAGGAGGAGGTTACCGAGGCGGATGAGGAGGAGGCAAAGGCAATGGCCGGCTTTCCCGGGTTCATGGCTGGACATGGTGGTCGGGCGCCGACGATCGTTTAGATTAGGTTTACAATAGGATTTAGTACGGTATGTGCGAAATATGTAATGAATTTCGTCCAGTTTGTAGCAAAAGTTTTCGAAATGTAATGAATTTCATTCAGTTAATTTGAAATTTGCTTTGTTTGCACGAATTTCGTCCGGTTAGTTCATATAGTTGTCGAAAGGTTTCCTCGGACAGATGCTAGTGTAAATTTGTGGGCCAGCGCTGGAGATGCCCTAATTATCATGCTATAATCGCTAACAATCCTCCATTATTTGGCAGGGAACCCCTCGATCAAAATCAGATCTGCGGTGTTTCGCACTCCTCCCGCGTATGAGTGTAAACTCTTCCTTACATAAAAATGGAGCAAGTGGACGGCACTGTAGCACGTCATATCACTCGAACTAGCCCACCTAACGAGTGGGAAAGCACCGCCCTCGTCATTTTGTTCTGGATTTCTATCGATCGATCACGCGAAAATGTTATGCTTCGCAAGTTCTAATGGAAAAGGTGGCACACTTACGACTCGTACGCGTCGCAACCCCGACAGTCTCGCTCGCACGCCGCTCACCAGAGGGGACACGCGTTGTCTTGCAATTTCACTGACATGTGGGACCGTAATTCAATAAACCATCAATAGCCGAAATCTAATCGCTCGGTGGGCATCGGCTGAGCAGAGAGAAACGTGGGAGGGAGAAGAGATCGCCCGCCCGCCGCGCACGGACTCCAAGAAATATATGGTGATAATGTGAGGTGGGCCACACTACTAGGGAAAACCTTATACACAGAATTTTAGCAGCAGCGCGGTCGAAAATGAGGCGCTACTACTAATTAGTAGTAGCGAGGGTATAAAACCCGCGCTACTACTAAGTTGATAGTAGTAGCTAGGGGTATAGACCCGCGTTGCTACTAAGTGTTCTTCACCGTGCCCTCCGGGACAAACAGTAGTAGTAGCGCGGGTTATAAACCCACGCTACTACTATGTTGATAGTAGTAGCGCGGTGTATAAATCCCACGCTACTACTAAATTGTCTTCATCATGGCTCTCGCGATAGGCCGTAGTAGCAGCGTGAGGTATAAACCCAACGCTATTACTATAGAACCACGAACACATGTATACACACATAGCTCGTGGAAGCCGAAGCCCAAATTCCCCTCCGTCTCGCCTGACCCATGCCCCGTGCCCCGAAACCCTAGCTGCCACTCCGCCTCGCCATGCCACCACGGTCGTCCCTCCAGTCGCTCCTCCGTATGGCGGCCTGCACCTCCGCGAGCTCCGGGGGCTCGGGCCTCCTCCTCGCCACGCGCCGCCGCTTCCCCATCGCCTTCGCCGTTGCGTGGGGCCAGCGCCTCCGCCTCCTACACTCCTTCTTGTCCCAGCCCTCCGCGCCACCAAGCAGCTCCTCTCCATGCCCGACGGCGCCTCCCTTGCCCCCGCACCCAGCGCCGCTCCCGATGCTGACCAGCAGTACGTTCTTCCCCTCCCCTCCCTTATCCTTCGCCCATCCCTACCACCGTTGGTGTGCCGTATGTAGCTGCGACGGTTCCGTCTCTCGGCCTGCTAGCGTATTTTGCTCCAGTGAGAGTGAACTAAAGCTAGGCTGGTTCTTATTTGTCTGTATGTATTGGTTGGTTAGTATACACTGAGCAGGGAGAAGCCCATCGTAGCATAGCTGGGAATGTACACTAGAAGCGCTCAATTTGGAGAATTTCGCAGGATTGGGCGCTACAGAATCCTGTAATGGTCCTGGCGCACCGCTTGGAGCTTTTGTTTAGCGCGTATTGAGTCAGTGCGGAGGCCATGGGATTCAAATTCGAAGAGATGGTCTCTAGGATCCGAGATGAGACCGTCCCTCACTCGCCTGCGCTACAGGGTCTGGGGTTACTTACTAGCAGAAAACCCGAAAGCTGAACAAAGATGGTTCAGAGTTTATGACCTCACATGATGCACCTGGAGGAGCCCCTCTCATAAGCTTTGCGGGGAACTCTGTATCCTATTTAATATTTGCTGAGACTATCCCTTCTCGATTTTAATTGTGTTGGTTTGATTCATCAATCTTTAGCTATTAAAATTGAGACAGCTTTCATAGTTATTATTAGTGTACTAGTTCATACCAAAATCCACAATGTTTATGTTAATTAGCATCGGGATTTGATGGGTTTGTGCCATCTTTGTCCACTCACTGTAGGCATAGATACGACAAGGACCTGAATGCTCCAACATTTCTCTCAAAATAATCTACGCCTGGGAGCTACTCTAGACGCTGTTGAGTTGCGAGCATATTTTGGGTAAGCAGCAGCAGAATAGCAGATTCAGCAGAACATCATAGTTACTCGATGAAATGTTTTAACCTGTATGCTACATGCCCAAATCTGCATAACATAAACTGTTTCTCCGAGCCACACATTTACCTTCTGTTTAAAATATTTTCAGCTACTTTATCTCCATTTTGAAAAATGAAACAGTAACTACCAAGTACCAACATCATGTCCTCGTCATCATAGCTGATGCACAGGTAATATGTTCATTGTAGCAGTAAATTCTTCAATGGAACTTCATCCCTTTAGCATGAGTCTCACTTGAGCAAAAATGAAACCTTCATTTCGTAAATACTGATTTCAGTTCTATTATATTGAGTAAAGTGAAGACCATCTAGGGTTTATATTATCTATCTACAATAATTCTAGTTTTTGTGTGACATAACTAATTCCAGTACACTGTTATTCCTGTTTAGATGCCAGTCAGGCTTTGATTGAACACTTGAAGGATGAATACCATCAGTATAAGCTCCAAGCTGCCATATTTGATGAGTCTTTGACCTATTTATCTATTCTAGGTACATACATTTTGACCTTTGTGGCATCCAGTGCTATAAGTGACACTCTCAAATTCATTCCAAAGTACTCCAGACTCCAAAGCATGTCCCTTTCATCCATTCAGATTAGCAGCGAGCAAGGCCATGGCATCTTTCTTTACCTTAGAAGTTTAAAGAACCCAATTAGTCATTAACAAATAGTTTATTACAAATAGTTGATGGTGTATATGTGTAACACGTGGAGAATATCAATGTAAGACATGATATGAGTTGGTTTACGTAGCAGGTTCATTTGTTTGTAGATATTACATAGCCGATCTCTTGTTAATAGAAATCACTCACTTTTTCGTTTTCGTATATTTATTCCCGTAGCTACTGCACAAATGCAAGGAAATTTAATTTTATTTGTTCTTTTCTCTGAAGAGAAATATTGGATTCATAAATGGGAGAAGCACATAAGGGAGAAGAAGATGATTGGAAGGATGGAGAGGGAGCACATCATTTGGAGGGATAGAATGCCACTGTTTGATGTTTTTATGCATTTTTGTTTGCTTTCGACTGTGTTTGCACTAGCTCCTGGTTTACTATAAATCTTCGATTTGTAATGATGTGTAATGCTGCTGGTTTATTACAAATCTGGGCTTGTTTTAGTATTTAGAATTGTATGCATAAAGTGGAATTGATGGATTTTATTTTTTTAATTCCTAATTATTTAGTAGTAGCGTGGGGTGAACAGAGCGCTACTAGTATTTAGGATACTAGTAGCGTGTAGTATTATAGACGCGCTACTACTATTTCATTAGTAGTAGCGTGGGTGCGAAATAGTAGTAGCGCGGGTGACAACCGCGCTACTAGTAAAATGTTAGTAGTAGCGTGGGTTTACCCCGATCAACTGCTAACTTTTAGCTGTAGCGCGATACTAGTAGCGCGGGTACCCGCGCTACTAGTAGCCATTTTACCCGCGCTTCTAGTAGCCTTTTTCCTAGTGGTGCCATGCTGGAGTCCGGACCGCTTCCGGAGCCCGCTCTCACCGCCCTGGCCCCTCAAGACGCCAGCTGCCCCCGCATGCATGCATAGCAAGTATTAGTACTCCTTATGTGGAGGAGAGAGAGGCATTGACAAAGTCAAGGAGTGGGCTCTACAAGAGCCCGTCTCTACACGTGCTCCTAGGTATAAAAAAATAATTCTAAAAAAGACATAAAAACAATTGTGTCTTACAAAAAAGAAAGGTAAAAAACATTTGAGAGGAAATAGATAGAGAGAAAGTGAGAAAAAGCTGTAACCTGGGCATTACATGAGGAAGGAGGGAGTGGCGCACATGCCAAGTTCTCTGGGCTGCCGTGTTTCACACTCCTCCGTCGTAACAGTGGAGATAATAGCTTTCATTAAAAATAAACAATGAATACTCGTTGCTCATCCTCTATATCGGAAAGAATACTTTCATTCGTTGACATGTGGGACATCGACCATCCTGGTCCACCTGCCATGCACAAAATTATCCTGATCTACCCTGGTCGTATCGCAGGCCCAACCTTTCCCACTGTAAGTTCTTCGGACGAAGGAACCATCATGACTTCGTTGAATTCCTCTTCTTCAAGAAAACTTACTGTACCCGCAATACTGCTACCACACGCGAAGACTGGACGGCACTGTACCACGTCATATCACTAAAACCCACTAGGCCAAACTAGCCCGCCTAGGTCATCTATTTTGGAACGGAGGGAGTACGTCTCTGCACTGCTATGATTTTGTGTTGCATGTTCTTTGTACTTTTGCTACGATTTTCCTACCCTATGAACCAAATGAGGCCTGAATGTATGTCGACTATTGTCTGATCGATCGCTAAGCCTACAATTTTAGGAGCAAGGGCTAGTGGTCGATCGACGAGGGATAAGTATAAGCGTACCACGAGCTCATCAGCCCCAACGTTTCTCTTCGGTGAGTGTTTTGCAAGTACTATAGCTCGCACAGTAGCTAGCCTACTAACACCAAGAATCATCAAACAAGCCCTGCTGATATGATAAACAGTCCAAACTTACATCTAAGCATGCCATATATTACATCAAAAGCTGGTGAGGATACATCTGTTTCCATAACTCAGAGAGGGTTCGCATGATTCATCGCATGATTCACTATCAAACAAAAGTAGCAAGATCCGCCCACACAAGACAGTGCACTAGCCCTAAGATGGTTTGATAACACGCATCGTTCTGGTAATTAAACACAGGGCAATACAAACTACCCTGAAGGATTAGGGCGACCAACTATTTCTTGTCATCGATCTCTCGGGCAATGACCACAGCACGGACAGCGGCATGGGAATCGATTTCTGGGGCGATGTCCACAGGACTGACCGCGACATCGGAATCGATATCTGGGGCGATGTCCACAGGATGGACAGCGGCATTGGAATCGATCTCCGGGGCGATGCCAACAGGACGGGCCACGACATCAGAATCATCAAGGACGTCCACCGGCACCTGCACAACCCTAACATATTAGCAAGCACATTGCAAATAATCAAAAACCACAACTATGGTAATAAGCATTATTTTTTACCTTGTGCAGCTCACCGGGGGATCTCATCCCTCCGGGGGCCATCTCCTCGTCCTCGATGGGGTCCATCACCTTGCCAGGGGAATACTGCTTCTCAACGGCGACTATCTCCTCAAACTCGGTCTTGAGCCTCACATAGGTGGCAATCAGAGTTCCTGGGGTAGGCACGGTGGGGCCCATGCTATTCTTCCAACTTTCTTTGAGGAGTTCATCCGCCAACGTCCTCAACTCTTTGGCCAGTGCTTGTTTCTTGGAGTTCTTCGTCTCCATGGGTTGGCCCGCCAACATGGTCAACTCGTTGGTCGGTGCTCGCTTCCTGGAGATCGCTGTCTCCAGTGGGTTGTCCGCCGGCAACTCTTTGCCTAGTGCTCCAGGATCCATCAATGAACTGACAAACAAAAAGCAGTCGAAAGGAAACCACAATCACAATGAAAACGGGAAAAGAATAGGATGTGAGAATCGGTCGGTGCTTCGCAAAAAGAAGATTCTTGGAATGAAAATATAGCAGCATAACTGATTCGCCCACCTTTCCTTCGTCGGTACAGAAGAAAAATGGCAGAAGTGAGTAGCCTGGAGTGAGGTTTTCTTTAAGAAAGGGAAGAAAGGGCTTGAATGAGCGTTCCAGTGAAATGATGGTTGCTTCGTCCAGTCCAACTTGGAGGCCACCTTACTACTGCTGGTAAAGGTGTGGGTTTTGTGATATGACGGGTCATGACGGCCACACCGGGGTGACAGGTGAGTCTCGATTGTAGCACCTCACTGTGATTTGGTGGATGGCACGCGGGATCGGATGCTTTGAAATGTCCTGCATGTAGATAGAGCGGCTAGTCATATAGGAGTGCTCAATATTGTGCACCGCGACCAAGGCGGAGAGGAAAACGAGAGAACTACATAATTAATGCATAAGTTTAATTAGGGTAGTTTTGTAAAGTATGAGATACATTCCTCCAATCGCAAAATGCCTTGGTTCATGAGATTTGAGATTTGAGCCCTATAAACCGGAATGGAGGGAGTACTGCACACGGTGTAGTCTAGTCACTTGTTGAAATCTCTAGAAAGGAAAATACTCCTTTCCGGTTTACAGGGCTATACTACTCCCTCCATCTAGGTGTGTAAGTCATCTTACGAAAACCAAATAGTCCCAAAACACTTAGGCGCGGTGCATTAACTTCTACCCTGTTTCTTGTTTCTTGACATATCAACCAATAAGAGATGAGAGGTGTGCATGCTTTTAATGAGTTGCAAAGGCTAGTTCATTGCATGCAATGCTATTAATTAGCAAATAAACATTGGTGACCCCAGGAGGAAACGGTGCTAAGCGCGTGGACCTATGCAGAATGAGTATCAACCAATGGATAATGGAGTTTAATTGTTAAACAATACTCCCTCCTTCCATCTATATAGGGCCTAATGCGTTTTTTGAGGCCAACTTTGACCAAATATTAGAGCAATAATACATGACATGCAACTTACACAAAGCACAACGTTAAATTCATGTGTGAAAGGAGCTTCCAATGATATAATTTTCACATTGTGCATGTCATGTGCTATTAATCTTGTCAATAGTCAAAGGAGGTCTTAAAAAATGCATTAGGCCCTATATAGATGGAAGGAGGGAGCAATTTTGTCTCATGCAAGAGCGTGGCTAGTACTCCAAGGAACCGCACCACGCGAGCGTTCGCAACTGCCACGTTCGGGTTGCGCTTGGCTCTTCGCCTCTTCGAGAAGATGAAGAATGATGTTACTCCTACTTCTACAGTATCGAATACACTGTTGCATGTCCGTCCACCTCGTGCGGGAGGGATAGCGTGTAGCGAAAGCTTCTACTTACTGCTCCTGCCTTTGCGTCTATGACAGGTGGGCCCAACAGGTGGTTGTCCCTCCTGTCATGCAGCCAAAGGCAGGTGCAGTTAAGGCACGGGAGCTCAGTCCGCGAGGGAGAGGGCGTTGTAGTAATCAAATTACTCGGTCTTGTACGAGTTGACGCAACACATCAAAGCACTGCACTCGATATAAGTCTTTTTACACATTTGAAATGGGCTACTTCATATGTAGGAGTAGACATATTCTGCTTCATATGTAGTCACCTGTTGCAATCTCTAAAAAGACTTATATTTGGATACGGAGGGAGTACAATGCATGCATGCATGCCGTGACTTTCCTTTTGATACTTGCATGTGTTGATTTGATGCACCTTGCCAAATTTTGACTATAAATTTAACTAACCAAATTTTCACGCATGTCACAAGAAATTACGGGGCTGTTTGGATTGTGACTACGTTTGTCTTATGTTGCCACATTATTTTTCCCACACTTGCCACACTTGCCTAACCTGAGTTGCTCAAATTATTAGACACGCTTTGGCTTGCCTAAGGGAATCTTGCCACAATTTTTGTGTCTATGACATGTGGGGTTCACTGCTAACAAAAAAATTCTTGTCTTAGGTGTGGCTAATAAAAAAGACTTATATTTAGGAACGGAGGGAGTAGAAAATATAAATAATAATGCATGTTGGGGCAACCCATGTTTCCGCTAATTTTAGCCGTGGGCTTGTTCACAATTTTTACGAGGGGGTGGTTGTTCATTTAATGGAGGGACTTGTAGTACCAGACTTGAACGATACAAAGTGCGACCTGGCACACCGTAACACCACTTGGAACAAGCGGGTATCTATCTCAAAAAACAATCAACAACTAAGAAAAACCGCGAACTGACATGTAGTAGTACACAATTTTAAACGATTGTTTTGATGGAGTGAAAAAGGAAAACTACCCCACTACGTATATACAGGCCAGAGCCTCCGCGCTTGCTTGCTAGGGTTTCTCTATTCACACACTCTCATCCTCTCCAGATCTAAACAAGATAGGGGTAGTAACACTGTCTTTCTCCCTTCAAAAAACAATGGCTTTCTATCCTCACCACTGGTTACAGATCCGGACGTATCCCCCTCCGTCGGTGAAGGGGAGGAGGGGCAGCGTTTAGGCCGTCGTCGATAGCGAAGGAGGAGACCCACTGCTGGCCGCACCATTATCTCTGGCCGAGCACCGGTGCGGGAGGTCCTCCGATCCCTTCGTTGTTGCCTGTGGGCGGATCCGGCCTCCCGCCGCCCACCTATCCACATCCCGACGACCTTCAGGTATATCTTCGTTCGAAACCGCCTTAGCTCTACTTCCCCAGCTCGCTACGTCGCTGCATGTGTGCATCATTTTCCACCTCTCAGCCCCTCTCGATCGGATGGTCCAATGTAACATATTTTTTCTTCTATTGTTAGAGGTAAAGCTACTTCATGGGGTCGAATCTTGTACTCCCTCCGTCTGAAAATACTTGTCATTGAAACGGATGTATCTAGATGTATTTTAGTTCTAGACACATCCATTTTGATGACAAGTAATTCCGGACGGAGGGAGTACTTGGTTCAAACAAGAAATAAAGTGGGGGTGGGGGAATTTAGTATGTACATCGGACTTGGTACAAACAGGAAGTAAAGGGGGTGAAAGTAGTACAGACTGGTCATCCAACCGGTCTCTTGGTCGAAAAGGGAAATATAGGGGTAACCAGTGGTATGACCAGGACTAGATTTGATATCCACACATAGGAGTAGGTGGCTAGAGTGAAAAAAATGGGACCAACCCAGATATGTTTCTTGGATGTTTGTTTCTCGGGGCAACAAACTATGAATCACCACTTTATGCCCCTGTTTACGTACATGGTGCTGGACTGCTGGTGCACCCACTGTCCCATTCCCTTATACCAAATATTTAGGCTCCGTTCGGAATAAAGGGGCAGAAAACATAGGTCTTGATGAAAATAGAGGAATAGGAAAGGAATGTAGGTATAAAACTATGGAACAATGAACCGGAGGGAACTCTCAAGAGAATGTGTTCGGATGGACTACAAAATGTATAGATTTGTTTTTTTAGAGTAGCATGCTTGGCAGTATGAGATGCTATTTTTTTATTCATCTACACAGTGACTACTCTTGTCCTCACCTCACGTACCACACATAGGTTGATTTTTTATTTTGGCAACACAGCATAGGAACCTGTCTAACGCATGGCAGCGAGCGCCTGCCTCGGGCTTCCACCCAAAAAATGAGCAGCGCATGGATGTTTCTAATCCTATGGAATCAATACTACCAGACCAACTTTCCTATGAAACACTATTCACCTTTCCCGTGTTCTGAATGGTTGGAAGGGAAAGAATACCGTAGGAATTGTGTTCCTATGAAAATCCTGCACCAAACCTATGAACCGAACGCAGCCTTAGCTGTTCTTAATCTAATGACCCTGGTAAAAATGAAGCCATGCCACTGTTATAAGCCATGACAAGTTTAGCCAAATGTTTTTGCCTGTAATTGTTTGAGACTCTGACTGTTTCCTCTGTCCCTTTTTGTGCAAATAGGGATATCCAATTCACCTGGTTGCTGTTGTGACCTTTTGGTGCACTGCACAAAACTCTTCTTAAAAGAAGTGAATTTTGTGCTGTTTAACTGGAATGTCAGAATGGAACAGTTGGTTCATTTTGGTGGAACTGCACAAAGGGAGATCTGTGTTCCAATCCTCATCATCCATATTGGCGCCATAACCTTCCTTTAGCTAAGAATGATATTTAATGCATGTGTTCATCTCTATTTTTCGACTGCCATGAGAAAATAATGCTGTTTTTTACTAGTACACTTGTACTCCCTCATTGACAAAACCAATTCTGAATTAGAAGGACAATCATGTACTTGGTTTCACCAACTGGTGAGGAGAAAGAGAAACAGAGCATGAAGAGGAAGAAGAAGAATAAATAGTGCCAAGTCAATCTTGCTAAACCCGGAGGTCTCAGTCGAGGCCATTCAAGGGCTCCGGCAATGTCTACCTTACATGTGAGACGATCCTCCAGGGAGCCCTTCCACTTCTGCTGTCTCACTAAATTAATTAGGAGTACTCAAGTACCACTAATTTATTGCTGCCTAATTTTCCTATTGGAGTTAAATAAATCTTTAGTAGGACCCTATGTTGAATCATGTACGTGTGTATGTTTGTCTATGGAGATGAATCATGTGGTGGAGCAGGGAGGGAATATTATTAGTGTCATGACATAATAGTGCTATTGTTTTGCATGTCAATTTATTGCCATTGGTTCAATGAGGCAATGTTTTGTGTATTGTCCATCATGAATTTGATGCTACTGTTTGAGTAATATGCTAATGTCTTCCTATCCTTTCTCACTAAGCTAATGAAGGTTTCACCTTGTTCCTACTTGTGCAAACAGGGATCATGTTGTGCCAATCATACATTTTAGTGGAACTACACAAGACAATACAATGAACTGTATCCCAGCCAGTGCTTTAACTCTGCTGGAAGTTCTTGATAATCTTTCGATATAATCTCAGCACTGGTAAACAAGAGTGATTTCAACAATACATTTGAAGTGCACAAAAATATATACTATTGTGTGATTCCAGTGAGTGCTTTATCATCTCTTATGGGACTACATGAATAAGCTTTTTTTCTCAGGTTGGTATGGGCCTAAGGCCTTCATCCATATTAGTTTGCTGTCATCTATATTTGTATCGTGCTACTGTCATGAGAAACTCCTTTATCTTTGCACGTTAAAGGTTTGCAACCTATGATAAATGGCAATGCTTTGAGTGTTGAGTTGAGCTAATTGGCACTGATTAAATAAACTAATACCTCTCTTTAAGCAAGACTACTATGTTGCTAACTTTACCCATTAAGATAATGAGGGTGCTTCTATTTGTTAGTGTATGTTTCATCAAATAGTCCCACTATTACAGTAATCTCACTCTCTCAATATATGTGCCAACAGGGATGCTCGATTTTGGTGGAACTGCACAAAAACATTGGGTGCTTCATTGCCTCGATAGCTTCCGTCCTCTCCTGTCAGTCACTAATCTCCGCTTGCTTTCTTCCTTTGCTGTCAATCGCTTGGCATATCTCGGCTTCCAGTCAAAGGAAATAGTAATTGATATGCTACCTCACACAGGTTGGTACTGGTCTTTATCCTGATTATTGTGCCTGTCATATGTATTAGTAATTTGGTATTGTGCTACTGTTTGCCGATTTCATAAGGGAGTAATTTGGAGCCTGAACTCGCAGGCAAATCGTTACATTGGGTGATTTCAGTAGAACTGCACAAAATGATCAGATGGACAGGTACTTATGCTGCTGCTATGTACTCCAAAGTTCACTCAGACAAGCATCGATGTTGACAAGAAGTGCCAATATTCATTCGAGTATCAACCGGCGTCAACCAATTGTCAAACTCCGAGTATTAGGGGAGTGAACGCCAAAAACATTGCTTGGTGCATAGCCCAGAAAAACACAGTCCAGTCTTTGGTCCCAACTTGTGCCTTTTGGTTATCGACACATATGGTAGCGAACTATATGGCATGGAGTCTAAAGATTCCAGACAAGTTGGTTGACGCATATATTCATCTGGCACTTAATTAGTCTGCATGCCAAGGATGCTCCATTTCAGTTGAACTGCACAAAAAATTTGGGTGGTTCATTTTCTCAACCGCCTCCTTTCTTGTCTGCAATGTAGAATTTTGGCGAGATACAGGACGAAGATGAGCCAGTAAACTAGTTGGATGAAAGTAGTGGCCAAGTTTCTCAAACCTCCCTCAGCACGAGGCCACTATTTGAGGATAAACCTACAAGCAAAGTTTAGATTGTCTGTGCTGCCTCTTATGTACTCGAAAGTTTACTCGTACAAGAACTAATTTTAGCAAGAAGTACCTCCGATTGAACATCATTTACCAGTCTGTACCCTAGGTAATTAAAGTTCGTCCATGGATCATATTTGCTGTGATCACAATCATTTGGATGCACAAACATACTGAACATGTGTATATCTAAATCTTTTTGTGAATTATGTATGAATATTGTCGTGTGATCTATCAATCATTTGGATGCATAGATATGTTGAGCTTGTGTATATATGAATCTTTTGAGTTGTTGACAGTGAATGTTGGCTATGAATATGAACATTTCCTATGAACCTGAGTTTGATATGAATGTTTACCTTTTCTGTTGTATTTGCGTGTGAACTTGTTAGCATGCCTATTGTGGGGTATAAAACGCCGGTCTCTTATAAAAGTAATGCTGTGTCCAATTTATGTTTTCCCTTCTAACCACATTATATATATTTATATTATTACTATTATCGTATATTTTATAGAGACTTATATATACATTATAAAAACATCCCACGTGTTATTAACTTATAAAGGTAAATGTTTAACGGAAGTTGGGAAGGAAAATCCTGGTTGTTTCTGACTCATACGCAAGGAAAATCTTGGTGATTGCGTACAAAAGCTTGCGAAGATTTTAAGGACCAATTTAATAATAACGCGCTCATTTTAATTTTGAGCAATAACTCGCTAATTTCTTAATTATATATATATATAAAATGTGCCTCTCTGGTTTATTCTTTGATATTAATTGCTCCTTCTAACATAACATTATGTATATAACGAGCCCACCTAATACGTGTATTTCAAGGAAGTGCAAATGGGTCGGGATTTCTTAGAAAATATAAATGGGCCTGATTGACGTGAAATTTATTGTTCACCCAGCCCTACAAATGGACTGTACATTCTAGAAAACATGGGTTAAATATATGCCACATTTTTGCAGGCTGACATGTGGGCCAATAGGTCAAAGCCTACGTAGGGCGTTGTCAACTTGGTCAACAAATGATTGTGTCATCCACAGCCATTGGATGTATATCCAACGGCCGGCATGCACCTTCAATCTCTCGTCTTCTTCCTCCAGCGTCGCCAGGACCGCCTGGTCCGGCCTCCGGCGGTTAGCGCTCTGCTTAGCACGCATCGCTGCGAAGCGCTACCCCACCGCCGGCCAGGCTATCCCTCCACCCCTCGACACCTCCTGTTATTCTCCACAGACTATAGCCCCATGCCGCAACAGAACCAGTTATAACCCTTCTCCTCCTCTCAATCTGCGACTCCACTCCCACGTTTTCCCATCTCCGAGTCATTCCCGTCCGGGGCCTCGCTGTCGTCCACAGCCTCGCTGCGTTTGGTGCGGCGTGGTCAACAAACGAGAGTCATCGGAAGAGGACTATACGTGGAGAGCCTGACGGCTGGGACCCATGAGGTCCATGGTTGCACGCAAGGAAAGTTCCTCCTTATTAAGCTGAAAAAATGTTTCCTCCACCTGACAGATGGGACCCGCCGGCTGTATCTTCGCACGGAAGGAAGTGCCTCCTTGTTTTGTGAAAAAAAATATTCATCCCATTGACAGCTGGGACCCATCAGATTTGGTGACTGACTTGTGGGCCTACTAAGCGGACGTGTACGCATGGCTTTGTCAACTTAATCAACAAATGATTCTAGCAGCTGGACTGTTGGATGTTAGTCCAACAGCCGTGCTCCTTCTTCAACCTTTGTTCTTGCTCCTGTCTCCCGTGGGCGGCACCGCGGCTGTGCTGCCGCGCACCCGAACCAGTGAAGTTTCCCACTCCTCTCCATCTGCGGCTCCACTGCCCCGTCTTCCCCATCTCTGGGTCGTTCCAGTCTGTGTGTGCTCGGCACGGTGTGGTCAACGTGGTCAACAACCGAGAGTCATCGGAAGATGACTGTACGTGAGAGGCTGACAGTGGGGACGCACCACGCCCATGGACGCATGCATGCAACGGAACGGGGCGAGGTCAACGTGGTCAAGGAACCACTTCCATCGGAAGTATACTGTACGTGGAGAGTCTCAGCTGGGTCCACGGCAGCAGCAAGTAAGTGCCTCCTTATTACGCGGAAAATAATGATTCCTCCAACTGACAGCAGGACCCCACTGGATGGGCCATCGTATTTTGCAAAAAAAAACATTTGCCCCCTGACTGCTGGGACCCACCTGACGGGCCACCGTATTTCGTGAAAAAAATGTTCCCCCTGCTGTCAGCTCGGACCCACCGGAAGTGCCTCCTTATTACGCACAAAAAATGAATACTCCCCCGGCTAGCTGGGACCCACCTTGGTGGGAGGCTGACTTGTGGGCCTACTAAGTTGACGGGGACGAAGGGCTTTGTCAACTTAGTCAATATGAACGATTCTAGCTCCAGTGACCGTATGATGTCCATCCAACGGCCGTAGTGCTTCTTCAACCTCTGGTCTTCTTGCTCCAGCCGCCCAAAGCAGCGCCGGTCATGCCGCATGCTCCTGCCTCCCGTGGCCGGCTGTGCTGTCGCGGAGGCCTCACCCCCTACTATTCCCACCACTAGCCAGGCCCTGCGGCGATGACAGCCTCACACCGCAGCCGAACCAGTGAACCCTCGTACTCCTCTCCGTGCTGGCTTCCACTACTGTCGTCCAACGCCGTGGTGCTCTCCGCGCGGCGTGGTCAACGTGGTCAAGGAACAACTTCCATTGGAAGAGTACTATACGTGGAGAGGCTGACAGCTGGGTCCACGGCCACAACCCAGTTTTTTGTGATTTGCCAAGTAAGTCGCTTTGTCAGGCTTGTTGCGCTGCAAATCTTTCAAGACGAGGAGAGCTTTCATTTGGCTGGCCGAGAAAATGGCCCATCAGTAATGAGAAATGGGCTGTACATTTTTAAAACACATCAAACCGGCAATTAGTTTCAAATATCTTTTTTTTCATTTTGAGATTTTAAATTACATTAATTTTTATGCGTGGAGAATTTGTTGGATTTTATATTGATATACATTTATTTTTAAAATCAGTTTGAATGTGAGTCGAAATTTTGGGATTAAAAACAGTTCGGACCACACCGAAATATGCAAAATTTCGTATAATTTTTTAACCGTGGCCACAATATGGGCTGTAATGCTAACAAAAAGAATATGGGCTCCAAAAAAAGCCTTAATAATTAGCAAATGGGCTGTAAATCATTAGAAATAATGGCAGATGGGCTTTATGCTGTTTTCCACAGATTTGAGGCTTTCCGAAAAAAAAGGTTGACGCACAAGCAGTGACTGTTGGATGGCCATCCAACGGCCGTTGTGCTTCTTCAATCTCTGCTCTTCCTGCTCCAGCCGCTCAAACAAGCGCCGGCAGGACTGCCTGGTCCCTCCTCCCCGTGGCCGGCTCTACTGCCGCGCAGGCCTCACCGCCCCACCGTAGTCCCATCGCTAGCCTAGCCATCCGTCTACTCACCCACACCTGCTCTTATTCTCCGGCGACGGCAGACGAACCAGTAAACCCTCGTCCAGTCGTACTCCCTCCACGTGGGAAACAACTGCCGAGTCTTCCCTGCCTCCGTGTCGTTCCCTTCCTAGGCCTCGCCGTCGTCCACCGCCCTGGTGCTCTCGGCGCGGCCTAGTCAATGACCAACATGCATCTGAAGTGGACTGTACATGGAGAGGCCGACAGCTGGGTCCACGGCCGCACGCAAGGAAATGCCTCCTTATTACGCGCAAAATAATGATTCCTCCACCTAACATCTGGGACCCACCGAAAGGGCCTCTGTATTTCGTGAAAAAAACGTTACCGCCGCTGACAGCTCGGACCCACCAGCTTTATCTTCGCACGCAAGGAAGTGCCTCCTTATTACGCACAAGAAAAATGAATACTCCCCCTATTAGCTGGGACCCAGTATAGTGGCAGGCTGACTTTTGGGCCTACTAAGTTGACGGGGACGGAGGGCTTTGTCAACTTAGTCAATATGCACGATTCTAGCTCCAGTGACCGTACGATGTCCATCCAACGGCCGTAGTGCTTCTTCAACCTCTGGTCTTCTTGCTCCAGCCGCCCAAACCAGCGCCGGTCGTGCCTCGTGCTCCTGCCTCCCGTGGCCGGCTGCGATGCGGCGGAGGCCTCACCGCCCCCTACTACTCCCACCGCTGGCCAGGCCATCCCTCTACTCACCCACACCCCCTGTTATTCTGTGGTGACGGCAACCTCACACCGCAGCGCACCAGTGAACCCTCGTACTCCTCTACGCGTGGGCATCCACTGCCGCGTCTTCCCCGGCTCCGCGTCGTCCCCTTCCTAGGCCTCGCCGTCGTCCACCGCCCTAGTGCTCTCGGCGCGGCGTGGTCAACATGGTCAAGGAACGGCTTCCATTGGACGTGGACTGTACGTGGAGAGGCTGACAGCTGGGTCCACGGCCGCAGCAAGGAAGTGCCTCCTTATTACGTGCAAAATAATTATTCCTCCACCTGACAGCGGGGACCCACCGGACGGGCCACCGTATTTTGCGAAAAAACCGTTTGCCCCTGACTGCTGGGACCCACGAGCTACATCTTCGTATGCAAGGAAGTGCGTCCGGGCAAAAAAAAATGATTCGCCACCCTGACTGCTGAGACCCGTCAGCTACATCTACGCAGGCAAGGAAGTGCCTGACATGTCGAAGCGTACGTAGCGTTGTCATTCTGGTCCCGACCGTGTACGTACATATATACTGGTGGATGTAGAGGCGCGCACGTGTCGTAGTAGAGGCGCGTACATGTCATAGTAGAGGCGTGCACGTAGCATGTACACGTACGTACAGCGGCCAGGGTGCAAGAAAGAAAATACGGCCACATATGTGTACATACGGGCGGGGTCTCGAACGCCTACTCGTGCATACGTACGGCCAGGGCTCGTGTATATGGCTGGGTCGGAACGGAGAAACAACGTTGTCGTCATGTTCATGGGGAGGCAATGGAATGCTCGTGTTCATGGTCAGGCAACGGAATGCGTCGTGTTCATCGGGAGGCAACGGAACGCGTGGGAGCCAACCGGCTGGGTCGGAACGGAATGCGTGGTCGTGTTCATCGGGAGGACTTGGACGGAACAGGCGATGGAAATGAGGCCTGGTGTACCGCAGAACGGAGGAACCGGACCTCCTACGGTCAAAAGGGGGGTCCTGTTGATCGGGAGGGGTGTGGCGTACCGCAAAACGGAGGAACCGGACCTCCTACGGTCGAAACGGGGGTCCTGTTGATCGGGAGGGGTGTGGCGTACCGCAAAACAGACAAAACGGACCTCCTACCGCAAAACAGGACTGCATGGGATACTGTTCATCTCCACCGTCGACCTCCTCCACCCTCCACGTGCTCCTGTTCATCCAGCCTCCACCGCGCGCTACTCCACCGGCTACTGTTCAACCACCCCTCCACCGTCTACTGTTCATCCAGCCCTCCACACCACGGGGTCCTGTTCAACCACCCCTCCACGGGCACCCCTCCACCGTCTACTGTTCATCTAGCCCTCCACCCCTCCACATCGATCGACTTCAGTTAGCAGCAGTAGCGAAGGAATCGCTCGATCGGGTTTAGTTAACAACCATCGATCGATCGCTCGGGTTCAGCAACGCGTAGCCTGTAGTGCAATCTCTCAAGTTCAGTTAGAGCCCAATGCCTCGCTCGGGTTCAGTTAGAGCCAACGCCTCGCACACGCGCGCGTACGTGTACCAGAGAAACGCGCATCGCTCGACCCCCGACCTCACACCGTAACCGGGAACTCCCCAAAATTTTCCTCCCCCTCGCTTCTACCACGGTTTTTTCCGTCATGGGCGGCCCAAAGAATGTCATGCAGCTGCGTCTCCGGCCCTACCAGGACGAAAAGCCCATTTTCTGTCATGATTTTTTGTTATAGAAGTAGGAGCCCACCACATCTATGATGATACCGGGTTTTGTCACAATTATCGTCATAGAAGTGTCATATGTATGACAGAATTTTTTTTCATTCGGCCCAAAATGTCACAGATGTGTCTTTTTTTGTAGTGTGAGTAGTTTCGAAGAGCCTTACCAAGGTCTGGTGCTTCTTCGAATTGAATTCCCACAAAGGGAGGCTTCGGTGCTTGCATGGAAGAATCCGGCGGACCAGCATCACCTGGATGACGTCAACAAGCTTGACGTTCCTAGTCACCATGCTTTGAACGCGCGTCTGCAGCGCTATCAGCTCGTCAGGTGAACACTAGTCCGGACTCTTCTCGACCCAGGAGGTGAGTCGCATGGGAGCACCGGAGCGGAATTCAGCAGCCGCGGCCCAGGTGGTGCCGCGAGGTTCTGTGATGTAGAACCACTGCTTCTGCCATTCCTTTACTGTCTCCACAAAAGTGCCTTTGGGCAAGGAGACGTTGGATAGCTTGCTCACCATGGCTCCCCCGCACTCCGCGTGCTGGCCATCCACCACCTTCGGCTTCACATTGAAGACTTTGAGCCACAGCCCGAAGTGGGGATGGATGCGGAGGAAGGCCTCGCACACGACGATAAACGCCGAGATGTTGAGGAAGGAATTCGGGGACAGATCATGGAAATCTAACCCGTAATAATACATCAGCCCACGGACGAAGGGGTGGAGTGGAAACCCCAGCCTGCGGAAGAAATGAGGGAGGAATACTACCCTCTCGTCGGGCTCCGGCGTTGGGACGATTTGTCCCTCGTCCGGCAAGCAGTGGGCTATTCCCTTCGCCAAATATCCGGCTGCTCGAAGCTTAGTAATGTCCTCCTCCTTGACGGAGGAGACCATCCACTTGCTCTGAAAACCAGATCTGGACATGGTTGCTCGAGTGGAAAGGAGATGAGAACTTGGGCGCTGGAGCTCAAGATCGGGAAGGCGGAGACAGAGAGAAAGCGTGAGAAGAGGAAGAGGGAATCCTTATCCTCTTATAAAGGCAGCAAACATTAAACGCCTCCTCACTCGCCTTAAGATTCTCCTATTCCCAGGGGCTGTGCAAACGGCACGGTTGGGTTACCCATGCCCGCATTGATGAGAATCCTGCAATAAGGGGACACGGTCTCTGCTTCGACGAGACACGCCAATAGCAACCGTGTCTTGAAACGTGGGATGGCCACTAGTAGAAAAAGGGTCAAACGTGAAGCACATTAATGCCGGTTTGAATTTGAGACGGCACTAATGGTACCATTAGTGCCAGTTCGAACGGCTATGCATTAATGCCGGTTCGTGTTGAACCTTTAGTACCGGTTCATGCCACGAACCGGTACTAAAGGGGTGATGGCAGGCTGGCATCAGGCCGGGGCCCCACGAACACCTTTAGTACCGGTTCGTGTCACAAACCGGTACTAAAGGACTAACCTTTAGTACCGGTTTGTGCCATGAACCGGTACTAAAGGGGTATGACCTATAGTACTGGTTTGTGAAACAAACCGGCAATATAGGGCAATTTTCAAACTCTACCACCCCCCACCAGTGTGTCGCCATTTCAGTTCTGAAAAAATCAAAAGAAAATGATAAAAACTTCAAAAAATAAAATCCTTTGAGAGGTAGTTATATTACTACATCTACTAGTTAGGAAAATTTGAAAACTTAAATTTGGACATGTTTTGCAAAAAGTGTAGGGAAAATGTAAAACGGCTATAACTTTTGCATACGATGTCGGAAATAAATGTATAATATATCAAAAAATTCAGCACGAAAATCCGCATCCGATGGAGACCACCTACGGCCTGTTTGCAATTTTTTAGAATCCTCAAATTCCAAAAGGAAAAAAAGATATGGTCAAATTTCAGTTTTTTTAAAAAAAATTGGTTAAATCTCGTCAAACTACTTATTTAAGAAGTATTAATGTTACTACATAATTATTCAAGAATATTAGTGTTACTAAATAATTATTTCAATTTTTTGAATTTTGGTCAAATCTGGTCAAACTATGGTCAAACTGTGGTCAAACTATGGTCACACTTATTCAAGAAATATTAGTGTTACTAAATAATTACTGTTTTTTAGAATAATAGTTTCAAACTCAAATAGTGAAATGTGTGACTTCATGCTCAAGCTAAACTCCTGAGGGTTAATAGGATTGACATCTTACTATTGTCAGGAAAACAACAAGTGCAGACTTGGAAACGAAGGAGAATAGAACCCGAAAGTTAAGCGTGCTCGGGCCGGAGTAGTGAGAGGGATGGGTGACCGCTCGGGAAGTTAGATGATTTGGAATGAGTGATCCACACTTGAGTAGTTAAGAGAGGTGATTAGAGACTAAATCACCAAATAATACAGAAAAATTAAAAATCAAAAAAAAATTCCAAATTTTTCAAAAAAAAAGTGAAAAAAAAACCTTTAGTACTGGTTGGTAACACCAACCGGTACTAAAGGTCCCCCATACTAGGGCGCGAGCTCACGCCACGTGGTTGCCCTTTAGCACCGGTTCGTGCTGAACCGGTACTAAAGGGGGGGGCCTTTAGTGACCACACTTTAGTGCCGGTTATGGAACCGGCACTAAAGGCCCTTACGAACCGGTTTTAAAGCTCCGTTTTCTACTAGTGGGCAGAAGAAAAACGGTTCAAAATTATAACCGGACGGGCGCGATGTCGTGTTATAAAGAAGCTGTCAACAGATTAGATTCGTGCAAATATTATATTCTCTCTGCGGTTGTGTGTGGTGTATAATAGGTCCGGACACAATCATCACGTCCGAAGACTATCTTGGAGTTTGGAAAAAAGGGGAACCCGCCTTGGAATGCCGAACACAATCTGCGCGCCGGACCCCTCGTCATTGAAGCCAGGTTCAGGGGCTACTGAGGGAGTCCTGGACTAAGGGGTCCTCGGGCGTCCGGCCAGTTATCCATGGGCCGGACTGATGGGCTATGAAGACTTGAAGACCGAAGACCATACTCGTATCCAGATTGGACTCTCCTTGGCATGGAAGGCAAGCTAGGCGACCAGCTGTGAAGATTCCTTCTTATGTAACCGACTCCATGTAACCCTAGATCTCTCTGGTGTCTATATAAACCGGTGATCATAGTCCAGATAGGACACATTCATTACCATATACACATAGACTAGGCTTCTAGGGTTCAGCCATTATGATCTCGTGGTAGATCAACTCTTGTAACATTAATATTCATCAAGATCAATCAAGCAGGAAGTAGGGTATTACCTCCATAGAGAGGGCCCGAACTTGGGTAAACATCGTGTCCCCCGTCTCCTTTCACCATCGATCCTAGACGCACAGTTCGGGACCCCCTACCCGAGATTCGCCGGTTTTGACACCGACACCCGCCGAAGCGACATCTCACCCACCTGAGGTATAACTTCTTGTACTGGTCTAGCTCCCCAGGTCGCTGCATGCGGGTTTCCTTCTATGCGACTACTCCCCAGCTCCCCAGATGGGATCAAGAACTCACATATATTCATGAAAACATAATAGGTTCAGATCTGAAAGCATGGCACTCGGGCCCTAGTGACAAGCATTAAGCATAGCAAAGTCATGGCAACATCAATCTCAGAACATAATGGATACTAGGAATCAAACCCTAACAAAACTAACTCGATTACATGGTAAATCTCATCCAACACATCACTGTCGAGCAAGCCTACGATGGAATTACTCAAGCACGGCGGTGAGCATCATGAAATTGGTGATGGGGAAGGTTGATGATTACGATGGCGACGGATTCCCCTCTACGGAGCCCCGAACGGACTCCAGATCAGCCCTCCGCAGAGAGATTAGGTCTTGGCGGTGGCTCCGTATCGTAAAATGCGATGAATCCTTCTCTCTGATTTTTTTCTCCCCGAACGTGAATATATGGAGTTGGAGTTGAGGTCGGTGGAGCACCAGGGGGCCCACGAGGCAGGGGCGCGCCCAGGGGGGTAGGCGCGCCCCCACCCTCGTGGACAGGTTGTGGGCCCCCTGGCCTTGATTCTTTCGCCAATATTTTTATATATTCCAAAAATATTCTCCATGAAGTTTCAGGTCATTCCGAGAACTTCTATTTCTGCACAAAAATAACACCATGGCAATTCTGCTGAAAACAGCGTCAGTCCGGGTTAGTTCCATTCAAATCATGCAAGTTAGAGTCCAAAACAAGGGCAAAAGTGTTTGTAAAAGTAGATACGATGGAGATGTATCACCAGCTGCAAGGGGGGAGAGAGAGAGACAGAGGCCACACCGCAGTCTTGTTTCGATCAGGCGAAGAGGGTGAGAGACTGTGAATATAGCAAACCCTAGCAAAGAAATGCTGAGCCTCCAGCATGTATATATATATGTAGTGCGGCAAGAGTGTAGAGAGTGCAAACCCTAGTGAACAAGCGCTGAGACTCCAGCTTATATAGTTTACTACATGTATACTGTATTACGGACTGAGCTCCGGTGCCTTAACTGCATCTGCCTTTGGCTATATGACAAGTGGGCCAGCCACATTTTGGGCCCACCTTTCATACACCCAAAGGCAGGTGCACTAAGTAAATGAAGCTACGTCCATATAGTACTCGTGTATACTACTACTATATAGAGGAGTGGTTTTATTATTCTCTCCATAACAATCATTTTAAATTGTGTAAGTACGAAACGAAACTCTATTTAACGTACAAGTGAAGAAAATTACCACTTCCGATGAACTAACGATCCACGCGTCCTGGTCGCACTTCCTGTCCTTCACGCGCGGTACACTACCCTCCCTTAAGTGAACAACCACACATGCGCCAAATTATCAGAAACGTGTGAAAGTGTGTACAAATAAAGAATTTTAATTTCAATTATCGGAAAGGTTTGAGAGTATGCACAGTTTGCCCTCTCTCAATAATTATGGTTTGTTGTGTTGGGCCTAAACTTGGTCAAACTTTACAAAGTTTGACTTCAGTCAAATCTAATATGCAGAGTAAATAAAAATGGAGGGCTACTACGTCCATACGGGTTTTTAGTCCATGCCATTTTTTTAATCAAAGTTAATAGCTGGACAAATAAAATTACAGGGGAGCTGAAGACAAAGTTGTGAGAAGGCTTAGAAATCAATAGAAAACTTATGCTCTTAGTACCAACGTGATCCTTCTTTGAGGAAACAGTTGGTTCATAGCCAATTGTCTGATAAAATTGCACCAACGTGAAAGACGACTGCGTCTCCAACGCAACCAAGGTGAACTGATGAAGGATATCATGTTTGTGGGTAACAAGCAAAGAGCACTGATGGAAGACAATTTGTTTTTCGTGGAAAATTGATCAGCTTAACCAGACCATGCAACCATGAGGCGCAATCATGAGCATTGATAGGTCATCGTGGTGATGCATCATCCATTTGGCATCAAGTTTGAGTGAGGCACCTATGAAGTTCAACAAATCCTCACTGTGGTCTATTTCTTCCAATTTTGTGCATTTTCACTAAAATTGAGGAAGACATGCCCGGGTATGGAGATACACATCGCTATTTGCAAAAATATAAAAAAGGGATATAGTGTTGTTACTTTGTTTTGGCAGTGGTATAAGATTAACAACGACATCTCAATTGTGAATAAGAATTAATGAAAAGTACACCAACAAACAGAAGCATCATGATTATCTTGATGGGAACTAAACCAGGATACCTGAGAAAAAAGGCATTTCTTCATTTAACTAGTGACAGTATTAGATTAGTAGCAGCAATAGGAGCATATGGACAATGACCGCACAACCACCATGTACTTTTTGTCGAAACAACATGTATACCTCCACTGAGGCATAAACCACGACCTTTTCGAGTGGCATTTCCTCTATAATAGTAGGTGATGTTGGACGAGCCGACGAACCCTAGCTACTATACATGGGGAGCTGGGGAGTATTTGCATAGAAGAAAACCCGCATGCAGCGACCTGGGGAGCTGAACCAGTACAAGAAGTTATACCTCAGGTGGGCGAGATGTCGCTTAGGCGGGCGGGCGGGATCTGCCCACACGATGGCAGCGAACAAGGGCGTGGAGGACCTTCGTCCGCGCCAGCGCCGACTCCGAGAGGATGGTGCACATCAGCTTCCTCCATCGCCGACGGCGACAACGTCAATGCTGCACCTCCTCACCTCCCGCAACGGACGGGATTCGGTCGGATCTGTGACCACCAGTGAGGAGAGAGATAGAGTGGACACTGTCATCTTGTTTTGATATGGAGAGGGTGAGAGAGCGAGAGGCGAGAAACCCTATCAAACAAGAGGCTATATATACAATGGAGTAAAAAATCTCTCCATAGTAGTGGTTTTAAATAGAATACACACGTTTCTGAAAAAAAGAAACAAAAACTGGCGGACAATTTTTTTTAACGTGCCAAGAAAGAAAAATCGATCAAAAACACGCCCCCCGCTTCCAGGTCGCGAGAGTCGTCGCGCGCACACACATAGACATAGACATGCATATCCGTGTTTACGTAAAATTCCATCTCCATCTTCATCTCCAATCATATTTGTCCAACTGGTACATTATTTACGTTGTTAATTAGGCTAGTCATAGTGAGAGTAACTTAGCTAGTAACATGGCGCATTCCTAGAAAATTTTGCTTATGTGGCATCTATTTATATATAAAAAGTGCTTGACGAGCTAACCAAAGAAAAGAAAATTATGCTAGAAATTACCACAAAAATTATAAACATCTAACCATTAATTTAATAGGTAAAAAACTTTATCATCGTTAGATTAGATTCAACTTGAAAATTACCCACCATTCTTTTTTCCTCTAGAAAATCCTATCCGGTGAACAACCAAACGAGAAGAAACGAGCTAAAAAAAAGATCACAACAAACCCTAGCTTGGCTACGCCATCCTCATGGCCATTGGCTTGGCGGCTTTCAGGCGAAGACCAAGCGCAGATAGGGCTGAAAGGCACATGTCACCTCCTTCGAGGTGGCTCCCTTTACCAATATGCAGCATGCATGAGCAGCGGCCAAGGGCAAGGTATGTACGTTGATGGCTTCTTCCCAAATATTCAACCCTACAATGATCAATTGCATGCATGCCGTTCTGTCTTTTTGCCATTTCCTATACGCTGATCTCAGAAACCATTTTTTGATCCGTCCCGTGTTCTTTACACAAATCTCACAATCGATCTCACGATCTCATAAACAAAACTCACCATAGGTTCGACTCATACCATCACAAGCAATCCTGCCGATGATGTACTATTATTCCAAATCAATATACATCGCCATGATGGTTTTCCCTAAAAAAAAGAACTCTCACGAGCGAGTGCCCCAATCTCCTCGATTGTGCCATCGGCTCCATCAGGTTTTCCTAAGAAAGAACTCTCACGAGCAAGTGCCCCAATCTTCTCAGTTGTGTGCCGTCGATTCCATCAGGTGAGCAGATCACCTCCAGCAGCTGGACCATCTGCAGATATCATATAGAACTGACATAAAGTTCAATATTTTCTTAAAAGTAAGAGCAAAAACGGCAGAACAACTAATGTCTTCAATTCAAGGTATGACAACACAATCAAGAGCTTTTAATTGATGTAAAATGGGTTTTTAAACTTCTCCTAAGTTCCCCTTGTGGATTTTCAGTCATTATTATACATCAACTTCTCATCCTCAATTGCAATCTTATCTTATTCTTAGATTTCAATCTTTCTTAACAGCAAGAACAGAATCAGTAGTATAATGCACGTCTTCAATTCAAGGTGTGACAACACAATCAAATGCTTTTAGTTCAGAAAGAGGTGGAAAAACTACATGCACAATATCAGATTGTACAACTCCATGTTCGCTTTCACATCAATGGGAGGAGAGGTGGACACAGAAAAAAATGGTCCCGTGCCTCATGTATTTGGAATGAATGGCCAAAAATATCACAGATAGGTACTCTACGACCTGAAGGTAAAGACAAACCACGCACGGCGTAGTTGCACACCTATGCCACTACAAATAAGGGAAGAATCAGAGTTGACGCGTCAACATCAGAAGATAAAAGGGAATCAACAGATACTCCCATTGTCGAGGGCCTTAAAAATATATTGGATAAAGATAATAGACTAGCAAAAATACTCAGAATGGCAAGGGATAAATTCGAAGGTGACTATCCACGTGAGATTAACACGACATGACATACCATCTGCAATTGAAGTACCAGACTTGAACTATCACGACGTGAGATTAGCACGACATGACATGCCATCTGCAACTGAAGTAGCAGCCTTGATTGTTAGTGATACAACAGAGAATGGAAAAGTACATGATATCATTGTTCAGTACAAAGACATGAGACCAAGAATATCGGAGAACCATTCAAAATTCATGGTTGTGCAGTATCCATTGTTAGTCCCCTACGGAGAAGATGGGTACAGAGGAAATACACATCGCACAATAAAAGAAGGTGCAAAATGCAAGAGAAAGCATGTAAACATTTGCTGGTGTGGAAGGCTTAAATTGCAGTTCAATATGGATGCCTTTGCATGCATTTTGCAGTAGTGCAGTACAAATAGACTGCATGAAAAGACATAAAGGAAACCTAAGAACGCAATTATATGCTGGGTTGCAAGACATAATAGACAGAGGAGATGCAAGGGCTGCCCAGGTATGAAGGACAATACTATTGTCGTGTGCCATCCAGCTTCACAGATAGCCCAAGATACAAAGCATAAAACTACTAAGATGCTATGGCAATATGTCGATGGGCTGGATACACAGACCTATTTGTGACATTCAATCTTTGCTACAGAAAGTAGGCATAGCAGCATCATAAAGACCTGATATTGTTGACCGGGTGATCTACATAAAGATCAAAGTGTTCAAGAGAAATATAAGAGAAAGGCTATACTTTGGAAACACACTCGCAAGTAATACCCTACCGACTTGATCACACCTGTTATTTTCTTTTGTATAGCAAATGAACTAACAGCGAGAATGATGTGGTCAAGAACATAGTCTACAGAGAAATATCCTCAAGGTAGGAACTAAAAACGCACTTACACATGCTACTAGCCCTTTTAGATAGCCATAAGTACATGGAAGAAAACTGTTTTTTCTATGCTAACATGATACTCCTATGATGGAACATAACCATAAGAAGATGGAACTAAACTGATTTTTCTATGCTAACATGATATGACGGCGGGTATGATCTAATACTCCCAGAATTATTGAAACATGCATCAACATTCGATGGAAATAGCTCAATAATACCAATTGTCGGTGCTACATATATTTTTAGATATTAGTTACAGCATCCACGGATCGTTATAGTTAATATGTAAAATTAAATGGCACCTACTTTCATATTCACTTACTAAAATAATTCTATCTTTGGGAAATCGTAAAATTATAACAAATTAATTAATTACACATTAAATATGTTGAAAAGAATGGGAGCAGGGAGCCAAACATTGTCGATGCCAGTCCCAAGTACTAAAAAAAGTGGAGGGGGCATAGATAAATTTACACCTTTCAGTAACAAGTCGTACCTGAAAGCACATTGTACTCCTATTTGTTTAGTCATACACATGCAGAGACATGATAAGAACAAGGAAAAAAATAAATGATAAATGCATGAAAATGGAGAAGTGAGGAGCTACAGGTGGAAGAATGAGCCGCCGAAATCAGGCTACCTCTATCGAGGAGCAAGACGACCTGCTGGGCTGGTCTTGCTCGGGGACAGCCACGATATGATGTGGATCCAAGCTCGCTGTAGCAGACGGGATCCACACCCATATCGCCTCCAAGGACGGCGACGACAGTCGACAACGGCACTGTCAAGATCGACAAGCTAGCCTCCTCTATTGCTCAGCTTCTCGTCGAGCCCTGCTACCCCTCCGCCGCCGTTGACCAGCATAAGAGATTGAGGAGGCATACATCGGGGAAAACCAGGTGCTGTAGATGGTCACGCCGTCGCCGCACCAGTGAGCCGAGCTGCAAAGGTGTGTGCAGGTGAGGACGGGCAAGATCACGGCAAGGAATCAAGAGGGGAAACTAAGGTTTATTCAGAATTGAATCTGCAGCGCTCGGGTGGAAGCAATTTTGGTACGAGGGGATAGAAGGAGATGAAAAGGGGATCAGGCAAGAGCCACGTCTGATGGTCGGAGAGTGTGAGGTTCTCTTTTTTCTTCTTTTTTTGGACAATTGTGTGACAGGTTCCCTTTGTTTTGAGGAAGTGTGTGAAGGTGTGAGTGTGAGGGATTCAACGACAAAAAAATGTGTGCGGGCTGTGTACATCTGTGTCATCCTGTTCGGCTTCCATAAGAAAAGAAAAAGCCCCAAAAAAACATTTTCAAAAATAACACAAAGATTTCCTACCAATCAACTACGATTTCGAAAACAACACAAAGATTTCCCACTAAACGACTACAATTGCGTACAGGTGGAATTCACATACATGTGTGCTCCAACATAAATTATACTCCCTTTGTAAAGAAATATAAAAACATTTAGATCACTATGCTAGAAATTCTTTTGAACAAATCCAAAAATATATAGTATACGATGATAAAAAATACTCCCTCCGTTCCTAAATGTAAGTCTTTGTAGAGATTTTCACTATGGACTACATATGGATGTATATAGATGCATTTTAAATGTAGATTCACTCGTTTTGCTTCATATGAGGTCTATAATGGAATCTCTTCAAAGACTTATATTTAGGAACGGAGGAAGTATATCAAACCGGAACCAATCATTCATATTCGGGCTATGCATATGAAAGTACAATTTCATGTCAAGCCGTCACAGACTATAAACATAATCATGCGGCAGCATCCGGCAAACCCATGAGTTGGAGCAAAGTGCTCCCAAAGAATTTGATGAGAAAGATAACACCCAATATTTTTCCGAACATGAAAGGAAAATTCCTCTTATCACCAAATAAGCTGTGTCTAAGGGTAAAATCATGTTTACAACCGCAACACTTGATGAACAAATGATGAAAATGTTATATATTTACCTTTGTTGGTTAATTAAACTTTGTTAAGTACTAGCCCGTGCATTTGCGAGGGCCACTTTGCTAGTGTAGTTAATGAGAAGTGGTAACATGATATGTTAGTGTAACATAGCGCTCCCCGAGAAAAGATGAGTCTACCACTTGTAGAAAACAGGGCTATGGTCCAGGCCGGCTCAGCCCATTAGTCCCGGTTCAGTGTAGAACCGGGACTAATGTGGGCATTGGTCCCGGTTCGTGAGCCCAGGGGGCCGGCCGTACCACGTGGGCCATTGGTCCCGGTTCGTCTGGACCTTTTGGTCCTGGTTGGTGGGATGAACCGGGACCAATGGGCCTCGCTCCTGGCCCACCACCATTGGTCCCGGTTGGTGGCCTGAACCGGGACCAAAGGCTCCCCTTTAGTCCTGGTTCTTGCCACAAACCGGGACCAATGAGGTGCCTATATATACCCTCGCCCGCGAGCAGAGCACTCCAGTGCTCTGTTTTTCTCTGGCCGGCGAGGGGAGGGGTTTGTGGTGCTCTAGCTCACCTCCTATGCACATGAGGTGTTCGATGGAATGCCCGAGCCACACTACTTAAACTTTCTCCTCTCGAATCTCGACCTCCAAGCTCCATTTTCCTCGAGAATTGTCTAGATTTAGCGGTCCGTCACGCCCCGTCCCCGTCTTCACCGCCGTCGATCACCCGCGCTGATCTCATCACCGACACGACCGTGGTGAGCCTCTTGTTCTTATCTTCTTTCTGAAAGGAAAAATATTCTTACTTGTCTCTTTTGATAGATACTTGTATCATTTTCTTACATTTATTATTGCATCTTATATAGTGCGATGGTTTTGGTATCCGCCCCCGTCGGCCCTCGTCCTGTCTATGATTCGGATTTGGTATGTATATTATCTTCATAACTATTGGTTCATTTATTGTTTATGAAAATTATGCTAGAATCGTTGATAATAAATCAAAACAAAGATATAATACTCTTTCCTTACAACTTCAAGTGAGTGTTACTGTCTTGTGCATATTCGGTTTCCCTTATATATTAGTCAAGGTTATAGTAATGTAATTGATGAGTTATGCATGCGTGTGCAGTTTCCACTATATTCTCCTACATATTAAGCTTGAGCAGGGACTAGTAACCGTCTTAGACTCAAGACGAAAAGATCCCAAGGACTATGCAGGCATGACTCAAATACTCGAGAAGTAAGTTAAATCGATCATTATCCACCATATCAGCAACTTTGTTCATTTCCTGATATATCAAGTAATTGTTTTCTTTGTCCGGCAGGGTTTGGAGAAAATTCACCAGAAAAGCTCCGGGACTGCCGAAGGAGCTGCAATTTAGACACCCGAAAGTAAGTACTAGCTATAGTAGCATTTTAAGCGCATCTACTAGTCATTCAAGCGCTAGTTTCATCAATACCATTTGGCATTCTTGCTTATCAGTTTGATTAACCTCTATTTCTTGTAAAGTGGTTGTGGCAGCAACAAGGGAATGATTTCTGTGGTTACTATGTTTGCGAGTCCATCCGCCACACGACCTGTGAGCGGGGCTACACTGACGAACAATATGAAGTACGTAAATAACAACATTCACAATTTTATTTTATTACCATCATTTGTGTTGAGTTTCATTCATTCATATATATATGTATTGACCCCCTTCTTTAAATTAGATGTTTCGGAAGCGGGATGAACTCCTAGAACCAGCTCGCATGCGAGGAATTCAAGAGGAATTGGCGGCATTCTTTCTTGACCACGTGATCCCTGAAGACGGAGAATTCTATGTTAACCCTGAGTCCGTATGATTATATTTGTAAGAGATAATTACTGTATATATGTAGCCGGTAGTGTCAGATAGATATACGAGAACTTGTTGTTCGACCAATCTCTCGGAGAAGGAGAGGTGGTCGATATCACTTCTCTCTGTATATATGCATATATGTTCATGACGATCTTCTGTTTCCTTCATTTGCTTACTAGCTAGCTAGCGTGTCTAGTCCTCTCTATATACGTATGTATAGTACGTAGCGTCGACCAAGCACAGACATAACAGAGGACACTTCTCTCTATTAATTATAACTAGCTAACACAATATATGAAACACCTAAATTAACCCCCTAAAACCCCCAACCCCCCCCCTTTCAAAAAAAAAACAAAAACCCCAGCCACAAAAGTGCTGACGCGTGGATGCCTATTGGTCCCGGTTGGTGCCACCAACCGGGACCAAAGGGTCTCCACGTGGGCAGTGCGCAGAGCCCAGTCAGGAGACCCTTTGGTCCCGGTTGGTGGCACCAACCGGGACCAAAGGGTCTCCTGACTGGGCTCTGCGCACTGCCCACGTGGAGGGCCTTTAGTCCCGGTTCTGGATTGAATCGGGACTAAAGGGTGGAGGTATTAGTACCGACACTTTAGTCCCGGTTCCTGAACCGGGACTAAAGGCCCTTACGAACCGGGACTATAGGCCCTTTTTCTACCAGTGTACAACATAATAAATGAAGTGATCTATGACACTACTACTATATTACTTTGCACTATGAAGATAGTAACTTAGACTAGTGTCATATGCATGACAGTAGTATAAGTTACTCCCCACTATGACCAGCCTTTATATACGTAGCAATATTAACGTACATCATCTCTTGTTTGTCGGCGTCCGGACCGTTGCCACGCCCGCTCCTGACCAACCCGAACCCTCTTCATCACCCGCGGGTGCTTCCGGCCCGAAACAATCAGTGCCGCATTCATGCCTGGCCAAAGCGGACGCGACCTCTCACTGGCGCCGGCATTGAAGCGGCGCGCCGGCCGAGAGAGCGTCGCCCGCGCCGCTTCCCGGTGCATGCGAATGCTCCGGGTTCAGAGGTCACAATAGCCGGCCACAACATGCATGTAAAAAGTTCCTGGGAGTCCGTGCTACAGCTAGCTGTCCTCCACCAACTCGTCAATCTCTTCCAGTAGTGCTAGTACTCCATGGCGCGATCCATCGACAAGCAGGCAGGAAAGTTATCGTATACTCGGTTTGCGGTGAGTGGCATGCCGAGCGACCATGTGGGGTGGAGCCGTGAAGGAGGGTGAGACACGAACCCGACAGACGTGATTTAAACGTTGGTTTTGCTCGATGGCTCGAACCAACGAAACGAAACGTTGGTTTCTCCCCATTTCCATTTTTTCTCCGGAAAAACGGGAACTTTCCACTCCATTTTCATTCCTACTCCAAGGTTGCTCCGTTACAACATTCCATCAAATACAAAGGAAAACTAACACGCATGCTGATGCATCTCAATGATTCATAGATCATAGCCAATATTTACCTCACAAGTAAAGACGTGAGAGCGTGTACAAAAGAAAAACTACTGATGGGGTCTCTACGACTTAAACCCTAAACCCTCAATAGGATTTAATTTCCTGGGTAGGTAGAACCTATCGAAGGAAAGACGGCTAGCACCATGGGATCATACGATGCTTTTGTGCAGTTCCACTAAAATCGAGTTGAGCATCCCTGATGGCAAAGATATTGAAGAAGTGTGATTAGAATAATAGTACTGGCACTAGTTCATGAGACATAAACTCATCACAAATAGAAGCCGGTAGAAGTAGAGAAAGATCGACATGGAGATGTAGCTACATGGGGACCTGCGGTAGTGGAGCAAGCCGGCTCCAAAAGGAAGATGCACTACCTGGGACGTCGGGCTATAGCTAGAAGGGCGGTTGGGACGCGACATCAGCCCATACCGCGGGGACCCCCGATTGGGATGCACCGACTGTGGGTTTTCTCCCTCGCCGATGTCAACCGCGTCTATGCGAAACATTGTTCCCTTCCCCAAGCGGCGAGATCAGGCCGGATATGTGACCAGCGGTGTGGCCACCGTCGTTCTATGCTTGTGAAGAGAGCAACCCAAGCAAGCAGGCTTGTAGCTTAGGCTCTTGCTAGTGTATATATAGTGGTTTTCTTTTTCTCTCCATATCAACCATTTTATATTGCGTACGTGTCATTGAAGAGTGAAATGATGGTTGCTTCTTCCGACTAACTTACAGTGTGATTTGACTACTCCTTACTGGCCCCTACACGTACTCCCCCTACGTGTATGACCGATCCTAAGTCTCATTTCTTGCATGACACATAGACAGGATGCGCATAGAGGAATTTTGTTACTACACGTTGTTACATAGTACTACTAGTACCTACTCCCTCCTTATGGTTCACTACTGGTACTCCCTCCGTCCTGGCTTATTGGTCCCCTTTGTACTTGATTCATGGGCTTGTTTTCCTCAAGAAATTATCTTTACCAACGTATTAATATCGGGAATGCATGCGTGAACAACAAATGATTAAACCTTGCATGCAACATTTTTACAAACCATGCATGTCCGAGCACACGACGGAACACACAGGGTCACACTCAAGTGCTCAACCTACACGTGCATGCACACACATACTCAGCAAGGGTGAGCTAGTGACCGTATAAACACCGGAAAATGTATCTATTGAGCGCAATGAGTGTATTATGAAGTCCACTGACCTTATTTTTACAAATATCACTACAAAAAAAAGACACATCCGTGACATTTTGAGCCGAACAAATTGTTTCCTGTCATACATATGACACTTCTATGACGATAACTGTGACAAAACCTGGTATCATCATAGATGTGGTGGGCTCCTACTTCTATGACAAAAAATCATGACAGAAAATGGGCTTTTCGTCCTGGGCGGGCCGGAGACGCAGCTACATGACATTCTCTGGGCCGTCCATGATGGAAAAAACCGTGCTAGAAGCGATGGGGAGGAAAATTTCGGGGCTTTCCCGGTTACGGTGGGAGGTCGGGGGCCGAGCGATGCGCGTTTCTCTCGTACACGTACACGCGTGTGTGCGAGGCGTTGGCTCTAACTAAACCCGAGCGAGGCGTTGGGCTCTAACTGAACCCAAGCGATTGCACTGCAGGCTACGCGTTACTGAACCCGAGCGATCGATCGTTGGCTGTTAACTGAACCCGATCGAGCGATTCCTTCGCTACTGCTGCTAACTGAAGCCGATCGATTGGATGAATAGTGAGCGTTCCGGGAGGGGGGGGGGTTGGATGAACAGTGAGCGGTGGCGTTGCCTCTAGATGAACAGGACCCCGTGGTGTGGTGGAGGGCTGGATGAACAGTAGACGGTGGAGGGGTGCCCGTGGAGGGGTGGTTGAATAGGACCCCATGGTGTGGAGGGCTGGATGAATAGTAGACGGTGAGGGGTGCCCGTGGAGGGGTGGTTGAACAGTAGCCGGTGGAGTAGCGCGTGGTGGAGGCTGGATGAACAAGAGCCCGTGGAGGCTGGAGCAGGTCTACGGTAGCCCGTGGAGGCTGGAGGAGGTCGACGGTGGAGATGAACAGTATCCCGTGGAGTCCCGTTTTGCGGTACGCCACACCCCTCCCGATGAAGAGGACCCCCGTTTCGATCGTAGGAGGTCCGTTTCATCCGTTTTGCCGTACGCCACACCCCTCCCGATCAATAGGACCCCCGTTTCGACTGTAGGAGGTCCGTTTCGTTTGTTTTACGGTACGGCACACCGCTCCCGATCAACAGGACCCCTGTTTCGACCGTAGGAGGTCCGTTTCCTCCGTTTCGCGGTACGCCAGACCCCTCCCGATCAACCGGACCCCGTTCCGAACGTAGGAGGTCCATTTCCTCTGTTGTGCGGTACGCTAGGCCTCGTTTCCATCGCCTGTTCCGTCCAAGCCCTCCCGATGAACACGACCACGCATTCCGTTCCGATCCAGCCGGTTGGCTCCCACGCGTTCCGTTGCCTCCCGATGAACACGACGCATTCCGTTGCCTCCCCATGAACACGATGCATTCCGTTGCCTCCCCGTGAACACGACGACGACGTTGTTTCTCTGTTCTGACCCAGCCATGTACACAAGCCCTGGCTGTACGTATGCACGAGTAGGCATTCGAGACCCTGCCCGTATGTACACATATGTGGCCATATTTTCTTTCTTGCACCCTGGCCGCTGTACGTACGTGTACATGATACGTGCGCGCCTCTACTACGACACGTACGCGCCTCTACTACGACACCTGCGCGCCTCTACATCCACCAGTATATATGTACGTACACCTTCGTGACCAGAATGACAACGCTATGTACGCTTTGACCAGGTGGGTCCCGACTGTCAGGCACTTCCTTGCCTGCGAAGATGTAGCTGGTGGGTCCCAGCAGTCAGGGGAGAATCGTTTTTTTTGCCTGGACGCACTTCCTTGCGTGCGAAGATGTAGCTGGTGGGTCACAGCAGTCAGGGGGAAACGTTTTTTTCGAAATACAGTGGCCCGTCCGGTGGGTCTCAGCTGTCAGGTGGAGGAATCATTATTTTCCGCGTAATAAGGAGGCACTTCCTTGCTGCGGCCGTGCACCCAGCTGTCAGCCTCTCCATGTACAGTCCACGTCCGATGGAAGTCGTTCCTTGACCATGTTGACCACGCCGCGCCGAGAGCACCAGGGCGGTGGATGGCGGCAAGGCCTAGGAAGGGGACGACAGGGAGCCAGGGAAGACGCGGTAGTGGAAGCCCGCGGAGAAAGGAGTACGAGGGTTCACTGGTTCGGCTGCGGTGTGAGGCTGCTGTCGCCGCAGGGCCTGGCCAGCGGTGGGAAAAGTAGGGGGCGGTGAGGCCTTCGTGGCAGCACAGCCGGCCACGGGAGGCAGGAGCATGCGGCACGACCGGCGCTGCTTTGGGCGGCTGGAGCAAGAAGACCAGAGGTTGAGGAAGCACTACGGCCGTTGGATGGACATCGTACGGTCACTGGAGCTAGAATCATTCATATTGACTAAAGTTGACAAAGGCCCCCGTCCTAGTCAACTTAGTAGGCCCACAAGTCAGCTTCCCACCATAGTGGGTCCCAGCTAGTAGGGGGGTATTCATTTTTTTGTGCGTAATAGGGAGGCACTTCTGGTGGGTCCGAGCTGACAACGGGGGGAACGTTTTTTTCGCGAAATACGCTGGCCCGTCCGGTGGGTCCCAACAGTCAGGGGGGAAACGTTTTTTTCACGAAATAAGGTGGCCCGTCCGATGGGTCCCTGCTGTCAGCTGGAGGAATAATTATTTTGCGCGTAATAAGGAGGCACTTCCTTGCGGCCGTCTGGACCCAGCTGTCAGCCTCTCCACGTACAGTGCTCTTCCGATGGAAGTCGGTCATTGACCACGTTGACCACGCCACGCCGAGAGCACCAGGGCGGTGGTCTGGACGACGGCGAGGCCTAGGAAGGGGACGACGCGGAGCCAGGAAAGAGGCAACAGTGGAAGCCCACACGTTGAGGAGTACGAGGGTTCACTGGTTCGGCTGCGGTGTTAGGCTGCCGTCGCTGCAGAATAACAGGGGGTGTGGGTGAGTAGAGGGATGGCCTGGCCTGCGGTGGGAGTAGTACGGGGCGGTGAGGCCTCCGCGGCATCACAGCCAGCCACGGGAGGCAGCAGCACGCGACACGACCGGCGCTGCTTTGGGCGGCTGGAGCAAGAAGACCAGAGGTTGAAGAAGCACTACGGCCGTTGGATGGACATCGTACGATCACTGCAGCTAGAATCGTTTATATTGACTAAGTTGACAAAGCCCTTGGTACGCGTCAACTTAGTAGGCCCACAGATCGGATTTGGCAGAGAACATATAGCCCATTTGCGATTTGTAAGAATGTACAACCCATTTTTTACTTCTAATGGAATTTACTAGAGCCCATTTACAGTTTGTTAAAAGTACATCCCAACTTCTAGCTAGGACAACGATTAATAATTTCAAACAACCGCTCAAACCAGAATTCAAAAAATTTCCCACATTTTGATTGGTTCCGAAATATTTTTATCCAAAATTTCTAGTTAGGTTAAATATAATTTCAAAATAAAGTTGTATTACGTTAAAATCCCACGAAATATTGCGCGCGCAACAAGTAATGAAATTAAAATTTTCAAATTCCAAAAATAATATATTTTTCAAACTAATTACGTGTTTGGTGCATAGTAACTATCCAGTTATTATAATTACATCCCATTTATTATTTCTTAAAGTCCATTTTCTTGTTAAGCCTAATGCATACCTCCTAGGAAAGTTTGTAGCCCAGCGGGGCGGAGAATAACAAGTTGACCCGGATATTGTGTACAATTGTCGGCCCAGTTGCATTGCTGATGTTGAAAAAAAGGCCTATGTAGTATAGTACAACCTAACATGGTTACTTAGCCCACATTCAGCGATGTCGGAAAGGCCCAAATAAGGCTTCTGTACAACTTTTTGAAGTCACTGAGCTCAATTAATAACTTAAGAAAAAAGTTAGATTACAGTGGAACCTAATTAAAAGCTGGCACGAGCAAATAAATAATTCAACGGTTCCCACTTGTGCATGTGCGCGTGTGTGTGTGTGTGAGAGAGAGAGAGAGAGAGAGATAGAGAGAGAGACCCATCGGTCAATGCTCGTAAATACATCTTTCAGACATATGCATTGCTGATGCTCAGTAAAAACTTATATAGTTGACACAATCATATAGAACATCATAGCACACTGAACTTGCATACAAAAATTTCACGCAGGCGGCACAATCAGGATGGAAGCAGTGGATCGCTACGGGAAGGGCTATGTTGAAACCAATGAAGTCGTATATAACGGTTCATCGTCTTTATCAATGACGGGGAAATATCTTGAATGTTGTGCAAAGAAAACAGACAGACAACACAATAAGTTCTGCTAGCACATTAAGTTGACGTACATCCCTTTCTAAAAAAAGTTCAGGTACAAAATTAGAATAGGTCACAAGCAAATGTACTGGCATATCAGTGCTTCACACCCATAGCTCGGATTTAACTAGTATCTGAAAATATTCAGTTGTTACCTCAAATTAGAGCACATCCAGGCAGCCAACCCTGCCTCTTCTCCCAAAGAAGCAGTGGCCTCCGCCGCGCGATGGAGTAGGCCCTGTGCCATCCATCGTTCCGAGCAACACGGGGAAAGTCTTACGTTGACTCCTGTAATGGACGTCGTCAATGGACCCTGGCACCAGCGGCGACGCCAGGACTTCGATTGATGGATTGACCACTTCTTCGACATGCACGAACACTCGATACAGGTACATCCCTAACATGGTCCGCGACGGCCTTGGTGGCGACGAATAGTACAACCCCGGTTCCTGCACCGCTATCTCAACACCAATCACCTTCGGTATGGTGGACGGCTTCTTCATCCATGCCATAACCGTAAGAGCCCAACTGCCTGGAGGAACAAACATACTTACGAGCTCACCTCCAAGGTCTTTGATAAGCTCGTTCATGGACTCGTTGTTCCAAGCACGTCGAGGCATGCCGTGGAAGGTAAGCTTTGTCAAAAACTCAAGCTTAGAGGGCACCGAGCCCCATCCTGGGTGCCACCGATCAAAGCTCACCAGCGCGCCATCGCAGAACAAACGCCAGGAAGATTCGAACACACGACTGCAGTCGAAAGTTGTGCGGAACCTGACGAAGAAATCAGCCGGTGGCGGACAGAGTTCGACGAGCAAGTCACTTATTTGGATGTCGTGCGCAATGCCAAGAGCTTTGACAAGGTCATCCGGCGAGACAGGAGGCCGGTCGCTGTTGATGGTTACCATCAACACTTCGCCGGCAAACTGGTCGTCAAGCGCCACCATGCCACTATTGAGCGACAGCACGTAGCGACCGAAGGCAGGATGGACCTCAGGATCTCCGGCTCGGAGATCCGCGTTGACCGGCGACATTATAGTGCGCTTGAGTATAGGGAGTACAGGAGAGGGACTTGGGGGAACTGGAGTAGGAATCGAGATTGCAGAGGTGGGGGAGGGGCGGGAGACTGGGGATGAAAAGGTAGCATGAATTTCGAGCACGCGCCAATATGCTCTCGGCGCGCAAGCGCACGAAAACACCGGTGGCGCCCACATGTCGGCCTAAGAGTCCTTATTCTTTCTTTTTTGGAGAGCTCGACCTTTTTTTCAGGATCTTTTGAGAGCCCGGCCTGAGAGTCATAATTGACCTGTTTGGCATTGTGTTACTACTCGACCCATATTCAGCAACACCTCACTGGCCCAAAAAAGTGTACATCATCGAAAAGACACTGAGCTCAAATTATATAACTCGAAAAAAGGAGGTATACTCTGAACACTGGAGAATGGTGATGCCCTCATTTAGCCCACCAGTAGTTCGAGACGATAAACAGTTCGAAGCAACGATATATACAACATTCAAACACTGACTAGTGACTACTACTGACATAAACAACAAGACATGATAGTTCATAAGAAGTCTTGCTACACCACCAAAACGCACCCATCTGCAGTGCTCAAACTCTCGTGATCCAGACGAGAATGACATTCTAAATAGAAGCAACTATTACATAGTAAGAGTGGCATAGACGAGGATGACCAAATGACAAGGAATATGCATAAAAAAAGAAAGAACTACCCATCCAGAACCAGCAGCAAAGACAACAAAGTCATTCGAAGAGATGATCCAACACCATCATAATTTGCAGCCCCGCTTCAGCGACCAGTGATCCGGAGACACCAGTACTCCACCCTTTCGATACAACAGCCCAATTACCTATCAACCTGAAGGCTTGAACCACATCACTGCCTGTCGTAATTGAGACATCCAAGGATCAAAGTTAATCGAGATGCCTTTGTCATTCTCACCTTATTTTGGTTGCAGGCTGTATCATTGACAATCAGGGGAGTTTGCTCCCGAACTCCTAGGGCTCGCCGTGTAGACACAGTTTTCCATAGCAAACAGAGCCTCTCTGCCATCAAGGACCTTGCCAACGGTGATCTCCTGGTTAATAGAATAATTGAGTCCAAGAAACAGAGAGTGTGAACCAAGGCTGTTTACCCGCCTCCAACTAAAAAATCCTAAAGGCCCCAACAAGCTGGTATCCTGCTCATAGACGTAACAGCCACTGTCCGGATACTCACGTATTACACGGTGCTTGTATACAGTGGGGTTTTTGCAATATCACTTTTCCGGCTCATGTGTCCGAATGATCGTCAGTCTTTTTCCGCCGTCTGATCGAGCGAGGAACTAGTTGTGCTTCCCTGTTTTTGGCAAAGGTGGTGTGATTACAAAGGGCAGTAACTGTAGGGACACTGCGTCATATCAAAAAGGACAGGCATCGTTAATGTAAGATCAGCATTGTTCATAGTATGAGTGGGATAATGCAAGAAACAGCATTGATATGTCCCTGTTGGAACTGGGAGGAAAATACAGGGAAATGTATACTGGGTTCGAAAATATAAAAGTGCCATGCATGGTTATACTCATGTTATCTCGCAATCGATTCTTCACAGGAAACTACCATGTCATGCATGTTATGTAATCATGTTCTGTCCTCACAAACAAATTCTTCAAGGTAACTAACAGACCATGCATTGTTATATACTCGTGTTCTGTGGGCAAATTTTTTGTGAGAATATTATTCTAGCCATTGATTGCTGAAGGGTGAATATAGGTATGTACACATGGTAAGCATTGCAGGATTTCACTACTTCCAAATATAGAGTTCTCCATATGCACATTTACTTCCCTAATGTATGGTTAGATGAAACCAACAGTGTGGTGCATGTTTCTACATCATGAAAATGAGGAAACTAACATGGCCATTGATACACACTCATATTTAGTAGTAGTATATAGATTGCTGTAAAATAAGGATAATATCCATATATTCCTAACCATTTGATTATTCAGGGTACAAATTGGCTGTAATGACATGGTCACAACCGCATGAATTAACTCATTCCAAATATAGCTAATTTACGGCGTCTCTAATACATTGCCATAGTTCTACTCAAATTCTGCTCAAACAGGGATATGCCAATCATCACAAAAATTTCAAACAGTGTCATGGCGTCATCATTAACATGAGACGGAAACAACTTACACGTACGCGCCGTCCCAGCAATATGTGGTGCCATCTGCTTTGTCAATCGCGTAGATGATGCCATTGTGTTCAATAGCATCACAGAAGTGTGTATCATCTTTGACGATGATCCACTTCGAGCCAAGTTGTCTCCAGCTAAAGAAGGCACTGGCGTAAAGATAGGCGAGTCCGCGGTCGAACAAGGCAATTAGCTTGAAGTCTGCGTAATTCGCATGTCATGTGGGCACTTGGCAGATTACAATCTTCTGCAAAACAAGGTCCGTCCAACTGACGTAATAATCTAGATGACTTGGACTGCGATGGTAATACTCTATATAATCCAACGGAGGAAGGATAATCTCATGGGAGGTCTGGAAGTTCACGAGCACCAAATTTTTGTCGTCTTCTCTGAAGGCAGCCATCCAGTGGGAGTTCATGCCGACCCAGTACATACCTGCCAAGAAGTTTTGGGCGATGGTGATCGGATCGATGTCGAGGAAAATGATGTACGGCGAACCACTACATACCTGCAAACAAGTTTTGGCTAATGGAGATCGGATTGAAGTCAAGGGGCATCATGCACGCCTCTGTATCATGGTGAGCCAATCTCGCAAGACCAGATAGCAGCAAGCAGGGTGTCTTGAAAAGCTTAGGCCTCGCTTCAACGATGGCCGTGTGCATGTCCCTCGAGCATGCAGCCAGCCGTAGGGCGCTCAACATATGCATAGACGAACAATAGAGGTCGAGGATGTCACTGGGGAGATTGCTCCAATCGCGGCTCATATGGATACTGCACGGTTCGCGTTCGGCCATGGTGGAGTTTGGAAGGGGGCTTGATTTACGGGCGAGAAGGATGTCGGTGCTGGAGCGGCTAGCGAGGGAATAGTGGTACTGGGGGAGGCGAGTGAGGCGACGGTACATGGGGGCACAGTGAGATGGAGACGGAGAAGGAGACGGAGAAGGAGATGGAGATGGAGTGGTGCTATGGGAGCGGAGAGGGAGACGAGGCGAGGCGCCAATGTGCTGTACAGCGGCGGTGACAGACTGCACAATGCACAGGGTGAGGCTGACTTTGGTAACCCGAACACGCCGCCTGGACTAGTGTCAGGCATAGGGTGTTGTCACTTCACTGTGAGGACCGGATGAATAGCATTTTGACCATCAAGTGTACCACAGTTGTACTACTACTACTACTACTACTACTAGTAGTAGTAGTAGGAACATGAGTACTCCAGTATTGTATAGCGGAAATAGGTCTCCCGTGCTAGCATGCCTGTTCACTTCATCGTTCAGGTATCATCCATATTGCGAGCAGAACCAAATTTTCGTGCATGCCCAATCAACGCCCTGCCGCGATGCATGCAATGGTCATTCTGGTGCATCAAGGACGGCATGCAGATCGTTCCACACTTGAGAAGAGGAGAAATGGTAAGGTAGAACGCGGCAGCAGAGGAAGAGAACACTGGCTAACAAGGCTGGGAGGGGATTGAGCTGGAAGTTAATGCTCCACGCCTAAAGGTTTTGGGAAAACCTGATTTTCATAAGGTGACTTATACTCACCTAAACGGAGGGAGTATTCCTTAACTAGAGAATGTTGTGTCTCCCACTCACGCGCTCAAAAATAACTACGACACATTTTTTTATCTGTTTGCATAGGTCCCACCTATCAGGAAGGATGGGCACATACACGAACAGGTACGACTCATCAGTCTAACCGCATAGCCTTTTCGTTTAGTCTACCTAGCCGTCTAATCAACTGCCTGCACGCCACTTTTCCCATTTACTTCTCCATCAGGAACCGATTCTCCTCGGATTCTTCACCTCCCCTTCGTCTTCATTTGCATCCAAACCCCACTGCGTTCACATTGTTTTAACCTCTTTAAATAATCGTCTACTACTTCATTTCGACTAGCCATCTAATCCTAATTCTCCAAACCATATCCCTCCGTTCCAGCGGTTCCAAATGGCGAAAGAGATCGAGATGCAGGTTTTTAGCGTCCAACATGTCCTCGTCGAAGGCTCGATGCGCATAGTTGCCACCGTCACCGTCCACCCTAGGGTTGTTCGGTAGTGGATCAACAGTGTATCCAACTCCCTCGAAAAGGTAGAGACGAGGGTCATCGGTCTCGACGCAGAGTACATGAGCGTGCCCCTGGGAAGATCTAGCGCGGTGCCTTCAGCTGTGCCTCGAAGATGATGTTTTGGTGTACCACATCATAAACTCGCCCTCCATACCAGGTGAGCTTCACAATTTCTTGTCTCGGGAGGACGTATACTTCTGTGGGGCAGCCATCGAAGGGGACAAACAGAAGCTGGAGCCGTACAACCTTGATTTGAAAAGCATCGCTGACCTACAAACCAGAATCAAAATTCCTGTAGAAGATTGTGATAAACAGACACCATCCCTATTCGACGTAGCAAATTTTGTGCTCGGTACAAATCTTCAGAAGGGTGACGAGACGATGGCATTAAGGTAGTCTGGATGGGAGAATTATTCCTTGACGTACGAGCAGATAAAATATGCTGCCCTCGATGCCCGTGTGAGTTTCGAGATAGCTGCAAGGTCCAAAGAGCTTGATGCGAAGCCGTCTCCCATAGAGAATGAGAACAACAACAACAACAACAACAACAACAACAAGAAGAAGAAGAAGAAGAAGAAGAAGAAGAAAAGGCTGCACCAGCAGGAGGGCATTATGGATGGATGAACTATTTCCTCTCTTGTAAAAAAAATTATTCCCTCTCGGTGTATATTGATATAGATGGACTATTTCGATGTGTGCATGTCTTTGGAACAGAGTAGTAGCATGGGTCCGCTTGACTATAAGGAACTATTTATCCGCATATATAGCTTTCTCTGCTACTCCTTGCAGTGATCAATATGCAGTGCATGTGTCCATAGACATGACAGCTTGTCCATGAAATTTCAACGACGGCGACCATCACGTTTCATCTCGCGGTTCCCACAACGCCTTTCCAACCCACGGCACCACGCCCCCCGACGTGCGCCTCACCCCTCTCGGCCGCACCGCCCCTCTGCCTTTGTGTGCATGACATGTGGGCCACCTAAAATGCGGCGAGCATCAAGTTTCTACCACAGCCACCCGCGATTCCCACGACGCCGCTCGAACCCATGAAACCACACGTCCCCCGACCTGCGGCTCACCCCTCTTGGCCCCACTGCCCCTCTGCCTACGGGAGCATTACATGTGGACCAGTCACCTATCGGGTCCACATGTTATTGACTCAAAGGTAGGTGTAGTAAGGCGCTGAAGCTCAGTCCCGACGGCCCTGAGAGGGAAATGTAAGTCTTGCGCCAGGGCTTGTGGTGCTCCCGAAGCATGAACTCGTGCCAAACTCGAGATTTGTTTCTTTACTATACATGCACACAACGATTTAATGGACATTGTAATCTCAACATGTGATGGGGAGCTCTAAATTTGAATTTGAAACATATAAAGCGAAAAGATTCAAAACAAATAAACTGGGAGAGAGGGAGTATATCGTAGGATGTGTCCCATACAAAATAAGTCCCCTGGTTTGTCACCGCAAAGATGCGGTTAGAAAGGAGCACATCGTCTTCCTACTCGTACGGCAACAAATCGGCCGCAGACAGCCTGGTCCGCCTTTGACCACCATGTGCAAGGTTCATGCTATCTTATTCAATCTCACCGTGGTTCCATCGTACCAATTCATGCGGTGGCCCATTGCATGGCTGATCCCAATGTTGGACAAAGGTTCTACGGGAATGGTGTCACCGTTGTAAATGTTGTGCAAATTGATGTTGGTACCCTCCCGTACATATGCAAGCCAATCTCCACTCGCACCGAGCCTAACCTGTGAAACAGTGGGCAGGGGGAGAATTAGGAAATGGAAACGGAAGTAGTCTTTAGAATGCATTTACTACGTCATCAAACTCATCATACCTGCTCATCGGAGGAAATCCAAGTGCCCCTCAACGTCGGCATCTCAAGGGGCATCAACTTGCAACTACGGCCATGCCGCGCTGGAGAGACCCCCAAGGAAACATCCTCGTGTGTTCCACGGAACATCAAGATGCATTTGCATGAGTAGTTTATCTTGTGAGAGAAAAGGATGAACGAGGGAAGGCCTCTAGAGATAGAGATGGACACTACTACTACCAATGTGCTGGCCCGTGCGTTGCAATGGATCCAAAGTAGTAGAATAATACTTGTTCATGTGCTTGAAATATAAACACTCTAGTTTTGATATACATGTCTTAGCAGACATGACAGCTTGTCCATGGAAGTTGAACCACGGCGACCATCACGTTTCTTGTTTCTACCACTGCCACACCCACACACGATTCCCACGACGCCACTCCAACCCACGGCACGACGTCCCCCGACGTGGACATGGATCCTCTAACGTTGCTATCACTGCCTTGCCCTACCTTTCCTTCGCTCACAGGTGGGACCCACGCTTATGGGTCCCACATGTCAGTGATAGAATGGTAGGATTGTTCGTGTCAGGGGATCCTCATCCCCCTGACGTGCCCCTCATCCCTCTCGGCCCCACCGCTCCTCTGCCTTTGTGTGCATGACATGCGGGCTAGCTGAACTGCGGCAACTTTCAACTTTCTACCATAGACACACCCGATTGGACGCGGTTTGCCTGCTCCGCTGCTGTGCTCCGATCCGTACTCCCGCACCATCGAATTTTCATCCAACGGCTATGACACATTTCGTCCCGGGCATCAATCCTCAGCTGGAGTACTTATGTACTACAGGTAGTACCCACCGGTGTGGCCATCTACGCCTCGTAATGCCCCGACGCCCACAAGTATAGGGGATCAATTATAGCCTCTTTTGATAAGTAAGAGTGTCGAACCCAACGAGGAGCTAAAGGTAGAACAAATATTCCGTCAAGTTCTATCGACCACCGATACAACTCTACGCACGCTTAACATTCGCTTTACCTAGAACAAGTATGAAACTAGAAGTACTTTGTAGGTGTTGTTGGATAGGCTTGCAAGAAAGTAAAGAGCGAGTAAATAAAAGCTAGGGGCTGTTTAGATAAAGACACAACTAAATTAGTTTTAGTAAAGATCTTGTTGTCACGAGAAAGTTATTTGTCCCTAGGCAATCGATAACTAGACCAGTAATCATTATTGCAATTTTATTTGAGGGAGAGGCATAAGCTAACATACTTTCTCTACTTGGATCATATGCACTTATGATTTTAACTCTAGCAAGCATCCGCAACTACTAAAGATCATTAAGGTAAAACCCAACTATAGCATTAAAGCATCAAGTCCCCTTTATCCCATACACAAAAAACCTACTTACTCGGGTCTGTGCTTCTGTCACTCACGCCACCCACCATAAGCAAATCATGAACATATTGCAAACCCTACAGCAGGAATCCCTCACGCTTGCGCGACACGGAGAGAACCATAGGACAGCACCAATAATTAAACATGCAACTCAAACCAATCACGATCATCAAATAGCCATTAGGACAAAACGGATCTACTCAAACATCGTAAGATAGCCATACATCATTGGGAAATAATATATAGCGTTGAGCACCATGTTTAAGTAGAGATTACAGCGGGTAAGAGAAAGGTTACACCGCTGCATAGAGGGGGAAGAGTTGGTGATGATGGCGGTGAAGTTGTTGGTGAAGATGGCGGTGATGGTGATGGCCCCGGCAGCGCTCCGGCGCCACCAGAAGTTAGGAGGAGAGAGCCACCCTTCTTCTTCTTCTTCTTCCTTGACCTCATCCCTAGATGGGAGAAGGGTTTCCCCTCTGGTCCTTGGCTCCCATGGCATGGGAGGGGCGAGAGCCCCTCCGAGGGATCTACCTCTCTGTTTCTCTCTGGATCCGCGTTCTGTTCTGGCTCTGTTTCACCGTTCCGTGTATATATGGAGATCCGTAACTCCGATTGGCCTGAAACCTTCGCCGTGATTTTTGTCCGAAAATTAGCTTTCTTGCGGCAAAAGAAGAGCGTCAACCACCTTACAGGTGGCTCACGAGGGTAGGGGGCGCGCCCAAGGGGCAGGCGCGCCCCCTGCCTCATGGCCACCTCGGGCACCGTCTCGCGTGGATTTTTCTTCCGGAATTTTCCAAATATTCCAAAAATAAGCTGCATCCGGTTTTATCCCGTTTGGACTCCCTTTGATATGGATATTCTGCGAAACCAAAAACATGCAACAGACAGGAACTGGCACTGGGCACTGGATCAATATGTTAGTCCCAAAAATAGTATAAAATGTTGCCAAAAAGTATATGGAAGTTGTAGAATATTGGCATGGAACAAACAAAAATTGTAGATATGACGGAGACATATCAACATCCCCAAGCTTAATTCATGCTCGGCTTCGAGTAGGTAAATGATAAAAAATAGATAATTTATGATGTGGAATGCTACCTAGCATAATCTTGATCATATGTCTAATGATGGCATGAATATTAAGACATGAGTGATTCAAAGCAATAGTCTATCCTTTGACATAAAAACAATAATACTTCAAGCATACCAACCAAGCAATTATGTCTTATTGAAATAACATAGCCAAAGAAAGCTCATCCCTACAAAATCATATAGTCTGGCTATGCTCCATCTTCACCACACAAAATATTCACATCATGCACAACCCCGATGACAAGCCAAGCAATTGTTTCATACTTTTGACGTTCTCAAACCTTTTCAACTTTCACGCAATACATGAGCGTGAGCCATGGACATAGCACTATAGGTGGAATAGAATATGATGGTGGAGGTTTCATGGAGAAGAAAAAAAGGAGAAAGTCTCACATCGACGCGGCTAATCAACAGGCTATGGAGATGCTCATCAATTGATGTCAATGTGAGGAGTAGGGATTTCCATGCAACGGATGCACTAGAGCTATAAGTGTATGAAAGCTCAAGCTGAAACTAAGTGGCTGTGCATTCAATTTGCTTGCTCATGGAGACCTAGGGCATTTGAGGAAGCCCATCGTTGGAATATACAAGCCAAGTTCTATAATGAAAATTCCCACTAGTATATGAAAGTGATAACTCAAGAGACTCTCTATATGAAGAACGTGGTGCTACTCTGAAGCACAAGTGTGGTAAAAGGATAGTAAGATTGCCCCTTCTCTCTTTTTCTCTCATTTTTTTATTATTTTTTCTTTTTTTGGGCCTTCTCTCTTTTTGGCCTTTCTCTTTATTATTATTATTATTATTATTATTATTATTATTTTTGTCCGGAGTCTCATCCCGACTTGTGGGGGAATCATAGTGTCCATCATCCTTTCCTCACTGGGGCAATGCTCTAATAATGATGATCATCACACTTTTATTTACTTACAACTCAATATTACAACTCGATACTAGAACAAAGATATGACTCTATATGAATGCCTCCGGTGGTGTACCGGGATGTGCAATGATCTAGCATAGCAATGACATCAAAAAACGGACAAGCCATGAAAACAACATGCTAGCTATCTTACGATCATGCAAAGCAATATGACGATAAATGCTCAAGTCATGTATATGATGATGATGGAAGTTGCATGGCAATATATCTCGGAATGGCTATGGAAATGCCATAAAAGGTAGGTATGGTGGCTGTTTTCAGGAAGATATAAGGAGGTTTATGTGTGACAGAGCGTATCATATCACGGGGTTTGGATGCACCGGCGAAGTTTGCACCGACTCTTGAGGTGAGAAAGGGCAATGCACGGTACCGAAGAGGCTAGCAATGATGGAAGGGTGAGAGTGCGTATAATCCATGGACTCAACATTAGTCATAAAGAACTCACATACTTATTGCAAAAATCTATTTGTCATCGAAACAAAGTACTACGTGCATGCTCCTAGGGGGATAGATTGGTAGGAAACGACCATCGCTCGTCCCCGACCGCCACTCATAAGGAAGACAATCAATACACACCTCATGCTCCGACTTCATCACATAACGGTTCACCATACGTGCATGCTACGGGACTTGCAAACCTCAACACAAGTATTTCTCAATTTCATAATTACTTGACTAGCATGACTCTAATATCACCACCTTTATATCGCAAAACTATTGCAAGGAATCAAACAAATCATATTCAGCGATCTACAAGTTTATGTAGGATTTTATGACTAACCATGTGAATGACCAGTTCCTGTCATCTCTCTAAATAGATATAAGTGAAGCACGAGAGTTTAATACTTTCTATAAAAGATATGGCCACGCTCTAACAAATATAAGTGAAGCAAAAGAGCATTCTACAAATGGCGATTGTCTAAGTGAAGAGAAACAGGCAATCCAAACTTCAAATGATATAAGTGAAGCACATGAAGCATTCTATAAAGCCATACTCAAAAGATATAAGTGAAGTGCAAAGAGCATTCTATAAATCAACCAAGGACCATATCATACCAGCATGGTGCATAAAATAAAATAAAAACTAAATGCAAAAGATGCTCCAAGACTTGCACATATTGCATGAACGAAACGAATCCGAAAACATACCGATATTTGTTGAAGAAAGAGGGGATGCCTTCCCAGCATCCCCAAGCTTAGATGCTTGAGTCTCCTTGAATATTTACTTGGGGTGCCTCGGGCATCCCCAAGCTTGAGCTCTTGCCTATCTTCCTTCTTCTCACATCGAAACCTTCTCAATCATCGAACACTTCATCCACACAAAACTTCAACAGAAAACTTGGTAAGATCCGTTAGTATAAGAAAGCAAATCACTACTCTAAGTACTGTTGCAAACCAATTCATATTTTTTTTTCATTGTTTCTACTGTAATATAACTTTTTCATGGCTTAATCCACTGATATAAATTGATAGTTTCATCAAAACAAGCAAACTATGCATCAAAAATAGAATCTGTCTAAAACAGAACAGTCTGTAATAATCTGAACATTCACCATACTTATGATACTTTAAAAATTCTGCAAAAATTAGGAAAAATAAAAAATTTGTATATAAAGACAGTGCAAAAAGAATCAGAACCATTTGACATTCCAGTAAAAAATGTAAAATCGAGCACTACAGCCAAAGTTTCTGTCCTGCACCGCACAAACCAACAAGCATTGTAACCATCCTAAAGGCAAAACATGGCACATTATTTTTATAATACAACGGAATTGTACAAGGAGATAATTATTTTTGCTGAAAAGTTTCTGTAATCAAGATTCACAAAGTTTCCCTGAGCATGAACAAAGTTCAAGGCTAGCTCCCACTTCAACAATGCTTGTCTCTCTCACTTTCACTTTCCTTTTTGAAAAAGTTTTGGGTTCCCCTCTTTATTTTTTTAAACTATATAAAAGCACTCAACAGAAATAAATGACACTCTAAAACTTCTGGGTTGTCTCCCTGGCAGCGCTTTCTTTAAAGCCATTAAGCTAGGCATATAGTGCTCAAGTAATGGATCCACCCGGATCCCAAGGTATATCAAAGCCAATTTCAATTAACAATGATTTGTAATTTAGTAGTGAGCACAAAGCAACATATATCATGCAACAACGAAGTCTAACTCTCTTCCTATGCATCGGCATGTCATAAAAGAACAATTCATGCACACAAAGTAAAGGCCAATGCATAGTATAAACAGTTTCTTGCAATTTTATCGTGTTGGAAACATAGAGAGGTGGAGATATAGTTCCTCTCTCATAATGAATGCAAGTAGGAGCAGCAAGCACATACATATTATATCTATCAAAATCATCATGTTAGAAGTAAGACGCAACCCATCAATATAATCCTTAATAAGTGCAAACTTCTCGGATATAGTGTAGTTTGGAGAATTCAAAAAGATAATAGAGGACTATCATGCGTGGGTGCAATAGCAACAATTTCATGTTTAACATAAGGAACTATAGCAAGTTCATCTTCATAGGCATAATTCATATTGGCATCTTGGCCACAAGCATAGCAAGCATCATCAAAAAGGGATATTTCAAAATAATCAACGGGATCATAACAATCATCATAGAAATCATCCTTCGGTGAGCACGAAGGGGAATTAAACAATGTATGAGTTGAAGAGTTACTCTCATTAGAAGGTGGGCACGGGTGATCAATACGCTCTTCCTCCTTTTGTTCTTCGCTCTCCTCCTCATCTTTTTCATCCAATGAGCTCACAGTTTCATCAACTTCTTCTTCCATTGATTCCTGCAAAATATTAGTCTCTTCTTGGACAGCGGAGAATTTCTCAATGAGCGCATTAATATCGGAATTGTATTCATAATTCTCATAGCAATATTTGAGGATAGCTAAATTTTCAGATCTATAAACAGCATCATCAAAATCTTCAAACTCTTTACACATAGATTCAATTTCATAAGCACCCATAAAAGCAACAAATTCTTCTATTTGTTCCACATCATAATAATCATATATACCATTAGCATAAGAAGCTAAGGTTTTATTATCATTGAATTTGCATGAAATGGAAAGGTGTGGAGCCTTCATCCTAGAGCAACAAGTATAATCATAACTCACTCATAGTTGCCAAACATACCACTTCAATATATGAATTTTATCCTATAATACTTTCCCTATTTGTGTTAAGCGATAATCCCTAAAGTATTCACGTTGATCTAATGTTACTCCCATTACATAATTGAATGGGGTTTTCTCAGGATTATTAAAAGTAGTACATAATATCTTTCACATAACCAGCATCGAGGGTTTTAGGAGGTTCCTCATCTCCATGAGTAGCAAGTACACCTATTTTTTGGTATTTCGTGTTCCATATCCATAACTAAAGATAAAGAACAACTAAGAACATTAAATAAAAATTACTTAGTGATAAAGCAAACAAGCACACACGAGAATATTTACCCCACGCTATTGCTCCCCGGCAACGACGCCAGAAAAATGTCTTGATAACCCACAAGTATACGGGATCAATTGTAGCCTCTTTCGATAAGTAAGAGTGTCGAACCCAACGAGGAGCTAAAGGTAGAACAAATATTCCCTCAAGTTCTATCGACCACCGATACAACTCTACCCACGCTTGGCGTTCGCTTTACCTAGAACAAGTATGAAACTAGAAGTACTTTGTAGGTGTTGTTGGATAGGCTTGCAAGAAAGTAAAGAGCGAGTAAATAAAAGCTAGGGGCTGTTTAGATAAAGACACAACTAAATTAGTTTTAGTAAAGAGCTTGTTGTCACGAGAAAGTTATTTGTCCCTAGGCAATCGATAACTAGACCGGTAATCATTATTGCAATTTTATTTGAGGGAGAGGCATACGCTAACATACATTCTCTACTTGGATCATATGCACTTATGATTGGAACTCTAGCAAGCATCCGCAACTACTAAAGATCATTAAGGTAAAACCCAACCATAGCATTAAAGCATCAAGTCCCCTTTATCCCATACGAAAACAACCTACTTACTCGGGTCTGTGCTTCTGTCACTCACTCCACCCACCATAACCAAATCATGAACATATTGCAAACCCTACAACGGGAATCCCTCACGCTTGCGCGACATGGAGAGCACCATAGAACAACACCAGTAATAAAACATGCAACTCAAACCAATCACGATCATCAAATAGCCATTAGGACAAAATAGATCTACTCAAACATCATAAGATAGCCATACATCATTGGGAAATAATATATAGCGTTGAGCACCATGTTTAAGTAGAGATTACAGCGGGTAATAGAGAGGTTACACCGCTGCATAGAGGGGGGAAGAGTTGGTGATGATGGCGGTGAAGTTGTTGGTGAAGATGGCGGTGATGGTGATGGCCCCGGCAGCGCTCCGGCGCCACCGGAAGCGAGGGGGAGAGAGCCCCCCTTCTTATTTTTCTTCCTTGACCTCCTCCCTAGATGGGAGAAGGTTTTACCCTCTGGTCCTTGGCTCCCATGGCGTGGGAGGGGCGAGAGCCCCCTCCGAGATTGGATCTACCTCTCTGTTTCTCTCTGGTTCTGCGTTCTGTTCTGGCTCTGTTTCACCGTTTCGTGTATATATGGAGATCCGTAATTCCGACTAGCCTAAAACCTTCGCCGTGATTTTTTTTCGAAAATTAGCTTTCTTAAGGCAAAATAAGAGCATCAACCGCCTTACGGGTGGCTCATGAGGGTAGGGGCGCGCCCCCCTGCCTCTTGTCCACCTCGGGCACCGTCTCACGTGGATTTTTCTTCTGGAATTTTCCAAATATTCCAAAAATAAGCTCCGTCCGTTTTTATCCCGTTTGGACTCCGTTTGATATGGATATTCTACGAAACCAAAAACATGCAACAGACAGGAACTGACACTAGGCACTGGATCAATATGTTAGTCCCAAAAATAGTATAAAAAGTTGCCAAATAGTATATGGAAGTTGTAGAATATTGGCATGGAACAATCAAAAATTATAGATACGATGGAGACGTATCATTCGTGAACCACGCCACCACCATGAGAATGACATGTGGGCCAGCCACATTTAAGGTCCGCATGTCATTGACTCATAGGCCGGGCACTAAGCCACTGAAGTTCGGTCCCGTGGGCCCCGAGAGGGAAATGTAACTCCTGCGGTAGGCCTTGTGGTGCTCCCGCAGTACGAGCTCTTGCAAAAACTAGAATTTGTTTCTTACTACTACCAACTAGTACTAGTAAGGTACACGTGCATTGCACGCATGAGATTCTGGTGGTTTGTGCATTATGCTTCTACATGTGGAGCTTTCCGGATTCTAACATGTGGCAAAATCTGGTGGAGTGTAAGGTTAGGCAAGTTTGATTAACTTAGGTGAGTGTTTGGTTGAGGCCACACCTTAGGCAAGCCACACTAAGGCCCCACATGACATACACACAAAAAATTCACATAGGCTTGCCAACTTGTGGCAAGATTCACTTAGGCTTGCCAACTTGTGGCTCCCATTTTGAAGAACTAATAACTTTGCCTAAGCTTAGTTGTGGCAAATTTAGTCATGAATTAAGTTAAACCATGGAGTCTTCTAGATTATACATGTGGCAGAATTTGGTGGATTATATCCAATGGCCAGTATTGCTCGGATTTGCCATCTTTGTACCATCGGATTGGCTTCATCCAACGACCAACTTTCAAAGTTTTTCACACACTATATAGGGGGTATAGATATAGATGTGCCAGTCCATTGCAATGGATCCAAAGTATATCTATTTAGTGCAGTGCACTCTAAACGCATTATCTATTTATTTTTCTCCAACCTTCCATAGCCATGCAACCAAGCCACATAAGCTTCATGGGTGCCCCCCACATCATATTATTCATACTACGTTGATTGAAAAAAAGATAAATCACCCAAAACAAGATCTTCCCATTTTTTGTTCCTACGATGTTGTGCCATGCACGTACCTACTAGTTGTATAGTGGTAGTACTAGTAATATAGTATTAGGAGTACAAACTTGGTACTAGTAGGAGTAGTACTAGTACGGAATGCTCCTACTCTATCAACGAGCCCCGTCTGACACCAAATTTCTTGGCTTCCGTGCTACAACTAGATCTTCCCCTCGTTTCTGTTTTCCAACCCGGCGGCGGGCGGGGTGTCGGTTTGCTCAACGGCTGTCCCACATGAAAGTGAAAATGCTAGGCAACACGCCTTCCCTAAGCTATGTGTCGTGCCAGATGGGCCGTGTTGTACTACCGATTCCTGGGCGTGTGGGGGTGCGACACGAACGCGACATGCCTTTTCCTTTTACCAGCAATGTGCCCGTGCGTTGCGATGGATCTAAAGTAGTAGAATAGTAGTATTTGTTCACAAACTTGAAAGAAATCACTATTGTTTTGATATACTCCTAATATATTACTCCCTCTGTACCTAAATATTTGTCTTTTTTGAGATTTCAAATGGACTATCACATACGGATTATATAGACATATTCTAGTGTTTTTAGCAAGATGCTCGGGCGTTGCACGAAGTTGATGGAAAAGGTAAGCACAACTTATAAATTGGCTGATGGAGTACTAGTTACAGTGATGCATATAATTAAGCAAAGGGATCGCACATGTCGGTATTGACTGGAACGAGAATGCAACAGCACAATAAGAATTATGGCCACGATGATGCGATCGTAGTGGTGGTTACAGAAGGCATGAAGAAAGATGGATCCACGAACGTACGACCTCCTCCTCCTCAACTTAGTGCGTCAGGCCACCGACCGGCGGCTAAGGAGCGGCGGTTTTTGTGGCGAGGTCGAGGTGCTTCTCAGCAAAGGCATCCAAGGCTTCCAGCCAGTTGAGGAAGGCCAACGTCGTAGCGTCCTCACTGGCCTTGTAGATACCTATGTACACAATTTGCTCGTACACGTGGATGTGTAGGTCGACGAATTCTTGCAGGGCGAGGCACCTCGCGCGAGCGCGACCTCCAGGTGGACATTCTTCATGGCGTCGGTGAGCAGTCGCAGGGCCACCAGTGCTTGAAAGAGGTTCCGGCCATGGAGGCCGATTAGGGTGGCAGGCAATGAGGAGCCCGGGCGTGCGGGCTGGAGGAGTACGGCGATGTCATCCGCGAGCTTCTTGAGGACGATGAACTTGTTGCTGGTGGCAACGATCATCTGGTCCAACTTAGAGTTGTAGTTGGCGTCGACGGCGGCCATCCACCAGCCGGTCTCCAACACCGTCTGGAGACGATCCTCGGCGCCATGCCGCAGGCCGGTGTCGTGGACCATCTGGCGCAGCCGCTGGCCGCTCACGTGCATCGCCGCCATGGGTCTGGAGTGAGCTCTTTTATGCTTACTGTAGGTGCTTAGGCAAATGCTTAGGTGTGTACGATGTGGCAGATGCATTGGAATGGAGGGGCGCCTTTATATGAGGGCAATGAGGGCAAACTGCGTTGCATTCACATCGTACAGCCTCTTTTCCCAGACCTCCTAGCATTACTTCCCGCATGCATTAATTGAAGGAGGATGCATTGGCCGTTCAACATATCGGGAACCGCTACTCCCTCCCTCGTCTGCATTAAAGCCGTATCAGGAACTACGCCTCCCGCTGTCAAATCGAATACTCCCTCCGTCTAGGTGAGTATTAAGTCATCTTACGAAAACCAAATAGTAAACACATAGGCGTGGTGCATTAACTCTCACGTTGTTTCTTATTTTTTGATATAAATAGAGGAATCAACCAGGAAGAGATGTGGGGCTTGTATGTTCTTAATGACTTGAGACTATCAAACATGACATGCAGTGGTCAGTTCGTTGCACAAGAACAAATACAACCCACGTCAGCACACACGCATCTTATATAGAATCACATCCAATGGCTATAAAGATGTATGAGACCAAATTATATCTCATCTAGATGAGTTCTAGCAAAACTGTATTAATAATACTTAGTACTCCTGCGCCATGTATCATATATTAGTATCATGTAGTACTTTATTTATTGCCATGTATGACACATAGTACTCAACTCTCTCTCTTTCATTTAATTCTATGACACCTCATCAAAATTGCTAAGGCTAGTACCATTACAACCAGCCTTAGCAAATATTAAACATTAAGTTCTCTCATTTTCCTCTCCACCTTGGTCACCTAGACGGAGGGAGTATACTGCGCGGGCTTTTCCTACGCGGTAGGCGGGGCAGTTCCGCCTAGTCGTTTTGACAGAGGCGTGAGAAGACGAGGGAGTAGGCTGCTGCAAACATAGGGCTGTGTGATTTGACATCGAGTTACTGCTGGATAGGTGGGGCCCCGTGATTTGACATGCCATTATCATTTTAACTGCGGCACTACGATCGGCGTGAGTCTCTCGATTCCTGACCACCTCCATACAGGTGCCTCTCCCAATGCTCCACCATGTAGTAGAGGCTGGCTCTTGCATGAGAGCCCACTTCTCCACTTTTTCCTTGCCTCTCTTTCCTCCACATATGCAAAAATGCCATGTAAAGCGCACTATTGTACTTACTTGCTCCTACAGGTGCTTAAGCTTGCCACATAGGCATAAAGTCTGATGTGGCAAGTTAATCAAGAAGAGAGAGACTAGTTTCGTGACCCAAGGAAGAAACGGTGCTAAGCGCGTGTACCTAGGTGAAAAGGCAATTTTGAGTCTATAGCTAATTAAATGAAGCAAACTTAGCAACGCCGTTTCATTGGAAGAGGTCACTCCTTGGCAAATGCAATAAAAGGTAGCACGAGAGATGCCCGAGAGACGATGAACGCGTATAGGTCTAGGGAGATAGTCCTATATAAGCATGAGTGATAGTTATATGAGACGAATATCTGGATTAAATGGGATTCAAATATTTAAACTGGAGATCACGACATCGATAATATCATAACGCAAATTGGTGTATCAAACATGCATATTCATTTGAATTTTGGGACACGTGTAATGTTATATAGTTTATCAATATTGGTGATCCATAGATTCTTTAATTAGAAACAATGCATGGTTTATATGCAATTAATGTCTAAACGGGATTACACTAGATGTTCCGTGTGTGAAACACATTATACATGTTTGAGAAGTAAAAAAACCTGCATGAAACACACATTAATTGTAGACTGTTAGCGAGGAATGCATACATTGGATTTCAACATAAAGTGGTTTCAAATATTTGAAAATCCAAATTGATGGATACAACCTTATGAATCTGAGATCATGCCATTTGTAAACCATATTTATGTATGAAGGGTGTTGTGCTTTTGAAAGTGTGTATACAAATGATGTATATAGAAGTTTATTCCAATCGAAAATGGATCCCGCCCGAAAAAATAGAATACAAACAGGATTCGAATTGAGTTGGCACGGTAAACGTGCACTCTGCAAAATTTGAACGAAGCGGGGAAAGTCACAGTAACCATCCGAAACCAAAATCCGCGAGATGGAAATTACTACTGCCTATCCCTGCCACGCAAAGCCTATCTGCTCGCTTTCTATAGGTTTCGATAGGGGTAGGTTTGTACTCAAACGTGACATAACCGCCTCTCACCCGGATTCGTACACGGTGGGCGCCAAAACACAGTGTTTCCTGTGCCGAAATCGACTCCCTCCCCAATTCATACAAGGTGGGCGCCAAAAACAAACTCTCGTCGGCAAATATTCGGTGTATGCGAGATTACCGTCCTATCCCCAACCGACTAATATTGTTGTGATGTAGGAAATTTGAAACGGGGGCTAACTTTGTAAATTTCCTCGCATTTGAGACAAGCGTGCCCTGAAGACATGGTTCCCCCCTTCCTCTCTACCTCCATTTCTCCATTCGTACTCCGTGGGCACCAAAACACCCTCTCCACCCCAGCCTCCTCCGTCCGCCACACCATCCACCACTGTCCTCCTCCACCATGCCGGAGCTAATAGCCCGACGCCGCCGTCCATAACAAGAGATCGACCTCTCTCATCCATGGCTTCGGACCGGGATCCTTGCATCCCGTCCTCTCGCTTCATCCCCGTCGTCGTCCACCTTGTCGGCGCCGCTCCTACGACCGTCTCGTCCACCACACCCCACCGCCACCGTCTACCCTCCTAGATCTGCTTCGACGCTGCCGACAGCCATCGCTACCACAGCACCGTCAAATTCTCAACAGATGCATACACAGCGTCGCACCAGAGGCGGTACTCTTTCGTATCTGCTCAACTTATTTATCGCCGCAAGAAAATAGATGGCCACTGCTTTACTCTGATTTCTTGTCCATCACTTACTTGCTAGTTGAAAGCAAACATTGGTTGCAAAGTTGCCTTTGTCCGGTTTGCACCTTCAGATCCGCCATGGCACGCTCAACAGTATACTCTCAATGCTTATGGTTTTCCCCTTTTATATTCCACACTAGTTAAGTCACAGTAGACTACATTTCAAAGTTGGGTCAGTCAATTTTTCAGAGCATGCCGGAGTTCGCCGGTGCGAACAAAGGGGCTCGGGTGAGGACGGTGGTTGTGGGGGGCGGTGGTGGGGCCTTGCCCAACGAACAAAACTTGGCGCAGGTGGGGCAGGGGGTGGAGGTGGGGGTGGAAGAGGAACACAGGCGGTGGGGGCCGGTGGTCCGGCCGGCGGCCCGTGCGGTGTTCTGTATGGGAAGAATCAGAGACGAGGAAGAAGAAGGGTTAGGAGATGTAGGACCTTCATCCAACCGCCTGAAATGGACGACTGACCCAAATGACAAAAGTCACGCGACTTGCATGCAGACATGCCTTTATATTCAGTACCATCATTGTACCTGCTTAGCACTGCTCCTGGATCCATCAAGCTAAACAACGTGCCACTCATAATTCCAAACTTGTTGCTCAAGTACGAATCCGATATGATGCTGATATTACTAAAACAGATAACATTTAATTGGTCAGCTAATGTTCCTACTTTACTTTCGAAACGCACGTGCACCACATATAGAGAGACAGCAGGGAGTTGCTTTCTTAATGCGCTCTTGTTCATCATGTGTGGGCACTGCGCAATGAACATTTTATTATCCAAATCCTTCTTGCTCTTCTTTAGCATGTTCCTGTTCCGTTCTTATTTAATAATCACTCTCCCCGTTCCTAAATACAAGTCTTTGTGTAGATTCCACCATTGACTACATATGGAGAAAAATGAGTGAATCTACACTCTAAAATGTATCTGGATACATCTGTATGTGATCCATAGTGGAAATCTCTACCAAGACTTATATTTTGGAACGGAGGGAGTATGATAGTAGTACAGTATGTTCCTTGTAGTGAAGATGAGTAGGGACATTTGCAGTGTAGGGGTCTATATGGTCGGTTGTGATGGACACTTTGAACTCTTCGGGCCTCTTTGATTCTTAGGATTTTGTAAACATGGGAATGTGATTTGTAGTGGCCTGCCCACTTGAATCCTATAAGAATAGCAAGGAAATGCGGGGAGCTGTGTCGCCTTTGAGAGTTACACTGATATTAACAGTACCGCACCTTCAGTTGAAGAGAGCTGGTATCCGAAGCCTTTCTAGCCGTACCGGCAATACTAGCACATATATTCCAACAAGTTCCACTTTGCTAATTTTACTCTGATGCTTACGGTTTCCCGTTATATCTACATTATGATCTGTGTAGCTGCTTTGTGTCGCAATAGCAGCAGTCCACTTCTGAAGCTAAACACTGTAATGACTTACAAAATTGGCACCAAGGCATTGAGTGCCATTCTGGATGCATTGAAACTCATACGCTCCCCACCTGTTGATTCTTGTTCAGAATATGATCCTAATGACTATTCTAACCTCGAGGAGTCAAAGGCAGATGGCATGTCATGTTCACCCATCAAGGTGCCTGTTCTAATTTGGCAAGGTTTTATTGATTGCGTGTATCTTGCATATGTTGTCTTGCATTTCTTCTACTTTGTTGCACCGCCATCTGCTTAGTTTACTCATCATATACGTCGAGATGCCATGCCCATCCATTATCAATACATATTCCATTTGTCATCATACCATGTTTTTTCACTCAAATGTTGTTCTTGTGCATCAGACGTCAAAAAGGAAGAGGGTGATTGCCGAACCTGAAGGAGCACCAGCAAAGTCCTTGAAAAACGTGGTTGTGCCGGAGAAATCAGACAACACCCCACTTATATTGATTGTACAACCAGTGACACAAAATGTAGGACCGACTCCAGCAGACTGTACCCATACTTCCCTGGCCACACCACTAGCCCCACCACATAGGACCTGGACTCCAGCAAAAGGTATGCCGATTTCAGTTGCCATAGCACCAGCCGTACCATAGAAAAATCCCACTCCAGCAAAAAGTACAGCAAGTCCACCGGCCGAAGACCTATCCCAACTACAGAGACGGCCAATTCCTGTAGATTGGAACCCCATTCCAGTTATTCCCAGTTTAAAAGACAATGCTTTCAATGTTGTTAGGGACTATGTGCATATATTCCCATCATGGGAAGATTATAGTGAAGACAAACACCATTTTCACATCTTCATGTCACACTTACGTGTAAGTGCTTTTATTCATGGTGATTATTTTCCTGTTTTCTGCTGATTGAACACATCAATGATTTACATTACATTGTTGTAAGTGGGTGAGGGTCAATCTGGATAGTCATGACGAGCAAAGCTTGCTTGTGCTTTTCAAGGAAGCATTGCAGCAGTATCAGTGTTAACTGAGGAAATCACACTTTGATGGCAAGTCTATAAACGAATTTTTGGTGAAGTCTCCTATGCTAAATTTAGAAGACAATGAATGTAAAAACCTTGTTATGCACTGGCCTCGTTCCCAGGAATTTGAACTTCTACTTTCCCGCATGTGCTTTACGGATCTTTTTTGCAGGAAATCTGCTCGAAGAAGAATTCCGTTTTGAAAAGAATGACAGGATATCACAATTATGCTGCCCGCTACTTTGCTCCTGTTAGTACCTGTTGTCCTGTATCACTGTACTTGCATACATACCTGGTTCATTATGTGACATCAGTATGCATGATAGCTTGCTTATCAATTGTTCGCTCCAAATTATCTGATCTGTATAAATGGTTACATTAGTGTAGAATATATCCAATGCCAATGAAATTTTTTAGCTCTGCATTGTTCTGGTAAGTACTTGTTGTCCTTTATCAGTGTACTTATCTTGACAGGTAGTACTTTATGTACCATCACTCTGCAGCTTATTTTCCTTTGCCCTCCATTTGCTACACATCAGATCTATATTTACTCTTACCGTAAGCTTGGATAACACCAATGGTACTGAAGTAGTTTAGCTGTGCATTGCTCTTGGCTGTACCTTTTGCCTGCATCGCTGTACTTACATTTATAGCTACTTGGTTATGTAGCATCACTCTTCATCTTATCTTAAATATTCTCCATTTTTTCTTATATTATCACATCTATATTTACTCTTAGCAAAATGTAGAATAAAGGCAATGCTTAAGAAGAAGATTATGTGGTAAACTTCTTGAATTGTCCCCTCCCCCCATCAGCATGGACAAGGGCTTTATAGAGCCTGTCTTCACCAATAATGAGTTTGTCCTTCCTAAGCCTTCAAACTTTGTTGTGTATATTTGGTTAGGCATGACTGCAACAATTGTTTATTTTTGGTGTTTGCATCAAATTGCATGTTTAAAGTTTATTATGTAGTTCATAAACAAAAGTTTGTCCTTCTCAATTTAAGTTTTCAGTTGTACAACCAAGTTCCTTCTTCATACCATGTAAATTACACTATATAGAGCAAGTGATGTTCTTTTGCACTGCATGTATGCTTCTGTTCTTGATCCGTAATCCAGTGGTGTGGTGAACCTACCCACTATAGCACAATGTCATATTCTGCAATGTCTTAACTATGAACAATGTCATATCATTCTACTATTATTTAAACTGTCTCTTTATTTGCCAATCTGAAATGGGATAAATTGACAGCACACTAACCATTGATACCTATGAGTTCTTGATCTGCAATCCAATGGTGTCGTGAAGTTGCCAACTCCTTCACAATGTCATTTCCTGCCATGTCTTGACCTGAACAATACCATATTGTGTTAATGCAATTTTAAACTGTGTCACTTTATTCGTCAGTAAGAACTGTGATGAATTGTCAGCATTGATACTTTTATGTGCAAAACCTGTCATATGGCTGCTTGTTTATCTTTCAGAGTGAGGAGGATATAAGTGTTAAACAAGCGCAGTCTCATTAGCTTGCTCAGCTGCTTGCGCTGCAGCTCCCCAGTAGGGCTAACCTTTCTTGAACTCTATTGAAGTGCTGTCGGTTTTGTATATTATTTTGTCGGTGTGTTTATTTGCACTGGTGGCGATCTTTGATGCCCAGTGTATGTAATCTGATGTCTGCTTGTGCTTTATTATCATAGTGGTGAACTTTGATGCCTAGTGGATGTAATATGCCGTAATTTCTTTATTGTATAGTCTAGGTTTTTTTATTCATGATGCTGCAGTTATTTTACTGTATATACATCCTGTCTTCACAGTAAACCGGTGTAACACCCTCGATGCGACTATAGCTCCCACGTGTCGAGGCACGACTTAGAGACATAACCGCATTGAAAGCAATGTCGCAAGTCAGGCAATCATTACAACATCCTATGTAGTATATCATAAAAAAAGGGGAGAAACATAGTTGGCTTACACTCGCCACGTCACATCAAAGTACATAAATAACATCCATGATACAAACACTCATGGCCCGACTACGACGCCAAAATAGAAGAAAACCCAACATGCGACAAGGCCCTGAATCAAACCCCAACTAGGCACCACTACTGATCATTGGGAAAGGAAACATAATAACGCTGAGAGTCCTCGTCGAACTCCCACTTGAGCTCGTACTCGTCACCTGGAGCGGAATCACCTGGACCTGCATCTGGAGTTATAGTATCTGTGAGCCACCGGGACTCAGCAATCTCGCACCCTCGCGATCAAGACTATTTAAGCTTATAGGAAGGGTAAGGCAATTATGTGTGGAGCTGCAGCAAGCGACTAGCATATATGGTGGCTATCTTATTCGCAAAAGAGAGCGAGAAGAGGAGGCAAAGCACGAGCGAGAAACTAGAAGGCAACCTGCGCAAACATTACTCCAACACCGTGTCCACTTCCCGGACTCTGCCGAGAAGAGGCCATCACGGTAACACACTCAGTTGATTCATTTTAATTAATTAGGGTTCAAGTTATCTACAACCGGACATTAACAAATTCCCATCTGCGGATAACCGCGGGCACGGCTTTCGGAAGTTCAATCCCTGCAGGGGGGTCCCAACTTAGCCCATGACAAGCTCTCACGGTCAACGAAGGAATAGACCTCCTCCCAAGACGTTCCGATCAGACTCGGTATCTCTGTAATTCAAGACACTTCGACAGGTTAAAACAAGACCAGCAACACTGCCCGAATGTGCCGACAAATCCTGATAGGAGCTGCACATATCTCTTTCTCAGGGCACACTCAGATTGTCTTAGGTACGGGTAGGCCAGCCCAGAGTTGCCCCTGGTGGCCACCGGCAGCTGACAGGTGGACCAACACTCAGAGGAGCACTGGCCCGGGGGTGTAAATAAGATGACCCTTGAGTCTGCAGAACCCAAGGGAAAGAAAAGGCTAGGTCGCGAATGGTAAAACCAAGGTTGGGCATTGCTGGAAAAGCTTTAATCAAGGCGAAATATCAAGGGGTTCCCGTTATAACCCAACCGCGTAAGGAACACAAAATTCGGGAACATAACACCGATATGACGGAAACTAGGGCGGCAAGAGTGGAACAAAACACTAGGCGAGAGGCCGAGCCTTCCACCCTTTACCAAGTATATAGATGCATTAATATAACATGGCAATATAATGATATCCCCAAAAAGTAAATAAATGATGTTCCAACAAGGAACGACCTCCAATCTTCACCTGCAACTAGCAACGATGTAAGAGGGGCTGAGCAAAGCGGTAACATAGCCAATCAACGGTCTGCTCGGACAAGGTGGGTTAGAGGTTTGACATGGCAATTGGGAGGCTAACAAGAAAAAGGTAGGCATCGTAGCATTGGCATAGCAAGAGCGAGCAAACTAGCATAGCAAAGATAGTAGAGATTTCGAGGGTATGATCATCTTGCCTGCACTGTTGTCAGAGTTGACTGGATCCTCACAAGCAAACTCAACGGGCTCCTCAGTAGCGAACTCGTCTCCCGGCTCTACCCAACAAGACAAACAAGCAACAAGGATACAATCAACAACGTGCAAGACCAAGCAATATGACGAAATGATGATATGCTATGCGGGATGCGATGCGGGATGCAAAATGCAAGATATGACAGGAAATGCATGAACCTGGCCTCAACTTGGAGAACTTAGTGTGCCACTGGATAGAGGGGATGAAATCGCTTGAAAACGATATAAAGATCATTGGAATCGGAGTTACGGTTTGGAAATGGCAAGCGATTTAAGAATGACACCGGTCTGCGATTTACAGCAAGTAGGCATCTAAATGCAACGAAATGAACATGCTACAGCCACCAAACATGACAACAAAATACATGGCAGGGATTCACACAAGATTCTTAAAAAAAGACTAGCACTGAGCCACGGCCAATTCATCCATTATGAGGTCCAAACAAGCATGGCAAAAACGCAAATGCAAAACAGATTCCAGACTTAGTGAATTGACACTAGTCTGAAATTTCAGATCACGAAGCCCTCTTCGGAGCAGAAAAACAACATGATACATGACCTGATTAAGACAAGTAAGAACATGGAATGGAGCTACTAAACAATCTTAACAAAAGTCCCAAAGTGACCTGAGGCCAAAAGGGATCACAAAATATAGTAACGGGCACACGAACATAGCTAAAACACAATCAGTTTTCAGAAGGCATGTTAACGAGCTCGATGCACTCACCACGGTGCAAGTCATGGCAAGGCAGGCATACATCCATTAAGAAGGCACAAAATACAAGCTAGACATGACAAGAACAATGGCATAGCATGCACGGATCAACTACAATAACATCGGCAAAATCGCAAACGAGTTGACGATCTTCCCAGATTCACAACGAAGCAAAAGTAGAGCTCGATTGACTCAAGCTAGGTTGCTCCATAATTGCAAACAAATACATGGATGGATAGAGCATAACATGGTTAACAAAACTCCTTTACTGATCATCCTCAAAAGAGGCACGGATCACTAGGAAACAAGCTGAACATATGGCATCATGAACTAAATAATCCCAGACTTTGTGAAAACAACCAAGTCTCTGAAAACAGATTTACCGGGTACTCACTTTGCAAGCTTGCACAAGTCACCACACACATCCTAAAAATGCATGGTTTGCACCTCTGGAAAGAAGACAAGATGCTTAACAAAACATATGAAGGACTCACAGGCATAGCATGCACACAATAGTCATGGAAAAAATGACAAAAGTCTAAGATGAACTAGCAGATCTGAGAATTAACTCACGAAGCCTCCTTCTAACAGCATTTTGGGCATCAAGATGAGCTCAAATGAAAATGATGCAATGGAATGAAATGATAAAATCGTCGAGGCGAACATTTTGATGTATTATATGCCCAAAACGGAAGTACGGATGCGGAGATACGGCTGGTCAAAGTAGGCATAAAAAATCAGGGGAGAGGGAGAAAAAGTCAACCGTGCGAGATCTAGGGTTTACTGTAGCAGCCGGGTGCACTGTAGCGAATCGCACGTCGCCGGAGTTCGTCGCCGGAGATGGGGGCGCCGGTGGCCGGACTTGGCGAGGGGGAGGAGGAGGCGGCCGGATCCGGTCCCTAGGGCGGCGGAGGAGCTCCGGGAGCTCCGGGCGGCGAGGTGGGGCGGCGCTCGCGAGGGCGGCGGCGCCGGTGGGCAGCGGAGGCGGCGACCGGGCAGCGAGCCGGCATGCAGCGGCGGGCCACGCCGGTGATGGAGACGAGTGCGCGGGGCGGTGCGGCGATGGCTTCGGGCGGCGGAGGGCAGAACGGGCCGCGGGGGCCGGCTCCGGGCTCCCCGGCCCGCGGCGGCGGCGAGATGGCGGGGGCCACGTGGCGCGCTCTCACTGGACGAAGGCGGCGGCGGAGAACTGTCTGGTGACAGCCGGACGTGTCCGGGGGCGTGAGGGGAAAATTAGGGTTTCGGGGGAGGAAGGAGATCCGAAAAATGGGGGGTGTATATATAGGCATAAGTGGAGCTAGGAGAGTCCAAATGAGGTGCGGTTTTCGGCCACGCGATCGTGATCGAACGCTCTAGGACATGGAGCAGATTTTGGCGGGTTTTGGGACAAATTGGAGGGGTGTTGGGCTGCAACACACACGAGGCCTTTTCGGTCCCTCGGTTAATCGTTGGAGTATCAAACGAAGTCCAATTGATACGAAACTTTACAGGCGGTCTACCGGTAGTAAACCAAGGCCACATGGCAAGTCTCAGTCCAATCCGGAAATGTTTAATCCCCACACACGAAAGAAAGCTAGAAATGACCACCGGAGGAGAGCGAAGCGCCGGAATGCAAAACAGACAACGGGGAGAAAGCTCGGATGCATGAGATGAACACGTATGCAAATGCAATGCACATGATGACATGATATGAGATGCATGAAAAAGAAAATAACACACGGAGACAAAGACCCGAACCCGAGAAATAAATATAACTTAAGGCCGGAAACGGCAAGAGTTGGAGTACAAATAGGGGAAGTTAAATCCGGGGTGTTACAACACTCCACCACTACGAAAAGATCTCATCCCGAGATCTAGGACTGAAAGAACGCCGGGTACTCAGAACGGAGGTGATCCTCGCGTTCCCAGGTAGCTTCACAGTCGGAATGGTGTGACCACTTGACTTTGAGAAATTTGATTGACTTGTTGCGAGTCTTGCGTTCAGTCTCTTCAAGAATAGCAACTGGGTGCTCACGATAAGAGAGATCTTCTTGGAGCTCAATGTCCTCGAAGTTGACGGTGCGGTCAGGAGTCTTGAAGCACTTTCGAAGCTGAGAGACATGGAACACTTCATGAACATTCTCAAAGTTTGAAGGAAGCTCGAGTTGATAGGCGAGGTCGCCTCTCTTGCTGACAATCTTGAAAGGTCCCGCGTATCTAGGGGCAAGCTTCCCTTTGATACCGAAGCGACGAGTACCTTTCATAGGAGAGACACAGAGGTAAACATGATCTCCGATCTCGAAAGCCAAATCACGGTGCTTACTATCATAGTAGCTCTTCTGTCGGGATTGGGCTGCTTTGAGGTTATCACGAATTACTTTGCACATTTCTTCTGCTTCTGTGATTAAGTCATTACCCAGCAGCTGACCTTCACCGGTTTCAGACCAGTTGAGAGGGGTACGGCACTTCCTGCCATACAGAATTTCAAAAAGGGCCTTGCCCGAACTTTCTTGAAAACTGTTGTTGTATGAGAATTCAGCATAAGGAAGACAATCCTCCCACTTCATGCCGAAGGAGATCACACAAGCCCTAAGCATATCTTCAAGAATCTGGTTGACACGCTCGACTTGACCGCTTGCTTGAGGATGGAAAGCAGTGCTGAAGCGGATGTTAGTGACCATGGCCTTCTAAATAGAATCCCAAGAGTTCGAGGTAAAGATGCTGCCACGGTCTGAAGATATCACTTGAGGAATACTGTACAGAGAGACAATGCGAGAGGTATAGAGTTCCGCCAATTGAGCTGCAGTGATCGACTCTTTGATAGGCAGAAAGTGAGCCACTTTGGTGAGCTTGTCGATGACAACGAATATAGCATCATTGCCATGCTTGGACTTTGGAAACCTAGTCATGAAGTCCATTTCAATGTGGTCAAACTTCCATTCTGGAATGGCAAGAGGTTGGAGGAGACCTGCTGGCCTTTGGTGTTCTGCCTTCACTCTTCTGCAGACATCACATTCATTCACGAATTGAGCAATCTTACGCTTCATTCGAGTCCACCAATAAGCTTGCTTGAGGTCCTGATACATCTTCGTGCTCCCAGGGTGGATGGAGAGGAGAGAATTGTGAGACTCGTTCATGATCACTTTACGAAGTTCACCTTTGGGCACAACAATACGATCCTCGAAGAAGAGAGTGTCCTTGTCATCAAGGCGGTAGCACTTGTACTTGGACTGACTCTTGGCAATCCCAATTTTCACCTTTTTCACCATAGCATCAAGAAGCTGGGCTTGGCGAATCTGGTCTTCTAAGAGAGGGCAGACTTGAAGGTTGGCGAGGAAACCTTGAGGAACAACTTGCATATTAAGTTTGCGGAAAGCTTCACAAAGCTCGGGTTGATAAGGCTTGAGAATCAGACTGTTGCAGTAAGCCTTTCTGCTCAAAGCGTCAGCAATCACATTGGCCTTGCCTGGAGTATACTCGATACTCGGATTATACTCTTGAATCATTTCGAGCCATCGAGTTTGCCTGAGGTTGAGATTAGGCTGAGTGAAGATGTACTTGAGACTCTTGTGACCAGTGAAAATGTCCACTTTTCTTCCCAATAGAAGATGTCTCCAAGTCAACAGAGCATGCACAACTGCCGCCAACTCGAGATCATGAGCGGGGTAGTTTTTCTCATTAGGCTTCAACTGGCGAGATGTATAAGCAACAACTTTCTTCTCTTGAATCAATATTGTGCCAAGACCTTGGAGAGAGGCATCACAAAAGACCTCGTACGGCTTGGATTCTTAAGGCGGAGTCAGAACTGGAGCAGTGATCAATTTCTCTTTCAAAGTGTTGAAAGCAATATCACACTTTGGAGACCAAACGTACTTGATGTGCTTCTGGAGAAGATTAGAGAGAGGCTTCGCAATCTTGGAAAAGTTTTCAACGAATCTTCGGCAATAGCTTGCGAGACCGAGAAAATTGCGGAGTTGCTTCACGTTCTGAGGAGGTTCCCAATTCACAATTGCAGACACCTTCTCAGGATTCACGGAAATGCCCTTGGCAGAGATGATATGACCAAGATAAAGAACCTCATCGAGCCAAAATTCACACTTGGAGAACTTGGCGTAGAACTGATGTTCCCTGAGCTTATCGAGAACCAAACGCAAGTGCTTGGCATGATCTTCCTTGTTCTTGGAGAAAACCAGAATGTCGTCGAGATAGACCAAAACGAAGTCATTGGTGTAGGCGTTGAAGATGAAGTTCATCATGCGAGAGAACGTCGAAGGAGCGTTGGCGAGGCCAAAATACATGACAGTGTATTCGTATGAACCAAAGCTTGTTCTGAATGCTGTCTTGGGAATATCTTCTTCACGAATGCGAATCTGGTGATAACCCATACGGAGATCAAACTTGGAGAATACTTGAGCACCTTTGAGTTGTTCGAACAGCTCATTGATGTTGGGAAGTGGGTATTTGTTCTTGATGGTCTTCTTGTTCACCGGACGGTAATCAACACAAAGTCGGTCCGTTCCATCCTTCTTCTCAACAAAAAGAACACCACAACCCCACGGAGAAGAACTAGGCCGGATGAGACCCATTCTTTCTTGCTCATCGAGTTGCTTCTTCAGCTCCTTCAACTCTTCAGGTCCGAGCTTGTAAGGACGTTTGCACACAGGTTCCGTGCCAGGCTCAAGTTCAATAACGAATTCAACTGGCCGGCGCGGAGGCATTCCTGGGAGCTCTTCTGGAAAGACGTCTTGATATTCGCAAACGACTGGAATTTGCGAGATGGCATCCAATTCACCCTTCTCATTGAGAGAAAATAGACGAATGGTATTATCCCAAGCGGCAAAGACAATTACATCCTCAGACGAATGAGTCAATTGAATCTGCCTGGCTGCACAATCAAGCTGAGCCTTGTGCTTAGAAAGCCAATCCATCCCGAGAATAAGATCAATATCCGAGTCACCGAGAACCATTGGAGAAGATAGAAATTTGTAGTCACCCAAAGTAATAGTAACATCCGGAGCAATGGAGTTAGCCTGCATGCGCTTACCGGGAGAGACAACTGCTAAAGGACTAGGCAAAATTTGCAAAGGCAACCCATGCTTAGATGAAAACAGTCTCGAGATGAAACAATGCGATGCACCCGTGTCAAAAAGAACTTTTGCAGGAATATCATTAACAGGAAGGTTACCCATGATCACATCTGACGAGTCCTCTGCCTGAGCTGCATTCATCAAATTGACCTTTGCATGCTTGGGGTTATGCTTGACCACAGCTGTACTTGCCGATCTCACAGGAGGAGGAGGAGGAAGACGCCTCTGGTTGAAACACTTGTTGGCATAGTTACCCTTCTGTTGGCACTTGTTGCACGTGACCTCTGAAAGCGGACGGTGATACGGAGCACTCGATCTTGGAGGTTGAGACGAAGTCTTGTTCTGAAAGCCTGGGTTGGGTTGGTGGGAAGAACCACTGCCACCTTTGCTCTTCTGCTGATACGGCTGACGGAACGGAGGAGGAGGAAGCCAAAACTTCTGCTGCTTGGCCACTTGAGTAGAGGAATAAGGAGTAACATCTCTGAGTCGCTTCCTGGAAGCATCACACCTCAACTGAGCAGCCTCTTGCTTCAGTGCCATGTTGTAGAACTCATCGTATCTCAAGGGCTCAAAGAGAACAAGAGAGAGCTGAATATCTTCTCTGAGACCACCCCTGAACTGGTATATCATGCTCTTCTCATCAGGCACGTCCTGCTTGGCAAAGTGGGCAAGCTTCTGGAACAACTTGTTGTAGTCATAGACAGACAAAGAGCCTTGCTTCAGATTACAGAATTCCTCACGCTTGCTTTCAACCACGCTCTGCGGAATATGATGAGCTCGGAAATCTCGACAGAAATCATCCCAAGTGATAACACGTCCACCTCTGGAATCCTTGTACTGCTGGAACCATTCTGCAGCTTGATCTTTGAGTTGGAAGGAAGCGAACTTGACAAAGTCCTCAGGCCTGACGTTACTGCACTCGAAATGCTTACACAGATCCACAAGCCAATCGTCAGCATCGGTTGCCTCAACACAATTGCTGAAAGTCTTTGGCCCGTTAGCAAGGAACTGGTTGAGTGTAGCAAAGTGACTCTGATTGCTGCCTTGATTCCCTTGACTGCCTTGATTGCGCTCTTGGAGAATTTGCATGATCAGCTGTGTGTTTGCATTGGTTGCGGCCATCACAGCTTGCCTTGCCTCTGGAGGAGGTGGAGGCGGTGGCGGATCTTGATTCTGGTTCTGACTGGTGCTCTTAGCGGGAGCCATCCTGAAGAGGTTGACCACCGTTAGCACATAGACAGATAAATGAAGCTGAAACCAACGGAATGAAAATTGCAACATATAGTCTTCACATCCAAACAAAATGAACGAATGCATTCCTCTTCAAATGGTCACATATCCATAAATTGAGAAGCCACGTGGAATTAAGGTAGAGAAATAAATCAACAAGATATGGATCAAGAACGAATAATCGGTAAGAAATCCCAATCTCAAACCAATATCCGTGGAAGAAGAACTAGAGCTACTAGAATTCCCACCTATGAAACTCGCGAACTTTTCCGGTTATGCAATCAGGTGTTGGGGATACAGGGGAAGCATAATATCTCACCCAAACTAGCAAATCCTACATCCAGCTGTATCCATCCTTCAACACATAACCGAGAAAACTTCGGAAACCATCTACCTCAACCTTCGAAAAGCATCCGTTATACAAGTTATGGCGATACTCCCGAACTCCCGCCCCAGTACTGGGTGGCGTCGAGGTTATCTCACCAACGAACTGCATAAAAGAGATTTTCGATGTCGGCGAACATATCTCAAGTATTCCAGAATTGCAACGATAAAATTATGATGACAACACCTCAGAGCTCAAGTCCTCGGGACAGTTCCACTAAACCCCTGAAAGGAGGCACCAAGACAATGTTCTCATCATAAGCCATGGGAACGATTCCAAGATACTCGCATGACCCTAAAAAATATTTTTAGTGAAATTTAAGAAGAGAAGAGTCAAAACTCTACGTCAGGATGCCTTACCAGAGCGATGAGGAGACTGGGAAGTAAAAAGAATTCCTAAACTCTCCGATATATAATTCCTAAAGACTCAAAACATTTTTCTAGACACAACTCGGCTGCTAAAAACGATCAAGCAATGGGGCTCCTAAGGTCGGGGAAGGCTCTGATTACCAACTTGTAACACCCTCGATGCGGCTATAGCTCCCACGTGTCGAGGCACGACTTAGAGACATAACCGCATTGAAAGCAATGTCGCAAGTCAGGCAATCATTACAACATCCCATGTAGTATATCATAAAAAGGGGAGAAACATAGTTGGCTTACACTCGCCACATCAGATCAATGTACATAAATAACATCCATCATACAAACACTCATGGCCCGACTACGGCGCCAAAATAGAAGAAAACCCAACATGCGACAAGGCCCTGAATCAAACCCCAACTAGGCACCACTACTGATCATCGGGAAAGGAAACATAATAACGCTGAGAGTCCTCGTCGAACTCCCACTTGAGCTCGTACTCGTCACCTGGAGCGGAATCACCTGGACCTGCATCAGGAGTTATAGTATCTGTGAGCCACAGGGACTCAGCAATCTCGCACCCTCGCGAGCAAGACTATTTAAGCTTATAGGAAGGGTAAGGCAATTATGTGTGGAGCTGCAGCAAGCGACTAGCATATATGGTGGCTATCTTATTCGCAAAAGAGAGCGAGAAGAGGAGGCAAAGCGCGAGCGAGAAACTAGAAGGAAACCTGCGCAAACATTACTCCAACACCGTGTCCACTTCCCGGAATCCACCGAGAAGAGGCCATCACGGTAACACACTCAGTTGATTCATTTTAATTAATTAGGGTTCAAGTTATCAACAACCGGACATTAACAAATTCCCATCTGCCCATAACCGCGGGCACGGCTTTCGAAAGTTCAATCCCTGCAGGGGGGTCCCAACTTAGCCCATGACAAGCTCTCACGGTCAACGAAGGAATATACCTCCTCCCAAGACGTTCCGATCAGACTCGGTATCTCGATAACTCAAGACACTTCGACAGGTTAAAACAAGACCAGCAACACCGCCCGAATGTGCCGACAAATCCCGATAGGAGCTGCACATATCTCTTTCTCAGGGCACACTCAGGTTGTCTTCGGTACGGGTAGGCCAGCCCAGAGTTGCCCCTGGTGGCCACCGGCAGCTGACAGGTGGACCAACACTCAGATGAGCACTGTCCCGGGGATGTAAATAAGATGACCCTTGAGTCTGCAGAACCCAAGGGAAAGAAAAGGCTAGCTCGCGAATGGTAAAACCAAGGTTGGGCATTGCTGGACAAGCTTTAATCAAGGCGAAATATCAAGGGGTTCCCATTATAACCCAACCGCGTAAGGAACGCAAAATCCGGGAACATAACACCGATATGACGGAAACTAGGGCGGCAAGAGTGGAACAAAACACTAGGCGAGAGGCCAAGCCTTCCACCCTTTACCAAGTATATAGATGCATTAAGATAACATGGCAATATAATGATATCCCCAACAAGTAAATAAATGATGTTCCAACAAGGAACGGCCTCCAATCTTCACCTGTAACTAGCAACGCTATAAGAGGGGCTGAGCAAAGCGGTAACATAGCCAATCAACGGTTGCTAGGACAAGGTGGATTAGAGGTTTGACATGGCAATTGGGAGGCTGACAAGCAAAAGGTAGGCATCGTAGCATTGGCATAGCAAGAGCGAGCAAACTAGCATAGCAAAGATAGTAGTGATTTCGAGGGTATGATCATCTTGCCTGCACTGTTGTCAGAGTTGACTGGATCCTCACAACCAAACTCAACGGGCTCCTCGATAGCGAACTCGTCTCCCGGCTCTACCCAACAAGACAAACAAGCAACAAGGATACAATCAACCACGTGCAAGACCAAGCAATATGATGAAATGATGATATGCTATGCGGGATGCGATGCGGGATGCAAAATGCAAGATATGACAGGAAATGCATGAACCTGGCCTCAACTTGGAGAACCAAGTGTGCCACTGGATAGAGGGGATGAAATCGCTTGAAAACGATATAAAGATCATTGGAATCAGAGTTACGGTTTGGAAATGGCAAGCGATTTAAGAATGACACCGGTCTGCGATTTACAGCAAGTAGGCATCTAAATGCAACGAAATGAACATGCTACAGCCACCAAACATGACAACAAAATACATGGCATGGATGCACACAAGATTCTTAACAAAAGACTAGCACTGAGCCACGGCCAATTCATCCATTATGAGGTCCAAACAAGCATGGCAAAAACGCAAATGCAAAACAGATTCCAGACTTAGTGAAATTGACACTAGTCTGAAATTTCAGATCACGAAGCCCTCTTCGGAGCAGCAAAAAAACATGATACATGACCTGATTAAGACAAGTAAGAAGATGGAATGGAAAAGCTCAACAAGCTTAACAAAAGTCCCAAAGTGACCTGAGGCCAAAAGGGATCACAAAATATAGTAACGGGCACACGAACATAGCTAAAACACAATCAGTTTTCAGACTTTGTGAAAACTGAGACATGCTGAAATATAACTCACGAAGGCATGTTAACGAGCTCGATGCACTCACCACGGTGCAAGTCATGGCAAGGCAGGCATACATCCATTAAGAAGGCACAAAATACAAGCTATACACGACAACAACAATGGCATAGCATGCACGGATCAACTACAATAACATCGGCAAAATCCCAAACGAGTTGACGATCTGCCCAGATTCACAACGAAGCAAAAGTAGAGCTCGATTGACTCAATCTAGGTTGCTCCATAATTGCAAACAAAGACATGGCTGGATAAAGCATAACATGATTAACAAAACTCCTTTACTGATCATCCTCAAAAGAGGCACGGATCACTAGGAAACAAGCTGAACATATGGCATCATGAACTAAATAATCGCAGACTTTGTGAAAACAACTAGGTCTCTGAAAACAGATTTACCGGGTGCCTCACTTTGCAAGCTTGCACAAGTCACCACACACATCCTAAAAATGCATGGGTTGCACCTCTGGAAAGAAGACAAGATGCTTAACAAAACATATGAAGGACTCACAGGCATAGCATGCACACAATAATCATGGCAAAAATGAGAAAAGTCTAAGATGAACTAGCAGATCTGAGAATTAACTCACGAAGCCTCCTTCTAACAGCATTTTGGGCATCAAGATGAGCTCAAATTAAAATGATGCAATGGAATGAAATGATGAACTCGTCGAGGCAAACATTTTGATATATTATATGCCCAAAACGGAGCTACGGATGCGGAGATACGGCCGGTCAAAGTAGGCATAAAAAATCAGGGGAGAGGGAGAAAAAGTCAACCGTGCGAGATCTAGGGTTTACTGTAGCAGCCGGGTGCACTGTAGCGAATCGCACGTCGCCGGAGTTCGTCGCCGGAGATGGGGGCGCCGGTGGCCGGACTTGGCGAGGGGGAGGCGGAGGCGGCCGGATCCGGTCCCTAGGGTGGCGGAGGAGCTCCGGGAGCTCCGGGCGGCGAGGTGGGGCGGCGCTGGCGAGGGCGGCGGCGCCGGTGGGCGGCGGAGGCGGCGATCGGGCAGCGAGCCGGCGTGCGGCGGCGGGCCACGCCGGTGATGGAGACGAGGGCGCGGGGCGGCGCGGCGATGGCTTCGGGCGGCGGCGGGCAGAACGGGCCGCGGGGGCCGGCTCCGGGCTCCCCGACCCGCGGCGGCGGCGAGATGGCGGGGGCCACGTGGCGCGCTCTCACTTGACAAAGGCGGCGGCGGAGAACTGTCCGGTGACAGCCGGACGTGTCCGGGCGCGCGAGGGGAAAATTAGGGTTTCGGGGGAGGAAGGAGATCCGAAAAATGGTGGGTGTATATATAGGCATAAGTGGAGCTAGGAGAGTCCAAATGAGGTGCGGTTTTCGGCCACGCGATCGTGATCGAACGCTCTAGGACATGGAGCAGAGTTTGGTGGGTTTTGGGCCAAATTGGAGGGGTGTTGGGCTGCAACACACACGAGGCCTTTTCGGTCCCTCGGTTAACCGTTGGAGTATCAAACGAAGTCCAAATGATACGAAACTTGACAGGCGGTCTACCGGTAGTAAACCAAGGCCGCTTGGCAAGTCTCGGTCCAATCCGGAAACGTTTAATCCCCACACACGAAAGAAAGCTAAAAATGACCACCGGAGGAGAGCGAAGCGCCGGGATGCAAAACGGACAACGGGGAAAAAGCTCGGATGCATGAGATGAACACGTATGCAAATGCAATGCACATGATGACATGATATGAGATGCATGAAAAAGAAAACAACACATGGAGACAAAGACCCGAAACCGAGAAATAAATATAACATAACGCCGGAAACGGCAAGAGTTGGAGTACAAATAGGGAAAGTTACATCCGGGATGTTACAACCAGCAAAACCGTAAAATTACGGTACATAATCGGGCCGTCATGCAATCACGATGTATGATCTGCATCATGGGCCCTGTCGGTGTCAAAACCGGCGGATCTCGGGTAGGGGGTCCCGAACTGTGCGTCTAAGGCGGATGGTAACAAGGGGTGGGGGACACAATGTTTACCCAGGTTCGGGCCCTCTTGATGGAGGTAATACCCTACTTCCTGCTTGATTGATCTTGATGATATGAGTATTACAAGAGTTGACCTACCACGAGATCGTAGAGGCTAAACCCTAGAAGCTAGCCTTTAGTATGATTTGTTGTTGTCCTACGGACTAAACCCTCTGGTTTATATAGACACAGGAGGGGGCTAGGGTTACACAGAGTTGGTTACAAGGGAGGACATCTACATATCCGTATTGCCAAGCTTGCCTTCCATGCCAAGGAGAGTCCCATCCGGACACGAGACGAAGTCTTCAATCTTGTATCTTGATAGTCCAACAGTCCGGCCAAAGGATATAGTCCGGCTGTCCGGAGACCCCCTAATCCAGGACTCCCTCAGTAGCCCCTGAACCAAACTTCAATGACGCTGAGTCCGGCGCGCAGATTTGTCTTCGGCATTGCTAGGCGGGTTCTTCCTCCGAATACTCCATAGAAGATTTGGAACACGAGGATAGTGTCCGGCTCTGCAAAATAAATTCCACATACCACCGTAGAGAGAACAATATTTCCACAAATCTGATCTGCCGATGACCTTTCATAATGTGACATCACACCACGGCCTGACCATTATTCAAACCGTTTTTCTCAATCATCCTGCCATCGCATGTTTTGTGAGGCGATTTTATTGGCACGTCTTGTTAGAGCAGAGATCGTGTTCCCCTTATTACGGGATTCTCATCAATATGACCGTGGGTAACCCAATCGTGCCCGTCGGTATGACTCCTCGATTTTAGTGAAGTCCCAAACAGACACGAGGAGGACGCTTGATATTCACCCTCTTTATAAAGAGACAAAGGCCCGTCCTTTTTTCCTCTCGCACTCAATCGAATCCTTCCCCTCCACCTCGAGTTCCAACACCCAAGGCTCAGGTCAGGCGCCTCGGACCTTCAACCATGTCCGGATCCAACCTTCAAGGTTGGTGGATGCCTTCCTCTGTCACAAAGGAAGACATCAAGAAGCTAAGAGAGGCAAGGTATTTGACTGGCGAAATCTCGCACAATTTGCCCGCTCGAGGGCAGGTCATTCCCACTCCCGAACCCGGCGAGAGTGTTGTATTCATCTCTCACTTCCTCCGAGGGCTAGGCCTAGCTCTGGATCCCTTTGTCAGGGGGCTCATGTTCTATTATGGGCTGAATTTCCATGACCTAGCCCCGGATTCCATTCTTCACATCTCATTGTTCATCGTCGTGTGTTAGGCCTTCCTCCGCATTACCCTACACTTCCGCATGTGGTGTGAAGCCAAAGATGATTGAGGGGCGACACGCAAAATGCAGAGGTGCCATAATAAGCAAAAGCGCTGATGTTCCGTGGCCAGAGGGTTCCTTCTCGGAGGTGTCCAGCTTATGGCAATGAGAGTGTTTTTATATCACAGCTCGCCGGGATACCAAGTGGGTGGCCGCCCCTGCCTTTCGCTCGGGCCCCCCACCACAACTGACGTCATGGATCAACAGGGGGCTGGACTGGGGGCCAGTAAATAATGTGCCGTCATTGCAGAGTCGCATCCGAGATCTCCTCGAGAGAGATGTCAGCCTGGTCACGGTAATGCAAGTCATGCTAGTTCGTCGAGTCCTGCCTTGCAAACGTCGACCCCTCCAAATGTGGGAATTCAACCCAGAAGGACCGCAAACTATTCAGCACTTCCTCGGCATGACGCTCGAAGGGATGTACAAATTGTTCTTCGGACCACAAATAAGGTGTCTGGACACCACCGAGGATGCGGGTTTGAGCTGCAATCGTCCAGATACCCAAGTAAGTAATCCCGTGGCTGAATACATTGTCTTTTTATTTATCACAACATCATTCTGAAAAGTCGCTCTTTGACCAGGACTGGGTAACAAAGGCGACGATGATCAGGTGTTCGGCCCCCCTTCCTGAAGGCTCAGCAGATCCAGTACTGGTTAGAATGCTCGAGCTGGCACCTTATCGGGTGCCCTTAGGGAAGATAAAAGGGGGGAATAAAGAGGCTGAAAGCGGGCCTCACTCATTATTCATCCAAACCGGGGGAATTAGCGCCTCCGTGAAGGAGGATAACCGGGGAGAAGGATCTGAATTTCTCTCTCCCCAAGGAAGGAAGAGGACCACCTCTGAAGTCGCGAAAATAAAGGGTTCCAAACGGGGAAGAAATCTTCGCCAGAGGGTCCTGCCTCAGAAGGCACCCTTGCCGCACAGTGCCCGCAAGGGGGTCAGCCCTCCACCGAGTTGTAAGTAAACAAAAAGCATTTAATAATAAGAATGTCCTGCTTTACTTCTGAGAACATTAACCGAAGCATATATCTTGTAGTTCGGATCGTAGCCCTTCTCGACGGAGTTCGTCTTCGGGGGATCTTCTTCCGGAGATGATGGAGAGCGAAACACCTCCCCATGCCTTCCCGCCTCATGAGGCGGGCGACCCCGAGGTGTCGTCTCGGAGGACTTCTCCTGATCTGCCGATGCCATAGGGTAATCCTTTGGCCGCCCGAAGTCCTCAGCATTCCGCTCCTGAAGAGAGCAACAGAAAGAGTCCGGAACCGTCCGGTGTGCGATTGAAAGCACTGAAGGATCTTGTGGAGCAAGCGGCTATCACAGAAGCACATCGTACGCTAATGGGTACGGTGGTTGAGAGGATTTCATCCGTTGAAAGCGGGCTGCATGAAGCTTCTATGAGTCTGCTGAAAGGCTTTGAGGTATGTGAAATAGTACATTTTTGAACAGTACCACACACGTTAGGTGTGCCCTATGCGGATACTAGCCCCTGAGACTCTGGTTGCTGTCGGGAACGGCGAAAAATAGAGGATCATAGTCCCAGGGAATAATCAGGCCGCCTTCTTGTGCAGGTGGCAGAAGGTCCGGTGACTAGCCGGACAGGTGAGTTTGCGGAGCTGAAGCGGCAACTTGATGCAGCAGATGCCGACATCGTGCTTGTCAACAAGCGGCTCGACGAGGCACGGGGTATGTGATTTCTCTGGTGAACAACACATAGTAAGAGGAGCATGATGCTAGTATCTTTAATATGTTGTGACTGCAGATGGAGCTGCCACCGTGGAGACCCTTCAGGCGGAACTTGCCCAAACCAAGGAACAAGCCAGGAATAGTGATGTGGCCGCTCTAAAGGCGGTCGAATGGCTGACGGCCGAACAGGTTGCACATTGCCAAAGCAAGGAAAAAATAGCCAAGATGGCCATTGAGTTGAAGGATGCCGTCGACCGTTACCAGCTTCTTGAAAAGGAAAGCCGAGCGAAGGCGACGGACCTGGAGAAGGACATGGTAGCAGCCAAGGAGTCCCGCTCTAAAATCAGAGCGGCGAAGGAGGAGTTGCGTCAAGCTAGAGATATCGCAGCTGGGAAGCCCTTTTTGTTGCGGACGATCCGAAGTATGCCCCTCTTGATCAACTATGGAGTTCGGCTGACGCATACATGGATTTGGCAGCCAGTGCTGCTGATACGGCCACATACTTCAAGGATCAAAAGGATCGTGAAGTGGAAAGGCTGTTCTGGTCACAGTTCCATGTTCCAGTGCGTCCGCTGCTGTTGAATGAGTGAATGGCCAAGTGGGCCGAGCTCCATCGGTTGTCCGGGCTTGCCATGAGATCTGTTGTGGATCATCTGTGGCCGAAAAGGGCCGACGCCGAATAGTTATTTTGCTTTAGTGCAACAGTTCCTTGGTGTTGTGTTGCGCAACGACGCTATGAAGAGGTTGGCATGCATAGAGGGTGCATGGATGGCACTTGCCCGTGTCAAGACATACTGGGCGGATATGGAGGCCACCGCTATTGCAACCCAGAGTTCGGCCGTGGGCCGAGTAGCTGCCGAGCACTCTTTTGAAGAGGTCCTTGAAGGCGCTCGTTCAATAGAGGCTAAGTGCTTGAACAATATTATGTTCTAGTGACATGTATTCCCATTGTAAAAACAATGTTTTATTGAATTATAAAGGCTGTGTTTATACTTGTGCCTGAAAGTATTATGATGCCTCATGTGCGGCCGTTTATGTAACCTGAAAGTTTGCAGTCATCGACTTCAGCCCCCACGCATATAATGCGGGGGTGTTCGCCAAAAAACGCGGATTCGCACTTGATCCAACGTCTTGGTCCATTAAGGAGGTGATAGCGCTGCGAACTAGGTAATTGGACCATATTGCTTTAACACTTTCACTTAGCCATAGGAGTTTGATAGTGGGGCTACTATATAGCCCCTGGTATCTCCGTGCTCGTCCAAATACGGGGTGCATACGTACATGACTGGGAAACGACCCTTCGTTAATGCGGAGGAATCCCGAAGATTCCGCTAAGTCATCGAGTGGTTGACCAGTCTCACGCTTTATCATGACAGTTAGTTTTCGGCTTTCTCTACTGAGGTGCTCATCTGGATGAACCAGGGCACAATCACAGTAGTTCTCCTAGTGCCACCTTAGCCGATAGAGCAGAACATAAGGTAGAAAAACACGGGAGCCGGGAAAACCCAACATTTGACCAAAGACATGATTCGGAGCTGATGCATATAAGGCCAAACTCGCGACGCCGAACACTCCCTAAGGTATTCGGTCTTTATAACATATGCCGGGCTAACCAGTGCCCTTAATAATGAACCCCGAGTGCCCAGGTACGAGCAATATTCTGACGTGGCGAAATGCCAATAACGTCAGCATCCTTCTCGGTTATACTCAGTATTCGGAGGATGCGAACAACCAAAGACAGTAAAAAAGGTTTACGCAGGGTCTTAATCTAAAAAGAAACCTTTGAGCAGGTCCCTGCTGCACGTCTGCGCATGTGTCTTCGTTGTGCCGTATCCTGGAAGGGTGTAGCACGATTGTCATCTGTAAAAGAGAAGAACTTAGGTGAAAGTTGTCGTGCCGAAAAATTGGTTATTCTCAATAAACCATTAAAATTCAAAATATATCAAGTTGAGCCGAACTAGCCCTGATTACACGCGGGAAGCCCCTGGTGTCGTCTGTGCGGGTATACCCATCGAACCAATCTTGGGTTTATCTAAGATGTTATAGCTAGTAATTCACCGGACTCGTCGAGCCGTGTCCGCGATCTTGACGACCGATCCTTTATTCTGGTTAGAGGGGCCATTTAGTGTTCGGCTGTTAAAGCCATCGCACATTCTTCCTCTCATAGGGAACGTTCAATGTTTCCGCTAATGGTGATGATGCCACGTGGATCGGGCATCTTAAGCTTGAGAGAAGCGCAATGTGGTACTACGTTAAAACAAGCGAATGCCGCTCTTCCGAGCAGTGCTTGATAGCCACTTTGGAGTCGAGCGATGTTGAAGTTTAATTTTTCACTTCGAAAGTTGTCGGGAGAACCAAATACAACCTCTAGTAATAGAGAGCCCGTGCAGCGGGCCTCTGGGCCTGGTATTACTCCCTTGAGGGTAGTATTACTATGGATGATTTTTGTCGGGTCTATCCCCATTTCGCGGACTGTGTCTTGATATATCAGATTAAGACAACTGCCGCCGTCCATAAGGACTTGTGTGAGATGGTATCCGTTTACTATTGGGTCTAACACCAAGGCAGCCAATCCTTCATTCCGGATACTTGTCGGGTGATCCTTGCGATCAAAGGTGATCGGGCAGGCCAACCAGGGGTTGAACTTAGGGGTGACGGGCTCTACGGCGCATGTGTCTCGGAGTGCATGTTTGCTTCTCCTCTTTGTCACCTGGATCATGTTTACTGTTTTAACCTCTGGTGGGAATTTTTTCTGTCCCCCACTGCTTTGCTGGCGAGGCTCGTGCTCGTCTTCACTTGGTGTCTCCCTCCCCTTGTGATCGGCGTTTAGCTTACCGGCCTGCTTGAATACCCAGCATTCTCTGTGGGTGTGATTTGCAGGTTTATCGGGGGTGCCATGAATCTGACATACTTTGTCTAGAATCTTGTTTAGGCTGGATGGCCCATCTCTGCTGCCTTTGAAAGGCTTTTTCCACTGACCCGATTGAGAGCCCTTGAATCCGGCGTTTACCGCCGTATTATCTGGGTTGTCTTCTTTATTTCGACGCTTGCTTTTACTGCGTCGTGGTTTTCCATTGCCATCCCCGACTTCGGATGTGCTTGGGTTGCTGGTGCTACTGCGGGCTAACCAGCTATCTTCACCCATGCAAAAGCAGGTCCTGAGGCTTGTCAGGGTTGCCATTGTTCTCGGTTTTTCTTGGCCGAGTTGTTTGGCGATCCATTCGTCTCGGACGCTGTGCTTAAAAGCTGCTAAGGCTTCGGCGTCCGGGCAGTCGACGATTTGGTTCTTCTTAGTGAGGAACATGTTCCAAAGCTTTCAGGCTAACTCTCCGGGCTGTTGAATTATGTGACTTAAATCGTCAGCATCCGGAGGTCGGACATAGGTCCCTTGAAAATTGGCCCGAAAAGTATCCTCGAGCTCCTCCCAACTTCCAATTGAGTTTTCGGGGAGGCTTTTCAGCCAGTGCCGAGCTGGTCCTTTAAGCTTGAGGGGCAAGTACTTGATGGCGTGGAGATCATCTCGGCGAGCCATATGGATATGGAGGATAAAGTCCTCAATCCAGACCCCAGGGTCTGTGGTCCCATCGTACACCTCTATGTTCACTGGTTTGAATCCTTCCGGAAATTCGTGGTCCAACACCTCATCGGTGAAACAAAGGGGGTGTGCGGCACCCCTGTATTTGGATGTATCATGGCGTTCGGACGGTTGTAGTATTCGGTTTTGATTTTGTGCCAGAGCGCGCTTCCTAGATCCGTAGATGGATCTGGTCACACCGATCTTCCGATGCGAGTCATCGTGTGAAGCATGTGCTGACTTATGTTCGGCCTTGTTGGCCGCTCTATCGCGGCCACAAGGTAGTTAATCCGATCGGTTGGCCGTTTTATTTTTTGTCTGTGTGGGGGCTAAGGCCTCATCGTCGAATTCAGGCAGTAGCTTGCGCTTTGGATAGCTCTTTGTGTGGTAACTTCCACTGTACTTTTCTTCATTGTCAAGCACTTTGTTCCATCTGCTGTTGAGCGTATTTTGTGCGGCCTTAAGCCTTTGCTTCTGCTTCTTCAGACTCCTCGTGGTGGCAATAAGCCTTTTGCGGAGGTTCTCTTGTTCCAAGTGCCTTTCTAGGATGATGTGTGCATCTTCGTCCGGACTGTTTTCCTATTTCGAGGGAGGTTGATGAGCTTTATCCTCGGCGTCGCCGTGTTCGGACATCGGATCCATGCTATGTTCGCCGTTTGCTGGTTCATCCTGCTATGCCGCTGGGTTGATGTGGTCGTCGTTTCCTGTGGAGTCAACTGGGGTGTTATTTTCTCTTTTGTTGTTTTCGCTTTTTTGCCGAGGCGGGATTTGGAGCGGCGCCTATGCCGACGCTTTGTTTGCTTCTCGATGGAGCTGTTCTTCGCTGCATCCTTCCGTTCCTTGTCATTGTTTTCTTTGGGTGTATCCACCTTGTATATGCCATGTGATGAAGTGGCTGTCCATTGTTCCTGTTCTTCTCCTGCATCGTATTTCATGTCGTCAATGTCTTCGGAGTCGAAATCGAGCATGTCAGTTAAATCATCAACAGTGGCTACTAAGTGGGTGGTGGGTGGGCGGCGAATTTCTTCATCGTCCGCATCCCATTCTAGCCGGATATAGTTTGGCCAAGGTTCTCCTGACAAGGAGAGAGACCTTAAAGAATTTAGCACGTCGCTGAAGGGCGACTGATGAAAGATATCCGTGGAGGTAAACTCCATGATCGGTGCCCAATTGGATTGATAAGCACGAATGCAAGCGGCTCGGAGTCCGTGGCCGGGGACGAATCCAGTGGTTCGGCGACACGGCTCTCATAAGGTGTGAAGTCAATATCCGACTCTATCGCCACTGAGAGTGCGGCCTCCATGGCGGGGTCTATCCACCCATCCTCGGATGGTGCAATTCGCTCCGGATTGAGGGCCGTAGTAGTTGCAGGTGTGATCTCCCAAACACTGTCCGACGGCAGAGCTAAATCATGCTTGTCGTGATCGTGTGGCACACCTGGCATGGGCTCGAATCCGTCGAAGATCAAGTCTCTGCAGATGTCGGCAGCGTAGTTCAAGTTTCCGAACCTGACCTGGTGGCCAGGGGCGTAGCTCTCGATCTGCTCCAGATGGCCAAGCGAGTTGGCCCGCAGTGCGAAGCCGCCGAATACGAAGATCTGTCCGGGGAGGAAAACCTCACCCTGGACCGCATCGTTACCGATGATCGAAGGAGGCATCAAGCCCTACAGCGATGGCACAGTGGAACTCTCAATGAAAGCACCAATGTCGGTGTCAAAACCGGCAGATCTCCAGTAGGGGGTCCCGAACTGTGCGTCTAAGGTGGATGGTAACAGGAGGCGGGGGACACAATGTTTACCCAGGTTCGGGCCCTCTCGATGGAGGTAATACCCTACTTCCTGCTTGATTGATCTTGATGATATGAGTATTACAAGAGTTGACCTACCACGAGATCGTAGAGGCTAAACCCTAGAAGCTAGCCTTTGGTATGATTGTTGTTGTCCTACGGACTAAACCCTCTGGTTTATATAGACACTGGAGGGGGCTAGGGTTACACAGAGTCGGTTACAAGGGAGGAGATCTACATATCTGTATTGCCAAGCTTGCCTTGCACGCCAAGGAGAGTCCCATCCGGACACGAGACAAAGTCTTAAATCTTGTATCTTCATAGTCCAACAGTCCGGCCAAAGGATATAGTCCGGCTGTCCGGAGACCCCCTAATCCAGGACTCCCTCAGGCCCCGTCATTTTGGTCCGTTAAAAGGGCTAAATGTAAACTGGCCCACTAGTAGATTCGGGCCTTTAATAGGCCGAGTAAACGGCCGGCCCTCCTTTCGCAAGAAAACTCAATGGGCTTTTAGGAGGCTGAGAAGTAGGTTGGGCCGAAAACGTGCCGAACAGCTCACGGGCCGGCAGCAGCCCGAAATGGACCACGGCCCGTGATTGTGCCAATAAAATCACGAGCTTTTAACAGGCCAAAATTGTCTCGGTCCTTGTTTGGCCCAATCAGATTATCGGCTGCGAGCAGGCCAGATGCAAACCAGGCCATAGTTAGGCCCAACTATATGACGGGCTTTAAACATGCCGAAATTAATATAGGGCCGAAATGTCAAATGGGCCCTTAACAGGCCGAAACTAATATCATGCCAAATTACTAAATGGGCCTTTAGCAAGTGGGCCCAAAAGGATAGCGTCCAGTTGATGGGCCAAATCTGATATGGGCCATAATTTAGCCAAAGCCTCTTAAAGGGCCGAACCTGATCTGGGCCGTAATTTGGCCCAGAACGTGGGAGGCTTTTAATAGGCCAGATCTCATATGGGCCATTATTAGGCCCGGAACGTGGCAGGCCATTAATGGACCGGATCAAATATGGGTCGGCATTTGCCCCAAAACATGGCAGCCAGTTAATGGGCCGGCCTACTAGGGTCCTCAAAATCTTGTGGGCCTTTCGCTGGGCTGGCCCATTAATGTCGGTGAAATCTCGTGGGCCTTTAGCTGGGCCGGCCCATTATGGTCCACAAAAATCTTGCGGGCCTTCACCTGGGCCGGCCCATTATGGCCCGCAAAAATCTTGTGGGCCTTTACCTGGGCCGGCCAAAATCTTGTGGGCCTTTAGCTAGGCTAGCCCATTATGGTCCGCAAAATCTTGTGGGCCTTAAGCTGGGCCGGCCCATTATGGTCCGCAAAATCTTGTGGGCCTTTAGTTGGGCAAGCCCATTTAAACTTTATGGGCCACTTTTGGGCCGGTCCACATGTCAACATATCATAGGCGCATCTCGCCCATTGGATGAGTGACACCTGTGCCAACGCGGAGCTGACACGTGTTTCCTCCAGCCAATGATGATTTTACACGTGGAAAATCCCCATTGGTCCGGGCTGTTAACGGGTTATCGGATCCAAAACTGGACCCGATAGTTTAACGGCGTTCCGTTATGGTGGATGCCACGTGTTGGTCAGCCTTGACGAAAGCACTTCTGTGACGCGCGATTTATCGTCATGGAAGTGGACACTTCTGTGATGATAATTTTGGTAATGCCATGGAACACTTCTACGACAGTACAGGTATGACTATCTTGATTCTGTCATAAAATCCTCATGGATGTACATGCATGACAGAAAATGCGACCTATTGTGACAAACACGTATCATCACGGAAGTGTCTTTTTTTGTAGTGATACGAAGCAAAATGAGTGAATATACACTCTAAAATATGCCCATTTGAAATTTGTAAAAAGATAAATATTTAGGAACGGAGGAGTATAATTTTGTGCATGGCACATGGACCCGGATGCTGAAGAGGCTTCCGTCAATGCTATCAAGCTTCCAGCATTTGTTTACATAATTGGAGTACTATACAAATAATTTTCCGACGACATGAAATTGTACAATGCTCTGAGCTTTCAGCTATTGTTTCGTGTGTCTTGCCATCGATGCTCTTTCGGAAACAATAAAAAACTAACTTCCTTGCTAATGCATCTCAATGATTAGCAGATCAGAGCTAATAATTACATCACAACTGAAGACAAGGTTGTGAGAAGGTGTTAAATTAAAATTGATCCATGCTTTCATTGGCAGCAACGTCCCCCAGCTCTATCTAAATCAACAAGGCATGTTGGGAAAAAAGTAGCCATCTGGAGCATGCAACGTTCCTATTATTTTGTGCAGTTCCACTAAAATAGAGCTGAGCGTCCCTGTTCCAAAGATATTAAGTGTGATTACGATAAAAGAGGACTGCTGATGAAACAATAAACACACAAATAGAAGTTAGTCACCTTTGAAGTATGTCTTAAGACTAACTAGTTGGAGAAGATTAAGCAAATAGTTGGAGAAGATTAGGATCGGAGTTGGATGAGGAGGATAGAGCAAAACCAATCTCCCTTTGTGCAGTCGCACTGAAATGTAGAGACCTTGCACGTGTGACATTTTAGTACAACTGCACAAAACACTCTTAAGAAAAAAGTGATTTGTGTAGTTAACCAAAAGGTCGCAATAGCAACGAGGTGAAATGGATAGCCCTGTTTGCAAAAAAGAGGTAGAAAGGAAACAATTACTGGCCAATAACAGTTGATGACACATACGATGACAAAAAAGAAGCATATTCCTTGTCCTAAGGGAAGGTAACAACACGGTTGTGTTTGTCTAAAACATTGTGAGGACGACATTGCAATATGGAAAGTACGCCGGACAAGCTATGTTTTGGGCAAAGAACTATGGAAGATCCACATGCAAGATTTTCCACATGCAGTGACGTGGGAAGACGGGCAGAGGAGCAAGGCCAGAGGGGATACCTGGGGGTCGTTGGGATGTAACTAGGTGAGCGGCGGCGAGAGGGATCTGCCCATACTGCGGCAGCAAGTAGGTGGCATAGGCCCTACCGTGCCGGGGCTTGGTTAGAGAGAACGGCGGGTACCACAGATCGGGACGTGCTGCCTCGGCACCGTCGAACAGAGAAACGATGCACATCCTCCTTTTTCGCCGACGGACGGGATGCGGCCGGATCAGTGACCAACGGTGAGAGAGAGAGAGGCCACCGCCGCCTTGTGTGTGATACTCTGAAGAGAGACAAACCCAGGCAGGCAGGCTCCATTGTATATAGTGGAGCGGATTACCTTTTTCCACATAAAAATCGTTTTATATTCTGTGTACGTGCCATTAAGCGATATAACTTTATTTAAAAATAGCGCGCCAATGCATCAAGTCGAACTTTATTTCGTGCACGTGTGGTACACGACCTCGGTAGGTAAACAACCGCTACACACGTTCAAATTAGCACATTGGCTGCCATTTCATACAGAAATGAGCTCCACCGTGTACCAGCGCGGGTGTGGCTGGGCACGAAGCGTGAGTACGTGCACCTATTCTCTTTGTGTACATACAACACCTACGTGGGGTTGTGTGAGAGAGATACAAATGTAGAGAGATACTGTGTGGGTTCGTGAGTGTTTTTTTGGGGGGCAGTTAATAAAAAATGTAACATATGGAATGTGTGTGAAATAGAGTCATGGATATGTCATATATATAGAGGGGGCCATCCACGAGAAGAGAGTGGAGGTACCATCGGCTTGAGGTATCCATAGAATCGCAGATAGGGATGATGATGATGATGATGTGTGTGTGCGTGCGCGATCGATAAATAGTGCCATCGAATTTGTGTGTGCCCACGTCAAAGATATAGAGTGGCTGGCCTACTGGAATGTGAGAGGGGACAGGTGCAGTTTGTCTCTGTGGCATGCATACCTACCTACAGCGCTCGACTAACGGTGTGTGGTGGGGGGAGACCTAATTAGAATAGAGGTACAATTGCCGGTATATGTGTGCAGGAGGAGAGAGGACAACCTTATGTATTAAGGGAGATCGATCGGCATCCATGCATATGTGTAGGAGAGGAATAAGGTTGGGAGAGAGACAAAGCTAGAGTGTTGGAGGGGGTGGTAGTGGAGTTGCTTCTAACAAATGGTGGGAGAGGCTTGCTAGACAAATGGAGGGCACGCCTGCAATATCAATAAGAGAGGGGATGGCTGCCTATTTGTGCACGTGCGTATGAGAGACGGGTCGGGAGGCATGCACGAATGATGAGGGGGGATGATAAGGTTGTGGTAAGCAGACGTAACTACATAGGAAGATCAATCGTCCTTTGTCAGAGAAAGGAGAGACATAACTTGTGAGGTACGTCGATCGATGGGTGGGGGGAAATAGTTAAGGTCGACCTAGGTATATGTAGGGAGGTTGATCGGTATACATGCATGTATGTGTTAGAAGCAAATAAGGCCAGGGAGAAGGATAGAGAGAGATGGATGCATCTAGGAGGTGGTGCGAGAGGCATACTATATCGAGGGAGAAGGAGTGGGCGAGTACGAGATCGATGAAAAGAGTGGTGGGAGTGAGGCATGGACTGTGAGAAGAGAAGAGGGGAAGCTTGTGTTTGTGGTAGGCACACCTGGCTAGAGAGGCATATCGATCGATGTGTGCCATGAAGGAGGAGTTGGGGGGCCTACACACAACATGGGTGAACGACCTAAAGTGAAAAGAAAAATTTGCGCGATGGAGCTAGAGAATGCCGCGGGAGGGTGAGAGGGATGCGGGAGTGTGCATGCACGAGAGAAAGTTAGCGCTAGCTACAAAGATAAGAGGATTGCGTGGGTGTAAAAGACGAATAGAGATCATAATTCATTATAAAAAGTGAATTCGGAATTTGAAGAATTTATCATAGGGTTTTAAACCGACGCGTGGGTGAATATATATAACGGTGATACACATGGTATGGTTATGAACATGTTATACTACATATAATATATTTTATCTCCACTCTTATAAAAAACAGAGTTTTGATGATGGTGTGCCTGCCATCCTGCAATATATATAGGTCGTCCGATTTATATCTGACGGATAGGAAGCAAACTATGGAAATTTTGAAAAAAGATACCCACACCCTCTCCATATTTGCAAATAAGGCCTCCCCTTGATCATCTTGATGTTAAGTGGAATGCATGGGCATCTTGTTAGTACTATATATATATATATATATATAGAGAGAGAGAGAGAGAGAACATTGATTATAATTTGGGCTAATGTGTGGCTTTTGTAGCTCAGGGCTAAGTACTTGTCATAATGTAGGGGGCGGGGCACTATACTTTGTGTGATAAACACAGTGTACGTATGGAACATGGTTTAGATTATGAATATATAGTTAGTACATCAAATGTACTATTATTTGGAATCAACATCAAGTGTATTCAAAAAATTGAATTCAAGTTCGTATAGTAAACATAGTTCATTTCTATCTCTATAGTAATAATGTGGTGTGTTGTTAAGGTAATACATGAATGCTGGTTGAAGTTGGCAACAATCATGATTGTAGGTTCTTATTGAAATAGAGAAACGAATTCAAATTTAGTTCGAATTGCAGCGGCATTATAGACATTTGGAATGCACTAAAATGTTGGTATGAGTAGGTTACATGCATTATACAGCCAGCAAAAAAATTAATTGGACATAACATGGATTCATACTCCCTCCTTCCATCTATATAGGGCCTAATGCGTTTTTTAAGACCGCCTTTGACTATTGACAAGATTAAAAGTACATGGCATACACAATGTGAAAATTATATCATTGAAAGCTCCTTTCACACATGAATTTAACGGTGCTTTGTGTAAGTTGCATGTCATATATTATTGTTCTAGTATTTGGTCAAAGTTAGCCTCGAAAAATGCATTAAGCCCTATATAGATGGAAGGAGGGAGTAGCTTTGAATAGCATTTGTATAGTAAAACGGGACAAGACTCTCTCTTTGTGTGGTGTGAATAGTTTTATTTTCTTTCTTTTTTTCGTTGAGGGAAGTACGAATTGGTATGTACAAGTACAATATTACACGTTAGGCTTGTCCCTAATATTCAACTGGCGTCTTGTTATATCCCGAAAATTCAGATATCATGCTCCCAAAACTGGCGCCTTCACAACCCGCGCCTTGCTATCCTGAAATTACAATGTGCACGAAAACTCCCTCCAGCTGCCAAATCCCGACACGCGAAATCCCCCTTCTAACCCTGAGCCGAAAGGGCCCCTAGTTCAAATCGGTGGGGGTACTTCTGTAACACACCCTACATTTTGGACAAGCGCGTCCCTAAGTCATGGTTCCCCCCTCCCATCGCCTCCTTTTTACCATTCGAAATCCCAGGCCGCCATAACCTCTCTGCTCCAGCTGCGAAACCCCACCCTCCTCCGTCCGCCACCTCACCGCTGCCCAGCCAGAGCCTCTTCCTCGATGATGTCTTCCATCGCAACAGCTCGACGTCCCTCGTCCACCTCCCCGGATGAGGATCCGTCATCCCGCCAGTTCAACCGCCCCGTCCTCCACCTCCAAGGAGATGCTCAGACGATCTCCTCGTCTATCGCGGCTGCTCCATCCCCACAGCGCGGCCTTAACCTGCTCCACTGAAACCGCAACATCCTCACCGACTCCTCGGACGAAGCCAAGGCCTACTCGGCACCACCAAAGGGGTTGTACACTCATCCCATCACACCTTCTCCTTAATTCGACATCCCGGCGCCGGCGGTGCTCCATCCCGCACCCCCATGGAGCGGCTACCTCGAAGCCGGCGCCGCGGGCGACATCTCCACGGCTGCTCTCCCCCAGCACGAGGCCCCTTCGGCGGCGGCGTCCTTGCCAGCTAGATCTGTTGCTGCTGCTCCAACTCTCGCTCGCTTACTCTCACTGCTGCTGCTACTCCGGCTCTCGCTCGCGCTGCTGCTGCTCTCCCCCTCGCTCGTGCTGCTGCTCTACTCCGATTTAGCTACACTAGCACATATGCCCGTGCGTTGCAATGGGAGATAAAATAATATGCATTTAAAGTTAGTGAGAATTATATGGGCAAGCAAAACCGTGTGTGCACACGAAAAAAGAATATTTAACAGTTCGGTTTCGTCGCGTGTGAAGGAATCAATCCGCTATTTTTCCATTCATTGATCGAGGGCATTTAAAAGTTTTGTTACGTCATCGTACGTCAGAGAAGGCCCATGAATTATTCAATCTACTCTTCTTCAATCCTTCCAATCAAGGGGATTTTAAAGCATGAAGTTTCTAAATATTCAAGGAAACATGAACAATTTTTTAAGTCCTCAACAGTTTTTTTGGAAATTATGTACACTTTCGAAAAACACGAACAAAATATGAAAAGGAACATCTTTTAAAATTCACCAACATTTTCGGAAAACATCAAATTTTTTATTAAAACATGAAGATTATTTGAATTTGTGAACATTTTTTTAAAACGGGAACATGTGCTGGAAATTCATAATATTTTTAGATAATTTGTATCTTTTATACACGAACATTATTTTTAATTTTGAAAATTTCACAAAAACATGAATAGTTTTAAAATTTGGAGCATTTTTTTGAAATCTCATTTTCATTTTAGAAATCCCGAACAATTTTGAAAAACAATAAAAAATTACAAAATGGGCAACTTTTTGAAAGTTTCGAATATTTTTCAAAATAGCCAGAAATTTTTGGAATTCTGAACATTTTCCAAATTTTATTTTAATTATTCTGAATGTCTTTTGAGATTTTTTTATTAACAAAATAAATTCTAAAAGAAAATTAAACTTGAAAGGGAAAAAAGAGATAGGGAAAGGAGAATAAAAATATAAGTAAAACACAGAAAAAACAAAAATGGGCCAGCCCATTATTAGCTGTCATGTGCAAACTCGGACTATTTCTCGCCTAGTGTGGAAAATAGAATTTTTCTAGCTGCGTGGGCAGAAAAATAAGTGGGTTGGCTTCGCTGGGCCAGAGTGTGCGACCCACGTACGAAAATTCTTTTTCTAGCAGACAAACGCATAAGAATTTAGTACCACCTCGGGTAAAAATATTATTTTTGACGGTGAACGGATGAAAAATTTGACGAAATGCACCTTGCTTTATTAGTAGGTATAGACTTCAGTCGACTGAATTGACTTTTGGGTCAGTCGATTTTCAGGGGGTGGGGGCGCTCGCCGGAGTTAAGGAAGAACCACCCGCAGCGGGGAAGGGGGCTAGCCAGAGAGGTACCCCACTATGTATCTTAGGGTTCAGGGTGGGGGCGGTGGTCGCCGGCGGTGGGGGCGTGGTGGTGGGGCGGTGGCGTGGGGGTCGCTGGAGAAAATGCTCGGCGCGGGGGGCTAGACACTACTAGAAAACGGGTGCGCCATTAGTATATACTAATGGCGCACCACCTTCTGATACGCCATTAGAGTTGAAACTACTAATGGCGCACCTGGCCCAGGGTGCGCCATTAGTATAAAAAAAAAATTTAACTAGTGCGCCTGTCCAAACATACTAATGGCGCATCCAGACACAGTGCGCCATTACTAGTTGTAACTAGTAATGGCGCACCTGCCGGAAAGTGCGCCACTAATGTTGTTTTTTTATTATATTTTTTATTCCCTTTTTTGCAAAACTACTAATGGCGCACTGCTCAACCGTGCGCCATTACTAGTTTAAACTAGTAATGGCGCACTGTGGGACAGTGCGCCATTAGTATGTTTTTTTTTTGCAAAACTACTAATGGCGCACCACCAGAAGGTGCGCCATTAGTAACCTGGATTACTAATGGCGCATTTAGAGTTAGTGCGCCATTAGTAAGTGGGCAGCAACAAGATATTTTGGACAGCCTCTCCTACCCACACTCACTTTCTCCCCACTTCATTCTCTCCACCTCCTCCTTGTCTCGGGTGCCTCCTCTTTTTCACCTCATTTCCACCATAGATTCATTCAATTTAAGTGGTTTAATTACCTTGTTTTGATAGGTAAGTAAGGGGGGAAGCTATATTTATGTTGTTCTCCCTACAACAATGTGCACATGCACTTTTTATGGCCTAGCTAGATCTATGTATGTTCGTGGTGTTGCATATGTTTGTGGTGTTGCATATGTGTTTGTGTTTGGAGGTGTACCGGTATTTGAAATGCGATAGTTGCCAATATTTTGCCGGAATGTTGATTCATTTCCGTTTCGGCGAGAATTTTGGCATTAAGCATTCTTTTTGGTCCTATTTTTAGGGAAAGTCATGCCAAATTTTTTCTTGGTTCTAAAATATCGTTTTGCTCTACCCCGCAGGTGACCATGGTCCGCATGATGACCGAAGGCATCTTGAATAGGTTTTTGAGGTCCGCGAAGGCCGAGATGCTTCAAAAGGACGAGACGGAGATAAGATGTCCGTGTTGAAGATGCAAGCTGAAGAGCCTTGTTGCGGACCCGGAATCCGGGCAGGTGCGGGACCACCTGCTCTTGCGTGGTTTCATGGATGGCTATCGGTGGCAAGGTGATGAAGATGACTACGAAGTCGTCCATGGGGGCCGGGCAAGAAATGAGGAAGGGCAGCAAGACAACCACCGCGGCTCGGGCGGGCGAGAAGACGAAGAATCCCCAGGAGATGATCACGACGGTGATGCTGTACATAGTCATCATGTAGAAGATGTAGGACATGATGATGAGGAAGATGCCGGAGCAGACGACGGGCATGATCATGAAGATGATGATGCCGGCGGAGCAGACGGCGCTGGACCATCGATGGGCTGGGTGCAGGACCCTCATATTCAATAGCTGCTTCTCAAGCAGACGGATAACGCAAGAGCTGCCGCCCGAGAGAAAGCAAAGATGGATCAACTTGAGTTAGACGCGGTTACTCCATTGTATGAAGGATGCAGGCCCGAGGATATCCGCCTGAAAGTAATGCTCATGGCTCTGGAGATGAAGGTAAAACACAAAATGACCGATGCATGCTTCGACGAGAACATGTCATTCTGGCACGAACGTCTTCTCGAGGGGAACAAGTGCCCGACCAGTTTGGAGGAGGCGAAGAAAATCGTGTGTCCTCTGGATTTACCGCACGTGAAATACCATGTGTGCATGAACAATTGCATCATTTATCGGGACGAGCATGCGGAGTCTACCATATGTCCGGCGTGCGGTGTCACTCGATACAAGAAGAGGAAGAAAGCTCCTTGAAAAGTGGTGTGGTACTTTCCGATCACTCCTCATCTGCAGCGGTATTTCGCGGACCCTAAGGTAGCAAAGCTCCTGCGTTGGCACGCGGATAGGGAGGAGAAGAAGCGAGAAGATGACGCAAATGATCCGGAGATAGATAAAAAAGACAAGATGCTGAGTCACCCTAAGGATGCGAGCCAGTGGCAAGCATTGAACTTTGAAGACCCAGAATTTGGGAACGATCCAAGGAACATCGTGCTGGGCGCGAGCACCGATGGAGTCAATCCGTTTGGCAGCCAGAGAAGCACACATAGCACCTGGCATGTGTTTGTGTGGATGTACAACCTTCCCCCTGGTTGTGCATGAAGAGGAAGTACATTCACATGAGTATGCTAATTGAAGGACCGAAACAACCAGGGAACGACATCAATCTGTATCTGGGGCTGCTGAAAGAGGAGCTTGACACGCTGTGGAAAACGCCAGCCAATACGTGGGACGCCGGAGAGAAAGAATAGTTCCCTATGAGAACCGCGCTGCTCACGACGGTGCACGTCTATCTCGGTTACGGATATGTCGCGGGGCAGGTGGTCCATGGATTTTCTGGATGCGTCAGGTGCATGGATGACACAACGTATTGCCAGCTAGATAGAGATCCCGGGTCTTCGAAAACCGTGTTCATGGGACATCGAAGGTGGCTTCACGACGATGACCCGTGGAGAAAACGCAAGTATCTGTTCGATGGTGAAACCGAACCCCGAGGACGCCCGCGTATGAGGAGCGGCGAGGAAATAGACGAGCTGTTGAAAAATTGGAAAGACTGCCCACTGCCGGGAAAGAAGCGAAAGGCGCCAGAGCCGCTGCTGAAGGTATGGAAAACGAGGTCTGTTTTCTGGGACTTACCGTACTAGAAGATCCACCGTGTGCCTCACAGCCTTGATGTCATGCATATCACGAAGAACGTGTGCGAGAGTCTTCTTGGTACCCTGCTCAACATGCCAGAGAGGACCAAAGATGGGCCGAAAGCAAGGGCAGACTTGAAATCAATGGGCATCAGGTAGGAGCTTCACGCTATATATGATGATCAAGATGATGATGATGATGATGATGAGGCGAAGCAGGACACGGAAAGTCGTCGCAAAGGCAAGAAGGCCAAGAAGACCGGAAATGACTACCCTCCCGCGTGCTTCACTCTAAGTCAGGAGGAGATCGAGCAGTTTTTCACCTGCCTCGTAGGAGTAAAACTTCCTTACGTTTACGCGGGGAAGATAAGCAGATACCTAGACCCAGCGAAGCTGAAGTTCAGCGGGATAAAGTCTCACGACTGTCACGTGCTGATGACGCAAATACTTCCAGTTGCAATCTGTGGGATCATGGACGCGCACGTCCGTGAAACCCTATTTGGCCTACGCAACTTTTTCGACGTCATCTCTCGGAAGTCTGTTGGCGTGAGGCAACTCAGAAGGCTACAGGAAGAGATCGTGGTGATACTATGCGAGCTTGAGATGTACTTCCCGCCCGCATTCTTCGACGTTATGGTGCATCTGCTGGTCCATATCGTGGACGATATCATCCAACTCGGGCCGACGTTCCTGCACAGCATGATGTCGTTCGAAAGGATGAATGGTGTCATCAAAGGATACGTTCGCAACATGTCACGTCCAGAGGGAAGCATAGCCAGAGGCTTTCTGACCGAAGAGTGCATCTCCTACTGCACGAATTATCTAGGCATCGAGAACCCTGTTGGTCTACCCGTCAACAGGCACCTCGGCAGGCTCGCTGGATGGGGTCACCGTGAGGGTCGTCGCGAAATGCATGTCGACTTCGAGGGTCGACTCGACGACTTTGAAAGAGCAAACCTAGTTGCGCTACAACACATAGACGTGGTCGATCCTTGGGTGGTACAGCACAAAACCTTTATTAAGAAGACGTACAATGACCGAAGCCAACAGAGGACGGACGGAGATATACTCAAAGAGCACAACTCATGTTTCACGTGTTGGTTCAAGCAGAAGCTTCTGTCGTACCTTTACATGAGGATTCTTCCGCGGAAGAACAACTCATATTCGCCTTGTCAAAGGGCGCTGAGCACAACCTGATGACCTATGAGGCGTACGATATCAACGGCTACACATTCTACACCGAGGCCAAGGACATGAAGAGCGATGGTTATCAGAACTCCGGGGTAACAATGGAATCCTACACCGGTAACGACAAGGACAGATACTACGGAATGATCGAGGAGATCTGGGAGCTGAGCTACGCTGGAGAGAAGGTCCCGATGTTCCGTGTCAGATGGGCCAAGAGCGTCCTAAAAGAAGACCGGTATTTCACCACCATGGTTATACCCGAAGCCAAATCCAAGAGCGCAGGCGCAAACGTCACCGCGAAAAATGAGCCATGGGTACTGGCTTCCCAAGTGGACCAATGCTTCTTCATTACCGACCCGTCAAAGCCTAGTCGTGTTGTCGTGAGGAGAGGCAAAAGGAAGATCATCGGAATGGATGGAGTAGCCAATGAGCAAGACTTCGACAAGTACGTCGACCCGAGGATCGAACATGACGACGATGATGAAGTAGCAGCATACACCATAAGAAGAAGCAGGACCACCCTACCTAAAGGACGTCCGTTCCACAGAAGAACTCCATTAGCGAAAAAGAAAGGCAAGAAGATTGTGAACAGATAGCTTTTAAATCATAGCCTTCATTTCTCGATTGTATTTAAATCATAGCCTTCATTTCTCGATTGTATTTCATGGGCACTTTTTGAACTATCATGAATATTTTTAAATTTCATGGACACTCAATCTCGATCCCCCTCCATCTCGATCGCTATCCCACCTCGCCAGATCCGGTCCCCCTCGCCGCCTTGCACCCCCCGGTCCACCGGCCGCCGCCGCCGACCCCCCGCACCCTCGATTCCCCTACTCAACCGCCGCCGCCGACCCCCCGCACCCCTCCCCTACTCAACCGCCGCCGCCGACCCCCCGCACACCACGCACCCTCCCCCGCTCCACCGGCATTACTGTTTGATGATATTATTTAAAAAATTATTAATGTCTTATAAAAAAATATTACTGTTATGATTTAAACAAGTTTGAACATATTTAAACACAAATAAGTATCAAACAGCATTTTAAATGCATAAAAAAATTTGTGGAGCCTGGGAATCGAACCCAGGACCTCCTGGTGTGAGAACTACTGTCACATGTGCACTTGGCAGGTAACACTAACTAAACCTAGCATGCAAAAAGGATCACATGTTTTAGAGCAGTATCTTCTACTACAACCTAAGGGTTTTCTTAGCTTAATTAGGCTATGTTCGTTTTGTGTCAGCTACTTGCTGTCCATGTTAACTTCTTTTCATGGTACCCATAGATTTGACTTTCAGTGTTGGTGATTCTGAAGTTGCTGTAGACTACTATACTGATGAGTGTCTAGCTTTTGTAATCTACACTTCTTGCATAAGGATTTGCATGTGCCTTTGTACCATGAGTGATTCCTCTAATTAGCAGAAACTACTCATTCTTACTTCCCGCAGGTGGCTGGTAGTATCATCCTTGATCTATATTTTTTGGATGGTTAGTCAAAGAGCATGTGATTAATAAATTAGAGGAAGTGCATGTGATTAATAAATTGTGGATACCACTTGCATCTTTTCTATGTACACATGAAAAAGCATGACGGTTTGCTTCAGTTTGTATGTGTCCAATTGTTTTTTTTAATTTGACTGAAACTATCTATCTTGGTGGCACTTGCATCTCCTGTACATACATACATATGAATCAGTAATTAGATAAGTGAACATTTGCATCTTATTTTTCACACAAAAACCCTCTTTTGGCACATGAAAAATGAAAATTTATTTTTTTATTACAAAAAGTTAGAACCTCCCATGTGCAATCTTGTTTGGCATGCTAAGCACCATGTTTGTGCCAACTATCGTCACATTATATAAAATTGACATGGATATAGTCATGAACTTGGTCATTTGGCTTGAAAGCCATGTACCCTAGGATTTCTTTTCTTTTAGTTCTTTTCTTACTAAAAATTTACTAAAAATTCAGAAACTTGGAGTAACTTGTGGACTATACTTTTGTGATCTCCTACTCCTGAATTTTCATGTCACTTGTGCTATTGCCAAGCATGACATGGCCATTTTTTATTCTGTTTTTGATGGAGCTTGGTGTGTGTTGTTTCATACTACTAAGCAACCTATTTTGAAGTGAGTAATCAGCATGAGCAAAAATAGACGTTAGATCTTAGCGCTAATGAGAGATGAAAATGTCACATATATATGGTCTACTGCTTGCATATAGAGAACAACCTATGAAGCTGTATTTCTGAAATGTGGTGATGATCTTATCTGCAAGAATGAAAATGATGAGCTATGTTTCTAAAATGTGGTGATGATCTTATCTTAGCTGTATTTCTGAACTGGTAGCTAAGTGTATTACTTGTGATGATGCTGCTGCTGCTAGTTGTGATTTTGTCAAGTGATGCTGCTGCTACTTGTGATCTTCTAAAATGACCCCTTTCTCCTGAAACGTTGATTAATTTCCGTTTCGATTGAGAAATGGGGCACTCCTAGGTCAAGAAAATTAGCCAAGGTCATGCCCAATTTTCTTGACCTAGAAGGTGCCCGATTCTCAACCGAAATAAAAATTAATTTGCTTTAGTGGTTGGATTAGTTTAGTATTTTTTCACACATTCAGACACCCTTGCTTGCCATGTGTGTGAGAGAGATAGTGAGAGGAGACAAGAAGAAGGGGGTTAGGAAGATGTTGCCCGCTCATCAAAGCTAACCATCTCACCCTTTTCACCCCTTTTCCTTTGTCTTTTGTGGGTTGCAAGGAAGCTACTGTCTTAGCTAGCTTAGCTTGTGCACAAATCCCAGTGTTACAATCTAGAAAATTAGCCTGCAAAGATGAGGTCCCATGCTGGCTGTACCACTGCATCATGCAACAGTGCCTTCAAGATCCAAGGCAATATCACAAACATCATAGGCAATTTGACCAAACTGACAACCTTGTATCTTTGCAGCAACCAACTTTCTAGACACACCCCTCAAGAACTAGGTTACCCTGAGAACGTGGACTTGGACCTTAGCAACAACACACTAACAGGTTCTATCCCAAAACACCTAGGCAATATCACAAACATCTCTCAATTGTTCCTTGACAATAACCAACTTTTTGGCGACATTCCTCGAGAATTAGGTTATTTGGTCAACTTAGAGATCTTGTTCCTTGACAATAACCAACTTTTTGACCAAACTTTGTTCGTATTTAGAGAGAAACATGGCCAACAACGATGAGGCCGGGGGTTCGCGCGTCAAGCCATTCTGGGAGCTGTCCCAGGAGATGGAGGAACAGCCTCACTTGTATGAGGACGCCTCCTTCCCCATCGATCCTGAGACCACTTATGGTACCGCCAAGGATGACCCCACTGATGCCACCACTGATGGTGCCGCCGAGGATGCCACCACTGATGCCACCACTGATGGTACCGCCGAGGATGACCCCACTGATGCCACCACTGAAGGACCGGCGCCCGACCGTGCTCCGCACCCTCAAGGAGGAAGTTACTGAAGTGGACTCCAACGGGAATCCAACGGCGCCTGAACGAATAGTCAAGGGGTACTCGCTTCAGCTCGGGTGCATTCTCCGGAGCACCGTCTCGATCAACACCGAGAACCTGAGGCATCCTGACTGAGGGAATTTGCGCAACCTCCTCTTCACGAAGCTGCACGAACGATACAAGTTCCCCGCTGAATTTGAAAACACAAGCCTCAAAGGGAATAAAGTGAACAATGCTGCCCTCACGAAGATGAGCAAGGCCCTGTCTACTTGGAAAAGCAATGTGAAGAGAATGATCGAGAAAGGTGAGAGTTATGAGGAGATCAAGGAGAAAAATCCTTCGATCACCGAAGATGACTACAACGACTTCAAGATCAATTGCTCGAGCACCGCAAACTCCGAATCAAGTAAGTGGGGGAAAGAAATGCGGGAGCTGAACTTAGGGGAACACACACTCGGTCCTGGCGGTTACAGAGTGGCGGAGCCTATATGGGACAAGGAGGAGGCGGACCGTGGCGAGCAAGGCCTACCGCCCCTCTTCGATAAATACGGTGACAAGCAGACCAGGAACTTTGTCAGGGCCCGGTACAAGAAGGACCCGAAAACAAAGGAGCTTACCACGGATCCGAAGACAAGGGCGCTTGAGCTTGTTCTGGTAAGGAATACACCCCCGCGTAATTAGCTCCATATGGTTGCATTCTAATTAATGAAGCCAAATTTCTAAATGGTTCACATTCCTTCCGCAGGTGACTGAAAGCAGTAGCGCGGGGTCAACTAAGAGCAACCCTTGGGACACCACTCTAAATAGGGCGTTGAATGTAATGAAGAACAAGGATAAGCTCAGTAAGACGACGTCAGCTGGTCGTGTGGCCGGCAAAGCCTTGTCGACAAAATGGTCGTCATACTATAACACTAGTGGGCAAAAGGAGAAAAAGACTAGCTCGGAAAGCCAGGTGCGCGAGGTTCAAGAACTTAGGACACAGGTGGCGCGGATTCCGGAGATTGTCCAAGAGCAAGTGCAACAACAACTCGGAGCGACGATCACCGCCATTGTGCCTACCTTGATCCAGGGGATTAGTGCGTGGATTGCGGGCGGCCAACAGGGGCCGCCCCCGATTCCTAGCTTCACGGCCAGCAACTCGCAGAACGCGATGGCGGGGCCATTGGTGTCTCCGGCGGAGGCAGCATTAGTGTCTCCGACGTAGGCACGGGAGCTTAATGCACCCGGGTGTACGTCGGCCGGCACCTCTGCAGCAAGCGGCCCCTCCGTCAACTGCACGCCCGCTGTTGGCGGTGCCTCGACATTAGCCGAGCTCGACGCCATCATCACGGTAACTAATTAAGCCTCTCTCGGTCGAGGACTTCATCTCCTTGCCTTTGACTGGGCATCCCTGACGCCCTACATGTTTTCGCAGGGCGCCGCCGACGTTCCGTGCACTCTCCTGCACTTCGTGAACAACGAGTTGGTCGATGTCGCCAAGGGAAAAATCGTTCAACCGGGCAACCCCTTGTTCCACGGTACCCAGATGCCACCCAACTTGTTTAGGGTTCAACTGGTTCGGGTGCTGCCAGGCTGCGATGAGTTGTTACCTCTGATTCGACCCATCGGGGCCAACGATGATGACGTGATGACCCTCAGCGCCTGCCTGAGCTGGCCCCTGCTTTGGCCGAAGAGCCAGATTCGTTTGGGGGCGGGGGACACCACCCCAAAGACAACACCGCTAGTCATGCCGGCGCCAAGTCGGCCCCATGGCAAGACCGCCGCAACGGTGCCGGACATCCCTATGCCACTGGATCCAAACATGCATATGGCACAGGATTAGAATGACGACGACGACGATACATTTGCCAACGTCGATCAGTACTTTGCCGATCATGGGTACGGTGGCGACTTCATGGGGCCTCCTTCTCAAGAACCCAACCCAACAAAAGACGTGCGCGATCTAGCTGGTACCGCGGAGAAGCCAAGTTGCAATAGGCGTCGTCTGCAGTTCAGTTCTCAGGAGACGCCTCCAGCTGCCGACGTCACCGAGCCTCAGATAGGCGAGGTGCGAAATATGATCAGCCCCAACACACTCAAGAAGGCGGTCTGTGAGCAGAACTCGGTCCCATTACAGGAGAAGAAGAAGGCACGCAAAAGAAAGAATAACAAGGGTGCGGGCCAGCCGGCACCGAGTACGATCCGTGCTCAGGACGGGCCACCTTCACCTGAGGATATCTCGAGGAGGGTGCATGTGGCGGGTAGGCTGATGCTACCGAGAAATATGCTCGATGTTGCAACCGGTGCTATGCGGAGTCTGCATGACAGTGTTCTTTCTTTGGAGAAGCGGCGTCTCGGAGACAAGGATGTGGCATACAAGGTTTTCGCGGCCAAGGTGCCAGAGGGCAAGGGCTTTGTGGATAACTCCATCGGGGGTACGATCGTCCTGCGGTTTGATGACATCCACGCTATGTTGAACCTTCATCCGCTGCACTACACCTTCGTTCGGCTATTTTCCCTGCGTATGGAGATGTGGATCATTCGCGACAAGACCCCGGAGATCGTGATAGTCGACCCCTTCTACATGCGTGCCAAGATCTTGGGCAGCGCTGGGGACCGGCAAGTCGCGAGTTCTTACCTCGAAGGCGTCATTCTGGCAAACCAAGATAAGGATAACTTCCTCGTGCCTTACTTTCCCGAGTAAGTCCTCCCCTCAACCGCCCCATAACATATGAATTCTTAGATTTTGATCGTTTTTCTTTTAACATTCCGTGTTTTCTGCAGTGACACACGTTGCACGCTCATCCTCCTAAGCCCAAAATATTCCATGGCCATGTATTTCGACCCGGACCGTCAGTCCAACGTAGACTACACAAATGTCAAGAAGGTTCTTGATGATGTTCTCCCCGGTTACGTCAAATCTGGAGGCACCTTCACTAGGCCTATTTGTAAGTACGGCAAGCACGTGTTCTCCCACAATACGACGTTCTGCTATGTCAAGCAGCCGCCTGGCGGTCAGAAGGGTGCCTACTACGCCATCCATCACATGCGGGCGATCGTACGGGACCATCATCAACTTCTGCTACTGAGTAGACTCAAAGATTGGGCCACGAGCGTGTCGGCAATCCCGGACGCGGACATCAGACAAGAATTCTTTCGCATCCAGTCGGAGTTTGCGGAAATCATCCATCAAGATGTCCTTCGTACCGTGGGGCAGTTCTACCTCAGAAATCAACCGTCCAACAGTGACATCGACACAATCCTACAAATGCAGGCTGACAACGCCCGTTGTTTCATGACTCCCACGATAGACGGCGGCTTCATCCACGCTCCGGTCCCTTGAGTCGAGTCGAAAGCAGTGATGCTGTGTCTAGTTCTGAAACATCGATTGGCTCATGTTGTAATTAAACTTTAATGAACTTGTAGTATGTCTCTTTGGTTTCGAGAGTCGTTCAACTTAGATGTAATCGATGCTATTAATATCTTGTTTTTCTCTTCCGATCATTCTGTTGCATACTTATATATTGCTTATGTATTGTCTATGAATTGGTACTAACGTTTCTTTTGGCTACTGCATAGCGATGCCGTGGTATGTCGTGTACAAGGGTAAGGTTCCCGGAGTCTACGACGACTGGGAGGAGTGTCGGAGACAGGTTCACCGATTCAGCGGTAACAGTTACAAAGGGTACGCCACTAGGGCCGAGGCCGAATCTAGATACGCCTGCTATCTAGCGGGAGAGGGGAGGGAGCGTTGGAGGAACCGGATGAAGACGAGTTTCATCGTGATGATGCTCATCGTGATGACCGCAGCTCTCTTCTATGTGATGGTAGTTTAGATGATCGATATCGACTTGTAATGTGAAGACAAACTCGCGGTCTCGAGACTTGTAATATAATGTTCTATCTTTGTTCGGTCTTTTCAATTCGGAGACTAATATGATGAATTGTATTCGGAGACTAAAATGATGAATTGTATTCAGAGACTAATCTTCTATTGTATTCAATGAATCTGTTGTTGATGTGTGCTATCTATATTTTGTCCAATTATACATTTTGTAACCTGTGCAAAAGACAGAAAATAAAAAAAATAAAAAAAACCTAATATTCATACTAATGGCGCAGCACATCATAGTGCGCCATTAGTATGCCAAAGGATACTAATGGCGCATCATTAAAAAGTGCGCCATTAGTATGCCGAAGTTTCTAATGGCGCATCCTGTTGTCGTGCGCCATTTGTATGCCGAAGCACCTGGGTATACATGGCCCCTGGGAGGCATACTAATGGCGCACTATTGTATATACTAATGGCGCATCGGAGGTGCGCCATTAGTATACCAGATACTAATGGCGCACCAGTGGTGCGCCATTAGTAAAACATACTAATGGCGTGCTACTAATGGCGCACCACTAATGCGCCATTAATGGCCAAATTAGGTGCGCCATTAGTAGGTCTTTTCCTAGTAGTGAGAGGGCTGGCCGAGGCGGCGGCGGACCGCCGGTGGGGAGTTGTTTCGGGGCGGCGAGGCGGCGGCGGGGCGGCGGTGGGGAGTTGTTTCGGGGTGGCGAGGCGGTGCGGGGGCCGGCGGTAGGGAGTTGTTTCGGGGCGGCGAGGCGGTGCGGGGGCCAGCGGTTCGGCCAGTGGTGGCTGTCGACTCAGGAGGGTGCAGGTTGAAGATGAACTGCAAGCCCTCCCTAAACTACATGTGAAGTGCCTCTCTGCTACCATTGCGTTCAGTTTCGACAGTAACATTCAGATCCCACAGTAAATTTCAGTTTCAACAGTTAAGTTCAGAGTCAACAGTTTTTACCTCATCTGTTGTAGTCAGGTGGTTTTTGGCGATGTAAATTTTACATCTATCACTTTTTGGTAATGTATTTTACATCATCTATTGGAGATGCTATTAGAAACCCACTTGAGATGAACGATGTTTGTCTTGTGTTGCTTCAGCCTCGACGTCTTACGGCTCACCGTTGCTGGTCCAACGACGGAACGATCCATCACAATAGAGCAGTGCCTTGGACGCCGTCTACAGATTCCTCAGATCTTCCTCCACACCTCCGACAGCCACCTCTGCCTCAACTTCTTCAGCGACCAACCCAATGATGCTGAGGTCGACACGGCTACGACAAAGAGGTTCTACACTTGTCGCATCACTTATTACTCTACATTCATGTCAATCCATTGGGGCTATTTTGGTTCAACAAAAAAACATAGCAATAGGAAATTTTACTATGGCACTCTACTATTCAATTATTCATGCATTTTGTTGAAAGGAATGGAGCAAAACATCCACCTGGGCCTACTTTTCAAAATCCTCTGCATGAAAACAAGACCAATTGCATTAGTGGCAGAATAACATTCTAACTGTACACGCTTTCATATGGTTACTTTATTTTGGCCATGTTTCTTTGCATTCCTCTGCCCTCCAATTCCTGTGAACCAAACACCCAAGTTGTCGGTGTACAAAAGTAGAGGCGCTCCTTTTTACCCCTTTACTTGTGCACGGACAGTCGGAGCCGCGCCCGCGACCACACTAACACTACAACAAAATACACTTCCGTGATGATACGTGTTTATCACAGTAGGTCGCTTTTTTGTCATGCATGTATATTCATGACAAATTTATGACAAAATCAAGATAGTCATACCTATGCTGCCGTAGAAGTGTTCCATGACATTACCAAAATTATCATCACGGAAGTGTCCACTTCCATGACAATAAATCGCGCGTCACAGAAGTGTTGTCGTCAAGGGTGACCGACACGTGGCATCCACCGTAACGGAACGCCGTTAAGCTATCGGGTCGGGTTTTGGATCCGATAACCCGTTAACAGCCCCGACAAATGGGAAATTTCCACGTGTAAAATTCTTATTGGCCGGACGAAACACGTGTCAGCTCGTTAGTGGGTCAGATAGGCGCCTATGATATGTCGACACGTGGCACGGCCCAACAGTGGCCCATTCTGGTGAAAAAGGCCGGCCCAGTAAAAATTAGCAGGCCGGCCCATATAAGGCCTACTTGTGTCAGGTCCATTTAAGCCCACGACCCATACGAGATGTGCCAATTCAGCCCGTTAAAGATTTGACACCATTGCAGCCCATCGTCAGTTCGAGCCCGTTAACAGCCCACTATATACTTGGGCTCAATATCGGCCCGATGAGATTTCGGCATGTTAACGGCCCATTTAATGGATGGGCCAATTTTCAGGATGTACATCTTTCGGCCTTTTAGCGACCCATTTAAGTGTTGGGCTAATTTCCGGCCTGGTGTGTCTTTCAGCCTGTTGACGGCCCATAAATCTGATTGGCCATTTGTAGTCGGACCTGAGTTTTGGCCTTTTAGTGGCCCATTTAAGTGTTGGGCCAATTTCTGGCCCGGTGTCACTTTCAGCCTGTTGACGGGCCATAAATTAGTTGGGCCAATTGTAGTCGGACCTGAGTTTTGGCCTTTTAGCAACCCATTTAAGTGTTGGGCCAATTCCCGGCCCTGTGTGCCTTTCGGCCTGTTAACGGACCATAAATGAGTTGGGCCATTTGTAGTCGGACCTTAGTTTTGGCCTCTTAAGTGCCCATGCCCTTCATGGTCCAATACCAGCCCGGTTTCTGTTTCGGCCTACTAAAGGCCCACAACACAGTTGGCCCATTTACAATACGACCTGACTTTCGGCTTCTTAGCGGCCCATGCTCTTCATGGTCCAATACAAGCCCGCTGTCTCTTTCGGCCTGCTAAAGGCCTACAGTATAGTTGGGCCATATGTAGCCCAAACTTAGTAACGGCTTGTTAACGGTCCATGAAATAAATTGGGGCCACCTGTTGCCCGCTTCGATGTCGGCCTGTTAACGACCCAGGAGGTAAGAGGGCCGACCATTAACTTTCGGCCTAGTAACGGCCCATTAACTCAATGGGCCCACTAAAGTTCGTTCATGTCTTTATGCCAAATTAGATAATTTGAGCCCATTACGACGAGCAAAGGTACGACATACAGGGAATAATGTTGCACATCCAGAATATATTACAGGAAATTACATCCACTGGGCAATCAAAGATTGATGCCAGTGCAAATAAATGAGCAGAACCTAACCATCTACAACGTCACAATGTGCAACCTCAGCACAGATGACGCCCATAAGCATGTGGGCAAGTTCTTGCTACTTTGCCACACTGTCTGTGAAAACATTGATCAGTTGTTGTGTCGCACGACTCTACACCTCTGATTCATCCACCATTTCGATCATTGCTTCAGCCATTAATTGGTTCACAAACATACATTTATTCCGTTGCATTTGAGACAGAGGATACTAAACAGATTCAGATGGCGATTTTGGCAGGCTTGTATTATTGATAGTGGAGAGTGCCTTGACCACTGCATCATAACGTAAATTAGGACAGGAACCAAACAGATTAATCATGAGTTATTGCCATATTACCTGGCCTAGATTTACTGGAAAGAAACAATAGGGTTGCCTTGCTGTTTTCAGAGTTCGTCTTCTTATCTTCAGCAGCCTGCACAAAATTAACACACTAGCATTGCTATCATTGGCCAAGTCAGATAATAGGAAAGCAACATTGACACAACGAATGTTTGGGCAACTAGCCTACACCAAATTAACACAATATGGCACAGCTATCATCAGCCAGGTAAGGTAATACGAAAGCAACATTGACACAATGAATGAATGGGCAACCAAAGAAGCACTACAATTCAGTAATGTGCGTGATATGAGATAGCACATTCATGCAGCTCAGTACGCAAAACTACCAGGCAGTTTTCCTTACAAAAATCAACATTGGCGCCTTTAACATTTTGCTACAACTAATTTTAGATCAGATAAAGGTTAGATTCACGCCGATTAACAAAATACATGCTGATGTAAAAATATAGTGATATACAACAGGTACTTACATCAGCACTGGAGCACAGAGAATTCCTGCAAGATATTTTCCTCGAATACGATCCCAATGGAGGAAGTCTTGTATCGTTTAACCTTATTTTCTAAAAGAGAGACGGGTATGAAACATGTAGAAAATATGATCAGAATGCTATAAAATTTCATGATGCGAGGATATGCACACGCTTCTTAGAATGGAGTTGACATTCTTTTGCTGGACTGGAGCGGACTAGTTCTTTGGCCACTGGAATCTTCTTATTATCAGTGGGAGTTGGGTTTCTCTATGCTGGAGCAGTATCTATGAAAAATGGGGTTGGTTTATTATCTCCTGGCGTTTGGATCTTTTGCAAAGACCTGGTTTGTAACCCTTCAGATTCTAACATAGCCGTCTTCCCCTTGCATGCCTTATATAGAAGAATGGTGATTCAGTTATAGAACATGCTACAGCAGAGATGGAATAGGTACTGAAGAATAGAAAGGCATGACATATTGACATGTATTCACTCCATCCGGAAATAAATGGATCGGTCTAGGCGTATTTCAGTTCTAGATACATCCAGTTTTATCCATTTCTGCGACATTTAATCCGGATGGAGGGAGTATGATGTAAGAGCTAGGGATACAACAGGACAACACAGTAAAAAAACACTGAAAAACCCACTGCAGAACCAAAGTATTCAAACCCACTTATATGAGATAGTACACTCATGCAGCTCAGGATGCAAAACTACCAGGCAGTTTTCCTTGCAAAAAACAACATTGTGGCCTTTAATCATACATTTTGCTACAACTAAGTTTAGATCAGATAAAGGTTGGATTCACGCCGATTAACACAAATACATGCTGATGTAAAAATATAGTGATATACAACAGGTACTTACATCTACATTGGAGCATAGATAATTCCTCCAAGAATCTTCCCTCATAAACGATACCATTGCAGAAAATCGTCTATCATTTAAGCTTATTTTCTAAAAGAGAGATCGGTAAGAAACATGTAGAAAATATGATTATCATGCTATAAAATTTCATGATGCAAGGATACGCACACGCTTCTTAGAATTAAGTTGACATATTTTTGCTGGACTGGAGCGGACTAGTTCTTTGGCCACTGGAATCTGCTTATTATCAGTAGGAGTTGGGTTTCTCTGTGCTGGAGCAGTATCTATAAAAACTGGAGTTGGTTTATTATCTCCTGGCATTTGGATCTTTCGCAAAGGCCTTGTTTGTAACCCTTCAGATTCTAACATAGTCGTCTTCCCCTTGCATGCCTTGTATAAAAGAATGGTGCTTTAATTATAAAACATGCGGCAACAGAGAGATGGAATAGGAACTGAAGAATAGAAAGGCATGTCATATTGACATGTATTCCCTCCATCCGAAAAAAATGGATGGGTCTAGGCATATTTCAGTTCTAGATATATCCTTTTTTATGCATTTCGGCAACATGTAATCCGGACGGAGGGAGTATGGTGTAAGAGCTAGGGATACGACAGGACAACACAACAACAAAAAACACTAGTTGAATGTAAAACTGTATGCTAGCGGAATACTTACAGAAATAACTAAGGCAACATACACGTGTATGATTGGGAAAATAAGATGGCATTGCAACAGAGCACTAGAACAGCACTTCAATGTAAAAAAACATGGTATGGTAGACAGATGAAGTACATACTGATGAATAACAATGCATAAGATATTCAAAAGCATGATGTCCAAATTAAGCAGATGGCATTGCGATAGAGTAGAATGACATTACTTGAATTTGTAAACATGTTATCATGAATGGAATAGGTACTGAAAAACAGGAAGGCATGACATATTTACATGCATGATCAGCATGCTAAGCACATGGCATTGCAACAGAGTAGATACACTCCAGGACATTATATGCATGTTGTACCCATATCACAGGCCAAGTTAGATCAAGGACCTTGTTGGTGAAGAGGATTCATCATCTTTCTGCAAGTCTTCTGAAGAACTGCCTTTACATGTTACATCATATTGGGTATCATTGACATCAAGTTTATTGGCCTTTACATTGCTCCGTGAGGTTCTTGTGGATATATCAGTGTGTGCAATTATATCTGACATGCATGGAAGACAACTAGTAGTTAGATTTATGTAATGAGTGCCTGTAGGAGACGACATAAATAGTAGGACTTGGGTTAACTAGCAGCAACAGGTCTCATAAACTAAAGGGAGAACACAGATGAAAGCTACAGAATATGTATTGTTTGCACTCGAGATTAACTAGATGGCACACAAAAGTATTAAAGAACAACATAGGAAATACTAGAAGTGGTATAATACTATAATCACCAGCCTGTGGAATAGCATTGGCTGATGGATGATAACTATCAAACAGTGTTACCTAAAGAACAAGTATCTTAGCTGAACTATGGAACAGCATTAACTCCTGAACAAGACCCTTAAGAGATCAGCATGAATATACATTGAAATGTGATGATCTATTTTCCATGCTTAGATGAATAACAAAGCCATAAATGTTGCACACAAGTAAGATGAGGGTACAACCTATCGGGCTGCCATCCATAGGAGTGAGCATGATGTGCTGACTTGTCGATGGCCCTGCAGTTGTTGTGGCTGTGCATGTCAGGCATGCGCACTCGATGCAGGGAACTATTGAGTGGGGACTATAGCTCCCTTCTGGTGTATGCTTCCCTTGTTGGAGCAGCTGCGGTGAGTCGGAAGACGGTGTGTCTGAAGATGCAGATAACACATAATGTTAAGAACGATATATCTCTTTAATCTGAAGAAATACACTAAGAGATCAACAGCAAGGTACGAGAGTGGTCACACGTCTGTTGACTGAAGAATAAATTGGGGTCACACGATTTTATTTTATTTTGGTACTGTCCGATCTACGCCGGATGGCTGGCCGTCTTGTGCCTCCCGGCTGACACTGTTCGGAATCTTCCCCGAAGAACCAGCGACCAACGGCAGAGCAGCCTGCCTCCGCCGTCCGTGGCCCCGGCCAAAACCCCACTCCCCGCCCCACCGCACTGCCGTGGTTGTGCCGCCCCCGGGCCAATCCACAAAGACTCCCCGTCATCCAGATCCGGCGGCGGCAATACCTTCAACCCACACAACTCTAAAAGATAGCCATCTAAGCGCTGCTTCCGCGGCGAACTTGCGTCCCCACACCCTTACGTTAGACACCAGCCAACCGGCAGCCTAGGTGCTCCGCTGCCTCGAGGGGTGCTGCTTCCCATTGCAAATTGATTGGCCCAGAATAAAAATTCAGACAACTGACGCCTAAATAAAGTGATTTGAGATGATGGTGCGATCTATCTGGCGGCATGGTGAAGTAGGCAGGTCCAGCTGCCGAGTCCGTGAGGCCGGCGCGGTTGCGGTGGCGACCGGCGGCAGGGAAAGAGCGATGTCACGACGGTCGACGGCTACGCCAGGACAATGGACGGATCCGAAGTTGGAGCCGCTCCGGCACCATGAACAACGGCGGGGGTGAATCGGCTCCGGCACGGTTCACGTGGCCGTCGTCGAGGCAGCACCAGCAGCATGGAGTAAGAGGCACACGGCCCAGTGCACGACGGCAAATGGACAGCTTCTCCGGCATTAGGGAGGAGGGCGGCTGTGAAATTGGTGCGGTGGGGGGCGCCATGGAGGTGGGGCTGATGTTTCGCGGCTTGGGAGAAGGGAGCTTCCCGGGGAGAAGGTGATTTGGCGCCCACAAGGTATGAATGGGGGCGGGCGGGGAGGGGGGCAATTGGGAGGGGAGTGGAACCATGTTTTACGAACGCATTTTTCAAAGTTTGCAAACAGCAGTGGCGTTTTTCAAAGTTTGCAAAAATTGCAGTGGCATTTTTCAAAGTTTGAAATTGCAGTGCATTTTTATGAATCGCCATAATTGGTGTGGCATTTATCTAATTTGTTTTTGAGACGGAAGCAAGGTGTCAACTGGGCTGTGCGGGACACCCTGGCCTGTCTAGACATCCTTTTCTTTTATGTTTACCACAGACCAGCCCAGTAGTTTTTTTTCTTTCTGAAAATGGCTAGCCCAGTTTTTTTGTGATTTGTCAAGTAAGTCGCTTTATCAGGACTGTTGGGCTGCAAATCTTTCAAGACGAGGAGAGTGGCCAATCAGTAATGAGAAATGGGCTGTACATTTTTAAAACACATCAAACCGGCAATTATTTTCAAATATCTTTTTTTTCATTTCGAGATTTTAAATTGCATCGATTTGTATGCATGGACAATTTATTGGATTTTATATTGATATACATTTATTTTTAAAATCAGTCTGAATGTGACTCGAAATTTCGGGATTAAAAACAGTTCAGACCGCACCGACATATGCAAAATTTCATATAATTTTTTAACCGTGGCCACAATATGGGCTGTAATGCTAACATAAAGAATATGGGCTCCAGAAAAACCCGTAAGAATTAGCAAATGGGCTGTAAATTATTTGAAATAATGGCAGATGGGCTGTATGATGTTTTCCACATATGGCCTGTGTATAGTTGGATGTCCATCCAACGGCCGTCGTGCTTCTTCAATCTCTGCTCTTCCTGCTCCAGCCGCTCAAAGAAGCCCCGGCGGGACTGCCTGCTCCCTCCTCCCTGCGGCCGGTTGTGCTGCAGCGCAGGCCACACCGCCCCACCGTACTCCCATCGCTGGCCTAGCCATACCTCTACTCACCCACACCTGCTGTTATTCTCCGGCGACGGCAGGCGAACTAGTAAACCCTCGTATAGTCATACTCCCCTCCGCGTGGGAAACAAAAACAACAGCCGAGTCTTCCCAGCCTCCGTGTCGTTCCCTTCCTAGGCCTCGCCGTCGTCCACCGCCTTGGTGCTCTCGGCGTGGCGTTGTCAGCATGGTCAACGACCGACATGCATCTGAAGTGGACTGTACGTGGAGAGGCTGACAGCTGGGTCCACGGCCGCACACAAGGAAATGCCTCCTTATTACGCGCAAAATAATGATTTCCTCCACCTGACATCTGGGACCCACCAAAACGGCCTCTGTATTTCGCGAAAAAAAATGTTACCGCCGCTGACAGCTCGGACCCACCAGCTATATCTTCGCACGCAAGGAAGTGCCTCCTTATTACGCACAAAAAATGAATACTCCCCTTGCTAGCTGGGACCCAGTATAGTGGGCCTACTAAGTTGACGGGGATGAAGGGCTTTGTCAACTTAGTCAATATGCACGATTCTAGCTCGAATGACCGTACGATGTCCATCCAACGGTCGTAGTGCTTCTTCAACCTCTGGTCTTCTTGCTCCAGCCGCCCAAACCAGCGCCGGTCGTGCCGCCTGGTCCTGCCTCCCGTGGTCGGCTGTGCTGCCGTGGAGGCCTCACCGCCCCCATACTACTCCCACCACTGGCCAGGCCATCCCTCCACTCCACTCACCCACTCCCCCTGTTATTCTGCAGCGACGGCAGCCTCACACCGCAGCCGAACAAGTGAACCCTCGTACTCCTCTCCGCGTGGGCATCCACTGCCGCGTCTTCCCCGGCTCTACGTCGTCCCTTCATAGGCCTCGCCGTCATCCACCGCCGTGCTACTGTCGGCGCGGCATCGTCAATGTGGTCAACAATCGAATTCCATCGGAAGAATACTGTACGTGGAGAGGCTGACAGCTGGGACCACGGCTGCCGCAAGGAAGTGCCTCCTTGTTATGCAGAAAATAATTATTCCTCCACCCGACAGCAGGGACCCACCGGACGCCCAGCAGTATATCACAAAAAAACGTTTGCCCCTGACTGTTGGGACCCACCCGACGGGCCATCGTATTTCACGAAAAAAACGTTCCCCCTGCTGTCAGCTCAGACCCACCAGAAGTTCCTCCTTATTACGCACAAAAAATGAATACCCCCCTGCTTGCTGGGACCCACCTTGGTGGGAGGCTGACTTGTGGGCCTACTAAGTTGACGGGGACAGAGGGCTTTGTCAACTTAGTCAATATGCATGATTGTAGCTCCAGTGACCGTACGATGTCCATCCAACGGTCGTATTGCTACTTCAACCTCTGGTCTTCTTGCTCCAGCCGCCCAAAGCAGCGCTGGTCGTGCCGCCTGCTCCTGCCTCCCGTGGCTGGTTGTGTTGCCGCGGAGGCCTCACCGCCCCCTACTATTCCCACTTCTGGCCAGGCCCTGCGGCGACAGCAACCTCACACCGCAGCCGAACGAGTGAACCCTCATACTCTTCTCCGCATGGGCATCCACAGCCGCGTCTTCACCGGCTCCGCGTCGTCCCCTTCCTAGGCCTCGCCGTCGTCCACCGCCCTGGTGCTCTCGGCGCGGCGTGGTCAACGTGGTCAAGGAGCGACTTCCATCAGACATGGACTGTACATGGAGAGGCTGACAGCTGGGTCCATGGCCACAGCAAGGAAGTGCCTCCTTATTACGTGCAAAATAATTATTCCTCCACCTGACAGTGGGGACCCACCGGACGGTCCACGTATTTCGCCCCCCTGACTGCTGGGACCCACCAGCTACATCTTCACAGGGAAGGAAGTGCCTGACAATCGGGACCCACCTGGTCGAAGCGTACGTAGCGTTGTCATTCTGGTCGCGAACGTGTACGTACATACTGGTCGATGTAGAGGCGCGCACGTGTCGTAGTAGAGGTGCGCACGTAGCATGTACACGTACGTACAACGGCCAGGGTGCAAGAAAGAAAATACGGCCACGTATGTGTACATACGAGCGGGGTCTCGAACGCCTACTCGCGCATACGTAAAGCGAGGGCTCATGTACATGGCTGGGTCGGAACGGATAAACAACGTCGTCTTCGTGTTCATGGGGAGGCAACGGAATGCGTGGTCGTGTTCATCGGGAGGGCTTGGATGGAACAGGCGAAGGAAACGAGGCCTGGCGTACCGCAGAACGGAGGAAACGGACCTCCTACTATCGAAACGGGGGTCCTGTTGATCGGGTGGGGTGCGGCGTACCACACAACGGAGGAAATGGACCTCCTACGGTCGAAACGGGGGTCCTGTTGATCGGGAGGGGTGTGGCGTACCGCAAAACGGAGGAAACGGACCTCCTACGGTCGAAACGGGGGTCCTGTTGATCGGGAGGGGTGTGGCGTACCGCAAAACGGAGGAAACGGACTTGTGTTGGAGCGCTACGGTCGAAACGGGGGTCCTGTTCATCGGGAGGGGTGTGGCATACCGCAACACGGGACTCCACGGGATACTGTTCATCTCCACCATCGACCTCCTCCAGCCTCCACGAGCTACTGTTCATCCACCGTCGACCTCCTACAGCCTCCACGGGCTCCTGTTCATCCAGCCTCGACCGCACGCTACTCCACCGGCTACTGTTCAACCACCCCTCCACTGTCTACTGTTCATCCATCCCTCCACACCACGGGGTCCTGTTCAACCACCCCTCCACTATCTACTGTTCATCGTGCCCTCCACACCAAGGGGTCCTGTTCATCCACCCCTCCACAGGCACCCCTCCACCGTCTACTGTTCATCCAGCCCTCCACCACACCACGGGGTCCTGTTCATCCAGAGGCAACGCCACCGCTCACTGTTCATCCACCCCCCCCCCCCACCCCCGCAATGCTCACTGTTGATCCCATCGATCGGCTTCAGTTAGCAGCCGTAGCCAAGGAATCGCTCGATCGGGTTCAGTTAACAGCCATCGATCGATCGCTCGGGTTCAGTAACGCGTAGCCTGCAGTGCAATCGCTCGGGTTCGGTTAGAGCCCAATGCCTCGCTCGGGTTCAGTTAGAGCCAATGCCTCACACACACGCGCATACGTGTACGAGAGAAACGCGCATCGCTCGGCCCCCGACCTCCCATCGTAACCGGGAACTCCCCGAAATTTTCCTCCCCCTCGCTTCTACCACGGTTTGTTCCATCATGGACGGCCCAAAGAATGTCATGCAGCTGCGTCTCCGGCCCGCCCAGGACGAAAAGCCCATTTTCTGTCATGATTTTTTGTCATAGAAGTAGGAGCCCACCACATCTATGATGATACCGGGTTTTGTCACAATTATCATCATAGAAGTGTCATATGTATGACAGAAAAAAATTTCGTTCGGCCCAAAATATCACGGATGTGTCTTTTTTTTGTAGTGTAAGTAGGGCAGGGGAGGGAAGCCAGAGAGAAGCCAAAGGCACAAGACGATCAGAGGCAGCGCCAAGACCAAAAAACACAAAGAGCAAAGGGGGCAAGGTGGACTCCCCCGGCAAGACCCTTGCCGAGGCGGTCTCCACGGCCCCGGCAAGAGCCTTGCCGGGGCAACTTGCCCAAACACCAACAGAGCGAGCCACCCTTGAGCCCACAGGTTCCAACCCAACCAGCTACATTGGGACCAGGGCTCGGGAGGCGCCTCCGTGGTGGCATGCAGATCCTCGCCAAGAAAACCCACAAGACCCCCCCCCCCCAAGCGTCTTGCCGGGGATGACTGCGACGCCACGGCAAGGCCCTTGTCAGGCCCCTCGGCAAGGCCCTTGCCGAGGGCATTAGCGGGGCCACTGCCAGGCCCGCACCAACCAAGACTCCGCCGCCGTTCGCATGCAGCTGCCAGCCCAACCAGCTGGGCAAGCACCTGCGTGGCAACATGCAGCTTCCTGGCCAAATCAGCAAGCACCTGCGTGGTGGCATGCAGATCTTCATGAAGACCCTACCAACAAGCCACCTCAGCTGCCTACCCGCCTACATGGCGCTGCATGCATCGCTGGACAGGGCGCGTGTCGAAGCAAGGAGGAGCAGCGACGGACGGGACGGGCCTTGTTCCCGTCCCCGATAAAGCTAATGGACACCTAAGTAGTGCATTTAATGCGCCTGGTCCCGTAACGCTGAGCGATAAGCTCGCGCACTGTACCCCTTTCCACCTCCTATGTGCCACTGTGGCAACCCCTTTTCGACTATAAAAGGAGGCCCGAGGCCTACTGGAGGGGGATTCGGCTTTTTGGAACTACACAGCCACCATAGCTAGTTTGAGAGCTCAAGAACACTAAATACATCCACCCGCTATGGACCACTGATACGTCTCCAACGTATCTATAATATTTGATTACTCCAAGCTATATTATCTACTGTTTTGGACTATATTGGGATTTATTTTCCACTTTTATATTATTTTTGGGACTAACCTATTAACCGGAGGCCCAGCCCAGAATTGTTGTTTTTTGCCTATTTCAGTGTTTCGAAGAAACAGAATATCAAACGGAGTCCAAACAGAAAAATCCTTTTTGGAACGTGATTTTCTTCTCGGATAAGACCCGGGAGACTTGGACCCTACTCCAAGAAGTACCGGAGGCGGTCACGAGGGTAGGGCCCCCCCCTACAGGGCGCGCCCCCCTGCCTCGTGGGCCCCTCGGTGCTCCACTGACGTACTCCTTCCTCCTATATATATCCACGTACCCCCAAACGATCAGAACAGGAGCCAAAACCTAATTCCATCACCGCAACTTTCTGTATCCACAAGATCCCATCTTGGGGCCTGTTCCGGAGCTCCACCGAAGAGGGCCGTCATCACGGAGGTCTTCTACATCATCATAGCCCCTCCGATGAAGTGTGAGTAGTTTACCTCAGACCTTCGGGTCCATAGTTATCAGCTAGATGGCTTCTTCTCTCTTTTTGGATCTCAATACAATGTTCTCCCCCTCTCTTGTGGAGATCTATTCGATGTAATCTTCTTATTTTGCGGTGTGTTTGTTGAGCTCGATGAATTGTGGGTTTATGATCTAGTCTATCTATGAATAATATTTGAATCTTCTCTGAATTCTTTTATGTATGATTGGTTATATTTGCATGTCTCTTCGAATTATCCGTTTGGTTTGGCCAACTAGATTGGTAGTTCTTGCCATGGGAGAAGTGCTTAGCTTTGGGTTTGATCTTGCGGTGTTCTTTCCCAGTGACAGAAGGGGCAGCAAGACACGTATTGTATCGTTGCCATCGAGGATAACAAGATGGGGTTTATTTCATATTGCATGAATTTATCTCTCTACATCATGTCATCTTGCTTAAAGCGTTACTCTGTTTTTAACTTAATACTCTAGATGCATGCTGGATAGCGGTCGATGAGTGGAGTAATAGTAGTAGATGCAGAATCATTTTGATCTACTTGTCACGGACGTGATGCCTATATACATGATCATGCCTAGATATTCTCATAACTATGCTCAATTCTGTCAATTTCTCAATAGTAATTTGTTCACCCACCGTAGAAAACTTATGCTCTTGAGAGAAGCCACTAGTGAAACCTATGGCCCCAGGGTCTATTCTCATCATATCAATCTCCATCACTTTAATCTTGCTTTGTTTTTACTTTGCCTTTTACTTTTCACTTTGCATCTTTATATCAAAAATACCAAAAATATTATCTATCGGATCTCACTTTCGTAAGTGACCGTGAAGGGATTGACAACCCCTAATCGCGTTGGTTGCGTTGAGCTCTTTGTGTTGTGTAGGTACGAGGGACTTGCGCGTGGCCTCCTACTGGATTGATACCTTGGTTCTCAAAAACTGAGGGAAATACTTACACTACTCTGCTGCATCATCCTTTCCTCTTCGGGGAAAACCAACGCAAGCTCAAGAGGTAGCAAGAAGAATTTCTGGCGCCGTTGCCGGGGAGTCTACGCAAAAAGTCAACATACCAAGTACCCATCACAATCCCTATCTCCCGCATTACATTAGTTGCCATTTGCCTCTCGTTTTCCTCTCCCCCACTTCACCCTTGCCGTTTTATTCGCCCTCTCTTTCTCCTGCACCTTCTCCTTCTCCGTTTGCCTTTTTCTCGCTTGCCTTTTGTTTGCTCGTGTGTTAGATTGCTTGTTTGTCGTGATGGCTCAAGATACTACCAAATTGTGTGACTTCACCAATACCAACAATAATGATTTCCTTAGCACTCCGATTGCTCCTCTTGCCAATACTGAATCTTGTGAAATCAATACTCCTTTGTTGAATCTTGTTATGAAAGATCAATTCGCCCGCCTTCCTAGTGAAGATGCCGCTAATCATCTGAATAGCTTCGTTGATTTATGTGATATGCAAAAGAAAAAAGATGTCGATAATGATGTCGTTAAATTGAAGCTATTTCCTTTTTCGCTTAGAGATCGTGCTAAAGCTTGGTTTTTGTCTTTGCCTAAAAATAGTATTGATTCTTGGAACAAGTGCAAAGATGCTTTTATCTCTAAGTATTTTCCTCCCGCTAAGATCATCTCTCTTAGAAACGATATTATGAATTTTAAGCAACTAGATCATGAACATGTTGCACAAGCTTGGGAGAGAATGAAATTAATGATACGTAATTGCCCTACTCATGGTTTAAATTTGTGGACGATTATACAAAAAATTTATGCCGGATTGAATTTTGCTTCCAGAAATCTTTTAGATTCGGCAGTGGGAGGCACTTTTATGGAAATTACTTTAGGAGATGCTACTAAACTCTTAGATAATATTATGGTTAATTATTCTCAATGGCATACTGAAAGATCTTCTAATAAAAAAGTGCATGTGATAGAAGAAATCAATGTTTTGAGTGGAAAGATGGATGAACTTATGAAATTATTTGCTACTAAGAGTGTTTCTTCTGATCCTAATGATATGCCTTTGTCTACCTTGATTGAGAATAACAATGAATCTATGGATGTGAATTTTGTTGGTAGGAATAAGTTTGGTAACAACGCTTATAGAGAGAATTTTAATCCTAGGCCATATCCTAGTAATCCATCTAATAATTATGGAAATTCCTACAACAACTCTTATGGAAATTATAATAATATGCCCTCTTAATTTGAGAATAGTGTTAAAGAGTTTATTAATTCACAAAAGAATTTTAATGCTTTGCTTGAAGAGAAATTGCTTAAAGTTGATGATTTGGCTAGGAACGTTGATAGAATTTCTCTTGAGATTGATTCTTTAAAGCTTAGATCTATTGCTCCTAAGCATGATATCAATGAGTCTCTCAAAGCTATGAGAATTTCCATTGATGAGTGCAAGGAAAGAACCGCTAGGATGCGTGCTTCAAAAGATGCCTTTATTAAAGCGCGTTCTTCCAATACCTATGAAAATCAAGATGAAGATCTAAAAGTTATTGATGTGTCCCCTATCAAATCTTTGTTTTGCAATATGAATCTTGCTGAAACTGAATATGATCTTCCTTTACCTAGAAGGCATTCCAAAAATTCGGAATATTTAGATCTTTATGATGAAATTGATGAAAGTGGGATTGAAAGAAATAAAAATTTAGATGTTGCTAAACCCACTATATTGGATTTCAAGGAATTTAATTATGAAAGTTGCTCTTTGATTGATTGTATTTCCTTGTTGCAATACGTGCTAAATTCTCCGCATGCTTATAGTCAAAAGAAAGCCTTCACCGAACATATTGTTGATGCCTTGATGCAATCTTATGAAGAAAAACTTGAGTTGAAAGTCTCTATCCCTAGAAAACTCTATGATGAGTGGGAACCAACTATCAAAATTAAAATTAAAGATCATGAGTTTTATGCTTTGTGTGATTTGGGTGCTAGTGTCTCCACTATCCCCAAAACTTTGTGTGATTTGCTAGATTTCCGCGATCTTGATGATTACTCTATAAACTTACATCTCGCGGATTCTACTATTAAGAAACCTATGGGAAGGATTAATGATGTTCTTATTGTTGCAAAGAGGAATTATGTGCCCGTAGATTTCATTGTTCTTGATATAGATTGCAATCCTTCTTACCCTATTATTCTTGGTAGACCTTTCCTTAGAACGGTTGGTGCGATTATTGATATGAAGGAAGGGAATATTAGATTCCAATTTCCATTAAAAAAGGGCATGGAACACTTTTCAAGAAAGAAAATAAAATTGCCATATGAAACCATCATGAGAGCCACTTATGGATTGCCTTCCAAAGATGGCAATACCTAGATCTATCCTCGCTTTTATGCCTAGCTAGGGGCGTTAAACGATAGCGCTTATTGGGAGGCAACCCAATTTTATTTTTAGTTTTTTTGTGTTTTTCTTCTGTTAGGGAATAAATAACCCATCTACCCTCTGTTTGGATGTGGTTTTGTGTTTTAATTAGTGTTTGTGTCAAGCTAGACCTATTGGATCTTCTTGGATGATAGTTATTTGATCTTGCTGTAATTTCCAGAAACTTTGCGTTCAGTGCCCGAATTATTAAAAATCATCAGAACGTGATAAAATACTGATTACAATTTCTTCTGATCAATAAACAAATTGTCTAGGTCGTCTAATTTTGGTAGATTTTTTGGAGTTCCAGAAGTTTGCGTTAGTTACAGATTACTACAGACTGTTTAGTTTTTGACAGATTCTGGCTTTCGTGTGTTGTTTGCTTATTTTGATGAATCTATGGTTAGTAAAATAGTTTATAATCCATATAGAAGTTGGAATACAGTAGGTTTAACACCAAAATAAATAAAGCATGAGTTCATTACAGTACCTTGAAGTGGTTTTATGTTTTTCTTTCTCTAACGGAGCTCACGAGATTTCTATTGAGTTTTGTGTTGTGAAGTTTTCAAGTTTTGGGTGAGTTCTTTTGATGGATTATTGAACAAGGAGTGGCAAGAGCCTAAGCTTGGGGATGCCCAAGGCACCCCCAAGATAATCCAACGACACCAAAAAGTCAAATCTTGGGGATGCCCCGGAAGGCATCCCCTCCGAGTTCTGCACACGTTCAACTCGATGACGTCCCTCAAACTCCAATCCATCCAAGCTTTGAGGGAGAGTTCCATCAGCAGGAAGGCGTGGTGACGATGATGATGTTCTACCGCTATGATATTATCGAGGTGGATTATGGTGGAGGGGGGCACTGCACACGGCTAAGAGATCCAAGAGATCAATTATTGTGTCTATGGGGTGCCCCCCTCCTCCGTCTATAAAGGGAGGAGGAGGAGAGGGCCGGCCAAGGGGAGGAGGCGCGCCCAACGGGGGCAATCCTACTCCAAGTTGGATTCCCCCCTCTTTCCTAGTCCAAGTAGGAGAGGGGAAGGAAGGGGAGGAGAAGAAGAAGGAAAGGGGGAGGCCCCCTAGTCCAATTCGGTTTGGGATAGGGGGGTCGTGTGCCCCTAGCTGGCTGCCTCTCCTCTTCCACCACTTGGGCCCATGAGGCCCAATAACCCCCGGGGGGTTCCGGTAACCTCCCGGTTTCTCCGATATATATCCGATAACCCCTGGAACTCATCCGTTGTCCGAATATAACATTCCATTATATCATTCTTAACGTCTCGACCATTTCAAGACTCCTCGTCATGTCCATGATCACATCCGAGACTCCGAACAACCTTTGGTACATCAAAACACATAAACTCATAATATAACCGTCATCGAACTTTAAGCATGCGGACCCTACGGGTTTGAGAACTATGTACACATGACCGAGACACGTCTCCGGTCTATAACCAATAGCGGAACCTAGATGCTCATATTGGCTCCCACATATTCTACGAAGATCTTTATCGGTCAAACCGCATAACAACATACATTGTTCCCTTTGTCATCGGTATGTTACTTGCCCGAGATTCGATCGTCGGTATCTCAATACCTAGTTCAAACTCATTACCGGCAAGTCTCTTTACTCGTTCCGTAATACATCATCCCACAACTAACTCATTAGTTACAATGCTTGCAAGGCTTATAGTGATGTGCATTACCGAGTGGGCCCAAAGATACCTCTCCGACAATCGGAGTGACAAATCCTAATCTCGAAATACTCCAACCCAACAAGTACCTTCGGGCACACCTGTAGAGCACCTTTATAATCACCCAGTTATGTTGTGACGTTTGGTAGCACACAAAGTGTTCCTTCGGTAAACGGGAGTTGCATAATCTCATAGTCATAGGAACATGTATAAGTCATGAAGAAAGCAATAGCAGAATACTAAATGATTGTGTGCTAAGTTAACAGAATGGGTCAAGTAAATCACATCATTCTCCTAATGATGTGATCCCGTTAATCAAATGAAAACTCATGTCAATGGTTAGGAAACATAACCATATTTGATCAACGAGCTAGTAAAGTAGAGGCATACTAGTGACACTCTGTTTGTCTATGTATTCACACAAGTATTATGTTTCCGGTTAATACAATTCTAGCATGAATAATAAACATTTATCATGATATAAGGAAATAAATATTAACTTTATTATTTACTCTAGGGAGTATTTCCTTTAGTCTCCCACTTGCGCTAGAGTCAATAATCTAGATTACACAGTAATGATTCTAACACCCATGGAGCCTTAGTGTTGTTCATGTTTTGCTCGTGGAAGAGGCTTAGTCAACGGGTCTGTAACATTCAGATCCATATGTATCTTGCAAATTTCTATGTCTCCCACCTGGACTTGATCCAGGATGGAGTAGAAGTGTCTCTTGATGTGCTTGGTTCTCTTGTGAAATCTGGATTCCTTTGCCAAGGCAATTACACCAGTATTGTCACAAAAGATTTTCATTGGACCTGATGCACTAGGTATGACACCTAGATCAGATATGAACTCCTTCATCCAGACTCCTTCATTTGATGCTTCCGAAGAAGCTATGTACTCAGCTTCACACATAGATACCGCCACAACGCTTTGTTTAGAACTGCACCAACTGACAGCTCCACCATTCAATGTAAACACGTATCCGTTTTGCGATTTAGAATTGTCCAGATCAGTGCCAAAGCTTGCATCGACGTAACCATTTATGACTAGCTCTTTGTCACCTCCATCAACGAGAAACATATCCTTAGTCCTTTTTAGGTATTTCAGGATGTTCTTGACCGCTGTCCAGTGATCCACTCCTAGATTATTTTGGTACCTCCCTACTAAACTTATAGCAAGGCACACATCAGGTCTGGTACACAGCATTGCATACATGATAGAGCCTATGGCTGAAGCATAGGGAACATCTTTCATCTTCTCTCTATCTTCTGCAGTGGTCGGGCATTGAGTCTTACTCAACTTCACACCTTGTAACACAGGAAATAAACCCTTTCTTTGCTTGATCCATTTTTAACTTCTTCAAAACTTTGTCAAGGTATGTGCTTTGTGAAAGTGCAATCAAGCGTCTTGACCTATCTCTATAGATCTTGATGCACAATATGTAAGCAGCTTCACCGAGGTCTTTCATTGAAAAACTCTTATTCAAGTATCCTTTATGCTATCCAGAAACTCTATATCATTTTCAATCAGCAATATGTCATCCACATATAATATCAGAAATGCTACAGAGCTCCCACTCACTTTCTTGTAAATACAGGCTTAAGTCTATATAAAATCATATGCTTTGATCACACTATCAAAGTGTTTATTCCAACTCCGAGAGGCTTGCACCAGTCCATAAATGGATTGCTGGATCTTGCACACTTTGTTAGCTCCCTTTGGATCGACAAAATCTTCCGGTTGCATCATATACAACTTTTCTTCCAGAAATCCATTCAGGAATGCAGTTTTGACATCCATTTGGCAAATTTCATAATCATAAAATGTGGCAATTGCTAACATGATTCGGACAGACTTAAGCATCACTACGGGTGAGAAAGTCTCATCGTAGTCAATCCCTTGAACTTGTCGAAAACCTTTTGCAACAAGTGGAGCTTTACAGACAGTAACATTACCGTCAGCGTCAGTCTTCTTCTTGAAGATCCATTTATTCTCAATGGCTTGCCGATCATCGGGCAAGTCAACCAAAGTCCACACTTTGTTCTCATACATGGATCCCATCTCAGATTTCATGGCCTCAAGCCATTTTGCGGAATCTGGGCTCACCATCGCTTCTTCATAGTTCGTAGGTTCGTCATGGTCTAGTAACATAACCTCCAGAACAGGATTACCGTACCACTCTGGTGCGGATCTTACTCTCGTTGACCTACGAGGTTCAGTAGTAACTTGATCTGAAGTTTCATGATCAATATCATCAGCTTCCTCACTAATTGGTGTAGGTGTCACAGGAACTAGTTTTTGTGATGAACTACTTTCCAATAAGGGAGCAGGTACAGTTACCCCATCACACTACAAAAAAATACACTTCCGTGATGATACGTGTTTGTCACAGTAGGTCGCGTTTTTTCTCATGCATGTACATCCATGACAAATTTATGACAGAATCAAGATAGTCATACCTGTGGTGTCGTAGAAGTGTTCCATGACATTACCAAAATTATCATCATGGAAGTGTCCACTTCCATGATGATAAATCGCTCGTCACAGAAGTGCTTTCGTCAAGGGTGACCGACACGTGGCATCCACCATAACGGAACGCCGTTAAGCTATTGGGTCGGGTTTTGGATCCGATAACCCGTTAACAGCCCCAACCAATGGGAAATTTCCATGTGTAAAATTCTTATTGGCCGGACGAAACACGTGTCATCTCGTCAGTGGGTCAGATAGGCGCCTATGATACATCGACACGTGGCACGGCCCAATAGAGGCCCATTCCTGTGAAAAGGTCGGCCCGTTTGACTTGGTCAAAAGGTGGCGGGCCGGCCCATGGAAAGCCTATTAACGGCCGGTTCGCATATAGCCCATTTACAGCCCGCTAACCCAAGGCCCGTTACGCCCTATCCGAATTAGGCCCAGTAGCATCATCTGGGCCATCCAATATGATTCTAGCCCGTTTTCACTTCTGGCCCATGTATGGCCCATGACGTCTTCAGCCCATATGAGGCCCTAATAACTCTTGGCCTATTAACGGCCCGTGGTGAAACTGGCCCGTAATGAACAGTGTAATACTTTACACCCATTAACGGGTCGTGGTGAAACTGGCCCGCAATGAACAGTGTATCACTTTATACCCATTAACGGCCCGTTATTCCGTTGGGCCGTTTCCAGGCCATGTTATCTTTCAGCCTTCTCAGGGCCCATTTATTCTTGGGCTCATTTCCAGCATTGGTTTACTTACGGCCCGTTACTGTCATTTTCTGCTTGTGGGCCAAATTCAGCCCGTGGTTACAGTCGGCCCGTTTGTGGTCCGTTAATACGTTGGGCCGTTTTCATAGCGGCATTAAATACGGCCTATTAACGATGGCCCGTTATGGTCGGCCCATGAACGGACGATTCCAACTCTAGCCCATTTACGGCCATAATGCAGCCTGTTATTGGCCCATGTTTGGCCAATCGATCATACGCCCCGTATAAGGCCCATTGATGATATGGCCCGTAGAAGGCCCATTGTTTCTATGGCCCGTAGAAGGCCCATTGTTTCTACGGCCCGTAGAAGGCCTACTATTTCTACGGCCCGTAGAAGGCCCACTTTTCTATGGCCTGTAGGAGGCCTAGTGTCACTACAGTAAATATTAGCCCATGGTTATCGTGCCCTAGTTTACAAAAATAGGTTATTGCAGCCACTAGCAAACCGCGGAAAAAGAACTTCACTGACTACAAGCAAACAAATAAACAAGACAACAAGGAAATAAATAAGCAAGCAGCTTATGCTAGGCTATCACGGCTATTACACATATTACATCCACTGGGCATCAAAGTTCGCCACCAGTGCAAATATAGGGAACAAAGCAGCATATAAACGCCGCAGCAAAACAAGTCCAGAACTGAAACCACTTCGGAAGAGTTCAAGAAACAATATCCTGGGTACCCATAATGCTGGCAAGATGCTTAGAAAGCTTATTAACTTTCTCTTGTTTGGCGCTTAAATCCCCCAGCGCTTGTTGTTGCACAAGAAAGTATGCATCTGAATTCTGTAGGGACTTCCTCGGTCCTTCGGCTTCTTGCTGCAGCACAGCTGACTGATGCCTTTCAGCTTGTAGCTGAGACTGAAGAAGCCGAAGTGATTCAGGCAGCGAGTTCGAAGATCTTGTGCCAGCGGTACTGGCCAGTAACTCAAACACAACATCAACACAGGACTGTGGGGTTTTCTCACTATCTACAAGATCGTTTTTATCACCTTTCTTGGAGACCAACAAGGTTGTCTCACTATCTTGAACCTTATCTGCATTACTTTCTCTACCATTGCATAGTGGGGTGCTATTCTCCAATATTATGTTTGCATACTACAAGAGAAACAAGCAGACACATCACAGGTTTAGCTTGTAGTATACGAAGCTCATTTTGGTAAACCGGTTCAGTAGTAAGGTGGACAGGATAACAGCATGATACAAACATATATCTATGTACTATGGTCACTGTATTGTCCATATCATTCTAGTTTATGTTCCCTAATCAAGATAGAGACACAGTTCAACTCATATATTTTTAAGACACAGCAGCATAGACAAAATATAAGTCTGAGAAACTACACAGCATTGGCAGCACTTGTAATGTGCATCACATGAGAACATAATTGTTTATACAACTTAAACTGGAATCAACATGGAGCAAGAAGTTAGAACAGCAATCTAGTTAAAGAAATAGGTTTAAAACATACCTATTGCACCATTGGAGTTTCAATTGGATCCTTCAAATTCGAAAGTAGTTGGTATGAGTAAATACAGTGATACAACAGCAAAGGAGTATGGACCATAGCTACGGAATCTGACCTGAGAACAGTTGCTCTTCTGCTTTAAACGTGGAGTTTGGGTTAGCTGTGGTGGTCTTCGTGCTTTGGGAACTGCAGTAGCTTTACAAACTGCTCATGTGGGGGTACTCTGTGGTGGACATGGTGCTTTGTCAACTATAAGTGGGTTACTATCTGCTGGGGTTGTGGTTAGATGGGTTGTAGCTGGTTCTCTGCCCAACGGTGTAAGTGTGCAATCTAGAAGAGTCTCGATTATGTGTGGTGGGGCTAGTTTGTGGGCCAGTACAACCATGGTTCTATCTGCATCAACGGGTAGCACTGTCTTTTGTGAAGAACGGGTTTTTGCTCCCTTAGATATTGCCATCACACCCTCCAATTCAAATGGCTGATAAACAAGAAAAGAAATTGAACGTACAGACATTGTATGATAGATAGATGTGGTAATTCACATATATGTTGTCTAACCAAACAGGACAGCATGACACAATTTCACATATATGATGCCTAACTAAACAGGATAGCTTGACACAGTTTTAGATATATGATGGATAACTTAACAGGATATAATGGCATAATTCAACATATGATGAGTACCTAAACAAGATGACATGACAAAACTATATGATGTCTTTCTAAAATAGGTTGGGATGAAATAATTCACATACATGTTGTCTAAGTATACAGGATGGCGTGATATAATTGACATAATTGATTCATATACTAAGCAGCTGGCACTCGCATGTATGATCTCTAAACTAAGCAGATATAATTCAATATTGTGCATATGATGTCTAAACTAAGCAATGCAAGACACCATATGCATCATATGAGAAATATAAACATTGCAACTTAGAGCATACACCTCAGGTGGGATATAGGACTGGTCATCTGTCTCTGAATCCTCCTCTAAGGAGCTCCCTGTAACCATCGAGATATATGCTTCAACATGTACCATTGCCTGCTCTGAAGACCTTGTTTTCACTCCAGATTTTTCCATAACCGGCTCAAATGGCTGATACACATGAAGAGTAGTCCAATATACACAGATTGTCAACAAATGGAATACGAAATGAAAAAAAAGATGGCATGAGATAATTCACATATATGATGGCTCCATGGCGGTGCATAATTCACATATATGATAACTGGCTGAAAAACATGGCATTGCATAATTCACATATCTGATATAGAAAGCAAACAGGAGGCATTCACACAAAGCATGCCTAAACTAAGCAGATGGCATGGCAATGCAGGACACCATATGCATGATATGAGCAATATAACCCAGCCAAGTTAGAGCATGCACCTCGGGGGAGGGGAATATGACTGGTCATCTCTCTCTGAATCCTCCTCTGAGGAGCTATCTATAACTAGCAAGAAATCTGCATCGACGGGTAGCACTGACTGCTCAGAAGACCTTGTTTCACTCCAGATTTTCCCATGACCGACTCAAATGGCCGATGCACAGGAAGAGTAGATGAATGTATAAACATTGTTGACAAATGGAATACATTATGGAACAAAATATGGCACGATACAATTCACATATACGATGACTAGCTAAACAGGATGGCATTGCACGATTCACGTATATGATGCCTGGCTAAAGAAGATGGCATTGCATAATTCCCATATACTCCCTCCGTTCCTAAATATTTGTCTTTTTAGAGATTTCAAATGGACTACCACGTACGGATGTATATAGACATATTTTAGAGTGTAGATTCACTCATTTTGTTCCGTATGTAGTCACTTGTTGAAATCTCTAAAAAGACAAATATTTAGGAATGGTGGGAGTATGATATAGAAACCAAACAGGTGGCATTCACACAAAGCAAATCTAAACTAAGCTGATGACATACAAGATGTATAATGTAAGCAATGCAAGGCGCCATATACATGATATGACCAACATCAGCATGCCAGGTTAGAGCAAACACCCCAGGTGGTAAACTGGCGTGGTCGGATCCTTCTGAATCTCCATCTGAATAGTTATTTCCTCTAGAATACAATCTGGAAATGCAGGAGGGGGGGCCACTTCGCCCACCATGGAGCGGCGTCTGCATGGCATTATATTCGCACGCAACGGTCTTCTCTTTTTCTCTACATGTTCAGTACGATTGTGTACAATATCTGACATGCATAATAAAAAAATAGTTAGATTTTGTAAGGCCTAAGGGGTGCATGCAAAAATCAAGACTGATGGTAGCAAACGAGTGGATGGGTCCAAAACTAATGATACCAGGTAGATTATAGCTTCAGTTTAAAAAGATAGAAAATGGATCATCTATTGTTTGTTGCCCACCCAACATGAACCACACAGAAGACCCCATATGAACCAGATAGTAGACAGATACTATTCGTTGTTGGCTCGATATGAGACCCATGGGAAATTCAAAACTCAAGATTGAACGATAAAGTAGCAGGTAATAATAACTGATGTATAACGTAAGCAAACACGAAAGACTGCGACCTCTCTTCCGGAACTATGTAGTCCTCAGGTTCATCTGCTCAGTCGATGATGGTAATGCAGTAGGCGTGGCTTCCGGCAACGGGGAAGATGATCTGAGGCGGCGAAAGGAAGTCTGCAGGGGGGATCTCTACTGCAGTGAATGCTTCTGTCAATGGTGCACCTAAGGTGGGGTGGATGACGGCACGGCAGGAGCAGGACATAACACACAAAGTTTTCTTTGACGCCTATCTGAAAATGAAGTAAATCTGTAAGGGCTCCTTAGAATTGGAGGATTCTATAAACGCAGGGACAGGAAAAACATAGGAATAGGATAGGAATGCATGTGCAAAACAGAGCATTTGGAAACATAGGATTTCAGTCAACCTGGGTGTTTGGCTCACATGAATTGGAAGAACAGAGGAATGGAGAAACAAAGTGATGCGATGAGTGTACAACCTCTTTGGCATAGCCTTGTGGACCTCAGCATCATTGGGTTGGACATGGAGGATGGTGATGATGCTGGTGTGACTGACGGAGGCGGGGAAGAAGATCCGAGGCCTCTTGAAACGGCGCCGAGGGTACTGCTAAGGTGTACGGCGACGAGGCTGAAGCATGACAAGACACACAACGTTAATCTGAAGTGGGACCCTAATATCATCTGCACTAGATGATGTAAAATACATCACCAAAAAGTGCTAGATGTAAAACGCATCAGCCGCGCCACGGCCGCTCCGATAGATGTTGTAAGTACTGTTCACTCTGAACTTAACTGAAGAAAATGAACTTCAGAGTCGAACCTGAATTTTACTATCGAAACTGATTGAACTAGTATAGAGCATTGCAATAGATGTTTAGGGCGTTCAAGCACTAGTAGCAGAGAAGCAGTGATTTAAATCGGCAGACGCTCGAGCAGGGAACTGAAGGAAATATGCCCTAGAGGCAATAATAAAGTTATTATATATTTCCTTATTTCATGATAAATGTTTATTATTCATGCTAGAATTGTATTAACCGGAAACATAATACATGTGTGAATACATAGACAAACAGAGTGTCACTAGTATGCCTCTACTTGACTAGCTCGTTAATCAAAGATGGTTATGTTTCCTAACCATAGACAAAGAGTTGTTATTTGATTAACGGGATCACATCATTAGGAGAATGATGTGATTGACATGACCCATTCCATTAGCTTAGCACCCGATCGTTTAGTATGTTGCTACTGCTTTCTTCATGTCTTATACATGTTCCTATGACTATGAGATTATGCAACTCCCGTTTGCCGGAGGAACACTTTGTGTGCTACCAAACGTCACAACATAACTGGGTGATTATAAAGGAGATCTACAGGTGTCTCCAAAGGTACATGTTGAGTTGGCGTATTTCGAGATTAGGATTTGTCACTCTGATTGTCGGAGAGGTATCTCTGGGCCCTCTCGGTAATGCACATCACATAAGCCTTGCAAGCATTGCAACTAATGAGTTGGTTGCGAGATGATGTATTACGAAATGAGTAAAGAGACTTGCTGGTAACGAGATTGAACTAGGTATTGAGATACCGACGATCGAATCTCGGGCAAGTAACATACCGATGACAAAGGGAACAACGTATGTTGTTATGCGGTCTGACCGATAAAGATCTTCGTAGAATATGTGGGAGCCAATATGAGCATCCAGGTTTCGCTATTGGTTATTGACCGGAGACGTGTCTCGGTCATGTCTACATTGTTCTCGAACCCATAGGGTCCGCACACTTAAGGTTTCGATGCAGTTATATTATGAGTTTATGCTTTTTGATGTACCGAAGTTTGTTCGGAGTCCCGGATGTAATCATGGATATGACGAGGAGTCTCGAAATGGTCGAGACATAAAGATTGATATATTGGAAGCCTATATTTGGATATCGGAAGTGTTCCGGTTGAAATCGGGATTTTACCTGAGTACCGGGAGGTTACCGGAACCCCCCGGGAGGTATGTGGGCCTTAGTGGGCTTTAGTGGAAGAGAGGAGAGGTGGCCAGGGCTGGGCCACGCGCCCCTCCCCCCTAGTACGAATAGGACAAGGAGAGGGGGGCGGCGCCCCCCCTTCCTTCTCTCTCTCCTCTTTCCCCCTTCCCGAATCCTATTCCAACTAGGAAAGAGGGGGAATCCTACTCCCGGTGGGAGTAGGACTCCTCCTGGCGCGCCCTCCTCATGGCCGGCCGCACCCCCCCTTTAATCCTTTATATACGGAGGTAGGGGGCACCCCTAGACAGAAGTTGATCCACGTGATCATATTCTTAGCCATGTGCGGTGCCCCCTTCCACCATAATCCTCGATAATATTGTAGCAGTGCTTAGGCGAAGCCCTGCGACGGTAGTACATCAAGATCGTCACCACGCCGTCGTGCTGACGGAACTCTTCCCCGACACTTTGCTGGATTGGAGTCCGGGGATCGTCATCGAGCTGAACGTGTGCTAAAAGTCGGAGGCGCCGTAGTTTCGGTGCTTGATCGGTCAGGCTGTGAAGACGTACGACTACATCAACCGCGTTGTGCTAACGCTTCCGCTGTCGGTCTACAAGGGTATGTAGATCACACTCTCCTCATTCGTTGCTATGCATCACCATAATCTTGCGTGTGCATAGGAAATTTTTATAATTACTACGTTCCCCAACAGTGGCATCCGAGCCTAGGTTTTATGTGTTGATGTTATATGCATGAGTAGAACACAAGTGAGTTGTGCGCGATATAAGTCATACTGCTTACCAGCATGTCATACTTTGGTTCGGCGGTATTGTTGGACGAAGCGGCCCGGACCGACATTACGCGTACGCTTACGCGAGACCGGTTCTCCCGACGTGCTTTGCACATGGGTGGCTTGCGGCTGACAGTTTTTCCAACTTTAGTTGAACCGAGTGTGGCTACGCCCAGTCCTTGCGAAGGTTAAAACAGCACCAACTTGACAAACTATCGTTGTGGTTTTGATGCGTAGGTAAGATTGGTTCTTGCTTAAGCCCGTAGCAGCCATGTAAAACTTGCAACAACAAAGTAGAGGACGTCTATCTTGTTTTTGCAGGGCATGTTGTGATGTGATATGGTCAAGACATGATGCTAAATTTTATTGTATGAGATGATCATGTTTTGTAACCGAGTTATTGGCAACTGGCAGGAGCCATATGGTTGTCACTTTGTTGTATGCAATGCAATCGCGCTGTAATGCTTTACTTTATCACTAAGCGGTAGCGATAGTCGTGGAAGCATAAGATTGGCGAGACGACAACGATGCTACGATGGAGATCAAGGTGTCGCGCCGGTGACGATGGTGATCACGATGGTGCTTCAAAGATGGAGATCACAAGCACAAGATGATGATGGCCATATCATATCACTTATACTGATTGCATGTGATGTTTATCTTTTATGCATCTTATCTTGCTTTGATTGACGGTAGCATTATAAGATGATCTCTCACTAATTATCAAGAAGTGTTCTCCTTGAGTATGCACCGTTGCGAAAGTTCTTCGTGCTGAGACACCACATGATGATCGGGGGTGATAGGCTCTACGTTCAAATACAACGGGTGCAAAACAGTTGCACATGCGGAATACTCAGGTTATACTTGACGAGACAAGCATATACAGATATGGCCTCGGAACACGGAGACCGAAAGGTCGAGCGTGAATCATATAGTAGATATGATCAACATAGTGATGTTCACCAATGAAACTACTCCATCTCACGTGATGATCGGACATGGTTTAGTTGATTTGGATCATGTGATCACTTAGAGGATTAGAGGGATGTCTATCTAAGTGGGAGTTCTGAAGTAATATGATTAATTGAACTTCAATTTATCATGAACTTAGTCCTGGTAGTATTTTGCAAATCATGTTGTAGATCAATAGCTCGCGTTGTTGCTTCCCTGTGTTTATTTTGATATGTTTCTAGAGAAAATTGTGTTGAAAGATGTTAGTAGCAATGATGCGGATTGGATCCGTGATCTGAGGTTTATCCTCATTGCTGCACAGAAGAATTATGTCCTTGATGCACCGCTAGGTGACAGACCTATTGCAGGAGCAGATGCAGACGTTATGAACGTTTGGCTAGCTCAATATGATGACTACTTGATAGTTTAGTGCACCATGCTTAACAGCTTAGAATCAGGACTTCAAAGACATTTTGAACGTCATGGACCATATGAGATGTTCTAGGAGTTGAAGTTAATATTTCAAGCAAATACCCGAGTTGAGAGATATGAAGTCTCCAACAAGTTCTATAGCTAAAAGATGGAGGAGAATCGCTCAACTAGTGAGCATGTGCTCAGATTGTCTGGGTACTACAATCACTTGAATCAAGTGGGAGTTAATCTTCCAGATAAAATAGTGATTGACAGAATTCTCTAGTCACCATCACCAAGTTAGTAGAACTTCATGATGAACTATGATATGCAAGGGATAACGGAAACGATTCCCAAGCTCTTCGTAATGCTGAAATCGACGAAGGTAGAAATCAAGAAAAACATCAAGTGCTGATGGTTGACAAGATCTCTAGTTTCAAGAAAAGGGCAAAGGGAAGAAAGGGAACTTCAAGAAGAACGGCAAGCCTCGATGTACGAATGGGGGGCGAAGGGGGAGGGGGAGCCAAGCTTAGGGACGCGCTTGTCCAAAATATAGGGTAAGTTACCAGCGTAGCCCCACCGGTTTTGACACCGCGACGTGGAGCTTCATTTCCGACTGAGGGGTAGAAGGGGGATTTCGCTTGTCTGGGCTGCGGGAGCGATTTCAGATGAGGAGGGAGTTCTCGCGCGCGTCCAAATTTCGGGATAACAAGGCGCGGCGCGGGTAGAAGAAGCGGGAGTTTCAAAGCAGGTGAGACAAAAGATACTCGAGCTTGAAAATTTCGGGATAACAAGGCGCGGCGCGGGTTGAAGAAGCGGGAGTTTCAAAGCAGGTGAGAGAAAAGATATTCGAGCTTGAAAATTTCGGGATAACAAGGTGCGGATTCCTTGTTTGGCAGAACAAACTTAACATGTAAAAAAAAGAATTCATACAAGACACAAGAGATTCATGTCCCCTTTTACTATATTGCTATAGATGCCATTGAAAAAACTACAAGAAAAATGTAAAAAAAAATCGGGAGAACAAGATTACCCTGCATAGTACCAAATCGATTCGCACTTCCCTCAACAACAAAAAAAAACAAATCAATTCCCACCAAAGAAAGAGTAATGTCCCTTTTTGTATGATTACAGATGCCATGATCTCGAATTTCAATTTTTGAATCCACGTTATGTTGAATTCGAATATATCGTTAGGTGACCTTGCGGTTTATAATTGATGTAGTCGTACATTTTGATCTTCCATCATATATGAACATTTTACTCCACCATGTGAACATATATATTGTCGTTTACCATATGGACTAAATTTGAATCAATTTTCCTTATTTGAATATGATTGTTGTCAAGTTATACAATAATATAAACATTATCTTGATAACAAAAAACATACATATAGCAGTAATCATATTTCACTGTGAACTACATGTACCATACGCTCTCCAATTCAAATATTTGTATCCATTTTATGTTGAATTCAAATCATAGTACATTATTGGTATAGGTAGCGAGATGTGGGATAATCTAAACCCTATTTTCATACGTATAATTTTTGGTTGAATTGGGACAAGTTTTGGTATAAGCCTCTTGCAAAACCGGAGATTGTCTCAACAAGCCTCGTGGTTCCGAGAGTGAACGTGTCACCTTTGTGTGCGAAACGATATATGCTGCCTCCCCCTGATTTTATTTACAGAGGCAACATAGAACTATATGAGTGCCCTGTTAAATTTTGGAATTATTTCGGGTTCATTTGGCCTTTTTATACATTAGTTGAGTTTCTGGACTTTTAATGTGCATAATCTAAATATGAATTGCATGCACATGCTCCAGTGCACCAAAGTGGGTTGAAAAATCACATGTGTGTCCTTGGTTGAATTTCTAGGTCCCATGGTAGAAATGAGAATGAAATTCAAACATCTGGGCGTCATGACTCGGCCGAGAACATCGAGAAACTTTGAGTTTAAATTCATGTAAATCCAAAAATTGCCTGGAAATCATGAAACTTGGCATGGTGTCATGTCATGGCACCAACATGTTGTGGTAAAAAATTGGGCCGATTTGGAAGCTCGTGGTTCTAAGAGGGAATGTGCCACCTTTGAGTGTGAATCGATATACGCTGCCCCCCTTGAGTTTCTTAACAAAGGCAACATAGAACTACATTATTGCCCCTGTTAAATTTTGGAATTATTCCGGGTTCGTTTGTCGTTTTTTATACATTAATTGAGTTTTTGGTCATTTAATGTGCATAAGTCAAATTTGAACTACAAGCACATGCTCTCGTGCACCAAAGTTGGTTGAAAAATCGCATTTGTGTCCTCGGGTGAATTTCTAGGTCCCATGCAAGAAATGAGAATAAAATTAAAACATCTGGGCATCGTGGCTCGGCTGAGAACATTGAGAAACTTGGTTTTAAAATTCTTGTAAATCCAAAACACGTCTGAAAATTGTGAAACTTGGCATGGATGTCATGTCATGGTACTACCATGTTGTGGTAAAAAAATGGCCGAATAGGAACAGATTTTGGTATAAGCTTCTTGCAAACTGAAGCTTCTCTCAAGAAGGCTCGTGGTTCTGAGAGGGAACGTGCCACCTTTTAGTACGAAATGATATACGTTGTCCCCCTTGAGTTTATTTACAAAGGCAACATATAACTACATGAGTGACCTGTTAAATTTTGGAATTATTCCGGCTTCGTTTGGCCTTATTTACACATTAATTGAGTTTTTGGTCATTTAATGTGCATAATTCAAATTTGAACTACAATCACATGCTCCTGTGCACCAAAGTTGGTTGAAAAATCACATTTGTTTCCTCGGGTGAATTTCTACATTTGAAAAATCACATTTGTGTCCTTGAGTAGGTCCCATGCAAAAAATGAGAATAAAATTCAAACATCTGGGCATCGTGGCTCGGTCGAGAACATTGAGAAACTTGGTTCTAAAATCATGAAACTTGGCATGGTGTCATGTCATGGTAGTACCATGCCGTTGTAAAAAAATTGGCCGAATAGGAACAAATTTCGGTATAAGCTTCTTGCAAATCGGAGCTTCTCTCAAGAAGGCTCATGGTTCTGGGAGGGAACGTGTCACCTTTGTGTGCATAATTCAAATTTGAAATACAAGCACATGTTCTAGTGCACCAAAGTTGGTTGAAAAATCACATGTGTGTCCTCGGGTAAATTTATAGGTTCCATGCAAAAAATGGGAATGAAATTCAAAATCCTGGGCGCCGTGGCTGGGTTGGAAACATTGAGGAACTTAGTTTTTTAATTCCTGTAAATGCAAAACACGCATGAAAATAATGAAACTTGGCTTGGTGCCATGACATGGCACCAACATGCTGTGGTAAATTTGCAGTCCGATTTGCGAAGGCGCAGACATTAACAATCAACAAAGTCAGTTTGGAACAAGTGTTGTCACGTTACAATCGGAAACACAAGTATTATTGAAACCGTGGGCGTTCTACTTACTAGTACCATTTACGTGACGCCATGGGTCCCCATTTTTTGTTAGCTAGGAGGCGCCATGCAGGGTAGCTATTTGAGTACGAGAGGCGTGCGATCAGACCCCTGCGCAGGCTTATCGGGAGGAGAGCCCTTTGACCTCCATCTGCCGTCCACCTCTCTCGCAAGGTCTCCATTAATGGCGCCCGAGCCTCTTTTTAATGGTGTGGCTATGTCTCACTCGACTGAGATTTAAGAGAGAGAGAAAAAAATCTAAAAGCACGGATCTTGATGTAAGATCCGACGGACCTATATAGCATCTACTGCGACTTATAGCAAGACTGATGAATATATAAGGACGATTAATTTATTTATTTTTATCAAAGAAGGGCTTGTCCCTTCCGATTTTTATTACTGAAAACCACCACAATTCACATGAAATTCAGCACAACTCCAGCCTAACACGAAGGACTAAAAGCTACCAGATTGAAATAGCAACATCCCAAGAGGTCAACAAAGGCCAAACATCCGCGCTAGAACCCAACATTTCACAACCGACGACACAATCCACATCCTAAACCGATTATTACATCAAAAGAAACCAGGAAACTGAAGGAAGCCCAGCAGCAACTAGAAGAACAGCAACGCCAGGGTCGCCACAGCAAGAGTTTTCTTCATTCCAGCCTCGCAACATTGATCTTCCACAGAAAGATAAGGACGATTAATTGTCTTACATAATTAGAAAGATAATTAAAAAAGCCACATGCGGCTACGCCCGAAATACACAAGGGCAAAAGAAGAAGGAAGACAAGGATCTGGCTCACTGATCTCTACTTTCTTGATGCGTTGCTACAGGCCGTGGGAACTAGTCTCCGTGGTGAGCGGCGATGAGCTCTTTCATGTCCTCAATACGCTGCTTGAGAACATCCATGGATTCCTCCACAAGCCTTTGGCGCTCGTTGCGGAGCATGTCATTCTCGTCCATAAATTTCTTGACGATGACGCCGGTCCTCTTCAACAAGGTACTGGTCTCCTCCTGCTGGTCTGCACTTCGGACGATCTTCTCCCTCAGCAGGTCGCGCTCGGCCCGGAGCCTCTCATTGCCCTCCCTTAGTACGCCGATAACCTGTTCAAACGAGGCTTTCATGTTAATCGCACAGCCAGAGATCTGATCTATCTGGCTATGGACAATCGCATTCATGCGCCTGTAACAGACGTCACCTACCCGCGAGAAATTTTCCCAGGCCGCCATGGCGCGGCGGGACATCTCTGCTGCATTCGTGGCGTGGCAGGACATCTCTGCTGCTTCCGCGGTGCGGCCGGACCAGTCTGCTGCATCGACGGCGCGGCGGGACCGCCGTGCTGCTTCAGCGGCGCGGCGAGACCTCTGTGCTGCTACTTCCTCATGGCGGGACATGTCGGCTGCTCTCGCAGCGAGGCGGGACATCTCTCATGCTTCCGCTTCCATGCTCGCCTCTCCCTGGTGGCAATCTCTCGACCTAGAACTCACGCTGGCCATGGCAGATGCAAGGGAAGGATGTTGAATGACTTCTTTGTTTTTGTGGATGAGGAGTTGAGGAGGAATGTGCAGTCATCTTGGCATACTAGTATTTATAACCGAGTACTAGTACGCTCCTAAGTGGGAAACCGTTTAGGTTGTGATCGGTGTGAACAGGTTTGCAATTCAATATAGCATGGAATAATTTGGAATGTGACGAGACGCAAGCTCAAAATTTATTGACGGTTCTAGTTTCGAAGTGTGGCACTATTCCCGGATGGAGTACTTCTTTTTCTACTACCTCCTTTCCGGTTTTATAGGGCTTATCTGAAAATTTTAGTTTTTCCATTTTATAAGGCTCAATTTGGTTGTTCCCCAACACATGTTCAGATTCCAAGGTGCATTAAATCATTGCATGCAAGTATCATGAGAAAATTGACCAATACATGTACTTTATGCATGCATGCATTGCAATTAATGCATTGATAAACATAAATTTTTGAGTACTTCTTACCCAAAGGAACTTATATCCAACAGACACAAAATATCCGTTCGACTGTTGGAAATTACTGATCTGACGTCGAAGTAATTGCTGCATCGCCACCAAAACCCACCATTTCTTAAGCGAAAGTAGACCAAGGTAATCCATATATTAGCATATTACTAAGATAAACAGAAGGCACTGTAGAAACATTTAGGACGTGAGCTTGTCAATCTGAATGTGGAGGGACACAAGCTTAGCCCCGGCCAGCAGCTTGGGCGGAACTGTCAAGAAGGTCAGCTCTTGCACGTCGACGTCGCTGGGATCCTTGCTGCTTCTCACCTCCATTTCCACCTCGACAGCGTCGGTCGTGCCTTCGGGCTCCCCCAGCGGGTCGTTCGCCCACAGCTTGGCCACGTAGTGCGGCAGTGGGGACGCCCCCGCTCTGATGCAGACGACCGATACGGTGATAGGCGCGCCGATGTCGAGCATGCCGCCGACCAAGAAAAACACGCAGCGGTCCTCCTCCGCGAACAGCAAGAGTCGTGGCTCCGACAGTGGCACTTTCAGCTGGAGCACCTTGCCGTACTGGATCCTGTGCACGGGCATGGGATGCGCGGTGCTGATGTGGTGGTAGAGCGCCGGCGGCGGGCCATCGTAGCTGCAGACAGGCACGGGGCATATGCAGGGCGCGAGCGGACACATGCTCTGGTGATCGACGAGCTTGTGGTAAGTGACATAGAGCCCACAGCCTTCGTGCGGGCACTCCACCCTCACCGATGAAAGGACGGAGTCCACCGCCGTGTTACGCATGTCGAAGCCACCTCCGCGCTCGCACTTCGGGCACTACCGCTGGTTCCCGGGGCGCTCGACGCGGCAGTCCGCGCAAGCCAGGTGCCCTCCCTTGCACTACAGAAATCAATCGAACAGCACATCAATCAAGAAACCTGCACCTTGCTCAATCAGCCGAACGTACGAGGTGTATTCAAACCTCATACACTCGAGGCGTCAAGGGGCGGAGGCACAAGAGGCAGTGGAGCACGGTGAGTCCATCGAGACCTTAGAGAGCTCCATCGTCGGGTCCTGTTCGGTCTGCATGATCTCACCCTCCTCGTGCACAACCATCTCTCGACTTGGGCCGGGGTATTACAAAGCAAGTATCAAAAGGAGAGTCACGGCATGCATGCATGCGTTGTAATTAATGCATCGGTAAACGCAAATTATTGAAATATATCGAGTGCAGTGCTTTGATGTGTCGCGTCAACTCGTACATCAACGAGAAGTTTGACTATCATCTCCCTCACGGACTTAACTGCACCTGTTGGGCCCACCTGTCATACACGTAAAGGCAGGAGCATCCCTCCCTCGCCCATGAGCGTGGTGGCTGGCAAGACTAGGAGAAGCTTTCGCTACACGCTCTCCCTCCCGCACGCAGTAGACATGCAGCAGTTCAATTGGTGTCAGATGGCCAGAAGCGTACTGTAGTACTCCTCCAGTGCAGTACTAGTACTCCATCATTGTTCGACTTCCCGAAGAGGCAAAGAGCCAAGCGCAGCCCGGACGCTCGTGTGGCAGTTCATGTGTAGAGTAGTCTAGGATAGCATGTACCGTGCCTGTAAGCTTAAAATTGTTGGGGTCGGCTCCATGCTATGTGTCCGTCTCAAAGTTTTTAAAAAAATATTAAAATAGTCTTCTGGCCCTACCTGACACCCTGGTGATTGTAGTTTGCACGCTCATCTGGTCAAGACAGGAATATATATTTTAAGTTGTTTTTTTCCGAAAAGGGGGGACTCCCCGGCCTCTACATCAGAATGATGCATACGTCCACATATATTTTAATTTGTGGCGGGTAAATGTTAGAGGTTCTAGCAAATATATTGTACACTGTGGGTCATTCAGCCATGTTTAGAGGCAAGCATGTGGGGCTAGTGCTATGATGTGTCGCGTAAACTCGTACAACGAGGAGAAGCTTGATTTTACTACACGCCTTCTCCCTCACCCATGCGCGCGGTTGCTGGCAAACGAGGACAGGTTTTGCTTAGTAGTACTTCTACAACAAGCTATCCATCCCGCTCGCGGTGGACGGACATGCAGCAGTGGATTCGACACTGTAGAAGCAGTAGTAGTAACATCATTGTTCGTCTTCTTGAAGAGGCGAAAAGACAAGCGCAAACCGAGCGTTGCAGTTGCGAACATTGGAGCACGCATATAGCCGGGCTCTTGCATGAGACGAAATTGCTATGTGAGCCCACTATTGTATGAGTACGTACAACTACTTGCTAGTATAGCCCTGTAAACCAGAAAGGAGTATTTTCCCTTCTAGAGATTTCAACAAGTGACTAGACTACACCGAGATGGAGTACATATGGAGCAAAATGAGTGAATCTGCACCGTAAATAAATACGTACTAGTTCTATCGTTTTCCTCTCCGAGGTGCACAATATCGAGTATACTGACTAGTCTCTTTTTGACACGCATTTATGTTTTTTTACACAGTACAGACGCAAGCGCTCATATACACGCGCATACACTCACCCCTATGAACGCACACACGCACGGCACTATCATCTTGAAATTTATGAAGTCACCATAGGCACCTCGTCGTCGACGGGTCCATAGGTGCTTGAATGCCAAGGAGGGAGAGGGTAGCGGTTCCCGAGACGTTGAACGATCAATGATGCATCCTCAATTACATGCAGAGGGAATTAATTAGAGAAGCAGAATAGAGCCAGCATGATGTGAATGCAACAGAGTTTGGACTCTCATGTAATAAAGGCGCCCCACCACTCCAATCCATCTACTCCCAAGTCTCTGCGCAACACTGCTCACTCCAATCCAAGACCAAGTGACCAGAAGCCACAAGCACCTATGGAGGCGATGGACGCGAGGGGCAGTTGGCTGTCCCAAATCATCTAAGGTGCCGGCCTGTGGCCCCGCACCGCGCAGTGTTTCCAGACGGTGTTGGCGACCGCAGGCATCGTAGCCCTCGCCGATGCCGGCTTCGCCTCTCATATAGACGACATGATGGTCAACTCCATCCGCAAGTACACCGCCGTCAAGAAGCGCGCGGACAACCTTGCCGTACTGCTCTAGCTCGCGCGCCCAGGCTCCTCATTGCCTGCCATCCTCATCGGCCTCCATGGTGACGAACTCTTTCAAGCCCTGGTGGCCCTGCAGGTGCCAGAGGTCGCGACGAAAAATGTGCACCTCGAGGCCGCGCTCGCCGCGCAGCGCCTCACCATGCAAGAAACCGTCGACCTGCACATCCACGTCTATGAGGAAATTGTCTACATAGGCCACTACAAGGCAAGCGAGGACAGAAAGACGTTGGCCTTCTTCCAGTGGCTGGAATCTTTGGACGCCATTGTGCAGAAGCACGTCGATCTGGCCATGAAAGCCGTTGCTACTTAGGCGTCGTTCGGTGGGCCGGTGCCCTGAGTTCAGGAGGTGGACGTCGTCGATGGATGCATCTCTTCTTCTTGCCTCCTGTAACCAGCACTACATCGCCTCGTGGCCTTAATGTTTTATTAGTATAGTACTCCCTCCGTTCCCAAATATAAGTCTTTCTAAAGATTCCAGCAAGTGACTACTACATACGGAGCAAAATGAGTGAATGTACACTCTAAACTATGTCTACATACATCTGTATGTTGTATTCCATTTGAAATAGTATCTAAAAAGGCTTATATTTATGAACGGAGGGATTATATGGCATTTTTATTCTAGTCGTAACATTTTCACTGTGAGGTGGGGCCGCAGTTGAGCAAACCCACCCTGCCCACCGGGCGTCGGCCGAGTTTAGAATTAGAAGAGAGAAACGAGGGAGGAGAGCTAGCTATAGCACGGACGCTGTTGTCAGATGGGACTCGTGTTTATAGAATAGGAGTACTGAGCACTCGTGCCTCTTTTTTTTAGGGAAAAATTAGTTGTATGTCTAGTACCACTAGTTGGGTGCGTGCGACCTATAGCTGTCATCACTTTAGGTCTTCTTTTCGAACCATGGCTACGCTTCACAGTACATATTATTTCACGCATCTATCCTCCTATATGTACTCCTAGGCTATTTCCACGTGCTCCCATTCGCCGACATGTGGGACATAGAGCATCTGGGTCATAGTGCATGCACGACTCGGAGCATATGCCAGTGTACTTTACATTTCAAACCTCACGAATTACATGCAAACCCACCGCAGAAGAATAAATAAATGAATGAATTACTACATGAAACCGAATTATTTTCGTGGAAACCGGAGCACGCTCATTAAATTTTGGACATAACACGTTTACAAAAAAATGACCGGACCGAAACTAGTCTAAGGGCCTCTTTGATTTTTCCCTCAAAAAAAAGGGCCTCTTTGATTCGCAGGATACTGAAAACACAGGAATGGGGAAAGAATGATGGCGATGATCCGAGACGACGAGAACTCTAACTCAGGTAGAGCTTAGAGTTAGATTCTAACCCTGAACTAACTCTAAACCAAAGAGGTGTATGGATGGCAGGGTTAGATTGACAATAAATGCTCTATCTCAATCATTTGACTACTTTGGACCCTATTTCCTGCCGGATTTGGAGGGTGCTTGGATACGTTTTAGTTCCATGACTAAAAGTAGTGGGACTAAAACTTGTTAGCCTCACCCATGCTTGGATCCAAATACTAAAGAGACTAAAATCAAGTTGATGAGCATTTATTATCCTCCAAACCCTCCAATCCAGAACTCGCCTGTGTTAAAGGAGAGGAGTTAAATGAGGAGAGAGAGGACTAATCCACATTTTAGTAGGGGTACCCCTGACTAAAAAAATTTAGTCTCAAGACTAGTTTTAGCCCCTCTTTAGTCAGGGGTGCTTGGAACTTTAGCCTCTTAAAGAGACTATTTTTAGTCAGACTAAAATAAGTCCTTTGGATCCAAGCACCCTCTTGGTGTGGCCGGCTCTTCTGTGGCCTCCTCCTGCTCACAATTGACATAAACGAACCATCTATACAAATCAAGCATGCAAAACATGATAATTTTTTACTTTGTCCATACAAATGAGATATCCCACTTAAAC